>NC_060266.1:0-1308750 GCF_021901455.1 Neodiprion lecontei
CCTTAACTAACCTAACCTAACCTAACCTAACCTAACCTAACCTAACCTAACCTAACCTAACCTAACCTAACCTAACCTAACCTAACCTAACCTAACCTAACCTAACCTAACCTAACCTAACCTAACCTAACCTAACCTAACCTAACCTAACCTAACCTAACCTAACCTAACCTAACCTAACCTAACCTAACCTAACCTAACCTAACCTAACCTAACCTAACCTAACCTAACCTAACCTAACCTAACCTAACCTAACCTAACCTAACCTAACCTAACCTAACCTAACCTAACCTAACCTAACCTAACCTAACCTAACCTAACCTAACCTAACCTAACCTAACCTAACCTAACCTAACCTAACCTAACCTAACCTAACCTAACCTAACCTAACCTAACCTAACCTAACCTAACCTAACCTAACCTAACCTAACCTAACCTAACCTAACCTAACCTAACCTAACCTAACCTAACCTAACCTAACCTAACCTAACCTAACCTAACCTAACCTAACCTAACCTAACCTAACCTAACCTAACCTAACCTAACCTAACCTAACCTAACCTAACCTAACCTAACCTAACCTAACCTAACCTAACCTAACCTAACCTAACCTAACCTAACCTAACCTAACCTAACCTAACCTAACCTAACCTAACCTAACCTAACCTAACCTAACCTAACCTAACCTAACCTAACCTAACCTAACCTAACCTAACCTAACCTAACCTAACCTAACCTAACCTAACCTAACCTAACCTAACCTAACCTAACCTAACCTAACCTAACCTAACCTAACCTAACCTAACCTAACCTAACCTAACCTAACCTAACCTAACCTAACCTAACCTAACCTAACCTAACCTAACCTAACCTAACCTAACCTAACCTAACCTAACCTAACCTAACCTAACCTAACCTAACCTAACCTAACCTAACCTAACCTAACCTAACCTAACCTAACCTAACCTAACCTAACCTAACCTAACCTAACCTAACCTAACCTAACCTAACCTAACCTAACCTAACCTAACCTAACCTAACCTAACCTAACCTGACCTAACCTGACCTAACCTGACCTAACCTGACCTAACCTGACCTAACCTGACCTAACCTGACCTAACCTGACCTAACCTGACCTAACCTGACCTAACCTGACCTAACCTGACCTAACCTGACCTAACCTGACCTAACCTGACCTAACCTAACCTAACCTAACCTAACCTAACCTAACCTAACCTAACCAATATACCATAATATACCCCATACCCATTCCCCGATCCCCGATCCCCGAGATCAGCGAGATCCCCGAGATCCCCGAGGTCCCCAAGGTCCCCGAGATCCCCGAGGTCCCCGAGGTTCCCGAGGTCCCCGAGGTCCCCGAGATCCCCGAGATCCCCGCGATCCCCGAGATCCCCGAGATCCCCGAGGTCCCCGAGATCCCCGAGATCCCCGAGATCCCCGCGATCCCCGCGATCCCCGAGATCCCCGCGATCCCCGCGATCCCCGAGATCCCCGAGATCCCCGCGATCCCCGCGATCCCCGCGATCCCCGAGATCCCCGAGATCCCCGCGATCCCCGCGATCCCCGCGATCCCCGCGATCCCCGCGATCCCCGAGATCCCCGAGATCCCCGAGATCCCCGAGATCCCCGCGATCCCCGAGATCCCCGAGATCCCCGAGATCCCCGCGATCCCCGCGATCCCCGAGATCCCCGAGATCCCCGAGATCCCCGAGATCCCCGAGATCCCCGAGATCCCCGAGATCCCCGAGATCCCCGAGATCCCCGAGATCCCCGAGATCCCCGAGATCCCCGAGATCCCCGAGATCCCCGAGATCCCCGAGATCCCCGAGATCCCCGAGATCCCCGAGATCCCCGAGATCCCCGAGATCCCCGAGATCCCCGAGATCCCCGAGATCCCCGAGATCCCCGAGATCCCCGAGATCCCCGAGATCCCCGAGATCCCCGAGATCCCCGAGAACGCCGAGATCGCCGAGATCGCCGAGATCCCCGAGATCCCCGCGATCCCCGAGATCCCCGCGATCCCCGAGATCCCCGAGATCCCCGCGATCCCCGCGATCCCCGCGATCCCCGCGATCCCCGAGATCCCCGAGATCCCCGAGATCCCCGCGATCCCCGCGATCCCCGCGATCCCCGAGATCCCCGAGATCCCCGAGATCCCCGCGATCCCCGCGATCCCCGCGATCCCCGAGATCCCCGAGATCCCCGAGATCCCCGCGATCCCCGCGATCCCCGCGATCCCCGAGATCCCCGAGATCCCCGAGATCCCCGCGATCCCCGCGATCCCCGAGATCCCCGAGATCCCCGAGATCCCCGAGATCCCCGCGATCCCCGCGATCCCCGAGATCCCCGAGATCCCCGAGATCCCCGAGATCCCCGAGATCCCCGAGATCCCCGAGATCCCCGAGATCCCCGAGATCCCCGAGATCCCCGAATCCCCGAGATCCCCGAGATCCCCGAGATCGCCGAGATCCCCGAGATCCCCGAGATCCCCGAGATCCCCGAGATCCCCGAGATCCCCGAGATCTCCGAGATCGCCGAGATCCCCGAGATCCCCGAGATCCCCGAGATCCCCGAGATCCCCGAGATCGCCGAGATCCCCGAGATCCCCGAGATCCCCGCGATCCCCGAGATCCCCGCGATCCCCGAGATCCCCGAGATCCCCGAGATCCCCGCGATCCCCGCGATCCCCGCGATCCCCGAGATCCCCGAGATCCCCGAGATCCCCGCGATCCCCGCGATCCCCGCGATCCCCGAGATCCCCGAGATCCCCGAGATCCCCGCGATCCCCGCGATCCCCGCGATCCCCGAGATCCCCGAGATCCCCGAGATCCCCGCGATCCCCGCGATCCCCGAGATCCCCGCGATCCCCGCGATCCCCGCGATCCCCGCGATCCCCGAGATCCCCGAGATCCCCGAGATCCCCGCGATCCCCGCGATCCCCGCGATCCCCGAGATCCCCGAGATCCCCGAGATCCCCGAGATCCCCGAGATCCCCGAGAGATCCCCGAGATCCCCGAGAACCCCGAGATCCCCGAGATCCCCGTGATCCCCGAGAGATCCCCGAGATCCCCGAGATTCCCGAGATCCCCGAGATCCCCGAGATCCCCGAGATCCCCGAGATCCCCGAGATCCCCGAGATCCCCGAGATCCCCGAGATCCCCGAGATCCCCGAGATCCCCGAGATCCCCGAGATCCCCGAGATCCCCGAGATCCCCGAGACCCCCGAGATCCCCGAGATCCCCGAGATCCCCGAGATCCCCGAGATCCCCGAGAGATCCCCGAGATCCCCGAGAGATCCCCGAGATCCCCGAGATCCCCGAGATCCCCGAGATCCCCGAGATCCCCGAGATCCCCGAGATCCCCGAGATCCCCGAGAGATCCGAGATCCCCGAGATCCCCGAGATCCCCGAGATCCCCGAGATCCCCGAAAGATCCTCGAGATCCCCGAGATCCCCGAGATCCCCGAGATCCCCGAGAGATCCCCGAGATCCCCGAGAGATCCCCTAGATCCCCGAGATCCCCGAGATCCCCGAGATCCCCGAGATCCCCGAGAGATCCCCTAGATCCCCGAGATCCCCGAGATCCCCGAGATCCCCGAGATCCCCGAGAGATCCCCGAGATCCCCGAGATCCCGGAGATCCCCGAGATCCCCGAGATCCCCGAGAGATCCCCCAGATCCCCGAGATCCCCGAGATCCCCGAGATCCCCGAGATCCCCGAGAGATCCCCGAGATCCCTGAGAGATCCCCGAGATCCCCGAGATCCCGGAGATCCCCGAGATCCCCGAGATCCCCGAGAGATCCCCGAGATCCCCGAGAGATCCCCGAGATCCCCGAGATCCCCGAGAGATCCCCGAGATCCCCGAGAAATCCCCGAGATCCCCGAGATCCCCGAGATCCCCGAGAGATCCCCGAGATCCCCGCGAGATCCCCGAGATCCCCGAGATCCCCGAGATCCCCGAGAGATCCCCGAGATCCCTGAGATCCCCGAGAGATCCTTGAGATCCCCGAGATCCCCGAGATCCCCGAGAGATCCTCGAGATCCCCGAGATATCCGAGATCCCCGAGATATCCGAGATCCCCGAGATCCACGAGATCCCCGAGAGATCCCCGAGATCCCCGAAATCCCTGAGATCCCCGAGAGATCCCCGAGATCCCCGAGATCCCCGAGATCCCCGAGATCCCCGAGAGATCCCCGAGATCCCCGAGATCCCCGAGATCCCCGAGAGATCCCCGAGATCCCCGAGATCCCCGAGATCCCCGAGATCCCCGAGATCCCCGAGATCCCCGAGATCCCCGAGCTCCCCGAGAGATCCCCGAGATCCCCGAGATCCCCGAGATCCCCGAGATCCCCGAGAGATCCCCGAGATCCCCGAGATCCCCTAGATCCCCGAGATCCCCGAGATCCCCGAGAGATCCCCGAGATCCCCGAGATCCCCGAGATCCCCGAGATCCCCGAGATTCCCGAGATCCCCGAGATCCCCGAGATCCCCGAGATCCCCGAGATCCATGAGATCCCCGAGATCCCCGAGAGATCCCCGAGATCCCCGAGATCCCCGAGATCCCCGAGAGATCCCCGAGATCCCCGAGATCCCCGAGATCCCCGAGAGATCCCCGAGATCCCCGAGATCCCCGAGATCCCCGAGAGATCCCCGAGATCCCCGAGATCCCCGAGAGATCCCCGAGAGATCCCCGAGATCCCCGAGAGATCCCCGAGATCCCCGAGAGATCCCCGAGATCCCCGAGATCCCCGAGATCCCCGAGATCCCCGAGATCCCCGAGATCCCCGAGATCCCCGAGATCCCCGAGATCCCCGAGATCCCCGAGAGATCCCCGAGATCCCCGAGAGATCCCCGAGATCCCCGAGATCCCCGAGATCCCCGAGAGATCCCCTAGATCCCCAAGAGATCCCCTAGATCCCCGAGATCCCCGAGATCCCCGAGATCCCCGAGATCCCCTAGAGATCCCCGAGATCCCCGAGAGATCCCCGAGATCCCCGAGATCCCCGAGATCCCCGAGATCCCCGAGATCCCCGAGATCCCCGAGATCCCCGAGATCCCCGAGATCCCCGAGAGATCCCCGAGATCCCCGCGAGATCCCCGAGATCCCCGAGATCCCCGAGATCCCCGAGAGATCCCCGAGATCCCCGAGATCCCCGAGAGATCCCCGAGATCCCCGAGATCCCCGAGAGATCCCCGAGAGATCCCCGAGATCCCCGAGATCCCCGAGATCCCCGAGATCCCCGAGATCCCCGAGATCCCCGAGATCCCCGAGATCCCCGAGATCCCCGAGATCCCCGAGAGATCCCCGAGATCCCCGAGATCCCCGAGATCCCCGAGATCCCCGAGATCCCCGAGAGATCCCCTAGATCCCCGAGATCCCCGAGATCCCCGAGATCCCCGAGATCCCCGAGAGATCCCCGAGATCCCCGAGATCCCCGAGATCCCCGAGATCCCCGAGATCCCCGAGAGATCCCCTAGATCCCCGAGATCCCCGAGATCCCCGAGATCCCCGAGATCCCCGAGAGATCCCCGAGATCCCTGAGAGGTCCCCGAGATCCCCGAGATCCCGGAGATCCCCGAGATCCCCGAGATCCCCGAGAGATCCCCGAGATCCCCGAGATCCCCGAGATCCCCGAGAGATCCCCGAGATCCCCGAGAAATCCCCGAGATCCCCGAGATCCCCGAGATCCCCGAGAGATCCCCGAGATCCCCGCGAGATCCCCGAGATCCCCGAGATCCCCGAGATCCCCGAGAGATCCCCGAGATCCCCGAGATCCCCGAGATCCCCGAGATCCCCGAGATCCCTGAGATCCCCGAGAGATCCTTGAGATCCCCGAGATCCCCGAGATCCCCGAGAGATCCTCGAGATCCCCGAGATATCCGAGATCCCCGAGATATCCGAGATCCCCGAGATCCACGAGATCCCCGAGAGATCCCCGAGATCCCCGAAATCCCTGAGATCCCCGAGAGATCCCCGAGATCCCCGAGATCCCCGAGATCCCCGAGATCCCCGAGAGATCCCCGAGATCCCCGAGATCCCCGAGATCCCCGAGAGATCCCCGAGATCCCCGAGATCCCCGAGATCCCCGAGATCCACGAGATCCCCGAGAGATCCCCGAGATCCCCGAAATCCCTGAGATCCCCGAGAGATCCCCGAGATCCCCGAGATCCCCGAGATCCCCGAGATCCCCGAGAGATCCCCGAGATCTCCGAGATCCCCGAGATCCCCGAGAGATCCCCGAGATCCCCGAGATCCCCGAGATCCCCGAGATCCCCGAGATCCCCGAGATCCCCGAGATCCCCGAGCTCCCCGAGAGATCCCCGAGATCCCCGAGATCCCCGAGATCCCCGAGATCCCCGAGAGATCCCCGAGATCCCCGAGATCCCCTAGATCCCCGAGATCCCCGAGATCCCCGAGAGATCCCCGAGATCCCCGAGATCCCCGAGATCCCCGAGATCCCCGAGATTCCCGAGATCCCCGAGATCCCCGAGATCCCCGAGATCCCCGAGATCCATGAGATCCCCGAGATCCCCGAGAGATCCCCGAGATCCCCGAGATCCCCGAGATCCCCGAGAGATCCCCGAGATCCCCGAGATCCCCGAGATCCCCGAGAGATCCCCGAGATCCCCGAGATCCCCGAGATCCCCGAGAGATCCCCGAGATCCCCGAGATCCCCGAGAGATCCCCGAGAGATCCCCGAGATCCCCGAGAGATCCCCGAGATCCCCGAGAGATCCCCGAGATCCCCGAGATCCCCGAGATCCCTGAGATCCCCGAGATCCCCGAGATCCCCGAGATCCCCGAGATCCCCGAGATCCCCGAGATCCCCGAGAGATCCCCGAGATCCCCGAGAGATCCCCGAGATCCCCGAGATCCCCGAGATCCCCGAGAGATCCCCTAGATCCCCGAGAGATCCCCTAGATCCCCGAGATCCCCGAGATCCCCGAGATCCCCGAGATCCCCTAGAGATCCCCGAGATCCCCGAGAGATCCCCGAGATCCCCGAGATCCCCGAGATCCCCGAGATCCCCGAGATCCCCGAGATCCCCGAGATCCCCGAGATCCCCGAGAGATCCCCGAGATCCCCGCGAGATCCCCGAGATCCCCGAGATCCCCGAGATCCCCGAGAGATCCCCGAGATCCCCGAGATCCCCGAGAGATCCCCGAGATCCCCGAGATCCCCGAGAGATCCCCGAGAGATCCCCGAGATCCCCGAGATCCCCGAGATCCCCGAGATCCCCGAGATCCCCGAGATCCCCGAGATCCCCGAGATCCCCGAGATCCCCGAGATCCCCGAGAGATCCCCGAGATCCCCGAGATCCCCGAGATCCCCGAGATCCCCGAGATCCCCGAGAGATCCCCTAGATCCCCGAGATCCCCGAGATCCCCGAGATCCCCGAGAGATCCCCGAGATCCCCGAGATCCCCTAGATCCCCGAGATCCCCGAGATCCCCGAGAGATCCCCGAGATCCCCGAGATCCCCGAGATCCCCGAGATCCCCGAGATTCCCGAGATCCCCGAGATCCCCGAGATCCCCGAGATCCCCGAGATCCATGAGATCCCCGAGATCCCCGAGAGATCCCCGAGATCCCCGAGATCCCCGAGATCCCCGAGAGATCCCCGAGATCCCCGAGATCCCCGAGATCCCCGAGAGATCCCCGAGATCCCCGAGATCCCCGAGATCCCCGAGAGATCCCCGAGATCCCCGAGATCCCCGAGAGATCCCCGAGAGATCCCCGAGATCCCCGAGAGATCCCCGAGATCCCCGAGAGATCCCCGAGATCCCCGAGATCCCCGAGATCCCTGAGATCCCCGAGATCCCCGAGATCCCCGAGATCCCCGAGATCCCCGAGATCCCCGAGATCCCCGAGAGATCCCCGAGATCCCCGAGAGATCCCCGAGATCCCCGAGATCCCCGAGATCCCCGAGAGATCCCCTAGATCCCCGAGAGATCCCCTAGATCCCCGAGATCCCCGAGATCCCCGAGATCCCCGAGATCCCCTAGAGATCCCCGAGATCCCCGAGAGATCCCCGAGATCCCCGAGATCCCCGAGATCCCCGAGATCCCCGAGATCCCCGAGATCCCCGAGATCCCCGAGATCCCCGAGATCCCCGAGATCCCCGAGAGATCCCCGAGATCCCCGCGAGATCCCCGAGATCCCCGAGATCCCCGAGATCCCCGAGAGATCCCCGAGATCCCCGAGATCCCCGAGAGATCCCCGAGATCCCCGAGATCCCCGAGAGATCCCCGAGAGATCCCCGAGATCCCCGAGATCCCCGAGATCCCCGAGATCCCCGAGATCCCCGAGATCCCCGAGATCCCCGAGATCCCCGAGATCCCCGAGATCCCCGAGAGATCCCCGAGATCCCCGAGATCCCCGAGATCCCCGAGATCCCCGAGATCCCCGAGAGATCCCCTAGATCCCCGAGATCCCCGAGATCCCCGAGATCCCCGAGATCCCCGAGAGATCCCCGAGATCCCCGAGATCCCCGAGATCCCCGAGATCCCCGAGATCCCCGAGAGATCCCCTAGATCCCCGAGATCCCCGAGATCCCCGAGATCCCCGAGATCCCCGAGAGATCCCCGAGATCCCTGAGAGATCCCCGAGATCCCCGAGATCCCGGAGATCCCCGAGATCCCCGAGATCCCCGAGAGATCCCCGAGATCCCCGAGAGATCCCCGAGATCCCCGAGATCCCCGAGATCCCCGAGAGATCCCCGAGATCCCCGAGAAATCCCCGAGATCCCCGAGATCCCCGAGATCCCCGAGAGATCCCCGAGATCCCCGCGAGATCCCCGAGATCCCCGAGATCCCCGAGATCCCCGAGAGATCCCCGAGATCCCCGAGATCCCCGAGATCCCCGAGATCCCCGAGATCCCTGAGATCCCCGAGAGATCCTTGAGATCCCCGAGATCCCCGAGATCCCCGAGAGATCCTCGAGATCCCCGAGATATCCGAGATCCCCGAGATATCCGAGATCCCCGAGATCCACGAGATCCCCGAGAGATCCCCGAGATCCCCGAAATCCCTGAGATCCCCGAGAGATCCCCGAGATCCCCGAGATCCCCGAGATCCCCGAGAGATCCCCGAGATCCCCGAGATCCCCGAGATCCCCGAGAGATCCCCGAGATCCCCGAGATCCCCGAGATCCCCGAGATCCCCGAGATCCCCGAGATCCCCGAGCTCCCCGAGAGATCCCCGAGATCCCCGAGATCCCCGAGATCCCCGAGATCCCCGAGAGATCCCCGAGATCCCCGAGATCCCCTAGATCCCCGAGATCCCCGAGATCCCCGAGAGATCCCCGAGATCCCCGAGATCCCCGAGATCCCCGAGATCCCCGAGATCCCCGAGATCCCCGAGATTCCCGAGATCCCCGAGATCCCCGAGATCCCCGAGATCCATGAGATCCCCGAGATCCCCGAGAGATCCCCGAGATCCCCGAGATCCCCGAGATCCCCGAGAGATCCCCGAGATCCCCGAGATCCCCGAGATCCCCGAGAGATCCCCGAGATCCCCGAGATCCCCGAGATCCCCGAGAGATCCCCGAGATCCCCGAGATCCCCGAGAGATCCCCGAGAGATCCCCGAGATCCCCGAGAGATCCCCGAGATCCCCGAGAGATCCCCGAGATCCCCGAGATCCCCGAGATCCCCGAGATCCCCGAGATCCCCGAGATCCCCGAGATCCCCGAGATCCCCGAGAGATCCCCGAGATCCCCGAGAGATCCCCGAGATCCCCGAGATCCCCGAGATCCCCGAGAGATCCCCTAGATCCCCGAGAGATCCCCTAGATCCCCGAGATCCCCGAGATCCCCGAGATCCCCGAGATCCCCGAGAGATCCCCGAGATCCCCGAGATCCCCGAGATCCCCGAGATCCCCGAGATCCCCGAGATCCCCGAGATATCCCCGAGATCCCCGAGATCCCCGAGATCCCCGAGAGATCCCCGAGATCCCCGAGAGATCCCCGAGATCCCCGAGAGATCCCCGAGATCCCCGAGATCCCCGAGATCCCCGAGAGATCCCCGAGATCCCCGCGAGATCCCCGAGATCCCCGAGATCCCCGAGATCCCCGAGAGATCCCCGAGATCCCCGAGATCCCCGAGAGATCCCCGAGATCCCCGAGATCCCCGAGAGATCCCCGAGAGATCCCCGAGATCCCCGAGATCCCCGAGATCCCCGAGATCCCCGAGATCCCCGAGATCCCCGAGATCCCCGAGATCCCCGAGATCCCCGAGAGATCCCCGAGATCCCCGAGATCCCCGAGATCCCCGAGATCCCCGAGATCCCCGAGAGATCCCCTAGATCCCCGAGATCCCCGAGATCCCCGAGATCCCCGAGAGATCCCCGAGATCCCCGAGATCCCCTAGATCCCCGAGATCCCCGAGATCCCCGAGAGATCCCCGAGATCCCCGAGATCCCCGAGATCCCCGAGATCCCCGAGATTCCCGAGATCCCCGAGATCCCCGAGATCCCCGAGATCCCCGAGATCCATGAGATCCCCGAGATCCCCGAGAGATCCCCGAGATCCCCGAGATCCCCGAGATCCCCGAGAGATCCCCGAGATCCCCGAGATCCCCGAGATCCCCGAGAGATCCCCGAGATCCCCGAGATCCCCGAGATCCCCGAGAGATCCCCGAGATCCCCGAGATCCCCGAGAGATCCCCGAGAGATCCCCGAGATCCCCGAGAGATCCCCGAGATCCCCGAGAGATCCCCGAGATCCCCGAGATCCCCGAGATCCCTGAGATCCCCGAGATCCCCGAGATCCCCGAGATCCCCGAGATCCCCGAGATCCCCGAGATCCCCGAGAGATCCCCGAGATCCCCGAGAGATCCCCGAGATCCCCGAGATCCCCGAGATCCCCGAGAGATCCCCAAGATCCCCGAGAGATCCCCTAGATCCCCGAGATCCCCGAGATCCCCGAGATCCCCGAGATCCCCTAGAGATCCCCGAGATCCCCGAGAGATCCCCGAGATCATCGAGATCCCCGAGATCCCCGAGATCCCCGAGATCCCCGAGATCCCCGAGATCCCCGAGATCCCCGAGAGATCCCCGAGATCCCCGCGAGATCCCCGAGATCCCCGAGATCCCCGAGATCCCCGAGAGATCCCCGAGATCCCCGAGATCCCCGAGAGATCCCCGAGATCCCCGAGATCCCCGAGAGATCCCCGAGAGATCCCCGAGATCCCCGAGATCCCCGAGATCCCCGAGATCCCCGAGATCCCCGAGATCCCCGAGATCCCCGAGATCCCCGAGATCCCCGAGATCCCCGAGAGATCCCCGAGATCCCCGAGATCCCCGAGATCCCCGAGATCCCCGAGATCCCCGAGAGATCCCCTAGATCCCCGAGATCCCCGAGATCCCCGAGATCCCCGAGATCCCCGAGAGATCCCCGAGATCCCCGAGATCCCCGAGATCCCCGAGATCCCCGAGATCCCCGAGAGATCCCCTAGATCCCCGAGATCCCCGAGATCCCCGAGATCCCCGAGATCCCCGAGAGATCCCCGAGATCCCTGAGAGATCCCCGAGATCCCCGAGATCCCGGAGATCCCCGAGATCCCCGAGATCCCCGAGAGATCCCCGAGATCCCCGAGAGATCCCCGAGATCCCCGAGATCCCCGAGATCCCCGAGAGATCCCCGAGATCCCCGAGAAATCCCCGAGATCCCCGAGATCCCCGAGATCCCCGAGAGATCCCCGAGATCCCCGCGAGATCCCCGAGATCCCCGAGATCCCCGAGATCCCCGAGAGATCCCCGAGATCCCCGAGATCCCCGAGATCCCCGAGATCCCCGAGATCCCTGAGATCCCCGAGAGATCCTTGAGATCCCCGAGATCCCCGAGATCCCCGAGAGATCCTCGAGATCCCCGAGATATCCGAGATCCCCGAGATATCCGAGATCCCCGAGATCCACGAGATCCCCGAGAGATCCCCGAGATCCCCGAAATCCCTGAGATCCCCGAGAGATCCCCGAGATCCCCGAGATCCCCGAGATCCCCGAGATCCCCGAGAGATCCCCTAGATCCCCGAGAGATCCCCTAGATCCCCGAGATCCCCGAGATCCCCGAGATCCCCGAGATCCCCGAGAGATCCCCGAGATCCCCGAGATCCCCGAGATCCCCGAGATCCCCGAGATCCCCGAGATCCCCGAGATCCCCGAGAGATCCCCGAGATCCCCGAGAGATCCCCGAGATCCCCGAGATCCCCGAGATCCCCGAGAGATCCCCGAGATCCCCGCGAGATCCCCGAGATCCCCGAGATCCCCGAGATCCCCGAGAGATCCCCGAGATCCCCGAGATCCCCGAGATCCCCAATCCCCAATCCCCAATCCCCAATCCCCAATCCCCAATCCCCAATCCCCCAGCCCAGCCCAGCCTAACCTTTTTTTTTTTTTTTTTTTTTTTTTTTTTTTTTGTTCAGCGGCGAAGGGGAAATCTTCAAAAGACATCCGGTTGTTCTTGGATGTCATCGGATAGTGCCGGATTTTTACCGGCTAAAACCCCTCCGCCGCTTATCACCCAGGACGAGGCGGAACCGCTATCGCATTACTTCACCTCGTCCCTGTGGCCGGCCTGTTTTCCTGGCCTCTTATTCTCTTCGTGGCCAGCTCGCCAGCCGGCGCGGAGCATGCTCCTTGCCGGCCTGTCAAGGCTACGCCTCCCTTCCATTCCTCGTACCTACTCGCTATTTATAATTAATTACTATCCCTACTTTACGGTAATTACTCACTCACTACTTATGTAAGCAGTCACCCGCTTGCTACTCTTGCAGCGCGTGACCTACTGACGGCACGGAATTTGCTGACGCAAGTTTTCCGCACCGGCCCGCCTGTACTTGTCCCGCAATTAGTATTAATGTAGTCCTACATGTTAATGGTTAGTTTCATAACAATTATTTGCTACATGTTAGTTATTCCCTATATCATATGCCTAGCGTGTTAGTTATCCTACAGAGCAGTTGAGCAATTGTTATTTATTATTGCTCTGCCCGTTCTACAGTACGTACAGTACGTACACACAGTGCGCGACCTACTGCCGGCGCGGAATTTGCTGACGCAAGGGTTTCGCGCCGGCTTGCCTGCACTGTTGCGTCTGCCCGTACTACTTAGCGTACACACGGTACGCGGCCTACTGCCGGCGCGGAATTTGCTGACGCAAGAGTTCCGCGCCGGGTCGTGTACACCTGCACTGTATTTTATACACCTGTCGCATATAAGTCGACCGTGTTTTATACCCAGACCTACTAGTAGTGTTAGTTATTTACAATTTTACCATTCAGTGTTAGCATTATTTGCTAATTAAATGTAATTACTACATTGACCTTACTACCCAGTAAACATGAGCCGGTTAAAATGTGGTTGAAGAAACGTTAAGGTCGTATAATTATGGTATAGGTAGAAAATATTACCGTGTTCGATATACGGTAATTTTTCAGTAAAATATTAATCGTTGTCTCTCCACAAATATTATACGATTTTCATTACACGTACATTTAAACAACGGTTTCTAGACTAATAATCAACGTTTTGTTTACTAGTTCAATTGCTAATTTAAATTCGTTAAAAACCGGTATATTTGTAGATATTAAAATACAAATTTTCTACGTTTCATCGTCAACGTTTTGTTGTGGTAAGCGAGATTCGTAGTATAAACGTGTGGTAAAACCGTTTATATTTCTAGTCTTATGAACAGTTAATATACATGTTTTATTCCTTCACCGGTAACACAAGCTTAACGTTTCATTCACTGCTTTTCTACAACATTTAAACAACGGTTTCTAGACTAATAATCAACGTTTTGTTTACTAGCTCAATTGTCAATTTAAATTCGTTAAAAATCGGTATATTTGTAGGTATTAAAATACAAAATTTCTACGTTCCATCATCAACGTTTTATTGTGGTAAGCGAGATCCGTAGTATAAGCGTGTGGTAAAATCCATTATATTTCTAGTCTCATGAACAGCTAATATACATATTTTATTCCTTCACCAGTAACACAAGTTTAACGTTTCGTATAGTTACCATACCTTGCCAATATGTTCTCATTAATTGTTTAATAATTAAGTCAATACACTTTTGATCTACTGATCACATGTAATACGTGAAAATTACGTCGTACATAGACTTGTCATATCGATACACAGAATTATATACCTACTCGGGCCGAAACGTAAACAAGATTTGTTTCGTACCTTTCTGACCTTCATATCCAAGAATACTACCCTTTTCAACATAGTGAGGGCAGGAATCAACTTTTACATCATTTACTTACATATTGCGATGTTTGAATTTGGAACTATAATCATTATATTCAAGTTTTTCTCATGTTAGCAGTGACTAAAATTCAACGTTTTGTTATCCTCCTCAGCACGTTTCTCTGATTACCTTAAATTTTGTAAACAACTGGTCATTCGATTTCCAATCTTTTTTTTCATTCGATAAACTAGTAAGTATCATCAAAAATATGAAAAAATTCAGGTGACATAACACTAGAAGTGATAATTTTATTCTACGTAATATTGTAAAGTAGAACAATATGTTACCTCCATTTTTTCAAATTCTTTTCCTTGTGTTATTGTTAATTCCCCAACATAGGAAAAAAAGTTGAAAAATCGATGAACAGATTTTTTTACAAAGGTCACCAAGAAATTACGTAGTTGAGCATATAAGTGCATCCCTTCGCGGCGTCTTTATTATTTGTAAAACATACGTTTTCCTATACCATAATGTATATATTGGAATAACCCATGCTAGGAAAGCGAGTGGCCGTAGATGAAGCTCGTGTACCATGGATGTTACATATACGTATAATGAGCGCATGTGTCAAACGACAAGCGGTCGCGAAGAATCGAGAATGTCCTAGCGTGAAATACTCGCGCCTCTTCTTCTGCTTCTGATTGGCTCGCTAGGTCAGCGTGTTGTAACTCGTACGGTTCCTGCACGCTGAGAGCCGAGGACGACGCGCCAGAATGCCCCCCCACCACCGTTCGCGAAGGCTCTCAGCTCACGCGATCAGTGAATCAGTCTAATTTGACCAACTTCCGAGGTCAGTGCACGTCCGTGTTTATGTGAGCCTTCGATATAACTGATCTATGCAATGTAGGTATTTGTAAAAGACTGTGTATATATTACATCCCAGTCAAGTTTCACGGATTAGCAGTGATATCAGGAAAGTTAATACTCCAACTGCGGTCCAATATTGGTTAAAACTTGCGTACTGCGTACCTAGAAGACGCCCTCTATAGCATCTGTGTTCTGTGTTGAAATAATGTGCCAATACTTTTTATTATTTTACTTTGTCAGGATTGTGATTTTTTACCTAGTCCCGAGATGAAAGTTAACAATTTTCCTCGTTAGGGTATAATCATTGTATGATTATTTTGTTTCATGTTTTATTTGTTATCAAACCTCTTGTATCGGATATAAGTTTTTGTTTGTTCATGTTTACTTAATTTTACTATTTGCTATACTTCTATACTCTTGTGAGTACATCTGTACAATTGAGGTATGCGTATATGTAAAAGACTGTATTTTTATTTATACATCCCAGTCAACATTCACACAGTTACATCGTTGGCATAATAAAATGTCCGCATCAACGATACAGACAAACTGGTATATAAAAAACTACTGTTATGTTTCGGATACATTGTTAAAGCGGATATTTCGATACGTGTGCAATGTAACTATTGTCATTGTTGCCTTGGATGAAAGTACCTTATAATAAATATATATCATGTTTCGCAAAGGTGTGTGCTTTATCTCATTTAGTTGTCCTGTATTTCTCATAAGAATACATAGGTGTGGATGTAAAATAATTAATATCATTTAATTGGTGCAAGTTACCATTACTGAAATAGCTAAGAATGTGAGCGTTGCTGTATCATCTAACCCCTGAGATAAGTCCATATTGACCATACAAGAAGCTTTTAACAGCTTGTGCATTAATATAGTACATGAAAAATTATACCGAAAACATATTCTCAAGTTGGTTGTTACACGTTTATCGGAACCGCGTGATATTCGATTAAGTGTATTCAATTAAACGTATAATAATTGTTTACGGATATCGTTTTTACGTTAAATCAACACACATTAAGTACGTGTATTATTATAAAAAAAATTTTCCAATGAACACGCTTATTAAACGTGTTTGAACCACGAAAAATGGTGGCTATAACAGGTATATATTAAACGTCTACGATAACATTTAAATTGCGTTCTTTCATACTTGTTTCATTACGTTTCCGAAAACCGTAATTTCGACGTTTACTTCAACCGTGGGAATATCCGGATCATAATCACTAACAGAAAACGTTGATGAGCGCAGTCGAAAAAACCTGTATCAGGGCGGACATTTTTCACGAGAAAAAACGTATGTGCTGAACGATTATTCAACTATATACAACGTTATTTTTCGACGAATTTCTTATGATTTATTTACCAGCAATGTTCATTGGGTATCTACTCGCGCTAGCCTGCCGAGTCTTGCTGCTCACCGTAGTTTGCTGACTCAGCAAGGTCGTCAGCCCGCGCTTGATGTTTACACTAGCCTGTCGCTCGGCGCCAGTCAACGCCACTCAGGCCGTGACCCACTGCCGCCGGTATTTTGCTGGCGCAATAATTCCGGCGGCCTAGTCCCGCTTCACCACACCGTTAATTGTCCGGTGTCTGGTGACCACTTATCACTTAGGTTACTTTCTGCTTAGTCTGTAACCTTTTTCACTCAATCGCTTGAGTATTCCTATAATCTTAATCTACACAGTGTTAAGCTACGCTGATTGGCTTTGCAAAAATGTCCTGCCAAATCGCTTATTTGTCTGTATCACTTGTCCCACTACACGTCCTCCAGCGCACTTTCAATGTTTTCTGCAGAGCATGCTGCTGGCCGTGCTTACGTGGCCCCAGCCACGCTTCTGCACACTTACCTGCGACGTCCGCGTCCTTTCCAGTCGCCAGTCCGAGCAGGTGACTCCCTTATCCACTGTGGACCTATAGTGCGGGAACATCCTCTCATGTTCGGCCCAGCTGATGCATTGGCAGTCGGCGGTAAAGACCACGCCGTCGAGTACCACGATGTCTAGCCCCGGCGGTTGCATGTTCAACGGGCTGCACGAGTTCGTCAGCATTTGCTGGCCTCCAAACCTGCGTTTCAGGTACAAGATGGCCCGGTTGTTGCCTACGTAATTTACGTCCCCGTAGGTCATACGAACCCTTGCACCCTCACTGCCCGGCATTGTCGCACTGACCGCGGGCGGTCCTCTTCCGATCTCCTGTGCGGCGTGCTTTGCCGCCAGGCGCACGATCTTGTCCTGTAACACGCTGATGTTCGTTGCGTCACTGGTGGGTTCGGTCGCATCGTCCCTGAGGTAGCCCGCGCTCCTGAAGCATACGGCGTGCCTGTAAGCCAGGTCGCAGCCGCACGCCATAGCGGGCGCGGGCGTGCCAGGGTTGGGTCCCCTGCCTGGCTGTTCGCCCCTTCTGATCCTTTCAAGCTCCTCCTTGTCGCGGAGCACTCGTTTGATGTAAGCAGCCACCGCACTCCACTGTTCCGGCCCTTTCAACATGGCGTACACTACCTCCCGGATGTTCGCGATCGGTCCGGTCACGCTTCGCATTTCTTCCCTTGGTGCCTTCCATGCCGGGCATACGAACCACGTGTGGTTTGCGTCATCCGCAGCGGCTTCGCAGTGGTGGCACCGTGTCGTCGTCTCCTTGCCTATACGATGGAGGTATGTACCGAAACACCCGTGCCCCGTTAGGCCTTGGGTTAGGTAGAACTCCATCTGGCCGTGTCTCCGGTCAATCCAGGGTACTACCGAGGGTATCGCCTCCCTCGTCCATGCCCCCTTCTCCGCCTCTCCCCATTCCACGTCCCATGCCTCGGTCGTCTTCACCCGCTCTTCGCGTCTTAATCTGGCCCTGGCCGCCTTGCTGCGGGCCCCGCTTCTCGCTTCCGCCTCCGCGATTCTCTTCCGTTCGGCCGCCATCAAGTGCAGCGGGATCAGGCCCGCCAGCACCATAACGGCCGGCGTCGAGACAGTGCGATACGCCGACACTACACGCAATGCACTGGCCCTTCCCGCAGCCTCCAGTCTGCTCCTGTTCCTCGCCACCGATAGGGCGTCGGCCCATACTGGGGCTCCGTAGAGCGCAACGGAGTAGGTTACGCTCGCCAGGAGTTTCCTTTTCACGTGGGCCGGTCCCCCTATGTTAGGCATTAGCCTGCCAATCGCCGCAGCTACGCCCATGGCCTTGTTAGCGGCCTGCCGCACGTGCGCCGCGAAGTTCAACCTGGCGTCGATGGTCACTCCCAGGTACTTCACGCTGTCTGTAGGCTTCACCTCGTGTCCTTTGACTTTGATAGGGTTCACCTTCAGCGAGTGCCGCCTAGTTATTACCACTATCTCCGTCTTCCTTTTCGCCAAGTCCAACCCTACACCAGCCAGCCATGCCCAGGCACTGCTGATTGCTTCGTTGGCCTTGCACTCGAGCAGTTCCGCCGTCCTTGCCGTCACCACCAGAGCTACGTCGTCGGCAAAGCCGATCGTTGTCACCCCTTCTGGCATTTACTAATTATATTACGGTTGTGGTTTATCGCACGCAACTCTATAAAAATGCCTTAACGTTTGCAAGGAATGTTTTGTTCCCCATATTTTTGAATAAAGTTTTTACTCACCCAATTCGATATAATTTAATTCAAAACTTTTTTTACATGTTTTAAGCTCCACTTTGATGATCAATGGGTGGTAAATGGATTCCCTAACGATTGAATTAGTGTTATACAAATTTTTGATTAATCCGTATGGAATTCAGCCCACCATAGGATGAAGGATAATGGACGGAAACTTCTTAGAATTGAGGACTTCTTTTGAACATAAAGAAAAATCACGCTTAAGGTAGTACCGTGATAGCAGCAGTCCTCAACTTCCAGAGAAATATCCCTTGTATAAAACATTATAACTAAAGTAAAAAGTAGTTGAGATACAGTACACCTTTGGGCTTCCTGTCATATGCGCAGAAGTATAAAAATTTTCCCATTGCGTCTTTTGTCTGACTTGGCAACGTTGCATTCTAACTCAGTATCTCTTGCCCCTCAAGCATGTGTTGTAGAGAATTGTATTGTTATGAAATCAATTTGAGGTTAGTTATAATTGGAGACTGAACCGTACCGTAACCTATACCCGCAAAGTTCTGACATTTATTTCAATTCGTTGGGCCTTTATGGCATTTTAAACTTCTCGCGTAGGGCAACGTTGCCAAGTCACTATTTCTCACGGGTCAGGTTATGAGAGGAAGTTTGAAAGGTACCTTCGTGCAAGGTTCTATGTTCCCTACATATCCTGGCTTCAGTTGGAATCGTAAACGTACCTGACTTTGCCGATGCCTTCGAACAGATCTTTATTTTTCTGAATCAAACCCTTTGTTCCCTGAGCCTTATTTAAGGTTATATTCGCTACTGGAGTTGACAGTTTCAACTTTCCAATGCTCGGTAACCGCATGATAGGTGTCGTTTTTTCGCAATCAACTACATAGAATACAAGATTTTCTGTCTTACCTTCAACTTCGCACCTCGTTGAATCTTCGGTTACCACGTCCATCTTTTGACGGCTCCGACATACCTGCGCGAAGTGATTGTACCCATTGCACGCTTTGCATTGCTTATTGAAGGCTGGACATCTATTCGCTTGATGTCGATACCCGCATCGTTCACAGGACGATTGATTCTGCTGCTGCTGATTTGGCTGTCCGTTTTTCTGCTGCTGCGTATAGTTTTGTTGTCGTCTGGATTGCTGACCTTCGCTGCTACTCTGCTGTTGGTACTGCTGCTGTTGTGTCTGCTGCCCTCTGCCTTTGTTGCCACGCGGCTGGTTGCGTCCTCTACTGGACGGTTGCTGGTTTTCTTTTTATTTTGTTTGGACGACATCTATTTTTCTCGGTCGTTTTTAATGTTTCAATTCACTGATTGGCTATCTCGGCTGCTCCACACAACTGCGTACACCTCTCGAAACTCAGGTTTTCTTCTCGGAGGAGCCGATCCTTTAGCTGTGCGTTTCTTATGCCACTGATGATGCGATCTTTGATCAGGCTATCTTTCAAGGCCCCAAACGAACAATCTTGACTCAATTCTTTCAGGTCCGTCAAGAAATCCTCGAACGATTCATCCAGTTTTTGGTTTCGCTTGAAAAACACATATCGGCACACTCTTTCATTCTTCTTTGACACACAAAAGTTCTTGAATGCTCCCACGACCTTGTCGTAGTTCTTCGCGTCCGCTACACTGATCTCGAACGTGTCGTATTTTTCTTGTGCCTCTTCTCCGATGGCGTGAAGCAAGATGGCTATTTTCACTTCAGTGGCTTTGTTATTCAATTCCGTGGCTAGCAGCTATATACCGAACTTTTCGAACCACTTCTTCTAGTTTTCTGAAATATTCCCACTAAATGAGAGAGGTGCCGGCGGCTTCAGGTTGAGCGAGTGCTGCGCCATGTTTCCCTCGTCACTTTCTCTTCCAACAAGTACTTCGTCGACTGAGCGATTCTCGTCGTTCGTCGATTCTTCAAGGGTACCGTGACGTCTATGGCGTCTTCGAAATCACTAGTAGTGTCGAGTCCAGACTGCGCCATGTAATAAATGTACTCTTGTGATGTTTGATGTACTTTATTTACGGTAAATACTTTATAAATGTGGAGGACGCTTTCGTCGTGCGTTAGGCCTGCAGCCATCTTTCTTTGTGTCTGCTTCCAGGCGTGACCGCTAGGTGGCGTATAAGCTCGATCGTGACAATACACTCTCATCACCTGACGCGACTTGACAATGAGAGCTAAGCGGTTCAAGTCGGATTTAAATATAGCCGAGTGGTGCGCATACCTCATGTTTCAAGTACACCGTTATCAAATTGAACGTTGTTTTTCAAGTAAAATACTGCACTGCTTTGTTCTGATTTGGAGTGAGGTTATGGATTTGTTGTCACTCGTGAGTTTAAAGGTATATATATCGCATCACAGTTCACTAACGTGGTGGAAAAACCTGTAGCATTCATGCGAGTTGAACCATTTACACTTTTTACACTTTTCACACTTGGTCTAGATCGAGTGTAAAAAGTGTACACGAAAGTGTAACGAAAGTCTAGTGGCATTTGTAAAACGAACAGCGCCATCCGACGTCACGTCCGCTAAAACGAACGCGCAAGTATACACTCCCCACGAAAGTGTAGAAAGTGTAGCTAGCATGAACAAACCTACTACTGACTGCGTGAAGCTGAACGTGCGTCCAGCCGTGCTTTCGCGATCTGATCTAGTGGCCTAATTCTAGAATCATCGGGGAGTGTCGTACCGACGTCACACTAGGAACCCTTCCATACTTTATTGGCATTCTCATTAGTCGAAAACTTTGCAGCGAGATGCTACGGTAGCATTTCGCTGCTCGTAAAAATCCAGCCTATCATGACCCTGCGTGATCCGTTTGGTCCTCATATTTCGGTTCCCCGATAATTTTCAACTGGCAATGGGTAATTGACGTTTCACATTACTTATATTGTATATTGATATCAGTGTATCATTCAACTTCAGATAGCATGCTTAAAAGTATCCGCACGTTTGTTGGAAGCGTTGCTTTATCACAATCTGGTATTGTAATCGCCTTAGATGACTTTGTGAAAATTTTCACCAATGTTGTAGACAACCTCCAAAATTTGGAAGAGAGATGCGAAGATGCAGTTTTCAAAGTCTGCGACGCTAGAGAACGTTTTTCAAGAAAATGTGCAGAGGGACTCGACAACTATCTATTTTTGAAAACCAGGCTGGTGGTACATCTTGCTGCTTTATTTACCAGATTTTGCATGCGCCGCTGCTGTACATAAATATATTCACCTCACAAATTTTGCGATTGGCAAATTTTTCCAGATGAAATCCATTGTCCTCGAATCGATACCACTGGGCCTAGATTTTGGAATTCCCTCGCATATCGCTGAACAAGTACAAAAAAACTGTGAACAACGTCAGCCAGTTCGTTGCAATTGGAATGACCGTGCTAAACAGTTACAGTATATGAAGGATAAAATAGACGAATTAAAAATTGCACTTAAACAAGTTGAGGACAATAGAAATTTTGAACTGAGTCATCATTTTAGATGAGTTGAGGATTTTCAGTCGTTTTGCGTGACACAGTTGCAATGTTCACTGCGTTTAAAAAAACAAATGCATTCAACGATCGCTCACAAGATATGGAATTGTGAGATGATTTAGATACCTGGAACGATCAGATTGAACAATTAGTACACTTATCTTTTTAGAGAAAGAAGCAAACATTTCATGTTAGGAACAATTTATTAGTAGAAAAATCAAACACGTTGAATAATTTTGAGGATTTACTCATTACGGCCGTTGCTGAAGTAACGTAATATATTTGAATCTCTTAGCTGACCAGTTTATCGATTTACCGAGAGGATTTCGTGAACTGTACTAATCCAAGCTACCCGACGCAACACTATCGTTTGGCCCACGCTTGAACGTAACATTTCCGTTTCACGGAATTCTATCGATATATTCAAATTTTTATATTTACACAGGTATAGCGTAATGTTTCTTAAAAACTGTTACTTTATATTAAGGCAATCCGATACTGTACAACGTGATAGTTTTCCCTCGATTGTCCAATAATTACGAAATATTGCTAATTTTAAGAAATACAAAACCGTGCCTGACACAGTTGTGGATACTTTTTGACCATCAGTGAACCATGAAATCCATACCTACTGAATAAGAATTGAATAAAATTCAAACATACGATCTTGTCAATTCACCTCCTTCTACAGACTGTACACGTAAATGCACTTTTATACAGATTTATCGCACTTCCGTTGTGCCAAGTACTACCGTATTAATTTCGTATGGTGAAAATATCTAAGACCTCTGTATAATTTGCTCACTTGAAAGCCCGCCTTCTATACTTCTGTTCTTTATATTTGCGCGTTTGCAGTTGCTGAATTACATTTCTAACCATCGTCGATTTATACTGCTAGGTAAAGTACATGCAGAGCTGCCTGTATTTGCGGATTCCTGGTTCGTCAAAGGTTTCTTCGCATTCCTCACATCAGCATCGCTGATACGTTCGACCACAACTTTCGCACCTCGGGTTATGTCGTGTAATAATTTCCACATGTCTATGTGAACATTGCTCGCTGTGATGTTATTGATACTGGTGTTAATATTGTAATTGTTATTATTGTCGTTGTCATTAATATTCTTATTATTGCCATTCTTATCAGCGTTGCTGATATCGCCGTTGTCGATGTCATTATAGCTTTCCATCAAACTTTGACTGTTGCAACGAATAAGATCAGTCCTCTCATCATCAACACTGGATCGGACTGGCAGGACTCCTCCGGTGGCCATGCCTCCACGATTCTCAAGTATATCGTAAGGCGAGAAAGTTTCGTGGTCGACCGTGGGACTGATATTGGTGGTTCTTAGGATTTTCAGGTGACTGTCGGGTATTTCAATATTGGTCACAAGGTTCTCCAATCCAAGCAGACTAGAATTTACCAAGCATCTTGAACCCTCTTTTGTTTCAATTTTTTCAGAGTTCTCTAAAACTTCATCCAATTCCATTTTCGTTCTCTGTTCCACCACTTTGACATTGTTCTCATCCTGTTTGATGGTGAACATTAAACCTCCCATGACTAGATCGGTGATATTCAATGACCGTGGATAAATTTGCTCACATTCCTTTCTCAAACCCTCGATTTCTTGGTCACCTTTGTCCTTGTTTGTGTTACCCGTTGCCTGGATATTTGACAACTCGTCCCGCTCTGTACGCGGATGAGCACTGTAGGTGTCCTGCGAATATTCCACACTGTCGTCTGCGGTTACTAATTGTGTGTTATGATACTTTTTAACCTGGCTCTGTATAGTCGTCCGTGTATCTAGCCACTGCATCCCGACTCCACTTATACACTTAGTCGTCGTACCTTCCAATGATTCGTGAACATTTCTAAAGCCGTCAAAATCACTACCTGCGCAAGTCCTCTTGCTAGCACTTACGTCAACAGCCACGATTTCTGTCTTTGTCAGCTCGTTGTTACAGCCTGAATGTCTCGAAAGTCTTGTACGATTGATATTAGCCTCAGCCCATGGAAGAATGGTTTTGTCAGACACGGTCGTTGCAACAGGACTGGATAAGACTGTCGATGATTGAAATACGTTGCTGTTTGGGCACCTTAAATCCAGATCACCCTGGGTGATCCTGGGTCCGGATGTCTGATTTGCCATATTGTCCACAATAGAAATAGTTAGAATAAATGCTTGAGGAAAAGCTGCGGCACCTTGTCGATTGCAAAACTTCAGCATCGCAAACATCTTGTCCTGTCGTGTCCAAAACGTGTGTTCTTATAAACGTGGTATAGCAAGTCAAGGAGAAGACTGATTGATTGAATATCGATTAACTGTGTCAGAATTTTGTCAAACATGTTTGAACCTTTTTCTACGCATTGGATGGATTCTACTCGTAGAGATTCAACTAGGCATGGCAATGAATAGTAAGATTGGTAAAAAGGATACTGTAAGTTATTGAAAGGTGCACAGTGCTCAGTTCACCTTGACTGGGTTGACTTTTTATGATTCGTCTGATAATTTTCATCAATTCCTCTTTGTAGGGAAATTCTTTCGTATACCTGCAATGATATGCAACTTGTTACAGATTCGATGGCCGAACGAGTACTTCATATTGGAAACTGTAAGTTTTGAGAACCAGCTACACAGAGAATCACAGCTGGTTCAACTCTTGTGAAGTGAATTGAATCTTTGTTTGGTACAGAATGTTTTGAAAACGATGACTTGGCGTGTTACGCAGTCGTTTATCGGTTGCTTGCCGCAATGCGACTAACGCGAACACCTGAAACCGAGCCAAGCGGTTCTCTACCGCTCACGGATGAGGGGCAATCAGTGACCAATAAACGGCACTGTGTTCATTTTCAATTGGCTCTAC
This sequence comes from Neodiprion lecontei, assembly GCF_021901455.1. Classification (NCBI taxonomy): domain Eukaryota; kingdom Metazoa; phylum Arthropoda; class Insecta; order Hymenoptera; family Diprionidae; genus Neodiprion; species Neodiprion lecontei. The sequence continues at coordinate 25,005 of NC_060266.1, forward strand.
GCCAGCTGCGAAACTGGCAAAATGTAATAAATATAGTGTGGCAAACAGCCGTACAACTGTCGATGAGCTCCCATGCTAGCTTAAATAACCAGGATGGGCATGTACAATGAGAGTTTGACAAACATAGATATTATATGTCAAAGTTCAATTGAAAACCAATCGACAGTGCTCGAAATACCACGTGAGACGACTTTGTGACATAAATCTGGACAATTTTGAATCTGGCGATGTCGACCTAGCATATCACTGTTTAGATCATTGTGAATAATCACGGTTTTCCGACTACTGAATCGTCCTCAAAGCAGGGAACCGTAAGTGATGATTCTAATGGAGGCAGGCATACTCATTTTGAAAGCACAAGCTCTAATGAAGGATTTCAATCTGGTGAAACAGTGAATTCTTCTACCATATTTTACTACAACAAACATTGCACACTACAAATTTCTGAATAAAATGTGTATCAGTCTCAAAGGGGGTCGAATGCAGAGCTGAAACTTTCAGGTGTTTTTCAACTTGTGCCAAGTTTTACAGATCATAACTCCAAACAATGAACAATTTTTGCGAATTCGAGAATCACTGCACATATACCGGGTCACCCAAGACTATCGCCCCATAGGCAACCGACGTGTTCCTCCTTGAAGTGAAAATCGGCAACTGAAACGGTTTTTACTTTTGTTACGAAATTTGTCATTCGTGAACTAAAGTTGTTTGAAATTATCCGATCTGATAGCATCTGAGCGCTCAGGATAGCAGCCGAGCTCACGACGGTCAAATGACGATTAGCCAGCCCTATTCTCGTTCTATTCCGAGCCATCAGATGCTACTGGATTGGCCATTTTCAAACGGCTGTAGATCGTAAACGAAAATTTTTTCACGAAGAGTAAATACAGGCCAAGTCGCCGATTTTCGCGAGGAATACATATTAGTGACCCGTGGGGCGATAACCCTGGGTCACCCTGTACATGCCGCTTGTGTAAAAGTCTTCAGAACTGTTACACTACCTTGTAGGTTCGTTATATTTAAAGGTGAACTTGTATATGTTCTGCTTGTTGGAGAGCCAATACGAGCCAGGAACATTCAAGGTGGGCTGGGCCTGCACTTGACCGGTCCTATCAGACTTGCCAATACCCGATATACGTATTCCAGGCATTCTTTCGATGGTTTCAATTCTCGAAACAAAGGAACCAGTCTGGTCGTTTTTTCACCGTTGACGTTTTCCTCGACTATGAAAGTCAAGAAGTACAGCACCCTTTGCTGAAGAGCAAGAATTTTGTTGAGTCGTTAATGGAGCGCCCGAAAAAAAACAAATATTACTAAATAATTGATTCAGAGCAAATTCGCTTCAACGGTAACAAGTTAATTATTATTCAATATTAACACTGCTTAGCAATAATCAATTTAAAATTGAACACGAAAGATGTGAGGAAATCCAAACTAAAAATTCATCAAAAATGCTAAAATCAAGTATATGAAAACACTAATTAAAAGGAGTAGTAACGACACTAGGTATTTATGGATCTTTATTAATGCCGAACTTGGTAATAGAACAAACGGGAAATATGACACGGACCGGATACTTAGCGAGAGCAATCCGAAAATAATTCAGTGCGTAGTAATAGCTAAGATAACGGGCACAACATTTTGTAATGTTGCAGGATTATTGAGAAATAAAATTGAGCTACCCATTGAACAAACGGGAAATATGACACGGACCGGATACTTAGCGAGAGCAATCCGAAAATAATTCAGTGCGTAGTAATAGCTAAGATAACGGGCACAACATTTTGTAATGTTGCAGGATTATTGAGAAATAAAATTGAGCTACCCATTGAACAAACGGGAAATATGACACGGACCGGATACTTAGCGAGAGCAATCCGAAAATAATTCAGTGCGTAGTAATAGCTAAGATAACGGGCACAACATTTTGTAATGTTGCAGGATTATTGAGAAATAAAATTGAGCTACCCATTGGAGCTGAAATAAAACTACTGACTATGAACCCAAAAACAATATTTATCCATCCTACTGATAATAACGAGTCACGAAAAATCATGGATGGTATGAAACTGAAAAACGTTGGAATAGATAAAATTAATACTCAGGCTGTTGAACCCATGTCTGACTATATATTAAAACCAGTAGTACATATTTTTAATTTACGTATGGAGAGATCCAGGTGGCCTAAAGTACTGGAATAGTCTGAATTGAAATCTATAACTATGTGAATCTGGTAGTAAGGACTGCGTCCAATTACAAATATGCCCGTGTCACTAGTATCCAATATTCGAAAAATTAATATATAATAGAATTTCTCTAGGACTTCAGCAAATAAATAAATAAATAAATAATTACATGGATAATAAAATCAATTAAATTAAATAAAAACACCATTAGTCGAGGGCTACTTCTTCGACGATCCTATCGATATATATTTTGTTACACGAATCAAAATCGTAAGGAAATTAGTGGCAAAAGGATGGAAGGAATCGAACATCAAGTGCATGATGGTACATGAACCCACCCCGGATATAACCTCGTTGATGAAGACGTCCTTGACAGTGGTCCAAGGTAGATATTGACTGGAGTTGAAGCCGGAAAATATTTTTTTACTATTTATTTGTACTCCCACCGACTCTACTACCAACAGTGTATCTGAAATTATGAAATTAATTATTCTTTATTTTCGAGTAAGTACTATACTTTCCAAATACGGCAAAAGATCGTGGTTCTTTAATATAGATTATTGTGATCATCGCCGGTCGGTGGCATAAAATAAAACGCTGTGGTTAATCCTGCTACGGAGCGAATCTACACGTGACACATTGTAATTGCCAAATATTCGGATGTCCCCGATGATCTGGAAAAAATTCTAGACCCTGAAGAACGTTTCAAGGCGTGCGGAATTTGTCAACAAGTGGTATTTTTTGGAGACTTACTCTGTAAGGATGATGGAGACAGGCATTGCAGTTTGTACCGCATGTGTGATTTGTCATAGCAACGGTACACGATAATTTATAAAGACCTTTGCGATGGCGTAACAGCAGTTGAACCTAATTTAAATTCTGTTTCGCCACTTTGGCGTGGCTAGAATAATTGCTTGGAGACACTGTTTAGTTCTGAGAATTTCGAAATTAGTGAACATTTGGCGTGACCAAAAGTTCACGAGCACACCGTATGGGTGCACTCTGTGGGGCGAATAGCCGCTTGTATAGAATAAAAAGCTGCCAAGCTAAGGAGCGTTTGGACGAAATTAGGTTTACTAACCAAAATCAATGGAGGTGGTGATGTGCCTGCAATGGAGGGTCAAAGCAACGACTGAGAGGCTGACTATGGTCAGGCTGTCGCTCAGTTTGCCTAGAAACAGTGTCAAGCAGAAAAACAACAGGTTAAGCTGTATCCTGTGTAGACTGTCGTTGCGTAGCGTGAACTCTATCACTTTGTTGTTTCTCCAAGTCCTGGACTCGCTGAGAGTTATTTCGTTACCGTCTACACCCCCGTAACGACGTACGTCGGCTTCCTCGGGTGACGAGGGCGACATAAATAGACACCGCGATATCTTGTTCAGCGGATAACCACAAATCGAATTGCAAGTATACCGAGTGCACCCCTCACCGACAGCTGCTTCAGCTCGGTCCGACCTTCTTGGTTGGTTGGTTCAACGAGACTCAACCGACGCGCGGCGCACGGGCCTTCCTGGCGCCGGCGCCTTCCTCACGTTGCGTCACGGTCATTATGCATGCCGTACGTACGGATGCGTGGTCCAGCGTGGCCGTGCGACCGATCCGTGCATAGGTATAATGAATTACACAAGCATCGTCCCGCGTACTGTACGCATGCTGCACGCATCCCTGCGTATGTACATACATGTATACCTACATGACGAACAGAGCGGCCATGGTTAAGGGTATTATTGAGACAGGCGAAAGGGCGCCGAGATAATGGCAGCGCCCTATGTTTACCGAAATACCGGTTCCATTATGGATAGACCCCTGAGCGCCCGTGACAGTGTGCAATATACTGCAATTTGTAATCGGTCAGCGTTGACGTCTAATAACTCGATCCGTTATGCTCGTGAATATGTTTTTTCCACGCTAGCTCTCGTAATTTCATACCTACAGCGAGCGTTGGAATAAAGATATTTTTTTCATCTCGACTATTGATATTTATTGAGGGAACAAGATTTGATCATGAATAATCCGGGACAAAATTTGGTTACCACATATGTATGCAAGAGCGGAAGAGAATACATCGTCAAGATGAGGGTCGTCGGCTTAGGAGGAGAATCGTCGACATCGCGGCGCAACTTGGACATTACCGTCACCGACAAACACACTGCCGAGAAATGGCAGTCCTCGTACGACGTCGCCTGTCTGTCCGCAGTCTTATTTAACCTTGACTCCTCTACTAATACATCTCATATTTTCAAACCATTACATTAATCGATCAACATCTACTTACCTATTTTACAAGACTCTCTTTAGATAGCCTCGATCATTGACTAATTATACAAGCACCGTGTGTACTCAGATCTCAATACCAATTTTTTTTTTAATACCAGATTGGTACGTTCACCCTTGAATGATCATCTTGTTTCGGCAGATATCGAGAATCTCACCCAGAAAACAGGAAATTACAAACAATTCGATATATTCGTAGCCATGCTGCAGTCTGGTTTGTTAAAAGTAATAATTCAATGAACTTTTGTCAAGCATAATCCAGTCCGGTTTCCATCCCAGTTTCCCTTACGACTAGCAACCAATTGCCAAGTTCTTTGCAGACGAGCGACTGTGTCTCCCTCGACCTGCTAACTTTTGACGATCTAGAGCTGTTGCGCTGCCGTAGGACCGAAGTTGGGTCAGATTATTCGTTGGTCGGTGCCAAGATGAGCAACAGGCGATATTTGATTATTACTTACAACGTGGAGTTTGACAGGTGAGCCATGCCTGGGAGGCTTGATTGGCAGATGCGGCTGCGTGGACGAGATTACGGCAAACACAATTGAGTAAGATAGGTGGCAGGAAATCCGCCAGAGACATGTATACATAAGGGCGGATTAGCCATTTTCCAATACAGACACCGTCTTGCTGAAGCAAGCCTCCCATGACGTGACATGATTTTCTGTATCTTTCCATCCTATCTCGATCGTTCGTCCGTTAAGAATCCATTATCCATTGCCATTGGAGTATTGCGGCCTACCCGACACCGCCGTTCTACAGTCAACGATAAGAAAGCTAGAAGCTGAATTGGAGAGACTCAGGTCAGCTGGGGGTGGAATTGAGAATCTTTGTAAGAAACTTGAACTGCTAACAGCAGCCAACAAGAAACTTGTCGAAGAAAACCACAGATTGTCTAATGGCGGTAAGGCCTTCTTCTTTGCTTGGGGTGGTTTCTTTCGATTGTATATCTATAACAAGAATGAAGTTACATTCTGTTCTTGTTCTTATAAGCATGTGAAGTAAAATTGACACATCAATTGCGATTGATCGGCAACGCTAGCACCCTTGTAACGGGTCAGACTTGCACTGTATCTGGGTACTCCTCAGGTCGAGGAATTCATCGTTTACTCGGAGCTGTTAAATCCTTGGAACGGTCGGTGGCTGAAGAGCGGGCATCATTTCGTTCTCGAATACAAAAACTGCGTACTGAGAACTCCATTTTGGTGGCAAAGCTGCACCGCTCAAGCGAAGCTGTCGATAGAAAGCCCCGACGATCCAGTCCGCTAACGCTTCCATTCCAAAGCAGATGTTCAATGGGTAGAAGACGTAAGAGCCGATCAGCACTAGGTCGTGGTCGATCAAAGTCGGCAAGTTCCTCGCCAGGTATGACCCGAACTAATAGCTAGGCACTTTAGGCCCACCTGTTGATACCGTATAATTTCAGGAAAGCTACATGCAGCACTTGTGTCTGCTTTTTGTAATTCTGAAGTGAAAACTTTCTATACAGCTTCTCAGATCTTCTCGCTGCTCCTTATGTATAAACTGTATTTAACCGAAAGTTCTCGCCGATAGGCAGCTCCTCTGTCGACTCGATCAAGTCTATAGGGTCCCCTCGCCAAGGAGTCGTAGGATGTCGTCGGTTGAAGACGAAAGGTTTTTATTACCTTTTGACGATACTGCGAATTACGCGTCATTTGCTAATAAGTTGTTCATCGTTTTCATTTCAGAAATAGACTTTGGAAATTTGGAGTCTCGAATTCACAAATTGCAGAAGATGCTCAAGGATGGAATCAACATTAATTAAACTATTCCGACTGTATACTTCAACGAATGGAAACAGGTAGATTCATAGGCATATTTCCAGGCACGCACACATACGTTATATATGTATACCTGCGGGCATGTACATCTATATATATAGATATATATTTATTGATATTATAAACACAAGTGTACGCGGTTTCCTCAAAGTTTTTTATGTCATACTATATACAAGGGTGGGAACAAGAATGCAGACGGGAAAGTCCAATCAGAGTCTGTCGGGTCATTAAAAAATAAACTAGAAATTAACTTAGCTTGTCTCTTCTGACATCATTTTCAAAGTAAACGATAGCACGATCAACCAATGATTGACTGTGTTCAACATTTCCCTTCTTTAGACTGTCCGTCCTGTTGTTACTCTTGTCATCTGTTGCACAGTGCTTTTCTTGAACTGCTTCTGGTTCACTATCGCCAGAGCTTTTCACGTCATATCCCGTATCTCTGGGTAATGTAATTTTTGCACGGCTTGCTAACTGATTCACAACGCTCTCCAATCGGCGAATTTCGACCTCTTGACGCAATGTTGTACCATACAACGATTCTATATCGTTAGTAAATTGTTGAATCTGGGCCAAGCGTACTTCCTCTTTTTTTGCCTCTTTTGCTGCCTGCCGAGAATACTCCAACATGATACAACCACCGGCAATGCTGAAAATGATCACCTCCCCCATCAGGTTGGCCCCCAGCTCAATAGCCATTGCTTCGTTCAACTTTGCTACCTTGGTTGGCTTACCAAGATTCATAAGATACATCTTTCCCTTGACCTCCGCCCAATGGTAAACTGCAATTGATATACAAAAATAGGTGAGAAGGTAAACCCAAGTGGTTAGACATTACCGAATGCAACTTTAGATACATGGTGGTAATTTTACTGAAAATCGTCAAACTTGGTCCACTGGTGATAATGCTATGTATGAGCTATAAATACCCTATCACTGCTCCTGATGTAGAAAAAAAAGTGCCTGTCGAGTGAAATTGTCGACAACTAAAGTAATCTCAGATTTCGTTTGATAATAATTTATTACATCTCAAGTGATGACATACACTGAGCAGGTGGTATGATGAAGTAAGTTCTGAAAACCGGATGATTTTTTGCCTGATTGACAAACATTTGGGCCAGTGGTTTGCTGATCTGTTTGATCAGCAGCATGCCCAGTTTAAGGGCTGGAAATACCCCGACGACCATAATCACACCGACTTCGTTCAACGCCCCGGGACTTGTGAATTCTATTAATTTAACGTATATTATTAATATCGTTTATCGCTACGTATAAACGATCGGCCGATTCGTCTAACTCAAGCTTGGAGAAGTAAAATGGATCGCTAAATACGCCTGCTGATATGCGGCAGCGGGGAAAGTGAAGAAAAATAAATACAGCCAGAACCTAACAGCAAGGCACGACGATTCGTCGGCTGCTGCTACTGCGATGATAAATGGCTTGTCGACTTACGTCAACACTACCCTTTGCCAAAGAAAATTTAGTCCCACAGAAGCGCACGGCCTGCAGGCTATTATATGAGGCAGGAAAAGTTGCGGTGCTCAAACGAGCTGTCACACCAACATCTAGGTGTCGCTAGCAACGTTTTGCTCGTGTGGCTCACGTATGTAGTATGCATGTAACAAAAAATTTGCTACCATCCTTTCAAACACGGATTAATAGGAAGGAGACAACACTCAAGCACGGCACGGCTCAGAAGTTGGTCCAGCCTTTGTGGCAACGTTATGAGGAATTGTCGGGCAAGGTCCCTATATTATACAGGTCAAGACACGGCGTGGGCAAAAAAATTAGTGAGAATGCGCCAAAAGTTTCGTATGACAATGGATGCTTTCGATTTAGAGCACAATATGACACGGTGTAAACATTTCTGGTCTATTCCTATGCCCGGATTGGCCGCTTACAATGGAAGTTTGTACACTGTGTCACACTGTGCTCTAAATGGAAAGCACCCGGTGTGGTTCTGATTCCTGACCTGTCACAATGATTAACCACAAAATATATGTGTACGTGCTTCTATTTATTTCGCGAACGTCAGGACACTTTACACCCGTATTCATAGTCCTTCCTTGAGGAACAAGGATTCCTTGTTCGTCATTTCACGTTTCATAGACCTTCCTCGACAGAATGAGGAGCCTTATTGGCCTCCTTCTTTCAAGGCAGGTCTCGAGTGTGACGTCGGAACGGTACCTAGTGGAAATCTCCAGATGTTAGACACCGGAAACATTCACACACAGTTACAGCCAGACTCACATCAGTAGTTTGGGTCACCAATTACCGATTAAGTATTGAAATACACCGGACAACGGGCATTCTGTCGCTCTAGTCGAACGAACCGAAGAGGGAGAAATTGTTGGATAAAAGATTTAATTTGGCTTACCTTTTTGAGAGTATTCTGGATGCGATGACTTGTAGATTGGTGAGAGGTTTTAGTGGAATAACTGACTTTAATATATTTGGATATTTTGACTAACTTGGTTTATTTTATAAGTTTGATATTTAAAAGTCACAAACGCAGAGTTACACAGTGTAAGATCTTAGACTTAGTAAAAATGGAGTTGAAACTCGCTGAACTTTTGGGCAGAGTAACGTTGTATGAAAGTTTTAATGCAAAAGGCTAAAGGATTTTACCGCGAGACTGTACCGGAACTAGATGACGAATCTGGAGGTAGAAACACAAGAGAGCGATCGAGTGATCGGTCGCCGTTTTTATAGGGGTCGATCGTTGCGCAGAACGATCCCCCTCTCTAGTTTTTTGGTCGCCTTTGCGCACCTCCCCTCTTTTCTAGGAATTCTAATTAGGGCACGACATCTTCGCCGCATGCACGCCTGTGATCTTATTTCTTTAGCTATTACTATATTGTAGGTTTTTACGTATGGTATATCGCTGCTTGGTGCGGTGGTGTAGGTGCGTGGACTTGGTTCCGTAGTTCTCCGAACTGCGTGAGCTTTTCGTTGTGTCGCCAGTCCCCTTTGTGGCGCCAGCCCCCTTTGTGGCGCCAGCCCCCTTTGTGGCGCCAGCCCCTTTGTGGCGCCCGTCAGCCACTTAACTACCTGTCTACCTCTGAATGTTTTTGCTATCTTGCTCGTTACAAAGCCCATATTTCATTTTGGTTACCTGTCGTTTGTTAGTTTTATAGTTATATCTATATAGAATTGTATATGTATTATAGTCGACTACTGTCGTTGTTAGTTTTATAGTTGTATCTATATAGAATTGCATATGTATTAAAGTCGACTACTGTCGTTGTTAATCTGGAGTACAATAGCAATTGTTTATGAACATAGTTTGTTATTTGTTTAGCATTATTAGAATCACGCTGCTGCGAATATCTTTAGTTGTTTGTGTTATAACTATCTTAACAGATTTAGGGTACTTAGTAATTTGATGATTCATAGCTTTAGAGCAGGTTTACATGTGTGCTTTTGTATATGATTCCCTTCTGTAGTTGTTAATTCTTATATTGATATAAATCGGCTTGGAAGCTTCTAGAACGTTTTCGTTTCGTCGGTAAGTTTCCTAATGTATTCTCTAGGTGAAGCTCTGTTGGCTCCACATTGGAGATCTGCATTGCCTTCAAAACGTTGCGCGTGTTGCCTACAATACGGCGTTGCGAAAGAAGGTATAGTTCATGCTGGGTAATTAGCATTCACGGTTTGATGGTTTTGCAGTCTCTGGTTTTATGGGTTATTGCAGCAGTGCTATCTTTACATTATATTGGTTATGCATTTATCTATGGTTTTACAGTCTTCTATACTCCAGGCTATATAGTAAAGCGTATGTTGCTTAAGTATAGCTCTCAGCTCCGAATGCACAAATGGCATTGTTGAGTGCTATATAATAATTGGGTATAATTGTGTTAGTTAATTATAGTGTTAATATGATAGTGATATATAATAACGTATAATAGTATTATAGTTCTCTGTGGTACGAAGATCTCGTAACATGGTTTTTAAGCCTTGGCTAGTGAATTTCATAGTTATTTCCATCTAGGGATATTCCAAATAGTTAGACAGTTGTTTTAATTTCTTATGGTTACAAGATTCTCGTACTTCGAGTTTGGTTAGTTGATAAAAGTAACATGCAGTAATAATAATCGATAAAACATACGGACGTTCCGGTCGGACGTTACACCTCCCCCCTTATGCAAGAATGGCGAGCCTCTGCTCGATCATTCTTTCTGACGGTCGTTGGGTGCTGTAGGTTTTTCAATCCATACGGTACTTTGGTTGTCCTTGGGGTCCATGGTCGATGTTGAGACGTTTTTTGCAATTGGTGATTGGGTTGCTGGCTTCATGTTTAAATTGGGGTATATGGGTATCGGCATTCCTTGGGGTGCTTTGTATTCTCCGTCCTCTTTTGTTGTTGGTTCAGTCTGGTTAATGTTTCTCGTGTTGTTTCCCATTGATTCGTAATATCGCCCGACCGTAGGTTTTGGCGCTGGTGCTTCTTGCTTGAAGGATCCGGGTATTGCGTATTCGTGTTTGATTGACATGTCCATGTGTATTTCAGGGATTCCGGAGCAGTGTTTTGGTTTTGGTTGTTCCTGGTTCCAGGATATGTCTAAAGGTTTTGGTTGTGGCGGCGGTTTATTTTGATTGTTAGATGGTCCTTTGGATTCCGTATCATCCTCTTGTTTTTGCCTGGCTAGATGTAAGAGTAGGTTAGTCAGGGAATTCCATATGGCTCCGAACATGTGAAAGCTGCACCCGTAGGCTTTTCTCAGAGCATATCCGTGGATTATTGTGTCGAGGATGAATTTGGTTATTTGGATGGTTACCCAAATTCCGATTCCTCCTGCGGTGAGAGTGCCAAAGCTTACGAACCAACCCCACATCTTTGTCCATGTGTTCTTGGCTATTTTTTGCATTGCTTCTTCAGTTAGGAATTGCATGATAGATAATTGTTGATTTGCTATGGTTTGTCCTGACATTCCCCTTGCCATGTCGTTTAGTATTCCAGATCTCTCTGCTGGGAACATGATATGATCTCTCAGTCGTTCCAGATCTTCAGAGGAGTAGATTCCACTGGTTGCTAGGTTATTGGGGTTAATGTATTTCCATGTTGGTGTGGTTAAAGGTTCTATTGTGCCTGGTTTTACTGATTCGGTCAATTCTGGTAGTAATTTATACCATTTCTTATCGAGATTGAACATTACTGGGATGAAAGGGTTACATTCTATCTGCACCCCGGTTTTTAACAACATGCGGCTCTTCGGTGATACAAACATGCTGGCGTTTCCTCTGAATACCGGTAATTCTTGGTAACAGTTCTTCGTCTTTCTAATTTTTACGTCAACTGGTATGCATTTGATTATGTGGATTACTTCTCCTGCTATTGTTGCCATGTAGCCTGGTCCTTTCATTAATTGGTGCGCGAAGTCGTCGGGCGTTACGGCTGCGGATGTCAATAAGTTCCGTAAAACTTGTTGTTCCAATTTGCATTTCTGCAAGAGTACGTCTCGGTATAATGCTGACATCTGCATTTTCATATGTCTTTCCACGTATACGAATTTTGAATTTACATAGGTAAAAATGTCCAAGTGGCTGGTTGCTATGGGTTTTTTGTGAGTGAACGCGTTTTTAGTTGGTTCTTCGATGATAAGTAGCTTCGGGTGTTCGGTCCGAATCAATTCGTATCCGCATACTTGTTGACGTCCCCTTTTCGAAAAGGCGAAGGTTATGTCTTGGGTGGTAACTGTATACACTTCGTCATAGGTTTCGTCGCTGTTTTTGATTTTGGTGGCTCTGCCGTCGTATAAGACGTCGTATCGGTCCAGTTGACAGGAATCCTTTGGCAAGGTTTCCCAGAACGTGTTTCCTCCTTCATTATCTACGCAATTACCGTTGCTGAATTCACACGTTGTTCCGGATCGAAATATGATTTTATTTGAATTTAGATTTATTTTTGCAGTATATTCGGCTAGACTGATCTTTACATATCCTTGGACTATTACGTCGCTCCATGTTCCGTATTCGTCGGAGTATTGTATGCTTTCGCAGCAACTCATCACTGCGATTTCCTTTATCATGAAGATATGATTTTCCCCGTGAAATCCTTGAAGGTCTATGATGTACTTCAATCACCATGGTTTCGCATCAGTTCGATTGTCGTTGTGGTAGTTCCCTTGCACACAGGTTAAAGCGTCGTTCTCGTATGGCATCATTTCTTTTAAGGGACTTGTTCGATGTACTTTCTCGTCGTACATTAGCTGTCACTCCGCATAAGGGTTGGGTGTTTCTTTATTCCTATCTTATTGTTAGATGTATGATATATTTATATATATATATATATATATATATATATCCGATGTACTTAACTAAAGGTATCTATGCGCGGCATGATTAGTTATGATAATGGAATTAGTTGATGTACCCGACAGTGGGTCTTGTTATGGTTTTAGTTTGTTAATTCATCGTCGCCTGTTGTTAGGAATTTCGATTGCCGAATCGTCGATCATAAAGTGTTGCTTGACCTTGTAATTTTGATCATAAAAACTATTGAAAATATATCGCCATCTACGTCTTTGATCATTACTATGCTATTCGGATAATTCCCGTAATCGAAAAGATTGACGGTGGTGTATATATCGCTAACGATGTGGTCGGTATATATGCTATAGTTATAGGTTCTTGGTGGCAGGTCATCGTTCCATAACAACTGGCGAGTTAGCTCTTTACCCAATTTGGCATGATTCTATTGCATATTACGGCAATAATATTACCAGCTCGCCTTATTTCTAAGGTTCGCATATCTTGCTGAAATCTATCGGCGAATATTATGACAAAATTTTCCTGGTTTGCCAAGAGCTTCATCTGCAAAATCGAAATGCTGATATAGTAGTTGAAATCATAGTGTTGGTGAGGGTTATCAATTGCGAGTGATTGGTTTTTAGCGGGATTTGTGTGCTGGGTACATCTTCTTGGAGTAGGGGAAGCGTGAGTTTTAAAATTTTTGGAGTTTATTCCTTAAGAAACTATTCGAGTTATAAGGCCAGGTACGGAAATTTCAAGTGTAACGTTCGAAAGCTTGAGGCGTTAAGTAGAAAGAGACAAATATATATGTATCTGTAAGATTGAACGTGCAAAAGAATGAGATGGGATATATTACAAAGCGTATGCTATACTCGGGGTCTCCTCTTTGTGCGGTGCTTCGTAGTCTCACTGCATAGTTCACTACCTCTGGGCTGAGAGTTGAATGTGTGCGTATGTTTGTACGTGTGTTGTGTGCCTGCGCATTACGAAGTTCTGCCGCAACTTGTGCGTTGCTGCTGAGTACAGGGTATGCATGCTTAGTGCATCCTAGACTATCTCCTGGTAGGCGAAATATATCTGCATTCGCTCGGATTAGGTTATAGACATTCTCTTTCTCCTCGGCATTTAAGTGTTCTAATCTCAATAAGGATTCCAAAGGCTCGACCCTGGCTTTGACTAGGTTGTGGGAATTTTGAACCATAAATAATCGTTTTATTTTCGGGATATTTATTTTATTAGATCGGTTTGTGTTTTGCGTAGAGATATTCCGTGGGATTGCGCATGTTATCTTCCTTTTATACTCGTCTTCGGCTGTTTTCGTATAGGATTTAAATTCGGATTCGCGTAGACTTCTTTATTTCTTGTCTTCTTTTATATTTATTTGTCTCTTGGTTTTTATTGCATCGATCTATTTCTTCTTTAAATACCGAGGTGTGTTCATTTATTACAGCCTTGTTTGCGTTGTCAGTAATATACGGTCCCATTAGTTTGATTTTATTTAGTTCACTCGTTGTGGGTTTATTGGATTCACTCTGGTTTACTATAGAATTATCATTTCTTATGGATTCGTCGGAATATTTATTCTTATTTTTCTCGGACTCGTCGGAGTTACTTTTACACTTATTGTTCGTAGTTTTATTTTCGTCCTTCGCGGATTCATTGGATTCACTTGGTATTATCGCAGTTTCATTATTATTTTTCATGGATTTATCATTATCTTTCATAGACTCATTGGATTCACTTGGATTTATTGTATATTCATCATTAATTTTCATAGATTTATAGGAATATTTCGTGGATTCATTATCGTTTTTCGCAGATTCATTGGATTCATTTGGATTTATCGCATTTTCGTCATTATTTTTCATCGATTCATTGGAATATTTCGTAGATTCATTATCGTTTTTCACAGATTCATTTGATTCACCTTGGTTTATCGCAGATTCGTCATCATTTTTCATAGATTTATTGGAATATTTCGTGGATTTATTATCATTTCTCACAGATTCATTGGATTTATTTTGATTTATCGCAGATTCGTCATTATTTTTCATAGATTTATTGGAATATTTCGTGGATTTATTATCATTTCTCACAGATTCATTGGATTTATTTTGATTTATCGCAGATTCGTCATTATTTTTCATGGATTTATTGGAATATTTCGTAGATTTATTATCGTTTTTCACAAATTCATTGGATTCATTTGGATTTATCGCATTTTCGTCATTATTTTTCATCGATTTATTGGAATATTTCGTAGATTTATTATCGTTTTTCGTAGATTCATTGGATTCATTTGGATTTATCGCGTTTTCGTCATTATTTTTCATCGATTTATTGGAATATTTCGTAGATTTATTATCATTTTTCACAGATTCATTGGAATATTTCATAGATTTATTATCGTTTTTCACAGATTCATTGGATTCACTTTGATTTATCGTAGATTCGTCATTACTTTTCATGGATTTATTGGAATATTTCGCAGATTTATTATCGTTTTTCACAGATTCATTGTATTCACTTAGATTTATCGCAGATTCGTCATCATTTTTCATAGATTTATAGGAATATTTCGTAGATTCATCGGATTCATTGTCGTATTTCATGCATTTGTCGGGATATATTTGATATTTTGTGGGTATATTCTTATAATTAACGATTTCTTTTGCATTCTCACTTTTGATTTTAAAGTTTTGGGTATCTGATTTTAAGGAGTCCTCTGTTTCACTTATTTCTTCCAGGATTTGCGGTGGAATCCTCAGTCTTACTTCCGAGTCTGACGTATTAATTGCATAAAGGTACGCTTTATCATCTCGGTTTGTCACTAACGCGTTCCCTATGTAGACGTTGTCACCTGCGTCTATCAGAGGTACGTACCCTTCGGTTAACTCAGTTTTTTCGAGATTGATACGGATGCCAAGCCGTGTCCTCGATGGAATTACGATAACATCTTCCGGATTTTCGACCTTTTCCTTTCCTTTAAGAGGTTCGGAAATTTCCGTCGTTAAATCGGATTTTGTATAACCGAGACACCCGTTAGATTCTACATCCAGGAGCGGTAAAACCTCGGTGCCTAGTTCGGTCTCCGCGAGTTCGTCGCAGTTGCCAGTCTGCGCTCTATACGGAGTCGTTTTTTCCTGCCGGTTTAGAAATGGGATTTGTACGTTACCGAATTCTAATGTGCCTTTATCAAAATTTATCTGAGCTCGATTTTCGTTGAAGAACTGGGATCCTATTATTCCGTCCTGTGGGATTGGTAAATTTTCCGGAACCATATGGAATTGAGCTTCGGTTCCTATTACGTTTATGGGAACTTCTCCCATAGTTTCTACGCACGCGGGGACTATTCCGCTAAGATTAAATTTCTTTTGTTCGTTTATTTCGATTTCTGACCTTACACAGTTATTTTTTATAATGTTCAGGTCGGAGCCTGTATCCAACATGAAAGTACTCGAATTTTGTAATTCGCTCGCTTCTAATTTGATCGTGGGGATTATACTCTCTGGATTTATGATCGTATTGATTGATTTGTCATCGGAATTTTGAGGCGGATCTATAATTATTTGCTCCATATCGCTTTTAGCCAACGTCACTAGTTTTCTATCGGTACGCCCTGTATAATAGATAAGGTGCGGTTGGGTATTTTGAGGGCCTCCGAGGTCGCACCGTCGTTCGGCAGGCTCTCCCCGTTTCCCGAAAATGAGACTCGATTTTCTCGCGGTATTTGATTTGATCTATCATTTCGCTGTTTAATTGGGCATTCGCTGATTAAGTGACCGTAGTTTCTGCAATATCGACAGTGTTCGCGTGGTTGTTCTGTCTGGTATTCGTCAGGTCGGTTCGAATTGTAGGGCTGATAATTCGTTTGCGGAGTATAACGCGTTTGTCTAATTATTTGATTATCGTCGTACTGATTTGGACGCTGGTTTCCCTGTCTGAAATTTGGTTGTGACCTCTGCGGGCTAGGGTCCCTTGAATAAGTTCTTTCACGGTACGAGTTATTGCTGGGATAAATGTTTCCGCGGTATTGATTGTTCCCTTGATAGCGATTTTCGCGATATTGATTATTTCTAGGATAACCTTGTTGATTAGGGGAATTCGACCTTCGATTACTGTAATTGTCCTGGTTACTAAAATTCGGAAGTCCCTGTTGCCGATTGGGACGATTTTCTCTTGGATCGTAACCGGGTTGCGGTAGGTAATTTATTTGATGCTTCGGAAATTGATTTCTCGAGTTAGTATTATTTTGAAGTTGGTAGGTGTTCGAGTTACGTCGGGGATCTGAATAAGCGTCTCTTGTGTTATAATTATTCCGATAGTCTGCTCGATTACCTTGGATAACATAAGTCTGATTCCGAGGTTTACGGTGGTCGTAATAGCTTTTATCTGAATTATATTGGCAATCGTATTTATCGTGGTCGTTTGCTCCACACACAACGCAATTATATGGTTGAAACATCGCGTAATTTATTGTAGCGTCCTGAATTGTGCTAGGTTGATCTCCTCGTCTAAGTTGGATTTTAATTTTCTCCTGTTTTTCTATTTTCATCGCCGCGTCGACCAGTTCTTTCAGAGTACCGGGTATTGTGGGGATTTTTCCGTCGATTTCAGGTCTTAATCCGCGCAGAAAAGCGGCTTTGCCGTCCGCTTCGGTATTTCGCGTAAAAATTTCGAAATCGTCCGTGCGTTGTTCTTGCAAGAATGCCTGTCTTATGTTTTCCATCGCTTCGCGTACCCTTGATGCGTACGTCACGACGTCTTCGTTCTGTCTTTGGAAAATTTTCCCTAGTTCACCCTGACACAGATTAACGGATTTCGCTGGTCCATAAAGCTCATTTATTCGCGCGGTTAATTCGTCTACGGTATCGAACCGTTCGTTCTCGATCACACGTCGAGCTACTCCCTTGATTTTATTACGTATTATTCGCGTGAGGCTTAATTCAACTTGAGGCGGGACCATTTCGCGTGCATCCTTGCATCCCTGCACAAAACTTCTAACCTGGGACGGATTGCCGTCAAACACCGGGACTGCCTCTAAGGCATCCTTAATTGAGATATAATGATAAGTCGGTGCGGGTAAGGCGGTTGCGCCTGTACTTGCAACGGGTTCGCTCACCATTTTAAATTCCTGAGGAATCTTAATATGTGTTTGGGATTGGTTTTCCGAATCAGGCGTTTGAATAAGTATTTGAGTGGGTTTTTCTGTTTTTCTCGAGTTCTTCGGAGAATTTTTATTCGTTGAATTAGAGTTTTGGCTGGAGATTTGCGACTGTTCAGGATTTAGACCTGAGGTTCCCGACGCGTTCGTCTCCTCTAATTTTTCTAATTGTCCTTCGAATAATTGGGTGCCCTGCGTACTAACTTGTGATCTGAGTCGTCGGTCTGAAGGCGGACTATGTACTACGGCTGTGCGTTTTTTATCGGCAGGAGGGTCTTCCTTTCCCATTTAATGTTGGGATTGCACAATCTTTTGTTAATAAGGTTTATTTTGAATTTTAGATCCCGTGTCGGAGAAAAGGAGGTAGGAATCGTTGGAAGTTTGAACGGGAGGTATTTAGAAATAATTTTCGCCTTTTTCCTAATCCCTGCGTCTTCTTCGCTAATCGTTCTAGGTCGCGTTGGGGGCTCGAACAGCTTATTTCTTTCTTTTATTCGTTCTTCTGTATTTCCCTTGCAATAGCAAATATCTTCAGAAGTTCTGATGGTGTGGTTAGAATTCTGCGGTTTATTGAGATAAGGCTCCTTTACAGAGTCCGGGATTTCGTGCGGATCGCTTAATATAATCGGCTGAGTATATTGTTCCCAAAGCTTCGCTATGGTTCCGCGTTTTCCTCCGTTTATTTCGTTCGATTTTGGGAGCATTCGTTATAAGAACAAAGGGTATTTGTTAGAGGTTTCGATTAAAGGTTGGAATCTTGGTTCGACAGAGTATTTCGATGAAAACGAGGGATCTCGGCGATACAAGATCCCAGTAGTTGCGATATTGAAGAAATATTTGAATGGGAAATTTCCAGAGCGGATGGAAAAATTCTTGATTGACTCATTGATTTTTAGGGTTTTGGCGAGTTAACGGGTATTAAAATTCGAGTTCGTTTAGTCATTTTATTAAATCGAGCGAGATTAGGGTGATTTTCAGTTCGTGTTGGTAGCGCGCAAAAACTCCGCCGTCCGTCGGTCGCTACTCGCGTCACAAAAAGTTTTTCGCGATTATAACGTTTGGTTTCCCGGCCGATGCACCAGAAAATTTTTGATATGTGACGTCGGAACGGTACCTAGTGGAAATCTCCAGATGTTAGACACCGGAAACATTCACACACAGTTACAGCCAGACTCACATCAGTAGTTTGGGTCACCAATTACCGATTAAGTATTGAAATACACCGGACAACGGGCATTCTGTCGCTCTAGTCGAACGAACCGAAGAGGGAGAAATTGTTGGATAAAAGATTTAATTTGGCTTACCTTTTTGAGAGTATTCTGGATGCGATGACTTGTAGATTGGTGAGAGGTTTTAGTGGAATAACTGACTTTAATATATTTGGATATTTTGACTAACTTGGTTTATTTTATAAGTTTGATATTTAAAAGTCACAAACGCAGAGTTACACAGTGTAAGATCTTAGACTTAGTAAAAATGGAGTTGAAACTCGCTGAACTTTTGGGCAGAGTAACGTTGTATGAAAGTTTTAATGCAAAAGGCTAAAGGATTTTACCGCGAGACTGTACCGGAACTAGATGACGAATCTGGAGGTAGAAACACAAGAGAGCGATCGAGTGATCGGTCGCCGTTTTTATAGGGGTCGATCGTTGCGCAGAACGATCCCCCTCTCTAGTTTTTTGGTCGCCTTTGCGCACCTCCCCTCTTTTCTAGGAATTCTAATTAGGGCACGACATCTTCGCCGCATGCACGCCTGTGATCTTATTTCTTTAGCTATTACTATATTGTAGGTTTTTACGTATGGTATATCGCTGCTTGGTGCGGTGGTGTAGGTGCGTGGACTTGGTTCCGTAGTTCTCCGAACTGCGTGAGCTTTTCGTTGTGTCGCCAGTCCCCTTTGTGGCGCCAGCCCCCTTTGTGGCGCCAGCCCCCTTTGTGGCGCCAGCCCCTTTGTGGCGCCCGTCAGCCACTTAACTACCTGTCTACCTCTGAATGTTTTTGCTATCTTGCTCGTTACAAAGCCCATATTTCATTTTGGTTACCTGTCGTTTGTTAGTTTTATAGTTATATCTATATAGAATTGTATATGTATTATAGTCGACTACTGTCGTTGTTAGTTTTATAGTTGTATCTATATAGAATTGCATATGTATTAAAGTCGACTACTGTCGTTGTTAATCTGGAGTACAATAGCAATTGTTTATGAACATAGTTTGTTATTTGTTTAGCATTATTAGAATCACGCTGCTGCGAATATCTTTAGTTGTTTGTGTTATAACTATCTTAACAGATTTAGGGTACTTAGTAATTTGATGATTCATAGCTTTAGAGCAGGTTTACATGTGTGCTTTTGTATATGATTCCCTTCTGTAGTTGTTAATTCTTATATTGATATAAATCGGCTTGGAAGCTTCTAGAACGTTTTCGTTTCGTCGGTAAGTTTCCTAATGTATTCTCTAGGTGAAGCTCTGTTGGCTCCACATTGGAGATCTGCATTGCCTTCAAAACGTTGCGCGTGTTGCCTACAATACGGCGTTGCGAAAGAAGGTATAGTTCATGCTGGGTAATTAGCATTCACGGTTTGATGGTTTTGCAGTCTCTGGTTTTATGGGTTATTGCAGCAGTGCTATCTTTACATTATATTGGTTATGCATTTATCTATGGTTTTACAGTCTTCTATACTCCAGGCTATATAGTAAAGCGTATGTTGCTTAAGTATAGCTCTCAGCTCCGAATGCACAAATGGCATTGTTGAGTGCTATATAATAATTGGGTATAATTGTGTTAGTTAATTATAGTGTTAATATGATAGTGATATATAATAACGTATAATAGTATTATAGTTCTCTGTGGTACGAAGATCTCGTAACATGGTTTTTAAGCCTTGGCTAGTGAATTTCATAGTTATTTCCATCTAGGGATATTCCAAATAGTTAGACAGTTGTTTTAATTTCTTATGGTTACAAGATTCTCGTACTTCGAGTTTGGTTAGTTGATAAAAGTAACATGCAGTAATAATAATCGATAAAACATACGGACGTTCCGGTCGGACGTTACACGAGCTTCCTTGAGGAAACCTTCGGCACTGCGATTGGCTGTTTCGTTTCATGTAGCCAACGCTTGCGCTCGGCGTCTATGCACTTATGACCCGTATGACGCGGATCACAGCCAGTCTACGGGTTAACTTCTTTGAGGTTACACACTCTCATCAACCGACGCGACTTGACAATGAGAGCCAAGTGGTTTAAGTTAGATTTAAATACAGCCGAGTGGCGCTTCGATCAGCAGTTTTACCACCATAAGCAATCTCATATCCCTAAATATGTCCTCCTTCTGGAAGGGAGAGCCAAGTTGTGACTATGAAACGAGGACGCCTCTGAGATTCAAGGAAGCCTTCATCAAGGCGTCCTTTATCCTTGAGATAAGGAGTTACTATGAATACGGGTGTATGGGCGCAACTCGTTAATGCTTAAACTCAAAAAATCGAGCAAGATTGGTCAAAACTGGTAAATGCAGTAATGTTAAGTAAACCCCGGTGGAAAACGCTATAAGATACTTTTGGGCGAACGCGCCTAGAAATTTTTGCCCACGTTATAGTGAGAAAAACTGGAACACGCGTGTCTTGACCTGGTATAATCTAGGGACCTTGTCAGGGTGCGATTTAAACGCCTGTATATATACCCGTATTCATAGTCTCTCCTTATTTCAAGGATAAAGGACGCCTTGATGAAGGCTTCCTTTAATCTCAGAGGCGTCCTCGTTTCATAGGGTGTATTCCGAAATATACTGACAGTACTGCAAGTACTGGCAACCACGTTCCGAAATCGCGCGACAGCTTACTGCCGCCACTCAGTGACGTCATGAAATTTGTGATGTTGTTGACTGCGACTACTGCGGTCGGGGATGTGAGGCAGCTGCACTACTTGAGAGATGGCCGCGTCCTCGGTGTAGCGTTCCGATTTTATTGCGGCTGGCAACTCGAAGTAAAAACGGTACGCAGTTCGCAGTTGACTGCGTAACGTCACGGTCGGCAGTACCGGAAGTATATTTCGGAATACACCCTTAATAGGTTACGATCAGCATCCTTCTTTTTTTACATTTTGTAGCGAAAATTTCCCTTTTTTCCGTAAGAGGCGCTCAAATTGCGATCAGACAATTCTTCTTACGTTACCTCCTCAGAGCACATACCACTAAGGTTACCTCAAAACTGGGGACAAGTTTTATCGCAGTTTTAATTGTCTCCTTCGTACTTTTCCGTGCTATCAAATCAAACTATTGGCAATTATAGAAAGATGAAGAATTATGGTGTTATTTTACGAGCAGTAAAAAGCAGCAGCAGTTTTCCCCTATCACTTCCGGTGCAAGTTTCTGCTGCTCGCAGTTCGGTTTCTCGAGCGACAAGCCACAAGACCACAAGAAGCCACGACCTATTTCATGAGCAGTGCTGCTGCTGCGTAAAATTAGCAGACTGATGCTAGTGAAAACTAGTAAGTTACTAAACCACTGCTGCTTTTTACTGCTCGTGAAATAGCACCCTTACGCTGCTTTTTCACGTGCAGCAAACAACCGAATGCGGCAGCTGCTAAAATTTTCTGATTGGTCAATGATTAATGGTGTACATACACACATGGATCTTGCTGTACATACATGCATCAAAATTGCTGCGAAGTAGAAACCCATTGTAGAAACGAACGTACTTTCGTTTGCTGCATACACAACAGAAGCCGCCCCCCCCCCCCCCCCCCCCCCCACGCCAACGCCAACACGTATGTATGCACGTATGTACGTAGCAGGCAGCCCCTGTGTCCATTGTCACATGTATTTATTACTGGCGATGCAACGAAGTGGCACGGGAAAGATATTACTAGGCGTTCGTTTATTATCACAGACAGTATCGGCAAGTGAATTACGGTGGAGTATGTTGCACGGCGCGTATCATCAGTAGTGATGTACTTCAGGATTCCACGGATGGTGGCAACAGTCACCAGATGTGAACACGTTGGGATACAAGTACGTCGGTTTTGGGAACAAGATCGCAAATCAGGTTATCCGCGAGTCGCAGCAAAAAGCTCATCCGAAAAACGAAACGACCTCTGGCACATTCGTAATGGCTTTCGTATACTCGGGGACGAGTTTAAACTCTTCAAACGTGAGGTAATTGAACACTTGGAAAGTGATCCGTTGTTGATATATCGAAAGGACGAAATTGACCTCGCTTGGCGGTTCAACGGTGACAAAAAGTCACTCGACCAATGGTTTGTCACCGCCGATAGTGACTATGAGGAAGGTTACTCAAATTGCAGGTGATTATGAGAAATTTGCATTCAGGCCCACGATTCGTGAAACAAGGACCTCAAATATTGCAGCCTAGTTTCATGAATCCGGCCCCAAATCGCATAAATATCTAAACTATAATCACTGCAGTACAGTTACGACACGTTGGAATGCTATTCCTCGACACGAGAAAATCCTTTGAGAATTTCAATAACGATTTTTTTTCGCTTTTCCTATCCACGCGAAGCCTGCAATTGACCAAGTCTGGCAGAGGGCTGTTTTCTGGATACTTGGACAAACGTGTACCAAAAACAGGAAACATCAAAAAGGCAGGATATTGCAACATTAATACTCTACGTGCTCGCAAGTCCTTCAAACGAGAAGGTTACTATGACTGGCATCCCTATAATCATCTGGTAATGCGGGTTAGAGGGGACGGTAGATCCTACATGCTCAACATATCGACAGCTGGATACTTTGATATAACTTGGAATGATGTCTATCACTATGCACTCTACACAAGAGGTGGACCTTATTGGCAGTATGTGAAAATACCTTTTTCAAAATTCTTCATGGCCAGCAAAGGAAGAATCCAAGACCACCAAGAGCCATTACCCCTGCACAATGTAGTTAGCTTCGGAATTACCGCAGCTGACAAGGTGACAGGGCCGTTTAACTTGGAAATTGACTACATCGGATTGTTATTTGATCCAAGTCATAAGGAAGAATGTGCGTATGAAATGTACAAAACTGACGACTACATCGCCGGATATTGATGTAGTTGCACAGACATTTATCTGTTTTTCCTCCATTTCAACAGCTCAGAAATTTCTGTTTGTAATTATAATTCTCCGTGGAGGAAATCAAATTGTAGCCAGGTTCACGTAGGATAATAAAAAATCTCATAAACATATATGACTCTGAATGGATAGACCATTCAATATCTTCTCTCCCTGCTAAGAAGTAACTGTCTCTGCTGAATTTTCTTCATACAGGATAAAAAATGTAAATCGTACAAAACCTAATCATTCATGTTTTCACCTAAATTTAATTATTAGTTGAACTAACGTTCCACGAGCGTTCATCAAGACACCTGCCGGTAAGCCAGGTCCGTTGTTTGTAGTCAAATTGCACGTTACTACCATCACGGCACAGGATTGCCGGTTCAGTTCGGATATCACAGCTTTTATTAGAATGCCTATCCAGCCATTAGAAAATGTCCAGCTTAGCTATCTCGTCCCTTAGGTATAACAGCAAACAGAAAATGACAGGAAGAAAACGACTTTCATGTCACCTGCTGGGTCGATTCGGCGTCAAATTTATGCAGTAGAATGTGATTGGTACAATTGATATTACATCCGGTTATACCGTGATCGATTTCGTCAATAGGAAAGCGGACGAAGATTGACTTGGATCTCAACCAGTTTAGTTACTATCCACCTGTAAACATGGCTGTAACTGTTATACACTTTATTGTGACAAATGGGAACGTAACAAACTAGCGAGAATAGAATTTGCATCAATCGTTGTACCAGGATACTATCACTGTAGTGTCCAGATCGAATATCAATCAGTTGATGATGACTTACACATTGACTGCTGATGAGCCATTGAGCCGGCAGTCAGACTGTGGTTCACAGATACGCTTCTCACATGCGGAATGCACAGAATGATTGCAAATTTGGTCTTTGTGATGTGGTTACGCTCGAGTCAACTAGTAGTGTCATGAAGGTGATGATGGAGGGTTGATCTTCCTCTTACGAAGAAACTTGTACGTATCTTTTGATACCAGGTAACTGAGGCCTCCAGCTAGGGTTGTGACGGCTGTCAGGTAGCAAAGGCCTTGCAACAGAGGGTGATCAACGAAATGAAAAACTGGAGCAGCTAAGGTACTACCGACCAGGCACAATTGTACTCCGGTATTTAGTTTGCTAGCCAACGTCGGCGCTAGCTGCACTGAGGCGTACGTTGGGTCAAAATATTTCACCAAAGTTCTCTGTAAGTAACGCAAAATATCGTCATTCACCAAATACTTGTAATAATTTATATTGCTTGGAGAATACATGTCATTGCTATTCGGTAAGCAGCAAAATTGTTTCGGTTCATGCTGGGAAGATGCGAGTTGCGGTGAGAAAAGTTGAGTATTGGGTATTAACTTACGGGCATAGGCAGTGATCGATATCTGATGAAAGAGGCACCGATTACCAAAAGGATATCTCTGGCAACGACCAAGTAGGTCAGTTGCGCGGGAATAAGTCCGGTCCAGGTAAGAGACAGGAAGAGCGTGCCTATCAGTAACTTGTCTGCTATGGGATCCAAAAAACTTCCCAACTTTGATGCTTGAGATGCCCAAGTTCGAGCTATCCATCCATCGGCCAAATCTGTAACTCCTGCTATTCCAAGCAGCCAGAGCGCAACCTAAGAAGTCAGGACCAACCACTGATTGGAAGTGTTGTATTCAAACGCAATTACTTTGCGGTTATAGAATGAATCGAGTAAAGGTAAAAAATCACCTGGTAATCTTGGGATACAATCAGGTATCCCAGGTATGGCGATGTCAATATACGACCTATGCAAAGAAAGTTTGGTATCGTCCAGATGTTTTCCCGTTCTATAACTTCTTCCATTCGTTCCTTTGTAAGACGTATGTCGCGTATTATACGCTCTCGCAACACTGTGCGGGATAGAGTTTGCCGTTTGGCAGATAAACGATTGCCATTTGATTTTTCTACATTGCCGTGATAGATTCGATTTCCGCATAGCTTCTTGCATTTTTCGAGAAGGCATCGCTCCAGTGGTGCAAGACAATATCTATTTCTCACCAACATAAATTGGGTCATCCTTGTTACATTTGTAGATGAGTTTAGTTCCGATTATTGTTGTTCGTGTAGGTTAGTCCTAGAATGTGACGAACCATTAAAATGTATTCTGAATAAACTATACTAACAGGGCAGTAAGTTATTGATGGGACTGCTTAGGTTAAGGAGAGATCGAATGACGCTTGT
This sequence comes from Neodiprion lecontei, assembly GCF_021901455.1. Taxonomy (NCBI): domain Eukaryota; kingdom Metazoa; phylum Arthropoda; class Insecta; order Hymenoptera; family Diprionidae; genus Neodiprion; species Neodiprion lecontei. The sequence goes on from NC_060266.1 coordinate 50,959, forward strand.
TTCATTATACAGATTCAGATTGAACAAATATTGAATTTTGCACCCTATAATCGACACAACCACCTACGTATGTACCATCATGTGATAAATTATTCCTATTTTTTGGTTTGTTCTTACTAGGGAAGCGTGCCAACGCCGCCAACTAAAGTATAGCGTTCGGGTATCATACATACTTGGCTGTTACATTTTGGTATAATACGGTAAGATCAATAACATGACCGACATGACCGCTGATTACACATCGTTGACGAAACACTGGCCATGAGTCGATTTCCGTAATATGGGGCAATTGTACAAAGTTCTGTAATAATCGTTCAAGACTTTCGTTCTATCGAATTAAATATAGCCAGTTGCCGGTCTTGTTACACTGCAGTTGCGTAGGCGTAAAATCATTTATGTGAATGTGTGCGTGCGTATATGAGAAAGTACAATCAGGGGTTTTCTCTCACAACCCATTCGTATGATTGGTTAATCTCTCAGGAAGTCGGAGCGGGCGACGTATACGTGCATGCATATATCGATTGTACACATACGTTACTAGTGACATTCTAATTAATGTTCACATTTTCTATGTGAAAAAACAGCACATTTCGAATTCTTCTTGTGCATTGCGTCGTTTTCAATCGAAGGAAACTGTCAATAACCTATCTTAAACCAGCATAACCTCAAACACGCGTTGGTATGATAATTCACTTTCGGCCCCGATCGGCCCGATGAACCTGACGAGCAAACGAAAATTTGAACTTGTTTCGATTCGATCAGCCAATAAAATCAAATTGATGGAAATAGCCATACCGTAAAAAAAGAGAGGAAAAAATAGGAAACAATTATTGGGTGCTTGCGCACCTGACGTATGCTCTTTAACAGGTTCCTCAGAATTTCACAGTATTGTCAACCCGACGGTCAATTACACAGGATTAGAAAACAAGAGAAGTAGAAATTCATATTTTATAACTTATGCAAACGTGAATTTCATTGTGCCGAAGATACGAGAAGAGCAAAGTCCGAGATAGCAAGGCTGAGATGGATTATTTGAAAGACGTTGACGGGACTCGTACATAAACTTAGAAGCACGAGATTTCACAGAGTTTTGTCACCTAAGGCATGCATGACCTTGAATTCATTAATGAATCATTAATGAATTTTTATATTCAAATGTAATAGAAATCTAGAGAAGACCTTCAGCCAGATTAACTATGGGATATTTATTTTGGATTTGGGGATCTCTTATGCACGTGGCCATCCTTTGGGGCGTTTTGGATGTCAATTTTCATTCCCCCGTGCTGAAAGGTCTACCGCCAATACAATTGCCTTCGGCTCCGCCGGCAAAGAGATTGGTATTATTTGTAGCCGACGGGCTGAGATTCCGTACCTTTATCGAGGACCCACCGCCATACCTGATGTAATTATATTCACAGTTTACCCTTCCTTCTCTGTTCAATTCTTCCACGAGTTTACAGCAACTATTCAGAGATGTGCATGGGTATATTACTAAAGAAAATGGAATACGGTGAAATAAGTAAATAAACAAGAGAAACCACAGTAGGATAATGACTGAACGAGGTACATGGGGAGTTTCGAGGACCAGAATGCCAACAGAATCTCGACCTGGGCACGTGGCGCTCGCTGCTGGTTTGTATGAGGATCCTAGTGCACTCTTTAAGGGTTGGAAAGAGAACCCTGTGGACTTTGATTCTGTGTTTAATCGGAGCCACCAAACATGGGCTTGGGGTAGCCCCGACATCATACCTATGTTTGTCAAAGGTTAGCAGCATATCGGATATATACTAGTTTCTACTCTGACCTGAAACCCTGAAGTTTCTTTTGACCGGCAGGAAGTGGAGATAAAGTGCAGGGGAAAAGCTATCCTGCCAACTGGCAGGATTTTGATGGGAATTCGGAAGGCATAATTCGTTTAGATTCATGGGTATTTAAAGAGGTTTACCAATGGTTAACGGATAACGAACCAGAGACTAAATATTTGGATCGTATCATCTTATTTCTCCATCTTCTTGGTTGTGATACGGCTGGCCATGCAAATAAACCATATTCCAGGTAATGATCCATCCCATCTGAAATAACATGATTCCTTGTATTTAATACGATTACTACATTGGAACTCCATCAATGTGTTAAACGCAATTTATATTATGCAGGATCGTCCTCACATTTGTATTCGTGGAATACTTTTCGAGCTCATGTTTCAGGATCAGTAGAGTACTATAGAGTCATAATCAGAACGATTGTTTATTTGAAACAATATAGTACAGCTGTGCCTCTGTCTGACCTGTGAACCTGCGTGTAATATTTTAGGGAGTATCGTGGATGTGTGACTTATGTCGATCGGGAGATTGAGAGACTTGTTCGGACGGTCGAAGAGCACTATGGTGACAATCGCACGGCGTATGTTTTTACATCTGATCATGGAATGACAGACTGGGGTTCTCACGGAAGCGGTTCTCTGGACGAGACCGAAACCCCTCTAGTTGTCTGGGGTTCCGGTGTAAATTCACTCAAGAAACAAGTAGACGTGGAACAGGCAGACATCGCGCCATTAATATCATCTCTACTAGGAATTCCAATTCCGGTCAACAACGAGGTTGGTCTTTATCTTATTAATATTATGTGCGCGAGGGGAATGAGATATTTTTCATTACCCTTGTGCACTGTTGATGAATTCTTGCGATCTGATGTAAGAAAATCGTGCAAGTGTTGGTAGTTAGAAACTAAAAGAGAAAGTACTTTGAGGACCGATGTTCTTGCGATCTGGTGTACGAAGATCATGCAAGTGGTGCAAGTTAGGTATCAAAAGAGAGAGCACTTTGAGGACCAATGTTCAATTTCTTCCATAGGGTGTTTTACCCATGAAGTATCTGAGAGATGAGAATGCAGCGTATACAGCGGGTGCTTTAATAGCCAATCTCAAACAACTGAAACACCAGGTGAGGGGAAACCGAGTGCTCAGTCACGGATCCGATAGCGAGCCACACCTAAGGGAAACAAGTCTTTCTCAGGGAATTCACCGAGCCGAGTATCTCTTGACAGCTGGCAAGACAATGGAAGCGATAAACGAAGGAAAAGGACTAATGTCGCTTGCCAAGGAATCTCTTGTTTATTTTCGCGAGTATCACAGAGGTCGGCTCATGTTTTATTTGACAATTTCATGGCTGGGATGGATCATGCTGCTCTTTCTCAAAATCACTAACATCTCGCTCGATGAGAATCGCCCAAAATTGGTATTACTCTGGGATGTCCTGTTCGTGTGCACCTCAATCCTTCTCTTTATTGTGCACAGAGGTAAGCGGCCCTAGTTACTTGACTGCCGAATTTTTTACAGCACTTTTGCAGCGGACAAGTTTGTTAAATAATCGAAAGTTTCAGGTACAAGTGGATGGCGTTTGCAAGGGTATGCATTATTGGCACTGCTTTCTTCATGGCTTGCCACTCGAAGTTTCAGCGCTAACCCTTGTCCATCGTTCCGTGGCGGATGGTATTGGATAGGTTGTACGATTTCTCTGACGTCGATTATGTCCTTTGCTTTAACGATGAGGTGGATATTCGGAGCAGCGACTCTGTGTATGTGCGTGATACAGGGTGTTCTCTTCAAGGACGCGGATCGTTTTCTTCCCTGGACAACAATCGTTTTGGCCGCCTTTCCGCTACTACCGACCGTAGGCCCCGACACACAGACACATCTCGTGTAAGAATCTGTCAGACAATTCCCTTTGCTTGATCTTTGTCCTGTCTGATAGTCATAGAAAGATGAGGAAGAATTTTACCTTATCCACTTTGAGCATTAAGTGGTAATGTAATGTTTCAAGTATTACATTACGTACCGACTTATGGTATATGACGCACGTGACCATGTGTCACGAAAGTAATGCAAGTATTTCTTCAACAGCTTGCTGGCCTTGGTTATTGGAGGAATGACAGTGATTACCGCCGACGATCGTCACATGAATATTTCTCTGAAGGCCGTGGAAGGTGTAAGACTTACAACAACAGCCTTAATATCTTCGGGACTCGTGGATGGTCGAAGCCTCTTGTCCTGGCTAATATTAATCTCTACGCCGTTGTGCATATGCGCTTATTCGGTTGAAGTCAAGGGTAGAATATTTGGAGTAAGTTTGGCATTTTTACCAACCCTTGCCTTACTCTCCGTATCGTATGAGCCACTCTTCCTTATCGCGTTGACGGGTCATCTTCTTTGTTGGCCTATGACTACTGACAAACGTTGTAAAATGTGGGGATTCAAGAAGAAGGAAACCATCAGCGTGAAAGACTTTTTGGTGGCTGGATTTTTTGTATCCTTTTACCTGCTGTATGAGGTGCGAGTAAAATTTAAAGTTGCTTCAAGCTTTGTACACATCATTGGTAATCTTATATTCAGCTCAAGCACTATCTGCACCTATCAGATTGTGCATGCAAGATATGTCGGAACCTTAGATACTCTTTTTTCTTACATGTTATGTTATTATTCATTCGGACTCAGATGCTGTACGTGCTACTGGGGTTCTTTGGTACTGGAAACATAGCAAGCATTAGTTCGTTCGACCCAACATGGACAAGACATTTTCTTACAGTATTCTCGCCATTCACCATGTGTACTCTGATCGTCCTGAAGACCAGCATTCCACTATTGGTTGTTGGGTGTGGTATCAGGACCCTTGCACCGTCAAACCTTTTCATGACGACAATCCTCCTTGCCGATTGTCTAACACTGCAAGTCATGCATACGGTTACACCCCGAGGTAGCTGGATGGACATTGGTAGTGCGATTAGCAGATTTGTAATCGCAATGACGTTACCTTGTCTGATGCTACTTCTTTATCATATTTCGCGTCTCCTGGTGACGTACAGTGTGTGGAAAATCGACCATTCTCAGATTAAGCAACATGTATAGGATTCATAATGTCATGTTACAGTACAGTATGCAGTACATACAAGTGCACCAACCAAAGTATTATTGTATTGATAATATAATATTAGAGATACGTATTTCAGTACAACCTGCGTTATTTTTTAGCTAGTTTTAAATTACGCACAAGCTCGAACCACATCGGTCTTAAACCCCTGCACTGTTGTTGTTGCATGAAATTCAGTAATTCTTCGTGGTGAAAAAGGGGATTTTACACAACTGTATAAAATTACGTATGATGTATGTATGTACTACCGGCCGGAGTAGTGTCGCGCACAGGTGTGTGAGACTGTGAATCGGGAGGAATTGAGTTCAAATCCCCAGCACGACTATGAGGACCTGCGCGAAAACTCTTAACAATTGTCAGTCGGGGGCTGAGTCAGCAAGCTGAGGTTTGAACTCGGCCCAGCTACATCTGGGTAAGGTATTCTGCAGTTTTCCTTGTTTTTTATGCATTCGCGCGGATTTCTATTGAACATCCTAAGCCAGGCTGCAGGCGCCCAATCACTTTCACAAATCTATTGCCTCTCTTGCCCTGCACAAGCCGAATGGCGTACAGGGACATACCGGGTGTATGCATACAGTTTTGGCCAATTATAATGTAGCCCACGTAATGGTGGGCAAAGTGATATAAATGATCGCATTCATTTTATAATTCAGATAGAGTTCGTATATAATGTGAAAGTATTGAATCACTTGAATGACATACATACGGTAGACACATGAACAATTTTGGAATATGATTAGGGGATACGTTGACGAGACAGGTTTCAATTAGAATTTGAATTCCTTGTACTTCTTGGATGCTTTGGTCTCCTGATTCTGCTGACGTTTTCTCTTGCTCTGCAACAATAACGTATTAGGTGTGAGCTTTGAGTCACTTGAAAGTAACGTATGCACCGCGACTGAGCATACCTGGCGATTATCTTTAAAAGGGTACGCTTATTTGTGTTGGTTACACAACACGTGCAATTGGCTTATAACTGGAAGGACAGCACTGGCAACGCAAATTATCGTAATAGATCGAATAGATAATCTCCCGGTACAGTAAAATGACAATAATTTGTGATTTACAATAATTTCTACTAAAAATTCAGAATATCACCTTTTGCCTTTGTACATGATCTTGAAGCATATCGGACAAGTCCTCGCGTCGCAGGTGAGCCTGGCGCGATCTCATTGTCTCTTCGTAACGTGAAGCCATTGCCTCTGAATCAAGGTCCAGCTCGCTTGGATCAAGCGCCAATTCAACAGCTGCGTCCCTGTCACCTTTACCTTCGGCAGATGTACTACCGCCGACACCCGCTGTTCCTAGACCACCTCCGCCGGCACCCGATGCGCTTGTTCCAACGGCCCCAGATCTACGAGCAGCTGCGATGACGGAGGGGGGTGCCTGACCTCCGACTGCACCAGTCATATCGTACACATGGGTACTTCCCATCATGCTTGCCCCAAGTCCCTCTGCGCGACGCTCCTGCAAAACTTGGTATAGCGCAGGCGTGTCCCCGCCCTCCATTTCGCTCTCAATCTTCTTCTTTCTGAGCTCAATGGTTTCGGGTGTTTCTAACCCCGCCGGAATTGACGCAATACCGCTCGGTGTGACTAAGCCTTCGGCACCGGGTGTAACCAAGCCACTTGCATCTCCGGCATCGCCCTCTTTTCCTTCAATCCCGTCACCCTCATTACCCTCCTCGGCGTCGTCCTCGTCTTCGTCCTCACCCGACGACTCTGATTCCGGCTCACCCCACATACCGCGATCAACTTCTTCGTCCATCGCATCGACCCCTGGCGCCCTGGCAACACCGAATACGTCTCCGTACAACGGGCGGCCCGTCTCGTCGACGGGTGGCTTACCCCATCCGCCAGCGTGATAACCGAATGCGCATCCCTCGGGTATAGGCGCATTCAGACCAGGAATCTTGAGGTTTGGATAACTCGGCGGAGGGCCATAACGTTGCATAGCGATCAACCAAGGTGGCGGTACCTTATGACAGTTCGGACCAACCGGCATTCCCAGAGCTGTTCGTAACTCGTCGGATAATTCACCGGGCTTCTTTTCCTTCAGTCTCGTTTCGAATTCCTTACCTTCGTAGTAGAGATCGCCGTGTATAGTCATACGGGGCTTTGTCTGCCACTTGAAAAATGCGTCATGAAGTTTCTGGTAGTCAATGTCTATTTTGCCAAGTTTCGGCCTTGCCCGTTCTCGCATTTTCGCCTTTAAGGTGCGTGTGTCATCCCGTTCCTGAAGGCTCGCTCGCATTTCCGTAATACCGGTACGCTTGATAAAATCAGGCAAATCGAAAGGAGGCTTTTCGATGCCTCGTTTACCCTGTAGGTACTTGCGCTTGAAGCACCAGTGTCTTGGCACAGGTACCGTATTTCGATGAGCTTTCAGCTGCACCAAAAGTTTGGGGTCCCGCGCTGTGACGTCGTGCATCTCTACAACATCTGGACGCCCGACGAGTTGCTTCAGTTCAGCCACACTCAGGCGCGTTAGCCTCTTCAGTTTGCGTTTAGAAAGACGCGGTGTGCCTCCTTCTCCGGTGCCCTGGCCTCCACCCTGCTGATTATGCTGATTCTGCTGGGATGGGTCGTCGTCAAAGTCGTCAATAGGCGGGATTTTGCTAAGTGGACCCGCTGCCAATGTGTTTGTCAAGGGTGGATACTGGCCAATGGGTTCAATCTTATCACTTGTTGCATTTTGGCCTATGCCCGTGCCACCGCGAACTTCAGGTTCCGTCAGCTTGAACGCGTCAAAAACTCTGGCAAATTGACGATACATTGGTTCCAAGTCATTGATACTCGGGATCTCTTGGATGTACTCAATCTGCGGGTCGTCAATGTTCCTGACCTTGACATCAGGCGTCCTGGTCTCGTTTACATCCTCATTCTTCTCATCGCTGCTCTTCTTCTTCCGTTTCTTTTTCTTTTTGCGGTTCTTGGTTCCCCTCACATCCTGTCGAACCCGTGGTGCGTCTGGTTCCGGAAGTAAGTCCTCCAAGAGAATCGAGTCTGGTAGTAAGTTGTCGCGTAAGTCAGAAGCTGGGTTAGATGGATGCGATGTTTGAAACATTGCATGGCCGTGAGCGCTGTTATCGTGGTCGTCGTTCAGATCACCGCCCAGCTCCTTGGCTCTCTCAGTTTTCAATGCAAGCGCCTGTTCCAAAGCAACAGGAAGCTTGGTCGTGCTCACTATGTCGGATACACCATTTCTTCCTTCTTTGCAGAGGTCCTCATTGTCGCCATCACGCACCTCTTCGGCCTTATTACCATGCTCCTCTGGAGTTCCAGAGAGCTGCATCTCGATCGGAGGTGCAATCTTTAAATTGAGAAGACTGGGCAACGGCGCTTGTGGTATTTCAACGGCAACCGACGGCATTCCCATGGTAGTCAATTTCGGTATAGTCGGGTGTGAATGATGGACAGAAGACGGAACGCTTGCTAGCTGTTTCTGAATCTCTTGCTGTTCCATTTGCCTTAACTGACGAGGATCCAGTATTATTTGCTGTCCCTGTGCCTGAAATATATAGTTTCACTCTTGATTTAATGTCTCACAAACACAAAACCAGGAATTTTGTACAAAAAAAAAGACAAAGTACACAAGTAGATAGACCGATTTTAATATCATGTAAATTATACTTCTGTGGCTGATCTTTTGCCAATTAACCCTAATCAAGATTGAGTGGTAACGAGAAAGTCTTCAACATTGAAGTCAAAAGACAAGGTGGAAAGACCTCGAACAGAAGCCCTCTGAAAGTGCGAGAGCGGGGAAGAAAGAAGAAGCACAGTGCAGGGACATAACATGTCGTTGCGGAGCGCTGAAACTGGTTTCTTAACCAATCTATGATTGAACTCATAACTGTAGGCTTTAGTCACTGGTTTGGCCTAGCTACTAGCAGCAGTTTCAAGTCAGTCTAGATTTACGGAAATGCAGTATGTTGAAACAGTCAGTGTCTACATCTCTTCACGAGGTGCGAACCAAGGTATAGGATAACAAGTAGAATGCTACGTCTCTTCCGTTGATTGAAGATTGCTAAATACAGCCAGTCACAGGTATTGATTTGGAGCAAGCAAACAGTAACCTTGGGCACAGAGGTAATGCCATTACTAGCCTACATTTATTGTCTCACTTAGGGGTTTTACAATATTGATCAAGCTATTATCGACAGGAAATTTCTATACCCAACCTTCCCTCGAAAACTCTCACTTAGTCGCACCGAGCATCAAAATCCGATTTATCTGGCTGGCTATATCAGCAACCTTCGGTCAACGGTAGATAATACGTTATTATTGACAGACTTGACAATAGAATTTTTCACCACTTCATATAAAGACATTACGACATTACTGTAAGAAGCGATGTATGGTGGATGGAAAGTTATTATTGAGTTAATTTCATAAGTATTACTAACCTCATTCCCAAGTGCTCCATCCATTTTATACGTGTATGTGTACCCTTAAACGTACTATGTACACCTCTGCCCGCAGCAAAGTCGCCACCTACATTCGTCGATCCTCTCTGCTTCTGAATTACGGTCAGTTTCGCAGTATTTCTCGTAAAATTCAACCAAAAATTCAGCGCAAAACCAGTCCTATCCTAGTAAAGTAACACCAACTATTCACGCTGTCATTTGTATGCCTACCACTCCTAACCTCTACATACGAAATCCTATGCCTTCTTCGTTCTTCTTCTTCTTCTTTCCTGAACGGCTATTCGCCAGTCCGATGACATGTGCCAATGCCTTCCTCGTTTGCCGAGTAATCTTCAAAAAATTGCCTCATCTACACCTCTGCACTGATTACGATGTAAGCCAATTCTTGAAGTCGTGCTGTAGCGTCGGTAACACTGCTGCTGACACAAGGGCACGATACACGGAGGGTTGCAGAGATGAATTCGTCATGTTAGGCGTTGACTGATGATATATTGCTCAGTCAACGTGTTGGGTGTCCAAAGCTTCTAGATCGCAACGACTCTGGTGGTCATAACAGGGACTGAATAAATCTTCCTTCACCAAAGACTACACACCCCCCACTCCAAAAAAGTGCCGGAGTTTCCAGACCTGCGTCTACAGATCATGATCTAAACAGACAAATGAAGCTGAATAGCACAAATTTAAATCTACCCCGTTCCGTTCATTCATATGGGATTCCGGCGATCCGTACGTACCTACGTGAGACGGCACCATGACTGCATCTAGCTGTGCTTACATTCTGCGATCGGATCTAGTAACTAAATTCTAGAATTATCGGGGAGTGGCTAACGACGTCACATACGCATACGGTCCAATCTGCGGGCTCACGAGGCACCAATCAAATCACAAGATTACACTCACCTTGTGACAAACTGGTCGCAACAGTTAAGTTAAAACCGCTGCGCCGCCCTACCGGGCTGAAACCGTAGCTTTGAGATTGCTCAAAACTGTCAATTCAAAATTCAAATCAATCAAGTAGGAAACTGTTGAATACGATCGTTTAAAAGTACATAAAAACGGAAATCGCATTGTTTCTTGCCCTGCATAGTATAGAGTAACGAATAAAGTAATAATCAAGACAAAACCTATTTTACATCGCAGTAAGCTCTAACCTGACATTTGCGTCAGGTGGACCGCACGCGCTTGCGGCGTCCGTTTTTACAGGGTAGGTATGCGGTGTGCAATGGTAATAAATATCAGTATTTAGTGATCGTGTGCGTTGCCCGGCGCACAGGGTCGCTAAGGGGGCGGGACCGCTGTTGTTTGTAAATAAAAAGTTTTCCGTATTTCGCGACAGCGCTACCCTGACGACTTAGCTACTCGAGCCATGAATTCTGTCCTACAGAAGATTTTTTTACCTTATAAATGTATAAAGCATATTATAGAATTACGAATTGAGCGAGTATGATTCTTGCTGGGTCGGACCATTTTCTGCCGGGTGAGTCCACTGTTGTCTTGCTTTTCACCAGATTCGTGCACAGTCGTTTCCACATTTCCTGGAACGCTCGCTAACCCAACCAACTACCTACAATTCTTGGTCCTTGTTACTGTTTCAAAAATTTACCCTAGTGAATGGACTGATATCAGCATGCTCAATTATAATGTAACATGCACACGCAGATATGTAACTTTCAGTTTTACCGTCACACAAGCAATGTAATCAGCTATACATGCATTACAACTGTAATTCTCATTGCCTTTGCAGTATCGGTCGAGACAGCGGCGTTTCTCGGTGCTGTCGCAGGATTCGGGGCTCTCCTGCTGGTTCTCTTCCTTTACTTGTCACGGAAATGGTGTTTCACATCTTCCCCACCTGCTACTTACTTTGGTGGCGTGTGCGTACCTTTTTGCCAGTCTAATAACAGCTCGTCATCCCAACTCAGCACGAATCTTGGTAACTCAAACAATTTAGTAACCATTGAAATGGATTTTCTATGATTTTCTCTTGCGCTGCGCACATCTCCGATTGTCTCAATTATTGAGTCTGATTGTTGAGCACTAAATAAAAAAAATGTATTACCAATGCAAAGTATTACAGAAAGGAAAAACTATTCCCATCATTGAATAGGCAATAGAATGATCGAGATTTCAAAAGTTCTTACTGAAATTAAAATAGTATTACTTCCACACCTGTACTGCAACTCAATTTTGACCCAGGCAAAACATTGGATTTCCATTCGGATGTGGAGACAAGTTCAGAATCTGAGGAGGAAGCATTGCGTCAGCCTAATTTTGGATCTCATCTCTCACGTGACAGCCTTGCCATAACAGCAGATGGTCCCGGGGCAACAGGCAAGTCAAGTTCTAACTTGTCTAATAATTGCTGTTTCTATAAAAACCCGTTCATCCTTTGCATGTACAAAGTGTACACAGAAATTGAATCAGTCACTTTTTATTATATTTGACACGATATTCATTCCTTAAAAAATAACGCAGATGTTGGAAAGGTATTGAGCTGCAGTGGTACAGAAGAGAAATCACTTCTGGATCGGCAACAGGTATGCCCAATATTCGGTTGACATTATATCCTACACCACATTGGGTAAAGCAGTTCCGCGAGAATCATGCGTCGGAATTTGTCTCGCACTTCCATTTTTTTCTAGCACATCGTCAAAATATTGGAACAAGGTTGGAAATCATGCACAGAAATTTACACACCGTAATATCGGTGAGAATGAGTCATTAACCGACATATTGTGAATTATAATCAAATTTCTTAGTGTGTAGTTGAAGTGGGTACCCCCAATGCGATTGGAACCGAAGAAATGGACATTAAAGATAAAAGGGAAGAGGAAAATAAAGCAGACCGGCAGCAATGTTTGAATCATCACAAGGAATCTCCTGTACCGATTCAAGCGGAGGAAATTCACAGCTTGGAGGTGGCGTTGATATACGACGCGCCGATGCGTGAAATGACGGTCTGTTCGCCATATAAAGACACTCATTAGTAACGGCGCTGACAATTATCCAATAATCAGAAAATAGATATATAAAGTCAGATTGCCTCATCGGATCATATTGGTTTAAAGGTAATGTGGCATTGTTTGTTGCAGGTTCAAGTGCTGCAGGGACGGAATTATCCGAATATGATAGGTGGTAGTCAGGTTCGTTTGGTTTTGTTGCCATCTAAGAAACAGAGACGCAAAACCAGAGTCCGTCAAGGGACTACGCCGCAATACATGGAAAGCTTTCTGCTACATCGTGTTAATCCTGAAGACGTGAATGGGATGGGTGTCAGGCTGAGGGTGTACTGGTGGACTGGGCGTATACGGAGGGAGAGATTGCTTGGAGAGGCAAGGGTTTCTTTTGACCAAATAAATCTGCAATTGGAAACCACACTGTGGCTACCCTTGCAACGCCCACCCCAATCTTTATCCACGGTAAAAATTTACTTTTATCTGATGTTTATACCACATTACTCATGTGATATGACAAAGCTGGCTATGTATGTAAATACACACGTACGTACATGTACAATATAGCTGACTATCGGCAAGGGGATGGAAACTCGAAAGAAACCCTTCAGTAGAAATGCTAATTTAGCATTACATTGCAGACAAGTAATTATTGGATAAATGAAACAGGATGAAAAAAATAAATAAATATTTTTACAATCGTAAATAGGTGCAGGATTGGGGAACAAGTGGTAGCTTGACCCGCAGCGATTCCATGGGTTCGCAACAATCTGTTCGATCGTACATTACGCCGCCCTTGGTACCGCTTTACGGTAACGGAATGAGAGGTGGAAGCATAGCGGAGATCTTACTTGGTCTCGCCTACAACGGGACTACTGGACGATTATCTGTGGAAATAATCAAGGGGTCGCATTTTCGAGGGGGCGGCGGCAATGACGCTAGACCGCCGGACACTTATGTTAAACTGGCTCTGGTAGACAGCAATGCTTGTGAATTGGGTCGATCGAAAACCGGTATTAAACGGGCGCAACCCAATCCACTTTACAAGGAAACATTTGTATTTCAGGTAGTTATTTTGTGCCTGCCTCAAAAGCTCAACAGTTCATAGCATTCACTGCCTATATGAAATGCATTTCAGTAAATTGCTGTTCCATATTCAAATACATTCGCCCACAGGTTGCCTTGTTTCAATTGGGGGACGTAACTCTCTTTTTATCCGTCTACAATCGTCGCAGAGGCGGCATGGGACGAAAGGGACGTGAGATGATAGGTTGGCTTTGCCTGGGACTAAACAGCTCGGGACCGGAAGAATTGCAACACTGGAACGACATGCGAATTGCTCGTCAAGCAACATTCAATGCTCAAGTACAGCGATGGCACGCCTTGTTACGACCTTGAGCAGAATCACGAATTCTAGGGATCATCGGTATACGACGATTCGGGCCGTATTGTTTCTTACATCAAATAATAATGATACACTGCCGTGTGCCGGTTCGTTTTTTTTTTTTTTTTCTTTTCTTTAGGCAGGCGACTGACGGACGACTACAAAGTCGATGCAGGAATAATGCTATAATACTAATGACTTAAACTCGTGTACACGTTTGAGAGCCTAATTTTCGTATTATACACTTGCACACGGAAGACACAAAATAATGGTAGTCTCAGTTGGTTCCTGATTCCATCTTGGATGTATACCGTTGGTAATTTTTATGACATTCTACCTACAAATACTCTATGAATTCTACTTACAGAAAGTTACACATTCCAAAATTCCAAGCCATTGATAGCTACGGCGTATGCTCGGCTGTTTCTATTTATTTGTGCCTCCTAGTCACTCAGATAGTACACCACGTATTTAAAGATCACTATTTAAGCAATCTAAATGTTGTACATTAATTTGTTATTAAGGATTGTTTTATACTGCTATGCTGCTTAAAATTTCGTCTATTTCGAAAATTATATGTGAAATAATGTAAAATTTTTATTCGTAACCTGCCGCATTCAATGTGTCCGATAATCAAAGATACGTGCTAGGGTATTCGTTAAGGTCATTTTTGATTGTCGAGCGGCTCACTCTCCAAACCGATTCCAAATAATTTAAAAATAATTCCCTCATCTTTTACAGGTTTTTCATTGCAACTCTAACCCGTACCTGCAAGAGGTTGGATTTCCCCATTTAACCCTTTCAGGGGCACATTAAATCTACCGAACGGATGTCGATAAAACTTGGTATAGGGTGATTTCATTGGTCACTGATAACGAATTTGAACTCAAAATTTAAAAATTCAAAATGGTGGATCCAATATGGCTCATCGAATGACTTTTAGTACTTTGATCCGCCATGGTGGAATTTTGATATTTTGATTACAGATTCGTAATCAGTGACCCCAGAAACCCTCTTATACAAAAATTTTTTCGAAATCTGTTCGGTAGATTCAATGTAGGTGATAGGGGGATAGCCCCGAACAGTCGCAAAAACGACATAGTTATGATGTATATATGTCGTTTTTGCAAATGTCCAGGCCTGCCCCTGAAAGGGTTAGATGGGGAACTCCACCCTCTTGCGAGCAAGGGATAAAGTTGAGATGAAAATCTGAAATAATTAGGTAATCATTTGTGAATTATTTTAAGCGAATTTGTGGGTCGACCCGGTAGAAAATAAAAAATGACCTTTTTAAGAACCACCCTATTACACGCATACGCTATCTGTAACATTTGCGAGAAGTAGCTATTTTATTTACAGTACCGGATACAAATTTACGCCAGGTCATTGAAAGAAAAAGAAAAAATCAGTTACATCGTGTGGAAGATCTTCTATGCGAAATTTAACCTGATAAGTTTTGACACATTCGTAATTCACTTGTACGATAAACACTATAAATACTAAGCAGATAGCACTGGTATAGCTGATACAAGATTTCAGATTTAACGATGTTACGAGCGTTTCTGGAACATAGAGGTCGCGGTAGAGCAGATGATATTGTAACATCTGGTCGTATGCAAAAAAAATTGCACTTTGTCTAATACCTGTCAAGAGATTCTGTAGCTTGCATGTATTTTTAACCAATGAAATCTAATCAATTGTCTACTGCACAAAATATCATATATATTACCTTATCAGTTTTATGAGGTATCGCAATGAATTGAATCGTTGTTCAAATCGCGTTTTATAAAAGTTTACTCCAGATTGATTATTACATCGAAAATGGCAATGCCACAACATCGATGAGAATAAGGAAATTGGCAATTGTTAATATTTCCGTAGGCTTGTAATAAAAGAAATGATCAAACCGCATATTTTTCTATTAGTTCTTGTTTTTTTCGCGCAAGCAATGCTTCCTGTATGTCCGCCTGTGATGGTATATTCCTCTGAGATGTCGGTTCCACCTCATCGTCTTTGGCATTTAATTTGTTGTTGCTCTTAACATCCTGCCATTCCTTTTGCGCCTTCTCCCTAGCTTCCTTCTCCGCTCGTTGTTCCAGTGGTAGCAGAATACCGTCATCGTCATCCCTATACCCATAATAGTCTGCATCGATGTCCTTCATCAGCTCGGCACGTGTTTTCCTTGGTGGGGGTGGTGGCTCCTGTTCAAATAACTCGCGAACCCCGGGGAGTTCCTTAGCCGCGCCAAAATACTTATATCCGCGATTGCCAGGCACCTACGGTAATCATTCACATATTTCATAACGTGCCAAAAAAACAAATTGTTTCTACACAATAGCAATGCCCACTGAGCTAAAAATAATTTGAGCGCAATTCGATTTGATCAGTGAAAATTAATCGGTTAGTCGAATGTTTCATGTTTTTTTTAAACGGAACATACGTAACCGAAGTTGTGTAAATTTCATTATGTAGTCTTGATGGCAGAAAAGTTTTTTCGTTAGTTTAGAGTTTCAGTTAAAAATATTCACTTATCTTTCACTTGTGATATAAAATAGATACCCACGGTTGGTAAGTAAGACAATGATAGTATCTAACACTTTAATCATATGAATTGATATTGTATTGTATTATTCATGGGAGTAAAGAAGAATATTCAGTCATGTGGAAAAATAATTGAATCGGTCGCTTAATCGAGTTTTGAAAAATAATCGATTACACTCGATTAATTGCAAAAAAATAATAGATTCAAAACGAAAATTGATTATTGTTAGTGCACTTTTATACCACAGTGCTTACCTCCCGACCTTCGTGGTCCAACATCCGCGGACCAACTCGCGAATAATCCGGACCTCCGAGTTCTTTAATTTGTGCCTCCCAGTGTCGCTTCTCTCGCAGCAATTTATTGATCTCATCATTCAAGTCCCTTATACGAAATTCACCGAGGCCGGCATTTTGAATTTGAGCCACTTTCTTAGCAACCTCCCTAATGATTTGCATCCGCCATTTCTCAGCCTTGCGCAAATCTCTACATTCCGAGGCGAGGTAAGGTCTTCTTTCTTGCTCTTTTCTGATACCTTCGCCACTTTGAGCCGCTCGCCATCTTGCGAGGGTTGTCCTGAAGAAGAAACAGGTTTAGCCAGGTAGGATTTTAAAATGTAAAATCACACAAATGTGCAAATAAGAAGAACAATCATTGTCAGCGAATTTTTTACTTACATAGCCTTCTCCGCATTTCGTGCCTGTAAGAAAGTAATGGATAGCGTGTATTCATACGTCAATAACGGACATATTATTTCAATAAAAGTGTTACGAACCATATCGATGGAGTGCAAGCGGAGGGATTCAGACGATCTACTTATTCAATGAAATCGACGTCGTTCAGCACATCGGCCCATATCATAACACGATGCGATCCGTACGTAGCATATTTGCCAAAGCGACGTTATCAACAACGCGATAGTGGATCGCTGGACAGGTTAGGTCAGAATCACCACTAGCGACAATTGTCGATAGGAGGCGTTAACGATAGCGATAATCGTCACTAGAGAGTTACGGAATCCCGCTACAGGCCCGGTTAAGGTTTCTTGTGGGGTATTTGTTACGTTCCGTGTTGTGTGAAACATTAATGCAGATCGGACCGATGCACGATGCACTAAAAAACTAACTCCGAAACGACTCGGAACAACAAATCAGATCGACGAAAGTCGAACAAGATCCAAAACTAAAGTTAACGGCGACGACGACGGTGGTCGACGGCCATAGTGATATTCGGCTGACGGGTATAAACACGGTCTTATATACAGGGTCTGGAAACTCCGGTGGTGGGGGTATGTCCTCTTATTGAAGCACCGGCCGTTTCGCCTAGTGACCATGAGTGTCGCTGCGATAGAGGGATTGAGGCTGTGCGAGAGAGATGGAAACAGTTTGGTGACTGTCCGTGGTTTTGAAACCTGTTTCCGTATCTCACACAGCCTGAATCCCTCGATAGCAGCGACACTCGTCGTCACTAGGCGAAACGGCCGGTGCTTCAATAAGAGGACACCCCCACCATTTTTTGAACGGGTTTCCAGCATAGGTTTCCAGACCTGTATATAAGACCGTGGGTATAAACCACGGAGTAGAATACTCCGTGGTATACACACAAACTGAATATAGGAATGCTGGACGTGAAAAGGAACACGCGGATCCTGGACCGCCGAGGTTGGTTCGCACGCCCCACGGCCCGCGCATCATCGCGCATGCAATAAGACGCGCGCGCGCACACACGGAAGATTGCCCCCCCCCCCCCCCCCCCCCCCCCACTACCAAAAGAGGCGAACCAAGTGGACCCGCCGGGAGAAGGTAATTTCATTGCCTGTGCTTATGAGAGAAGAAAAATTGGAAAACTATGGAACAATTATCGACAGCGGTACGAGTACCAGCGTGTAGATAAATACGAAATCAGCTTTACGGGTAAGAAGATACCAAGAAGCTCGAAGACACCTCACACATGTGCAAACAACCGCCGTGGATTCACTGTGTCGACGATCCTTGTCTTCGCGTGCGGATGAATAACAAGGAGTGTTGAGATATATTCCCGTGTTGATGGTGTCTCGTTGAAGTCGCAGTGCGTTGCAACGACACGCCGGTGCCCAAGGCGTACCGTAACGCATTTTCCAGGAGCACATCATCTCGCACAGTGTGGGGTTTTCTACTCGCGCTTACGGACACGCTGTGCAACGACAGCACGCACGCACACGCACACACACACACGCGCGCGCGCGCGCTCACACAGGTCAGAATCGCGTGTTGTACATGACCGCTGTGCCAGAAGAAAATAAACAGCTATATACCGCGGCGGGTGAACGAGAGAGTACGCACGAACAGGCAAGTGCGGCTGAACGTGAGACGTCGTCGGCGGAAGGCCGGCCGCGAGAGGCGGAGAGCGAGAGATCGGCTGGCGAAGGCGGCCGGGGGGGGGGGGTGGGTTAGACCGAATGATAGACGGCAAGAGACGTGCGTGTGTGCAAGAACGAACGACGAACTAACGAACGAACGAACGAACGAACGAACGAACGAACGAACGAACGAACGAACGAACGAACGACCGAACGAACGAACGTACGAACCAACCAACCAACCAACCAACCAACCAACCAACCAACCAACCAAACAACCAACCAACCAACCAACCAACCAACCAACCAACCAACCAACCAACCAACCAACCTACCGCGAAGATACCTACCAGCGAGCGAACGAGTGAGCGAGCGAGCACTGTGGACGGGCGGGCAGATGCGTGGGTGGACGACTGTTGTCTTGTGGGCTGTTGCTGCAACTCGGTCATTGTTCGACACCGACGGCAAACGAAATCTACCGGCTAACCCTTCGGATACGAAACAGGGCACGGGTACACGACGCTCGATGCCGAACGACGACCGATAGTGTTGACCCTGAATTTACATTGGCAGCTCGGCGGTGGCGGGGTGGGGGCGGGGGGGGGTGGGGGGTTGGATAGACAAGACTGTCAACGATCGGACCGGAGAGATACTCTGGAAATTCAAGAGCTTGTCTCGCACTGTCTTCGTCGAGGACTTACAACCTGTCCAGCGTCTCGGACTAAGTCAATCTTGTTGCCAGACCCAGCGCCGCAAACTCGGCCTGGCCATTGGCGAATCAAAAGTGGAAGGACGACGAACGGACCGAGTGTGGCGACAATTAGCCAGACAGCGCCATGGAAGGCTGAGCGGCAGGATGGTTGGTAGCGGCGGTGAGTCAGGATGCGGGAGGAGCAAGCAGAATGTCACGCTCGGGTCACGGGTCACGTGAGGGGTGTAGCAGAAATGTGCTCGCGCGATTCTGCGACCCTCTACCCAACCCTCACAAAAACAAACGGAAAGAATTCTTGTCCTAAGCAAAATTGCCATGACCAGGTCGGCGTAGATAATCATCTACTTCCAACACCCGGGGGACGCCTCAAGTTCTTTAAGGATGGAAAGTTTATACTGGAATTGTCGCATAGGATGGATGGGGATCGTACCACTTGGTTCCCTGTGCCTAAAAAAACATTTTGGCCCCCGGCCAGCACTACACCCCATAGGCACGAAAGCTCTACGTCTCTCAGTGGTAAGGTTCCTACTGTTTAATCAGAGCAATATCTTTAAACATTTTTACCACTCATGATTCAAAAGTGTGAGAAATTCTGTCCAACCTCTGTTGTCTTTTATAAACATCAATGTTGCTTTTCAGTGTCAGATGACAATTCATCGGTACAATCGAGCCCCTGGCAACGAGATCATTGTTGGAAGCAAGCAGTACCCAGGCGTGGCATATCTTCCCAGCTGAGTTTCTACTATCGTAGATATCCGAAGAACCGATTACCCGTGCACCCACGGCTGTTAGTCAAAAAACGGAGGAATCCCCACAATCCTGTGTCCTTGACTTTGAACACTGATACCAATGCAGTCGTTTCGAAGGTAACCCGTACAATGAATGGTACCTTGCCTGGCAAAACTTTAGCGGTCGTTGTGGATAGGTTGACCCGTCTTTTGGATCCCAATGTTGTATCACCTCGTAAAAGAATATTGCGAGAACTAGAACGAGTTACATTGGGAGATCACGCTTCGAAGCGCCGAGCAGCTGCTCAGGCACCCACCATCGCGGCGCATCCCTCCTCTCCCAAGCAACTGTCGTCTTACAGTATAACCAGCATTTTGGGAGAGGATAAGCCCAGTGCAGAGCCAGGTTTCTTGCGAACCTTACTCAGGCCTGAAGACAAGCAGGTTTTCAAGTATTCCTTGAGCCACACTTACCCCAGATTACGTATGGACAGTTACGTAACACCAGGGGGGGCAACACAGGTTAACCATCCCATGTACGGGATATCCATGCTGCCGCCCGGGCCTTGCCGAGCTCCAGCGTGGATGCCCTATGTGCCACCTGTCCACTACCCGCAGCCTATGCCTCTCTACGCACCATCCCTGACCCGGCCACCATTATCGAACGTTCGTCGCTACAAAGACTACGGGGAAGAACCGCTCTCACCTTCAGGTGCACATTTCTACTCGTTCTACAAAAAGCGGAACACTTTGATATTGTTCTTAACAATCGTACGACCTCTAATACTGTTTCGTTTAGTCTACAGACATAATTGTGCATTTTACCAGTGTGCTCGTAATTGTTTACCTCGGGAATAAAACCAAAAGACTTTCAACAATCGTCGATCAGATGTGTGACACTCAATTTGTAACATGTCTACGTTTGTTTCAGATATGCCCCTGAATCTATCAAAGCACGCAGGTTGAATCTCGGAACATGGTGAGCTGGTGCCTTAAATCCACAAATGGAACTGCATGTATCAACACTGCCTGTGCAACGACAACGTAATTTTTCTAGTTATCTGTGAATTTTTTTGTTTGTATTTTATACTTGCCTGCATGTACTACTCACCTGCGAGGTTTTACCCGATGACTTGCGGTTTGTTTGAAAGTTTCAGAGCATAACCAACTCTTGGGATTGACACAACTATTTCACTTAACTCAAGCACATGAATAAATGAATAACGTTTGCGAAAACTGCAGAAATCGGAATGCAACAGAGCTGTACTTCGCAGTTCCATTAAGACAAGGGCACCTTGCCTGAACTATTCTCCCCAACTTCTGTTCAAAGATGTGCATTCGGTAATTCTGTCGCGCATTAATTGAATGGTAGCAGTTCCAAGTATCGGTACTAAGAAGTTAATTGTCGCGCTACATTCTCACGCCCTGTATTTACTTGTTTCGATACATAGACTTGGTAAATGTACAAATTTGCATAAGGGCGTTCGCTTATGCGCGACAACGCAGTCAATTGCTGGGAAGTAGTTGTCACGTTTTCAAACTTATCTATTGGTCATCCAATTCCAAAACTGCTCTCTCCCACGTATACCAAGTCCAATACTAAAGTAGAAAAACGCTTGTTTAAAAACAGTTTCGGCGTTGTTACAATTTTGTCGTACAATGAAAATGCTGCGGGGAAACTGTTTTAATTGACCATATGTCATCCGCATCTTCCTCTGAGCACTATTTTGTTATTACTATTACCTTTGATCGGCATTGTTATTACTATCATTATCATTCTACTACTACGAATATTACAATTACTAGCTTGTTGTTGTTGTTGTTATTATTATTATTATTATTACTATTACTGCTACTACGACTACTACTATTATTACTGTCGTCTTCGTCGTCGTCATGCAGACGAAACATGTCTCAAAGTATAGGTTTGTGCGCGGTAAATGGTGATAATGACATAAATTTGTGTACAGTACAGATATTACCTATATCTAGAATATTAATATTAGATTTAGAGCGAATTATAGATTTAGTTACTTCAAGGCATTCATTCATCAGCAAATTATATTTATACCTATACTAGTACAGTAACAGAGAATGAAGATTCGGTAGTGACGAGCGTGGAGTGTGCCTTAAACTGTGAAAAAAAAACAACAGAGTCTAAAAAATTGTGCTCCTTCTTCCCTGTCTTCGAAAAACTACGAAACAAGTTTGATACGCTATATCTCACATGCTACATCATAATGCAAATGCATATACAAAATAATTATGTAAATACATATGCGTTATTCGGCGTCAACCACGTAAATTCGTGCATGCATCTTACCTATAAAACATTACTATTTATTTTTACGTATTACGCTGAAAGTGAAAAAGGCAAGCTCGCCCAGGCTCCAATAATTAATTTTAATCTTTATTATTATATCACATGGAATTTCGTAGCGATGAGAAAATATACGTATGTGTGTGTACGCGCGCACACGTGCATGCACACACACACACACACATAGGTATATAGACATACATTACAATTTAGTTGTAAGAGTACAAGCTGCGAGCAATTGTATAGAAAGACTAATTTCATAAATATTAATATTTCGTATACTATGATCTCCAAGTTTTTGGCAATCACCTGTCTGGTCGATTAATTCAAGTTGCTCATATCCAATATGTCCGATATGGCACACAGAATCTATGCAATCCATGTATGGATATTTTACGCAAAAACACTATCGCTGTATCCTGACATTGACATTTTTTATGGTATCGTGGAACAGATTATACATTCAAGCTATTTCCATATATGCATGTACATATTGTAGATGCATTGCGAATCACAAATCTACCCGGCAGACGTTTGTTTGCAGAGATCGGCACGCTGTTCAGTAATTTCATGGATTCGGCCAATAATCGAATGGTGTTTGTGATTAGTAAAAGAATCGGATGAACGGAGCATTTTCTTCTAGTACACTCAAATTCATTATAGTCTGTCCTAAAAATTGCAAGTTACTTTCCGATCTTTCTCAAGTTTCCACAACAATAACCATGGCTTTACACACACACACACGGACGGACGGACGTACACTTATGAGCTTCGGTTTGGACATCTATTTGCGACGTGGGAAGTAAGGGTATGAGAAAAAAGCCAGCACACCGTATCTAAAAATTTTTGTTACATCAATACCTCTGTCTTGACAAGTATAAAACTGTTTGGTTAACCATTCTAGATCATGTAATGACATTTTTCATAGTAATAACAGTAATAGCGACAGTTGCAGCAAGAATAGATGAAACAATATGATTAATAATTATCATTATTAATAATCTTATTAATGTGTAATGGTACGTTATTTGTAACTTCGTAATGATCATGATGACACTGCGATTGTTCCCAATTTTTCGGCATTGAGTCAGTGATACTAAATTTTTTTAGGCGCGCTATTTCCTTGGATTCTGGCTGCTCTTTTAGCTTCCATCTGACGCTGACGTGCTAATTTTCGTTCCTCCCGTTTCTTTTTTGCCTCTTCGAGTTTAGCATTACTTGCTGCAAAAATTTCATTTACATCCATGTTATACGTACACACAGAGTAAATGAATAATACAGATTTGATACGACATGCGAGTCGCGCGCAATCTCCGGATCTCCCGTGTTCCCGATGAGTTATACTCATTGTCAAATAACATTGTCCGTCGATGGCAATTAGACATATAATACACAAAGTAAAGATATTGGAAATGATTGGCGATTTGGTGATTGTTGAAATTGTTAAATATCTCACCAGACTGTTCAAACGACGGGAATTCTTCAATCGGCTGAAATTCAGAGTCATCCCAGCCTTCTTGTCGGCTTCCATCGTATCCGCCCTTGTCATCTGCTTGACTTTCCTCCTCCTGTAAAACATATGCTACAGTGGCCCTCATCTCGATTTGCCTTGCGATTCCACCGGGAAGAGATCGTAAATAATTGAAGTTTATAAGATACATAAGGTCATAAAAAATTCGAGGACAGGAACCTGCGTTAGGTGATACTGCACACAGGAGGTAGACACTGTTAGTACAGCATTTATCGTAGCTGCTTGTGTTTTTCGTTGGTACTTACAATCTGAACGACCGTTGTTGACCAGATAGCAAGTAAATCATATCACACGCACTCTTAAGAAATACTCATCAACTACTGACCGGTTCTTCCTCAAGGTTCTCCCACTGAGGGTCATGAACTTTCGATGCAACCGCAGAAGATTGAGTCTTAGCCATAGATGCTGCAACATTCGGTGTGGTTACAGACTGCTGTTCCATGTCACCCCAGTTGTCTGCCTCCCAGCAATCCCATTCACAGTCCGAATTTGTATTTCCAGTACTCTGGGGATCTTGATCCTGATCATGATCCAACGAAGTCATGCTTGTCGCGCTACTGGTCGTCGTCGTCGTACTCGCACTGCTCTGGGAACTGCTGGCCTGCTCTGTGCCAATCATTTAAGAATAAAGATCATTATTTCCCCTTGGCATTCCTATTTTGTAAGCGTGCCCCCATAAAGCTCAATCCGTATTTGTTATAAATATAACACGTATGAATATCGCTCCCTTGTCATAATAAGCTTTAAGTTAGGCAAACGCGTAATGTAATGGGACAAACCAAGCGAGGCTGGTTTGCTAAGCAAAATTCTTGATGCTTGCGTGTTGGATGACTTTGGTGTGTCAGATTGACTGCGATAGAACTTAGCTGTAACAGCGGTAACGGCCCACCCTGCCCACGTAGCTGCAGCATTGCTCAAACTTGGTGTGGCCGTATTGACGTCCGCTTCTGAAACAGTTTCGCCGGTTTATACATCTCAGGCTTGTTTGCCGGTGTCAATGTTTACCCATAGATTCGCGAAGTCCGGGATCCTCGGAGACTCGTTCGAGCTTAGAAAGAAATCCCCGAATTGTACGAAAAGCATTTTCTCTTACACCTTTGTCCACATCGGTAGCAAGCGGACAGAGAGCCGGGAGTATTCGGTTCGCAACTTCTTGTAGAAGGAAATATTGTTGCGTCGCAGCTAATGCCAATATACTTGCGCTGCGCGCAGGAGCAAATGAATCCCTGGTACCTCTGACAAAAGCACCGATGAGTACCTTGAAACAGTGGCAAAGATGTAACAATGATAAAATATGACAAGCAACAAACAGGGTCCGTCATTCCTTACTGCTCGTAGGGGATCCAAAAGCACGGAAATAACTGATATTACCTCAAGTTTGTATCGAAATGGCTTTGTGAGATACCAGAGTAGGCACGAAGTCAGTACGAACGAAAATCCCGTAATATGGCTTTTAAGGAAAACCAAGGGGATTTACTCACGCTTACATATTCCATACGAGTTGTAAAGAATGAGCGTCCGTAGTATACAAGTAATTAGTGTATCCAAATGTTTATAAGAATTTAGGAAATCTGCAACTACTTGTTGACCTCATTTCCAGGACGTACTTTTTGTCTGATTTGAGGGTGCAGATGTTGAGCAATTTTGCCAAGGCATACAGTGGTGTTTGTTCGTATTCCACCTTGGTCGTCTTTTGATTGAAGTCTGGCAAAATGTCTGAGTGTTTCTACGTTAAGGTTGTTATAATCTAGCTTGGAAGCGAGATGAACTACCGACTTGATAGTATGTTCTCTGACAGCAGGGTTTGTATCTAAAAAGCCACGAGCAACCTGTAAATTGAACAATTCTGTTACACGAATATCAATCTCCCCTAAAGATTTAAGAGTGTCGTGTTGTAATTGGGAATACAAAAGTCACTCTATGGGCCGAACAACAACTCTCTTAAATCTGTCATCGTATCATAGACGTTCAGTCGCTGCTGTATATACATTCAATAAAAACCTGTGGGAAAATCGCCTCATTGACCGTGGAAGGTTGAAGATGGTTTACGAATCGCTCTAGATGCTGCAAGAGTCGCAAACGTGTCGCTCTGTCGTTTGATGCAAATAATTTCACGACACAGGGCACAACGCGACGCTGATACTCAGGATCGGGTAATTTACGGCCGAGTTGCAGTAGCGGTGGTAGAACCGCACTTCCAGCGTCTCCAAAATCAAATGCCGCCAGAAGTTGGGGTAAGATTTTATACCTTCCAACTCCATCGGGAAAACTTTCCAGCTTTGAGGCTAGTTGTGTGAAGAATCTACTTTTCTCACCCTTCTCTTTCATCTGGATTTCTTCCAAGAATAAGAGGGCGTCGACCAAGTCATTCTTAAAATATCCTCCGTTGCTTCTACACCTTGCTATCACATCGGCTGGATTGGGTCGTACGTCTGCATTGTGACTGGAGAGCTCTCGATACACAGCCAATAGTTGTTTGGGTATCTTAAAGAATTTAAATTAAAATCTAGATAGCAAAACATAGGTACAGTCTTGGATGTAATCTCATCAAAGCGGTACCTTGCGTTGATTTGTACCTGATTCGTTTTGGTCTTCAGATCAGCAGACCTGTTGAGCGGGCCATTGAATGCCTCCCATATGAGGCAGCCAAGTCCCCACGCGTCAATCGTGCTGCCATTTCAAGGATGTGATTTTAATGAGGTATTGAACAAACGTACTTGATATATTCAGGAAGCAGCACTAGAATCGTATCGTAAATATGATTGATCGG
Source organism: Neodiprion lecontei (assembly GCF_021901455.1). Taxonomy (NCBI): domain Eukaryota; kingdom Metazoa; phylum Arthropoda; class Insecta; order Hymenoptera; family Diprionidae; genus Neodiprion; species Neodiprion lecontei. The sequence continues at coordinate 77,586 of NC_060266.1, forward strand.
TGATTTATAAGGTGCTAGTGTACGGCATTTTCTTACTAGCATCTGCGTTCAATACCAAAGTGTACAGAAACGTGCGGAATAACTTGAAATATCCTGTACATCAGGTATACCTAAATAGTCATATCACACAATAGTCAAAAAATTTGGAAAATCGAACAAAGCTAATGAGAATCCCACAATATTGCATTGTAATTAAAATAAACACAATGTCATGTGCAAACTGGACCCTAGCTATACTGTAGTCCTTGTCCTGGTGGTGTCCCAAGTGATGGAAATTGTTATCTATCACCTACCGCCATCATCGGTACAATTTGCTTTGGTAAATACAGTAATTTGTTATATCGGTATTTCAATGTCTACCATAAAGACCGCATAACAAATAAGTTTCTATACCATTTTGATTGAGGTTTGTAGGTTTCTGTAGCTTCAGGAGGTTGGTAGACGCGCAGGGCCGCGGGCAAGGGAGTATAGTTTACCGTTACCCCTGTCGTGTACTCCACTCCCCCCAGCTTCCATTCGCCACTTTCCACATTTACGAAAACCGACCAGAGATTGATGTTGTTGTGTCTAAGATTGCCGTCGTTATTCAGAAAACTGAGAGCACGCTATTCAAACACAAATAAAATCATTATAGCCCCACGCTCTTCTTTTTGCCATACTTGGATCTTTTGATCAAGACACGTGAAACGTGAAAAAGTCTGGATCAACAACTCGTTTCGGCATGGCCTCGATGCTGGGACGTTACAATTTTTGTACTGCTATATCTTTCACTCCGTTAGTTACCAGTGATTCATTATTCTCAACAGACATAAGTTACAGTACTCTTTTTATAGATAAAATGTTAACAAGCACTTTGTATAAGCCTCATTATTATTTCAACAGTAGCTCAGGATATTCTACGCTCAATGCCCGATGACGGAAAGAGGTATAGACAATATAAAATCTCAAATTTCTTCAACTTACAGTGATTTGAAAAATCCCCCACGAAAGGTACAAGTCGCGCTGCTGCCCCTCGGGCAGATTGTTTCCATGCAGTCGCAACTGCAGTGGTTCGACTCTCTCTGTTGCCAGGTATATAGTCTTCTCTGTCTGTAAGAATACGGAGAAATTCAAGTAATCTGTGACAATGGATCAAGGATGACGTAGTGCCGTCTTGGCTTGATACCATACCTCAAGGTTATCGAGGTAGGTCAATATGCTAGGATGCCTGAGAGTCTTTAACCTTTTTACAGCTGCTCTGGCGGTTTCCAGATCTGCATCACCTCCATTTTTTGCCTGAATGACAAAAACAGAAACATCTTCGCCGACATTGGTTCCCTGTAAGAAGATGCATTGAATCACAACAAGAAATGCTACTGTGTTTGCATATGTCTACACATATACGAACTTCGCATATGCAGAGTCTGAGGGATATGAATTATCCTATTAAAAATCCTGATACATTTCGAGAAGATCCAACGGTTAGAAGCAACTACTTATATTACAACGCACTTGATCTTCTTGTTCGATATTGGAATAAGCTACCTGTAAGCACTCGCTCCTCAGACAATCTCGAATAGTTTAAACGAAAAAAGTAAGTTTAGTCTATAGTTATCATAAAAATCCATCAGTCTTCACCTCCCATTACATTTTTGTTCTTTCTATATGCATGTTATTGTACATTTATTGGCCGGTCTACCTATCCTGTTTTTGTTTTTGTTTTTGAATTCATATGTAAAAGGACATCGTATCCGTAAAATATATAAATAAATAATTAAAAGTAAATAACTCAAAAGGACCCAATCTATGTCAGACAAAGAACTACCACGGGCTGCCCGTGCTAAGCAAGACAGTGAAATAGCTAGCAGCATTGACGCTTCGAGAACACAAGCCGCAAGCTTTGTTACATGCAAGCACTGGGGTACATCGCCGGTTTCCTTTTGCACGCTGTCAGCCTAATTCCGACTTTATCCAACATAGTTCTGTACATAGTTCTGGACAGAGATCTGGTGCGGGATGATCTCGTGGTATTCGTCTGAAGTGCTGAAGGAACGTGGTTAGGTTATGTTAAATGAGGTTACCTTCCTCTTTGCTCTGTGAAGTGTCCACAAGCTCTTCCCCTCGAAACCGAAGACTGGCTCTCCAATCTCGTAAGGAAAATCTTTGGTAGGATCACGGGAGAAAAATGACCACATTCTTCGCTGTTACACAGCGCCCGTTATACCGTGGTGTTCGGCTTATAATACGTGTACGTGTACGCCGTTTTTATCCACTTTTTTTACTAAACTTCATAAAAACTGGTTTATTCATTTTGTTATCGTCACTATTTTGTCAGCCCTCTTGTCTCCAGCTTTTTGGTACCTACTGACGTGTGCGGATTGGTTGTAAAGTATTAAGTTTATGAGCTGGCATACATGTTGTGTGTACATACATATATCGGTGGCTCGCATAGGAGCGCACATACGTCATTTTTTTTAACACGAAGCGATCATGAAGCGATTCATCGATGTGCTCATCGGTAGGATCCAACGGAATTAACCAATGTCGGCCAGTTTCCAAGCTTTCCAAGGCAGCCGACATTGCCGCGTGTCTTGTCCTTAGACCGTCTCGTCGACTGGTCGATCTGTGCTGCTAACTGTCAGAAGATACATTCAAGAGGAATTTCGTTGCAGAAAAATTGCAAAGAGAAAACAGCTCTCGTCGCGGGGGCTTTATGTAAGGCTATTGTATGAATTGACATACATACGTGCTTCTTCTCATCTGAAGCATGATCTAAATTCTTCGACTTTCTCCATTTTCCTTCAGTATTGTACATCACGCATCAAGTCACATACACGTTATACATGTGTTATGCGTACGTTAACTAAACGGAACAATAATACACTCAGCTATATACAATCAACGCCTGTACGTCACTGATCGTTTCGTCTCAACTTGTTAAAGATGATCGATATCACGGCTAAATTAGTTAGAGGACCTGCATATTTTTCCGGCGAATTGATCGAGTGCTGTATCACCTTCGGCAACCCGACAAATCCTAATCATCAGATATCCCAAAGCCACAGGTTTGTACAGTGTGTTCGTAGAAGTCTGGGCATACCCCCAAAAACGCAGAACCCCCCAAAAATAGTATATCATGCAACTAGTGGGCAAGGCACGATACTGTGAGTGAGTGTGAAGTTCGGATATCATACTCACTCAAGGCTCTTCTTGCCCACGAGTTGAACGTAATATTTTTCCCAGTGAAAATGTAAAATTAGGCGATTGGCGGCCAATAAAACTGTATGACTAGGCTGTCGGTCGCATGTTGAAAATGAGCAAGGGACGTGATATCCCAATAAATTGACTGTTTTGGTAAAAAATTACAAGATACACGACGATTCCGCGACGGTGGGGTACAGGAGGCGAAGCCCGCCGATCGAGATGAAAATGTAGATTCAAAGAGAGAAGAAAAGAGAATCTTTTAAAAATTGAATGTTAATACAATCTCAAACTAGATTGAACTAAATGCACAAGCAAAAAGTTCAGTTTACTAGGACGCGAAAACATCACCTCAACTGAGGGAACTGACAGCGTGAATATAGACAAAGCACGCCACCGATGCGGAGCCTATATTTTGCTCTACGAGTGGACAAAAACGATATTTTTCCTCCAGTGGAATAATAGTTCGCCAATTGTCAACGCGCGCGTCATTAGTTGTGTAATAGCGTGTTTTTTTTATTTTCAGCATCCGGCCAAAATCGCCTATTTTTACATTTGAGTTGCGAAAACATCTTTTCCTTCTGCTTCCAGTGATGTGTTTGAAAGTCTGGCATGGGCAAGCGCACAGGTACACTGCCAATGTTCTACAAACGGTAAGGCGGTGCTGTCAGAGAGATTAAATTCTATCCAGTCGGCAGCTATAAATGCAGGTACTTCAAACAAGTAAACGAGTATGACAAACTGGATGAACTGGCCCGAAAACAGTCTCATTTGATATCGTCTTTTAGATACTACGTTCGCTCCTTGGCAGCAGGACAATGGACACGTTGTTTTGAATACAAAACCAAAGATATTGTTCTGTGATCTCAGACTGTCGCCAGGTGAAAGCGAGACTTGTATGTAATGTGTAATTCTCAATTCTCGCTTGGTATTCAATTGGTGGGGCTGTGTTTAGAAATGAGATAATTCAGTTACGGTCGTATATTTCTAGATGTATACCGGGAGAGAATACCGAGTGATGCACCCCCCTCGTACAGAGGCCAGGCAGTCAAATATTCTTATAAAATTACAATCGGCACACAGCGGGTGAATTCTGCCATAAAATTACTACGAGTTCCGTTTAGAGTCCTTTCGTTGAGCGGTAAGTTATATTCGGGTGGGATAATCCAGCTTTCAAATGTAACAATTGAATGCATCTTTCATAAAAATTCCAGAACTACCTGATATTGCGCCGTGTAACGACAGCGTCGATCTCAGTCCCAATAACCCATTTATGGAAACACGGCAAAGAGACACACCGCTAGATGTTGCTATGCAAACTTTACAGGTAGCTTGTGAGTTGTTACTATTTAGGATTCATATCTGGTCTTTTGTTATCTGAACCTTGATTGATTCGTGTGACGTGTTATGCTTTTCAGAATATCACTGCGCGTCGCAGTCCCAATTTCTATAATGTAACAAACAGTCGCGGCCGCGTCGTTAGATTTTGCTTGTTCAAGAATTCCTACAAACTTGGTGAGGACATAGTAGGAACTTTTGACTTTTCAAGAGCCACCGTGTCCTGTGCCCAGGTTTCTGTGGCTCTACAATCCGAAGAACATGTTGCTGAAGGTTACAGACGCGCACGAACCTCGCCCGCGCTCGTTAGCTACAACAAACATCACGAGGTCTGCTTGGGATTGAAATACTCACAGCTGGTGTTACCCATTCCCCTTCACGTCACCCCTGATTTCACCACAGACTTGGTCACGCTCAAGTGGAGGCTACACTTTGAATTTGTTACCACTGCTATGCCTGTCGACATGCCCAACGAGAAGGCTAACGACTGGCGAGGTCCCTCAAGCCTTGACATCGAAACCATGATATGGGACTTGCCTCTGCGACTACACCCTACTACTACACCTCCCAATGCGGCTCAACAAACGAAATATCATATCGTTATATAAATAGTGTAGGAGTGAATCATCGTTTGTACCGTTTCTCGTCAATTTGTATATTTTGTTAATCAAACTGTACTTCATAACTATTATTATGCGCCGAAAATATGAATTGCATACTATGAATATCTTCAATTATTCCAAAGTCCGACGGCCTACTATGCTTTTTTATTGGGTCACATTATCACCAATTTCGGGTTCGTTCAATGGCCTGTGGAGGCGCGATGTGACATTATAGAAGCGTAAAGAGTGCAATGGATTCAAATAGTGGGCTTCTCGGTTGAAAAAGGGTCGCGCATGTTGAACAGTGGTGTATCAGAAAAAAATAGCTCCCTTAAACTTTTGAGAAACTGATAAATTTCGTTGTATTTTTGCAGCTGTTAATGAGTTCCTGAGAGTTCAATCAGTTGGCAAAAGCTCCTGCAAATCGATTCTGAGACTAAGTAGTTTTTTCATTCAAAAACTAAGAAGGTAAATCCGTTTCCCATTTTGGAAAACGCTGGAATCGAATTGTGCATTTGCCTTTTCGACACTTACTTTCTTGACGCGAAACGATTGCGTGACACATTCACACTCTCTCTCACACACACACACACACACACAGAGTCACAATTCAATTTTTCGATACACAGTTGATAGCTAGATATACAGTCCGACATTTTGATCTACACGTAATTCAGGAAACAACAATCATTTTGCAGCTCACGCAATTTTACATTTGCAATTACAACCATCAGGTTGATAGTAGGCTATAGTGCTGATCCGAATAGGTGGAATCAGATTAGGTGACAAGTGTCGAATATTAGGAAAACATGTATTTAGGCATTTCATAACTTGACAGTTGAAATTTTCGCGTACAGCCTGCAAGGTGTGGGGGTTATTTTAATGATTTCGTTATCAATTAATTTTGCACACCGTTTGGTATATATATATATGTATTATAATATTTTTGGTACATTAAATTCTATTTCATTTTTTCCGTTGTAGTGGTGTGTTGGAACCCCCCGCCCGGCCATCTAATTTTAGTAAACACCCGCCTTGAGTCGTTCGTCACCTGTAGGTTTCAGATGTACTTCGGTCTTCGATGACTCGTGGCACCAAAAACCAAGTCGTACAACGGACCCGCACGGGTTACAGGTTCTTAAAAATTTATTACCCAGTGCTGAACCGACGAGTGCATATAATTGACTCGCCTAAGCACGGTACAACAGAATAGCCTGCGTTAATAAACAATGGACTGATTTCTCATCCGAGTATATCGTAATAATACGTATTCAATTTCAAATGAACGATGGTTCGCAAAAACTTGGTCAAATTTGACGCATACATGTGACAATTGTAGTTTGAGCTAGGCAAATCTTTTGCAGACGTAACGAACGAACACATTCAATTTTTGAATTTATATCTATCGCGCCGTAGTGTCGACAACGTGTTTTTGATGAAAATGAATGTATAAGTATAACTTGCGACGGTATCTTTTTCGGTGGTATACCGATCAGATAACGTTATTCTTCTGATGCGTCGAAATTATATACACATACACATAGTATGTTCATGCGAACTTCCGGATCATATTAATGATGTAACTATATATAGTTGACAATGTTTCGTTTCACTTTGCGTCAATAACGAATTATGTGACAAACTCAATGGCAGCTGAATACCGAAATATGGCGAACACGCGGTTTTACTCGCACGGATCATACTTGCACAGGGTGCGAGAAAAAGTATTCGCGCGATGTATAATTGACTTTAGGGGTCAAGCTGGACGTATGGTGGAAAAGAAAATTAGCAATGCTGATGCGGATAAACAATGGAATTTTTTTCTGAAAACAAAGAAGTTCACAATATATATTTTTGAACGATCTAACAACTGAATAACTAATCTCGCGTTATATACGTATATATCGACTACGTTGTACCCGAGAGCACAACTAACGCGATCAACTCACCTAATGTGCGGGCGGGCGCGCGCGTGCGTGTGTGTGTGTGTGTGTGTGTGTGAGTGTGTGTGTAAAAGGAATAAGAAACGTAAATCGTCCGTCACGAAGAATCATTATTCATTTTATTGTCGTCAGCGTTATTATAAATTATATACCTATAGAGCTGATCGCGAAAAGTAAGCCGCGTACAAGCAATTCGGTCAGTATAGGCTTCAACGCTGACGGGTTTAATAATGGTTAATTTTACGGGTGAAAACTCCGGTATTATCGAATTAACGACGGCTGGCTTGAATGGGACAACTGAAAATACTAACAAGAAGGATGATCCGCGAGACGAATATTTGGCAAGTTGGGAAATCGCGACACTGGCGGCGATGTTCCTTGCGGCTCTGGCTGGAAATTCTTTGGTGCTGCTCGCCATTTATCTCAGGGGATACGATGCTCCCAAGAAGAACCTTACAAGAATGCACCTCTTTATTCTACATCTTAGCGTAGCAGACCTCTTGACGGCAATTCTAAACGTATTCCCACAGCTCGCCTGGGAGATTACCTTCAGGTATAACAATATAAATTACACGGCCTCGATAATTCACACAACGGGTTTCTATCTTACAAGGCGGATCGTTACAGGTTTCAAGGTGGGCCGATTCTTTGCAAATTAGTCAAGTTCGGTCAACCGCTTGGCCCTTACTCGAGCTCGTACATTTTGACGGCAACGGCACTGGACAGATATAAAGCAGTTTGCCATCCGCTCGCCTATTCCAGCTTTACGTCCAGGAGGTCGAAAATTACGGTTTGCCTCGCATGGTCTTTGTCCTTGGCCTTCTGCATACCGCAGGTATAACGTGCATCAGTGATATAATTCGAGAAACATCGCAACAAAATCATTCACATTTGAATCCTTTCTGTCAAGTGCAAGCATAATTAATTAACGGTAGCACGCTCATGTTTAGATAATACCTTTGCGCGTGTGTATACCTGTAATAGCTGTCGTCACACGGTATACCTTTCTCCAACCCGTTGCATCTGGTTCAACTTGGTTCCAATGAACTGAAGGGGAAAGGGAAAAAAACAAAAAATAAATAAACAAAGAGATCCAAATTACTTTTCTATAAACGAGAATAATATGTGACGAAACAATGTCGTGAAACTTTCCCGTTAATTACTATCATTCGGCAGTTGATTGTGTTTTCGTACCAAGAGGTCTCGCCGGATATTTGGGACTGCTGGGCTACCTTTAACCCACCGTCCGGTGAACGAGCATACGTAACATGGTAGGTTTTCAATAATCTCCCGCTTATTATACTTGCGATACACAAGCATTATAATATCATAGGTACGGTATATAGAAGTCACACACCAGTGCGACTTCATAGTTCTATTTTGCCTGGAACTATGAGTAACTGAATTAGACGGGCACGTATAGAGGGGGGAGGGGGCAAAGTAAATTAGATTGAAAGGGATAATCGCAAGGTGATCCAAACTTGTATGTGATCTATGTATAGAACGATTCCGTTGCCGGTGCAGGTACAGCATATCAATATTTATACTGCCGCTACTGGTCCTCGTCTATACCTACGCTTCCATATGCTTTGCGGTATGGAATAATACCGGAATCATCGGAGAGGCACGCGATACGAACGGTGGTCCGCTTCGCCAGCGGGCAATCATCTCCCGTGCAAAAATCAACTCGATCAAACAAATGATTGCCGTCATTAGCTTCTACGCTGTTTCCAGCAGTCCGTTCATCGCGTCTTTGCTTTGGGTAACTTGGGATCGGAATGCCCCAACATCACCCTACTTTGACGGTACGTTGTACAGTAAGCTCTGATTTCATTGGTTCAATAAATTATACCTGTAATACCAAAAAGTTCTGCGTATACGGGCAAGCGTGTGATCAACCAATTTTATTGCAGGTGCTGCATTTGCCATCCTCACTCTGATGAGTAGCTTGAACAGCTGCGTCAATCCGTGGATATATCTTGCGTTGAATCGCGAACTCTGGCGGGCCTTGATCGACCGCGTTTGCCTCTCAAGAAGTAATCGGGACGAAACTCGGAAGAATTGTCGTAAATGCAAGTACACATACATTACATCTATGACACGAACGCACGCACGCGCACGCACACACACGTAGGTATTCACTTGTATTATATCTACAATAATTATGACTACAGTACGTGCTGTATAACGAACGTATACCTTACGAGACGCAAGCAAACGAATTGCATGCATCGACTAACGAATAATATTTCCAACACGTGCGGTATAAAAACAATCGTTGCTAGGGAAAAAATTTGCTCGAAGACTTGGGGGCATTCGGCACCTTGTTCGGAGCTCCGCTCTCCCGCTGCGGTTTGTCAGAAACAAAAAACCAAGTAGGTATAATTCGAATATATCCTCGGACACTCGCCGAACTCAAAATGTACAAGGACGCTGGTATACTCATAGGCATGATCTTTCTTTTATAATTATAACTTTGTCGCAAAGAAAACCACAGAAGTCTGTACGTGACCCCTCATAGTGTGTACAAATTCAACCTAAACGCTGTTATTAACAATTCGTTTTTCGTTGTTTCCGTTTCCATGAGAAACAGGCATTTACACATGATACACATGTTCTTCCGGCGTACGTATGAAAATTATACACGTATGTATTTTACGTTATTCGAACAGCGAACGAGACTGTACCATGCGGCAGTACCGCATTAATTGTCGATGAGTGAGACGACGATCGGATCGTTATACGTATCAAGAATGTCTCGTTACGCGAACTCGATCCTTCGCCGTCCTAATTCTGTGAACAAGGATGGATGTATGCAACTAACGTGAACAAATTTCAATGCGATAATAGGTTTTCGCATTATTGTGCCAACATTTACAGAAGCATGATATTTCGGTATCATGTACAATGTACATACGTCGCGTACTAAGAGAACTGTAACCGTACGCGTTACCTATTGCTGTTGTTAGGTATTATCGGTAAATTATGTGCGCACGTAGAAATAATTAACATATGATACACGTCTTTAAAGTAACGATATACATATATTTATAAATATCACCGAATCACAAATTTCCGTTCTTACGGTTGTCTCGCGTCCCTGCCCCTGCGAGCCGGCACTCACCATTGTTCATGGACTAATCTTGGAATAGTAATTAGCGAACATACGTGTTTCAACCACCGGATCTCTTTCGCATCGCGCATAGATATACTACGCGTATTGTACCGTATTGTGTGTGGAAATTTCATTATTATACCTAATAATTATACTTCTTACCGTAAATCGTGACGGTTATGAAAAGGCGTAATAGGTACGATGTAACGTAATGCTTGTTACGATAAGCGGTCGTAGCGATTGTCTATACCTTTGATGCACGCGCGTAGAGTACATACCGATGTCATGCATTCCGTAACACTGACGGATAATACCCGGTACCTACCATAACTTTAAACGCGACCTCCGCGGATAAGTAGCTAGTTGTAAGAGATAATTGCAATAATATACAATAATCTAACTATACATATCATTGAAGTTAATTTAATTCACGCCATGTCTGTACATATAAGTTATACCAAGGTAGCAACGTTTGTTTAACAGAAAAGGATGTTTGTCTCTCTCTGAAAATATATTACGATGATTTACATTTCTTAATTGTGCGTTTCTCTGAATCCCCTCACGAGTCTTATTTTGTCGAAAGAATCCGAATACGTGGCGGGCGCACCTTTCAACGCTAATAATTGCACTGCAATTTCGTTGTTATACCCAAGTCGATGCGTCCGGATGTACAGCTGATATACATACCTGTGTGCATTATACACGCTGGCTACATCCCCTGAGATATTGTAGCTTATGGGTGTGAGCTAGGAGGGATCGTTATAGTTTGATAGTGGGTGGGTGGCGGTGGAGCCGGGTGAAAGTCGTGGTGATGATAAAACTCGGCGTAGGTGGGCGGAGCCACCGTTTCCCAACCTCTCGGTGATTGATCCTGGTGCATCTGGTGATGGTGCAGCCCTCCGTAGAAATACCTTGTCGGTACGCCGGCCGCGTTATACGACGTCGGTTCAAGGAGGCTCTGGAGATGTCTGATGTACGTTATCGCGTGTCTGAGCGACTCTATTTTTGATAACTTTTTTCCAGGAGGCTTGCAGACGGGAAGTTTCGACCTCAATAGTTCGAAGGCACGATTCATGTCACGCATTCTCGTCCGTTCCCTGTCGCACGCCGATTTCTTGTAATCTGAAAAATAGCAACCTGTAGGCACGGAACTTGCATTACATCGCAAAATGATGAACTATAGGTATTACAGGTATTCAAGACTCTTTCAAAGGGATCCCGCGAGACTATTTGTATTGTAGATGCACCGGTGTCACGATTAACATACACAGACGTTCACGAAACGTTATTTCATCAGTGCAATGACTCATCTGTAAACTTGTGCACATAAATTCTGTGAGAGTTCATAATTTTTTGCGGATGATTGTACCTTTACCTGATTTTTTTTTGTTTCAAACGACTCAACTAATTGAGACTAGAAGAGTTCAAAATCATACGACAGATTCTCCAAATCCGTCGTCTACAACGTACTCGGAGGGTGAAAAGGTCAGACTTCGGTTGTAGACCCAAATTTTACTCGGTACTTATAAATTGTCTGCAATAAGTTTTTCTTGTGAAAGAGATGCGACATCTAGCGGATGATTTGGGTTTAAAATTGTAATTAGTTTTCATGGAAAATTGTAGATTTTCATAATTTATCGTAGAAATTTGTACTTTGCTACGAAAAAATACCACGATTTTTCACGATTATCTACAATCTTTTACGCATCTTTACGATTTGCTACTATTTTCTTCGATTTTCTACGATCTGCAATTTTTCGTAGTTTGACGTAGAAACTATTTTCGCCAGGGAAATTTGCAGAGACTGCCAGACAATTGCGTAAAAAATTACAAGAATTCAGAGAAAATAGGAAAAAATAATTTAGGAGAAGCGCAAGATTGTATAATTTAGTGCAGACAAGTTCGAAAAATATTCCGTCGAATTTTGAAGTAGAATCATTATGATATATCTTGCATATTCACCAAATTCTCTGAACTTCTCTCCACTTCTATGAATCTCTCTGTAAATCTCTGATGATGTGTGCGGAGTATTTCAGAGAAATATTTTCGTCAGGGTATATTTTATTCTTATTTATCGTTACTTCCGCACCTGCGCTACAGTTGTTTCAGCCAGTAAATATTAGTCCCTGACCAATGAGTGAACTTGAAATCTAGCGAAAGTGTGGAAATATCGGAAGGTGAGATTGTAAAATCTCGACCCCCTTTACGTATCGCGCAACTCTGCTCATCTCCTCTGTATATCGCTGCCATTATAGAACGCGTAAAATAAGATTATAGCAGAAGCGGCTCATGCGTTTAGGTACATACATACATACATACGTGAATAGAGGTATGTACGGTGGTAGGATGAAAGTTTATTATGAAATTATTCGTTGAAATGAAAATCCAAGTAGCCGCCCCCCTCCCCCCACTAACCCTTTTCGCTCTGGGAGGGCTCTCTGTGTACCGGCCTGATGTGAGCTTGATGGAGTTGTTCCAAATGCGGATAGGGACCAACAATTTCCGGTCGTGGGACACGAATCATAATCACTTTTCCGTCATTCTCACCCTCACCCTCACCGCCATTGCCGTCGCCGCCGTCGCCATCACCTTCGCCCAGACAGCCTCGGTGCAGATCAAAACAGGTCGTAGCCTGATGCTGCCACCGTTTCCTTAGCGGTTGACGACGCGCAAGTGGCTGCACCGAACCACACGCCGCCTCTGCGATCAGATGTTAATTTTACGGACATAATCACGATTTTTCCAACAAGGACCATCGTGGAACAACTACGCTTCCAATATAAGGCATAATTTAATGAAGTTCGATCTGGATGCTTTTGAATAGAACAAACAACCCCAATCAGCTTGAATAAATGGTTGGGACGAGTCAATATATGTATAAGCTCACAAAATTCGCCCACTTATTCAGGCTGTTATAATAATACCCGTATATCTGTAACACATCCCCCATATTGGTGGAGACCGAACGTGATAAATGAAATTATGCTTGACGCCCTGATTGTTCGCGAGTGCGGTGGAGCCGCTGTAAGAAATCCTTACAATGCTTACAGCCAGGTATAGGATATACGCATACCCATTATTGATACATGTGTCAGGGAGAGAAGTTGGTAATTCTATTGCTAATTGTAGCTGCTCTACCTGAGTTTGTACCTTGCGTTCACTGCCGTTGCGAGATGGCCCCCGCCGTAAATATAATTAGCAATCCGTATCATTGACTCCTACCGTTATGCATTTATATTATGATCCATAGCTGGTGAACACGTACCTGTGTCGACGATCACAGACGTAGGTGCAATGGGTTCCTCGACAGTTGTTGCGGGTCGTCGATGTTGTTGCTGTCGATGCTGCTGCTGCTGCTGCTGCTGCTGTTGCTTCTTATTCTCATCCAAGTCCAGGAGAACCGGAGATTTCAAACTACTCTCATCTGTAGTTTCGTCTGTCGTCTGTTACCAGATATTATCAAATTGTATCGTTACGCCAATGATTAGACAGAACATCGGTCTTACTGTGTTGTTGACGCTTTAACTTTGACAAACGATTTCTTAATTTATTTTGAAATTGAACGTCTTCTTACATTATAATTAATAACTTGCGAGAAAATATTTCCCGAGGCATTAATCAACTGATATGCACCAACTGCACACGTCCCGGTTTGACGTAAATTATTGCCCCCCCCCCCTGCACACGCACACACGCGCAAGTGATTTTTGTAGACAAAATTCTCGACGCTGAGAATTTAGTCGAAGAAGGAATTATACCTCAGCAGCTCTTGCTGTCATTTCTAGGAACCGGTGTGGAGTCGGAATGAAATTACAAGTCTGTCTCACAGCGATCATTTCGATCTTACGGCCGGTTTCGAATCCGCCTAACGAACAACGTAATGAACAATGTTTTCCTCGATAATGCAAACAAAAAATTGTTGGAAGTTATTTCACGCCAAACGTTTTTACCGAAGCAGCAAGTTCTTTTCTTTCATACATTTGATAAATACTTTGTCATACTCGCAAATTTAGTCAGCGAAAATCATTTGTAGATACCTATGTACATGCGTTGCAGGAATGAACGGGGATGGTTGACTCTAAGTTTAATGAAAGCACGAGTACACATATCAACTCTTCCGCGTCTACCACATACTTTACACTTGCGATATCGTTTGATATCGCAAAATCCAACGACGCTGGCGAAATTTATCAACCAGTACGACACTCAACCGAAATGTCCTGCTCTGCGACGTTTTCTTGCCATTTGTCATATTGAAAACGTACATACCAAGTTTTATTCAAGCAAATATGTGTCAGCACCCGTTCAAATCCGACGCCGAAATAATGCGTCGCGGAGTGCCGGTACTTCACTTTTGGAACGTTTCGGCAATTCGACGACGAAGAAACAACTTTTAAATTACAAAGCAGACTGAGTCCTAACTGTACGTAACATACATATGCACATTATAGCACGATAACTCAGTTTTTAGGAATAGGTCGCTTCAACAGAAATCAATGATATGTATTCTGGTCTCGCAAACATATGCTATGATGATTCAAAGTATGAAAATTGAAGAGAAAACGTCCGCGGCAGCACAGCCGTATATTTTTACACTAGTCGGCGCGCTCCAATGATCCGCATTCGTTAATAATTATGTGGATATAATTAATAACAGGTGGGACGAGGAAGGTAAATCGTGCAAACGATTAATGAAAATAATCATTGAGTTTGTATACCTCTATTCTTGACGTATCCGTACAGTCGTCGCTAACTTCCATATTCTATTCCGTCGCCTCAAGAACGAGTGAGTGAACCCAATAACCAAAAACGAGTCTTCCTGCACCCACGTTGGTATTGTCGTATAACAGGTATGTGCGTATACCTAGTATTAATGAATCCACACACAAGCCTCTGGTACGAAAAATGATAGTGTAACAAAATTGATCCTGTCTCGTATCACGCGAAACGAGAGATCAAGTGACCCCCGAGAGATTTTTCTGTATTATATTTTTTAATATTTATAATTTCTCGGCTATACCGAGAAAATGCAGCATCGCTGGCAACAATTGAACAAGTACGTACACGTACAATACAGGTGCCCGTAGAGCCGAGCGCAATCGTCGTGTGTCTTCCCTGATCGGTACATCAAAATTATTAATTAATATTACAACTGTATAGGTATACGATGTTAAGGGACCTTCTGGGTTGGAGTTGTCACGGCCGACTAACAGGACTATAATATACGATATTATCAACTCGGTCTTCTCTTCTCCTCGTTGTTCTCGTATACACAGTCAGAAGAATGTAGATGCGACAGTTGTTATTTAATGTTAATTTCATCCGTTTATTAAGTATTCAGGTGTTCCAACAGAGGTGCTCATCGTTGTGTCAATAGAAATTAGTACCATTATACCGATATTATTCTTATAATAATATACACACCCCATCCACACGTGTATCCGTAAATATGTGTATCTATGCGCCCGCGCATACGTGTAAGAGGTGATCTGCTGTGTTGGAAGGGGGATTACATATTGTATAGATACCCATACCTACATTTCACCATTGAATAACCCGAGGGAGTGGCAATTTAAAAGAGTGCAGCAGCTTAGGAAGCGTCGAATTAGGAACGGCCGAGGTCGGGAAGACGTTTTGAAAGCACCCTAATCCTCCCCTACCATGCCCGCCACTCCGCCGATCCCGTTCACCGGTATGAGAAATATGTTTCTATAATGTGAATACACGGTTAAATGCACGTATTTCCTATCCAACCTCTATAATTGTACTTGCGGGCATTGATACAAATTAGAAAGTGTAATACCAGTTCGGGGAATGCTATAATAATAAACGTCGAGAATATTGCAGGTGGGTGTTCAAGAAAAAAAAAAAAAAAAGAAATATCACCCAACTCGCGACGAACTTTATCTTTTAGCGTCAGATAAGAATGATACAGATATTTCAGTTTAGCTATAGGTTCTGCAAATGCATACGTCATGCTCAAATAGTTGCAAAAATTACGTGGGCCATGAGTTGGGTTTCTGAAAGTTATATACGGAGATAAAAAATATGTTGTATCGTGATTGTTGTAGGTCTCAGACGTCAAATAGTACTGCAAATTGCAAATAATTATTTCAGGTATCGCCAGCACGAGAAGTCCTTAGGGAAAAAGTACCTACAACAATGATGTCATCACGAGCGTAACGCACTGGATATATTTAGAATCGGTAGCCATTCAAAGTTGCCGTAGATGTCCAAACAAACCGCCGATCGGGTTACCGGGATTTAAAGAAGTTTTAAACGCACGATGTAAGAATTGATATTGCGTTGATATATGAAAAATTTACCTCACTTTATTCCCATGTGTTCATTCACCTCAAACAATACAATTAGTAGTATTTCTACGGGTATGGTGTAGTAATATGTATCGTACCGACATGATAACCAACGTGACTGTAACGCGTGGCATATAATGGAAAATAGATACATACATCTATGTGTATGCTTGTGGAGACGGATGGATGAATAGATATGCCAATGAATATAGAAAGAATAAAATAGCTAATGTTATCGATTACAACAGCTACCATATAGGCTTATCTTACGCAATGTTAGGCACAACGTCCAACGCTGATCATTGGGAATATCCGAACCTAGGATACAATTGACAAATATCCACTGTCATGTTGCCGCTGTAGGTTTATTTTCCCCATACAAATGCACGATATGAAACGTAGGTGGTCAACTGGTAAGAATTATCTGATTTCGAGATACGATAAGTTGAAAATCAGATTGTGCGTGAGAGTTTCCGATACGTAAAGACCGCGTAACTTACATTACGATAATCGTCACTTTGTTACGCCCATCACTACAGAATCCCTACAAAAACAGGAGTAGTAGTAGTAGTAGTAGTGGTAGTAGTAGTAGTAGTAGTGGTAGTAGTAGTGGTAGTAGTAGTAGTAGTAGTAGTAGTAGTAGTAGTAGTAGTAGTAGTAGTAGTAGTAGTAGTAGTAGTAGTAGTAGTAGTAGTAGTAGTAGTAGTAGTAGTAACAATAATAATGATGACGATGATGATGATGATGATGATGATGATGATGATGACGATGACGATAATAGTAACAACACTAGCAATAACAACAGTAAAAATGACAACAGCTTGTAAATGAGAGATAATGACGGAATGTTCATAGTGTGCATCTAATATGATATATTCGGTACGTTAAGTTTTAATTCTCTGAGTTGGCGCACCCGAGCGTCTGATGACGCATGAGTGATATTGCGCCACAAATACGACAATTCAAGTTTGCTATTATCCTTACATGTTGGCAGCGGACAGTTGTGCCTTGCATGAGCTTTGAGCCATTGAGCATTTGAAATGTGGTTGGGAATGTAAGGTCCCAGTATAATTAATTCGTCGCGTATTTCGATGCACGAGAAAATCTTTCAGTTCATTGGTATGAGATAGCTTGAACTCATTCTGTACACGGGATATTCAAAGTTCAGTGAAAGCGTTATAGGAGCATATATAACACCAAATTTCGTGATTACACCAGGAATTACGAGAATAGTCGTAGCGCACTGTTGGTAGTAACATTACTTTTTCATATACTAATTCTACTAATATTATGGTTACTAATTATTCACACTGCTGTTGCTGCTGCTGCTACTAATTCTGCCCCCATTGGAAAAAAAAAAAATAAAAAAAAATAAAAAACAAACGAAACCCATCTTTATTAGTGAAAAAGTATCATTCTAAAATTAAAAATGAAGACAGTGATTATTGTGGTGTAGCTAGATGTTATGAAATATTGATTGAATGTCGAAAACCACTAAGCCGGTACCAACGAACACGAACTCCCAGTCGTAGCGCGATCAGAAATTTGGTACCGCTCAGCATCATGTGTAGTATAACGTCAACCTCGTTTAACGTCTGATAACATGCATCCGCGCCGATCCTAGAATTTTGTCACAGTTCCCAGTTTCTTCAGATTATCACTGTTTCCATTGGTTGAACACTGGTAAATACCTACCCGTTCTACGACAGAGTTCTCGGATCGTACACACAGGGATTGAGGGCGCGGAATCAGTGTATTAGCGAAGCTAGCGATACAATTCCGACAGTGAAGATGGAACAAGAGATACCAATCTTTTGGTATGCCGTTATTAGATCTATAAGAAGGCGATTTCTTATCGGCGTTGCCTGACGGCGACATTTTTCGGACGAATTGAATTCGGCGTTTCGGTACACCAGTTTGCAGTCGTTAGTATACTTTCACTAGTGCAGATCTGTATACAAACGTTGCCATTTAAACGATAATCACACAGCAAAATGTCGCTAGAAGACCCGGATATTGTTATTATTACCTCAAAGGGCTTGAAGAGTGACACAGACGGCCGTTTGTCACCCTGCGGTATCATTCGCTTCGTGATGACAGGGTAGGAGCAGTCGGTGGTTTGACCGTTTGTTCATAAGGTTTCGTATCGTTGCCTTAGTTGTTTCGACCGGTGACTGGCGCGGGCTGAGGTGACTGTTTTTGAGCGTTACTCGGATTTTCTGTTGCCCCTTGATGGGGATGCGTTGTTGATTGCTTCGTAAATGCCGGTTGTGGAGTCGGCCTTACTCTTGCCTGCTGACCTACGTTTGGATTTTGTGCGGTACCAGGTTTCACACGTTCCCTATTTTCACTCCCTCCTTCCACTGACACTTTGGACACATTGGGTGAGGGTTGTGCAGGCTGAGGCGCAGGAACTACCTTCACTGATTCGGGCCTCATTTCCTTCCCTGCACTCGTTGGGTTCGATGTCGCTTTTTGTTGCTGCTGTTGTTCTTGCCGCTTCGTTGGAGTAACAGTGACAGGCTGCTGTTGCCGGGGTGGCGAAACTGTAGATATGGGCTGCTGTTGACGAGTTGGCGTATCTGTAGTAACAGCCTGCTGTTGCTGATTTGTCGGAGAAACAGTCACAGGCTTCTGCTGCTGGGTTGGCGGGTTGACGTTAACCTGTTGTTGGGTAGGTACCTGCGTTGGTTTTCTTCTAGACGGTGCTGGTTTTGGCTTTGGTGTTCCACTCGCGACAGGCGCAGCAGCTGAACCGGTCAGCTTAGAATCTCCGATAGATTTTGGTGGAGTTTTCGCGTCTTGCCGTTCGACTACGTTATCGGCAACATTGTTTAATTCACTTTTCATAGCTGGAAATGCCCGTTTCAATGGCACCCTGGCCAGATATTCGTTGTATGGTGAACCAAGATATAAATAATCTTTTAATATGTATGCTGAACTTATTCCGCTGATTTTGCCATCGCTAGTGTATAAAACGTCTGTGATCTTACCATCAAAGCCGATTCTGAGCACAACAACGCTTTCATGCTGTAGAAATTTAACACTTTCAAAATGGCCGATCCAATGTACAGCTCTCTTAGTATAACAATTTGGATAAGCGTCCTCGACAAGCTTGAACGGGGCTTCTAGTAAGTAGAGGATCCGAGCTAGCATTTTTCTGATATACGGATGGGGTGCTAAGGATTGGACGAGGATGGGATGATCAGCATCAGCAGTAACTATCAGGCTGACCAAAAATCCATCCCCTCCGTCCGTATGGATGTTGTCTGGCAAACCAGGAAGGCCTTGTATAAAGATTTCCGCAGTGCCAGCCTTATCTCCTTTGAGATGAAATTTTGACAGGCGAGATGTCATTGTCTCAGCTACCACTACAAAGCTCTCATCCTTACTCAGCTTGACTCCATTAGCAAAGCCAAGGTTTGCGACCAGTACAGTATTCCGCTCGGTCGATGAATCATACTTGATTAACCTGAAAAAAAAGAATATTCGCCAGCTGTTGGTATTCTACAAGCAGGGTAAACCAATGTTCTTAAACATAACTGGGCATAATCGTCGTTGTTCTGTATTTAATTCTGCTTTAGTACAATCGACAAAGCTCGATAATTCGATTGACAACAAGATGAAACTTGTGTATATTAAAATTGTTACCTGCCAGCTGGATTTGCCAGACATGTGTAAACACCGTCCTGAAGGATAAAATCTTGGGACGAGTCGGTCCAGTATATGTCTCCATTTGCGGCAATGTCCAAGCTATTGGCGAGGAGGGGTAACTTACCCTCTATCGGCTTTGAAATATCAACGATCATATCATACTCTCCTGTCATGACATCTACCTTAAAGATACCGTTATAAGGATCGGCAACGTACAATATTCCGTTTTTGTCAAATTGTAAACCTAAGGGTCGACCACATTCTTTTTCCATCCAGACTCCATCTATCAGACAGAGAGGTACCAAATTTGATTCCAAGTTTCAAGTATTTTAAGATTGGAAAAATAATGCATAATATTAAGGTCAGGTTGGAGCAATATTTCAAGTAATTAATTAAGGAACGGAAATTTTTCAGGGAGAGACTCACCGCACGGTCTACCAAACTTGGCGATAGGTACAATATGATGCCCTATAATCTTAACAATGTCGCCTCCATGCAAGGTGGTGAACAATTCCCCGTTACGTGAGGTAAAAGATTCAGGGCCCTTTAGTTTCCCTTCAAACAGAATTTCGGCATCATCCAGTCTGTTGTTCAATTTCAGGGCATCTGTTAGGAACTGCTGCGGTGGCGATATACTGCAAAGGGACGACAAGTTGTAACAGAGACCGAGTGGCATATTCCTCATAAACTTTAGTCTTACTTTTGATTCATTGGGGATGTACAATTTTTTGTAGTCAAGTAATGTTTCTCTTCACAACGCATTTCAAGTAGTCAACTCAGCACAGTCAATTAATACGAAAATTACATAAAGCACAAAAACTGTTCGTTTCAGAAATACTGTGAGTGAAAATCTCATGAAATTCTACCATGTGGCACATAGAATTCAAAGCTCTTATAAAGAATAAGCTCTGATATGTGGGCTCTCAACGCAAGCGGTATGAATAATTGCATTTGAAGTAATGAAATCAGTACTTGAACCCATGAAACTTTGAGAAACAACTGTCGAGTATGTAGAACACAGGTTTAAAAGGATGTGTAATGTGACAAGCTTTTCGGTATGTCCAGAAATATTATTTCACGGCTTGAAGGACACGAATTGGAACTAGAAAACCTTTTGCTTCCTGGGCAACTGCTCTCACTACTGAGCTACTCGAGCTCCCGCTAAACACCGTTCCAAACTGCTACCCAAACAGCGAGACATGCCGCGTTACAACTCCCCCGCTCCTAGGGGCAATGTACCGATGAGAGAATACAAACTGCAAATCGCAAAATCTGCATCTCGCAGCCTCTACACTCTTCCGATGAGTTTGTTTTTGTTGAGAGCGAGAAATGCCACGTCACAGGGTAAATTCAAGAACAATTTTATGTTACGTTTTTTGCAAAGAGGATAAAAACATAAGTGATATGCAAGCTTGTCTATATTGCAGGGAATAACACGATTCATGGATCTCAAGCGTCTGAAAATAATATTTCTTACAATTAGTCTCCTTGCCCAGTATCAGAGTGAATTAGGTTAAAACAGCAGAAGCATTGTGAATCTTTGGTAAAGCTGACCCCAGACACAAATAGTAAGTACTAGCCCATAAGAGTTGGTGCAAAGAATCAATCACCTTCAGCAGCTTCAAGGAGTCCGCTTCACCAAACATTCACAATATTTAAGAAACAGTGACAAATCTATAGAAAGGATGCCGGGTGGAATGTGGTTAGCAATCTGCAATATAATCATCTCATTCAATTTTCCATTGTGTACCTACTTGTATTCAGCAAACTGTGCATCTGGTGGTAGGCCAGGTAGGAAAGTGATGAGCGCCAGAAATAATCCAATATAGATGAATGTGGTGCCTATAGACTTTAGGTAACCCATTGTCGTAACCTGGGATAAAACAAAACGCATGTATCAGAAATGTTATGCTGCTAATGTAACATAGTGCAATACATTTAAGAAATAGTACAGATCTGAAATAACTCAGCGGATGTTTCAATAATAAGATGTATCCCGTGTATATCCCTTGTAACAGATCCTTATATGGCATGCTGTCAATGCATGCATCAACATACGCACAACTCTTACCACTGAACATTTGCCCACAATCGCACAGGTGTTGGCACCAGACGGTGGCCATAGGGCTTGGAAGGGTCTCTTACTAGACATTCACCATATAAAGCAAGCTAAAGTCACTGAAATTGTGTCTACTATAACCTGGCATACAAAAACATTATATTTCCACTGTAGCGAATGAGAATTACTGATAGCGCTTTCCACAAATATTGAGGAGTAACTGATTTTCTTTTATCTATCGCACTTCTTCTTCTTGCGAATAGTCTACACTTTCAGTTGGAGTAAGTGAAAGCTGCTGGGAGCTACTTGAAGGATCATAATTGATCGTAGATAAAGTATGCAATACAACAGCAATAAGACGTGTTTAAAAAATGCGTATCACGCGATAATGAATTTGGATTGAAATACTCACCTTAGATATGCCTAGAAAAAAGACGATGAACTATGTCGCACAACGATTATAACATAATGAATGCTTTCAGGTAATCAAAGGAATTATGTATACTTCTTGTCGAATTCCAATAGAGCGGGTTGAAGAAATTCTCTGGGTACTGTTGTTTTTATAATGATGTATAAAATAATTTGTAAAACAAATTATCAAAATGAGCGCGAAATAACAGAACACCCGACAGGGGTAATAAGTTTGTTCGTATGAAATGTGAATATTTAGCTGACCCAAGCAGGTATACCTAAGATATCGCCGGATACTTCCAACTTGCCGCGTCACGCACGGCAACATAACGGTCACAGGTAAAAAAAAAAAAAAAAAAAAAACAATCAAGCATAATTGTGTTGCTACGCGTACAGCGACAATTTTTATATAGTTGAAATTAAGTTGGAACCTAAATGCGATTTTGGAGCAAGATATTTCTAAGAAAACGGCATTATCGTGGATTCGGTAGAAACACCGAGGGTCAAGTATAAAAATTATTACCAGTCTCAGAACGGTGCTAAGGATGTACGATGAGTGATTTTTCACGTTCACAGTTGATCACGAATGACGGTTAACGACTGTTGAATTTTTGGGTTCGTTGACTTGGCCAATCCTATCCTCTTTGGATTTCGCTGGACTTTGCCCACACATCACCACAGGTCGACAACACCGCAGGTATGGAAGATATAACTTCAATGGAATACATCCTAGGTAGATGTACCGTAAACCTCAAGAGCATTCGTTGGAAACTGTATTTCAGTCGTTGAAAACCGGTGTCAAAATGAACGAAGCCACCTGACTGGCCATCTGACTGAAGAGAATGAGGGAAGGAGAGAAAGAGAGAGAGAGAGAGAGAGAGAGAGAGAGGGAGAGAGAGAGAGGAGAAAACGAGAATGAGGAAGCAAGAGAGCTGATACAACTGGCGAGAAAGGGAGATCACTAGAGTCTTTCTGGTAGTATCTGGCAAGCGCGACTCCATGATGCGGCAAAGTAGCGCGCATTTTGAAAATATACTGCGCGTACGCGCAGGAATTCACCATTGGTAAGTTTACCAACTCTCGAAAGTTTGTAGTAAAAACGGGTTAAACGATTCCGAAACTCCATAGAAACTCCACGTATTATTCGGATTATTTCGAGTGAGTGCGAACGGTGCACTTAGCCAATTCTCGATGGGTGAACAACTGTGATGGGGACGCTTCTGTTGCAGGAAGAGAGAGCACATTGTCTAACTACGTTCCTCTCCCTCGCCCTCATTGGGGGACATTATCGGGCGTTGCGGCACTCTTTCAGCGCCGATGCATTCTCCATGTGCATACATATTATTATTTCATTCCTCGCTATTATCATAGCGAATAAAAGTTGTATCAGTATAAGACATCTATTCGAATGTGTGCGTTGTGTGATGAACACTGATTTGTTACGTATTGGCGTCATATTGGACCGACGACTGATTTCGGACTGATTTACGATTTACGAAGCCGTAGATAACCCATACACGACCTAGGTACACGACTGGTCGAAGTAATTGACGAAAATGCTGGGGCGAAAAAAAATCGAGGAGTTAGAAGTGTGTGTGAAACTGGACGAACCTTTAACTAGTGACTCGTGTTGCAAATTAATTTTGGAGCTGGTCAAATATCTGTTGTATCAAAAGCAACAGATTCCGGTGAGCTACGAGTATTTACTGCGACTGGGAGCTTCGTCGGTAGGAGTCAACGACAGGAGTTTGGCAACGGCGAGAGCAACATTGAGTTGCCTGGAGAATATTTCGGAACATTTAAATACCGAATTATGTTGCGAGAGTTCAGCGGTAAAGGAAATCTTTATATCAATGGGCGCGACAATACTTGCTCCAAAATTCTGCCTTCGAGTGAGCCTTCCCCCAGAAATACTCAGTGGACAGTGCCATTTCAAGCAGCAGCATTCCCCTCGTAAGCCACTGTTGAACCTCATGAGGTACGACACTGCGATCCCCCTTCTTATCTATCACCTGCTTATGGTCTATCTTTCATGTTATTATTTTTCCCAGATCCATAACGGAGAGCGTAGATTTTCAAGAAGCTATGGCGTTGCCTTTGATGCCCACGAATACGTTTTTCCTCTTGCAAAAGAGAGATTGCAACAAGGTGTCGGAATTCTTTGTGCCTAAACCACGTTACGCGATAACTAATGCGACGGCAGGAAGTCGTTTACACCTAAAGCTGTCCCATAAAAGTCATGAAATGTGGAATTGCAATTGCAAGAATACAGTAAGCGTATATCGAGATCGAGATGCTTCGTATTCGGAATTGGCACCTAGTCAGAACACAGCCGGACACCGCAGTACTGAAAAAATATTTGAAGGAGGCCAAGACAGTATTTACCAATGGTATCAGTCCAGAGACATTATCAAAGGCTTCAAGTTTTCTCGGTGATGCAATCATTGTTTTTTGTTCACCCTTCTGGCAAAACTTTATTGTTTATTATATCATCCAGGCTGATAAATGATTAGCTGATTATTTAGTTCGTATAATTGATGAAATGGTTATAACCTTGAGCATCAGATGTCGATTTTTATGGACAATCGCTGAGCACTTTCTCAGTTGTGTAATGTTTTATATCTATTAAGCCATTTATGTAAATACGCAATTGAATATGTCCAGTCTTGCTGCAAATGAATTTGAAAAGCCAATCGAAAACACGAAATTCAACAGCCATGTTTGCGGCCTGACCCCAGGTAAAACAGTAAACACTGACTGAGCAAAATGGAATAACCATTCAGTTCTGTGAATCGATCAAGCTTTTACTTTGTATAGATTGAACAATTATTAACTTCGTTCGGAAGATTGCTTGAAATTGAAGGATTTTCGTTGTCACGAGGCAAGATGGTACGTTACGTAAAACGTTGTGTCGAAATTTTCCATTACATGCATTCAACGTCAGTAAATTATAATTTACGATCTTGACGTCCGCAGCATCTATCAGAGATGTGCCGTTCAATACCATCTACCAAAATGTATTTGGTCTTGAAGGGGTCAAGGGCCGTACCGCTGATAGGCTTGTTTCGCTTGATAACCCTCTTAACTTGGCGCTACGGTGTTCAGGTCACTGACTATTGGATCATCTCGGTTATTGCATCAGCCGTTTGGCAAGTGGCATCTACTTGAATTGACCAAGCTTTGCGCGTGGCCCGCTCGCTTACAACCTATTACAAATTACACATACCGACAGGTTTACGGTTTTGCTTCCTGTGTATTCGCGAAACGACGTTTATAAGAAATGATAATTTTTTCCATCAAAGCTAGTACGTAACTAGGGAAAAGAACCAAAGAAATCATCACGATGAGACGCAACAAGGCCTATCTCTCCCGTCCGGTCAAATGTCTGCTTGTCAAACTGGCTGTTTACGTAAGCAGCACAGCTGAATTGAGAGATAACAATATTGCACAACTGTGCGAAAAATGTTTCTTGCGTTATATAAAAAATTGATATGTAAGCTTGACTATCACTGGGCATTGGCAAATGCGGTTTCAAAAACAAGTAAGGAAAAACGAGGAATTGAATATAGAGAGAGGGACTGACAATGGTAGAAGCAGTGGGGTGATATGCGTTAAAGTAACGGCCCAGCTAGTAGAAATCCTCAGTTCGAATCCTGTTGCTGCAAACTGTGCTGGTCGTCAGTTCGTTACGCAATGGGTGTTTTAAAATATCTGAAGCCTGAGGACAAGGAGTTTTATGAGAAAAATGGATTCATCAAGCTGAGTGGAATATTCAGCGAGGCCGAGATGGAAGAGATTTCTCAAGAATACAACGAGCTTTTCGAGCGCAAGACCAGAGAGAATCTGGAGGGACTGGAATCCGCATGGAGCGGGGATAGGGTGAAGCAAGAGGCTGGGTTTATTGATTATACGGTTTGTACATCATAACGTTTTTGCTTAGCCTTAATTTTCCGAGCACTTGTATTATCTACGTGTATCTCTCCGGTGCTCCACTTTTAACGATCGAGTAATTCTATGTTTCAATGGGCTTGCTAACAGGTGAAGGCGATCCACAACTTACAAATGCACAGTTCCGTTTTCACCAGAGTGATAATGAATTCAAAGTTGCTAGATGCCATGGAAGATGTGCTGGGTACTCCAGATGTCTTGTTGCATCACACCAAGGCGCACATAAAGCCCCCTGAGAATGGAGCACCTTATCTGATGCATCAAGACTATCCCTACTTTCCCTTCAAAAATCACACCATGGTAGCTGTATTTTTACACCTGGATGATACGACTCCGGAGAATGGAGGCTTAGCAGTTTATCCAGGAAGTCATAAACTTGGACCTCTGGCTGACAAAGGTATAACGGATGAGCAGGGTGAACAATATCACTGGGTAGATCAAAACAAATGGCCATTGAAGGGTGCGACCCCTATCTCGGCGAAGAAGGGGGAAGTAATCGTTTTCTCTTACCTCCTCCTTCACGGATCATATTTGAATCTCTCCGACCGTGCTCGAAGGATGTTCCTTTTACAACTCAGAGCCGCAGATGATGAACCTACGAGAGCATGTCATCAATCACCGGCACAAAATCTTGTCCTGCGTGGTAGGAATGTACATCGCAGCGCAAACATGGCCACGCGATTCGCTGACTAATTCACGAACTTTTATATTTATTCGCTTTTCTGTACCGCCAATATCTTGCTCATTTTTTGCCTGTCTATGTGATTGGTATAACTGGATTGTTTTTCGCAACAGTTGTATGTAATCTATGTAACATGTGTACGCCATGTGCGTGTAGTGTTGATAATTTTAAATAAAATACCCGAGGCCTTGGCAGCAAGAAACATCAAACGTCTCCATGCCGTTCCCAGTGTTCTCAATCTGTCATTGCTTGTACGCCGACTGATAATAGCAGTTTTATATGCACACAATTGTACGCATCATATGTTAAAGTAAGTAATTGTGCAAGAATATCTGCTTGAGAAAGCACAACAAACTCTGCCTGAGTTTTACTATATACCAGCGCCAACCACTCCCGCATGATTATTACAACTAATTAGTATGGATGAATATAGGTCATACAACTCTTATCCTTTCACGTTATCATTGGCAATTTCACCTTTTCCATTATACTTTCCCAATTACTCTTCGGTCTGTTACGTATGAAATATTCTCAGATTTTTTGAGGTATTGTGAAATCTTGAAAAATTTTTGCTGATCGAGGCAGGTGTTGAAAAAATTTACGAAATCTCGGGAGGTCCTGAACGATATTGTGGGGCGATGTTGCAAGGAAATATTGAAAGATTTATTTGAAAAAATGCTACGGCGTGGACTGCGTTATCATTGATGTATCGTTTGATGTAGGTATTGATGTAAACAATTTCACCTCGTATGCAAAGAATAGGATTTATTCGTTGTAAGAATGGATTAAACCGAGGAGTGCTAGAAACACCGGTTAAAGTTTTAACGCGCACTACCAAAGTTCATGATTCTTCGAATCTGTAGCGAAGAGATTCATCTCGATGTTCTTCGTCTTCTGTTTCGAGGGCATATACAGAGGTTTTCATCAACCTGAAGTCGGTGACATTTACAACTCGTAGTACCAGAAGTGTAAGTCCCATGACCCAGGCAGCAACTTCCACCCAAGATGAGATCTTTTGTATTGCGGTGAGACGAAGCGCAAGTTTCAATATTTTAAACTAGTAATCTCGCAAAATTTGTAATCGAGAATCATACTCAAGGATGGCCGATATTACCCATAAATTTTGTTTAAATAAATTCTTTGGATAAAATCAGCGTCACGTAAGGATGTCAATTTGGAGTGTGATAGAATTGTCATCGTGCCATACCTTTGTGATTCCATAATATTTCCACACAAGTCTATTGTAGGTGTTTTTTTTGCTTGTCGGCAGGTATTCCGTGATGGGTTCATTCCTTTGAGAGAACAAAAGACGCGTATGTTATACAGATGTTAGCGCCGGTAACATTGGCAAATAAGTATGAGGGAAAAAATCGACAAAAGAATACCCAGATTGATTTAGCATCCCATTGAGACGGTATTGAAAATGATGGAATCCCTCTTGGAAATTGCAGGCCGACCGCCAAGTTAGCAACGTCAGACATAAGTTGAAAAGTATAGCCGGTCCAACCAGTCTCCAGGGACTGTAGTATCTGGATGCGAAGATATATTGTTTAATCAATAATCGTTGCATTGTCTCTTGTATGCACACCTAACTCATTGTTGACAACTTACATTCCAACTTGGTAACCTCCGCGCCCACATATGGAAAAGAAAGAAAAGCCAACAATACCACAGATACACGAAAGAATCGATATTATCTGTATCGTAGAGCAATGATGTTGAGTGTTGTAACTGACTGTCAGCCTGTCTTGCCAAGGTTGTCCCATTGACGAGATCCTGTAATTAACGATACCTGCCACTGACACTTTACGATCTGGTTCCAACCCCGGCGTCGCCCACAATATGCAACGACGGTCAAATAAATCCTATTTTAATCAGACGGTTGGTTGTACTAAATATTAGGAATCCTGGCCGCTCGCTGCTATCAGCGCAACATGCTAGTTATAGGCGAGATAATTCCAACAAATATTTGTTTATTTACCTCAAATAAAAATCACAAATAAAATTACAACTCGAGATTTATGCCTTGAACTTACAGAGCTGAATTATACCTGAAACATAAAAAATGCGTGTGCGGTGACGTAGCCGGCTATTGCGCTAACACAGTAGAACAACATTTGTAGTAATTTCCATAGTATTGAAATGTCGTTGGCATCGCGTTCAATTAGCTCCTTGTGCTTCGTTAGGATCCGCATGTCCTAAGAATAATTGTCAATTTAATTTTTGCACGTCAATCATGTTGCCAATAGTCATAAGTCGTGCCTGGGATCATAGACATCGATTCCTACCCCGAAAATCCAACACGCCGGTCAGATCGTAAGCCGATGTCGAATTTCGAAATACTCCAGAGTATGAGACGCCGCGGCGGCTTGTTAATACCAATATCTATCATGTGACGTTTATAAGGTAAAACTCCTCCATTTCAATCACGATTACCGGGAATTTTTCTGGAATCTATCACGTGATCACGACATTCAATTGTCAATCTACGCAGGGTAGAGAGATGTCGATCGTTTCAGGTTTCAGGTGATAGCCGTGATAGGCGTGGACGATGAGCTGAACCCATAAAAACACAGTGATAAACGTACGGTGAACATTATACGTGCACATCTGCCTATGTACGTACGTACGTAGGCATGCGGGGGTACATCGGTCAATCAAGCGGTGGTTGATCGTTTGACCGTTGTTCGGCGATTGGCGAGGCTGCAAAGGCGGCTGATTTTGTCCTTTGATATCACGGACGACGAGCGCGCTGAAACTTAGAGGTCTTCTTTTGATAACAAAGTTCCGTAACCCAATCTTCCCGTATCCATGTCATATCCATATCCGTCGACCGTGTCGTGAGTGCAGTGTCAACGCGTAGCCCTGTTTCGATTAATATGAAACGAAAGTGCCGACAGCTTGCATTGGTCGGAAACTGTAGGACTGCAACCGTAAAAGTAATCGCAAAGTTTACAGACTGTTCAAGATTAATGAACCTGCCGAGAATAATTGGTATACTACGCTAACAGTGCGGTCAGCCAAGGTTCCGAGCATGTTGTGTAATTGCACAGCTAAGAGAGAACGACTTTTTTTGAAATTATACACTTCAACGAGGAACGCATAATCAGAAAACGACACTTTTCAGGTGAGCTTGCTCAATTCCATTTTTTCACCGGCATCGAAATGCGAAAATACATCAATATAGCACTCATGGCCTTCTTTAATGACCTTGTACAATTAGCGCACCGCGCGACGATTTAATTACCAAAAAAGAAAGGTATATTACGCGTTGACGAATTCTAACCTCCTTTGGCGAATGTCTTTGAGCAGAAATGAGTAGCCAATAACGAGATCACTAACAACTATAATCTCTCGCAGTTAGCTGCGTCCACTGAAATCACCCGCTCCCGTAACGCTATGCAATTGAGCGATCTTACCGGCATGCATACATGCATGCGTACGTACATAATCTCAATGCAATCCTGAAAAAGCCGTGGAAAGAAAGCCGAGCGCTAAATTAGCTACAAGCTATAATTATACTTATAGTTGATGATATATAAATATGAATTACGATTGATAATAATTAACAGTAACGTTTTATTCCTTTCGAAACTTGTCACGCTTCAAGTATCTTGTAGTATTGGAAAAAAGAAACCTGCCAAATGGCAAAATAATTGAAATTGAGATTACGAGTAGCTAACTAATCGGGACGATACATGGATCTATTTTGTTAAGAATTTTGTAGGGACTTAATGCACGTTGCATGGTATGCATATTCGCACTTAAATCATTACAGAAAAATCTTGAAAAAAAGCAGCGTATATTCTGAAATATCCGGATTTTCTCCGCTCAAAATTACCCGTGGTGACTTGGAATTCTCAAATTTCGGGTGATTAGCCCCGTATTTGTAATTAAGGCATTTACATTTACACTTGTATCACTACTTCGGAGGGAAGACGTGGACCGTGGTAGGGCGACGCTGCGAACCGCACACGATTCGCTTTATAGGCTGCTATTCTCGTATAACACACCATGTTTACCGTCCACCGAGTTTCGTGCGTTGGGCCGAAATAATTGTCGTTACTTACGCTATTCGACAAAACGCGTACGGGTAAAAATTGAATATCAGGTAACAGAAATAATTGAGGGACAACCACTTAGGCGTTTACGTGCATCGAGATGCGTGCTGTGAGCTACTAATTTTCGCAACTTGCACTACTATACCGAAACGTCGAACGGGTCGATCTATAGACACGAGGTCCACCGTGTCACGTATTATGAGATGTGGTAATCGGTAATGCTCGATCACGTACGTGAACGGTGATGGATTTGAGTTGACGGCAGCCAAAAGAATCAAGTAACACATAAACTCCTATCCGGCCGTCTACGCGTCCGATTGTCGCTGGGCTTTTATCTCAGATCTAGCAATTTAATTGTTGTAGCTAAAATATTTCTGTTACCCGACACTCAATTTTTACTCGCATACGTTTTGTGAAATAGCGCAAGTAATGGCAACGAGTAGCAGCCGGCTCGATCATCGCACGCAACTCGGTACACACGAATACACGTGTAACCCGTTTGCGTTTCATCAAGAGTAACTTGTAACACGTAACTCGATGTACGTAAACGCCTGCGACTGTGAATAAATGGCATTAAATAATTGTGCACGAAAACACAACGATGGTAGGCCAGCGTACTGCGAACTCACCGACGCGACCGAATGAATGCACGTTCTTACGCGCGCGTATACGTCTGTACGTAAATACGTGCTAGCATGCGACGAACACGGCTGCGCGCTTTGCGATGGCTTACCGTGCGGAAGTGGTGGTGGGAGGAGGACGGTCGAGTGGGAATGACTGTAAGCATTGCGAGGTTAATCGCGATTCCCGATGACATTCCGTTCGGACGACCGACCGTCTCGTGGTAGCGCCGTTCGTTTTATAGGTGCGCGCGTGACGTTGCACGGTAACTATTCGCGAATCGAATACCTACCCAACGATATTACATATCCAGGATGGATGGAAGGTCGGTGCTTCCGCAGATTCTCCCAACTGCGATACTCGTTACTTTCCTGTCACTCGGAACAACGGAGCTGGTTTATACAGCTTCCGAGGACTCGACATGCCGAAGGAACGACCGAGATCGTTGCTCCGCGAACAAGATGGAAACTTTTGATCAGTACACGGATTGGAGAAACGCCGGCTCGATGCACGAGTTCACCGCGAAGGATATACGCGGCGACGACGTATCTCTTTCGATCTACAAAGGGTTTGTTTGCATTGTCGTTAACGTCGCAAGTCAGTGTGGACTTACAGACAGCAACTACGCCCAGCTCGAAGAACTTTACGAAAAGTATCGCGATACACACAAACTCAAGATATTAGCCTTCCCCTGCGACCAGTTCAACGGCCAGGAGCCTGGATCGTCCACGGATATAATGAATTTTGCGAGAACGTATAATGTGCAGTTCGACATGTTTGAAAAGATCAAAGTTAACGGGCCTGGCGCCCATCCGCTGTGGAAATGGATGAAGGAAAGACAGGGTGGGTTTTTGGGAAACGCGATCAAGTGGAATTTCACGAAATTTATTGTCGACAAAGATGGCCAGCCCGTCGATCGTTTTTCACCAACCACTCCGCCCAATGACCTGGAGGCAACTCTTACGGAATACCTTTAACCGCGCTTGTATGCACAGGGTATTATAAATCATGTATAATTGATACCTAAAAGTGGTGTGTTGTATGTACATCATACTTAGTAGATTCGGTTCGGGCGCAACCTGCAGGTTTTATACCGTTCGCCCGGAAACGAACAATTTACCTTGAAATATAATTTCAAACTGTGTAGCGTATTATTGAAAGGAGTTCGTTTACATTTTTGCTGACGGGGAATGGGGATCCTGTCGAATCATCTAAAATAGAATTAATTAAAACTTTCACGCGTATTTCATTTGATTTCAATTGGCACTTTTCATGCGTATGTATATACAATTATCAGTTTTTATATTACAAAACCTCGCATCGACACTTGCATTATATCGTATGGATAACGTATGCATAGGTGCTAAACTTAGGTATATTTATATAATATGTATAACGTATATTGTATCGAGAGTCACAACTGTGTAATAATTATTACGAACGTCGACGGTTTGTCCCATCGAACCGCCGATCGGACAATAAATAAATGGTGGTTGATATGTAATTCAACAACTCGACACAAATTCTTGCGAAGAGGGGCGGGGAGAACAGAGGGCAGAAAAAACTTCTTGGCACGGTGTTGACTATTCACCGAATCGTTTCAGTTTCTATCTCGTGCCCGTTGCAGCTTACCGATGGCGTTGCATTCTCACAAGTCTGCGGGTGTGCAAATTAAAACATATGTACATACACCATATATAAATATATAACAAATTCAATATACACACACTATAAGTCTGAAGAGATAAAATGATCAGGTAATTGGTACAAACGTATTGGCAAATATGCACGTGGGGGTGATCAGGCTGAAGTTTGCGACGTTACCGTAATGATGCATTTTTATAATACGCAATTTCTTATTTTGTGACTCTGGAATTCACTGAAATTTATCAAACCGTTAAATACAGCATTGACATATAGTCAGTTTTTTCAAATTCAAATTATTCAGTTATTCTGAAGGTGCGAAATAGTAATTTTTGTTTCAACTAACTTCAGCCACATTACGGACGATGACTCTGAATCCTGACACTTCTCTTGACCTGCTGGCTTTCTATTTCTCTATAAACTTGTTCTTCGTATGCCTGTCAACAAACGTCAGACTATACCGCGTATAATTTTTAAAAAATTTCACGCACCCTTCTGACCTCGCGCTTGCGCATTAATTTTGTAGACATTGTTCAATCTATAGATTGGAAACAATTTTCTCTTATCGAATACTTCCTGTACAAAAACATCATATTTTCAACGAATAGAAATGCAGCATTTTTGTTATTTTTATTTTTTTTTTTTTTTCGAAAATTTCATGTCAGCGCTTTCATAGAGCTGAACAGGTGAGTCGGAGAATCGAGAAAAATTAGGGTAAATCTACTACGACGCGTCTTATCGTATCGGAGAATTACTGCAAAAGAAAAGTGCCTTGTGGGCCAAGAGTGTACCAGTTTCGAAAAAAATCACCCACGCGGAAATTAATGTATGCACGCACGGATGTATGCATGTGTGTACATGCATACGATAGGTGTATAATACGGACAGCTCGAAACAGGGCGTTGAATAACTTCACGAAATGTGAAAGGTCAGTGTTGACCTTGCACGATATCCTATATGTATATGAGAAGGCGGAGTTGTATATAATGTATAAAGGTGATACATGTATAAAAGTGATTGATTACCCATAGTTTCTTGTTGTATTTCTACCTTGTAGGAGGGATTATCGTAAGCGGCGGTTGATTTCCGCGGCGAGATGTCCGCCTTGCTGCTGGTGCGTCTTTTCATCAGCATCATAAGTAAAATGAGCGTTGACAAAATAGCAAGAGACGCGACGATCGCGACAATAACAAGAGGACCGTAGTAGTCACCCTCGTGCAGCGGGAACTGCGTGGCCAGTTTTCCTGCAACACGAAATTGTAACATACCGTATACCACATTCGCGCTAAATACGTTATCTATTTGCAGCTGGGTACAACAATTACATGGAATAGAAATCGACAGGGTGGTTCCTTTTTTTTTTTTCTCTCTTCGGGGCCCACCCTGTACGTTATATTTGTAATGATCCGTGACGATGTAGCCAGGGACCGGCACGTACGGGCATGCTTTTCAAACTGCTGCAATTCGGTAGCGTACGTTACTTGTGACTCGAAAAATTCCATGATAACGCGGCCAGTAATCAAGCCTCGACTTTTATGAGCAGTAGAATAGACTGCACAGCCTGCAGTTGAACTTGCTGTTATAGAGATTCTATAAATTTGAACAGAAAAAATGCACCAATCCAAAACTCAGGGTATAGCGAATGCAAAAGCATTTCGTTCCATACCTATGTGTGGATAATGCACGATGATTCGCACGTTATATCTGGCGTATGTGCGCTCGGATCTGTTTCGCGACATTACAAAGCCTAGCTTCTAACCTTGTTGTTGCAAAACACCGGCGGACATAGGGATCCCAGGCTTCGTAACAAAGTCTTGCACGTTGCTTTTCTTTATCCTGCCGTTAGTGAGGTACACTTCGATCCACAGGCGGTAATGGGTCCCTGGCTTGAGTTCGCCTATTGTCGTTTTAGCAGGCGAGTCCCGCTTGGCTATTTTGAACGTGCTGGTATCTTCCTTCCCTGTATCGCTCTGGTAGATTGCTCGATATATGTTCACGTACTTGTCCTCCGGATAGGGCACACCCTTCCAAGCGACTTCCACCTCCGTTGATTTTATGCCTTTTATCGCAACATTGATATCGAAGGCGTACGGATCCGGCGCTGAGCTCGTGGTGAAGTTGATCTGGAATAATGTGTGGCGATCTGTACGGTTACATACCATGTGTATATTATACGAGCTGATGTTGCAAGTTTATCATACGTGTAAACGCGTGCACTGTCAAAAAATATATAACGGTCAAAATGGTTGGAGCGAATTTTTCTACCCGTAATGTGCGACCCAATGCGTGTCATGTAACGTGACGGAAGTTTTGCTATTTCAACTCTTTGTTTTCGCCTCATTTAAAGACAAAACATACAAAAACTTGAGAGTGAAGCTTCTTTCACGATCTTTTTTCGAATCTGCCTGAAATCATACGTATTCGGACTGACCAGCACACCAGCTTGCAGGCCTGTACCTGTTATAATGTAAATTATTATCAATCGGTCGAGTATACGAAGGGCACGCGCACTGCACGAAAAGCCTTTGCGCCTCGGCTTACCGGGTCACGACCGTTGGAATACCCGCATAATTAATAGATTATCATACGTACCGATTTTTCACTGACTAGTTCGTTAGGTTGGCCAGGGAAAGGTATGAAGTATATTTCAACTTGATAGGTCGCTGAAGGTTTCAAATTTTCAAGGACGTAGCTCGTCACGGCCCTGTGAATCAGCGGGGTGGCGGCGTAGACCTTGCCAGCGATTTCCTTATACCGGAGTTGGACGCCGTCGATGAACTGTAGCTCGTACTCGGTAAACTTTCTCCAGACGATGTTGGCCCACGTTGAGTTTGTTTCAGCGACCGTCAGTTCGGCATCAGTCGGTATTTGCGGAGGAAGCGTTACTACGTCAGTGTTCTCTGCCTCCAGGGTGACCACACTGTATATCTTGCTGATCGGGCTGTTTGACAAGTCGCGTAGCTTCACCGTCACCATGACCTTATACTCGGTAGACGGTACTAGGTCACCCAATTCGAATTCCAGCTGTTGCGTTGCTATCAGATCGTCGGGCGGCGTGAATATTTGGGATTTCCACGTCGATGGGTCGGTGTTCCTTTAGAAATTTAATAAAATTGTCCATCATGTACAATATACCGTATAATATGCGCGGTGCTAACGAGCTACGACGGTCGCGTCATGATGCAAAAATTTCCACGTTACTACACCCAGTAACGTTGTTCATTCGAAGAATAAAAGTCGATAATGCGAAGGCCTGTTTTTTAGTGTTATCAGTTTATCGAGAGAATACACAGATTATTTTTAACCGAACACGGTGTACGCAGCTTTGCGTAGCGGTGGTGGTTTGACCGTGGATATAATACGTATACCGTCTTTCCTCTCGGCGTAATTTATCATTTTATAACTTCCATACACTGCTTGACAGTAATAACCCTATACGCGCGCGTTTCGCAGTACGTTATTTAAAAAAAAAAAAAAAATTATACCTACACGATTGGCAAATGATGGTAATTAATTTGAGGCATCACAACAGAAGCTTAGCCATGTTGCATCTGTATGACATACATGTAAATTAGTAAGATACGCAACTCACATCTTTTCGCTGGTATACCGTACTTCAACCCTCCCGTGAAGTCCCACTAATATACGAGGGACGGTAAAAACAAGTCTGATACGATCTTCCGCAACCGCCTCCAGCGTCTGAACCGTGATCTGATCAGATGAGGATTGAATTTCTGGACGACCCCGGATAGGAAATCCCGGCGGCAATGCGTGGTCCAGTCCTAAAAACACAATTCATCTGACCTGCTAGTTTTTTAGATCATTTTGTATACGTGTAACACATGTTCATATGTCTTACACCTGTAGGTAGCTATTAGGCGCGTATGCATATGTCGGTGTAATTTTGCCGCCGCAGGGTGTACGATTTTAACGAGGGGGTAATATTATATCAACGCACGAGGAGAATAGTCAAGCAGCACAAATTTCATAGAAAGTTATGGATTGAAAGTATCCGTTGAGTTTCGATCCGCCGACGAATGGAATTGCGCTCGCGTGTAGAGCACCGTCGGCAAGCTGATCGGGTGTCGAGCAACAATTGGGGTACGACAAGCAGTGACTATTGGGGATGTCGAACGTCAGAGGCTTGCCAGTAGTAGCGGTATACACGCGGCAGTAATTCCGAACCCGTCTGGGTGCAGCAACGGCATGAGAGCACATTATTACTATTATTATTTTTAACTCTCAATTTTTTTATTTTTCATTTCTCTTGCTGTGTACCGAAACGAACCTGATGCGGGAAACGAGCTCGTGCCGTGAACTATGGTTGCGCCGGAGAACGGGTGATTCAGTCGGGTGAACTGGCCCGAATCCTGCGGTAAGGAGAACGGCACCGAGCCGCGCGGCGGCGGTCCGCTTCGTAGAATCGGCCCTTCGCCCCCAGGGTACCGCTGGAACGGTCCGAGATTTGGATCCTTCTCGGCGACGTGAAGCAATAATTTCTCAATGTGTCGACGGGCCTCGCTGGGTAGCTCGGAGCTTTGGCGTACATCGTATTCGCCGCCTGTCTCGGTAATTTCACGAGGGTTGAAATATTGCAAAGGGCCAGGTCGGTACGACACCCCGTCGTACTCGCGTTGTCCCTCTGCTCCCGCGCCCAGATCCATCGCCGTGTCGTAAAGATTTTGATCACCGCCGTGCGGGTATTCCTCCAGCCGTACCAGACCAGGATGACGGAGATTAATCAAGCTATACAACTCTTCGGGCAAGTTGCGAGTATTCGGATGTAGGATACCTGGCCCGTACGGGAGCAGATTGGGTGTCGAATTTCCAAGGTACGCTACGCGTGAAGGTTTTGTACTAGGAATGGGGTGAAATCGATTATCGGCTACCGGAACCCTCGCGGCTGATTGCGAGTCGTCGTTCCATCGATCGTGAGGTGCGACGGTTTTCGGCACGTCGAACTTCGCGGCTGTGGTACTGCCTGCGGCCTGCGTAGAAGGCGACGTGCCTTGGTAGATCGCGGCCTCGCGGTGATTTTGAAAATGTGGCACGACTACGCCGTTATTGAGAGGTGCTGCGGGAATTAGGTTGGGCCCGCGCAGGCGGTGGCTAAACGAAGTGTAACTGCTTTTATCGTCGGGGGGCGAAACCAGGGCGGTCGTCTTTCCAGGCGCGTCTTGCGAACTCGTCGTCGCCGCCGCCGATGTGGGTGAAATTTTATCCATTGTTGGAATCAATTGCGACAGATTTGCATACATCTCTGAAGTTGTTGGGGGAGCGAAACGCGTTACACCACCCGCGGCCGCCGTCGCGTCTTTGATCGGTTTCATAAGTTCGACAGGTTTCTTCGATTCCGTCCTCGATTTCAACTTGTCCTTGGGGACCTGTATCGGCGGGTGGTTCGCTTTAACGTGGGTCCGCGGCGTCAATGGAAAGATGCCCTCTACGAAAGTTTGCGTCGGTACGAAATTCGGGTCATAGGGCCCGTGGTAAGGTGGGGGCGTGGGCGGTGCGGACGTCAATGGTATGGCCGTAACGGTGGTGTGTGACGTCGGGTGACCCGGGTCCATTGGGTAGTGGATTAGTCCGTGATCGTCGGTCGAGTCGGGGTTAATAATCGAGTCGAAGTTTGCCGCACTCTCGTGTGATTTTGGTCTGGGGATCGTTGCGTAACGATCCGACAATCCCTGCACAACGGTCCATTTCTGTTGGTCAATCGGTTCGCTTATACCCGGTATCATTTTATCGCCAATCGGCTGCTGCTGATCGATACTGTCTGTGGCAAAGGGGCCGGGATACGTTGACGTACCGTTCCTTCCTGGAATAAGCAAAGTCCACAATTGTCACAGAAGAGTCGGGGTAATCGGTCACGGTTGCAGTTGTCAGAGGTTATGCTTGTTACAATGATCCTTATTGCGTACACCCTTGCAACGGGTGTACACGTCACTGGGGTAGTATGATATATTGATGTGTGCGCGCGTGTGCGTGTTTGTATGAGTATAGTTTTCGCGGCGATCGATCCTTGTACCATACGACTACTACTTATGATAATCATGTATTATAATCACTCGCGTGCAAGAGACCGTATCGCGACGTGCGCGCATGTCCAAGTGTATTGCCATGTGGACTGTATACACGAGACACCGTGGAACTTGTACCTAAGCATGATCTTATACTTATGGGTGCAGGTGAGGTATATGTATAATTTATCCAGTCGAAAGTCACGGATACTTAAAACTTACCGATCGTTGGGGGCAACGAGGCCTCGGAGGGGTTTCCGCATACCCAGTGCAAGCAGCACTTGTCCTCGGGGAGATGTCTCAGCGATGCGTGAGTCGGTGGGCAGTCGAGATTCGTTGGCGGCAATGCTGGGACGGGTGGGCACGCCGGTTGACAGGATACATTTCCCATGTCGCAG
This sequence comes from Neodiprion lecontei, assembly GCF_021901455.1. NCBI lineage: Eukaryota > Metazoa > Arthropoda > Insecta > Hymenoptera > Diprionidae > Neodiprion > Neodiprion lecontei. The sequence continues at coordinate 117,576 of NC_060266.1, forward strand.
TAACATCTCTTGTCGCATCCGGTTACGCTCGTCGGTATCTGACTCCAGTTGTTGTACATCTTATCCTGGTAAAGGCAGGAGCCGTTATTCTTGCACCTAACCTCTTGGGAGCAACAACGGGGCGCTACCGGCACGAAATCTGCCGGCACCGACTCCCAGTCAAGGCAATTCGGGTCCAGCACGTCGAGACCAAAGTCGGTCGGACACTCGATGGTCGCGCATTCCGTTTTTGGGCCAATCCCTTGAACGTCTCCGGTGCAAGTGCAGAACGATATGCACTCGTCGTACCATTCGGCACCGATTTTGTACGACGTACCCCGGTGATTGCAGACGCCAGCTGTCTCAGTTCCTTTACTATCGATACCGGTTGTTGCAGGGCCCGCGTTCGACAGACCTGGTAGGTTGACTTGCAGGGGCGTCGCAATCGGCCGATTACCCGCCCCGTCGATCACTCGAACGTAGTAGTTGCGCGAGGGCTCCAAACCTCCGATGATGCTATCTGAAAATTGCGTTACAATTTGGTGTGAATCACACGAACCGCTGCAGTTGCGTTGCACCTACCGCTATCGCCCAACTTCGTACGGCTCTGTACAATTAAAAATTCGTACCGACGAGTAAAGCGACTCGGGGAATGATTCCGAACGATTTGGACGCAAACGGTATAAAAATATAATACCGTGGGTGCGGCATAAATGTTTTGCACCCAACGTATTCGCCACGGTGAAAACGCAGAGAGATCTACGTCGTCAAGTCTGCATACCTTCACGGAGTTTCTCCGACCTCCAAAGAACGTTATCCGTTGACAGTTGAATCGTGACGTTCTGCGGTGTCGTATTATTGGAAAAAAATAGTTTCATTGCAGTCGAGTTTACCGCCTCTATCTTCGTAAGATTATCGTACGGCTCCGCCGACGGTAAGTCAGACTTGATCTCGTGGTCGCCGAGAGTCACGTCGCAGAGAGTGATCGTACAGCAGGTGTCCCTGGGATCGGGTACGGGGACACACTTGTCGGGTTGGTTCGCGCTCGATGCCATCATCGTCGCCATTGACGTTGACGTCGAATTCGAAGGGCATCTCGGCCGACACTTGAGCTTTCCTCGGGCCTCGCATACGCATACCTGCGAGCATCCGTCCTCGACGGTGCCACCCCTTGGCACGGTATTGTTGCCCAGGTAGCAGAATTCCTCCGGCTCCGTTTCTGTAGTTGCATATACAGGAATGCAAGTATATGTATAACGTTATATGTCTATAATTTACATGCATACATAACATATGGCATAATATAAGCTCGTCGACCTAGTCGCTACCACGTATCAGATGAATAGTCCGTCCGTTACGTCGATTTAATGCAAATTCTAATTGTAAGCTAAATTTTGTCGTCGGTTAAGATATTATGCCGGGCTTGATTAATTGGATGATAATCGCCGTGTAGACAAGTGTGCCGCCTGGGGCGGTTAATTAGATGGGAAATGTCAATGATCGATCGGATAGAGCGACGTCTTTTCTCACTTGATAATTTTTTCTTTCAATATACCAGGGTGTTCGGTACAGCATACTTGGCCTATCAATGAATTTCGAGTACCCGGTGAACCGCCTCGTTTAACCGGGGCGAATGGGACCGGGTGCGTCCCCGATAAATGAAATCCACGGAGGATCCAAATACGATAACGAAAGTGTATTTATGTTTTGTAAAATCGGAAAATGTAGATCGATTCTGCCAATGATTGACACTGCAAGTTTCACGGTAGCAATATTGTATTAATAAAAAGGTGTTATTCATAATGATTCTACCGTCATTTTATCACTAAAAAGAAGACGTTTAACACTTTTGTTTTTAGACTGGCTTTGAAAAGTCTACGGATATCGATCCGTCAGTATCCACCTCCTTGCGTGTACTCCTCGGGAATACATGTCGTCCATTCTATCGGCGATAATGCGGATTCTAAGAAGTGAAAACAGCAACGAAATATTTCGCAGCAAGACCGGTTAATCCGCACTCGAACCGGACGAACCGCACCCGGTTAATCGAGGTTTTACCGCGATTCATTGCTTGGAAACAGAATTATTCACCGCTCATTGGAAGAAATCGATTATGCTTTTGTTACGAACCAAATGGGAAATATTCAAAGGCGATGCTCCGTCGAGGCTCATCTTTTAATACAGGCAGGATGAAACAACAAACGGTTTTAGGGGTCGGCGGTTCGAGAAGAAATATCATAATATACAATTGTTACGGGTCAGTCTAGCGTTATAAAGGTATAACTTGAGGTAGTCATAAATACCCGAGTCTTGAGCGCATACTATCGCAACGCAACAGGGATTGCCTGGTATTGAGTTCTCTTGACAGAGGGGATCCCCGATTTCTCTTCCAGCGCGGAAAAATGGGGGCGCACAAGTAAGTGGCCGACAATCAGTGATTTTTCCGTCGTTGCTACATACGCATCGCTCCTCGCAATTTCCGTACACATGCGATCCAGGCGCGTACGTCTCGTTGCCTCGGGTACATCTCACCTCCGCACCCTGAACAGGTGACAGCTCAACAGGTCCGGACGCATCCGCGTGAAAGTTTAACCCGGATACGTTTCTACTCGCCAAATACTCCCCACCCTCGATGTCTTTGTCATCCTCGTCCATGCTGACGTCACTTAAATCCGTTATGTTGTCGTGCAGTGAATTTCTCGTATCCGTGTTTCCCTCACCTTGTACACCGATGCTATTTCCCTGCATGGCGCGGCCCCTTGATTCTGTTGTAAATTCTGGGCCATCTTTAGCCGGGTTCTCGGAGGATGCTACCCGTGTCTCCTTCGAATCAGCTTGCTCGCTGGCTATTCTTGTCGCATTAATCGACGGCGCATACGCGGCAGTCGTCGTTACCGTTGACGGTAGTAGATATTTGACTTCGTTTCCGTTTCCTCTGACATTGCCCGTTGCCAAAGCTTTCTGGTTCCCGCTCGAAGGATACGTGGGCAGTACGTCGTCACTTCCTACCGTCGCAGTATGAACTTGTTCCCTTGATGTCTCGTGGCTTGGGACGGTCGTGCGCAACGGTCGGACACCAGGCACGTCATTGTCAGCTGCGGTAAAGAAAAAAATGTTCTATACGTATGAGTATGATGCCGCCACGAATAGCGTGTAGGTACGAGTTTTCATTTTTGAAATCGGACAGAGACGGATGTTTTATTTTTATTCTTATAAAGGTAATTTGTTTTCATTTTATTCTAAACCACCCAAGTCAAGACTGTCGAAATACCGCGCGTCATAAAAACACACAGGCTGCCCGATTTGCGATATATGTATATAGGCGCGCGCGCACACGCACAAACACACACTCACACACGCACGCACGCACGCACGAACGCACACATAGATTTATAATTCACGCGGTTTGATAGGTAGAAAAGAAAGCTCGTCTCCTTCTTGTAATCGGTTCTGGTGAAAGTTGTCACCCGTGATAGCGCACTGTACTATCATATCGTATAGAAAATACATGCAGGATCTTTGTATCTCGGTAAGTTTACACACCTCTGTATGCACTGCAGAGAAGTGAAAACAAGCAAAATATTCGTACAGCGGTCGTAAATACCGTATACTATACGTATATATGCCACTGTCTGTGCCGTCAAACTTGCGACCGAGAACTACATTTTGTGAAAAAGTTGCGTGTATGTAGGCATACGTTTGTACCTGCTCAATTTTCTCGCCTGCGGTTAAATCCCGGAGCCTACGGTACGTTGGATTTTTATAGGTGCATGGCTACGTTCATTTTGTGATGAAAAAATGTACGATCTTGTTGCGAATTCTTGTATTATTGCAGCGATAATTTATGAGCAAAATTACGTGTTCTCATCGGTGGCTTGGCCGTGATGCAGAAGAAATGTAGACCAAGTCACCGTTCCGGTACAATCCAATGAATTCGCCTGCGAGGGGACTAATGAGGGTTTTCGTTCGACTAGAATTTTCCATAGGCGTACGTAACGGCATCGATCAAAGTTCGACCATTTGTTGCCGCACACCAAATTTATTTGTAATTCCAAAATTGTGTTATACGTACGCAGCTGATTTGACGGGGAGAAACTACAAATATCTCGAAACCCGTACGTGTATTCATAGTAAAAAACGTGATACGAGGAGCTTGTTTGTCATCGTCTTCTACTCGCAGGAACCGCATTCTTAAGCTCTGACAGCAATATACCGGATTTTAGGCAAGGGATGGATCAGGTATACAGGCCTATGCGCAGAAGTGCAGGTATAATAAACGCGGCAGGAGGAGCAGCCGTATAGAGGTATACCTACGCATGAGTAATACAAGCATTCGAGTGAATCACAGACAGGCGAATAGCTATATGTAGTATATAATATATTCTCGGATGTATGATGTATTATCGCATGATTGGAGAAGAGAATCAATATCCATCGATCAAATATATCCGCATCCGAAATGGCATCAAAACGGAGAACTTGGAGGTTGTATGGGAAATTCTCGTAACATTGTCGATATTATGTACGTATAATGTACATTGTACATAACTTATAGGTGATTGGTTATACTTTGGCAGGCCGTCCAATTGTACCAAGCTTGGTTTAAGTGCCTCAAAATACTACGCAGTTTCATTCCGGATTTGAGTATCGATAATCGGAGCTCGCAATACATGCACCTATAACGGTACAACACGTAACAGTATAGTCCCTGTATATCCCACGTGGATATCGGTGCGGGAATTCGTTTTGCAATCCGAGGAGCGGCTCAAGAAACTGGGAAAGAATTTGTGACTTTTTCCGTTAAGCTGGAGCGCAATTAGGATCGCAAAAGCAGACCTGTTGCTGCGGATACTGCTCGGATAACCGAATTTACGCGAATACGCCCATCAAATTTAACTATAACAAGCAATCTGTTCGGGTGCGCGTACACGTGCGTCAAGTACACGGTCGGACAATTTCCGAGTTACGCGCCTGTGATTATATCAATTCTCTAGCAATTATCGCCACAACTTTTGAAGCGTATATACGAGTATATATATAATTACCCTACCCTGGTGGCAATTAATAATATCCATATGTGCGGCGAAAGCGTCTGTGCTATTTATAGCTTGTAAGTATGACGGAAACGTTTGCATGCGCGAGAAGGAATCCTCGTGTGAAAAGCAAGTTTTGACAAACCGTGTACCTAACCGATTCAAAGAAATGCAAAAGCCTCTCGAACGGTTGGATAATTTTCGCGTTATTTTTAGGAAAATCGATTCGCTAAAACAGCGCAACGTTTCTCACAGGTAGGCGGTATACGCCGTATATAGGTATAAAACGGTGCGTGAGCTCATCCGCTGTTGTATCTACGTATATGTACGAGAACGACGTGACGACGTCGTTTAATCGTAAGCGTCTGCAGGCGGTTGTTTTCCTCTTGCGATTCCTGCGAAGCATTGAACTCACCGAGAGGATGTATCCGTTGGTCGTTTAACGTTGTAGCCTTCGTAGATTCTTCGGTGTGCGCAGCAGCTAGTATACCATAGATGGCTGATCCGGCTACCAGTAACTGTAATATCCATCGTCTTGAAATTTTCATGGTTAGCATTCTTAACGCATAATTGTTGTTACTTCCACTGTTTTACCGCGCGACGCACAATTTCGACACTCGTTGACTATACGCGAAGATCTTTGCACGACACTTTTCTGATATTTTGTATCTTTCACCGCAAACGAGGATCAATGCGTGCATGCAGCAGTTCACAACATTTCACGTTCACAAGACTCTTGCAGGAAAGAATCTCTTTGTTCCCCGTGTGAGGACCCGCGTCCCACCTTGAGTATATTTTTTTTTTTTTTTTTTTAGGGAAAACGCGTACAACCAACTACCGCGCGTACAATACTGTGCTTCTAATTCGTCGAAACTTATTTTTTTCTACTCTCCGATCGTAGAAACGCGTATGGTTGGCCAGGCGGTAACCGCAGGAGCCTTCTCTGCTACGGAAGGCTGCTACGTACTTCCAGAGACTTGTCGGCCCGGTGAACGTTGAACGGTGAACGGTGAACGGCGAACGGTGAACGGAGAATCTCCATCGCGCCTCGGCACACCGCGCCTCGCCTCGCCTTCTTTCCTGGCTCTCTATTATACGCTCTGCACCTACAGTCCACCTTCGATATACCTACTACAGCGACAACATATCGTCGCCGTTACCCCTTTACCCTGTATACCGCTCTCTCCTATCCGTAGTGTATCTTTCGATCCGGTGAGAGGCAAGAGCTCGAGGTACAGTACGTTGAAGAGAAGAGAAGAAGAAAGAGTTTTTACCGTTCGATACTGGTATATTTATAACACACGCACAGAGTTATGATACATTTAACCCATTTGTGTGTACCTATATAGTATATACTGATATATACCCGTACGGTGTTACTATAATTTCCTCGTCTCGCTGAATTGGACCTCGCGATGTACACACATATCATTATTATACGTAGATATACATCGATGTTTGATTAATTAATAATCAGTGTACTGCGGCACTGACCGGTTCAGTTTTATCTGTTTATTTATATTTCACTGGATTGATAATGAAAATGTATTCCAATTTTACAATCTTACAATCAAAATTATTACTAATGATGAGACATGAAACGTGCATGAGCAGCAGATATTGGAAAGACACATGCTCGCACGTACCTTCCTTCTCTTTCTAATTTCTTGCGTACAATGAAACTTGCGAACATATGCCATTTCATTACACCGCTGGAATTTCTGCAATCCAAACCAAGATCGCCCGCCAACAAGCAACGTAACGTCTTCTTGTATATTTTCCTGCTCACGGAATGGGGATGACTTACGACGATCGATGTGCAGGACAAACTCTTACCTGTCTTGTTTTCACAGTGTACGGAAATCGGTATAATGTTCGCGTACACAAATGTATACCACGGTGAAAAAGATGCGGGTGTACAAACGTAAAGCGACGTGTTATAGGATAGATATGTCGGAACACGTTCTGAAGGTCTCCTGGGGTCCGCAACCAAGAGATCCGGTCTGCCCGAATCCGTCGTCGGTAGAACACAATCCCCAGTTGTTGCCCGTCCTCCAGTGCCATCTCAGCACGCAGTGTTCGCAAACTAATGAGTCTGGTAACTTGACGGTTGCCGTGTAGCTGCCGGTAGCCGAGGTGGCGAGGGTGTAGTCGTAAGAACCTTCGTCCAAAATGAGAGGATACATCTCGAAACAATCTTCCGTCTCAATTACTTCAGGACCATCCTCGAGTGGGCAAATATTGAAATTAAAATAGCCTCTGTGATTTGCAGTTATCATCACGGTCAAGTTCACCCATGATCCTTGCTCGTAGCTGTGGTCGGATAATAACATTATAGAAACACATGACTAAAATTAAAACAATGCGTGGCATAAAATGCAGTTGTTCCCTAAATACGCTAGAACACGTTAGTTAGTTTATGTCACGTGAACATATTATAATCGCCGGGTCAGTTTGCTCGAAAGTAATTTTAATATACCGACAGGGTCATTTGTAATCCGCCGAATACTTGACTCGTGAGCAACAATTAGAACCGCTTGTGCGGGTATCGGCATATGTATCGTGTAAAATCGCGGGCGGCGCGGCGACGTTATTCGCACTCGATTTCAACAACCGATAGAAATTATCCCGTATGAACAGGTATATGTATATATTGTAATATACGTATATGCGTATAAGGAATGCGTGGACAGACATCACCTTTCCGTTTACTCATTTTCTGCAGTCTGTTATTTCTTAGGCTTGCTTGTACAATCTATACGTACCTATATCAAACGTGTCATTGGTACGTTATACTGTTGATAATCGCAGATAGTGGAAATCAGTGTTACCCGTAAAGATAACGGCTGTCGATCATATCTTACCTTTTAATTTTGATCGTCCAATGATTCTACGTATATCCGTATCTGAATACTTTCTGTTCTTAATATTCATTTCAGCTTTTTGCATGAATTGACTTATTCTCAACCGTCAGACGTTCGGATATAAAAAAATATGCACCTATATCGGTGTGACGGGACACGACCCCGCACCTTACAGACTATTGCTGTGCAAACTTTACTTTTGTAGTATTCCTTCGTTAGTCGGCATCAGCAGCTATAACAAGAATAAGAATAATAATTAAACTCACGTGGCAACAATAATTCCATTTCCATAAGTCCCTGTATTTTCGTTCGGTCGCGGCTGCTTCAGTGCATAATCGTCTCCGCATATCCCGCATTGACCGCTGTTCTCGCTCCATTGTTTCTAAGAAATTCAACAAAACGACGTATAACCGATCTACCGAAACTTCTTTCATATGAAGGACATAACAGATATTATCATATTGTGCGCTAATTCTACAACCGAAGTGCAGCGAACTCTGGTAACGCAGGACAATTGGTGAAATATAACCATTGGTGATTGGTGAAAGACCTACCGCGTATCCTCCGCAAAAGTTTTCGTTGTCATTGTAGTTTATCGGAGTCGAGTATCCCTTTCGCCACATGCTACTCCTATTCACTGGATCAACAAGCATACCATGCCCGAAAATCCCTCCTACGAGGTGCAGTATTATCAGCCACGACGATGCGACAGTCTGGTGCAGAGCAGTGCCGCGCATCTCGTCGGTACGATTTATTACGTGTTATTATAATATCCCGTGCGATTTCAACGATAATTTGTTGATGCTGCAGGCGTAACGCCGAATATTCACCGTTTACGCTATGGGGTATAAATCACGAATATATCACCAGCGGTCCTCAACTCGCGAAAATCAAATTACGTTAAGTCTACTTCGCTCCACGCATCGCCTTTTATAGAACCCGTGTGTTTGTCGCAGTTCGAGCGATAAGGGACATTATACCTAGTGTTTTAAGTGTCATGCGTGTCTTGATATAAATATGACTGTATCCGGTAGGTATACGATGTAGCTGCGTGACGCGCTATGTAGACCACACCCTCCCTGATGATGAGGGTATCGCAGGAGGGTTACTTGTGCGATATCAATTTATATACTGACTTATACCTGCTGATGCTCGACAATGCGAGAAAAACTTGGCGGTGGCAAACGACCCTGTGTATACTTGGCCAGATTACCAATATAGTGCTCATCGCATCGATGTAGGTCCGAATTGTATCCAACGATCAGCATTGCAGGATTGTACGTGGCTTTCGATAAATGTCAAGCCTTGTCGGTTACTGGTATAAAATGAGGGTGACACCAGTCGATCACGTTTTCCGAATACCGCATTGAGGTCAATTTTCACAATTCTTATTGGTTATCTTTCCAATTCCGACAAAGCTAATGTATTACAAGCGAATACTCCTTATACTCGCTGCATTCACAGGCTCACTTATTGAACCCGTTTATGCGGGCCTCGTGTAAAATCGGCTGCGTCAGTCGCAGTCGTAGCTAGTATTCAATAATTGAGCCTCGCATGGATGTTCATTGTGTACCTATACAATAGTCTTTCCCTATACTCATATAAAACGCGCCACGCAGAAAAACAAATTTGTCACATAAGCCTCGAGTTTGTTATTGTCCGCTACAATCGTGTAACGTGTATAGGTAAGTATTGCGACAGCGACAGTAGCGTATGTAACTTAAGTAACATATAAATTGATACTAACAAAATTTCCCACCACTTATCATAAAATCGTGGCAAGTATAATCACCATGTGCAATCCTGGTAGCGATGCGATTGTTCCTGCTGTAACCATTTAGTATAGAAACGTCATGCATATTTGCATTGGAATCGTTACGTTATATATGTATATTCCAGTGATATAATTTCTACGCCCTGCGCCAATTTACTTCCAACTAACCGATAATGATCTTTCTCGCACATTTTTCGGAAGACTACATGGTCTTTCGTAGAAACTGTGTTAACAACAACAACACAACAGTTGATAAATGTGTCAGGTGAAATTAAATCGTATAATGTACGACCGTCCAGTTGTAGTTTCATCATCGAGCGCTGTAGAAGTGACAGGAAAAAAAATCATTGATACCATTACCACGTTTTTCAATCGACGGCAAAACCGAGATTGCTATTGATACTGCAATTTCTTAGCATCTCTACATATGCCGTGAATCTATCTTAAAGTGTGCTGCTCACACTCGCGTTGAAGGTCACTCACGCAGCGGCGACTATCATCTCTACAACTTGTGTGATAACGGTCTGCTGGAAAGAGAAGAAAAAAAAATAAATAATGAAATATAACTGACATTGGACGCGAGATGTCGAGGAGGGGAATCATTTAATATTTTTTAACACTACCGTGGGTTCATTTTATGTGTAGCGATGATAGTAATAAACTTACTATCCAGCTCAGTATGCATAGCGAATTTAAAATGTCTTTTCATTTATGTTGCAGAACAAGTCAACAACTGACCTGATTTCGATGCTCATTGTCGCCACTTACTCCTTCGCCCCTTTAAGCCAGCTGTTCATGCATTATTTCCGTTCCCATATTTCGTGATTCGGTCGCTCGCGCTCATCTGATCGGAAATTGCATATTTTCTGATGGCTTGTAAAACAAACTGAGTATTTCAACTGAGGAAATGTTTCTACCCACCATTATGTCATGTGGTTCCGAAACTAGCCGACGGCGCGCCAACAATCCCCTAGAACTGAGGCGGAGTTACCCACGAACTCGGTAGTGCAAAAGAGATAAACTATAGTTGACAGCACTGTTAGCTAATTTCGGAACGCATCCGTGAGTCCATTCGTGGTGCATGGATATTCCGTGACATCACCTCCCTTGGCAGACCGTGTTTATGGCGTAGACAACAATTGTCTAATAAACCACAATCACAACCGGCGTCAACGTCTGACGATTTCATCCGTTCAATCACGGTCGTTGGTTGATCACAGGGACGAAGTTTGTCTTGTAGGAGTTTAATTTCCTACTCTTACAGCGTTGAAATACTTCATATCTGAAAATGGAAAATCCAGCAGTTTCACTCCTCGTTAAAACTAATAATCCTGCGCCCACGGTCGATCAAATAAATGCCGACAGAATAACACAGGTAGCATAATTGTATCGTATTTTCATGAATTATACACATGCTCGTCTTGTTTTTCATACTCTACCTCGTCGCCATAACAGAGAACGTAACCGAGGTGAATTATACATTACATAAATCATGCGCATGTAATGATACATGCCTGTGCGGTAGCGGCGAGGAGGTTATGTTGACCGGTTGTTTTGAATGCAGATATTAATTCATACGATTTCATTGGGCGGTTACAAAATATGCACTTACATATCAAGTATTCACCTGTATACGTTTCCATTTTCCAGTTGGCCAACAAATATTGGGCACCTCACACAACCAACTCACACCTCCAGTTTGATCCGGTAATCATCGAAGATATATACATACAAGAGATATGTGCTTCAAAGTTTTCAATCAGGCGCATAATGATGCTCGAATTCAGCCAATACCTGGAAAATTATCTTTGGCCAAATTATAGTACAGGAGAAACGTCACACAGTCACATGATGTCGATAGTTGTAATGCTGAACGAAAAATTTCGAGAGAGAGTCCAAGTCTGGGAAGCTTTTTCGAAGAATCCTCAACATTTTCCTGGATTTTTTCAGCAAGTTCTGGAAGCTTGTTTGAACGAGAGTACAATGGATTTTGATCTTAAAGAACAGACGGCGCTTATTGTTTTTTTGAATCATTGTTTCAATTCTATGGAAGTAGCGTTAGTGAGAAATGAAGTTAAGAGGTTGGTGTCATTGTCAATGTGGGTATCACTGCAACAGGGCAGACGTGAGTTTGAGTTTAGAAAGTTTCCCAAGTGGAGAAAATATTGGAAAATTATACAAAAGAAAGATAAGCCAGAGATCAGACAGAAGTTGGACTGGGAGCGGAGATTCCTACAGAGATTGATGGTCAAATTTATGACTATCCTGGAAACTGTACCACTCGAGGGTGAGTCTTTCTATGAGAGAGTTTTTATTCAACGGTTGAGGAGATCAGTATCGTATCTCAGAATTTTATTGGGGAACATTGCAATTCTGGAATGTAATTGCGATTATACGGTAATTGTTTGAAATTTGGATTTGCAACCTTTAATTCTTCAAAGTCCATTTAAAGATGTAAAATGCTGATTTACTATTCCATGTTTTGTTACATTACCGTTACTGATTTTAATCCAATCTCTTCCTTACGATTGGGATGTTGATGGCATCCTTTTCTGTTTATTTTTTTTTTTTTACTGTCATTTATAATTACAACAATTTAACTGGAAATATCGTTTCTCAAACCTTGTGCGTGTTTATACCAAGTTGCCTCATAAACCCAATTTGATTGAAATTATTTTGGTCATTTAATGGGCAAGATCTTTTTTAATTACTATATTTCAGCTGATATACTTACATCGTGCCCTTTTTGCCACATTTCAGGAGCAATTTTTCCCGACAAGATACATTATTGCGAAAGGTTCTTGGAGTTGGTTATCGACTTGGAAGCTCTTCTGCCTACCAGACGTTTCTTCAACACAGTCATGGATGACAGTCATTTGGTAGTACGGTGTCAACTCTCCAACTTGGTGCAACGCCCAGAGGGAGGTCTTTTCAACCAGGTGAGTAATCTTATTCAATTTTCTCCTGTATTACCGTCAGGATGTCGTGTGTGAAAAAGCAACAAACACGGGCAATAACTTAATTGTAACAATGCTCGCACATGTTACACCTGGTATATGCTTTGCACTTTCTAGACACAAATGATTTGGTTGGTACGGTATTCCCTAAAAATAATAATCAATACTTGCTTCTTGGATTAGTCGACTACTACACGACACAAGACGTATGTACAAATACACTTTGACTTCGGTTTGCAGATTAAAAAAATTTTATTCATGTCAATTAATAGATTTAGGTATAAAGATTTGAGATCGCTGCACTAAACAAGTGAGAGCCTTAAAGTGCGTTAGTGTTCTGTAAATATTATCATTAAATATTTCAAAACAAAGGCACTGTGCAAGGTACAGAGTTACTCTTCAATCGATGAGCTTAATCCTAATACTAATTGAGAAATTCCGTTTACTTAAAAATAGATATGCTTCCTCGAAGTTGGAGTTAATTTTTTACAAAACCAGATGACGGGCTAATATATTTTATAATTTGTTTCATCAGTCTCGTGCGACGACTCAAACAGCAAAATGTATAATTAGTTAAGTACTTAGATATGGTGCGATTGCGTCAAAGGATTTGATTATACGATCGAGCTAATTGTAGGAATTGATTGAGATTTATAAAAGTAGTACCCTTGGTGCTGAAATTTGCATCCTTCAAAATGATTGGATAATTTATGTGGATAATCGGCTGTTGCCGACGAAATGTTAAAATCTCTGGATTTGCATTAGTATGGTTGAATGGTAAATACTTGTCAAGTCATGGGAAAAATAGATTCAATTGTGGAATGTAGGTTTCACAAACTCGTTGACAATGAAATTATTAGTCAGCAGTAGGGACTCGGCAATGTGCGACACAGTTATCCCAGATTAATAGCTGTCATTTCTTCACCCCAATCGAGGCCCTGAGCAGTGTCACCTGGGCTGCAACAGTTGCAAGTTTTTCTCAACAAGAAGGTGACTCTTCTTTGACCGAACACGCATACATATAGAATTAGAATGGCTTGTAACAAATTTATGACAATGGAACAGTATTCCAACTCTGATCTCATCCAGGAAAGTAGGGTAAATGACCAGGCAACCCCCATAATAATAAATAGAAATACAAACATTCTGAAACTATACTTCATTTTATGGTGAATTCTGCCATACGTGTTCATTCGTTTCATGAAATTTGTGGTCGTCGCAACGAACCATACATTAAAAATGACACTAAATGCAACGGGCGTAAAAAGAACTGCTACAGCCAGCCACCCTATGGTTTCCTGGGGGGCGTCCGGCACGTCGACTATCATTGGTTTGTTGGTGTCCAACTTGAAGTGTGAGAAAATCGCCATTGTTCCTATAACTGTGGTTAGGGACCACACATAGAGAGAGTAGTAACAGTACTTTTTTCCATCGGTCGAGCGGAGGAAAATGTTGCGTGATCTAAAAGTCTTCCATATATAGTAGCCCAAACTGCTTAACCAGAAGAACGCCGACATCAGTGACACATACATAACTACATCTGAAAGCAATAGAGTTGTTAAGTACCCTGCCACACCTATGTTTACTCAAACTATTGTAAATACGAAAGCTGGCAGACCAATACTATAGTGGCTAATACTACTAACCATTTAATTTTAATTTAATATTCATATCATACTCAGCGGATAGTACATTACTGCTGAACATACCTGCGACCAAAAAGTTCACATGACTGCCAAACTCGGGGAAAATTCTGACCATTGCCGCGCAATGATTCGCCACAAGGCATAGCATCAGACTTGTTACGATATTTCCAATCAAGTTCTTCAATTGCGGTAAGACAAAGTATACGATCGCAACGACAAGATAGCAGGCAATGGATATGGCTCGAAACGACGGATCTATAACTCGCCGCATCATGACGTCTGTATGCATGACGTGTTTCTTTATCGGCAAACACACACGTGCATAGAATGTTGTCATGTTTTCTTTGCGTAATATTGTCTTGTCAGCGCAGTAGGTTCCAAATTCATAGTCGTAGTATCTCTTGTTTTTGGCATTGTTCCGTTCACCTTCCACCAGCTCATCAGCAGTCGAGTCCGTATTGTCAAGGTTACACTGGGTGCAATGTCGCAGCTTACCAGACGAGAGGATTCTCAGTAAATCCATGTTGGGAGGGTTCGGCACGTCGTATATCTTCCACTGTCTTTCATCATTTTTACACTTTGGTAGTCCAAATTTTAATTCAAATTTTGGCTGGTCTGTTAAACCGTGTCCATCCTCGTCGGTAAATATCGGCTTCCACGGTCCTGCTCCGTGTGTGGCTTCTTTTATCGGTGTACATCGATCATCGACAATCAGTTCGTTGGATTTGCAGCACTTTCCAATTTTTATGGTAGCGACGCTACCTTCATCCGAGGATGATGCCGAGGATCCTTGATACATGGCCAAGCCAACTGTGATACGAACTATTATTAGTGTTACATGCATGACCATAATGTGCATTTCATTCAATTATATTGAATTTCAGTATCACGCGAGCCGCGGCTCCCGCTGTCGGCGCGGCTTTTTTATTCTCCTTATATCACTCGGACTTGACAGTTGTACGATTTATCGGTATTTCGTTATACCGGCCCGGATTTCTTACAGAACGTAGAACGATCACCCGTGTCGTATCCGGTTCGGTCACTCATGTCTATTCCCCGAATATGTATCCGAAAATAGCAGTCACATAAATTCGGCCATTTGATCAGATTTGTTTACCTTCGCGTTCTTTTCCACCCTTATTCGAATGTACGAAAACCCTCTGCTTTTTCGCCCACCTCTTGGCCAATAATTCCCATTTGCATGTCTCAACAGAAATGTATATTGCAGAAATGCCAAGACTAGGTTAGGTTACGTTGAGCTAGGCAAGGCCAGGCTCCTTGGGCTAGGCTAGGGTAGGCAAAGCTTGTTCAAGTTAAGTTAGGGTTGAATTAAGGTTGAACCCAGTGCTGCCAGACTCAAATAGCGGAATATACCCGTACCGTTTATAAAATCACCGATTTTACCCGCGCGCAAATTCAAAATACATGTAAACAAACAGCGCAATATAATCGCTGTAATTCGTAGCAAGAAGTAGTTATGAAGTTGATTGTTCGCGAGTTTATCGAGCTGAAAAATTCAAGATTCTGACTGAAATAAACCAATGCGAGCCGAAATTTACGCTGCGTCGCCTGTCGGAAAGCTATGCTTTTGTATTTATTTTTGGATTGTTTTCATCCTCTACAGCAATTAGTGTATCAACACAACTGTCATTCTCACGGACAGTTCAGCAAGTAGTTATCGGGTAATAAACCGACATTTCATGCTCAATTTCGGACGAAAGCTGTATATTTTTGCACATGATATTGAAATTTGCCTTTACAGTTTGAAAAAAATTTGACTACAACTCGAAACTAGATGTAATGAATAATAGTTTATTACATTCTCTTAGAGATTGCAGATAACGTATATAATTGTAGTAAGTAATTGCCCGGCTATTCATGTGTCACCCGCGCCGGCGTAGTTTTATCTCATCGTAAGCGTCGCCACTTCCCTTTTACACTTGTAATTATTCGCATCTGTTACATCTAATATTTAATACATATTTACTGTACAGATAATATAAGGTATTTGCATTATGCATTCAGAGTAAGCTCTGTACGCAATTGCGTAAATCTATGGCACCCTATAAAGATTAACGTATATTACGTGTGCACCTAATTTAACAGATATCGCGTCAGTAATTTTTGTCGATTGTCTTCCAGAATAATCGCGTACGTTCCGCAGGTGTGTAAAAACATGTGTACATTCTCGAGACTGGTCATTTTTGTTGTATGGAAAGGTCGATTGTGATAACTGATCCTTGATCGGCATCACAAATTGAATTACGGTTGCGCACACACACACACGCGCGCGCGCGCGACACGACGCGGAGTGAACCGATCAAGTACGTTACAAACAGCCCCAAGAGAAGCTAGACAATGTTGAAAACCGTGCAAGGACAGTGGGTCGTTCCCAATTACCTTTAAGACGCGATCTACTCCGTACGATATGAATAGGCAGGTAATTAAGCGAATCTATCATACCTAATTACGCGAATTGGTACATCGGCGTGTGTGTGCGCGCGTGCGTGTCGTGTCGTTGGGACGTTTGTAAGAATGTACGACGTCGTCACGGTAGGTACACTCTGGGTCACGATTCTCGCAGTAACGGCTAACCCGTTTGCGAGAGCTCCTGCTCCTGCTCGTCGTCCTCGAGAATCACTTCGGATTCCTCGTCCTCGCCGGCGGCCCATCTCTTTGGAAAGTTAATGCCGAACGGTTTCTTTTTTGCCAGTAGTTTTCGTACGCGTTTACGGGACGCGATCAGCAATAGAAATATTATAAAGCCTTGCAGACTGTTGATAACATCCGTCACGAGCCTGGAATTTCATGCGTTAAATACACTATGCGATTCGTAATTGTTTCAACACTTATATTATTATGTATCCGTGTCTTATATTATCAAAGTGTTCATCTTGTATTATTATATTTTTCGAAATCTATACGTGTAGCTAATAACAGTTGTTGAGCTCACCAGTATTGCAACCATTCCGATCCGGTTGTAGACGATAGTACTTCGAAGATCCAAGTAATACCCATCACCGACGCCAGTTTCAAGTAAAGCTTACATCTGAATTTCATCACGTCGAGCCTTGTTCCGCCCAAGCTTCTGTACTTGTGCCATAGCTGGTAGCATGTCAGGGAGAAGTAAACGATGTTGAGTGTCATTAGGAAGGCGACCGGGCCGTACATATAGACCCATCTTTCGTAGCTTCCTGGAAATTGTTCAATTAATGTTGGGTGGTCGATTGTTACGGGGATCGTGTTGTTGTTGTTGTTGTAGTAGTAGTATCGGTGGCAATTTGATAACTCGCGATGCGATTGATCCGGGAAAATGGAACCGGTATTTTTAAACCCACCTGCGAACCAGCAGCTTGCTCCATCGAAACCGGGAGCCAACACAATTCCGTCGGTATGATGACCGACGATCGTGGTTGTAAGAAAAATGCTTGGTGCGCCCCAGCCGATAATGGTGTACATCCAGAAAAATATCTCGTCCTTGATCACCGTCCTTGTGAACCTGTGGCCGCAATGTATAATTACGTTTGTATTTTTGTATTATTATACAGGTACGTCGCCATACTCGCCAAAAATTCAGCAATCGACACTGCATACAATTAATTATGCGTCATAATCCCGTATTTTCATGGATATGCGTACAACGGTATGCGGGCGTTGTCATCGTCATAAGATTCATCGGATCCTGGGCGAGGGCGTGACGCGCGTTCGTAACCCACTACACATGCGAATCTGCGTATTTTGGCACATCTGTGCTGGTGATGAAAAACAATTGTGTCCTTGGTCCTGATATCGAACGAACGATTGTACCCGACGGACGTAGATGCCTGCTCCGCGTAATACGCTGATTATGTTTCCCGCATACGAATAATCCGGCATTTAAAAATACAACTGTGTCCGGTCGTCAATTATATTCGGTAGCCCCGATAAATTTTGACGCTTGCTCTCGTTTCAAAACAGCAATGAACAAAGAACGGCGCCAACGAGGTGCATGTACATATATGCAAGTATCCGAGACAAGGCCCCGCTCGTCGCACCTCTTGCCGCTTGCCTCTTTACGTATGTAAATACATTCATACATACATGCATACATACATACATACATTTGCGCGTGAGGAAATATATATACTACTAGCCTTGATCAAGCCAGCTTCTCGGAGCGGTATTTACTGTATTCGCGAATCGTAAATGTGATTACGTCTCGCCGTCTCTGCGTAACCAAACAGTTTTTCATGTTAAATTTGCGCAGCGCAGCGAGAGATCGAAAGGATGCTGCTGTCAATGCGCAGCCCGTACACACCACTTTTAGGTACACAGGGTACACAAGGTTCATTCGGCAACTAAATTGATCATTGTTTATGCGTTCAACTGTTTCCCCGAGTTTCGAGGATATGCGAAAAACTAGTTTCAAAAGTGCTTGCATGAATTTTGTGCGTATAGCCTCGCAGAGAAACTTGTCGCACTGTAGAGAGAAAACAAAGCAAAGTGTGTGTTATCGTTTAATTATACCATGCAGACGTAGGCCTGTGGCAACGCCAAAAGTTGGAGTGAAGGAATCACATGCGGCCAATGTCTGGGCTCGCCCGTAACATTGTAGATTCTAGTCCTATATATAGGATCATTGATTTCGATGTATACGACGATAATTATTTACGAATCAGTGCAATATATTTTACCGGAATTTATTAAGTTTATACCTATGTAAGAGTTTATAACTGCGAGGAACTGAAAAACCTCGAAGATTGTTTCATAAGTAGATCAAATGTTACAACGTGAGGTCAAGTTCTTGTAATGAAACGCGTTAACATTATTAAGCAATTGATATAGTGAACAAAGGAAAGAAACGGTTGTTCGATAAGATAAATATAACAGGAAAATTATATTCTTCATACTCAACGCTTAATGTTTTTATTCTTTTTTTTTTTTATCCATTCTCGAAAAAGAAACTTCAAGCCAGGGACGCTTAATATGAGAGTTATGCTTCTGGTTCGAAAGAAACGGATATTGGCCGCGTACGCTTCTGTCTCTTTTTACGGACCGAGCGATTTTCGGCCCGAATCCGCAGTCCGTGCTCGTATATGACTGAGTTATACGCTGATGGTTGAATTCTCAACTTGAGAGCGATATGCGGTAACAATTGTGCGAAAATCTGGCGGTAAGAGGATGATCGCGGAACGTAGTTTTCTTTCCTGCACTGTGTTTCCTCTCGTACGTCGAAAAATACCCGATAAATCGGGCGGTACATTAAAATGGGACACCCGGTATATATAACAACCATTAGCCGCGCGGACAATGGCCATTTTAAGCAATTTTTCTCATACTGCCGGGCCAATGAAACTTGCAAGAAAACCGTCAGCCACAGGCATAGCGTAACGTTTAAGGAATTCCGTCGTCGCGGCAGTCCGGTCCCTGAATCCGGGGATGATTTTTTCATGATCCCGTACGCTATTCCAGATCTTCGACGCCCGAATTATATCTCACTGATCTCGCTTGTTTCATAAATAAGCCTATAAATCAATAGACTATGAAGCATCCTGTGGTGTGGATACTTGAAAATAAGAACTTACCAGGCCGATCTCCAAACGTTGAACGCTACCAAATTCAACCAGAAAAAGGCAGCCATGAAACAATAATACATGGTGAACGCTGAAACGAACAAACACGTATTGTTGTAACATTTAATACAATGTAATATTATAAATGGCGAGTGCAGCATATAATATAATGAAACTAATTATGCCGCAACTCTGATTATTATTATCACGTAACTCGGCTTCATTAGTTCGTTCTAAGATTAAACGTCATCACGTAATCTGATGCTTATTCCTTGTGACTTTGGCCGTGCCTCTTGCTTAAACGGACTGCCCGAATGTCACATTGCTTAGGATTCACCGCCGTGAATTTACTTTTCAATTTTTTTTGTTCGTGTGATCTACATTTGGACATAAAAACGTGGATACACACGTACCCGTCTATATATTTCACTAACAATAAAATGCATCTATCTAATACCATACTTGTTACTCTCAACTGGTAATAAATGATACATGATACAATTATGATACACTTTTGCCCTCTGCTACACTTATCCATATCTTACGAGTTCGAGAGCCGTCCGCTATCTCTCATGTTTAGAAGTATCGCACCAGCACGCATCGATGTGGAAATTTTCCGCGGACTTTTATTTTGCTGTAACGCGATCTTCGTTCGTACCGCATGCTGATATGTAGGGTACATACGTGTAACACAGGATTGCTTGTGGATTATTTCCGTTTAATGCCAATTTTTTTAACTGAGCCAATCAAAACTCATCTTCATCTCTACTCGTATAAAACTCAACGTCTCTCTGTCCGTCTGTTCGTATGATCGCTTATAACTCGAGAACTACCGAATCGATTCTGATGCGAATTTTTCTGTCGATGGCCGTACCGTGCAGCCGGGTTTTAGACTCGAGACCTAAAGTTATCAAGTTTAGATCGACAGTTTTGGAGGTATAAAGATATTTGTAAGCCAAGTCAGAAGGGGATCGCACAGTTATGCGAACGCGGACCAAACTCGTACAGACAGAGGAGCGTTAAGCGGAAGAATTTCCAAGGTCTCGGCGAGCTCTGCAAAAGAGTCCGAGATAGCATACGGCCATGTTTTTACAGTTTTGACACAAGAAGCATTCGAAAATATTCGCGAACGGAGCTGTAACGGGCTGCTAACAGCAAACATGGACGTTCCAATTTCTGTTCAGCTATTTGCGTACGTACGGAGCAAGGTTATCCATGGAGTCACAAAGGTCCACCGAGTCAGAGGTCACATTATAGTAGATAGCGACCAAAGTTGAAAATTAGTATTTTACTGCGCCTCCAGCTAAATCTTGATGATAGACTTGAAGTTTTTGTAAAAGATCAGTCCAAGACGGTGAACCCGAAGGACGGGTATTGAAATATCTAGCTATCCGCTCGCCTATAATTCATTGGATATCACCGGGTAAATGCAGCCGCGAATTGGCATGGACACTCGTAGTTTACTATTTCTCAAAAATAAATACGATACGCGTTGGCTTCCGTAGTTGTCCGAAATTGTCTTGCCAAAAATATGGGACGACGTATGATGCCGCATGCAGTAACACGTTGCTTTGTGTGTTTATTTATTTGAACCTTAGAAAAATTTAATCTAAAATATTCTCATCCGCGGTTAGAGTGAGATTAGAGAAGCGACAGAATGTATCCGACTCACCGGTCCAGCTGCACAAAGTGTCGTCATCAGCGGCATAATCGGGACGAAGCTGTACAACCGCCAGTAGGATGTACGCCCCAAGTAGCGAGGACATGGCGCACATGAGGATTTTACCCTGTAGGTCACGTAGCTCTGGCAGGACCGCGTACACAATAAGGGTGACAAGGAGGAAGAACGCGGACAAGGTGCATAGCGTTCCGAATACCAAGGACCGCGTCATGGACAGTTTTTCGAAACAAACCACAGCTATGGATGCATTATCCATGCCCGGGTGAGACGCCAGGCAAAATCTGAAAATATTATTCGTAAACGAAATCCGAAACGGCTTGAACATTTATGAAAAGTCAAATATCGTGGTACATAAATAGTATATGGTGTAAATATGCATTTACAGTTGGAGAGAGAGAGATAGAGAGGGCGGGGGGATTGAAGACAATTCGCCTCGAATATCTCGAAAGACCCACTTAAAGAGATCCCCCCAAGGTACGCGCACGTACCTCACGCTGATTTAAGAAGAAGAGAAGCTGACGATAATCACTTACCGATGCATCGGAGTAGTTGACAAACCGTCATCGTAAAGAAGCTTTTCCTCGATTATTTCGAATCTTTCAGCTAGCGAATCCAACTTGAACATCCCCGACGGACAATTCATAGGCAACAACGAACCATCGGAACAATTCGATGCGTTCAGCCATGTCGTGTTTTCGGGACAGCAGTAGTTCACCGATCCGCATGAATTTGCGTGCAGGAGGAGAATCGCAATTACTGAAGCATGGTAATATTATCGTCGGGTTATGAATCACAGACAGCTGTTGACAGTAAATGATTTCTAGTACGCATGTATCATATGTACGGGTGGGTATAACAGGGTCGAAGGGGGCTTACGAGAACTGAATCTAACCCGATAATATGAGTTTTCCTTCCTGCAAACTCATCCCGCAGCTCTACGTTGTATTGTTCCGTTCGTTTTAACTACCATACCTATGCAGACACTGACCCCCATGCCTCCACTCCGTATGTAAGGGTACAACTAAGCAGGTGGATTCTGTCCGATTCAAGGCCACCGGACACCACGAGACGTATCTATTCAACCTGCCTTGTAACAGGCGACATACGGGTGGAATTCAGGAAGCTACCCCTCCCCACGTGCACATGACATGAATACATGTGCGATAAGATGCGATATGTACAGGATTCGAATTTTATTATTACATTGCATCTTGCAATTGGATCAGGAAAGACGTAAGTCTTTCGGATCCCGTTGTCCGTATACCGCATATAGGTATGGCGGTATATGTGTATGACTACGAGAGTAGCCGGTGCGTATATAAATAATTTGCATATTGCGGTTAGTCGACTTGTGCCGGCTGCTGTTTACCTTTTGTTAACCACATCT
The DNA here is from genome assembly GCF_021901455.1 of Neodiprion lecontei. Taxonomy (NCBI): domain Eukaryota; kingdom Metazoa; phylum Arthropoda; class Insecta; order Hymenoptera; family Diprionidae; genus Neodiprion; species Neodiprion lecontei. Next base: position 140,449 of record NC_060266.1, read on the forward strand.
CGAACGTTACCCTCTCGACAACTGCAGCACTATCACTTGGCAGAGTTGAGTCCGTCTTATACGCGTATACCGCGTCCTGCTACCTTTCGTCGGGACGCGCCTTCTCGATGCTACGTGCGGTATATGTACAATTATTGTCCAATTCTACGTTTACTTAAATTGGACGCGAGCACTCTCACTTCCGACACACGTGCATTTATCGATAATTCATGTGCTCATAGCACGCGCAAGCATCCTTTATATACCTAGGTAGATACGAATATACGCATAGATTTGTCTCGGTTCCCTGAACGATGCGTATGACGCGTGTTTACTCGGTGGCGAACATGATCGACTGACGAGCATTCGTGTTTATCTCTCACTAGATTCTTTTTTCACCCAATACTCCATTAATTATATAGACTCTGAAACTGCCCACGTTCTTCCGTTGATATTTTCATATCAAACTTTCGAGCAACACGTGCGGGTATATTGCGGGGGAACTTGAACAATTCTCAGAGCAACTTCCAGACATCAAAAATCATATTTCACCATAATTATGATATCTGTATATAGACAATGCGCGTGCAGAATTTTGAGTGTTTCGCAAGCGAAAGATCTCTGCATTACCTTCGTCTAGAAGACATTCACTTATTAAACGTTTGCTAACAATTCCTCGAACTGACCTCCCTAGTCAGGCTTATCGCAAGGTTATCAGTGGTAGAAAAATTAGGTAAGAAGTTTCTTCCAATCGTAAGAATTCCAATTTCCTATTTTGGGCGGGCAAAGAGCGCGTTTGGAAACCGAATAAGAGGTAGCGTGAATGTTTCGATGATTTGTGGAACGAATCTTGAAATGTATAGTTTTGTTGAAAAAAATTTGACACTCTTAACCAAAGATACTGGCCAATGTTAAATGTATGATTTGCAATATTCAGAATACAAAAAAATCGTTGAATATGTATATTTTTTTCACAAACTGAATATATTTTCGGAAAAATTGTACTTCTTCACCGCATGTCCTCATATTTAAGTGAAAATCGAAGGTTGCAAGGTCGCCAGATGGTCGAATTGGTACGTAATGACCCTATATACCTCGTTGTCGCATTACAATACCTGCACCTCCCGTGTAACGCGGCGCATACGTTACTCGAGGCATAAGTCAGAAGCGGCAGACCTGCTTTTGCAACTGTTAGATTATTCCCCGAGAGTTCGCAGTTTCGTCGTTTCGAAGATCCGCGGTTCTACAAACAGTCCGTACCGGATCGGCCGTTCGTACAGGCGTAACCGGCGCGGTATGGCACACCTCTCCCCGACCAATTGTATCCTTGAACTGTGATCGGCCTTCGTACCTTATTACACCTGTATTATTAACGACAACTTGTTGTACGCGCGTACAGCGACCGCACAGCTATTATGTATCGTTGTAGAACTATAATGTTATTATATGTCGGACGAAGTTGTTCGCCCTGCGTTATAGATTGGTATGATCATAGAGTAAGTATATTATATTATAATTGATGTATACCGACGGACGCACCACCTATCGCGAAGAGATCGAAACTCTTACTGGTTTATTATTTTGTATACTCTTCTCGTCGCGGCTCATCCAGCTCAGATGGCCGAGAGACCCGGGCTTGGAATCCGATTGCAGCGAAGGACGGAGTGTGCGGGGCCGGGAGGGCGACCACTCGACGAGGTGGGGTTGATAAGGTTCTCCTGATCCGCGACTCCGGCGTCCGAGTTACAGAGCTCGGAATAACAGAAACTTGAGCTTTGATGACACGCGTGTAGGATTTAACATCACCTTCAAAATTAACTTCCCACCGCATGCTGTCGTCGTAATACCATCGCCTACCTGTATAATTGCAATGTATCCATTATAGTATAACAAATTTACGGTTTACGGATCAGCCTGTGCATAAGCCTGCTCCGCCAAAGTGCGTAGATCCGGATCACATGGCCTGTGGCGCATAAATTTTGGTTCCGCCGATGGGGCTTGTTGTCAAATAGGCGTGGTACTTAATTTTATGGAATACACTATGGCGCCAAAAACTGGATTTCGAATTAATATTTTCTTTCGGAAGTGAAAACATCTGTGACGAAAATTTGTAATCCCTGTGTTTTTACAACGTTTTTTCGGCAAATTTTAATTCAGCATAATCTTGCGTACGTATTTCTCTTCGCCGCTAAAAATAGTTGAAAATATTCCCTGAATTTCCTTGGTCAGATTACGGATTTTTCACCAAATGAAAGTCGAATATATAGTACCAATTCGAGTATCGAATAAGAATAACTTCGAGTCTATCGGTATTAAAGAACACGGTTACTATGTACAAACGTGTTGTATTTTCATGCGGACCCGAGCTCGCGGTGAAAAAATTGCTGTTGGAAATTGGCTTCTTCACGAGAAAGCTCTATTTTTTCCTCGTTCCGCACGACCTAGAAATTTCCTGGTATTCCCTGACCAGTGACCACCGTGTCATAGATTGCAGATAAACCGGCGAAACAAGTTCAAGTGACACTGAGATTAACACGTTAAGCGTGGCGTTGCTGCCTGGGGATCGGCTGTGAATTTTGCGTTTATGCGGCGTCGCGGCCGGTCCCTGGAGACTGGCAGAGAATGGACCGCCATGCACCCTTAACGGAAAGCACAGAAAAATCGGCCCCGTGCACATTAAGTGTTAATATACAAAGAATTTGATGATGCGGCTATTCGTTCAAGCTAAATTTGAATTCCACGCGATTTTTCAGGCGAAGGCGTTGCACCGTACAAGCCTCGAGCTCGAAGGTTAAAAAATGTTTTTGTATATGCATTTCCTGCGAACCGATTCCCACATGCCTCTTAATTATCACGCATAAGTACTGCAAGAACGTGTAGTATCAACCGCTGTTGCGCTACTGAAAAATCCGGCATTTCGCACGATGGTAGCGAATCGTAGTTATAATAATAATATAATCGCAGTATGAGGAGTATTGTCTATCGCCGCAGTACGAACGTAGGTATAACAGATGTGTACCGTTAGTCCGTTGATAACGCTATTTCTTGTCAATATTCATCGGTGACATCTGTTTTTCTCGTGCTTTGATCATCAGGGATTCCGATCCGGATGTTGCGATGACGTATTTACGTTATTTCCATTCGATATCATCGCATGAATACTCGTAATGCGCCGTATCGCATCATACGTCCCTCTGCGCACGTGATGCAAATTATTATTTACTCTCGCACGTTGCCTATTCATTATTCCATAGGGGTATCGAATCGATTATTTACGTAAAGTACAGCCTGTTGAACTGTCGATTATCAACAGAGTACATTCGCACTCATCTGTGAGAGGAAAATAACGGTCGTCAAAGCAAGGGAGAACACGGGGAAGAGGAATATTATCGTGTCGATTATTATATGAGATGCATATACTCATTGCATGTATTATAACAAAATTATATACAGCTAGTTGCAGGACGCAGGGCGCAGGGGTGTAGAAACGTGTGTATAGGGTACGGAAAAGTCAGCTTGGGGCAACGACGGGTAGAACTTGGCCCTCTTATTCGTCATTTCACGATGACAATCTGGAAGGTAATCTAATCTCGAGTGAAAAACGACAACACCTGACCATGAGTCGATATACCTACCGCGGTAGACCGGCGTCAAATCGGACCTCCTTCGTTATTTCGAATCCATCGAATTGATGATATATACCTCGCTCTCTTTCTCTCTCTCTCTCTCTCTCTATATATATACATATATTTCAATTCATATTATATATATATATATATATCTATACATGATATGAATTATACAACTAAATGAGCGGTATAAATAGAAATTAACTTATATATATAAGATTGGTTGAACTTATATTTCTATTTATACCGCTCATTTAGTTGTATAATTCATATCGCGGTCGTGTATGGCGTGTATGATGTATTTTAGGTAATTGACATCATGCATGCGGCATACTTCTAGCCTTGCGGGTATGGTATGTAATTCCACGCATGAGTTTATCGAATTTGCTGTAACATTGGATTTATTCTTTGGTTTCAGCTTTTGGAGATGCTCAAGTTTTATGCAAGATTCGAGATAAGCGAAGAAACCGGTGATCCCCTCACTGACCATGATATGACGCAGTTGCATTATACAAAAATCACCTCACTGCAGGTAAAAATCAAATTAATTCCAAAATGTTAAATCTTGTTACAGACCGGTGCTGTATAATTACCACTCACCTTCTACGTGTAATGCAAGTACTCTAATTATACGACGGTCGACATTGGTGTGTTCTCTGTAAAAATCGAGGGACCACGAACCTGTTACTTTGTTGTTACTCAACAGAATTTTTTCTCATTGCATGAATGCGATAAAATTAATTTAGTCAGGCATAGAATGTTAATTAATTGTTGGATTTTCCGTAAAATTGGTTAAAAATATTGGCGTAGCCTCAGGACGTTAACGTCGACACGTTACAACAAGCTGCACATTTCTAACAGTGCCGATTGCTATTATTTCAGAAAGCTGCCTTCGCCAAGTTTCCTGATCTGCGGAGCTTTGCACTTGCAAATGTAGCCAGTGTTGATACCAGAGAGGCACTCTATAGACACTTTGGCACCTTGAGGTATGACATGATAGGGTGAAACCGCCAATTAATCGGAATTCATACAAATTTACTTCAGCATACTTATGCCGATCCACCGTGGGTTATATCTGGTTCAAGATATTATGCAGTTCGTTCATTGGCGCTCTTACCCTGTTAGTTATTGTCCGTTTATGCGGATTTCACTAATATCACAAAATGTATGAATATACGTAGGTTTACGCGGTCCTTTACTTTTACTTCCCATTCTTTCATTCATTTATTGATGTCCTAACGTCACTATTCTCGTCATTTTTACCGCCATTTCCTTTATAATTATTTGATTATTTTTACACAGTCAGGAGAAGCTGAGATCGATTGCCACATACCTGAACCTTGTCCCGCCGGAAGAGCGAGAGGTTGATGAAAATTGGTATCGATTGGATCTGGGCTTTCTTCGGGAATTACTGGTAAGCTTGAAAAGTGATAAATAATTGAGCAGATCGTAATCGATATTGTGTGACGTGAATGTTGGCAGATTTCGAGGCACGAGCGTCGAGCATCGCAACTTGAAGAATTGAACGAGATGCCGCTATACCCGACGGAGGAGGTTGTCTGGAACGAAAGTATCGTGCCCACGGAATATTTCTCCGGCGAAGGCTGCCTGGCATTGCCGAAACTGAATCTTCAGTTTCTCACGCTTCACGACTACTTGCTGAGGAATTTCAATCTCTTCAGGCTCGAATCAACGTGTACGTATGGGACTTTCCACGTGAAATCGCACAAGATTTCAAAGTAGAATTTTTGATTTGCTATATTCGTTTTCTTATTTCAATTTACCTATTCCAAGGACGAATCCTGATTTTTTCCCAAGTTTTTCAACTCAATTTGTTCCTCGGTTGCGAAATTTCAAAAAATTTCCTGCTTCAACTTTTCAAATGCATGTGACTAGAGAACGGAAAGAGATATTGTCGAAATTTAAAACACCTGGTGTTTGACTTGAATCACAGATTTATTAAAAAATATCTTATTGACTTATTTGAATTATTATGAAAAATTTTTTCTTCGAAATGACAGTCATGTTTTATTTTCCCATAAAAAATATCCTGACAAGTTTTGGTTTTTTCATGAATTTGAAGCCTAGTATCAGCCCATAATGATATGTGGCTTAAAATAATGAAAAGATTAACAGTTTTCTGGATATTTTACACAAAAAAATAAAACGCGACCATCGTGTAAGAAGTGAATTTTATTTGTTAATTGAAGTACGTTGGTGATTTTGAAGAGACAAAATTTCTATGACTTTTCTCGTAAATCTGTTATTCAAAACGTGAACAACGTATTCGAATTTTGTCAATATCTCTTTTCGTTCTCAGTTATGTCCATTTGAAAAGTTAAAAGTGAAAACTTTTGTTGCAAATTTGTAACTAAAGTACAAATTGAAATAAAAATTTCAAAAAAATCATGATTGTTACTTTAAATTGATGTGTTGAAATAAAGGGGAAAAATGTATGTAAATAAAGAATTGAACTTTGAATACTGGCCGATTTCACGTGGAAAGCCCCGTATACATGCGGCACATGCTGGATTTCAATTTTTCAATTTTAAATGTACTACGATTTGTAGTTGCATATAACGTATAATTAATTATTTCAGATGAAATCAGGCAAGATATCGAGGACTCGGTCAGCAGGCTCAGTCCATGGTGAGTGCATTACTAATTACATTGCATGCATGATTCAATTGTGATAGGTGCGCAATTTTTTTGTCATACGATGGCGTCAACAAAACTTAGCGGGCCGATGTCATGACTAATAATTAATTTCAGCCGAGACCAAGTTTTTTGAATTCGATCCATTGCTTTTCCTTAATGTTGGAACGATTATTCTACGTTCGATTAGTTCTTGTATTGTTGCACTCCACTTATTTCCTGTGTGTACAACGTATTATACAGGCGTGCGGAGGATGGCGGCGTGTATTACGGTGGATGGGCCAGAATGGCACAGCCGATAACTCAGTTTGCAGTTGTTGAGGTTGCTAAGCCGAATATCGGGGAGAATAGGCCGTCGCGCGTAAGAGCCGACGTCACTGTCAATCTGAGCGTGAGAAAGGAAATCAAGGCAGAGTGGGAAAACCTGAGGAAACACGACGTTTGCTTTTTAATATCAATCAAACCTCCTAATACCATCGGTGAGTGATTTTGATATATTGCTGCCCGGACGAGTATGCATGCGTATGTTGTAACGCTAGCATAGAAACGCCCGGCCGCAAATATGTTTATAATTTACGTAATATTCATATGAACGAACGTGCAGCCTCGGAATGCTCGCACGGACCAGATACCGGTATAAACATCTGCGATTTACCATAGAGACGCCTTCCAGGAACGAAATACAGTCACAAACTGCCGTTTGTACCCCAGGTTGGTTTGACAACCGTACGGGGGTGCGAGATTGAGGGCATGCTAGATTCGAATGGTCGGGTGATCGAGGATGGTCCTGAACCAAGGCCTGTACTCCCCGGCGAGAATCGCACTTACCGTGTTTGGCTGGACTCTAATCAATACCGTATTGATATGGATAACGCGAGCCATGGCAGAGAGGATGTGTATGAAGGTTTCAACATAATCATGAGGCGGAAGCCAAAGGAGAATAACTTCAAAGCTGTCCTAGAGACGATCAGGGAATTGATGAACACCGAGTGTGTTGTACCCGATTGGCTTCACAATATAATATTAGGATACGGGGATCCCGGAGCTGCCCAATACGCAAGGTAAGAAACAAAATCCAAAAAATACTCGTACAGTATATTGCACGCTATATTTGTGATATTATTTTCGTTTTTCTCTCTGTTTGTAGAATGCCCGATGAGATCGCAGTAATGGATTTTAACGACACGTTTCTAGACATAGATCATCTCCGAGCAAGTTTTCCGGGGTATGATATCAAAGTTGAAATCACCGAAGAAGAGAAATTAGTTCGGCCGTTTCGACTAACGTTTGAGGAAGTCTTATGCAAGCAGAACAACCAATCGGATAGAAAAGTGATCATGGTCGAACCACACGTACCGCCAAGTCGCGGCCCCTACAAGGCCAATGAGCCCAAGAGGTGAGGCATTAATGAATACTCACGGAGGTATTTTCATTGCAACGGTTCGCAATATTTCTGTCATTTTCTTTTGCTGTTCTCAGAAACCAAATACCGTTCACACCAACGCAAGTAGAGGCGATCCGCGCAGGAATGCAGCCAGGGCTGACGTTAGTCGTCGGTCCGCCGGGGACCGGAAAGACGGACGTTGCCGTGCAAATTATATCGAATTTATACCACAACTTTCCCAATCAAAGGACATTAATAGTCACACATTCCAATCAGGCATTGAATCAGTTGTTTGAAAAAATCATGGCCTTAGACATAGATGAGAGGCATCTGCTCCGTTTAGGTCACGGCGAGGAGGCGCTTGAAACCGAAAAAGACTTCAGCCGATACGGTAGGGTCAACTACGTTCTGGCAAAACGTCTGGATCTTCTCATGGAAGTTCAAAGGCTTCAGGAGTCTCTTAATGTAAAAGGAGACGTTGCGTACACGTGCGAAACTGCTGGACACTTCTTTATGTACCAGATACTTACTAGGTGGGAGCGCTTCAACGGAAGAATCAAGCAAAGATCGGGAAGCAATCCCTCGCCTAACATGGTTTCACAAGAGTTTCCATTCCACAAGTTCTTTGACAATGCACCACAGCCTCTCTTCAAGGAAAGATCTTACAGCGAGGATATGGAAATTGCCCAGGGTTGTTTCAGGTAAATTATTTTCATTCATTTCCCCACTCTTCCATGGTGGTCAAATTACGAGCGTATTACTGTTACGTTACTTCGCTATATTGGACCCTAGCATTCTCATCCGTCACTGACAATTCATTGCGCTAATATGACTGCAATTTTTGAGTAAAAATTTTCTCAATAATACGGCGTTGTGCTTTTGAGGGGATAATACGGTCTTGTAAATTTAATTTACAGACGTTTTTCTGTAACATTCTTATAAATAATATACGATATTTAGACCAGGTGTATTATGTTTTAAATGAATATCTATCACCAATAAGGTTGCAGATGTGACTTCCAATCTTTTGTCGTGGATTTGAAAACGACATTTGTATTCACACGTGCATATTGCGGCTTCTCCAAGTTATTGAAATTTATAGAAAAATGATGCAAATCGATGCAATCACTGTAACAGTTTATGGGATTCTGGCAGATATGTGGAGAGGATGTTCGCTCAACTTGAGGAATTCCGTGCGTTCGAATTGCTCAGATCAGGGCTGGACCGTTCAAAGTATTTACTCGTGAAAGAAGCGAAGGTAATCGCAATGACTTGTACGCACGCAGCGCTCAAGCGACGGGAACTTGTCGACATGGGATTTAAATACGACAACATCCTTATGGAAGAGTCCGCCCAGATATTGGAAATCGAGACCTTCATACCACTGCTGCTTCAAAACCCCCAAGATGGTTACAATCGTTTGAAGCGTTGGATTATGATCGGCGACCACCACCAGTTGCCCCCTGTCATTAAAAACATGGCCTTCCAAAAATATTCAAATATGGAGCAGTCTTTATTTGCAAGGTTCGTCAGGCTTGGTGTTCCTACCGTCGATCTTGACGGCCAAGGTCGCGCCAGACCAAGTATATGCAATCTCTACAACTGGCGGTACAAAAAGCTGGGTAATCTGTGTCACGTCGAGCGTAGTCCTGAATATCTTATTGCCAACGCTGGGTTCTTATTCGACTTTCAACTCATTAACGTTGAAGACTTCAACGGCGTTGGCGAGAGCGAACCGAGCGCTTATTTCTATCAGAATCTTGCCGAAGCTGAGTACTGCGTCGCAGTATTCATGTACATGCGCCTTTTAGGATACCCAGCTGACAAAATCAGCATACTAACCACCTACAATGGACAGAAGCATTTAATACGCGACGTAATAAACATCAGGTGTGCTAACAACCCGTTGATAGGACGACCAAACAAAGTGACCACTGTTGACAAGTATCAGGGTCAACAGAACGACTACATACTGTTGTCGTTGGTGAAAACACGAGCAGTTGGTCACTTGAGGGATGTCAGGCGGCTGGTAGTGGCAATGTCGCGAGCTCGGCTTGGTTTATACGTCTTTGCCAGGGTCGCCTTATTTAAAAACTGCTTCGAACTTACACCCGCGTTCGACCAGCTAATGCAGCGACCCCTTAACTTGTACATTCTTCCTAGCGAAATGTATCCAGCACAAAGACTTAATGAAAGCTTGGCAGCATCAGTTAACCTTTTGCCCGAGGCTGTCGTCATCAAAGACATGCCCCACATGGCAAAATTCGTCTATGATTACTATATGGACAAAGTTAGCACCATGAAAGCACAGACACACGTAAGTTAAACAGTATTTTTTAAAAACAACTACTTAAGAACATGGAAAGCAGAGGAAATTCAAAAAAATATCACCCAAACGCTTTGTTCTCTTTTATATTTTTTAATGCTTGTCTTGATTTAATATCCATGCAGGGTGCAAAACAATGGCAAGAACCTGGTACAACGGGCCGCATCGCTAGCCCCACACATCACATTTCTGCACATCCTGGTGCCGATGATGACACTGATGACGAAGATGAACAAGCTCGAATTCAGTTAAGCGATGACTGCGCTGATGAAAAGAAACTATCGGGAGATGTAGAAAAGCCGAAGCCAATTCAAAATTTGCTTGAGGAATCAACGGACGATCATTCGAGCGCTTCTCACGAGAAATGACGGACAAGACAATCTGATTCTACGTTTTCTTTTTCTTTTTTGATGAAACAAGTAATGTGCTGCTTGGATCGAAAAATTTTACCAATTTTTTATTAATCATGACCCTTGATTTACACGAGCTGTAATATCTCATTCTTTCGATTTAGTAAGGATGTACTACGAAACACATGATCCTTTGGCGAAAGTTAGACATGCCAGATCTAACCTAAAGAACATGATCCCTGAGATTTGTATGCAGGTTCACCACAGTAAACGATTAATAATCAACTGCAATAACGACCACATGTATACCATCGTTACTTTACACGCTTTTCTGTATTATAAAATCTTTTGTAAATTACTCCGTATACTTACAAAATATTAAATTGCATTTAAACACAGATTTACAGAATGCCCCCTACGCGTGTTTGAAACGCTGTACAGACCTCTTTTATCGACCTAAACCAATTGCATGAATTCCCATGTTGCCGCAATCTACGATTTGAAAGTATGTACCTAAGAGCTGAAATGAATTAATTTTTGCCCTAAGCATTACGAAAGGTAGTCTAAAATTTTGGTTATTTTTAATCCAATTTCGGTGAATTTTGAAATATGCTAGAATATATTTATTCAGAAGCCGTATTAAGGTAATTTTGCGCTTAAAGTGAATTGTGCGTTGTCTCTAGTCGTTGCAAATAACGGATCCAAATTGACACCGGAAAAGGCAAAAACACTTTGTATTTTGTCAAATTTTCACTCATGTTGGTCCTGTCTTGTCCCAGATGCTTTTGTGTTCTTGAAGTCCATCTTGTAGGAAAGTGGACCCGCGGAGTGATTGGGAGACACAAGGAGAATGTCTGAAAATATCGCGAAAGTAGTAACTCCATTCGAATGAATTTTGATTCAAGGGGTTCGAATAGAATACAAGAATATTATGACCAACAAATTATTAGTTGATTAAATGTCTACTGAATCTTCTCCATAAAACTTTAGATGTGCATCGAATTTATGACTCCTTTCTTTCAGGTCCGTTCTGCATGCCACTCCGAAATTCCTGCTAAATTATGTGTGAGTAATAAAGTGATGAGAAAAACCCGGTGAAAACCATGACTAACATTTGACATGCGCCAAATTGGAGGCAATCGTTATAGCACGGAATGATTAAATCATACATATAAGTTGCACGCTCTATCCAGCAAGTATTGGGGCATGCACTAGGACACACAGCGTCAATATCACAATGATTCGATTCATCGATCCCTGTTTTCAAGCAACCTCCTCCGTTCAGATATTCTTCGCATACCAGAAGCAGTTTGACGCTAAAATTTCTGCGATTCCATTAATTGTGAACAGAAGAGGCTTATATTGATCAAACTTGATGCGTTGCCCTGAAACGCATGAAACTGATCAAAAAGAGCGCAGTACCAACGGCAGACAAAAATTACGATGGTAAACTTTCGTTTTCAGGCTGTGACTTTTGATCCGTCGATCGCAGCGTATTGGGACTGCGCCCAATCGATTTCTCTGGCAAAATTACGTCGAAATAGTGCATGAAAGAATTTATTCCAACACTTTTCAAAATCGCGAAAATTTTCGCCAAAAATGCAAAGGGGTTAACCTTACTTTTTCTTCATTTTTGCAGCCGAAAAATTTTGGTCTCAGATTCGATCTAAATGACCCTTTCCTGACTAATTGGACCCCCAGGAACACAGAAAACACACCAAAAAGAGCGTCGGACCAACAGCAGAGAATTTGAGAAGAAAATGCGCAGGAATCTAATTATTTATTCGTTCATCCTAATACATCTTACATTAAATAGTAACAATACAATATCATACACTTCGTTCTCCGTATGGAGCCGTTGCATTTGTACCCAGACCGGAGCCTGAACTCTACTTACTTAAATACTACAAGAATAACTTTCTCATATAAAATTTTTCATATTTTGCCTAAGGTTACATACATTGTGCTAATTTTTCCTTATATAATAGTCACATTTTTTGTGTGATGTGTAATGATATTTTTGCATTTCTTTTTACCTTAAACACTAATATAAATATTACCAAGCAAATAGAAACACTATACACTGACATCAGAACACTTGTACTACGATTTGGGGGTATTGAATAAATTGCAGATATTTCTTGTGTGATGAGTAATCATTTTTTTGCGTTTCTTTTTATCTTTAATACTAATCTTACTAAGCAAATAGAAGCACTATACACTGACATCAGAACAATTGTACACGGTTTTGACGTATTGAATAAATTGCAACTGAAACTTTAAACCTGAGTATGTGATTCAGTTTTTTTCTCCCCTTCAAAATGTGGGAGCAAATTTTTGTTTGCGTCTTCAGACTGTGCGCAATCGATTACTCCCAAAAAATTACGTCGATGTAGTAAATTGAAGTGTTGATCATAAGTTTTCTTAACCAAGCAGGCATGACTCACAGCGTCGACATCACAAGCAATCAATCGACCAGTCCCTTTTTTCAAACGACCTCCTCGGCTTGGATGTGGTCCTGATACCAAAAGTAATTTTTCGTTGAAATTTCTCCGATTCGCTTAGTTCTAATAGGAACTGGCGCGAAAATTTGAGATCTCATGCCCTCTCAAGCAAGCATGCATGCCTTCAGTCACACAGCGTCGCCATCACATGCAGACAATCAATCAATCAATGTGTCTCTGTTTTTAGAAGAGCTCCTCAGTTCTCCTGCGCTCCTGATACCAGGAGTAATATTCGCTGAAATTTCTCCGATTTGTTGAGTCAAAGTGGAAGTAGCCTAATTATAGGCAACCAAACTTACTTGCTTGGTCTAAGTGGAAGTAGCCTAATTATAGGCAACCAAACTTACTTGGTTGGTCCAAGTGAAAGTAGCCTAATTATAGGCAACCAAACTTACATGCATGCAACACGGTCTTGCAGCCGTAAAGGCGTCAACCTTCGATCGACCTCCTCGGCTCAGATGTTCTCCTAATACCAGGAGTAATTTATCGCTGCGATTTCTCCGATTTGCTTAGTTCTGAGTGGAAGTAGCCTAATTATAGGCAACCAAACTTAATTGCTTGGTCCAAGTGGAAGTAGCCTGATTATAGGCATCCAAACTTACATGTATGCAACCCGGTTTTGCAGAAAAAAGGCGTCAACCTTCGATCGACCTTCTCGGCTCAGATGTTCTCCTAATACCAGGAGTAATTTTTCGCTGAAATTTCTGCGATCCGCTTACGATTAGTTCTAAATGAAAGTAGTACGTAGGCAAGCGATCACATGCCCTCTCATGCAAGCATGCAGGCCTTCAGTCACACAGCGTCGACATCACATGCAGTCAATCAATGTGTCCCTGTGTTTAGAAGAGCTCCTCGATTCTCCTGCGCTCCTGATACCAGGAGTAGTTTTCGCTGAAATTTCTCCGATTTGCTTAATTCTAATACGAAGTGGCGCGAAAATTTGAGATCTCATGCCCTTTCAAGCAAGCATGCATGCCTTCAGTCACACAGCGTCGCCATCACATGCAGACAATCAATCAATCAATGTGTCTCTGTTTTTGGGAGAGCTCCTCGGTTCTCCTGCGCTCCTGATACCAGGAGTACTTTTCGCTGAAATTTCTCCGATTTGCTTAATTCCAATAGGAAGTGGCGCGAAAATTTGAGATCTCATGCCCTCTCAAGCAAGCATGCATGCCTTCAGTCACACAGCGTCGACATCACATGCAGTCAATCAATCAATCAATGTGTCCCTGTTTTTAGAAGAGCTCCTCGATTCTCCTGCGCTCCTGATACCAGAAGTAGTTTTCGCTGAAATTTCTCCGATTTGCTTAATTCTAATAGGAAGTGGCGCGAAAATTTGAGATCTCATGCCCTCTCAATCAAGCATGCATGCCTTCAGTCATACAGCGTCGACATCACATGCAGTCAATCAATCAATCAATGTGTCCCTGTTTTTGGAAGAGCTCCTCGGTTCTCCTGCGCTCCTGATACAAGGAGTAATTTTCGCTGAAATTTTTCCGATTTGCTTCGTTCTAATAGGAAGTAGCGCGAAAATTTGAGATCTCATGCCCTCTCAAGCAAGCATGCATGCCTTCAGTCACACAGCGTCGCCATCACATGCAGACAATCAATGTGTCCCTGTGTTTAGAAGAGCTCCTCAGTTTTTCTGCGCTCCTGATACTCGGAGCATGCATGCCTTCAGTCATACAGCGTCGACATGACATGCAGTCAATCAATCAATCAATGTGTCTCTGTTTTTGGAAGAGCTCCTCGGTTCTCCTGCGCTCCTGATACAAGGAGTAATTTTCGCTGAAATTTCTCCGATTTGCTTAGTTCTATTAGGAAGTGGCACGAAAATTTGAGATCTCATGCCCTCTCGAGCAAGCATGCATGCCTTCAGTCACACAGCGTCGCCATCACATGCAGACAATCAATCAATCAATGTGTCTCTGTTTTTAGAAGAGCTCCTCGGTTCTCCTGCTCTCCTGATACCAGGAGTAGTTTTCGCTGAAATTTCTCCGATTTGCTTAGTTCTAATAGGAAGTGGCGCGAAAATTTGAGATCTCATGCCCTCTCAAGCAAGCATGCATGCCTTCAGTCACACAGCGTCGACATAACATGCAGTCAATCAATGTGTCCCTGTGTTTAGAAGAGCTCCTCGGTTTTTCTGCGCTCCTGATACTCGGAGCATGCATGCCTTCAGTCACACAGCGTCGACATCACATGCAGACAATCAATCAATCAATGTGTCTCTGTTTTTAGAAGAGCTCCTCAATTCTCCTGCGCTCCTGATACCAGAAGTAGTTTTCGCTGAAATTTCTCCGATTTGCTTAATTCTAATAGGACGTGGCGCGAAAATTTGAGATCTCATGCCCTCTCAAGCAAGCATGCATGCCTTCAGTCACACAGCGTCGCCATCACATGCAGACAATCAATGTGTCCCTGTGTTTAGAAGAGCTCCTCAGTTTTTCTGCGCTCCTGATACTCGGAGCATTCATGCCTTCAGTCATACAGCGTCGACATAACATGCAGTCAATCAATCAATCAATGTGTCTCTGTTTTTGGAAGAGCTCCTCGGTTCTCCTGCGCTCCTGATACAAGGAGTAATTTTCGCTGAAATTTTTCCGATTTGCTTCGTTCTAATAGGAAGTAGCGCGAAAATTTGAGATCTCATGCCCTCTCAAGCAAGCATGCATGCCTTCAGTCACACAGCGTCGCCATCACATGCAGACAATCAATGTGTCCCTGTGTTTAGAAGAGCTCCTCAGTTTTTCTGCGCTCCTGATACTCGGAGCATGCATGCCTTCAGTCATACAGCGTCGACATGACATGCAGTCAATCAATCAATCAATGTGTCTCTGTTTTTGGAAGAGCTCCTCGGTTCTCCTGCGCTCCTGATACAAGGAGTAATTTTCGCTGAAATTTCTCCGATTTGCTTAGTTCTATTAGGAAGTGGCACGAAAATTTGAGATCTCATGCCCTCTCGAGCAAGCATGCATGCCTTCAGTCACACAGCGTCGCCATCACATGCAGACAATCAATCAATCAATGTGTCTCTGTTTTTAGAAGAGCTCCTCGGTTCTCCTGCTCTCCTGATACCAGGAGTAGTTTTCGCTGAAATTTCTCCGATTTGCTTAGTTCTAATAGGAAGTGGCGCGAAAATTTGAGATCTCATGCCCTCTCAAGCAAGCATGCATGCCTTCAGTCACACAGCGTCGACATAACATGCAGTCAATCAATGTGTCCCTGTGTTTAGAAGAGCTCCTCGGTTTTTCTGCGCTCCTGATACTCGGAGCATGCATGCCTTCAGTCATACAGCGTCGACATCACATGCAGACAATCAATCAATCAATGTGTCTCTGTTTTTAGAAGAGCTCCTCGATTCTCCTGCGCTCCTGATACCAGAAGTAGTTTTCGCTGAAATTTCTCCGATTTGCTTAATTCTAATAGGACGTGGCGCGAAAATTTGAGATCTCATGCCCTCTCAAGCAAGCATGCATGCCTTCAGTCACACAGCGTCGCCATCACATGCAGACAATCAATGTGTCCCTGTGTTTAGAAGAGCTCCTCGGTTTTTCTGCGCTCCTGATACTCGGAGCATGCATGCCTTCAGTCATACAGCGTCGACATCACATGCAGTCAATCAATCGATCAATGTGTCACTGTTTTTGGAAGAGCTCCTCGGTTCTCCTGTGCTCCTGATACCAGGAGTAATTTTTGCTGGAATTTCTCCGACTTTCTTAATTCTAATAGGAAGTGGTGCAAAATTTTGAGATCTTATGCCCTCTCAAGCAAGCATGCATGCCTTCAGTCACACAGCGTCGACATAACATGCAGTCAATCAATCAATCAATGTGCCTCTGTTTTTGGAAGAGCTCCTCGGTTTTCCTGCGCTCCTGATACAAGGAGTAATTTTCGCTGAAATTTCTCTGATTTGATTAGTTCTATTAGGAAGTGGCACGAAAATTTGAGATCTCATGCCCTCTCGAGCAAGCATGCATGCCTTCAGTCACACAGCGTCGCCATCACATGCAGACAATCAATCAATCAATGTGTCTCTGTTTTTAGAAGAGCTCCTCGATTCTCCTGCGCTCCTGATACCAGAAGTAGTTTTCGCTGAAATTTCTCCGATTTGCTTAATTCTAATAGGACGTGGCGCGAAAATTTGAGATCTCATGCCCTCTCAAGCAAGCATGCATGCCTTCAGTCACACAGCGTCGCCATCACATGCAGACAATCAATGTGTCCCTGTGTTTAGAAGAGCTCCTCAGTTTTTCTGCGCTCCTGATACTCGGAGCATTCATGCCTTCAGTCATACAGCGTCGACATAACATGCAGTCAATCAATCAATCAATGTGTCTCTGTTTTTGGAAGAGCTCCTCGGTTCTCCTGCGCTCCTGATACAAGGAGTAATTTTCGCTGAAATTTCTCCGATTTGCTTAGTTCTCATAGGAAGTGGCGCGAAAATTTGAGATCTCATGCCCTCTCAAGCAAGCATGCATGCCTTCAGTCACACAGCGTCGACATCACATGCAGTCAATCAATCAATCAATGTGTCCCTGTTTTTAGAAGAGCTCCTCAATTCTCCTGCGCTCCTGATACCAGAAGTAGTTTTCGCTGAAATTTCTCCGATTTGCTTAATTCTAATATAAAGTGGCGCGAAAATTTGAGATCTCATGCCCTCTCGAGCAAGCATGCATGCCTTCAGTCACACAGCGTCGCCATCACATGCAGACAATCAATCAATCAATGTGTTCCTGTTTTTGGAAGAGCTCCTCGGTTCTCCTGCGCTCCTGACACCAGGAGTAATTTTTGCTGAAATTTCTCCGATTTGTTTAGTCAAAGTGGAAGTAGCCTAATTATAGGCAACCAAACTTACTTGTTTGGTCCGAGTGGACGTAGCCTAATTATAGGCAACCAAACTTGCATGTATGCAACCCGGTCTTGCAGCCATGAAGGCGCCAACCTTCGATCGACCTCCTCGGCTCAGATGTTCTCCTAATACCAGGAGAAATTTATCGCTGCAATTTCTCCGATTTGATTAGTTCTGAGCGGAAGTAGGATGTGAGCAAACGATGTTTCGCGTGAAAGTCCCTAATTATAGGCAACCAAACTTACATGTACGCCATACGGCCTTTCAGGCGTAAAGGCGTGCCTTCGTCGACCTCCTCAGCTCAGCTGCGCTTCTGACACCAGGACTAATTTTTCGCTGAAATTTCTCAGATCCGCTTACGATTAGTTCTAAATGAAAGTAGTACGTTTGCAAGCGATCACATGCCCTCTCAAGAAAGCAGGCATGCCTTCAGACACAGCATCGGCAAGACAATAGATCGCATCATTTTGTTCGTTATAATCGTGTGCAGAATAAATTCGTAGTAGATAAGTGTGTTTTAGAATAATCATTTATTTATTTATTCATCTGTTAGTAAGGATCGAAGAGCATAAATGCCCCTTTACAAAGGAAGTGTATAAAAAAAATAAAAGACATCGTCTTAAATAATTATGCCATATAACTACCTAGAAAGTTTATGACTCATTACATTTGCACCTCTTTTGCATGCCATTCTTAATTATTGTAAAACTTAGTAATAGTACAACGAACGGCCCATTCACAAGCAACTGTACATGTTTTCGGCGTGCGCCTGACGGTCTTCCAAAAGGCGACCCAGCACACGTAATGGCATTTGGGTTAGCCTAGGAGCCCTACCGCAGGCGTGCGCTCTATGCATCCCCAGGTGTACCCACTTCCAATACATTCCTCCAACTGGATTAGCACTTGTAGCTTTGCACCTGTCGAGTAGTACAAATCCCACAAATGCGCTTAGCGACAAATCCCGTAAGAAATTCATTCGTATGCAAATGATATGCAGTCATTGATTAATGATCAGCAGGTAGGAGACACCAGCAGCCAATGAAATTACAATTTTTGACATATCTTGGCTGATCGTCGACAGGAACTGTTTCGTTGGAATTTCAGTTTCACTCCTTAAGCCCAAAAGGTTGGGATAATGGTTTGTATCTAGTCGCAAAAAAATGCGTAAATCTTCTATTTTTTTATACTACCTTTTGCATTTGTCTTACTTTTTAAATGTGCCAAATTCAGTCCCGCAGAATCAAAATATTCCACAGCTGAGAAAGGCTGATCAAAGTTACGCATAAAAAAAAAACACGATTCTAGTACTAATGGTGTTCAATTGATACATCATTATTCATAACATGATAATTCAAATACATACAACATAAATAGAAAATTATTTACAAGTCCTTGAGTTCTTTAGCTTTAGTCGCCAAAATTTTACACACAGAACAGTTTCTCATAATTCAAGTTCATACTTTTACGATAAACACTGTGTTATACATAAATTCAAATACTATAAATTTTAACAAGGTAAGCATATGTAAGATAAGTTTTTTGTTTAGTAATGATACTGCATTCGCACATGCAATCAGTTGGAAATTATAAACAACGTATGCATCACTAATCTTAATTCTGTAACGGATACAATTCGGAATTGTTAACAATATGTTATTTCTCGATTGTATTTCTTCTCCTCTTTCTCATTTACCTTCCTTTTTCGCAAAGCCTGGTCCCGATTACGGTCAAGCGATTCAAGGATTTATGATGATAAATTATCTGAAAATTAACAACTTTCATTGATCGACGAAGATGATAACCACAATAATAATAATAATGATTATGATGACGACACGGATCCTAAGAAGCCTTTCACGTGACCGTAATGCTAGAATTTCATAGTTCACGATATCCAAAATGCTGCATGGATAATTGTAATTACCGAACAAGAAGAAGTCGAAGAAAGAGAAGAAAAGCAAAATACGTAAACGTATGACACTGCATACTATCAATAATTTGTGCACTCTGCAGTGTACATTAAGCACCAAATTTAAAACGACTCTATTATACGTATACGTATGCACGTACATATATTTATTAACCATAAGGTTCCTGTGGAGATTGAAAAAAAAAAATCTAACAATACTAATGGCACGAAAAACAGAGCTGAATTTTCAATGAGAGTCAGATGATCTTCGTTTGTGTGAATCCGAGGTCTGGAGTTCGGCGACACGTAAGTCGGATCATTCATTCGGATATAGTAGTGTGTTCGAGACAGAGTTGTCAAGGGCTCGTTGACTGGGTTGCTCAACAGTTCAAACTCTTCACGCTCGACGTTACATTAACAGAACAGAACCCGCGAGGCTAACACAGGCGGTGCAGCAGGCCAAACTGTGTCAATGCCATCGCCTTAGCCGACTCGCACGCACGCTCAGAGACCGTCCATCGAATCACCTCGAGACATCACCTAAATTGTAGTTTGCACTGAAATATGAAAACAAAGACATATTAAGCGCGCGTAATTTTGTACTTGGCTACGCGCAATTGTTTGCACGCGTAAGTACATACATAGATTGAGATACGTTACTTTGGCTCTAAAAGGGTAGAAGTAAGGAAAAGAAAAAAAATACGAATCTAAGGATGATGATTCACGGACTTGTTTTCTGTATGGTAAAAGGAAACCGGTCCTATAACTACGCCAGTTGTTGGCAAATCTTATTTTTGCACAAATGTATTCCGAGTTTTGCACTGAGACACACTGTATCTAAACGTGTTGAAATCACAGGAGCATTGTACAAAGATCTTTTCGGAGAGCATAATTGTCTACAGAGTAAGACAAAGAGGAAGAGGGATGGATCCGAAGCAAACGATTATTTTTGACGTATGTTGCATCATGCAAAAATTGTTTCTCTGACGGAGAGATTGTTTGTGTACATGGGTATTCCAACAGTCTTTCAGTCACACGAATTGATTTGTACACTGTCAATGTGTACACGGCACGGTGTATCTTATCACTGTATTATACCCCGACCCTCCCCCCCCCCCCCCGCCCTTCACAAATGAAAAGAAAAATAACACTGCATATCGTGAAGTGGATCTGTTGCATTGTTGAATCCATGAAACGCAGTAATCTATTTCTCTAATTAATGAATATTTTAAAAACGAAGGAATTGATTAGAACCTAATGATTAACGACATTTGAATAATGTTCGTCGTTCGATATTTCGCCGAAGCAAATCCTGCATCGTTGTTTGAAAAGGAATGGTACAGCGAAAAGCGAGAAATTAAGACAACTTCGAAAAGATCGCATATCAAAAGTCGTCCCGGTGATCAGTTAAGCGAAGAAAACAATTTGTAATAAACGAACGAAGGCGAACTCCGAATTCTATGGAAAGTATCTTACGTGTTTTCGTTGAGGAAGTTTTTACAGATGCTAGTCGAAGGGTGATCGTTCCAGATGCAGATGATGTATAGTTTGCATAGCGAGACAATCGTGATTTCTCTTTATACTCAAGTATATTACTTATTCTAATAGAATGTATGACTGAAGCGCAGAGAATGCCGGGTGATCTTTTGCCACCGCGTTCTCGAGCAGCTCAAGGGTCACTGGGCGCCCTGTTTCAGCTGTTTCCGGGTCCTGAACCCTCGGAACCCTGCCTGAATCCTGGTGGCAGCCGCGGCTGCGACCTGCTGCCTCTTCCTAACGAGAAACCCCCTGACTCCGGCCTGGATTTTCGTCGCCGATTTCTCCTCGAGGTTCGTCTTGTTCGAGGTGTCCTGGCGCTTAAGGGGCGGCGGGCTGGACGCTTCGGAGTGAGAGGTCCTCGGCGATGTCTGATGCAGGCCTTCCTTAAGCTGCTTCCTGACTCTGTACCCCCGGAATCCGGCTTGAATTTTGGTCGCCGCGGTGTTGGCCTTCATCTCGTCTTCCTGGTCCGTAACGGGGACCGTCTTAAGCGACATTAACTGCCTCTTTGGTATAACCACCGCAGGCAGACGTTCCGGAATTTAGCGGTAGATGCAATTTAGGGCCTCGGTGAATTGCTGAGTTGTTGCTTTTTAATGTGTGTCCTTTTCTCTCTACAAATACGAAATAGTTTCTTCCTTCTCGCTCAGATTCGATCGCTTTCGCCGGCTGCAGTGACAACAAACGAAGGATGAAATCTCTCGCTGAACTGATTATAACGAGTGACAATAAGCGAAGCTCCGAACACTTAGACAGCGCAACGTCGACTGAACTCGCGGCATCCACTCTCGTCCGGATATGTATAAGTTCGACAATGTCGCGTGCGCTTGCGCTCGTGCCAACTCCTGCCCGTGTTACATGCAGTGTATAGGTATATGCTTGTAAGGAATTGACGTTAATGTAGGTACCTACACTCATACAGCATCCTTTCGCGCACTGCAATCGTAATAATATTGAAACTACGTCACTAAAGGTCGTTGAAAACTATACTGCTATGTATCCTTAGGCTTATTTTCGTTTCCGCTTATTGCCATGATATGCCATTGATCACGATTACCGGTACACCGAAAATTCCAACGACTGAACTCGATACATTTCCAAGAGACCATTGAGAAAGAAAGTGAGGCGAAGACGCGAGGCTACCGCCTGTAATTCTTTAATTGGCAGATACATGAGAACGAAGATGAATACTGTGCAGAGCAGCTTCGAATCCCTCCCGCATCGCTTTATCTCGAACTGCATACCACGCGCTGCGGTCACAATATACCGGAGTCGAAACATCTGGCTATTCTTCGTCAAGGTTACGTTCACTGCGGACAAACATATTTGTTATGAGCTCGGCATTGCGTATGAAAGAAAGAGGATTGGCCTGGCCTGGCTATTTCGCCTGATTTAATGCTAACAGAGATCGTTGTGAGGCGTACGTGATCAGCTCAATTACCGATTGTGATCGGTTTGATTACCAATCCCCACCCTGTCCGATTGTGCAACGGCATTCTCATCAACGGGCGATTTATTTTCATCCTCCACTGCTCCTCTTGTTGTCCTCAGCTTTTCTTTGTACATCCCAACGAACAATTGGTATACCTACACTATGTGAACGTAACAAGTGATCGCCAACTGAGATCATTGCGCCATTATCATATACAAATCTTTTTCGGTTTTTGGTCATAAGCAGTTCTTTGACTTAACAGGCGTCAGAGAAACGGAAGACATATAGACTCAAGTGATAAGATTGAGAGAGACTGGGATTCCCCTGTCATTGGACAGCAGCCATGAACGGATTATGTTTACAATACAGTTTGTCCAAGAAACAAGCATCGGTAGTTCAAAGTACGATATAGTGGACCAGAGACATTGGAGACATCGTGGTCGTTGCGGTTTCTTTTTTTTTCACATTCTGCACATCCGTCAACATAGAATACACTTGCGTAGTGCAAAATGCGAGTGGAAGCTGTTGCTGGTTTATTGATTTCGCAAATGGCCTCGTTTGGAACTGTGCAAATGAATCAAGAATATAAATGCTGCCCTTCGAAAGCTCCAATCGCCCGACTCGACGTCGTTCAAACCAATGCGTATCTGTGCAGTATATATTTGCCATTGCCGTGTGCTATTCGTATTCTCCCGTAAAGTAAATCAATTTACTATTCGATTTCCGGCAAACATCGTCAGCAGGTCTCTCGTTGTCTCCTGGTAGAATATACTTCGAATTACAGGGTAACGAATTGATTTCTCATCAATCTAGTTGCCTTCATTGCACAGGTGGAATGTCAAATATATTTCCCAACTGAGCTTCAGCCTATCCAATTGTGCGATCCATAAATCGATAATGGTATATCGGATCTCGTGACACGGCCTCTTCTTCGTCGAACAATATAGAACGAACCTCATCTAGATGCAAACAAATCAATTTAGAATCGTCTTATGCACAATTCAATTTCGAATTCGATAAACTGATTTCATCGGGATCAGGGTTCGATTAGTCCTCACTAGTGTCAAAGTGTGACGTGTTGTAGGTATTCTTGAAATCTGGCGTTCGAAACTCCTTGTCACAACTTTGTGACATAATGGTTTAACGTCGTTTTTTGTAAGCGTATACATATACTCGTGCATAACGATGACGTGGACTATGCGTATTCTTCGCAACGTCCTCCGCGGCGGTGACAGAAGTAGATACTATACCTATAGAACAGTATGCACCTCGACGACGGACCATCCAAAAATACAGCTCAAGGTTGTTGAGATCCCGTCATTTTGGCATGCAGGCTGACGTATACACGAGGCATTCCACGGCCCTCCAGGTTTACTCCGGAATATCTCCTTCTCCCTCTTATCGTTCCGCAAGTATCAGTTGAGTCAATGGTTGAATAATTACGGGAAGGCTTGGAATCTTCATGAAACAGAAATAAGTGAACCGCTTGTGAATGCTACTAATTCAGGATGCACAGGTTTTGGCAAAGTCGCCTCGTTAGCTGTTTCCTCTTCGACCTAAAGATACGATCACTACCATGTACCAAAACGGAAATGCTAATTTGATTTTATGCTCATATGCGATGATCTTTCTGCCGCTGTCGTTACATTGACGCGTCTATCTACCATTATAAAGTAGCACAGGCGACTTATACCTATATTACAGGTATACCAATATACTGAACCTAAATAATTTGCAAAGCACTACAAGTGCGCTTATAGAATTTTAAACTACATTTTTCCCCCTCTAGTTGTGGAATGGCGAACACTTTTATCGTTCGAATATGTTCGCGAAGTTTCTTCCGAACTAGAATTCTCATTTTTCTTTCGCCCTTGAGTTGAATCATCGCGACTATCCTTAATCGGAGCAGAATCTTCGACGCTGCCGATCTTTCCCTTCGAACTCTTGGGCTCCCCGAATCTCTCGTCTTCCGATCTGTCCGATTTCTCCTCAACGCTCTTCGGCACAGTCTGCATCATGGTGACCGGAGATTCGGCCCTTTCACCGCTGGCCTGACTGCCCTGGGATCTGTTGCTAGTCAGCTTCAACAAGTCCCTGGGCGTGACGGTGACTTCGAAAATCGGCTTCATTTTCGAGGAAGGATCGCTCTCCGCCCCGAGGCCAAGCATATCGTCCACGTTCATCGAGAACGACATCGTGCCAAGAGATCCGTCCTGAGGTACTTCCCCCTGTAGTTCGGCCTCCGGACGTTCCTCGACAGAGACACCAGCCTCGGTTTCCTTCCCAACGTCTGGAACTATCGGCGTAACACGACTCGTTTCGAGCGACAATCCGGGTAAATCGACGAGCGAATCCCCCGGTGCGTCCGAGTTAGCGTCATCGGTATTCGTTACCGACTTATTGACATCGTTCGAGTTGCTTACCGACGTCAACGTTATCACGTCCGGAACCATGCCTTTCTCCTCGGTTTTCGAAAGTTCCTCTATTACGACGCCGGTCGCCGGCGTCCCGGAAACCGCAAGAGGCTCTCTGATGCTGGTCGAGCTACCCGCAGATACGTCACTCGAAGAAGTGTTGTCGACCGGTAGACTTTCGACGCCAGCGGTACTCTTCAGTAATGACTGAAGGTCCTCGATCACCTTCAAATTCGGCTTGGGACCGACCAGAGAGTCCGTGTCGTTCGTAACTTCCTCGATGCTGGTTATGAAGTTGAGGTACTGACTCTGGAGGACCGCGTCGTTGCTCGAAACTACGACAAGATTGAGTCCCCGATTAGCATGAGGATACTTTTCAACGATCAAACGAAAGCTCGATTCCCCAACATCCCCCCCCTCGACGCTCGTAGATTCCATGGAATCGTGATTCTTTTCGATTGAACCCTCGCGGTTTTCCATGTCGTTATTATCCTCACCGACCATCAGACGCCGAGCTTCCTTCGCGGTTTCTCTACTCATCGCCGTATCGTCGGTGTACTCGGAAGATTCGGGGCGTTGGCGCTGACGTCCTGCTGATAACTTGACAACGGGTTTGAGGTTTACTGCTATTGATGCAGTATCGCCGATAATCACCGGTAGTGGTATACAGTCATGAAATTCCCCGGTATGCTGAAGCCCGTTACCAGAAAATGCGCTCTCTACCGACAATGTTGTTTTCTGAACCGCATCCTCGCGGCGTAGCCTCTGCCTGGCTTTGTAGCCGCGATAGCCGCTCTGAATGGTAGTCGCAGCTTGGGCTAGTCCGACTTCCTCGATCGGTTCCAGTGGGTGCGGCGCATCCGCCTGTTTAAACAACAGGTTGTTTAAAAAATCTATCTGCTCTGGATAACGATAGTGACTACAGGTATCTATATTCGTGCACGAGGATAGAAAAGGATGAGAAAAGTTGCATAAACGTCACGTGTCAAACAAAGTGACTGTGGGCAGACAGGCAAGCATGCAGGGGTTTCATGATGAGCACTTAAAATCGGTCTCCGGTGCTTCCATTCTTGGAAAAGTAATAATAATAATAATCTAGGCCTCGACCCGTTAATAATTTCGGGTCAACTGGTATCAAGTAAAAAATTACGAACCATCGGACGCTTCGATGATCACGGTATAGGTATAGGTGCAGATTGTGCCATCATGCTCTGCTATCGTGAATCACTTTATCAAACGGTCAAACGAAGACCTTCTACCTATATTGAAACAATTCGTTTCAAAGATGATAATTAATTTGTGCCTAACGTACATGACCGATGCATGCACGCTTAAACATTCCACCTTCATTACACACTGGGCTCAACTTGAGGTCTACAGATCTTGGTATATGTATAATATACCTAAGCATATTAGGTCTAGTGATTGTGGATGTCACCAATTTGATTCATCACCAAATGGAAGAGTGGAAGTCGATACGTGGATAAATATAGAAAAATAAAATAGAGGAGTCACCTCGCCGTTAAATGCACGATGACGACAAACACGTGAAATTTAAGTTCGACGCTGGTTGTAACAAGTTGCGAGTTTTAGAGGCCATAAAATATCCTCGGTACGACGGGCGTTCTACAAAATTGCCCCGGTAATTCCCACCTCGTATGTTACATATGATGAATATTGCGTGCCTCCTAGACGTATACAAGGCTGTGATGCTGATGCTGCTACCGCTGCTGCACAATTCGCGTGATTAAGCCGTCCAATTCCGCGTTGAAAATGATCAAAGGAGAACAACAGCTCAGTTCTCGTAGCGGAATCTTCTGGCTTCACAAGGATTACGAAATCGACGTTTCACAAAGAAGGAAAACGTGGTTACATCCTAAACATAATCTTTGATATTACACACACACACACACACACACACACCTATAATTTCCCGCTCGTAATTCATATAATATGTAATACAACAGGTTGAAAAAGTGAAAAGATCCTTCGGCCTCTTCCGACAATGTTAACGTTTGAGATAACGATCGTTAAAATTAACCCAAATAGCGTGAATTCCACAGAGGCAGTTTTCGTATACAGATTAATGGTGATGTTGCCAGTTTAAACGCCTGACTCCATTGCAACAGCAGCAACATCAGCTTTCGTTCTGCCTATACATATACGTTTCGGAAATAGAGCAATATAACATGCGTGCCGCGGGATGAATAATCGCCAAACTATTACACAGAAACGGCTCTTCGTTTATAATTATCCAAACATTAAACAGATCCGCCTTCAAAGTCTCTTGCCCTTGGGCTGGGGGAGCAGTGGGCGTAGGGGAATCCCATCGGATATCTCATTCCCTATCTGGCACCTGCCACCTGCACAAGTGGCCAGACTTTCGACTTCGCCTCTTTGAAGACCGCCCCGTTGTGATGGTAAGGGAGTTGCCTGTTTTTCATGAAACTAAATCGGTCCGAAACATCGGCTGTGATGAAAAACAAATAAATAACTAACTTTCACCCCGGAGGCGACAAGAGAGAGAAAACGTTACACGATCATGCGTACCGAGAGGCTTGAACGAAGGATATTACTTTACAGATGTAGAAATTATTTTAAGAGCATTAGCCCAGCATGTGTCTTTGCCAAAGCTTCGGATTATCCATCCATCGTCTTTCTACGACAAGCCCGTTCTCTGACGTTTATTCTCTTTCAGCGACAGGCCGTCGTTAGATGACATCCCATTTTACGTAAGAATGTTAATATTACACTGTCCTGGCGTAACAAAAAGAAAGGAAAACATCGTCTGCCGTATATTCGTATGTGAATATAATTGTATCATTGAGAATTGGGGAAAAGGGAGGAAAGAGCAACATTATCGCCGTTTCGCCGATTGTTATTGATGTTTGGAATTCATAAACGATACCGTGATCTCGACCAGAAGCCTTTACTTTGTATTTTTAGAAAGCCGCGCGCCGTGAGCAGCACCCACGTCAAATGTAGATACCGTATAATGTTTACACGGCGGTGCGGTGCTTCTTTTTTCTCATCTCTTCTTCCTCCACCTCTACCTCCTCCTCCTCCTCCTCATCCTTGTACCACTAGGCTTCTTCATTTACCTAACATCTCTAGAATCCATCAACGCTCACGATTTAGAAGCCGAAGATTTTTTAGAGCTATTCGAATATCCCTGGATAGTGTTGAGGATGCGGTTTCTCGGCAGAACATCGTCAGAACCGCTTTCGATAAAGCGATAGCCATCCCTCTATAACAGCGATGAACAGAACGTTAGTTATTTTTAGAATTGAGCGAAGATCAATGAACGATATCCTTTCCGATCCTATTGGGAAAAAAGGAGAAATAGAATACCGCAGCATCTTCTCATCGAGAGATCGCGGAGTAGAATTTTTCAAATTTTCAAACCAGAGTATCAAAGTGAAATATTCACAATATAATTACAACCACTGATCGAAAATTGTTGATTCATTAGGACGGATAAAAAAAATTCGCCCAAGATGTATATCCATCTACGTGAATGTGTTGGTAGAAATGAGGTTGAAGTTAATAACGTTACTTTAACGATGCATGTTCAGAAAAATCGTTACTTGGACACTTGGGATTTTCTGAAATTCAGCTATTTAATAATATAAAAGTCATCCCCTTGAAACTCGTTCTAAAATTATAGAATAAAAATTTTTTCCGTCATGTTTCGTTATGTTAACATTACCAAGTTCAGCCTCCTTGGGAGGATAGATTGTATATTTCACAAGAAGCTATTAAGCGTGCACCACTGTTCATCCTCA
Organism: Neodiprion lecontei; assembly: GCF_021901455.1. Lineage (NCBI taxonomy): Eukaryota > Metazoa > Arthropoda > Insecta > Hymenoptera > Diprionidae > Neodiprion > Neodiprion lecontei. The sequence continues at coordinate 169,207 of NC_060266.1, forward strand.
TCATAATCGACCTTCTCCAGTTTGGCGGGATCGGCCCCTTAGCATCGCTTACCAGACAGCGAATAATTGAAGTTACATACGTATGCACGTATACATAATCTGCGTATAAGACTCCCATACACGCATAGCGTACATGACGAATTCATCCCACGGATATAAAATGTTGTTATCGTTCCACTCGCGGAGCATAACGACTCGGCATTGCTATCAGCACCATTGTGTGCGTAGAGTTATACACATGTCTTCCTGCATGAGTACGTAAGGACCTTGTGAATGAAACAATCTATTATTAGTCTCGAAAGCACAATACATCTCTGCTACGTGTGTGTTTGAACTATTCTCTTCTCTTCTCTTCTCTTCTCTTCTCTTCTCTTCTCTTCTCTTCTCTTCTCTTCTCTTCTCTTCTCTTCTCTTCTCTTCTCTTCTCTTCTCCTCTAACTATATGAATTCATCCTAACGCACAACTCAAACGATTCATTCTTCTTCTAATCTTAATTTCCTCCTTTCTATTATTACATCAATTTCCACATGTTGAAGAAAAATTGAAGCAAAAAATTGCCTCCGGCTTTCCTTTCCCGAAGAAATTGATCAAATGTATTTTATTGTTGCTTCATTTGCGAGAACCTTTTGTACCTAACGCACGTAATAACGGCGTTACAAGCGCATAATAATATTGTGCAGTATTCAGACGTAATAAATCTGATAGGGGGAGGGGAAAAAAATATTTCGGTAAATCGTCGCCTCGGCACGAGCTGTCGGTTTAAAATAGATGTACGTAAATATATATTTTTTCGTGACGTCATTATGAGCCTGATATGTGCTACAGCACCCACTACCAACCGCTAATACTCATTTATACACCTATATACCTTCCGTCGTTGCGTCAGCAAACCCGCCAACTAATCCCTGTCTGACTATTATTATTTACACTCTGAAAATAAATCTCAGAGATATGTGTAATGTATACATGCACGATTATGTATATATTCAATGATAATTTACTTTTTCACCAATTTCCTCTCACCAATATACGTACAGTATAGGTATGATACACCTATGGTGTAATGTATAATAAATGCAAATGTTTTGCCGCAGGAAACAGGAAAACAGATCAACGACGAGGGATAAAATCAAGGTAGGTATAGGGGTAGGTACGTATTAATTAATCCGGATTCGAATCACCGATTGTCGTCTTTACGTATTGTTTACCGCGAAAGCCCGCATTATAATGTAAAACGTGTGAACATGCAGGTATACATACGCGCATATGCAATTCGCAAGGTAACCCGAATAACCGGAAATAGACGATTAAATTGGCTCGGCGTGCGTCGTCGCAGAGTCACGAACGAACGGCTATAACGCCTGGACAAACAAGGTTGAGGCCGTCATTTTTCCTATACATCCGCCATGCGTATGTACACATTGTAGGCATATATACGTATACGATACGATTATAATGACACGTACGCCCCGAGCTTTCGTGCATAGATATGGAAGAATGGAAAAATGAATCAGACGGAGAGACGTAAACACCTGGAATCGATGGCGAACGGTTGTAAGGAATAATTGAAAAGATTGTTTAAACTCACGCGAACGAATGTGAAAATGAATTCTGACCCCAAAGGGGTCAAGGACCCAACGCGCCGCAGTTGAAGAGTCGTTGTTCGCCAGCTGGAAGAACGCCGGTGTGCCTCGTTCACTGCGTACATGCCGAACCTCGTTAAGAATTTTAATAGAAGGAGGCGTCAAATTCCAGGAAGGTGTGCCAAAAAGGAGGGAAAAATTTGTTTTTTTAAATAAAAACAAAAAATATACACGCACAAAAGAGATGAAAAAAACCGAACTTACACACGTCACAATTTTCCCCAAATAATCACCCGATAAATGAGGCTAGATGAGGGGAAAAAAGAATGCTGTACCTACTAATTTGGTTTCATCAACAAAAATATCGCGTTAATTGATTACGTAACGGAACGAGACGTGCTAATGCCTGTTATTCGCACTTCCTGTCTGAACTATGCCTATACATAGCTATATGTGCATATTTTTTCTTATAAATGCCTGTTCATTATTTTCATTAGCACACTTTGAAAACATTACGAATATCCTGCAATACGCATGCGACGACTGTACATGCATGTCGCATGCTGGTACATCTTACTGTACGATAATATGAAGAATTTATGCCTGTGCGAAATTTATTCGAAGCTAATTTCTACGGCGGTGTGTGTCGGGTGAAATTTTGGCACATGTCTACCATCGAAGCAGCTGTTTTCTTTCAGGTAAGAACGCTGGGTGGAAACTCGCAAAGATAACGAAAAGAAATTGAATCAAGATTAACACTAGAACTACCACACCAGTCAACTCGACTGGTCTTTAAAAATATGCAATAATAGAATACGTTTACATCAATTTGTGAAATTTTTTTTATTACCAGGTATTTTTCAAAGACCCGTCATTTTGACTGGATTTGGTAGAAATAGCTTCGTCTTAATTTCTAATGTTAAAGTCTGACTTACCGCAACGCTGTCCTGAATCGAGGGAACACTGTCGAGGGTGGAACTACGCCGCTGAGCACTCTGGAGCCGCCTGCGAGTCAAAAATCCGCGAACCCCTGATTCCCGAAAAAGATAGCACAGGAGAAAATTAGTAGAGAGAAAATAGGAACAAGTATAATATGTGAGAGAAATGTAGGAGGTGGTGAAAAATAAGAAAACATTCCCTCTACTCACCGGCCTGAATTTTTGTCGCTGCGGAATTGAATGTGCTACTTTCTGTGGTACTTTCCTCACTCGCCGTTAACTCAGGTACATAAATATGGTACTCCATTCGCTCGCCGGATGTCCCGTCGTCGACGAGGATGTTCGTAACTACTTCCGCCTTCGGGGGATACGCGGCCACAGGTGCAGCCGAAACCGCGGGCGTCTTGATTCCCTCCGGAATCTGCAAGCTCTGAGATACCAATTTCGCGTCATCTGTTGTCTTTTCATTCATTCCTTCATGCTTCATTTTGGTTTCTCTGATGATCTGTAGTTCTTCAACGCTTGATCCTTCGATTTTCTCTTTCGTTGTTTGTGCTTCATGTACCATTTCATCTACTTTTTTAGATTCTACTTTAGGCTGTTCTTTGGGTTCCTTTTTAATAGACTTGTCGTCATCGTCTGTAGGCATTTTGTCAACCGTGTTTACCGGCACTTCTTCATTTATTTCCTCCACCTTTTCAATCGATTCTCCTTGTTCTTTTTCACGAATTTCTTCAACTATCTTTCTCTCACCTTTTTCAGACATTTCCTCAAGTTCTTTTTTCGTCAATTCTTCACGCGGTTCCTCAGGTTCGATTTTGTCCAGTTCCTTGTGTACTTCTTCAGGTTTACCTTTAGCAAGTTCTTCATGTACTTCTTCAGGTTCGATTTTGTCCAGTTCTTCGTGTACTTCTTCAGGTTTACTTTTAGCAAGTTCTTGGTGTACATCTTCCGGTTTACTTTCAGCCAGTTCTTCGTGTACTTCGTTAGTGATCCGTACAGTTACATTTGCTGATACCCCTTCAGGTACCGTTTGGGGCTTTTTATCCTTAACCACCTCGCTCTGAATTTCTGCAACCGCCGTTTTAATCACTTTTCCAGGTAAGTCTTCATGCAGTGTTACAGTTTCCTGTTCAGACACGTTTTTCGCCAATTTTTCATGTACTTCTGCAGGTTCCTTCTGAGAAAATTCTTCACGTATTTCTACTGTCATGTCCGAAAGTTCTTTTCTAGCCCCTCGTTCAAGTACTACTTTAGATTGTTTTTTCACCCACTCTCCGTGTACTTTTTCGGATTCCTTTTCCAATACCTCTTCATCCACTTTTCCATGTTCAGTATTAACAACATCTAGATTCACTAGCTCGACCATCTTCTCAGATATATTTTCAGGTGCCTTTTCAGTTTCTTTTTTGTCTACCGTTTCAGAAATTCGTCCAGCGACTTCATCCATTTTTTCAACCACTGCTGTAACCTTCTTTTCACCTCCCCCAATTCCCAGTTTCAGAGTCGCCGAATTACTTTCACCGTCAATATCCGCATATTTAAAACCGATAACATTGGCGTCCGGCTGGGTGATGTAGGCGACGACTTTGGTACAGGGATCTTCTCTTACGACAACGTTTTCCTGGACAATAGTATCTCCGCAAACGGACTCCTTATTCTCATCAGCCCCTTTAATAAGTGCAGAAGTTTCATTCTCGCCGGAAGGCTTGCCAGCGTCGCTATCTTCTTCGGCAGTCGGATCGTCCGAAAGTTGAAACGACGAAACGGTAATATCCTGGAGTGAGTCTAAATTGAGCTCTGGAACGTGTGGCATCGAGCCATGGCACTGGGGGACCAAGCTGTACAGATTCTTACCACCGTCCTCAGCCGGCTGATCGGTAATCGTGGTTTCCTTCACCTCGTTCGACGACTCCGAGTTTCTGGGGCCAATATTCACCGCGCAAGAAGGCGAGGTCACCGACGATTCGGGCGCCGTTATTCCACCGTCGTCGGATATTGTAGTCTCCTTCACCTCGTCTGTCGACTCGGTGGTCGTCGAGTCCGTGATGTTTCGCTGAAGCAGGCCAAGAGCCGACGTCATGGTAGGCGACGTCGTCCTCCAGGGTCCTTCAACCTCGGCACGATTCTCTGTCTCAACTCTGGAACTTTCCAGAGATCCGTTATCCCGGTTTTCAGACGACCGCCCCGCCTCTTCGTCGACCAGACCGCGGCTTACATCCTCGGGAATGGATTTCTTTGTGTATTCCATAATTGCAGCGGTCTCCCGGTTTTCAGAAGCATCATCGATCTCCTCCGTCTCGGCTATGTCGTCGAGAGTTGGAGTCACGGCGTTCATGGGAGCGGTAACGACGCTTCCTGCCCCCACAGAATCCGTCACTTCTTTATCGTCTTCTTCTCTAATCAGGTCGAGATCCTGCCTGGGTATAATTACCTCATTGCTCGTCTTCAATCCTCGAATAAAATCAACGTCTGTGTGAGGTGACCCGACGATTGTCGCCTCCTGGTGAACGATCTCCCCGAAATTATCAAGGATATTTCGCAGCGATATTTCACGACTCTCTTCGGTGTCTTGGCTGGTTTTCGAGCGGGTGTCCTGCTCCTCGATTACGATTTCAAGTGTCTCCGACGACGGCGTGTCCGTCTGTCTATCGGGGATCACCACCGTCGTTACTGAGTCCGGTATTTCATAGGGCGATCCTTCGGTAAGGACGTAGGAATTCCCCAACGAGTCTGGTGTGCCCGAAGGCAGCTGTTGCCCATCCGATTTCGCATCTGGTGTTTTACTCTCGTTTGTATGCTTATCAGATTTTTCCTCCCGATCTTCACCGGCGTTCGTCGAACTTTCTGTATTCTGACCTAAACGTGGTGTTGAGCGATTCACTTCCACTTCGGCGACGAATACTTTGATTGTGTCCGTTTCACTTGTGGTTGTAACGTACTCGGTTGGTATCTCGAGAATAAACGGAGTCTTCGGAACGGAATTCCTTGTCGTCACTGGATCGTTTGGGTTCTCAAATCCGTCGCCATGATGGGCAGTGCCTATTTGGTCAAGTTTTCCTTCTTTCCCAGCAAGATCGAGGTTTCTCAACCGTTTTGATGCTTCTTCAACTTCCATCAGCTTCTCCTTCATAAATTCTGCAGGTTTAGTTCTGCTCTCCTGAATCTTCTGACCCTCTGAACAGGTTGCTTCCGTATTCATCACCGGTTCCGCCTTCACTTCACAATCGCTTTTTTCTTTTTCAGCGACATGCGCCTTAGGATGCAGTATCTTCTCGATTCTCTGTTCTGTCGCTTCGATTTCCATAAGTTTCTCCCTTATTCCGGCGTCGACGCCGGTTCTTGGAATTACGCGACATGCGGAATCCGATGGTGTTTCGATGATTATAACGGTATTCTCAATCGCTGCCGGTTTCTCCTTAGTTTCAGCGTTATTTCCGTCGTCCCGAGTCTCCTGAATCTCAGGATGCAATATCTTTTCGATTCTCTTCTCCGTTTCGTCAATTTCCATAAATTTTTCCTTCATTCCCGCCTCACTTCTCGACTTCAGAATCTCTTGAGTCTCACGTTGCAATGTTTCCTCGACGTTTATTTCGGTATTCTTAACTTCAATCGGTTTCTCCTTCACATCAGCACAATTTTCTTCTTTATGAATATCCCGAAGCTCAGAACGCAATATTTCGTCTATTCTCTTCTCGGCCTTTTCAACTTCCACCAACTTTTCTTTCACCCCGACATCAACATCAGAGTTTCGGGTATCCTGATCTTCGGGCTGCAATATCTTCTCAATTCTCTTTTCAGCTTCCTGTATTTCAATCAGCTTTTCCTTAACCCCAACGTCTATTGTTACTCCCTGGATTTTCTGCGTCTCCCGTTTAGCACCGGAATTTATGGCATTCCTGAGGCGCTCTTCTGGCTCTTGTATTTCCACAAGCTTTTCTTTGACAGACGCAGCACCAGCGTTGTCGATCGAACTTCGACTCGGCTCAGCCGTCCGTATATTCTCAATCTTCTTCTCAGTTTCCTCGATTTCCCTCAACCTCTCGGTTATCCCAACGCTTGCCTGATCCGCACCAAACGTTCCCACCTCATTCAGCTTCGACTTGAGCTCAGCAATGTTGTCCCCGTGTTCATCAGGCTCGAGCGAATCAGGCCTTGGCGACGCGTTCTCGCCGATATCCGGAGTGACATTCAAGCTGTCCTTGAAAATCTCCTCTGTCGGAGCGTCGGGTAGAATAAGCTCGACTTCAACCGCGTCTATGAGAGCAGACGGATCCCCATCGATTGTTCTCAAGTCGAGAGGGCCGCCCTTCGGTTCCGGGATTCGTACCGAGGCCTGGAGACTGGGGAGAACGAGTTCCTCACACTTTTTTGGGGACCTGGGAAGCTCGGGAGGAATCGGAGGCAGTACCAGGTTATCGGAATCGGTTCGCGACACGCTTCTCGAGGTATTCTTCGAAGACGGAGGTCTGACGGCGGGCAAGGAGACGCTGGGCGAACCGACTGAAGCCTTCCTCGCACCGTCAGGATGATTGGATGCGTCTGATTCACCGTTTCCAGTGCTCCGCTTCGTGGATCCTATACGCTCCTCTTCCTTCGAAATCGCGAGACCCTTGAGACTGCCTCGACTTTCGACAGACTTTGTACCTTCGGCTATTTCGCTCTTCGTCTCCTGTTTCACTGGTTCACTTTCCGACGCGAGGGTTTCAATACCTTCTAGGGAATCGGCACCCGCCGACGTCTTCTCCGACTTTGACCGGCTTCGTCGCCGCGTCGACTTTCTCGAGCGTCTCGTAGCCGACATCGCGCTTCTGCTCCTGACGTCGTCGGTCTGATTCGACTTGTCAGATCTCGTCGAAGTGCTCGTCGACTCATCGACGGACTCGTATCCCCTACTGCTAGTTTGTCCAACCGAAGATCTCGCGCTCATCTCCCTTACCCTCCTCAGTATCGACGGCGCCGCATCGTCGATCACCTCCTGCACTCTGTCGACATAATTTGTCGATCTCAGCTCCTCCAGACTTTCGGAAGAACGGAACTTGTCAAGAACAAACCCCCGGACTCTGTCCATGCTCAGCGTCCTCGGGATCTTCGCCAGTGACCTCGATAAGGCTTTGGCGTCAGTCTTCTGCTTTTGATTATCCGTTGCGTTCGTCTCCTTTTTAACTACACTCGTCAAATCATCCTTATCGTCCTCCTTCTCTCTCTGGACGAACTTATCCAGCGATTTCTCGCGCGAGGATCTGAAACGCAATTACAACGCAGTTGGGAGAATAACGATCATAAAAACACGATTATACTCTCGCTGCTTCAAATATTTCGTACCTCATCAGTGTCTTTTTCGACCCCCCTGGATGCCTAGAGCCAACTTCACGTGTGCTCCGACTGTCCTTGCTGCTGTTCCGGTTCTTCCTGAGCTCGGACTTGATGTCCTTAGCCAGGAGGTTTCCTGTGCCAGTCAAGGTCGGAATCTGCGAAATGATTTTCGGGTTTCCGTTCGAGTCACTTTTCGATTTGTTATCCGAAGCCACGTCCGCGTCCCTGGGCACCCGCCTCTTGACGAACCTCTCGCTAGAGCCGCGCCTCTTCTGACTAACCGGGAACGTGTCGACTCCAGCGTCATCCCCGCGACTGACTTTATTCTCCTTCTCGTTTCCAAGAGCTCTGACCTCCTCTGTACTGACCTTCCGCCCTTTGTCGCCGAATATGCTTCTGTGTCGCTCAAGGACTCTCGCAGTCTCGTTCATCGACCACCCGCTGCGTTCCCTCATACTTTTTTCCCCTGGAGATTGGGCGTCGGTGCCGCTCCGCTTTTTCAGGGACTCGTTTATTTCCCGGAGAGCGGCGGTATTCCCGCTTCGCCCCGGCAGGCTGCCCACCGCTCCGTACCCGTCCCGCAGTTTCAGCAGCTCCTCGAAATGCTGCGCCGCAAAGACGTAAATATCCTCCGGTCGGTGTCGTATCACCTCCCGGGTGAGGCCCTCGACGGCAACCGCTAATCCATGCGGTACCCGCGGCGCCATCACCAGGTCGCCAGAAGTCCGGAGATCCCGTTTGGCCGTACCCATCCTGCAGAGACAAGATATAAGATTTAACAGAGAAAGAGGAGAAGGAGGATCGCCGTACAAAATTAGATTTGACGTCATCGAGTTTTCCATTCTTTTCGATAATTTACCGGCTATACTTTACGCGTCAAAATAACAAGCCTAAAATTGTAGAATGTTTTTTACCAAATCTTAATAACTGCATACGTTCGATAATTTGCATCGCTATTGTTCGGAAAAAAACTGGCTATTTGTGTGTTCAAGATTTTAGAAGAAGCTATACTTGTCGAATGCGTGGGCACACGTAACACTCATACACGCCATATGTATAGAACGGGAATAAATTATTACACCAATGATAACTGATAGGATAATAAGTTAATAACGCTATACCTATACGTATAACGATTCCACAGTGCTTGTATAGCGTTATAAGATTTGAGTATTCCAACACCGCCAGAAACCGCCTGCAACCAGATATTCTCCAACACGTATGTATATATATATATATATATATATATATATATAGATCGAGAAAAGTTAATCGACGTACAAAGAAACATGTATATTGCGGAGGAACCGTCTGTGCGAAAATTATTCACACAAGCAGAAAATCAAAGGAATAAAAATAATGAAAATTTCCAAAAATACAATATATAATTCGAACGCCTGCACATCCGTTACTGGTCTCGCACGAGATCTGTTCGCAACGTTCGAATAGTACACGATTTGTAAAGTGGACACAATGTTATCTCCCTCTCTCGCTTTCTTTCTTTGCATAAACATCACCATCGTACTTATTTTTAATACAATTATTACAGAATTGGCGAATCGATGCCGTCGATGCTTCGTTGTCTGATCGCGTATATCGATTACCTGATGTGCAAGAATGCGGAATTAGGTTGACCTGCACCTGTCTGTACGGGGCGTTCTCTTGAAACACTGGGCGGTCGGCAAGAGGCGACGAAGAGGTTTGACAGCGGCGAAAGATTACCCACGTTTGACAGAGAGACGAGGTCGGTTGGTTCACCTTCCCCGGCGGTTTCACCTTCGCCGAGGGACGACGGGCGCGCGATCGATGTTTTTCCATCGATTGCAGAGAGAGCGAGTGTCGTGCCTGTGTACTTCGGACTTGTGCAAAGGCGACCGCGAGCTGCTCAAGCCACGCTACTACCCTGAAATCGATAACACTATGTAACATGAGCAAGGGTTTGAGTGTTCGCGATTGCCTGCTCGTTCACCCACACCTGGGAGGATAACTACGATCCGTATGGATCGCCGGTACTGCTTTTGACCTCGGTGACCTGGCACGCGACCCTAGCCAACGCCGACGTCTTTTCGGGGTGACGGATGGATTTGCGTAGGTAATTTGATATGCTAAGGTATTGCAAGATACCACCCGACCGTCCGGCGTACGCCTCGTTATCTCCGCATCGTTCGACCTAGAATAGCATCGATAAGTCTATACCGCGTAGAATTCGAATATTTAGACTCTTGAAAAACTAATGCCGGTGCTGCAGAGCTTCAAAATTACTGCTTCATACGTCGCGGAGCGATTATTTCCCCTCTACTGCGATAGAAAATACAATACAAACGTTGTTGATCTTTTCCATCGAGTTCTGTTTACATTGAAATTTAAATCATCTTGTTCTGGAATATATAAGGCAGCGTTAATTTGCATGCGAATACTCAACATACCCGCTTTAAATATAAAATGCCAGTAACTGATAGGCTTTAAAAAAAAAACTTCTTACAACTAAGAAGTGTTTTTTCTTTTTAACAAAAGCTGTATTACACATAGTTTTCACGTCATCTGCAACATCAAGCACGGTTTCATTTCTAACGCTGAAATTCACGTCATGGGCTCTCCTTCTGTTTTGTCATTTCTTCGAATTTTTCCTTGTCCGTCGCATACTGAAGAAGATATTCGGCCTCCAACGGATGCAGAATCGGACCTGTAACAACAAGGCAGTGCAACGGTGGCCCGAGATCTGCCTCTATCATTTCGCGCAGAGAACAGGCAACGATTCGCTGATCATCGGCCCCGACGCGCGCCAATCCCACGGCCAGGCTGTCGCCAGTGAAAGCTGTGGAATTAGAAATATAAATGTCCAACCGTGTCCATTTTTAGCATGCTGAAATTGAATTTACAAATTTTTTTTACAACCTCAAACTAACAAACTAGATATCCTACCTAAACCTTTTTCGCCAGCTTCAATCTTCCTTTCGACAATCTTCAGTAGCTGATCGGCAGCTTCGGCAACGCTCATGAACCTCGGAGGCATGTAGTCCTTTTTCCGTTTCAGAATGCTCTCCAGAGTGGGTTCCTTTACTTTGATATCCAAAAGACAGAGAGTGTGAAGACCACGTTCCCTGTTCGTCGCTATTTTATCGTAGAAACTATCTGGCTCCCAGTTCTCTATCCAATAAGGAATCGAGACAACTTCTCCGTAGGAGTATAGCTGCAGACCGCAGCAGCCAACTGCATTCAATATAGAGGCATTGTGAACGACCTGAACTTGCACCCCCTTCTCTCTCGCCCTGAGAACCAGATCCGTGTGAGTCGTCGCTCCGAATGGATCGCCAACGACAAGGAAAGCCACCTTCTTTACTTCCGCTTCGGCCAGAATCTCGTCGGCCCCGCTCTCGACCAGTTCTCTGTCAGCAACAATGACTGGTCTGCCATAAAATTTTTCCTGGAACAATAAAATACGTCATAAGTATCCATTGTCGTCAATTTATCTAATACATATGGGTCTCGGGCAAAAAACTAAGAACTCGAAAGAGGAAAACAATGAAAATTCTCAAATTCAAATATTTTTTTCGCATATACGCGCACGATTCGAATCAAATCGAATGTTCGAACCTGCTGACAGTGCTGCTACCTGACAGGGATGAAACGAGACTTAAATGAAACTTGTTACACAGATGATAAGCTTTTAGGAATAACAGATATTTTGTTTACTAAACACTGTAGAAAACCTTATTTTGAGCTAGGCGTTGTCGAGCCTAGATTCAAAGTCAGGCTAATTTAAGTTTGATCAATTGAATTGATAATTGATGAATAAGAGTCGTTGCCAAAGGTAAAACTAAATAAACTATCTCACCAAAGTCTCATGCCCGACGGTCAGTACCGACGTGTAGGCCTCCAGATAGACGCGATCGCACTTGCGAATTATTTCGAAACCCTTGACTGTCACGTCCTTAGCGTCACCGAGGCCTAAGCCTATCACGTATAACATTGTTTAAGAAATAAATATTTCTACTTTCACTTTCGTTTTCCGTAAAGTGTTGTTTGTTTTCGCAGTGTGATTGACTTGGAAGACAGACAGTCCGCCATGCGCAGATAAATTCCGCCATTTAGAACGCAATCGATATAATCGTTATGCTGCAAACGATCGAATCGAATCGATTGTCACGTGACCGCGCGACACGTTATTTTTTTGAAATTGAAGCATGAAAACTGGCCAACGGGATACAAGCAACTATTCACCTCTTTTATTCTGACAAGGTCCGGTAGTTTAAAAAAGAACCGAAATAAAAAAATACTTTCCGCATACAGTAAACGTTTGGAACTTAACGAACTATTTATGAATTATTTGAGTATTACTTATATTGTAGTATAAATACAGAATTCCTTAGTTTGTAACTTGAAAAGAGAAAATCCCATCGTTACTTCAGATTTGAAAACGCAAGTGAACGCCATGAACGCACTTATAATGCTGAAGGAATTCCGTATAATAATATTAACAATAATAATATTATAAAAACTCAAATAAAAACCATTTCATACTGTACATACTGTCTAAGCAATAAAATATTTAAGTATAATACATGCTCAATAATTGTTTGAGATTTTTTCCATCTTTCCTTCTTTTTTTTGGTTGGTCCCATTTCATCACCTTTTTCTTCCTTCGTCTTCTTCTTAGATTTCATTGACACTCATTTCTCTACTAATGTAAGTTACGCGATTTCATCTGAAGCTCAAAACGCCGATTGGTTCGCACCCCTTGCAAAATTGATCGATTTTTGTCCTGGATATTTTTATTCCTTGAAACCAAAAATAAAGGCAAAACGAATAAAATAAAGCAAATAAGACTTCACTTTTCTCACAGAATAAGAAAGCACCGAAATTTTTGTACTAACCTCACAGCACTTGATGGAGGATTCTTCTTGATTGCTGTCCGGGCTTCAACTTTTCTTAACTTGAATCCGAATCTGTTGTAGCCTTCACTCTGCTGGGTGGTAGGTGCAGGCTTTGGTGTGCTTGGCAGTGGTTGGAAGTCCGATACAAGAGCTAAAGATGTATTTAGGAAAAAAATCCATTGGATTGATTTGTAGTTGTAGTGATATTCAATCGCGACAAAAATATTATTTTCAACTCTTACATCTGCATTTGATACTCACGTTGGAAAGTCCGAGCAGAAGACACCGTACTGAACTCGACGTGCCTCTTGGCGACACGTTCCTTGACATCGACGAGAGATTCCATTTGTGCAAATTTCTTCTGATGGATTTGTGCAAAATTAGGTATTCTTCTAGGAGCAGGTACCTTAGCTTCTGAAAACCAAAATCAATAATTGTGGTGAATTAAAGCATCGATAACGTCTATCTAAAACGGATGTAATTTGATATACCGTTTACCTGTTTTTGACGTAGAAACACCTGGTTGCCGGGGTCTACTGAGTCTGTTAATGGAATCCTGAATGGTTTGATTGAATTTAGGAGTTTTGTTCAATAAATTTGAAGCTGAGTTGGACCTTCGCTTGTTACTGCTTCTCAGCTGTTGATTGATCTCATTTCCTTTGGTCAGAGACCGGGATCTCCTGTGTTGACTATCCATGCCAACACTGCCTCTAGAGCGCCGGGCCGATTGGACAACTCCAATCCTGTGCCTGGCGGGCGTCTGTACAGTGCGTACAGATTTTCTGACTGAACTGGTACCAAGGGCAGGCGATGAGGTGCTGGTTTTCTGAGCTGGGCTGGCAAAACGAACACGGCAGCGTTTCTTTGCATCTGGAGTACAATTGCTTGGCTCCATAGCAGAAAACGAACGTTTTCTTGACTTCTGTAGACTAGGCGTCTTGGGCTCAGCCAGTTCATACGTTGCATCCTTTTCTCCCGATTCGCTGATCTTCTCTGCGTTTTTTTCTTTCTGTTTGAGAGTCAATTCCACAGATAACTCGTAGGTGCCATCCTTGGCTTTAGAACTATCATCAAACATGTCATCGCTCATGGCGATTAGTCCAAGGGATTCATCATCGCTCGGTCTGGATTCCTTCTTGTTTTCCATAACTTGAGATATTCTCTGTGGCGTTATCATGGGGCTGCTCGTGGAGCCAGAAGAAAACGTTATAAAATCAGAAGTAAGATTCAAGGAGCGCCTTATCCGACTCCGAGGAGTCGTTGTTGGAGAAGTCTCAGCCAACTCCAGTAAAGCCTTAATTTTGTTTGGAGGGACACCGAAAGGTGACGAAGTGGCAATGGCGGCTGCCGCTTCCTTCGATACTGGAATTGGTCGCAGTGGAGTTCCAGATGACGTTATCGGCGAGCGTTTTTTTGCGGTGGATTTTGGCCGCCTTGGACTTTCCGGCTGGGAAAGGCTGGATCGTTTCACATTAACCGGTGTTGAGATTCTGCCTCTAACCAGCAGACCACTTTTCTGCAACGCGGCGGGTGTTTTCACAGGAGATTTACGGACTTTGGAAGCGGGAGTGGGCAACCTTTTGGATGGCGTTTTAAGGGCTGAGGTTTTGCGGCTTTTTGACACTTTTGGTGACACAGAAGGTTGGTCGCTCAGTTCCTTTCTAAAATCCATCAGCGCAACAAAGGGATTATTGCAATCCACCTGCATACTAGTGGTCTGTGTTTCTTGAACAGTTTGTCCTATGGAAACACTCGACTTGTCCGAAGTTGCGGGCGATTCGACAGTTATCGGCAGCTTCCTCGGTGTCTTGGAAAGCCGTAACGGTGAGTAAGAGTGCGTCTTGGGTGAGCCAATGTTGAGCGGGGATTTTTTTGGCGTTTTGGAAGACCTGTGCGGTGTCAAGGTAACTAACATCGGACTGCTCTCAGGCGTTACTGTGTCGATAGGGACAATGCCAAGCGGCAAACTCTGTTCCTGTTCCTTCGAAAACGATTTCCTTGGTGTCTCTTTAACTTTTCGATATTCCTCTCGATTTTTATTCTCATCTGCATCCTGAATTTCGTCACTTTGCCCTGGCAATTTACTGTGGTAGCTAGGATCAGGTTTTTTTTTCGCCGAAAAGGTCTTCGCTTGTAACCTAGTTAACTTTACAGGGGTTTCGATTAGAACCAGCCAATTTTCAGTCAACGTGTTGTCTGCCACAGCCAATACCCGTTTTTTTCTATCCGTTACGTTACGCTGCTGCGGTTTTAATTCCGCCACGGATGTTCCGCTAATGTTGTCATTCATTTCTTTCCGCAACCTCGACCTTAATGGACGATTTGCTATCTCCGGCTCTTGCAAAGTATTAACTTTGTCAAGTTTCAATTGTCCAATCGGCGACTCAGCCTTGTTCTCACTATCGGAATCGCTCGAGCTTTTTGTAGGCTTCCGTCTACGGCTTCCTGAAAGTTTTGTAAATCAGGTATGAAAGATATTCTCACTCGATATAAGAAATAAAGCTTCAGGCTGTCCAGCGAGTAAACAATTATTGAATTCTCTGAGATTCTCAGATCCTTTAATATGCTGGACATCCTGAACCGAACGTTGTGACAAGCGACAAATTCATCTTACTAGTCGACACAGCAGTGTTGCCTGCGTTCTCTGGCAAGGCACCTGCAACAGAACAGTAATATATTTAAATTATATAGGAAGAACGGTATTAATATTATAATCATGGAAAATAGGACAAACTTGTTTTCAAAATACTTTGATCTTAATCACAAAAGTTGTATGAGGATAATTTCTGATTGACTGATTTTCCTTTCCCCTTTTAATGCAAGATTAAATAAACAACAGTGCCAAGTTCGGTCACCCTGTTATCAAAAGTTGGACAATCATATGATGAGATACAGTTGTACAAGATAAAACACTGAAGGAAAGTAAGACGTTTATTTGTACTTTTTCGATTGCGTCCCGATGCGGTTGACGGTGTTTTCATAGTCTTTGAGGAGGTGTTCGACATCGCCGCCGGCAAAGCTTCCGCATTCTCGTTGTCATCGTCGATAAGTGTCCGCTGATCTGAAATTTTAACGGAGACGATCCATTGGTTAGGGATGGCGAGGAACTCTTTCCATTTCTCGCCGTCCGATTTGAGAGGGCAATCTAACGGCGCGTGTTAATATTGACATGCTTATTGCTTACGCTTTCGAGTGAGGCGTTGGAATTGTCGTTGGGGTGCCGGCATGCCGCTCTCGTCGCTGCTGTGCTTCCTCTTCCGCACCATGTTTACCTTTCCAGAACCACAGGAACGTCGTAGACAGCGTTGAACCGATCCGCGATAACCGACGACAATTTTCACTGACGGATCAGAATTATTTGACGGCTAATTAAAATCTGTCACCCGTCTCTTTTCCCGCTATCGTTGCTTGCTCCCGCTGTTTTGCCCGTTTTTGCACCGCCTTCGGCGTTGAATAACGCTTTTCTCGTTTCAAAGTTTGAAACCGTTGATCGGGGCGCTGCTGCCAGCTGCCTTGGCATGAACTCGATTCATTGCCTTAGAATAACGACTCACAAGTGTATCCAGGGACATGCGTGAAAACGCGCCATATTTTACAGTCGAAAACTTCTAACAAGTCACGATCCCAACTATCGACTCGTTCGCGGGGTGTTGAGTGAATTTCATGCCTTCACATACTCTTTGGCGTTCACTTCCTTACAATGTTTACTCCGTCGATAATTGCGGTATAGCACTGACTTTCAGGTGTACTTTGTCTTGCCGTTAAATAAGAATTGTAAATAAATTATAACCGCGTAATTTTCCACTTATAAAATGTTTAAGAGAAAATTAAAAGCGCTAGATTACATAGACCGGGATAAGATAAACGCGAATGGTGAGTCGCAACCGGTTAGCCGGTACACATACAAAAATTTAACCTCCGGTCTCTCACAAGAGCGATAACAATTTTTCTGAAATTTCAATAATATCGTCTTTAGACCCACAACACTTTCGCAAACTGGTCGTCTGGCTCGAAGACCAAAAGATACGTCACTACAAAATTGAAGATCGAAAGGACATCAGAGATATAAATTCAACCAGTTGGCCCGAAACGTTCAAGAGATATTGCGAGGACGTCGCTTGTCCGATAACTACCCAGCCCGTGGATCAGCTCGAATGGTTGATCGGGTTTGCCATCAAACTGGAGTTCGAGGATAACTGTAAGAACCGTACCATGTTTGTTTGGGTACTACTGAATTCTATTTTCAGGCACTTACGAAAATTTGAGTTTCATTCAATTCAAACTATTGCAGATAAAAAGTATCAACCGATAACAGGCAAGAGTTTGAAAGATATGAATAAACCGGTAGCACCCAACATAAAATCATCAAACCCGTTAGACAATCTGGACTGTGAGTATTATATTTCAGACAAAACTTTTTGAACTTACGAACATGACAAATACCGGTATTCACATTTTTTAATTCTATTTTCGATGATTAAAGTTCACAGTGCAGAGTTTAAGAACGGAATTGAAGAATTACGAAAGCTACTTTGCATTCCTCGACATTCAGATCACCTTGTAACTCTGCAAGCGTGCAGTAAGATAGTTTGCATGAGACTGAATGCAGAAACTTTATTAAATCCAAAATCGATAGTGTTAAAGGGAAAAGAGTTTCCGATATTGGAAGCTGAGTTGGGATTCAATATGGGAGATCCAGTTCTGAATAATGCGGCAAAAATCTTGAGATTGCTGTACATTCAGGATTTGAGGGACCTTCAAACACGAATAAATGAAACAATTGTCAGTGTTCAAAATATCACTGCAAATCCAAGGACTGATACGAAGCTTGGAAAAGTTGGAAGATAAACAGTTAGTCATTACGATTCCCATTGCACATTTACACACACGAATGGGATGTTAAAAATTTTGCTGACGTTCATTGGCTAATATTGTTTGATAACAATAATTGATATCAATTTCTAACAATGAACCAAGTACTGCTATTTATAGACAAATTGATTCGTCATATGTTAGGCGTATTTGAATAATGGAATGTAACGATAGGTCAAAACTAATAAATAATTATAATATACAATCGCATTACATTCGTTGATTGTCTTTTTTCACTTGCTTGTATTGATATCGAATGAATTTAGATGTGAGGAATTCTTTGAAACCTAAGTTTAATGGATAAGAATATAACTCAGATTTCACAATATGTTTATAATAAATATTTATTGTATGGATAAGAGTAGAGGAAAATTTGCAAGTAAAGAACTTTTTACTCGTTTCATAACACAGTTTCTTCTTTTTTGTGTTACAATAAAGCTGGTAGTAACTATTTATCATGACGAATGTACAGAGGCAGTTTGGAACGTGATTTTTCGCAATGTGTATATAGATTATTTTTAAATTATTTACAAAAAATTGCGTAATTAATTAATCACTAGACAGCGATCAGAAGTCTTAATTTGTTACATCATTGCGATTATAACTAGACTTGGTGAAATAGAATTCATGATTGGATAGAATAACTAATAAGGATATGTTTATGTATAATAGTTGAGGAGACTTGATTTAAAATTTAAAGTGAATGTAAACGACTTAAGAGCAACTGACGAAAAAAAAGCTTATATGAAAGATACATAGTTCAATATTTCTTTCAAATTCTCATATATTTAGATTTATAAAACTAAAGCTTAATTTAATGTGAAAAAAGACAGAAATTCAGTTTCCTCCCGTAATAGGCTCAATTATAGAATAGGATTTTGAAAACGTCCAGTTTTTTGATCATCCATAGCTCGTAAGAACCCGCCTACTAATTGATATTTGATGCCTAATTCTAGAAAAGATTTAAAAAAAAAAAAAAAAAAAAAAACGCATCTTCAGCAGTTGACAAGTAATTCTACCAGGATTTCAACACGTCTGTTCTTCGTTGCCGTCACCGTTATATCGTGTTTATAAATTATAAAAGAACTAAGAGAGCCTGCATCTGCCTTTGTTCCCGAGTGGAATCTCTTCCTCTTGACAAGACTCGATCCTCCCGGTATTTTCTTCATCTTGAAGAGAGGCTTGTAAGGCCCTGGCCAAGGCTTCGTCCTCGCTGATAGTTCCTTGAAGATTCGTAAACAGGCTAGAATTGGCATTTTGATTATTCTGTGGGACTTGACTCTCGGCCTGTTTGTTAAGAGCTTCAACCCTCCGCTGACGCATGGTTTCCTCTTTTCCCACACAAGCGTGATCGCAGGGATGCCGGTGTTTCAAGCAAAAGTTTTTCCCGCAGTCCCCGCATTTGACCGCGACGATTTCCTTGATTTTGCAGCCCTTGGACGTACACTTGTTGGTGAAGACTTTCCTCCTGCTTTTGGCACGATCTGCCTGACAGTCGTTGTCTATATGCAGACTTACCGCGAGATCGGGTGGATCGGATCGCTTCGAAGGCACTGGGGCGTTGCAGAGCGGACATACAGGCACTTGAACGTCTTTCTTATAGGCACTTGGACACGCGTGACCGGTGTAGGATATGTGATCGGTGCAGAATATCGCCTCGCAGGCGTCGCACTTCAGGGGCAGAAACTGGAGACGGTTGCAGGTTTTTTCGGAGCAATGTTCACCCAAGTTTGGAAACTCCATTGTCGTCGGATATTTCAGGGTGGATCGTTACTGTTTTCACGCTTCGTTGAATTCGAGATATAATTTGTCGATTGTTCGCCAATTTTTACTACCTGCACACTCTCGTTGTTAGCGATTCGCCAGCTAGCTGGGCCACGTCCTTGTCCTCGAAACTTTATCGATAAACTGTGTCATCGCCGAAAACCCGTGAATGAATAAGACCACGCAATTTATAGCATTTACAACGCTAAACGGGAATTGTACGTGGGATTAATTCGTAGAAATTCGGGAATGACGGTGATCGGAATTCGCCGCGTCATTAAAACGCAACGTTTCACTTCCTGCACTCAATTTTGAACCACGATTGCACGATTTGTTCTAGAAACGACGACGCGTTGGTATCTCAAAATTTTATCACTGCACGCAGCGCCTCCAGCGGAATTTTACATTAACAATTTCGAGACGTCGACGTTGATGCCGTCGGTAACCGGCCAGTCACAGTTTTTCGAAAACTGAATTTTTATTTTCGTATCCGATCGTATATCAGAAAAGTTTCGAAACTTGATAAAGATATTCAATGGAATCAACAGGAAAAAGGCTACTTCTACCATCTGATTACTAAAAGTATAAGAATTCGTCTCACCCAAAGGGATAATTTGTTGTGGAAAAATAGAAACGAAATCCTCGAGTCTTCGAACATGTTTTATTCCTCAAATACGGAAAGGGTCGACTTTGTTCGTCGCAATTTTATTTCATCGTTAAAAAATGTTCACGTCCTTCCAGATTCGAATTCCCTGTACAGTCAGGCGTTTCCGAAACTATCGAACGGCGGCAATTTCATGATTCTAGCAGTCCCGAGACCGGCTAATACTGAAAAAATAAAAACAGCCATTAGCTTCACAATGATGATATGTAGGGAGCAGGGAACAATATTAATGATACGAACCGGCCGCAAAGGAAAACATCACTGATTTTCCAGTAGTTTTGTTAAATTGTTTCGAATGGTAAGCGACGTAAATACCGGCACCGATCAATCCGCCCCCGCTTACTAACCTACAACCCAAACAATCACGGTCTCTGGCTGTAACCACGCTTTGCCAATCTTCCGACATGTCGATTCACTTTCAATGATTGTCGCAGAATCAAGTTTGTAGGTTTTTTTTTCTCCACTCCACTTTCGGAAATTACACCGATTTCAGATAGCTCGTAACCCGTTTTAGAGTCGAAAGGCAACCTTTTCTACTCATTCTCACCCGAGAACGGCCATCTTCCAATGACGTCACTCACAAGTCACGTGCTTCCTCATGACACCGCGGTTTCGTTTATTTTTTGAATAAAATCAATTTAGGTCAACGAAACATAGGTGAAATAGATAGGCCGTAAATCTAAAACAACACATAAGGTGTTCCCGGATTTCATTTTTACTCTTTAACAAAAAAAAAAAAAAAACCATACATTGTATATTACCGATAATGTATGTATTTATGTCTACATCTGTGTGAATACACACGAAGTAGGTTGTCGATGATTCCTATGTGAAATATTGTTTAACGTATAAATAAATAATCGTTTACCGTTCATTGTTTTATACTTATTTCAGTAAGTATGCTTCAAATTTTTTTTCAGCTTTTTGCATACGTTTTTTGTTTGTTTGTTTTTTCCCCTTCTTTTCTATTTTCAAAATACAAAACTTTCAGTATAGCTGTTTTGCCAAACATTGTTTCAGCGGCGTTACTTAATAATTGTATGTATGTACAATATATAATTAAGGTACAACGAATGGTGCCGAGCGTAAAAGATTTTCCATGCAATCACCCGATTGAATTCTTGCAGCCTTGAGGCTTATTACATTCGTTCCCATTTCAATTTGCGAAGGATTATTTTTATTTGTACATTATTCTCATTCTTTTCATTTACTCGATCAGTTTCTTCGCTTTGAAAAAACGCCGCAAATAGAGAACCTGCCAGGTCGCCAGACCCAGGAGACAACACATTGAGAATATGCTGAAGTACAATACTCTACTGTTAGTCGACTCTGTAATGATACGAAAAAGAAAGTGATGAGAAAGTGATATCGAATCAGTGGCAATTCTGCATTTTTCAATTGACGAGCATGCAAATGAAAGGAAGGAGAGTAAAAAAATGCCCACCATTTGTGTCTCTCATCTCTTCCTCGTTTTTGCGCATCCAGGAAAAGGCCTGAACAATGGATTCGGATAAATCCTCAAGACGCTTCAGCTCCACTTCCATAGGTTTAAGCTTGGCTGCTTCGCCAATCTATGGAGAAAATTAAAATTTCAGGTAAAGCGCTGTGATGTGTTTCTCTTCTGTTCTCACAATCAGTAATTTTTGCTCACCTACGTGACAACTATGTCAACATAAGATCAAAGATAAATAAGGGAAATGAAGAAACAAGAAAAATTAACAAAACAAGCAACCTATCATTCAATTTTATAATCAAGAAAACATGTTAATGAATCAACGAGGCACAAATCAAAATTGGTATAAGTTGGGTTATTAATTATACACGTGAAACTATACTTGAAGCAAATTATTTTATGTGACTTTACCGCCTGTTTCGCCAGAGTTCAAGCCGTATAGGGTATATATATGCAGACAAAAGAGAGAATAGTAATAAGTTTCGATCGTCAAAGAGATTAAAATCTAATAAATATGTGAAATGCAGCATCTTGTTTCTTTGCAACAGAATACCGATACTACTGAGTCAGATTTGCCACTCACCCCTTCGTAGCTTTTCGCCTCAATCCCTCGCTTGATATTCAACGCGACTTCTTGCTTTATTCCTCGCATATCTGTAGCAACCAAATTGATTAACACATGTCACCAAGTGAAATCGGCATCGGACGGCAGCTCCCGTAGTTCGAACTGTGACAAGATGATAATGAGATAAAAAAAATGGCACACTTACGAGGGGGAACATGAGATGTGAAGCATATTTGGAAGGTGTCGAAGGTTTCGGTGACGAAGGAAAACTTTCCACGTGAAATATCTTCCTTTTTGGAAAGTGTGTGTCCTTTGGAGTCGGTTACCTGGGTGAAAGAAATGAAGGTAAAGCGGTATCGAGATATGTATATGTGAGAAGAAAAAACGGTGCGCAAATATCGCAGCCAACGAAGCATATTGGGGACGGACAGACTTGGCTACAACATAACCTATAACCCCGAATTTCTAACCGCAGCGTAGCGAAGCTTTCTCGGCTGACCCGAGGCCTGGCGTAACTTACGATGAAATTAGCAGTCTGTCCAGTAGCTTCAGAAACCTCGTATTCACCGGAGACAAGAACGTTGGCCTGAACTTCTTCCCTCAAACACTTCTCGGCGTTGGGCTCTAAGTAGAACATAATCGCCCGTACGTTTGCGAAAAGGGAGAGAAGCGCAACGGCGACGAGAGTCTTGCCCGCCATTCTGTATTCGATTACCACGGGAAATATTCTTTTACAGATTTAATAAATACGCACAAAATGGTTAACGAGAATACTTCTTTCTTCTCACACCTCACATGTAGACAGTCTGAAGGAATGTATCAAATACTTCCGACGTGTATTAACATCGCGATGAGTTGGCAGCCATTTACAAGTCGCGACGTCGCTCGACGGTGGTTCAACTACATGTATGGATGCATTGTACACGTCACCTCCGGTCTGTATAGGTATTCGTTTCGTGCACATTTTGCACACACATTATCAATGCATATACCTATATTTCTCTATGCGTACCCGCTTGTCAGCGTCACCAGTAGGCATAGCAGGAAAGTTCATACCCCTAAAGCTCGGATTTCATGGGCTGTAAAAAGTAGCAGCAACACAGAGATGAGTAAAAGTTTTTATTAGTGCTTGAAGTTCATTCATCCAAACAGCAGAGCAAGCAAACGTGTACACTTGGGGACAATGAATCTGAGACGGCTAATTTTTTACACCAGTTATGTTGGCTACACAGAGAAATCTGCAGCCCCACAGTCGGCCGAGCGCGAAACAAACACAATCTCAATAAACATAACATAACCCACGACCGTCGAATCTAACCTTAAGATAGATACCGTGGAAATAATGACTTGTCTGATTGACACGTATTCTAAGGTTAGATTCGACGTTCATGGGTTATGTTGCGTTTATTGTTTAATTTATTGTTTATGAGGATCCTAACCTTTAAACATTTGCCCCTGCCTAATTATCGAAAAAACTGTTGAAAACCGACGCTCTGCTTAGGTTACGCAGACGGGCGGCTGATTCGAAATTTTATATGGATTAGGAATATTTCGATTACGCTGCTCCGTTATTACTTGAAAATTGTCGACTAGTTTCGTTATTTACTCCTTTACAATTTCTGAGAAAAATGGGAAAAGCGACGCCCACTCGTTCCGCATTGAAGGTTCGGGGGTCGGCTGATTCGAACCACTGAATTTGATGTGAACTCGTATCGGTGTCGAAAAAAATGATAATTCAGCCGAACTTGGCTATGCTCGTGATTGTTTTTCTGTGGTTGATAAGCATACGTACAATTTAGCAATTTGCTCCTGCCTAATTATCCAGGCAAGTGGGAAAGACATAGCATATGATTTGTAGGTTATGTCGACGGGCGGCAAATTCGAAATTGTATCCGCCACAACACACGGTAATTTGGTCCAAGAGACAATTGCTTTCAATCTCTCCGGGGTTCCCAATCATTTACTAATGCTGGTAGTTTCACTCTTATAGTTTTGCAGAAAAGTATGATAAATGAGCGGAATTATTTTCTCGCTCGTGTTGATCACCGGTAAATTTGAACTGGTTCCTGAGATGAAAATATTTTTATTCGCCCAAAGCGACAGTCTTCTCCAACTTCCGGCTGCTATCCAGTTGGCATTCACTTATCGCTCAATTTTTCACTTTACCCCATTATAATTCTCTAAAATCTCCAGAAAAAACCAATGGTTCTGATTCCAGAGTCCAGATGCGCAGCATTGGATCCGAACTCGTGTTCCGTGTAAAAGGATAAGAATCCGAAAAAAGTGATAAATATTACCACTTGCTCTATAAACACCCTCCATTGCTCCAAAGTTATCATTCATTGCTCCTCAGTTGACAATCATTGCTCATTCTTCACTGCTTGTAGTTTACTCTGCAAATGGAGAAAATGAATGGGGACTGTGCTTCGGTAAGGTAATAATAAGCTGCTAATAGGCAACGCAGAGGATATTTATTCAGCTAAACTAGACTAATTCTGTAATTCTGAAATGGCACCGCAAACTATTCTAATTATCAGCTTTTAATCATCACGTTTCGTCCTACCTGTTTAGGCTGAAAGGAGGATCATCCAAGTGAAGTTCTGGTATTAGATTGATCATCCACTTGTCATAGAAACCCAATCCAACTCTCAGCAACGCTTCACCAAATATCTGGTAATAATAAGGAGGAAGATAATGATCCTCTCGACTCAAAAATATTGATGATTTTCTTCCACAACCTGAAATTATTTATGGTGATAAAATACAATACGTGTTCTGACAATGACGTTTTCAAGCTCCAAACCAACTTCGCGTATTTTAACCACTTCAATGGTAAAGTGAGAAAAGACCTGCCTCAAAAGAATACTTTCGTCAATGGTTTCAAAGTCCAAAGATTGACAGTACATACATTCCACTAACACAAATTGCCGTTCATTAAAATATTAAATAGATTATCCAACACATAGAACATCCATATTTTTATGCCATATTACCAATTTTTGAGTATACAGGATGACCCAGGACTATCGCCCCGTATGCTACTAATGTATTCCTCATGAAAATCTGCAATTGAAACGTTTGCTGCGTGTGATGGGGAATTTGCTATTGCGATTCGGCCAATCCAGTAGCAGCCTACGGCGCTGAACAGGACTGGCAGATCATCCAATTCCAAACAGCTGTAATTCCCAAGTATCAAATCTTGCATCAAAACTACAAAAAAGCTTAAGTTCACAGGCGCCAACTTTCATAAAACCCAGGGTTTAGCTACATAATAAGTCTGAGAGGGGGAATTGCTCTGCGAAAACATGAACCTTTTTGAAAACAGAAATCGTAAATAGACACACTGACTAACGATTTGTTCACAATTAGTTAGATAAATATGAATGAATTTTTGAGCAGTAATTCCTCTGATCCCATATAATTCTATTTTTTCAAGTACCTCTTCGTGATTAATGATATCAAAAGATTTCGCCAAATCCAAAAACGCATCTATTGTTGGTGTGGAATCACTAATGTTCTTCCAGATTTTGTCAAAATATTTTTTCTGAAGTCAAATTGACTCGCAGACAAGATGTTACATTGATTCGAAAAAAAATGGTAAAATCCGTGGACCGAAATTACATTCTTTTTTAGTAATTAGTTACAGGAATGAATATTGGGATAGTTACGATCAAAGTGGAACTTTTTACGAGGGCAATAAACGCTGATACAAAGTAAATGTTCGTCAAAGACACGTCAGCCAAATTGATTTCAGGAATTACTTCATCCTTGTCGGTAACATCTATGTGATATTGTCTAAATGAGACGATGGCCGTGAACTGTCGTAAGGCTCAGGAGGAGGTTCTCGATTTTAAGTCTGATCTTATACCAAAGTATGGATATCTGGTAGAGTCTTGATACGGTCAAGTGAATTGTGTTCGTAATCAATAACATTCCAGAAGCAAAGTATAGAGAAAAAAGGATAATTGAAACTGAATATGCCTTGCAAGACGCAGGAAATGGTTCGATTCTGGAGAACATGGTATATTCTGTGCAGAACTTTTACATCGATTAAGCTTTACACTCCAAATTCTCCAATTGAAATTAACATTCTAATGCAACCTCGTACCAAGGCAAAGATAAATAAAACGAGGATCAATCTTGCGACGGGTATGCGCGGCTGTAGACAACTGTGCATTCTGAAATGAGATAAGACTGCCCGAAATATTGTCATAATGAACAGCTGATGAGAGACGAAGATGAGAATATTTTTTTGCAAGTACCCGTACATACATATTTATATCTATAAGTTACAGACTTTTTTTCACTGTATAAAACCACATCTAACACCAACTGCAAAGAAGGGTGTTCTTATTTCCAGTGACTGTGATCGCCAACGTGTACTAGAATGTCTTTTGTTGTTAGAGGGAGAAGAGATGAAAAAAAAGAGAATGGGACTACGTTGCATTGTTCTTGTTGCCGTGGCGGCGTGTTTGAAAAATAAATGAAACATTGCTTTAGTCGATAAACCAAAGAAGCTGGATCTTGGGAGCAACAGAAATTTCATTTCAGGTATTGCATTTAGTTTGCCATGAAAGAGACTTGAGACTCTGACAACTTTCCAAGGACAAGGTAATCTGCTCTTACCAATAATTTCAAAACAGATTCTCCTAAGAGTGAAAAGCAGTCGGTATTTATCGAGTTTTCTCTCTTTTCTCACGGGTAACGAAACTGTTATAGTTCATCAAAAGATGCTTTGATATAATTTCAACTGAACCAAACAGCTTTATCTAATAATCTACAATCATCAATTGCACAGTTGTGCTAAAAGTCACTTGATAATAACATTCTTCTTTTTTACAGATGTCGAAGGCGGAATCTGTGAGTACGCTGAGTAACGACGACGACGAGATGAACGATTTGGACGGATCAATAATTTGGTCCCAGGACGATCCAGTATCCTCTAACGAGATGATGGAAATTGAAGATAGTATCGGCCCAGGAGGAGATACTGCTAATTTGCTGTGCAGACTGTGCGCAGGCAGAGCTATCGATCCCATATACATATACTCGGAAATTGGTGAATCGATGAAATTGGCACACAAAATGAACACCTGCCTTAGCATAAAGGTCTGCGAAATTTGAAGTTATTCCGAATCATTGTTTTAGAACACAAAGTATAAACAACTGTTTTTCTTTAATGTAACGAGGCAAATGTCTTAAAAAATCAAATAACAAATGACATTCTATCCTAGAATGGAATTCATTGTGCCAAAAATTAGTCATCCTTGACATTTCAGATTCGCAGGACCGATCCGCTACCTAAGCAAGTGTGCCTGGATTGCGCGGAGAAGATAATGTACTGCAACGACTTTGACACTCAGTGTATAAAGGCGGAGGAAACACTGTTGATGATGTTGCGAGAGAAGCAGCGTTTTGAAATTCCGGAACTAATAACGAACGAGATATTGTGCGACGAGAAGTCGTGTCCGCTGTGCTTGAATGGACGAATGACAACAGGTCCACCTAACCGGACAGATCCAATATCTGCGGAATTGTACGACAGCGATATCGTGCTGGACAGCAGCGACGAGGAGAGAGCGTACGAAGAACTGAAGGCGGAGAGGGAATCTGGCGGAACTTCGATAATGCTTCAGTGCCTGGGTAACAGGCAGCAGTACCTCAAGTGCGGAGCCTGCATGAATTTGTACCACACCAAAGAAACCCTCGACAGCCATAAGTGTAAGCCAAACGTCCAGAGCACCTCGAAACCCTACAAATGCGCGATCTGCTCGGTTACATTTACTTTTGAGGAGAGACTCAATTTCCACATGAGGTTTCACGCCAGAGCCAAAGCTCTCTATTGCGAGATTTGCAAAATAACGTTTGGCAAGGAGTTGAAGCTGTTTTATCACTACAAGAGGTACCATTGCGAGGCGACAACCGTATCCTGCCTACAGTGCGGCAAACTGTTTGAAAACCAGTTGGCGCTAAGAACGCACGTTTGCGTCGATGGAAAGACGAGGCCTCACATCTGCGAGGTTTGTAACAAGGGTTTCTCGGATGGCTACACCTTGAAACGCCACGTTGTGACGCACCTACCCGAAAAACCGTACAAATGCGGTCAGTGCGCGAAGAGTTTCACGCAGAAGTCGAGGTTAAACAAACACATAGCGGGACACGGCGTTGTCATCGAGGAGTCACAGACCACCTGGAAGTGCGTTCAATGCGGCGAGGCGTTTGCCACCTGCGACGACGCCGACAATCACTACAAAACGCACGATGAAAAAATAACTCTAATCGAGGAGCTGACCGCATCAAAAATGTACCACTGTGAATTCTGCAACAGTTTTTTCTCCGATTTGGACAACCTAAAAACACACCAGAATTTACATTCAGTGGAAAAACCATATAGCTGTAACCAGTGTATGACCGTTTACAAGTCGTACGCGGAAGCGGTTCTGCACTGGAAGGAACATCCAAGGATCTTCAAAGTGTCGATCGCCTTCTCGTGCGACATTTGCAGTAAGGACATGAAGGAACTCTCGCTACTCTACAAGCACAAGCAAAAGCGACACCACTACATACCGAGGAGGTCAGAGAGCGGGGATCTCAAGTTTATCTGCGAACTGTGCGGCAGTGTGTTCGACAAGATGACTGAGGTCCAGGAACACGGCAGAGAGCAGTGCTCCAAGTTTCCATGCGATATATGCGGCAGCCTGTTGCCCACGGCCAATTCCCTCAATGCTCATAAAAGGCGTCACAGCGGACTCAGGCCCTATGTCTGCAACATCTGTGGAAAAAGCTACACCCAGTCTAGTCACATGTGGACGCACAAGAGATTCCACATGGGGGTGAAACCCTACGCTTGCGAGTATTGCGATCAAAGATTCACAATAAAACCTGACCTGGCCGACCATACGAGGAAGAAACACACCAGGGAGAGACCGTTCAAGTGTGACGTTTGCCACAAAGCTTTTCTCACAGGTAATCTGATTTATTCTCAGCTAAGTCAATTGATCTTGTCTTGAAATGCGATCTATATAATGGATTGTTCTTTTTTACAGGTTCCGTGTTTTATCAACACCGGCTGATTCACAGAGGAGATAGGAGGTACAAATGTCACTACTGCGAAAAGGCGTTCACCAGAACCGAGGCTCTCAATAATCATATTAAAATACATACAGGAGAAAAACCTCATGCATGTGACGTGTGCGGAAGATGCTTCAGGCAGAAGGGTGACATGCGTAAACATCGAAGAACACAACATGTTCCTAAACACGAAGTTGTATGATATTTCATAGCTACAGATTATCCAGACTCTGAAATAAAGTTTTTTTTCGTACCACTTCACCCAATCATTCGTCGTTTATTCCATTCACTCGTTGATTGCGTAAGTAAATATACATTTTAAGATATTGCGATGTAATCAAGGTGTACGCAGACAATAATAGTCAATGGAATTAATGCCACGCGATAAGTTATCTGTATGAAATCTTTGAGATACAGGCCAGTCGAGCATATGTCACGCATGTCGCGATGACAGTTGTCACTTCGCACAGCTGGCATTATATGCGCGTAGGAGTTGCGCGTGGAAGATCGGAATTCGCGTAGATGTACTGTAGTCTGGTGCCTTTGTAGGCATATTAATTAATATCGCGTCGGCAAATTGATCGGTACGGTTTTTAAACAGAGCGAGGCGGAGTGATCGTGAGTTTCAAGGTGAAAATCGAGGCTGCTAGGTTCGGTCGCCGAGGGCGAGGGGGAGAGAGAGAGAGAGAGAGAGAGAGAGAGAGAGAGAGAGAGAGAGAGAGAGAGAGAGAAAGAAAGAAAGAAGAAAAGAAAGAGGGAAAGAAGGAACGAGAGAAAGAGAAAGAGAGAGTCTTCAGCGAGAGAACGGAGCGACCCTTGTGATAACTAGGAGTCAAGTCAGTCAAGATGAAGGATAAACAAACCAAGTGACGTGTGGCGAGACCTGGCGAGACGCAAGGTGGTGTTCGGCAAGGTAGGTAAGTACGTGAATTTCGACACCGCCTCGACGAAGCCTTTGCTTTTATTACTCCTTTTGTTACTCGTCATCGACGTAACCTAAAAACCTTTCGCAAAAAGAGTTTCGAAGTCGGCTACGCGATCGATCGACGTCCCGACGTCCTCTCGCGATACTTGGCTCGAGTATTTTTATAATTCACGACTGACCGACTGACTGAATAGCACGGAGATCTTCCATCGAGGCTAACCTGGTTTAACCTAACTTAATCTAACCTAACCTAACCTCAACCTGAGGGAATACCTGCTTACTAAACGGATCTCGCGGTAATCTTGATTCCGTACCGTTGATGCGATCGCGGCCGATAAACGGTGACTCGTCATCCACCCGAACATCATAGTCCAACGTTTTTGCAGAGGATTAATTCGTCATGGCCTTCCCACCACTCGTCAGCTCTACTCCCCCGCCTCTCGACAACGTCGGTGACTACGACGACGACGAATTCGGGGATTTCACAGCTGGAGGCATTGACGGTAAGTCGAAGATTCTCTCTGTTGTTTTCGAACGTACTTCCGACAATTTTTGCTACCAAATTTTTGTTTTTTATGTTCCCATAATCATACTTAACTATGTCACAGGCCTTTCCGTCGCCTCAGATTCACCGGCAAAGCGAGTGACCCCAACGGCGACACCGATACCTTCCCAAACTGTGTCTCCAAAGCTGAACGGCTTTCCCACGGCGAAAGTGAAGCACGGCGCAGAGCTTCATTTGGAAGATGAGATCTTGACCGTGAATGAAAGTGCCGATATTGCGGCGGCCAATGATTTAGGCGCAAAGAATGGGAGACTCGGCGAGAGCAGTGAGAATCCTAGGGGCGAAGTAGGAGGGAATGATGATATCGGCTTCTTTGGCAACGGAAGCAACGTTGTTCCACGGACAATCGACAAGAGCAATGCTGATCTCACGAGAAATGAGTCAACTGATAGCTGCGAGAGCAACTTGGTCGATAGCCCAAAGACTGGCAGTGAGAGGGATGATTTGTCAAATAATTTAGAAATCAGTGAGGATGTCGAACCTCTCAGTCTTGACCTTGGTGATCTGAGGTGTTTTTCCGAAGTCGCACAAAAGATGGACAACGCTTTTTACAGGTACAGCAATTCCAAGGATCCCTCGCTGCCTCAAAATCTTGCTAAGGGTAATCTAATCACGGTATACAATCCACCTGGTCTCAAAGAAGACATTGAAAAATTAGAAGAACATCCCCAAGTTGTTTGTAACGAGAAAACTGGTTATGGGGAGGATAATTTTACTCAATTTATTTCGTCCGATGAACTCCCTAAGGAAGAAAACGACTCAGATCCCGTATTTGAACCTAGTTTGGCCCTTTTCTCTGTAGATACAAGCGCTGTAGCTATTGACAACGAGGATGAACAGCTTGAGGTTAGATTTGGTGTTGAAAGTTTAGAGACTGAGGAAGAGAGAAACGGCAAAGAGTCGAGGGTCGGTGATTCGATGGCGAATTTATATGCTGAGGAAAACGAGAGCGGTGTATTGGAGGGTAGCATATCTGAGTCATCATTGCCAAGCGATGAAATTATGGAGAAAAATCATCAGAGCTTTGACGAAGTTTCTACTTTTGCCGGGTATTCTCATTCTGAGGATAGAATACCACAATGCCAAGATAATTCAGTGAATGAAAACAAGCGGCAAAATTTGGAGAGAAACGAGGATCATTTCAAGTCTGTTTTTGGAACGAGAGATGTGGAAACGACCCGGGAAGTCAAGGCGGATGTGCAGCTAGTCAGTAGTAATCAGGGAGACGATGATTTTGGGGATTTTGACGACTTTGCCGACTTTTCAAGTGCCCCTGTACCCGCAACGGTGACTGAAGTTCCTGAGCGGAGTTCGGCCATGGAAAATCAGCCCGAGGACGCAAAGTTCGAGGATTTCGGGGACTTTGAAAACTTTGGCGAGTTCAAGTCTCCGCCGGCTGAATTCCAAACGCCTGATATTGGTTTCCGGGAATCGATTGCCAAAATTGAGAATAAAAATGTGAGCCGGAAATTCGCGTTTCTAATTTTTGACAACGTGCTCCATACTTGAACCATTTCTTTTATCTTTCCAGGCGGCGAACAAAATAGAAGATATAATTACAAACATGTTTCCTATCGTGCCGAAAATCGAGGATACGGAATTGAATGGTCTCATTCAAAAGTCTGACAAGGTTTGGCAGAGTGTAAAGAGCATCGAGGAGACCAGCGCCCTTGCTTATCACTGGTCGAATAGCGCTAGCAATAATGTTCTGCTCAGTGCGCTCGGCATTGACTCAAGGAACATAGTAAGTATAAGAATTCAGAAACACCTTAATCAACACCAGAGCTTAAAGCGCAATTGTCGATCTAACGAAACGTAAACATTGAAATATTTCAGCTCTTTGGCCCAAGATGGAACCACAACATTCCAAGATTTGCTGCCAATCTGGGCTTCACGCCGTTGGAGCCCGTAAAAGCTTCTAGCGATGTGCAGCAGCCGTCGTCATCGTCGAATGGAAAGCCGCAGAGTTCACCGACCTCGGAAGTAAGCAGCTTTGTAAACCAATTCTAATTCAATAAAGAACATCTATCAGCCCAGTCTAAACAGTCTGCCACTGCTAAATCAATATCTTGTCAATTATCTGTGCAGGAAGTTCCTGCTGCCCAGTTTGATTGGAACAGTTCCGGCCTGGTGAATCCACTGGATGCAAGTGAGTCGTGAAAATCATATATGTCGATTATTTGTTAATAGAAAGATAAATCGCTTGCACAAGCTGAATATTTCGTCTAATCGCTTTCCATGCATGTTATAACGGCAATAGATAGAACAAATTCTATCAACGGTGTTTCAGTGAGAAGTAAGCGATTGTCAATCTTTCATTGTAAATAATTTATTAACGAAAGTTTGTTGTTGATTTTCTACCCGTCCTGTGCTTTCCTATCTCCTCATCTCTCTGTTTTAAAACCTCTGTACATAATGCCTGGCTTCCCTGACCCCTGTTTGTTTATTTATTCACAAAAATTTTGCCGCCGTACACACAGGCAGAGGGCTGTCTGCCCTTCTCCCACTGGATTTATTGTGCCCTTTTGATCCCCTCCTGACGCCTCACTGCTCTATACACTCCGAATCCTATCACCGTCACGCCGCTTGTACCAGGAGCTCCATATACTACTGTAAGTGTTAACCTAGCGTCACACATACAAAAAGAACAAGTTACAGATACATTTCCCAGCACTTGGTTTGCGCTTGTTTAGAAAATACACGCGAGTAGCTTAAAATATAAATGACAAGGCTTTAAAAATCGTTTGTGTAACTAAGAGTCGCATTACCGTTCTCCATTGATAAAGGTGTATGTTTTTTTTTTTTTTTATTTTTTTACTTTTCTACCGATATTCACGTCTGTTTCGCATTTTTGATAGATGGAACAGATCAGCCGACGGTGCAGAAAACGAGTCAACATCATTCCTCTGATCCTTTCCACAGTCCTTTGAAGCCGTCTAAGTTGCTTCAGCAAGCTAAAATAATTGAACCCTTGCCCGGACCGAGCCTTGCTGACTGGAGCAGAAGAATGGAAGCTGATAACGGTTCAAGGGCGAAGCAGGGAACACAAAAGCCTTCGGGACGAACATCCGCACAGATCCCCGCCAAGTCGTTGTTAGGTCGAAACAATTTGTTGCCAGGAAGTAGGAACGAGTCGATAGGACAAGGAGAATCTAGCAAGGTAGAATCATGTAAATTAGAAAATAGTAGAAAATCATTGGCGAATCAAAGAGACAACGCAGTTCAGCTGGAGCATATCGTCACGGATAGGTTCGGCAGGCCTATGACCGTCAGGCAAGAGACTGTTAAAGTGTTGAAACAGCTGCCCGACCTGTCGTTCCTCAGTGCTAGAACGTTGATGTATAATCCGGAGCAAAAGCAAATCGTACAGGATCTCGGTGCTATGATTAATCGAAAAATGCCCGGCTGAGTAACGTCGGTCTGAACGATAGTTTGAAAGGAAAATTGGATAAGTAATTGTCAACACGAAAATAAAAATAAACCAAAAACAAACAGAAACACGTGCGATTGACAAGGAATTCGCGAATATGGGTAAATATTCACAATGCATTTGCCATCAATCGATAGAAGAGGAAAAAGTGTATACGCTCCTGCTATATCCTTTCAAACTTGCGTTCAGACCAAATAAAAAGATTTAAGAAGTGAAGAAAAAAATAACACAAAACACACATACCTATGGTTCTCGTTTCGTTCTTCCCTATTACCTATATGTAAATGAATGATAAAGGAAAAAAAATTTCGGTATAAATACTATAAAAATATAGATGAACCGTGCTGCGTAAAAACATGGGAAATATTCCAAGACATTCCGATTTAAAAAAAAAATATCTACTCCGTTTTTTTAATTCCTGTGATCTTGACCTATTGTTTCAATAACGTCGGTATTGATGATGATAATAATAATAATAATAATAATAATAATAATAATAATAGTAATAATAGTAATTCGCCATCAATCCTACCTTGTTTACTGGTTCGAGCGAAATTAAACACGAGAATTTAATTTTGCCCTTAATTCATACTACATGTTTGTTGCGTATCAAGTATTTTAAAGTTATATCATGTACACTTTGTAGCGTGATGAGGCGTGTTGAACGTGCTGCGAATTATGAATCATATGAATTGTTACTTGAGTTATTTCGACAGCTCAAACTCGTCAGCTGTTCCAGTACTAATTTCTAGCCGTCAATAGATAGGAAGATGTAGAAGTTAACAAGTTGATACATGAATTTTTAGATGTTTTAATCTTAATCAAAGATATCATAGCCATTGCCTAGTCTCTACAATTTTTTTCTTTATTTCTGTTTTCTAGTTCTGTGGTAATTTCTTTCCAACATATCGAATACTCTTATGCCTCATTTTTGTCGTTGTAACTGCTACTGATGCAATTAAAAATTAGATAGCAGTTCTCCAACGTCAGTTTGTAAAGAAAAAAAAAAAAAATTAAACAAATCTAAGCATAATAACATCGTAAAATAAACATTCGGAATAAATTTAATATCTTGCATTGTTTAAATAAAGTTGAAATCAATAATACTGCTCTTCTTTGTACAGATATGGTTAGAGCATGATAAACATATGGCTAAGAATTTGCAAGTCAATTAAATTTTATATTGACTAGACGACTATTTGTTAGTAACGGTTGATCTTGAATCAAGGAAAAAAGTTACGCCAACAAACAGCAACAATTGATAAAATATTAGGATTTCACATCATCGTGTAGCTTGAGGTTTTATACAAAGCAACTGGAAGTTATAATAATGTACTTAAAGAAATAGTAATAATAGTAACAACATCATTCGATTCAAGTTAGTTACATTAACCGAATACCTATTAAACATAGGAATATAATCATTATTGAAGTTATTCTTTATTTATTAACACATATTGTAATATATATTTTATGTAAAATATTGTGGATACATTATAATTATTAATACATAAAAGTAAATCGACATTGTTGTAAAGAATTTTACCGATTTCTGGCCACATTTTTAGTTCCGTGTGGGCTACACTACACTGCACAAACTATACTTTGGAATTCGCGACCTCCACAGAGTAAAGATGAAAATTCTTTCAAATTTTTCATTGCAAAACTCAAGTTGCAAAATTCAATGAAAAACAGTCCAAAAAATGGAATTTTTCAATGGCTTCAAAATAATATTAAATTTAAGCATATTATGGTTACGAAAATCCAGGTTTAAGTGGTTTATTCTATCCTTGATTTATACGTGAAAATCTATCCCAAATTTGGTTGCAAATTTTGATAAGCCCGCCGTGTGCTGGCGGACCGAAACGGTGGAACGGGCTAAACCGGAACAGGACCGAACCTGTGCGAAGTACGCTGCGCGTCAAAAATGAAGTGCGTAAATACAGTGAAATCCGTCCAATGCAACGGACAAAGTCAGAAGTATACCTGTAACGCAGGGATAAAACATCAAGAAAAAGAATTTTCCGAATTACCAGTGATTTGCGACGGAAATACAGTGGTGGACTTATGTTATGAGTATTAGAAGTCTCCTTTCACCCCTCGGAGCTACTGCAAGTGATCAAATTTATCACCGAAGTAGGTTATGCACATCCTCCATGCTTTGTTTTTTTGACGCATATGTAGTACCGTGCTCGTTACTCCCGCGGATTTTGCTCACGTCAAACTTCCCGTCCTCCATGTAAATTAGTTTTTACTCCCCGTTACGAACTAAATTTTTATATTCTCAGGTCTTAAATTAGTCGCTCGATAATGCCGCGAAATGACATACTCGTCACGAGAGTCACGCGCAGCCAGGAGAAGAAAGAAAAAATCTTGTCCGACAAGGGAGACACAAATAAGCCAGGGACTAACCAAGTGCCGAATAAGTTTTTTAAAAGTAAAACACTGCGCGCTGCGCCCAAGAAGCGCCTAATGCAGAGAACCATGCCAAAACGAGCAACGAGATTGAATCAAATTAAGAATGACGATTCCAGTGAGTTTGTGCCGTCCATGAAACAGCCCACACTGTCGGAGTCCTTCGCACGGGCCTCTGTGCGTGGTAAACTCAGACCACGCAAGGAGGTCAAAAACTATTGCGACGCTTCTGTTTTGGCAAAAAGCATCTCCCCCGACAAGAGAAAGAGTTTTGTATTGCTGGAGAACATTGATTTTAACAAAGGAACCAACAAGGCACCTGTTTATAAATCTGTCAAAACAACAGATAAAGATTCCGAGGGTAAGGAGAGTGTTTATGAATTTGACTTTGACGTCAATGATCCTAAGGAGAAAGTCAACAAGGGGAAAAAGAAACGAGCTCGCAGGAAGGCAGCGACTGTTAAGAAGAAAAAAACTGATGCCAAAAGCGTTGTTGAGAAACTTCAGGAGCCACTCAAAGAGCAGACAAAGGTCACCGAGCCCTCCAAGAGTCTAACGCCGGAAGACGAAGTTGGGGGAAATGTTGTCAGCTTACCAGTTGGTGGAACTGTTGTGGAAACTAAGGAAGAAGGACAGAAAACGACTTCAGTGACTGAAGATGGTCCTTGCGATTTGCCGACGAGCAAGAATGTACCGTTGAAAAGTCCTCAGCTGAGAATAGCACATGTGGAAAAACTAACGGGGGACAGAAAGGTCAGCTTTAAGTCAAATCTATCAAGAACAGGGCAAAACTCTACAAAATTCAACCCGTTCAGGTCTACGATATCAGTTTTTAGGCAGAGGCCTACGTTGCAAACTCAAGAAATGATGAACCACTCTTTGCTGAACAAATCATTGTCGCCAATAAAGAATGAGACGGATCACTTTGACCCTGCTAGTCCGTGGCGACCACCGACTTCAAACGAGTTGTTCAGTATTAAACGAATGGTGCAAAGTACGCCGCAACCCCGGCGGATCACATCCACATCTTCGAGTGTAGAATTCAGGCGGATTCACAGGATCTTGGAAAATAACGAGAACAGGGAAAATGTCGAGCCTACCAGAAGCAGTACGAGCCCTGTGAGTAGGCAGGGCGAAAGCAAGGCAGTGAAACCTTTGGGGCTCAGAACATTGAATGCAGAGAATATTCAGGCTGGCCCAAATATATCAAGCGATGCATCCAGACTTGGAGGAACAAGGCCCTTCACCCAATCGTCAAATCGTGCTGAAAACAAAGTGAACACAGGTTTCGGCGACAGACTCTACAAGTCGCCATCTAAAAATAATAAGATAATGGTAGGAAGTGGCTTGAGGAGAAAAAATCAAGAGGTTCTTCGATCCGTCACACATGATGACGAGAATTTGCCACTCGGAGAAGATGCGAAATTCTTGAAGCAGTCAAAGCTTAACTCCTTTCTTAACATGGACGAGATGCCCGAAAGCACGACAATAAATACAAGCCACGGCATATTTGGGGATTCCATTGCTACGCCAGCAATCAGTGAACAAACCCTGAAAATTCCACGACCAGTCGAAATTGAAAATTGTTTTGGGTTTGAGGACGATTATTCCAGCACTCAAGTGACCCCTATTAAATTTGACAATAAACAGGACAGAACCCCTGTCAAAAAAGTATTTGAACGTCCCAGGGGTAGAGTCTTGTCTACGGAAAAGGGTTCATCGGTGAAAACGGCCAGGATATCTCTGGGGGAAATTAAGAACACTCTGTACCCGAGAAAAGAGACGAAGATTGACAATGTAGAAACTAAAAATGACAAGGAAAGGAAAACGGAGCTGGACATAAATGCAATCAAAGATTCGATAAACCAGGAAGCTGACGTGAGGCCAACCGATGCCTCTAATACTGTTAAATTCACTGACACGTTCGATGTACTCTCTGAAAGCGTGCAAGGGCAAGAAACTGACAAATCGCTGGATGCTGAAATTTCGTTGTTTGCAGACATGGAACCCGTTCATTTTACAAAGGTACGGTGTTTCCTCAATTTTATCATAATTTCTTTCAAATCCCAAACATGTGACTGAATAAATTAACAAAAAACATGTACAAATTTCTACTGTCCTCAGCCTCCTAGAAGATCCTACGCAAAGAAGAGGGAACGTGTACGTTATTGGTCTTCAGAGGCGGAGGAAGACGACGAATTTGAGAATGACGTTGAGAACCCGACTCGCAAGAAAAAGAAGAGGCAGAAATTGACCAAAGTTGCACAGGTTGAAAACAAGAAAATTGAAGAGTGGGTTAAGAGCGTCAACAACACTTTCCGAGAGATAGATGAATTTGACTTGGTAGTCGAGAAAGCACCGTGAAATGCGATCAAAATCTTATAATAAGTTTCTAAAATTCTCAAAGACTTCTCATTATTTGTTTGAGCTCAACTTTATACCATCACTACAGCAGATAAATTCTGACTTGATAACGCGAGCGCGAGCATTCTCAAAACCTGAATCCTATAAAAGTTAATTTATTCGTATACGGGAAAGACACGAGAACGGATTCAGTGTTGAAAATGCACTGTTTAATGTACATATCATAAAGATATTTTTAAAGTATACATATTTTTTATTGCCGGTTATACCTATAAAAAAAATTGAACGGTTTGCATTGAAAAGAAATTTTACGGTAGCCTCTTATGCTGACTTTCTTATGACCTGAGGCCTTTGATAAAATTACCTAGATTAATGGTTACAAATATGAATAACTTACATTTCTACGGAGTATATTAAATTATCTGATTATCGTTATCGGTATTAATAAAGCATATGAGAAAATTAATATAAATCTACATATCATAGTTCGATGTAAATACTACACCGTTTTTATTTGATTTATCTTGTATTTTCTCCGAAACACACTACGGCGCGGTCTTTTTGCTAAATTCATTTAACAACTAATCGATAGAGTAAATATTGTTAAATAAAATATAACAAAACAAAAAATGAATACTGCCCATCTTTTAAATGCATGGAGGTAGCATCTCAATGCTATGTGCGTAAAGGACTGAGGAATGTCTCTCGCTCTCGCGCCGTGATTGGCTGAGCGTTATGAGATTTTTATGCTCAGCCAGTCACGTACCGGATGATTTTACGGCTCGTGTTCTCCGTACGTCATGCGAATTGCCTGCCCAGATCGCGTAGGCGTAGGTTTTTTTTTTTTTTCTCCCTCTTACCAGAAACCAGACGCAGTTCGCGCAAATATAAGTAGCGGCAGCACTGTTCAGCTGATCGGCGGCGCCGTCAAGGGAGAAATATCGAAAACTCGACAAAGTCATTTGTAATCTCGCGTGTATGCGCGCGAGTGTATTTATTTTTAACAATTGTGGCCTGGGTTGTGGCGAACAACGCAGGCATCGTCTGATAAT
Source organism: Neodiprion lecontei (assembly GCF_021901455.1). Lineage (NCBI taxonomy): Eukaryota > Metazoa > Arthropoda > Insecta > Hymenoptera > Diprionidae > Neodiprion > Neodiprion lecontei. The sequence goes on from NC_060266.1 coordinate 209,059, forward strand.
CCGTCGTTTCGAGAGCAAAGACGAAATAAGGCGACGCGAGTATGTTCAAAAGCGGCTAAAGAACCGGAACTGCCGTTCCTCGACGGTGGCGAGTGTTCGATAACAATAATTTTCATTCCTCAATCGTATAAGCGAGATTATCAACCGCGCGAATAAATACGAGTCGCAAATCGGCCGTTCGGCGGACAGGAGGGAGGAAGATTCGGTGAAGCCGGAGAATTGATACGTAGATGAGAAATCAGCGCTCGGTGAGCTGAACAAGGAAAAGTGTGCGTGTGGGAAAGGTTCGAAGAGCGGTCAAGACTTTGCGCTGATATCGGCGAATATCAGCGGTGCGAGTATCTCGGCTTCACCTCGTATGGCTCAGGGTAAAATATGGCCACGGTATACGAGAGCCCGTTCCTTTCGAACAGGCTTCGCCAGATCGAGGAGAGATACGAGGAGCCGACTACGTTCGGCCGTTGCGACTGCACCAGCTACAGCTACCTCGCCCTCAGCGTCGTCCTCTTCGCCGTCGGCACGGCGATAACGATTCTAGCCCTCGGCGATGTCGCCAACGGCTACATATTCTCACACCTAGGACACATGTGGCTCGTAGGACCGATATTCATATGCTCCGGACTGATGGTCGCTGTTAAGTGCATGCTCTACCTCAGGCGAAAATCCGTCATACAGATGATATACCATCAGCGACAACTATTCCGAGTGAGTATATAATAATCCGCCGTATTTATTTTCAACAACTAATCCAATCGCGATGCATAATCATCATCCATGGGGTTGAAGTTAGCGACGTTAGCGTAACGAAACATTGGGCAGAAAAAATACAAGTCTTCAATATCGTAGCGACTTAGAAGTGGCCAAGTTTTCAAGGCATCAATTTCTTTTGCCTTATCATAATATACTGCATGTCAGAGATTCCTGAAATTACGAAATAACGAGTTTTCCCTAACACTTATCATCGCAATAACGTTACTAATTTCAGACTCATTATTATCCAGGGCCAAATCTCTGTAAGCGTGTTGTGTTTCTCTGCTAAGGCGGAAGAAATCGTTGATGTCCAATTTCTAAATGACTTTCAAGGAATTGGTATTCCAGAACACCAGTATCATCAGTTTGTTACGATTTGTACTCAATTGTAGACCATGATTGATCCTAAAGGTGCGGAGTAACGATTTTTTCGTAAACATGCATCGTTACTAACTTCATCCTCATGTTTATCTTCGTGATTTCTAATCTTGGTCCAGATAATCAACCGTCGTAATCGGGACGCGTGCTTTTGTGTGTGTGTGTGTGTGTGTGTGTGTCGCGTCGCGTCGCGTGCTTTAATCGCGATTTCTCCTCCTTTCGAATTGCAAAGAATATGAAAACAAAACTAAACGAAATCACGACGAAAGTTCCACGGTCGAGACGTCGGAAACAGAAGTTTAAGAGTGGTAAAATTTTATTATATTGAAGTTAGTCACGTTATATCGTTACGATTCATGCTGAGGAAAAATTGTTATTTCACGATTTTGGAATTGCTTGAAGTTTAGTAAACTGTAATAAAACACTCATACTTCGAAATCATACTTTCCTCAAAATCGTTAAAAAATTAAGAAAATGGTGATTTTTTCCCCAATATTTCATTACGATAACGTTACTAACTTCAACCTTGTAAAATTTTCATCATCGACAGCCTATGACAGGACGTCGTAGTGATTCACAGTTCCGGGCTATCAGAAAACAATATGCGCATATCACGGTATTTTCAGGTATCGGGTGCTCGCTGCACGCTGCATTATCGGCAGCTACGATGTTCGATGACTTTTGAACTCACACTTTGTGTGTACAGTCGCACCTCGATTCCACGGACTTTGATTCTGCGAACTTTCTGCCCCTATTGCAAGAGTGACCGTAGGCGGGATCTATGGAAGGAGTCTGAGGTAGCACGGGGATCGGTTATCTGGGAACCTTGATTCTGTGGAATCCGGTCCCAAGTTGTCTGTAGAATCGAGGTCCGACTATATTACTTGTCTACGTAAGCACCTGTCGTGCCGTTGCATGCTTGTTACCGTATCGTTTCTCTGTGTTAGGTGACTCACGCGTAACAATACGATTCGCAATTTAGAGCTTGAAATTTAGTCGAGTCTATTGGTACGGATAATTCATTGAAACGTTGTCGCCGATGTATCTGATTATTTAGAGAAGTAGAAGATTCGATACTTTTCCTAGTTCCCTCTATCTCTGATGAAAAGCTTTTCTCCATGTCACTGATAAACAGGAACGACGCAAGCTGGTATTCAGCTTTGTTCAATTTCTCTTATCAAAAACAATAGCTATCAATGACTGATATTACGTCATCAATTGTGCCCTATTAGAACGAAAGACCGCTTCGTCAGAATTCATTCCTTGCCCTCCTCCTGTGTGCAATTCCTCCAATCTATAACTAGTTTAATCATCGCCACTCTGAGGATAAAATATCGGAATGACTATTTCGACCATTCGAAACTCGTCGAGACTTTGTGGGGTCATATTCAATGCGAATCAGAAGACTCATCGCTATGAATAGAGTTGCCTTTATTACATATTCAAAACTTTGCATAGATCTTAACAATTTTTAAAAGCTCATGTCAAATATTACTTTCATTCTCACTGAAGATTCGGAAACATACTTCAACTGGCGACTTACTTATACCAGATCGCAAGAGTGGGTCACATATAATGAATTAGTTGCATTCGTGTATTTCCAATTGCACAGACAGTCAAAGTTAGGAGCCGTTTAAAAATGCAATGTAAAAGTAGCGGTGAGAGAGATGAAACGAGAACAACAAGAGAGACCGATAAATCGTGAATATGTTTCATGGTCACACAGTGAATTGTTGTTATTGTCACCGGTATGCGGGAAGTCATATGTGAATTTTTCTTTTCTTTTTTTTTCTTTTTATTTAACAAAGAAGCAAACGAACAGACGTGCTAAAAGGTATAGAATTCAGGAATAGCAGTAGCAGTAGATTATGTGGAAAATTTGAATCATCTTTAATTTTAAATTCCCTGAAGAAAAGAGTACGGAAAAGTTGCGTTAAGTTCACTTGACTAAATTTGACCAAACAACTAACTAGGTATGTTTACATTCTGGCGTTGTCATGTGAAAAATATTTGTCTCGGTTAAATATAAAAAGAAGTAACAGCAGCCACAGCGGCAGAAGGAGATAGAGAATAAGCGGAAAAGAGAGAAGTAAAAGGTGGCGAATTGTCTGCTGGTAAAAGCGAAAAAAAATTTTTCTTCAAAATGAATTCCATATTTTTTCATTCCAGTTCTTTCTTGATTGTCTCGGTATATCGTTACTTTCAGATATCGTTTAAATGTGTTGTGATATTCAGTGTCAGAAACAATTTCTCTAAAAATTTACTGGGCAAAAGTAATAAAAATAAAACTGTGAATAGTCATTGTAAGTTAATGAAACTAATTAGTCAGAAACGTAGTTTTCCTCTTGCATGTTTTTTTTTCTCTTCCCTGCATTATCGTCCGCATTATGCGATAAATTCCGTGTAAATTATAAATTGGTCAGCTTCCTGAAAATAGTGGGAAATTTTATTACTTGACTTCAACAAATCATACAGATTCCGAACCGCATTTAATCACCATGAATTCTCATTAAACGCGTACGTCTTAAGCAATAAGAAAAAAAAAACAATGCTTACAGCATTTACAGGAACTGGCCGGCGCTCAGGCGGTGAATGGGTCCGGCACAGGAACCCCTGGCCCGCCCCCGTACGAGGTCATCACCCAGGGTCAAGGACCAAGTGAGCTGCCGCCTCCTTCGTACGCCGAAGCTGTCGCTCTTCTTCAGCAAGCAGGTGTTCAAGGTAAACATTGTTCTAGCTATTTCGTTGCACAGCTACGCACACAATTCATGTACCTGCATCGCGACACAAATTCTTTATATGATATTAGATATAAGCAAGGAAAGAAAAGTTTTGGAAAAATGATGGAACGATAAAATCGTAGGTTCAATTTCTAGCAGCTGTGAGCCAATGACCGAAATTTAGGGAAATCATACAGACTGTTTTAAATCAGCCTCACGAATAATTTCGCGTGTTTACTTACCCTCGTTATTTGTTTTCTTTTCAAACTCTCTTACATCAACGACGCGGCGTTGAACGGCTTATTCTATCTTGTTATAATTGTGTTTTTTTTTTTTTCTCCCCCTCTTCATCCCCCTGAGATTAGATAAAAAATTATTACTTCCAAGTGTATTATTTGAAATAATCTGGATTATTTTGTTCTATCCTGGTAGTATTATTTTATTTAATTACTAATATTGCAAAGCGATTAGGATATATATGAAATTCCCGTATTAAGATATATTATGCAAGTACGCCTGCATTCTTATTGGCTTGCTTGCTCAAATACTATGCGAGAAATGAAACTCATTTCGCACCTCTCGGCCGCCAGCTCCCAACTGTCTAGACAGATGTGTTTGATCTTAATCGTACAAGAGTGGTGTTACCCTGTATCGTACAGTATAAGGATAAGCAAGCATATCGATGATGCTAAGGCTGCATTTGAGACTTGGTCTCATTTCTGTTATTTTTGTCTTTATCCATTTTCTTTTCTTCTCTACGCCATTTCAGTAATAAAATTATTATTCTCAATATTTTTACGAGTGGAACAACGAAGAGAAAAACAGGTTCATTGCCTTCTCGCGCGCTGTTATTCCATAGAATTAATTTACAGTATTTGCTCGATCGTGTGCCTCGATGTGCCACTGGTTAATGCAGCTATACACATCCCATTTGTTGTGGATATGAGAGAAACGATATATGTACATATAAGATGATAATAATGATAATGATAATAATATTTGCTGCTGCTGCATTGGTACAAATGCAAAAGTATAATATATCTAATGTATACGCACGATTTGTATCACTGCCAGACATTTTTGTTTTTAAATTTGCTTAATTTTCCTATTTTAGATGACAAGCTCCCTGGAGTTGCGACATCCTGTACATCGGTAGCAGTGGGCGAGGCGGGAAGGACCAAGCCTTGAATGACCCACGTCGGAATTCACTCTTTTGTGGATACCGGATTGCATTGTGTGTCACTGCTTCCTGCTTCGATTGGATAGTCAGTACATTGGGGAAAAAAAAGAAGAACGACAGCAACTTTTGTATTGTTACACAGCTTGGAACTGAATAGAGAGACTGCCGTTGTCACTGCAGCGGACAATTTGTCGACCTTCACATATTGTCGGCTGGCTGGGTACTGGTGGTGAGTATTTCACGTTCTCTCTGCCAGCAAAAATCCTAATTCTGCAATATGCGTGAGAGGATGACCTTGTTCTTGACATATCTTCCAAAGACAGTCGGTTAGGCAGACTGAGAAATCGATCGTTCTCCTTTTTTATGACGTTTTTTTTCTTCCTTCTGTTTACCAAATGACAACAGTATCTTCCAAATAATGTTTTCTAAGACTGTCAACACGTGCCCCTTTTCCCGCCACATTTTATCGCCGTCTACATTTTATCCTCAATCAGTTTGGTTCGCTTTTTCCTCGCCCACGCTAGAAGCATACCTTTATTTTACCCTCATTACCTATCCTATCATTAAAAACCACAATCTTAATCGTTACGACGGAACGTATCGAACGAATCTATGAAAATTGTCATATACCAAAACTTATTGTCGGTGCTAATTCATTTGTGTTATACATGGTATCTTCAAATCATCATTATAATGGTTATGATAATGATAATAACGGTAACAACTAGGTTTATAAGTTTCGTATTGTGTGCATAGCTGAGGAAACTTAGAAGCTTGAAGTATCGTTGGAGTAATAATAATAATAATAACAACAATAATAACAATAATAATAACATCAACAACAACAACAACAGCAACAACCAACAATTATAAGAACAAGAGGAAGTATATTGTCGAGTGTGCGTCAGCCACCTTAGGATACTCTTCTTGTGGATATAATGATGACGATAATAATAAAAATAGTAATAAGTATTATAACTATGGACAATCGAGTTAGTTAGTTAGTTATTACGATCAAAACTGTTGCCTTCTACGAGATAGGTGAACCAATTAATTAGGTATGCATGTATACCAAATTACCCGTACTTTAGTTACAATCCCACGTCTGATGCGTGCGTATAGTCAATGTACGTGATTCGTACGGAAGTGTAATGTCTCTACAATTTCCAATTTATTTACGCTACTTACATCACTAGAAATAGGGCACGTAAAATATTATTTTTACCTTCAAGTTATCATACGATGTTTAACCTGATCGGCATATGTACTGCTGCTGTACGTATTTGCTTAAAGCGTCGTTTACTTAACGTGTATTACTTTCAGGCGTCCGAAGGCAGCTTTTGCTTTTTTTATTTATTTTTTTTTTAAATTGTTTTATTTTTATTTTTTTTACTCTTACATGCGAATGCAAGCCTTGACGATGCCCAAGTCTTCCAAACCTTTCAGACTTAATTTTAATTGAAAGGGGTTGAAGAGAATATCCAATGACTGTTAACAGGGAGAGAAAAAGACGTGTAACAAGGGTAAAAAATTAAGCAGGCGGCGGATTCTCAATTTCACCCGAACCAGTTGTTTTTCACTAGCTGTCATTTAAACGGCGGGTAAACTTTAATAACCTTGATGTCTGATTCAATTATTCTTGCCAAATCAATTGCTTATTGTTTCCCATTGTAAGGTAATCCATCATTTTAAACTTCTCGATGGATTAAATTTTATCAGAAAAAAAAATGTTACTTGAAAGTTAATGAAACCGATATAGTTTTTCTTTAAACTGCAAAGTCTCTTGCGCAAAACGTGTTGTTTTCTTTTTTTTCGTCTAGTTTTATACAAACGCATCAACTTCTAACAATTGATCAGCTCGTGATTCTAATGATTATAAGTACTATGATACGAATATAATAACAATGATCAATAGTTACTTGACGTATTTAAAATACTTGCATACATACGTTATATGTACACATGTATATAATAGTAACAGTAACATGCGCATAAGTGAATAGCAAAGAACTCTACATATGGTGGCCAGATGCTAGGCAAAATAGTTTTAAAAGTACATAACTTTAACGAGTAAACGTATAGTTTCGTATAGTATATAGGTAGTTAGGCAATATACAATGTATGTTATGAAAAAATTATTATAATGTAGTGAAGAAATCACGATTGAATATTTTTTTATATATAATAAAAAAAAAAAAAAAAGGAGGGAATGAAAAGAGAAACGACACTCACAGTAAGACTGCTGTTTTGCCTTAGAAGAAAAAAGAAGAAAAAAAAAAAAAAGAATTAAATAATACGAAATAACAAAGAACAGAAGGATATGTTACTCGCTTATTTTGTCGACGCTGTGAAGTATTTTCTTCCCTTTTCATATTGTTATTAATTTAATTTCTTTCCAATCAAAGTTCTCCTCTTTCTCACGTCATTTCAGCTCGCAAATTGTGAGGGATAAAGAAAAACGCACAGCGTTCATACAATAGAAATAGATGTTTGAAAGATGATATTTGAACTCGAACAGTATTAACAAGAATATGATATGTCATAGTACTTATTGTTAGAAAATTTTTGATTCAAATAATGGGTGAAGGTAGTTAACAAGGATGACTTAAAATCACGTAATGTTTCGTTTGATATTAAACAAAATTTTCCACTCTCGCAAGTTTTGCGAGTCAAAACATAGTTGAAATAATACTATTGAAAAGATAAATCTCTTGGCCATTCCGAACTGAAAATAAAAATTCGAGGAGGCAATGAATAAATGAATAATTCTCAAATACTTGGAAAACATTATATCGAATGTGTACGCAATTTATACGTGTACCAATAACATCAGAGTTTGCCTTGAGACCAGTTCTACACATATTTATGTTGATAGTAAACAGTGTTATTTCAACTTACCGCCCTAAAGACGTTTATGAATTAATAAATTTTCGCGACTGTTTATCAATGATAAATTATTTTAAATCGCGCAACGCTTTTTCACCTCTAAAATATTATTTTATTCCTTGAGCTTGGATTGTTGAATAAATCAGACGAAAATTTGTCATGTGCACAAGATTCAGAAAGTTTATTTCATTTATTTATTTTTCTTTTTTTGTTTTTTCCGTTATAGGACTTTGTTTTTGATTAAATATCAAACTTGTTTAGCTTATAGTATACAAAATAAAAGGAATAAAAAATTAAAAAAAAAATGAGAATAACCGTTGCGCTATGATATGCAGTTACACATATTTATTGTGAAACATGAAGATTGTACAGTAAAATAAATTAGAAAACAACGAAAATTGATCCATGTAGATATGCAATTGTTGTTGAACTGTTTTGAAACCTACAAGTTATGAAATTAGGCTCAATATTTATGACATCGAGCAAGACAATTTGGAATTTTACGAAATTTTATTATCAAATAATCTATAATAATACGAGTTGTACATGATGAATATATTATACATGTATCATATAATTCACAGTGGATAGTCAGGGGGAACAAACAATTTTTTTACTTTTATAAGGAATTGAATTTAATTGCAAATAATGAAAGGAGAACTTGGATGACGAGGTCAACGATCTTAAGATTGAGCCACGGCGAGCATCTCTTCCTGATGGATCAAGTGAGTCGTGTGATTGACTAGGCCCATCAATTTCGACAGGGACGCCGACCAGGCATCAAGAAGAGCAGCTGGTTCCTGAGCACCGGTAAACCGAACCACACCCGCCGGCCTGTCTGTACGCGCGTTGATCACTCCTGTTTCAACCAAATTGCAGAGGCACGACTCTGTCTCTTCCACTGGAAGATCTAGCAGTTCCGCCATACGAGTCAGCGTTATCTTTGTATAATATTTAGCCATTATTCGAATATTCTGCAAAAATATGAATCAACGGTTAGCGATTTACAATTCTATGCTATAGATTGTACAATTGACCTTTGCAAATTTTTCTGGTAATTTCCCTGACTTTATTTTCACGGATTCGAGTCATGTGGAAGTGAATATCAGCTCTAAGCATCTTCTAGACTCAAGACTCTTTTCACTTTTGTTTTGAATTTAACCTCCCTACCCTGCGTCAACTGGACCTTAAACCAAATATTCAAATGATCAAAAGACTTGAGCCGATGAATTGAGATGAATGTACAGGGTAGGTAAATTAAATTTAAACGACTCATAACCGTCTGTGTACACCTGAATTTCAGTACGATTAAGCATAGTTTCTAACTTTGATGTTATCAGTATTCTTCAACGATTTTTCGGTGGTCGATAAGATATGGCGTATAAATTTCTCTCAAGTAAAACAACCCGGTAATCTTACATGTTCGACGACACGATTTCTGAGTTCCGTCCATCGTTTAGAACCTTCTTCGGTACCCGTAGAGAACACTTCGGTGGCTCTTAAGTCTCTTTCGTATATCTCGCAGAGGCCCGACCATTTGATCAACTCCGGGTTAACGAAAAGTCGTAGTAGCTCTCTGGGAAAATAATAATAACGAGTGATCGGCTGTAGCAATGAAACATAATCTATAAATGCAAACGAAAAAAGGACGAATGTTTACTTGTACGTCGGTATCTCGTCCAAAAGCTTGTCCGCCAGGAGTCTGTGGGTGAGATCGGCCTGCTCGGGTTCGTGCGCGGCCAATACGAGGTACAGCACGGCGCGAGAGAGGGCGGTGTGACGTTTTTTTGGGTCATCTCGTACCGCGGGAGTTTCAAGGACCGCGCGATTGTGTCGACAGAGCTGGAGGTGCCAGCCTTCGTGACGGGCGAGTTCCATCATCAGGCTAGAATGAATAATACAGAAAATCATTTGCGGACCAAAACGAACAAAGAAAAAAAAACAAATATATTCCTTTGTATGTAGATTTTCCACGTACTCGTAGTACTTCAGTTTCAGGGTCTGAGTTTCTTCATTGTTTTCATCCTCGAAGAATTTTATATTTATCTTCTTTGCTATGATCTGGGTACGGATGAAATCTTGCTTCGCTAAGCACAGGCGCATCTGTTCCAATATCAGAGAAGCCTTTTCTCGTCTTGACATGCTTCCGTACGTCTCTACCTAAAACGGACACCGTATTGTTTGGGTTATATTCCTCAAAAGAGTAATATGGCAGATAGATTTTCCAAGAATTCCTTGTTACTCGCCTGCAATTCTTGCATGATTGTAGCTGCTCCGGTAACGTCCCCGTCCTCCTCCTTCAATTGAGCTAAACGATGCGTGAGTCGTGCTCTTTCAACTTCGACGTATATCTGCGAAATAATTGGGGGTCTGAATTGGGGGAATCTGAATAATTGGGGATGGAGATTAAAATTGCTAGATCCATTCCAAGCTCGAATAACTCAACTTTTTCAACGACTCACCTTTCCCTCGGTAACCGAACGCAGTGTTTCGATTAACTTTATCATGGTTTCCTTGTCGGGTGTTTTGTCAACGTAGGTGCAGCACTCCTGAACCATTTTGGTTACGGCTTGCTTCAATTGCGAGCGTCTCTTTGACAGGAGAACTATGTGCTCGTTCAGAGCCGTCCAGTTTTTGGCTTCCAAGCATATTTCTACAATGGCGATCAGGACGCGAGACGTGGAGACCATGTCTGCTCCCTGAAATCATTCGATACAGCGTCAGATGAATGAATCAGTTTGTTTCTGCCGATCTAATTCTTGAGTTATCTGTGCATCGAATCTCACCGTTCTGGTTAGTTTTTCTAACGCCAAAAGCTGGTCCAAAGCATCGTGCAGTTTACCTTCCCGTGCCAGTTTCTTACATTTGGGAATTTTGGTGTCGCAGTTACTGCTGTAGTCCACTTCCATCTTTATTATCACCCCTGAATCTGTCGCCGGTGTGTCTGCCATTTTTTATTATTCCGCGTGAATGTTCTCAACTGTAACAGAGGCCTGCATTTGTTAAGAGAAATCTAACTGGATACGAGATATCGCAGTTTCTTAACGGAATATTTGTCCAGTTTTTCGCTGCGCCTTGGTATTTAACATTAAACACGTACCTAACTTTTGTTTATTTCTTGCGCTTCACTGTTTGTGGTAATTAATCAACGCACAATACTATTTGGTTACAAGGCTCTATTCTCGAATTCAAAATAACTCGAGCTTCTAGATGGCTGGTATATTAGACAGTGAGATATGCAAAAGGGAGGTTTGTGATCATTACACTGCAGTTTTCGCAATCTCTTAGATTTAGGTTATACGGAGTGGAATTTGATACAGGAAAGAGCGGTTCGTACTTCATAGATAGGCAACACTCGTTATTTCAAATAAACGTTCGAAATAAATTCCTTGACTGCCGTTCGCTCCAAGCAAGGAATTTCATCGTAGCTTCGAAGTTATTGAAATTCAGAATGTGACAGGTTATGTGATTACATCTTCGGCATAACTCAAAACCGAGAGTACGTAGGTGAATTAATACTCACGAGAATCTCGAATCCAAACGAACGTTTCGCACAGTTTATACGGAACGAATAGTCTTTTATATGCGCGTCCAGCAAGCAATTATAAAAATCACGATGTATAATAATAATTGATAAATCAGACTTGTCAGCTTTCGAAGGAAACGCTTATAATACGCAGACGTCAAATGAATGTTGCTGAAATTTTCGACGATCGATTAGAAAGCGAAAAAACACCTCATCCAATTTTGCCGTTCGATGGACAATTATTTATTTGCAGTATTGTTCAACCGATTTTTTGGCTACTCAAGTGAATAATATCTGTCTGACAGTTAACTCGATACCTTAAACTTAAATTTCAGCCGATTTGGACTCAGCAGTCATTGCAGTTCTGGGTAGATATCCGTGACCAGCTTTGTCAGACGAGTTTGATTTGGTTAGGATTTGAGGGTGTGAGAGGTGCTCCACGGTCAAATATCTAACGCGTCAACTAATATTTTCCAGCGATCTAGTCGCCGCAATTATGTGAAACTACAAGGTGCTTGCGAATAAAAGGTACGTACATAGATGTATGTAAGGATGCAACAATTAGTACTTAAATGAAAACCAGCACGATTCACGCAGTGGAATTTCACACTAACTTTGTTTTTGTTTGAAAAACAGCACCAAAGATCAACAAACGCTTGTTCCGCCCTTTGAGGCTCGATTGGGATGGCTGATAACGAAGAGGACAGTCTGCCAGCTGTCGAGGTGCCGGAGAACGAGGATCAGGCCGGAGACGCGCCAAGCGAAAGCGATGCTCCGCAAAGTCTGGAGCCGATTTCTTCGGACACAAATTTGGGGCCCAGCGATCAGTCCCAAACAGTGGCAAATAAGGATTTGGCTAAAAGTAAGTTTCTTTTGTGGTCATCTTTAGGTGAGAGAGGACAAGTCTCACTTTAACATTTTAAAATTCTAACCGAAACTGACGCATGCTTCTGTAATTGTTCTGTAACACAGTTGACGTCTACTTGAAGGCGACAGGCAATGCGCCGATCATGAAGAGAAAGAAATGGACCGTCAGCCAGGATCAGCACATTGGCTGGATAGCAGAGTTCATTAAGAAATATTTGAAACTTGACCCAAATGAGAGATTGGTGAGAAAAACTTGTCACACCCAGGGTCATTTTTTTTCTACAGATTTTATTTACACTGTGCCTTATGTTTCTTTCACTCTTTCAGTTTCTGTATATTAATCAAACGTTTGCACCAGCACCCGACCAGACTGTTAAAAACCTGTACGATTGCTACGGTATCGATGGAAAGCTAGTAATTCACTACTGCAAATCTCACGCCTGGGGATGAACTTCGTTCTGAGCATTTAAGAAGGAGCTAACAACGAAATGATGGTATTGTTAAATCCGTTGTACAATCTACTTCTTTCATATATACGCGACATCTTTGGTCTAGCTTCAAATTCTTTCTCGCCAATGGAAACTGCGAATCCGATAACCTAGATAGTGGTTTTACATTTATACACTATATGTGTATTTTTATCCGAGATGTTGAAAAAGAGGAGAAAAGATATTCCTACAGAGAGGGAAATTTCCAAAAGACATTCAACGCTTGTTATTTGAATATGAATGCAGGTGAATTTGAGATTACTCCTTTTCAGCACTCTGCTGTAAATACAAGTGAGGATGAGTGGGTTGTGGGATTGTTCTGCATGTGTATATCGATTCATTTTCTTTTATTCCATTCTAAAACCGAGTGAAAGCGTTTCATTCTATTCTTATACAAAATTCTCAATATGTGTAAATAAATAATTTATATCCTCAAAAGGCACGATTAAAATATCATTGCGGAATCACTTGGTGATATTGCAAGTACAGGGATAAAAAACGATTCGGAAAATCAGATGGTTACATTGATGGAGATCGTTATTTCCCAGAGCAAGTATTGTAGGCACAAATATTTGATCGTATTTGCGGCTTTTGTTGCCGATCGATAGAAGGGTCACAATTTTTCTTCTTGCCATCAGCTTCTTTCGGAGACGAAGTCTTTACCGATTGGTAACAGCTAATTATTGACGATTTTTCATGCCTATTTGAATTCACACGATTCTCAGTTCTAACTGATGGCTGTCTATTCTTCATGGGAATAGAGCGTAATTTTCCGTTCATTTTATTCTTATCGGTGCTCTGTGATCGTTCTGCCATATGAGTATTAGAACCACTTCTGCTACCAGACTTGTTTGTTGTCGACGAACTAGGCCTGGTAAGCTTTGATGATGATCCAGCATTTATCCCATGTTCATTGACCGGAACTTTTACGTCTCCTTGTTTCCACTCGCAGGTTTGTCGAGTTGGTTTCGCAGGGTCGCATGTGCAAGATGTAGACTCCTTTAGTCCTACAGTAAAAAAATGTCAGTATGTACTTTTTTAACCGGAATCTATCGTCGAATCATTTTTGTTAGGGTCTGAAGTATTAGTTTTAACCTGAGAAAAATTCTACCTGAGTGAACGCTCTTGACGCTCTCCAAATCCTTGCTCCTAGCAGATGTCTCCATAACATTTTCACCCCCGTCATTCGATCCGTTGATACTCAATTTATTCCATTCATCTTCGCGAATGCTACAAGTCGACCTAGACCGGTAGCTCTCTGGAGGTTTTTCGAAGACTGGTTCAATAGGACATTTCCAGACCATAATGGCGCCGTCGGCGCTAACGGTCACTATGCGTTTGCTGTCCGGACTAAATTTGCACGCAGTGATTATTGCCGCGTGACCAACTCCTATGTGGCTCGTCTCAGCCGTATGATAATCCCACAGTTTGACAATGCAGTCGTTTGAACCGGTTATAAAACTCTGACCGTCTGGACTTATGTTCAGACAATTCAATGCTCCGACGCTTGATCCTTCTATATCGCGGACCAGTGAACCATCCAGAGTTTCCCAGTAGGCTATTTTCCTGTCTGTTCCACAGGTTAAGACTTGAACTGCGTTTGGGCTGAAGCAAGCTGCCATGTACATTGTGTTTCCCATTAGGACTGTTCGCCTCACACGTCGTCTGAATGAATAATTTTTTTGTTTTTTTCAATGAAGTTGAAACCGTTTTGATTAATTTCAATTCATTATTCAGAATTGTAGTGCTATTCTTTCTTTTGTTTACGGGTACTTTGATTAACGAGTTTCTGCGTTATACTCACACTATATCCCATATTATACAAGTACCGTCGCTACTTGCACTTATTACTTCCTCGTCATTGCTAGCGATGTGTAGCGATGTCACAGGCCCCTTGTGCTCTTTCAAAACGCAGGCCAACTTCTGTACCTCAGGTTTCACATCCCAAAATCTCACCTGCGCCAAACGAAACGTATACAAATTATTTTTATTGAGCGTATTTCATTGCAACAACAAATTACCTGTCCGTCGCAACCTCCACTGATCAGCAAAGTACCGTCGTAAGTAATGACAACGGCAGAAACAGCTTTAACATGAGAATTGTGGATTGTAAAAATCAGTCTTCCAGTTTGAGGTGTAAATGCTCGAATAAGCCCGTCGTTCCATCCTTAAAGTGAAAAGAAATCAGATTAAAAGAAACTCGCATATTTCTTGACGGTAAAAAATCAGTCAAAAAGAAAACGTTGGCACAAACCGGAAATAATCATCCTTCCATCGTAGGAGAAACATATGCTCGAACAAACAAAATTAGGTACTGTAATCCGGAGCAATTCGCTCTGTGTCTCCAGCCTCCATACTCTGACGTCGTCCTTGCTACTCGTGGCGAATACCTCCGAATAATTGCTGCACAGGTATAAGTAGACCAGTCATCCACGCAGTCTGTGACCCCTGATTTGGCCAAATCGGGATACAGGGCTGTTTTTTTCTGGAAGCCCTTCGAAATAACGTATATTTTATTATTGCCATTTTGCAGTATTCGTTTTTATTTACGAACTTCCTCGCGGATTCAGTTTATTCGAGTTCGTCAATTTGAAACTGTACGTCATTTTGAAGAGATTCCAGAAACAAACAGCCAAGTACCCCAATGTGGTCAAACCAAAGTATTGGATGACTGGTCCAGTATTTAGCAGTGTTGAATGATTACAAAGAATTCAGTGAAGGTGATAAATTTAGTCTCCTAGTTATCTGGACGAATTTTTAAGTTCGTATTTAACTCACTGTGGAAATGCAATGTCGTAGATAGAATTCGTGTGGCAGGTAACAAGCAACCGTATATCAAAGTCCTCCAGTTTTATTTGATATATTTCGCAGAACACCGTACCGACAAATAAATATTCTTGCTTGAAAAGCACCATAGAAGTGACTGTATTCTTCACGTTTGTTTTAGCCAGCTGCAGAGATCGATGTTACAATTTGAGTACAACAAAATGCTGAATATTTCAACGAAATAATCATTTCTTACAGTCAGAATCTGCGCGGTTGTCGGTAATTTTAATTTGGCCTCTCCAAAATTTGGCACTGGTTCGCTTTCCAATATCTTGACCAATTCCACTGTTCCATCTCCTGCTCCAACCACCAGTCTCTCATTGCCAAGCAAGGTCAAACCAGTAATGCCTCCCGCGTACAATATCGCCTCAGTATTTGTTTTTTTTATATTCTTAGGGACTTTTGAGTAGCAGCCAACCATCACTGGGGTTTTCACTGGCTCCATGAACTCCATATTATGATAGAAGTTTAGCCTGAGTGAGAAAGTAAAAAGGTAAGTGCCAAGAACGCATTGTGTTTTTAAATCGCTGACGATCCGCTCCTTCTCATCTTATACCTCGCTCTGATCAGATCCCCCGAAGTTGTTCCACAGTAAGCATTCTCGTCCCTAGGATCGACAACAATGCAGTTGACGGACCTCCGCAATTTTCCTACTTTCACGTTAACTCCGTAGACCTTTCGAGTCTCTCGGTATATTCTCCAGACCTTCAGCGTTCTGTCGCCGCCTGTTATAAAGCACAAGTCGCGTAGGTTCATTCTTGTTATCGTCCATGCGTCACCAGCAATTTCGTTGCTCGCGTACGACCCTGAAATTTGGTGAATGGTTTATTCAGTAGCGACATATCAACAGGGGTTCAGCAAAGTTAATTACCGCACATCGCGTCGCCCTGGCTTATGTCCCAGACAACAACGTTACCGTCGTCTCGTCCCCCCAGACTGATAAGAAAGCCGCTTTCACAGGTGAAGCAGACGTCCTCTACGCGAGCTTTGTGTATTTCGTGGCTTCCCTTTATCGATAAGTCTTTGTAATTCCAGACGATCACCATCGCCTGAAATAATTCACAATTAATTGCCGAGCGTCTGATCTAAGGGTTTGAGCCGCTGTAAATCACACCTTGAAGCCAACGTGATTTATCTGTCCAGACCCAACATAATTTCCACAAGGTGAGACGCAGACTGCGGATATGACGTTTGTGTGACCGGTGAGAAACTTCTGCTTTCCAGAGGCTATATTTTTTATTGTCACCTTGTTGCCCATTGCGTAGATCAGGTGCTCATTGTCAGGGTGAAGCTGAAGGCCCTTTCGGCTCACACCTGTCATTTAAAATATTAAAAATGAGACTATGAAGCGGAGAATTTCTCGGAAGAGGTATTGAGTAAGCGTAGGAAACTACGAACCATCGAAAGCTATTATTCCTTCCAACTCGAGATTCTCCACGTCCATTTTTACCCTTTTAAAAATTACCCCAAAGGCTAGCTTGTTCAGTTAAAATTGTTCACCGCTTAGCATTTGAGCGACATTAGACACTTCTGTCAAATTATTTCTGACTCAGCGTGCATTGAATGGTTACGGGGATTACAATTCCCCTCCCGTTTCCATGGAAACGCGGGACGTCAAGTTTAAATTCAAAGCGAAGCAACCTACCACGTGAACCAAGTGATGCTTCGATGAAGCGAAGTCATGGGATGAACAACAAAATTGTGGTAAAGAGAATGAATTAGAGGGTACGGTAAATTATTAGCTTGGGAATTGAAAGAATTCATATCCAAGATTTCGAATCGTCGCAATTTCATCAAATAGGTAATGTATCCGGGACTCAAGTAGTCTGCATCTGCTTAGGCCGAGCGCTACTAACTTCCGGCCTCCCAAAGGTCCGCCTTTCCTAAGCGCGATCCCCGCGAGTTCGCATCGTTTGTGAATCTATCATAATCGGGATCGTGTAACGTAATTTAATTAACCAGCGCATCACCATGCCTCCTAAATTCGATCCTACCGAAGTTAAGAAAGGTACGTACTCGTTACTTCCGTCCTTGAATCTCCTCAATAAAAATTATGAACCTTAATTTCGAGCTTTTTCACACGTGTCACGTATGTTGCATTATATTTTACTATTCTTACAGTCTACCTTCGATGTGTTGGAGGAGAAGTCGGTGCGACCTCTTCCCTTGCTCCGAAAATCGGTCCTCTCGGTTTGGTGGGTGAAAAACCACGATCAATCTAACCTAACCTATCCGTAATCTACACGGTCGTTTTTTTGTTTTTTTATTAACGCCCCTTACTCTCACAGTCTCCGAAAAAAGTCGGTGACGACATCGCGAAGGCGACCAGCGACTGGAAGGGTCTAAAAATTACAGTGCAGCTGACTATCCAGAACAGGCAGGCGACTATATCCGTTGTGCCGTCAGCAGCGTCACTGATCATAAAGGCACTGAAGGAGCCGCCGAGGGACAGAAAGAAACAGAAGAACATCAAGCACAGTGGTAATCTCTCTATGGACGAAGTCATAAGCATCGCTCGTGTCATGAGGCCCAGATCCATGTCCCGGGAGCTCAGCGGAACCATAAGAGAAATCCTTGGCACCTGCCAGTCTGTTGGCTGCACCGTCGAAGGACGCCCCCCACACGATCTTATAGATGAGATCAATGCTGGGCAGTTGGAAACTCCGGAAGAATAAAATGGTGGGTACAGGGCCCTGCGCTTGCGTCTTAGGTCGTTGCAACGGTGTTTATCTTGCAAGAAGTAAAGATGTCGTTAGTTCAAAAAGAGAATGCTTTGGCGCGATTTCTTTTGTTATTCATCCCTTGCCGGTGCAAATGAAAGCGTGAGCTTAGGGCTCTTGGTAGGGGTTGGCATCCCATCCACCTGATGGGTACCGATCAGAAACATGGCGACACTGTTTCTGGCCGGATTATACTGATCAGGCACTTGTGGCCATTGGGGAGAAAACCCCAACAACAAATCTGGCATATTAAAAACTGAAATATTGTGAACTCGTGCTACGATTGCTTCAAGTTTTTCTTACTTTTATTTTACTATCTGTAGTTTGGGGGTGTGGTAAAAGAAACTTTGAACACACATTACAGCCAGAGTTTGCAATAATGAATTTTAGACTCACCATCAACTCGGATTTTTTTACTGTTTCAGATGATTGAAGGAGGTTAAAATTGAATAAAGAAAATCTTATCAAACAACTTTTTTTTATTCACCCTAATCATATTGTTCTCCAACCTTATTACGTGTTTAATTTCATTGATCCTGCCTATAATATTATTTTTTCCTAAGATCGATCAATATTGTTATTAGAATTTGTAAGAACTCTGTCTTTCAACGAACATTAAAAATCAGTTATTCATCGGATTTGAATAATTCCCGGGCCAAAATGAGTGTGGCCAACTTCGCGTCCTAGTCGTCCATCTCGAATGTCGAACTTGCAATTAGTTCGATTCCTAAACGGCTCGGACTTCACGCAGGTGTCAAAAATTGCGACGACTCCGATTCAACTTCACGGTGTTCGTTTCACGGTGAAGTGACAGTTGCGATCTGATCACTGGATGATCATAAGATTACTATCTGGCCAGCGTTCCAGCTCAGTGGGTTTTTTTTTCTCGTATGTGTTTACGTATTACCTACTATCGTCCCTCAATTTCGGCGACAAACGAACGTCGACATTACGTATGGCAGGAAGAAGCCCGCGCCTCGACAGTTAATTAATTAATCGGCGAATCAACGCGACTTGTCTCTGTGCAATTACGGTTCTTTTAATCGCGAGTATTTTGTCCGAAGCGTGAGTATCGCCGTGGCGCGCAATGTGAAAGTTTCAGGTGAAAGACCGTTGCATGTACCTAATCGGTCGCTTAGTTAATCGTCGAATTATTCGAATGTGAAAAGAAAGAACGAAGAGATGACAAACTCCTCGTTTATCGTCGACCTCAATGAGCCACCGGAGGATCACTGCGGCAAAGACGCCCTCACTGACGTCTTCGGCTGGTTTCTTCAAATCCTGCTCGCCGCTGTCGCCTTCACATGCCTTATCCGTAAGAACACAGAAATCGGCTTGAACCATTTCGCTTAATTAGGTTAGCCTCGTTCCATCCGTTCGTCATTCAATCTTAATCCCTCCCGAGTATTAGCTCTGACCATTAGATATATGTCGGTATGAGCGGCAAATCGACGCGATCGATCTACTCGACAAACGAGTAATTCTATAGGAAAAAAAAGAGAGATAACAAAGTGAATTACTCGAGTGTAACTAAAGACGAGGAGAAAAAAAGAAACACAACTACTGATAGCTATATGCCTGGCGTACGTTGTTGTCGCATTGTAAGAAACATGATATAAAACGGCAATAGAAGAATAAAGAACTGTATAGTTTAATTTACAATGGATGTATTACCCTTCAACAATCGTCGTTTGTAATAGCATGGATTATTTCCCATTTTTTCCATCCAAACATACGGAACCATTGCGAATCTCATCCTCTTCCTCGTTTCTCTTATCTGCAGTGTGCTTGTATTGATGATAATCATCTTAACACGCTTGATTTCTATCAGTCACGCTCATTTACTTCTCTTACATAATATATTGTCTCTAAGCAGAGTCCTGCAGTCTGATCTTCGGCCTTGCGATTGGATTAAAAAGAGAAAAAAATAACCAAATCAATAGATGGAAATTGATCGACGAACGTATCGTATTTATTTTTCAGTTAAAAGATTCTGCGAACCTCGATACGAAAGAAGACCTTGGCTCATCTGGTTCTACGACACGAGCAAGCAGGGTCTCGGTGCCCTTGTCATTCACCTAGCCAATGTCTACCTGGCTAGTAGGTTTCAGGGAGATCCCTGCACGTGGTAAACTTTCTTATCTATCCAACACACTGGTGTAAAATAATTCTCGAATGCTCCGTTATAAAGAAGCCCCGAATTTAAAATTACCTCAATTGCATCCAATTTTAGGTACATCATCAACTTTTTGCTGGACTCTTCCGTTGGGTTACTCATAATTTGGGTCGGTATCAGATTATCGCAATATTTGGCAAGGAGAAAGCAATGGGAGTCCATCAACTTTGGGGAATATGGTAATTCGCAATCGCTGACTCAGTTTTCATTGTGAATTGTCGGTCATCTGTCGTCTCTCACTAGTTACCCTCACCCTCTATCTAGCTTATCATTTGGAGATAGATCGTGCGTACAGTCTGATGAAGAAATTATTGAAATAATCAGTTATGAAACAATGGTTTGAGAATAGTGGAACAGAAGCTCGATCTGAGTTTAATTGAATCCAATTTAATGCATATTGCTCGCGTAACCTCAATCTGTATGTGCAAATTTTTTTATTTCGACACTTCCTCGACTAGACTGTACAAGTGAAAATGTTTTCTTCGTAAAATAAATACGTTTTGAACCTTTGTATCAATCACAGGAAAACCCCCATCCGTCAACGTATGGCTGACTCAATGCGTTTTGTATGTTCTGCTGATGATCATTGTAAAGATTTTCATCACATTGCTGATTCAACTCAATTTTTGGGACCGAGTCAAAGACCTGATTCTGGCACCGATAACGAACGCGCGAGTTGAGGCTGCAGTTGTTATGTTAATAATACCATTTTTCGTTAACGTAAGTTGAGAAATTCACTCTTCTATATTTGGTACAAAAGCACAGTCAATGTCATTTTATTGTCGATCCAGGCGCTGATGTTTTGGGTGACGGATAATTTTCTAATGAGAAAAACGAAACATCTAAGAACAGCCAAGGACCCTTCGTTGCTTCAACGTGTGAAAATACGTTACAGAAAAATACGGAAGGACAAACGTGACGAATCTGAATCCGACATTCTTCTGTCAGCTGACGAGGAACTTCTCGGTGCAAACGACCCATTGCAACGACTTAACATAGCCACGTAGTAGGATTGATTCAGGAAAGAAATTATGTCACTCACAGCATTTTAATCTGTATTTACTCGTCTGTCTAAGAAGGTGGAACAATTTCGTCGTCGTATCAATATTAGATCTTTACAATTTTATTAGTAGCCTAACATTCAACTCAACTTTGAGAAATTACGTTTCTTTAATAATTTTTTTTTCAATTCCTATTCAAACGATACTCAATGACGTAGAATAGGTTTTATTTATTTTTTTTTTTTCGTATTCCAATTTACTTCCTTTTTTGCGAGAGGGACTTGGATAAACTCTTTTATGACAAAAAACATCCAAATCAATAATAATAATTTATTTATTAAAATTTGTGTTAAATTTGCATAAAGCATTATGCGAAACTTGTTACTCGGTGTTCGAAAGTTCGAATCGTATGTTTAAGGCATTTTTATTCGACAAAAATGATAACCAGTGTACATAGGTAGATATTATATATTCGAAATGACTACTGGGTATATTACCTAATATTTATCTATATGTATAAACGCTCTTGCTCTGTGAATTGAAAAGAAAATAAGCTTACAGAATTAGGAAAAATAAGAAAAAAAACAAAAAAAAATATATATTTAAGACAGAAGAAAACAAAACAAAGTAAATTTTTATATCAGCAGGAAGTATCAAGTAGCTTGAATATTTTATTCCGAAACCTGCTCAGCGTACCTCGGAAAGCAAACAAAACGAGAGAGCTACACACACGTAGTATACAGAAGGAGATTAATGGTATATTTTTAAAAGACTGTATTGTACAGCTATAACTTTATATTTTTAATACATGTAATTAGAATAGCGATTTCCTTCATCGAAGCGACTATGTAAAAAAAAAGACAAAGTCTTAAATTTTCTTCCTATATCACAAGTCTTGGTCAGATCGATAGATTTCTACGAATATTTCGTCAATCTACTCAAATTTTTACCTTCGCAGATCATTTGACAATCTCTCGTTTTATCTTTATAAAAAACCCAGTCAAATCCATTTTCTCGTGTTAAGGTATAAAAAAAAAAAAAAAGATTAAACCGTCGAAGCACTTTTAAAACTAAACTTTACAATATTGAATTGCATGTATGTTGTATGTCTGTACGTACATACACACATGTGGCTTAAGGAATTTGCATATCTAATGACAAAGGAGAACGAAAGAAGAAAATAAGAAAACAGTTTGCTTGTAAGATATATGTAAATAATTATAGGTTAATGTATTAATAATGTGTAATATGTCGTTCGTTTTATATGGGGAAATAGGTAATTGAGAGAGGGAAAAATTGGCATTTCCGCACATTGAGGAAGTGCATATAGGTCGTTACAATACAAAAACTCTTATTTTTTCCATAGCTCAAAATTTGATTCTTCAAAAGTCTAACTTTCAAATTGCACAGTAATACTCGCGTGTACTTCAATTCCTGCAGAGAAACTCAATACTACTAACCCTAAAAGGTGTAATAATTAATTAATAAGAGATATTGATTGTTAGGACCAACGAAAAGAAGGAAGAAAAGAAAAATTAAATCGACTCGTCTTAATAAGGTTGAATTATGATCAGATATATATGTTTATATTTATATACGGAAAAAAAAGAAAGAAAGAAAAATCGTCCTTTTTTTTTAACGGTAAAAGCGTCTGCCAAAGATTTCGTAGGAGAAAAATAGAGAAACATGTGGAAAAAAGTTTTAAAAAAGTATACGGAAATACTATGAAAGGTTAAAAAGAATATGAAAAAATGGTTGCTGAATACGTCCTGTAATTAATCCGTTATATGTACACTAATACGTATAATCTACAGTATATCATACGGAATCGTACATTGCTATATCTGGATATTCGACGACAAATACCCAGAAAAATATTTATATGATGGCAGAATTTTGAACGTCCATAAGATTATTGTATTAGTTATGAAATATACGCATTTAAGATCTATAACTTGTTTCCTCGGGTTTGCTACGTATGTGCACAGTTAATGGGGAAAAGATCTATGTAACTACCTGTTATATCATCAGGATATTGTGTACCTATGTCTGTATGTACATACATACATACGTATGACCTGTGTTTCACTCGATTAGCAACATTTTACGTTTGATGTAAAACAAAAATCAAATTTTTTCAAACGTTTGGAATATTATTAATTCATGATACTGTAGATTTATGTGCGTTTGTAATATTTATACATTTATCTGTGATGTTTTCAAATTTAAATTTTCATTCGGGCAAGTATCAATCATCACCTGTACAATATGCCTGAGCATACTTACAACTGTGATATAAAATTATGTGCAGGTCGCATACTGACCGACGGAACCAAAAGTCCGCCGACAAACAAAAGACAATCGGCGATCGCACGTCGAAGGGGGGGTATTCGAGGAATTCCACCTGACTCGTCGCACTTGCGGATCTCTTGTACCGCGAACGGTTGATCCTGCAGCGGATCGTCGCGTAGCCGGCTCGACAGACGTCTGGTAAGAAGTTGCCGGCCACAATTTCTGCGCAAAGACACACCATAGAAATCGGTCGGTTCCGGACTGATCGAATGCGGCGTGATTCTTCCTCCATCCTTCAACGAGTCGTATTATAGGTGCCTACTTTCAGGGTGAGCTATACGTTAAAAGCCATGATTACGATTTTCAATTGTTCTCACGCATGAATACATACACATCTGCATACATACATCGATACCCGCTCTCTGCGATTGTTTTATTTTTGAACTCCTGTTTTACTATATTAATAACGTAGTGTAACGTATGTACATGAAATGTCTGTTGTAATGATTTTAACTGCGTTTTACCGAGTTCCAAAGATCGCCAGGCGACGGAAAATACAGCTGAAATCAGGTACGAAACTGTCTGTGAATGACGTGCTCCGTGTGTGGTTTCGTGCGAGACCCGAATTTTTACCGTCTTTTCACGTTGCACTTAGCGTGTCAAGCAGATCCGAGAATCCGTAAGTTTGAACCCACTTAAGGCACTCGATGATACCAGGAATACCGTTACGCGTGTACGCGGGGCAAAGATACTCTATGAAGATCGAATTAGTGTGTCGAACGAGTCGCGTGAGCCGCTAAACGGCGGAAACCCAAGGGCGTCGAGACTCGAAGGAATCGCGAAATACGGTACATCTGCGCTTCTCGACGAAGCTAATAATAATAAGTAATAATAAAGCATTCTCATCCCGTTTCGATACTTAACCGTTGATGGATTAGTCATTAGCCGCGTTCGTGACTCTTTTCGTCGTGACCTTTGTACGAGCGCGATATCCTTGACACAGAAGTTGCAGCTGAAGGGCGAGAAGATTGATGATCGTGAGAATCGGCGGAGCGACAACAAACGCGGTATATTCATGCGATGCCAAAAATTTACGAGGTTGAGTTTGGTAATGTTATCGCAAAGAAACACTGGGGGAGAAAAATTTCCTAATCTTACTGTGATTGTTAAGGAATTATTAAGGATTTCGAAAAATGAGTGTGTTTCGTTTCAACGGTTTTTCCCCAACATGAATCGAGCTACGATAACGTTACTAATTTCAACATGATTAAACTTTCCGGACGTAATTGATGCAAAATTTGATCCCTTTGTCAAAGTCAAATCGCGAGACAACAGTAGATGAGCAGACCGATACGCGATACTCCCGAGTGTTTTTCTTGCTGGCATTGATGTCTC
This sequence comes from Neodiprion lecontei, assembly GCF_021901455.1. NCBI lineage: Eukaryota > Metazoa > Arthropoda > Insecta > Hymenoptera > Diprionidae > Neodiprion > Neodiprion lecontei. The sequence goes on from NC_060266.1 coordinate 234,264, forward strand.
CGTTCCATTCGTGGCACTTTGCTTATAATTATCTATGAAGTGGTTTTGCAGATGTTGACGCGAAGCGGCGATGCGTAATGCGAAGAAATAAAATACACGTGTGTATCCGTTTCTATAATACTTGTCATATTTCTGATATTGTGCACACACGCGTACACATTTGTGTTTACAAGGAAATATTTCACGATATGTGAAACCGTATACTCGTATCGTATGCGATATCTGCAAATCAAAAACGAAAGATATACGGATGAAAATAATAGTCTCATCTCGATGGATTGAAATTTATGTTTTATCATAACGACAGGTCTCTCTGGAAACATTGCCGCGTCAATTGTGTATAATTGTGCTCTTGAACCTGATCTTGAGCCGAGGTCGATAACCTTGGAACGACACTGAAACTCAGAGTGCATATCTGCATAACGAATGTTCCCGCAATGAATTTAACTTTAGAAAACGAAAAGCAAAAATTTTCATCAAACTCTTTGTGTAAATTTTAAACATGTATGTAAATACTGCAGTTTGTCTCATAATTTTTTTTCTTATAATAATTTTTTCTCCTATTTCTCTTTCTTCGCCTTGTACTCATATATTTGCGTCTGTCTGTTCACAGCTGGTCAACGTGACGATGTCGGACCAGTGGAAAACTGTATTCGTGACAGGGGGCGCGGGCTACATTGGGAGTCACTGTGTCGTCGAGCTACTGGAGTGTGGATACAATGTTGTGGCAATAGACAATTTTGCCAACAGTGTAACGGAAGATAGTGGAGAATCGTCAGCTCTTAAACGAGTGGAAAAAATAACTGGGAAGAAGGTCACCTTCTACAATTGCGATCTGATAAACAAGGAAAAACTCGAGGAAATATTCAACAAGGTGGGTGAGATAAATCCAACACTTCTTTTATTGTTTAGTTGTCTGTATTGAAATTGATTCGTCAATTTCTTAATGTTAATGTTATTACTAATTCTTTATTTTTTCTTTTTATTTCCAGCAAAAAATAGACTGTGTCATTCATTTTGCAGCGATAAAGGCTGTTGGCGAATCTATGCAAGTTCCGCTACATTATTATCGAAACAATGTTATTGGGACGATTAATCTGCTGGAGGTAATTTGAACACACAGCTTTTAATGATAATTTAGCTTCGTTTTCAAAAGAAGTAAAGAAATTGGAAATTATAAATGATTCTAAGAACTGTTCCTTTCACTAAAACATTCTATTTATTTGAACAATGCAGGTGATGAAGGCAGCCGGATGTTTTCAGTTGGTATTCAGCAGTTCGTGCACCGTTTATGGTGAGCCTGATAGTCTGCCCATAACTGAAAACCATCCAACGGGTAATATAACAAATGTCTACGGTCGAACAAAGTATTTCATCGAGGAAATGCTAAAAGATATATCGCGGGCTGAAAAGGTGAACATGGGAACTTTTTCTTCTACATTAAAATGATTTTTAACAAAAAATGCTTGTACTATTTTAAAGTTTTTGACTGATATAATTTCAGAGTTGGAATATCATTTCTCTGAGGTACTTTAATCCCGTAGGAGCTCATCCAAGTGGATTAATTGGAGAAGATCCTACCAAAGCATTCGCTAACCTGATGCCGTACATAGCGCAAGTTGCTATCGGTCATAAACCAGAATTGACCATATTTGGAGGTGATTATCCGACGGAGGATGGAACAGGTAAGAAATTTTTTTCGTTATGGTAAGTTGAACTATTCCTTCGAGATTGCTAAATGCTTTTTGTCGATTGTAGGAATTCGGGATTACATTCATGTAATGGACTTGGCTTCGGGTCACGTAGCTGCACTCTCTGCACTCAAAAAACAGCACTTGAGATTAAGGGTAAGTGCGTTTCGAATTTCCAGTTGACTGGAAAATTTGTTAAAGGAAGAGTAAAATTGCTGGGTGAAAATTAAATCAATTCTTGTTGAAATAATTTCAGACATACAATCTGGGTACAGGAAAAGGAGTTTCGGTTCTTGAACTAGTTAAAACATTCGAAAGGGTAACCGGCACCACAGTACCCTATGTTATCCAAGATCGTAGGGAGGGAGACATTGTTTCAATGTACGCCAATGCTTCCCTGGCTCGCGAAGAACTCGGCTGGTCCACAAAATACAACGTAGAAGAAATGTGTAAGTAATTTAGAGATGCAGGGAAAGGCTTTATGGAGTTTTTTTCATTAATGAAATTCTGTATAACGATATAACTTTGAATAAATCTTTTTGTCATAGGCAAAGACTTTTGGAAGTGGCAGACAATGAATCCATCTGGCTATCGTACACCCTTAAAAAACGGCAACTCGTGAACGGCATCTTTTTATAAGGTTGACAATTATTTATACGAAAGTATCTCGTTTTTCATTTTATAATGTGTAATAAAAGCTGATATACATGTATATCAGCTTTTGGCCAAAGCTCTATGCAGTGGAATGCAACAATGAAACGATTAAATTATTGCCCTTACTAATTCTCGGTCCAAAATCAGTATCAAGAAAGCCAATCATTCTTATTTCGCTAAATATCCTTTATTCGGTTTGCACAAAATCGATGTTCTCATTATCACGGTATCTTTGATTTCGACGAACATAATTACATACGCATTACACAGTTAGAAATTGAAATCATACAAATATACAGGTATATATGTACATTCGAGTTGCCATTCAAAATTAAGTCAAATTGAGAATACAATTAACTCAATACGAGAAATCGGACCGATAGTAATTAAGGAAGGATAGATCGCGGATTATTGACTTACAATTAATGGCCCTGTCGATTCAAGTATTTGAGTTCGTTTCCACTTCGCTTGTCGTTTCATGAACAATTGAGTATAGCGAGAGGTGTTGAAATTTTAAAACTTCCAATCCCCAGCTAGTCCAGCCTGGCAGCAAGTATCTTGCAAATATTTCCAAACAGTTAGGATCCCTCGGAAGATACGATTTTATCACCTCTGGTCAGAAAATTGGGAATATAGTCAGTTGTAAAAAAATAATAGAGAAATTTAACGGCTGATTATTCTCGAGACCTGTTAAAGGTGGTTTATGAGAGTGAACGGCGCTAGGTACGCTGACCAGCAATTTTCCATTGGGTATATCGATGGATGTATTGGAAGACACCGATCCTAGCAGTAGTAATTCGTAGGGCTGTTTACCAGGGGGCGGATTGAAGTCGCAGACGGTTTCCCCAGAGCTAGTGACCTGGTGAAACGAAGAAAACTAGCTGTACCATTTGTCGGTAGAAATTATTCCACGAAAATTCGTATAAGGATATGTTATCTTTCTTACCTTGACCCAGTACCACTTTGCCCGATAACTCACGCCCCAAGCTGGAAACATTTCGTCCGAAATGCTGCGCAGGTGGCTTGGAGCATTTGTGCACCAGACTGCAACGATTCCATTGGAACTGAGCAATTTGGCGATTGGTATTTTCGCCAGTTCTTCATTGTACATCATTGTGTAACTGTTTAGAGACAGAGAAGAGTTATTGGAGAGGAAAACTTTTCAAAGATGTCAAGAAGAGCCTACCTGGCCCCTGCGCATTTGTTCTTTTTACGACGTATGGATTTGTTCCACCAAGGCGGATCGAGCAGGATGAAATCAAACTGGTTTGTCATCTCCATTTTATTGGCAATCTGCCGGACATCGTAACAGTAGAAACTGCATCTCTCAGGGAACACGTATCTCTCGTTTCTAGTGGCAGATATTACTGCCCTCTCAGACTTGTTGCAGCCATACAGATTCTCTACCTGCTGACGAAACGATTCTGTGTAAAATCTTTGCGACACCAGACGGGCAGCTTTGTTGTTATCCGCTCTTGCATCATCTGTAAAGTGTCCGCGTTCCTTTGCGGTCGACAGAAGCTTAGCCAAGGATCGTTGAATGTATTTCATCTGCCGTGTTCAAAAGTTTCTGTGTTCAAAATACTATCGATACAGGAAAATGGTTTGGATTCAATGTTTGTTTGGTCGGTTCACCTGTTCACTGTCAGCGTGTGATAATTCCTTGGTTAGGTCAAGTTTTCTTTTTCTAATTTTACTGTCTTTTTTATTTGACGTTTTCCCGTTGTTTTCGATGTTCCGTGTGAACGAGAAAGAAGAGGCGGAAGAGGAAGACGAGGAAGAGCTACAAGAGTCGACATTCCGAATTTGATTTTGTCGGAGGTATTTTGTATTTATGTCAAAGAATTCGCTATTGAACTCTAGCGAGCAGAGAGTTGACCCATTGGCTATATTTTTATAAATGTTATTCATATAATTCAAGTGAGATACGATCCATCCGTCTTCAGTAGCGAATGTCAAACTCATTTCAACCCTTATTTCTGTATTTTCTTATCCCCCGCCGATAGCAATAATTAACAGTTTTGTAAGAGCGATGGCGTTTTCCAAAATTTCCAAAACTACCGGTGACAGGTGTTTCCACCTGTGGGTAAAACGCTGTAGCTAAATCAATCATTCGTTCATGTTGTTGATGTTTACAGTTGCGGAAACTTGAAAATACGAAACTTGAGGGGTTTTAGAAAGTCAACTAGGTAAACGGGAATTTTTCTCGACGTGTTTCTTTACATCGCGATTCTGCACAGAAGCAGTTCACCAATATCGATCGTGTCCATCATTTCTATTCATGTCTTCCACACCGTACGAGGAGGGGAATAAACATCTGCAAAACGGTTGATTTTTAATGAATTACGTTTCCCGCGTTCTCAATTCTCGAACAGTTGGCAGCCCCTATCGAGTGCATGGGAAGCAGTGGGAAGCATACAAGCAGCGGTACATCAGGCACAAAGGCTGCCAGTCTTACGGACTTTAGAGTGAAGGAAAAGGGTGCCGAAATTTGGAGTATTCTGCTATGCCGGCTCGAGTTTACACTGGGATCCCATAAGACTAGCCGGTAAGTGCAGGGTAGTAGAATTATCCCCAGACCCGTCATATCACTAGGAGAAATAACCCAGGGCTAGCAGTCTTTATACATGTTTATTCAACGGTAGATGTACAGGCTCGATAAAGTAGCGGTGCCAAAGGCAGTCGACTCCGCTCGACACGGACGCACGGGGGCGGGGACCGGAAATCAGAGTCGGCTGGTATCGCAGGGTGATGATAACAGAGCGGCTAGGGTATTACAAATGTGGGAATAAACGGTGTGTTTCGCTCCTCTCACAACGCCCGGTGCTCCAGGTGTATCGGGTAAAGGGGTAAACCTTTGTTCGAAAGCTCGCGTGTCGCTCAGGGGAGTCGAGCCGAGCCAATCGACCGAAGGAATCAGAGACACTCAAGAAAATCGAGCCAGCCGTCGCGGCAGCCGCGAGCGGCGAAAACTCAAAACTGCGCGAACGCCGTCCGTGCGGCTGAAATTCATCGGCCATATTTGACAGAGCAAGAGAGAGACAGTGAGTGAGCGAGCGGGGGAGGAGGAAGAGAAGGCGGAGGAATAGGAGGAAGGCGAACAAGCAGCAGAAGACTGATTTGAAGCGAGCGAGGTTCTAGGGGCGGCCCGCTTCAAACCGTCCGAAATTCTCAGGAACGAGAGCTAAAATCCTTGACGACCTATCGCTCGATTCAAAAAGATCATCGAGGAGCCGAGGACGTTCGAATTACGCGGATAACGGCCGTCCGTCCACCGCGAGCCCCTTTCATCCCCCCCGTCTCTCTCACTTCCGCTGATAAAGAGCGCTAACTACGTATACTCGGATAAAAAGTAGCGAAGAAGAAGAAGAAGAAGAAGGAGAAATCGAAACAACTGAAAGAAGCAAGAAATACATCGCGCTCCGACGGACTACCCATCCAATCACGTTTTTCGTATTTGAATGTGGAAATTCGTGAGACGCGAGTTATCGAACTTCAGTTTCGGGCGGTGATTGCGGCAAGAAGCAGGAAGACGAGAGCTGGGCGACCGACCCTTGTACATAATCGGGCATAACAGCCCCGGCGTGTGTAAACTGTGCGTGTTTTCTCTCGGTGTTGTACAAGTTAGTGCGCGTACGGCAGGCAGACGGGCAGGCAGGCAGGCAGAGGTTCTCGTTTCCTCTCCGTCGTTAACCATTTTCCGTACAAACCTCCTCGTACGCCCTTTTCGCATGGGGTCGAGAAGGTCGGCCGCGCGGCTTGCAATTAATCGTGAGAACAACGATAGGAAGGATTGAGAGGAGAGAAAAGTAACTGAAAACCTTTACGTGCGTGCGTGCGTGCGTGCGTGCGTGTGCGTGTGTGTGTGTGTGTGTGTGTGTTTCACTTTTTATACTCATATATGTGACCGTTGCAGTAACGTACTAGCTGTTATCGTCTGCAATCGCGAGTACACGAATTCTGCGCTGATACAATTAGGGTATTAGGTATACCATCCCCCTAATAAACATGAGCTGTCAAAGGAATCCGGGAAAAATCACAGTGCCGGACGATCTCCGGGACATACTCCTCGAGTTCACCATCAGCTATCTGCTCGAGCAGCCTGGCGACATCGTCGATTACGCCGTCGACTTCTTCACGAGACTCAGGGAGACTCGTCAGACCCAGATTGTAGCCCCCAGCCAGCAGCAGTCGAATGCCCAGACGTGCTCATCGACCCCCGACGAGTCGGTCGACGACGGTGAGTTGCTATTTATTTTTATTCTTTTACCTTATTTTCGCCCCGAAACTCGCCGATAATTGACCCGCGAGAGTCTAATCGTAGAGGAATTTATGAGGCAGAAGTTGGTAACGTTGTTGTAACGATTAACGTTTCGGAAAATCGTTATCTTTTCGCAATTGCAGGTATGTCTTAAATTCAGTAAATTATAATAAGACAAAACCTATTCATATTTTTAAAACTTAACTTACCCCCCCCCCCTCTCCCTCTCCCTCCAAATGTTTCGATACCTTCAACGGTACTAACTTCAGCCTCGTTCAAACGAACTAATCTCTGAAGACTTACCGTAATAGCGTGGCTAACGATTGCCGATATACTCGAAACTTGTTCCTCACTCACACATTTTTTCCCTAATTACGTGTCGTCGCAGAGACTCACCACACTGCTCACGTGCATAGCGACGATAACTTGAAGCTCAAATAAGCCTGTTATTATATCAGGGTACTTTTCCAGGAATAATTATATGTTTATCCTCGTACGTGGGTATTTTTCATATCTATCCGAGGTTTTTTTTTTCTCTCCTTGCGAGGAATCACAGAAACCGAACCGAAGGTCGGTCGACGCGACACGAAACGAAAGTATTAATTTCCTTTTTCTGGCGCGGTTACGCGACTTTTTGCCAACGGATGATGACGCCTATGAGAGGATAATACAACGAAGAATGAAACGGTATACGTATTACGTTATGTGCCGAACGAAATTAACTCGCATAGGCTGAATAGATTGAAAATCCTCGGGCAAACGAATCAATTCGACGGTGGTGTTCAATATTCTTATTAGGGCCAACGATCTCTCCTCCTCCTTCTCTGCTTCTTCTCGGCATATGAGTTCCATCGCTGAATTCCAATTAGATCCGGTTGTCGTCGCCTTCCTTCCTCTTCCGTCTACGTTCAGCCTATACACGTAATCATCCAGTTCCCCCTCGCATATAATGCTTCAATGGATTTATCTACATACATACATACCTATACACAATACTTTGTAATCATTGCCTAATTGGTTTATTGTGTATAGTCGGATTATCGCGTCGTCAAAAGGTGTTGGTAGTCGGCAGTGTACGTAGTATGCATGTGTGCGTGTACAAGCGGGATTCCCATAAGACACCACTCGTAACTCGTATGTGATATATAATTCATCGCTTCGATGAATCGATCGATCATCATTCAATCAATTAATACCTACTCTACACCACCCAATGGTAATAAAAAGATAAACCGTTAAGGAAAGCAAACCGGAATCCGCAGGCGACAGGAAAGAAAGTATAATTATTGTGACATTATTCAGATCAATTCAAAAGCGGAGGGAAAGTAATTTCGAAAATTTTTTTTTATTTTCGAGTTTAGTTATTTATTATTATTATTACTGTTATTGTTACTATTCGGACGAACGGCGAAATGAAACGGATGTTATTGTATTCCAGTCCCATCGTCGTTTCGTTAGATTGTTCGTTAGTAGTCCGACGGAGTGTTTTAGGTAATACGCTGCGTCCTCCACTTCTTCTTTATTTCTTTCTTTCTCGCTATCTCTCTCTGTTTCCGTCTCATCGTGCAGCAATTGACAAACAAGACAACAAACGCTTGCTACTGCCGCCGCTGAATGGCCAGCAAAAGTACGTACGTGGTGTTTTTATATGATAATACCTTATAGCGTACAGGTATGTATTGTTATTTATGTCACACGCGAAGAGAGAGAGAGAGAGAGAGAGGGAGGGAGGAGAGCAAGTAGAAGCGATATGGTGTGACAATACGTGTTTAAAATACTACTTATTGGAACCTGAACAGCCGCGAATACAAACCTCTTTCTCCTTCTCTATAATTTGCCATATCTAAACGTACACAAAATAAACTAATAAATAAATAAGCAGAAAAATTGATATCGTGACGTGATTTGTAACTAAGCTGTACGCAATAACTGTGTGCAGTTGAAGTTGCAAATTTGAAAAGTTGCGAAAGCGCCTAATTTAGAATTATTTGGTGGCGACAGAAAGTTTCAAATGGTCGGAAACCCGACGGCTAAAGTTCCAAAAATTCAAGTTACGACTGATTGCGATCAAAGTTACGAAAAATAAATTTCCGATAGAGGTAAAATTCCGATAATCAAATTACATTATTCAGATAGTTTAGTTTACTCATCGAGTGGATGTAAAAGATGAGAAACACCGAAAATCGGAATGGCCAGGATTCCGAACGTAAAAATACCAAAAATCCAAAACGAAGAATGTTCGAAGTGGCAAATTTTTACCACGCCCGAAATTCACAGAACTGAAAATCTTCGATCATTCGGAATTTCTATGTTTCAGATTTTTAAACTTTCTACTTTTCGTACTTTCGGAACTTTGACTTGTCCGAGTTTCGCCCTTTCGGAATTTCGAGTGTCGGGTTTCGGACCATTCGAAATTTTGACGTTTCTTCAGTTTGATTTCTTTACCCTAACTTTCGCCACCAAAAAATTCGGAATTTAGCTCTCTTGGAACTTTTGTCCCTCTCGAATTTTTGTTCCGTGCCAAAATACCGCGTACAGAATAAATAAATTTAGTTGTTTTCACGTTTCTGTTTTTCTTTTAAACTCGTTTCCCTTTTTCTCAGTACAGGCTAGGTAGTTACGTTTTTTTCTACTTTCTGTCTGTCCGGTGATCGTCTACACATGCCTGGCTGCCGGACGCAAAACACAGGCTGGTGCGAGGATACGTAATAAATCACTTATATGGATGGATTTAGGTATTAACAACCGCCCGACTCTGTATACCTACCTACCTACTGCCTACATACATACCTATATACATAATACAGTTATGCACCCACACGCTGTATACACATAAATTTATTTACGTACTGTATGCATACAGAAGTTCTTCTTTTCTATTTCAAACACGTGATGCTGCTGAAAGTACGTACATACATACATAGATACATACGTATGTATTATATGCACATAGATCTATGCATGGACTACGTTGTATAATATACTTCACCTCATACTAGTCGCGTTAAAAGTCTTTCACGTACGTATCGCAGTATAATTTCTGCGAAAAATTCTTAACCTGCGATCCAAACATCGCGCATAGGTACATCTAACGTTTGCATGTAACATTAAACGCACCGTATGTAATTCATTATACAATGTATATACAAGGTGTATAAATACATATAAATACACACACACACACACACACATATGTACGTAGCATAACACCACGTGGTGTAATTTGATGAAATTTACGTAATGTTTATACACCTTATCACATGTTACACGCTGTCCAAGTTATAATTATATACAATTCTTTCACACCCCATTATTATATAATAACATTTAGATGAAATTTACAAATTTTCGTTTTCCCTTCTTTTTTTTTCTGTATGCAACTAGCGATTTCGTACCAATAACGATACACGTTACGTACTCATCTCGTATTGCTAGCGCGGTTTGGTAGGATGAGAGTGAAGACGGGCCGATAAACTGGAACGTGCATTTATTATTACAACAACATCTTTCAAAGAAGCAGCGTCAAGCCTTGTACATACACGCGTAATGCATGCTGTCCATACGTGTATGTGTGTACCGTTAGAATCTTAATACCCCATCATTGCAGCTAGCAATGGCTTTATAAGGAAACATTAAATATAATCGAATCAGCTGCAATATGACCGTAAATATAATCAAGCAACAACCGTCTGCTTGAAACGCTTTATTTGGTAATTTTGTTCTACTTCTTCTACTTCCATTTTTTCGATTTTCTCTTTATTTATAATACCTCTTCTCTGTCACTCTGAATTATACTGTTCCGAAGGGGGGAAAAAAGTGTTCTCATTATTACCACCGAGATATGATACGTATTAGACTGAATCAAAAAAGTCGACCATTTCTTTTTTCAAAATACAAGTCGAGAATATTCTTCGAAATAATAATAGAAAAAAAAAGATGCAGTCCAAGTTTCAGCTCTTAATATTAACATTTAGAGGTGCATCATCGCGATTTTCCATCTCCCATTTAAATAACGTGGTAAAAATTTTTCTTTTAAATTTTCGAATTTTACAACTCGTCAACGCATCATCAGCGTACCGATAATACCAGAACGAATTTTTCGAGGGAATCGAACGCTCTACAAAAAAGAACCCTTATCATTTTATGATAACCCTAATCGTTAAAAAGTTATGTAAGGTCCTTTGAAATAATTTTTCGACCATAAATAACTTTTGAAAAAGTAGATTTATCATAAAATAATGAGAGACCTTCTTTTGCAGAGCGTTCAATAAGTTGAATAACCGAAATATCGCACATTTTGTGGTTCGTTCGTTGTAGGCGGTAAATTATATACGTGTGGTATACACTGCAAGTTCGACAGACACGATATACGTACATTAATGTGTATGCATATTTGTGTGTGTGTGTGTGTGTGTGTGTGTGTGTGTGTGTAAGCATATGCAGCGGAGCACATATGTAATACAGCTGTTCATCGAGAGTTGGTACAGCTGGGCTGGTGCTGGTATTAGCTTGAGCAGCAACCCAGCAGGTTTTTAATCGTCACGTACAATATATCGGCGTACTATTTAGGCTCCCCGTCGGTAATTTCGCGAAACTAGTTTTCGTTTTTTTCTACCTTTCTTTTCGTTCTAATTCTCTGCCAATTCTTTCCTTATTCCACTTACATTCGATTTCAAACTCTATATATATATATATATCGAGGTATTTGTAACATTTGTAACATTCAGTCGTTGTTATATAAGATTTACCGCAAAGCCAATAACGTAAGCAGTTACGAGAAAAGTAGGAGAGAAAGAAAGAAAAAATCAACATTACGAATGATTAATTATTTCAAATATTGTGTGCGAATCGATGGTAGAAAAAAACGAAGAAGTCGGAAATGTTCTTTGAATACATATATACATTTACAATTAGATACAAATGATACTGATAATAATACGTATGTATTATGTATTATCTAACTCTTTTATCGTAGCGACAAAAATTCCTATTTATACAAAGTGTGTTAGGTACCTATATATGTATGTAACAAGGGAAGACAAAAAGTAAATTCCAAGTCATCGATAAATATGGCATTTAAGAGATGAAAAGGGAGGGGACAACAGGTGTATAAGGCGTGTAATATAATGCAACACGTTATACCTATAAACCATATTATACGTATACAATTGTATCGAGGAGGTGAATAGACAACGAGTTAAATTCGTGGGGGAAACGTCGTTTCCTTTTACATTCATTTGGGCACTGCAGTGCGTCGTACTTTTTTCCCCCCCTCTCTGGTTGGCTGAATTATTATTGAGTAGGAAATTAAATTGTTCCGTGAGGTGTGTGCGAGCATTAGGGTGGTCCTCGAAAAGGTCATTTTTGAATTTGGCCGGCTCACCTCCCAAATCGTTGATTCAAATAATTCAAAAATAATGACCTCTTCATTTTAGATTTTCATCTCAACTCTAATCCGTACCCGCAATAACGGTACGATCCACGATAGTATTACGCGACGCGCGTGTAAAACAATCGTCGGTGCAAATTCATAATAACGTGATATAATATTTTACGTACACGCGCGTATACCTATACAACACACACACACATTGTATTTAATCGTCGGCAAGTCGCACGGTTCGATGACCGTAGAACCGGGGATCGTATATGTATATGCATAGGTATATTTATACTATAAGGCAGACGGGCGTCTCAATCGGTGTAATAATGACGATCTGTACATCGATAATGCATGCCGAAGATCTAGGCCGCGTAAGAAAATTAATACCTACACATGTAGTGGTGTTAGTAGTATGCATGCTGCACAGTCCACGTGTGCATAGGTGTGTAGAATCGTAACGACGAATATAGAATGAGTGCGTGCAGGTGGACGATCGTAAATCACCGCCTCTATAGTTATATGTATATATAAACTAAAAGAACACACGCTTGTTTGTCGGTTAATATTATATATTTGGTTTACAACGTGTAATGTGTATCGTATGTCGTAGTACCTGTATATGGGTGTATGTATGTGTCTACATATCTACATAATTGCAAGTGCAATTACAATACGATGATGTAACAAGCGCGCGTTAAAGACCGACGACGGTGACCTGAATACATGTATATGTATATTACATATCTTATGTTGCAGTGTCAAAATTACGTGAATTTTGTTTTTTGTTTTTTTTTTTTTTTTTATTTGTTTCCTCCGTTTTCTCAGCACCATTCAAAGGTATCGGGCTGAAGTTAGTAACGTTAATATAACGAAACCTCAGGCTAAAAAAAAAATCATCTTTATTGGGCAATTTCAAAATGACTTACTAGGGCGTTGGCATTTCAAAGTTTAAATATCTTTTGTATAAATAAAATGTGGTTTGGTAAATATTGGACATTACTGAAAATGCGAAGTAGCGATTTTTCTTAAACATGCCCTCGTTACGGTAACGTTACTAATATCATCCTCATTGAAAGGTGTCGTATAAATGTACGAATGAAAAATTTTCCGTTGGTATTTCAAGACGCGAATTGAAATTGAAATTTATTGAAGTAGCACGGTACGCTGGTAATTGTTACATGTTTCCGTCTGTTCTTAATTTCACACGCCTATATTTCTATTTTGCATGTTACTACAATTTCATTACTACCATATACAGAGTGCAGACGAATTTTTTTCAATACATCAGTCCGTACTGTGGCTCCATTTACTTGATTTGCGAGTAGAAATTAACAATCAACTTATATCCAACTTGTCTTCTTTAATAGTAATTCAAAATTAACTTACATATAACTTGTCTTCCGATTTACTTTATATATATATATATACACAGACATGTGGGTACGATATTTGTGTTAGGTAGGCGAATATGCAGGCAGACGCATGCTTCTGACCGTGCTTTATGTAACTGTAAAGAGGTTTTTCGAGGCTGAGATGTAGGCAGATGAATTAGCGACCAAGGCGGAGGTAGAGATCCAGGTACCAGGTATCTATATTCGTACACCAATCAGTCGAGAGGAGAGGAGAGGAAAGTAGCAGCTGGTGCAACGGTGACGATCGTGAGGTTGGCTAATTCTCGCTTCTCGATGCTGCTGCTGCTGCTGCTGCTAATTTTGATACCGAACTCGTATAATCATGCGGACAATACACAATTGCACACGATGCGGAATTGTACTTAACGCAGTAGCAAAAAGCAGCAGCAGCAGCGAAGATTACGTGGGTGTCGAGACGATTGATTTCGTTTTATTGGTTCTTATTCGCTCCGGCTAGGTGCACGACAGCCTAGCGCGTTCATCCAGTTCATCCGATTCGTTCGCTCAATCATCTCCGTTCGTTAATTTGTTGTTGTTTGATTTCGTTTCGTTTGATTCGATCAGGACTTTGCAGCCTAGAAAACCGCTGTGTTATTTTGATTCCTGGTCGGTTATATCGGACCACCGCCGGTGGCACACCGATGGTGCAATAATAATAACGACAACAGTTTCTCTCTGTTTTTTATACGTGTGAATGCGATCTTACAGGCGGAAATCTCCGTATAACGGCCAGCGGCGTAGAATCGATTTCAATTTCACGTCACCGTACGAACGATCATCTTCTTCGATTATCAAACCTTGACGCAATTATACCGGCAGTGTCGTACTTAATAATATAACCTACGTACGTTGTGTAGCTGCCCGTGTACCGCATAGACCGTATGATGGAAGGCTCCGTCGTACAACAGCGTTAGCATGCACGCAGGCGTACAAGCGACGTTATTAACTCAATTTTACAACCATCTGTATGGTCTAGATTTTCATTAGCCAGTCTATAATGTATAATGCTTGACTCGTCGGGTCGCAGGGGACTTTTGCGGTAGGTAACTTTACCATTTATTGACCGTGTCCCAATTGCACAGGGCTGCAAATAAATATTTCGTTTTCAGCCGCGTTGAATGTTTTCTGGTAAATATTATGTTTTCGAGTTTGTTGAATCCAAAAATGACTTCCATTTCCCTGCATCGCAAAAAAAAAAAAAAGAAGAAATATCTATAATTAAAAAGCTACCATTTTATTACAATGAACTATACAATGTTTTTTATGAAATTGAACAAACAATTTCTTTGTGAAATGTATTTAACATTCCGCGATCATTCTTTTCGCCTATGAAACCTTTTCTTCTTCTTTTCTTTGATACACCTCCGTACACGCTTCCGCTTTTCCATTTTCCGTATCCCCGTTTGTATTTATTCTCGAGTCTCACTCCGACACGTATTAAATAGAAGTAAGAAATCACTTTTGTACACTATTCCCAGTATCGAGAATAGGATACCAGATTTCGTAGTTAAACTGTAGTTTCGTGTCGATAACTGGCAGACCTAATTTACGTAGGGAAACACAGCCGCGAGGCTCGTCCATCACTGCAGCCGTTGCCTAGAGTTCATTTTCCTTCTTCCTCCTTTTCTTCGAAAGAAAATTCACAACGTTGCAGTCACTTAATCTTTCATCATTTCGGCCTACTGGGATCATGATGAGGTTGAAGTTGGCAACGTTACTTTATCGATGCGTGTTCAGAAAAAATCGTTACTTGGACCCTTTCGATTTTCTGAAATTCAGCTAGTAAGTAACAACAAAGAAAATATGTTTATATTTTCAAAAGTCAACTCCATTAAAGTCGTTATAAAATTGTACAACAACGATTTCTTCCACGATGCTCCGTTACGCTAACGTTACCGACTTCTGCCTTCTTCTGGACCAATTCGTGATATTTTTTCAACCTCGTAGCTAACGATCTTCTCGTAATTGCTTGCCGTAGTAAAAAAAAAAAAAAAAAAAAAAATGCTTGCATGCACGAGTCGGTATAATTTAATAACGAAATTTAACATCGTTCGATTCTTCTACACGAATACAGCACCGTTCGTATATTCTTTACAAACCTGTTGCTCTTCTCGATATATTACAGCATTAAAAATTTGCAACGGACTGACGAAATTGCATCGTGTAATGGCAATAATTCTTCCTCTCGAATTAGCACTTTAACCCTTTGAGTCATATTGTCAAGTATTCTTACCACCTGTTTTATATCAATTTTTGTTTCGTATATTTAGGATACTTTTCAACATATTTCTTTGCTGTTTTTTTTTCGCTAGTTCTGACAGTATACTAAGCGGTTTTCAATACTCGAGAGTAATCAGTGCGATATAATGTAAGTGATTATTGTTGGAAACAAATTGATTAAAAAAAATCGTGTAAATTAAAGGAAAAATTCATTTCCGAGAAAGTTACCCCATTTATACGTATACACGTATCGTACATAAATTATAAGTGTTTGGGGTCGCCGATTACGAATCTGAAATCTGATTTTGAAAGTTCAGTACGGCGAACTCAATCAGCCACCCCGAAAACCGCTGCATAGAGTTTCTTGACCGTATTCGATCAAATTCTAATTGAATATAAGCCCTCGTTGAATATTTTTTCCCCTTCTCTCTTGGCCGCGTCGGTAGTCTCAACTCTGAGAGAGGTCGGTGCAGCAGGTTGGGAGGGTGTGGGTTTGTTTGATCGACCATTAGTTTCACGGGTGACTGACTTCCACCACCATCAGCACCTCTCTCTTGTAACACATTCTCTCCTCTCCTCTCCTCTCTTTCGCTCCTCCGTTTCCGTTGTCCATCCATCCATCCATCCATCCATGGATATCGCTGGTCGAGGGTAGGAGTGGATGAAAGGGGGTGTCACCCTCTCTGATCAGAGACGAGCCCTTCCCAGTTCCCTCCTCCCTCCTCCCACACCCCCCGCTCCCGCTCCCGCTCCCTCTTCATCCCTGACCGACCGCCAAAGTACTCGAGGCTTTAACCCTCGTCGTGTCGTCGCTCGCTAGCGCTAGCTGCCCGGCTAGTCGCACCGTCGCGTCGCTCTAGTCAGGCCCTATTCGTTCTTGTTTGAACCTCATGTTGTCGCTGCCGCTTATATAGTGCTCAGGCAGCCAATAAATACAATAAAATACGACTAAACTCGTCTGCGCGGACCCAGTGCCAAGTTTTTCGATTTCTACTAGAATCTTTATAGTTCTTTCGTTTTTTTAATTTTCAACCTTACGGCTCTTTGTTTCTTTTCGTCTTCTCTCTTATCTGTCATGCGAAAGATCACGACGAATCTTTTGCCTCGTATACTTCGTCGAGGGATGAGTATATTGTTATAGGTAGAGACCAGGTCTGATTAAAGTGTTCGGGGAAATGATTGAAATGGAGTGGTAAAAAAAATTAGGGGATGTACGTATGTATATACATGTATATTGCGTAATATGAAAAACTCTCGCAGTTTTGCACATTATTCCTCGAGGGCATTTCGTATTGTATGCGTACGCATACATAAGCTTACACACGTAACACGTGTAATGTGTTACTATTTTCGACGATGATAATTATACGCGCGCTTCTCGTGCAATCGACTATATTTGTACACACATGCCACCTGGGCATACATGTACATATATATACATTATGATTAACGATATCTACAATTGAATCAACGATATTTGACTGACTGACTGACTGACTGACTGACTGACTGATTGACTGGTTGATAATAACAAAATGTATATGTGTGTGCGTGTGTGTGTGTGCATATATCGGGTAAAACGCGTCATATCGCTGAGAGATAAGGATGAACACTCATTTTTGTAAGAGTATAAAATCCACCGTACGGTGGTTACACTTGCGGGCGAGCGAGTGAGCAGAGTTCGCGTCGTTCGTGTAATTATCCGCATACTTTATTGTACAGTATAGGTGAAATAAACGGGAATAAAAAAAAAATAACTAGCAGGTATTGTAGTTTCAAAGTATAATATATACATTATATTTAATAAAGTACATTAGGTGTTCGTTAATTCAACGACAATTATTCTATTAATTTTATCTTTTCCTTATAACTTTCAAACGCAATTTTGTCGAGTCAAAAACATTTTGCGAGAAATTGTACGTTTCCGAGCAACATTGTTGCAGCATATTATTATATGTATAACTTACCGCATTTTATGACGGTAAAAACAACGTTTATCAAACTTTTATCACAACTCGCTCGCGTGTCGCAACTTACAAACTGCACCGCAATTTATTATTTGCCTTTCTCGCGTTTGCGTTGTATGCATACATACATACATACATACATACATACATACATACATATATATTTATTTATATATACACATACGTGTAATCAACCGTGTATATAAACTTTTATCTGGTTATTATTATCACACGATGTTTAGTTTACGTATTATAAATTCATATACAGCGTGATTACACACACCTACGTGATACATGTAAGTCTAATTATTCGGTACACATGACTTCACGTGCTCCCCCCTCTATTTTTCTCGCCCTCTCACTAATCACTTTGCATTGCGGAACCTTTGCGACGATAATCGGGCTGTTTCCAATTACGCTCAGGTCCTGTGTAATTGTTATTTCATCTTTTTCTTTTTTTTCTCTCTATCGCTAATGTTACAACATACGCGTTTCAAACTTTTGTCTACGGTGTTTATTTCCCCGTTATATATACATACACCGTTGTTCTTTGTAATTCGAATTAAAAAATAAGCTTTAAAAATTATCACAACACGACATCGTACAATGTAGGAGAATGAGAAGAGCAATAAAAGAAAATGAGAAGAAGCTATAAATAATAATAACAACAATAATAAACAGAATTTCGTACAATTGCAGAGAGATTCGCGGTCGGTTAGAGGTGAAAAAAAAACGCGCACACCTCGTATGCCGTATGCAGTGTAACAAAATTATAATGATCTGAACGATTTCTTCAACACCTTGTACCATGATCGGTGTTTTGCCAGTGTGTTGCGGTGTACAAGTGAGCGACTCGTATATACCTATGTGTATCATCGATGAATATATAATTTACATTACGAAGTATGCGTGGTGAAAGTTGTTGTTTTTGCTTTTTTTTCTTCTAACGCGATAAAATCGCTAAATAATTATACAAGGATTTTTCAAACCTTCACTATAACAACAACAACAATAACAATAACAATAACACCCAAAGGTGAAGTGCAACTATCTGCGTATAATATTCTATATAACCGCATACCATAGAAAACGCGCGTGCACTGTGTACCTGCAGTAAATAAGATAACAAACACGTGTTAATTGTAAAAGACAGTATGACGATGATAGCAGCTCCTAATAATAAACAAATGAATCTCCGAGCCTGGGAATATGACGACGATGGTACATACGCATACTTGAATATTATGATGTAGCATAATCGCTCCAATCCCAGTTTTCATTTAAATAAGTTATAAATTTATGTATTCTACGTGATAACGCGGCATATACCTATATGCATAGACAGCACGATGCCTCCGTTGCGTATACGGATAATGTAATGTAATATAATGCAACGTAGATGTATAATACATACCTGTAGGTATATATTTATGGATAAGAGGATAGAAAATATACATGAACACGGAGAATATATTCCTATCTATATCTACAATACGATGTGTATAATATTTGCAAGGAGAGAGAAAAATCAGGTCACAGATTATATAGTATATGGAATATATAGGTATAATAATATTATAACGGAAGCGCCGCATGACTAAATTAGTTGCAAATATCTTTTAATTCGATCGTGTGAAAATTTTCCACGACTGCTGTTATATAAGCATACATATATATATGTGTATATGTATATGCGACCCACATACTTTTGTGTTATTACACAACGTATGCGTATGCATATACACACGGTATTAGTATGAGTAATTTAATTTTTCTCAGCTGAAATATCAGCCAGAAATAGGCTATGCGAAATACGTTTCAAGGAAAAGTAAAAGATGGAGAAAATTTTAAAAATACTCCATTGCGTTTCACGGAGTGGAAACTCGGAATATTACGCATTTGCGATATATAGGTATATATTAATATTGTATACATAGATATACATACATTATAAATGTACGAGTATATGTATATGCATGTATACATACTGTCGGAGAAAATTAATGTAAACGACGGAGACACCGCCCAAAATGACAGGAAAATTGCTCGTTATGAAGTTTATTTTTACCCGATGCACGAAGTAAAAATAATTATAAAAACTAAACTAGTTTCGGAATCTAAGCAAGAAAAAAAAATCACGGCTCTGGTGTATATTTGTGTGTAGATTATAATATACGAGGAGTTTCGAGTGATATCATCATCATCATCTTCTAGGATGAGATCCTTGATTTTTTTTTTTGTCAATCGACCCCTGTCTTTTATCTTACATACAATAATATCATTATCTTTTTATTGTTAGTTAGCCAAATGATAATTATCTGCTTTTCTAATATTCTAATGTTCTCGATTTTGTTTGATATATTGTTACAGAACCACCGGTGGCGAGGTTCGCGACGAGAAGGAAGAGTGTTTTCGCAGAGACTTACAACCCGGAGGAGGATGAAGATGAGGAAGGCATCAAGGTACGAATAAAATACGTCCTCTCAAATCCTGGCTGCCTTCGATTATATATATGTGTAAGCGGTATAAGCTGAAAGTGAAAATGACGGATAGGTAATGATCGAAGATCCTCCTATCAGTTTTAAAATTTCTTCATATTCGTCCATCGCTCACTCTGCAACTATATACACATACTGTACGTATAGTGATTACGAATCTGTACTCGAAATTTCGAAAATCAGTATCGCGGACCCAACATGGTGAACAAACATCCCAACAGTACCTTGGTATTGCCGTATTGGATCGGTTATTTTGAATTTCGAAATTTCGAGTACAGATTCGTAATCAGCGAGCCGAGAAATCCCCCGTCATCGGATTTCATCAAAATCCGTTTGGTAGACTTACTGTACCCTTGAAAAGAGTCAAATGGGGAAATGAACCTCTGGCGGCACGGGTTAGAGTTGAAATAAAAATCTGAACAAAATTGGAGCTGTTTTTGAATTACCGATCGAAACGCGGCGCTGCGGGCTCAGCCGGTTTTGCCAACGTAACGGACTCGTCGAACAAAATTAGCTGTGTCATTATCACTGCGACCAAGTGTACGCAACGCTGCATTATACGTTTGATAGGTATGTAGGTATGTACTTCATTCTGCTTGCAAGAAACCATTATACAATATCCGGTTATAGTTGATTATACATACATAGGAAGTATGACCGAGTCCTTCTCTCTTCTTTCAAATATACCTTCCATAGATTTATAGGTATGCGAATGCAAATTTAGTACAATCTCGTGAATCATACGATGCGTTATCGTATTTATTCGTATCTAGTTTCTGCAACGTTGTAGGTACCGCAGAAAACGTTAAGAGCCGGCCGCTTATGTGGGGAAAAAATAGGTAATTACGTCTTGATAAAAATTGTAATGTCGGATCGAGTGAACGCGAAAGAGAGAGAGAGAGAGAGAGAGAGAGAGAGAGAGAGAGAGAGAGAGAGAGAGAGAGAGAGAGAGAGAGAGAGAGAGAGAGAGAGAGAGAGAGAGAGTGAGACCGACCGTGGAAGGGGCGGGGGCTGTTGTGTGACGTCACGGAAAGAGAGTCTATCGATTTCCGTCGAAGAGAAGCAGCGCGCACACACACACACACACACAATTCTGTGGTAAACCGACGAGCCTCCATATAAATATTCTGCCGTATATACATATCTCTATATTAAATAGAGTATATATATATAACCTATTGATACCGCATTCTTATCGGCGTTCTGCTGCTTTTCCCAGAAATTGAAAATCATTAAGGCCGAGGCGATGTGACGGATTGAAAAATCTTACTTTCCATTTCCATTATTCGGTGCAATTGTAGGCTATAATTTACCTCGCAAACGTGCGGTTTTTTTATTTTAATTTTAACTTTAATCAATTATTGCGTATAATAAAAATTAACTGAAATATTAAAATTGACCGAATACGTTTTGAAATTTAATTTGAAATCTCTCAGGTCTCTGTAATACATGCGGAATAGTATAATTTTGGAACCTGTTGATTCTTCGTGCTCCCCTTTCTTGGCACACCGATTATTTTAGAAATAGGGTTTTATTTAATATCGTCTATATATAATTACTTACGAAAAATGTAAGAAAGAAAAGAAGGGAGGGCAGGTAGATTACCATCAGCTCGACGACGACGACGCTCTCCGAACGTGAGCTGAATTATTGATCAGTTAGCGTAGACCTTACGGGACATATAAGTGAAACAATGGTGATCATCGACAGCTATTCGGAGTGTCGCACATGACATGAACTCTGTTCGTTCTGACATAAATTCACCATATTTTACGTTTTTTTTTCACCGTCACTTTAATAACCTAGTCATCGCACAATTGTGCGATTTCTGCTCTTCAAGACCGTCCATCCATTTTACTTTCAATTATTGTACATGATACCTAATTTATGTCCAACAATTATGATTTTCGTGCGGTGGACGTCAAATTTCGATTTGTTGCAGTTGTCTTTTTGTTTTCTTTTCTTTTTTGTTTTTCGGTTTAATTTATCTTCATCTTCTCTTTTACGACTTTTCAAATCGTTTCTTAACCGTCAACGGTTTACCAATCAATTCACGCATATCGAGTAACTAATTTATACGCTGATTTACCGTTATTCCGCGAATCAGATCGCACTGCCTATGCTCATTATAGATACTTGTTTGGAAAGTATAATAATTATGATCGTTAGATTTATGCATCGTATGATGCATGTACGTACATACATGTATTATATAATGCATTTTATCATGCATCGACAAGACACAATATGATGATACATAGGCACCGTTAAGGGTATTATCGGTATACCATAGGTATACATAACGTGTGTAGGCATGAGTGAAAAAGGTACTTTGACTATCGATGCGAAAGGACGGCACACACGCCGAGAGGAGCCACAGAGACGTCACCCGTCCTGCACTACAGCAGCTGCGGCGAAAAGTCCGTTGATTCTGTAACGTAGCTTATATAACAATATGTCTAAATATCTATACTCCAAAATTTGTGCCTCTCATTTATACGACGTTAGCTTTATTATTGTTATTATTTGAAAATTTGAAAATTTGAAAACGCAAGGCGTGTCACGGTTGAGATTTGGCGGAAAAGAGAAAATGCGGTTCATGCGTATATTATATTATAGTTGTAGTAGTGCTGTGCGATTAATCGACTAATCGGCAATTTCGATTAATTGAGTTTTTCGATTAATGAACGATTTCTATGCGTATGTACCAATTGACCTGGGAATTATTATGAAGCAATTTCGATTACTGGACTAACCGAAAGCGTCGATTAATCGATCAATCGAAAAAAACTGTTAATCGATTAATAGAACAGCACTGATTTATATCCATATATTGGCGAATCTACAGAAATTTGCTGCGCCTTCGGACTTTACATGCAATATGTTATGGAAGTCGTCGACGACCCAGTTTCTACCAAGCTTTGCGGACTGTTGTTGCTGTTGCTGGTGGTGCACACAGGTTCCACGCGATTTATAGCATGCCCTGCTGTTGCTACAACCTACCGCATCCTACATTTACACGTGAATACGCATGCGTCTTACGAACACGCGCACGCACACCACCACCACCACCACCTCTGCGTTACACGAGGTCTAACCTCGCGCGTTCATCCATGCGGACGAGGTTGAGGAGTAGGAAAGTGGAAAACCCTACCAGACAACGTCTGTCATTGATTCTGATCACAGATATCGAACCTGTACAAGCACCGCGACAGCAAGGGTCAGACGACTGTCGTATCTACATACCCGCAGGTGCGCGAGGAGCGGCGACGTAGTCTTGATCGTATTCCCGTATATATATATATATATATATATATATGTATGTATATATATATATATATGTATATTATTTTTTGCTGTTGCGAAATTATAAACCAATCGATGGAATTTAGTCAAATCAAACAACAATCGACGCTTCATTTCTTTTTCTACTTTCCAATACCTATGGTATTTTATACTCATATTGTACATACAACACTTGTGTATAAGTATAATGATATCATGTGACGATGATCATCCTCTCGGAATTTGTTGTTTTCTTTCTTTCACTTCTTTTATTTACTTTTTATTGAGGATGAAAAGTATTATTATACCTATGGGGAGAGAAAGAGAAACGAAATCGGATTAACAACGAAAATTAATCTTGTATATGTAGTTACTATGTTATATACCTTATGCATAGAGATTTTATTTCTTGATAACCGCGATGGCGATCGATCAAAAAATGTACGGTCCTAACGATTTTGCCGTGCACATCAAGAGATGTTATTATTTCGGCATCCCAATTATAACGAGAAACAGACAAGAACAAAAAAAAAATAAATACATTATATACATACATATACTTATAACGTAATATAACACGTACTTTATCACCGTCGTACACGCTGTGTGCAGCTCTCATTACTTATCCGCTTTGATTCATATATTCTTTTATGTTTTTTTTTTTTTTATTCTCTTATTGTATTTTTTTTTTAAAAGTTTTTTTTTACTTTTTTGTGTTTTTCGTTTTTTTGCTTCACTCGCAAGCGACGCTATAACTCACGATTCCTTCACGGTCAGACGAGATACGTATCCTTGCTGCAAGAAACGGCGGTAGGAGGGTCAAAAAGGAAGGAGAAAAAGGATGAATTGGCGAGTCTGAAAGTCGCGGCGAGGGGGGGGGGGATGCAAAAAAAAGGGTATAGCGATGAAAAAACAAAACACAGATCCGGATCCTCGTATCGTCGTCCAACAGCAGCAGCAGGACAAGGTATTATAGGTACTGTCCAGGTACTACAACACGAATGCAATCACGCGTAGGGCTTTGAGCTTGACCCGATTACCATTTTATTTTTTCTTTAATTTTTTCGTCGACAAACACGTATCACGCATGTTGACCGAATTTTTTTCTTTTTAAAAAATCAATCTCTTTCTCTTTCTCCGTCTCACGGATATAATTTATACGTACTAACGCATAAATAAAGGAAGAAAGGAAGGGAACCGATTTTGCTGTTGTGTATGTGAAGAGTCCGTTTAAAACCCTCGATCTTCGTCGAGCGACGTTCATTTGTGTCTCTCGGTTGTCATCGTCATCGTCGTTTCTCCTCTGGAACCGAGTATCGTTGTACATACTTGTACACACCTAGTCGACACAGTCTCTGAGGTTGCGAGATCCCTCTCTGTCTGTCTATCTTTTTCTACCTTCTGTACATGTATACACGTTACAGTTTCATCATTTGCCTGATCACTCAAGCTTTTTAAGATAACATCGATTGAACCCTCTTGTTTCAGATGGTGCATCCGAAGAGCGATCAGCAGCGGCTTAGGTTGGGTGAAAGCGTTAAGACCATCCTGCTTTTCCGGGCCCTTGACAAGGTAAGGAAGAAGGAATACATTCTACCATTCTGCATGCATAGTTATTTACATCCTCGTCAGGTATATATGGTACTTTTTATCATACGTGCGCGAAAAGATGAGGCTTAAGTTAGTCACGTTATTTTAACGATTCATGTTTCGGAAAACCCCCGTATTTCGTAATAATTCTAGGAATTTCTGAAATACAGTAAATTATATAATATGGCAAATGAAATTTAGATTTTTATAACTTCAAGTCACTTCAATGTCACTACGATATTGCACAATAGTGATTTTTTTTTTCTCTTCCATGTTTAGTTATACGCTAACTAACTTCATCCTCAGAGTGAAAAGTGGAGCTTTGCGTAGCAGTTTAGCGGGACCAAAGTAGTCAATTTCATCTCACAGCGTTGTAAAGATGGTGTCGCGCCTGCGCAGCACACAATTGCTTCGCATTCCGCCCTTGGGAGATCACTTTCGTCCCTAGGGAGAAGAAATTCACCATTCGCGTCCCGAAAAACTACCACGAAAAATCCCACCATTTTTCATTCAGGTGTTATGAAAACTATCGTGTGCGGCTCGGGCAAAAAGTTGACGATCGCAATTCGTGTGAACTGTGATTCCACTAGGCGCAAAATTCACACTCGTCGCAATCGTAAACCTTCGTGCATACGTTACTCGTGTCATGTTGCATATACTGAAACGATGATTAATTGTTTCCACTATATTAACGTCCTATTCCTGTCGTCTTTAGGCGGGTTCTGATCATAATAAGTCTATGGTTCCGTTAATTAACTCCCAGTTTTGCCAACAATCTTTCATAAAAAATTCGACAGAGACCCGACAGAGACTGTCGGATTTTTCATGTAGGGATCTCTTGCTCTGTCGAGTTCGCGTCTACCTCTGCTTTCTGCCCCAGGGAGTTTTTAACACTGCCAGTTAATTTCGGAACGCACCCTTTGAATCCGCGGAAAGAGACTCATTAATGAAACAACCCCCGATCACCCCGTTCAGGGAGATCACATGTTTTATTTATTACGACAGACGGTCTTTTGTATCAACGACAAGTCTCGTACCGCTCGGAGTTGTAGGTATTGGGGGTATAATGACGGTGTGTATTTGTTTGAATATTTATCCCTTTGTCGTATTTCTCGAGTATAGGCATGGCGTTAATGTCGTTTCCCTCTTCAACCAGTCAGCCAACCCCGTTCATCCTCGACGCGGCTCTTTAATTCACGATCAATGAAACAGTTTCTCTTTCTCTCCCTCTCCCTCTCCCTCTCCCACTCTCTCTCCCCCTCATCTTCGTTTCGGACTCGCTTACGTGTCACGTATGTGTGTATGTGTACGGGATCTTATAATGCCAACCCCGCACACACCGCCTGCCTACCACTCGACATTTTGATCGCCCTAATATTACAGGTGCCTTGTATTGGTATGCATGCATACCCCTATATTGTACAAATAGGTATATAATTCATCGCGTATGTGTATTTAAACCTATGTGTAAGTTCGACTTCATGACGCATATACCCTACGTTTAGTCGTTATTCCCTCCTATAGCCCTATATAACCGTCGTAAGGTCAAAGGTCTTTCCGCGCACCGGGGAAATCAAAATGACGATACTCTTGTATTATCGTACACGTACTTCGACGAGTTAAATATTTCTGTTATATTATTATACAAAAATTTGCGTTTTGAATTATCTTATTTTATCCGCGTTTAAGTAGGCTCACGAAGACTTTACATAGACAGGCTTTTCGGTCGAATCCCGCAAGCCGCGCGGTTATAATTCAAGAGGGTGAAGAAAGAAGACAGGGAAATGTGAAAAGCGGTTTTCTTTCTTTTGGCACTTTCAAACTTTCGTTTTTTCCTTCTTCCATGTATCATAATCTTTGGTACAAGTTTGCAGCGGTTGGGGTTGCGTTAAAATTATTGTCAAGTTTGCAACGAACTTTCCAAAGCTGTGAGTAGAGTCGAAAGGTTCGAGTCCAATGTTTACCTCTATACCGCGTTAATCCTGAAACCCTGAAACCGCAACTGACTATGAGAATTTGCTACTCTTCGACCGACGATGTATACCCATATAATACTCGATATCGATACTGGCTGTTGTTGTTGTTTGTGTTATCGGGGTGCCTGAACACTTCTGTGCAAGATTGCATCGCATTTTTTTTATTGTACTAATTTTTTTTTATTGTATTAATTATTTGTACGGTTTACAAATGTTGGGGAAATTTTTTGGCTCGTCTTATCTATGTATAATAATGACAATAAAAGCGATAGCGTTGGACAATATCGCTGTCACGATAATTGTCAGTGAGATATGTATTATATACCGTATAATATTTGCGTAAATGGTGTATATATGTGTATATTAGGGTGGTCTTTAAAAAGGTCATTTTTGAATTTCGACCAGTTCGCCCCCCATTTCGGATCCACATAATTCAAAAATAATTCCCTCATTTTTTTAGATTTTTATCTCAACTCTAACCCGTGCCCGAAAAAGGGCGGATTTCCCTTTTCAACCCTTTCAGGGGCACATCAAATCCAACGGACGGATTGAGATGAAATTTGGTGCGGGGAGGTTTTTGGGTCGCTGATGACGAATCTGAACTCATAATTTGAAAATTAAGAGTGGCGGATCCGTTATGATGGACCAAAACCCCAAAGTCAATTGATATCGCCATATTGGATCCACCATTTTGGATTTTGTAATTTCGAGTTCAGATTTGTAATCAGCGACCTGAGAAAAACCCCCCTATACCAAATTTCATCTGAATCTGTTCGGTAAATTTTATGTGCCCTTGAAAGGATCGAATGGATTCCACCCTCTTTGGGTTACGGGATAGAGTCGAGACAAGAAACTGAAAAAATTAGGGAATTATTTTTTCATTATCTGGAGCCGATTTGGGGTGCGAGCCGGTCGAAATTCAAAAATGACCCTTTTAAGGGCCACTCTAGTGTATACACGTACACTCACGGATGCAGATGATAGAGTCCCACCTTTCCCAACGTCATTACTGTGTGTAATATTATAGGTATGTATAAGGCACAAAGTAAAATCATAACCGTGATCATGATATAAACGAGGATAAGGATGTGGAGGCGGGAACGGAGGAAAAGAACATTAAGGGTGATGTCGAGAACCCTGCGGTGAAGACCGAAATTCGTCTTCCTCCCCCCGCTCCTCGTCATCATCATCATCATTATCATCATCATCATCATCATCATCATCATCATCATCATCATCATCATCATCATCATCATCATCATCATCATCATCATCATCCATCCAACCAAGCACCCCCATCCGCAACTTTTCCCTCCTGGCGAAGTAGCTGGAATATGTTTAGAAGCTTGGTAAAATCCCTCTTAAATGACCAGAATTTCTACCAGCCTGGTTCTTCTCCCTTGTTAATTCACTCACCCCCAAGAATTGCGAAAAGCTCCGGCTATGCCTTGGTATCCCCTTACGATGTCGAGGCTACCTTACGTCAGCAATATTCTCGCGCATCCTCGGCCGCCTCTCTCCACTTCAACACTTGTTATCCTCTTACCTTGTTACATCCGTCACTCGACTGATTGGAAACGACATGTATTTAAATTAGAGGAAAGAAACAAACGGAACATGGTCAACTATTGTTAATAATAATTTGAAAATTTTCAGGAACAAATGGCCGACGTGCTGGACGCGATGTTTGAGAAAACGGTCGAAGCCGGTGATTATATAATACGGCAAGGGGACGACGGCGATAATTTCTATGTCATCGAAAAGTGAGTAAACACATGTTGTATTCATACATGATATGTATTTTTCAATAAACAATCCCCAAGGGATCGAATCGATTTCGAAGAACACTTTTGAGATGAGAATCATCAAAATATTGACACCAGGATTGTATTTACCGATAGTTGGTGGTCTCACAAATTCTAACAAATTAATTATTTCCCCTGTTTTTGTCTCCCCGCAGGGGTAAATTTGAGGTTTACGTCAAGGATCCGTCAGGTGCTGATGTCCTGATACACACCTATGACAACAGCGGTGCCTTCGGCGAATTGGCACTGCTCTACAACATGCCAAGGGCGGCGACGATCAAGGCCATCACTCCTGGTACCCTGTGGGCGATGGACAGGCAGACCTTCCGACGAATCCTGCTAAAGTCTGCGTACAAGAAACGCAAGATGTACGAGGATCTGATCAATAAAGTTCCCATGCTCAAGTCGCTCGAGGTTTGTATTCGATCAATTTAACTTTATTGAAAATTCAATGAACGTGTCGAGCAAACTCAATCCTAATTCTTTTCACCAATTAAAAATCTGTAGAATTATGAACGCATGAACCTGGCCGATGCTCTGGCGCCAAAACACTTTGCCGATGGCGAGCTTATAATAAAGCAAGGCGACATCGCTGATGGAATGTATTTCGTTGAGGACGGCGTGGTCAAAATTACTATTCTCGGTGATAACGGTAGAGAAGTTGAGGTAAGAAGTAGACTTTACAACAGTTTAAATCTTTTCTCTCTTTGCTTTCTTATAACAGTACATATTTATTTACGTATATATTTATATGTATCTTCAGTTTACTCAAGAAAGTGATACACACGTCTACATATAGATATTTACGCTTGACATTATCACACTAAAACTAATGAGGCGTTAAACTATTTATATACTATGCTTGGCAAAGCTATTATACTTTTGTTTACTCTTGTGAGTGTCTCTATCTTTCTTTCTTCATCTTCTTTGTACAGTTTTTCTTACCTCATCGCCAACAACGATGTTTACTCTCATCTGTTCATCGCTTAGAGTCTGATTCTTTGCTTCTATTCTTTTTTTCTTATGGTTAATTCTAAGCTTTTTCAAACTATGCAAGGAAAGCGTTGACTTTGTCAAGCTTATCCCATGGAACAAACATTAGTTGTTTACACAAAATAATGTGATAATCTTGCTATATTTCTTGGTGCAGTAAATTAGTGTACATTCATTTCTCCTTGACTCACTTAATAATTATTTTTATATTGTCACTGGATGGGAAACAGGGCATTCCCACAAATGTCATCGAGGTATGAGGAGAACCCCTGTTGTCGTATAGATACTCTCGCATATTGTTGAATATACCTGTTTAATATGTGGAAGAATCCTTGCACATGATTGATATTTCGTGACAAGTAGATCAAATCGACTCTCCCTACCCTATTGATATTTTATAGTAAAATTATCCGCTGTTCATCCGTAGAATACGAATAACTATCAAAAAGGCGTAAGATTGAACCACGCGTCGAAGTCTTCCCTAGCTATATCACAAAACAATTGTCTGATATCCTTTCGGAATAAATGTGTATAACACGTCCGTAATTTTGCCCTCATTGTAAGTGAAATCCAAATATTTGTCATCAATGTGTGTCTAAACATGTAAATCCAAGTGTTCTACAAGTCTACTTTTTTATATCTCTGCATAATTCGATTCGATTACGTGAAGCGAAGCAAAGAGCAGATTTTACTATAATATTTGGCAAAAATGTGTGACACGTTTTGGTTCTTTCGTATAAATCTTCCTGGCATTCACGTCAGAATTTGGCTTCTCACTGTGAGAAAATGTCCGATTCAATCTATAAACGTTACACGATGACAAGTTTGCGAAATATTAGAGTAAAACATACTGATCCTTTTTCCTCCCTGTACGATAATTGAAATCTGGTTTCAGATCAACCGCGTACCTGCTGGTGGCTACTTAGGTGAGTTAGCCCTGGTCACGCACAAGCCACGAGCGGCGTCAGCTTACGCGGTCGGCAATGTTAAGCTGGCATGTAAGTATCGTAAGCTGATTTCGATTTTTCAAGTCTGTTCTCTTCTACTGTGTTTTCACCTTTACCGCATCATTATTTCTCATCCAATTTATTGTCAATTGACTGACTGTTCTCGCACTTGTTCAGTTCTGGACGTCGAGGCTTTTGAACGTCTCCTCGGCCCCTGCATGGAATTGATGAAACGAAATATCGAGGACTATGAAGACCAATTGATCAAGATATTTGGAAGCAAAACTAACATCTCTGACGTTCGATGAACATCTTGATGTCGACGACGATTATTCTTATTCTTCTTCTTCCAATAACACCACAACACACAACAACAACAACAACAAAACACGCAACCATCGGCACAAAATATAGGAAAACATGTATGCAACAAACTTACTTAATTAATTGATCGACTACATACGTATAGATACATTATAGACGTATAATCACACTTAGCATGACTCTAAAAACGTCTAAACCAGAGTAAACTTTAATCAAAAAAAATAAATAAATAAAAAAAACGAAGAAAAGAAGCAACAAAAAAAAATTGAATAATCTACCACCGGCTTTGTTCAGCACCGATTTTCAACCGCTACATGATCCTGATATATTCTTGTCAAAATCGCTATTATCGGTGTATATACATGTACATGTACGTACTCTTTCGGATAATGACAGAGTATCATTCGTCATTTTAACTCAACAATACTATAATACTTAATTTATTATTTTTATCTAGTTATTTATATCGTACCCATTGGGACCTCTCTCACTTTCTCTCTCGCTCTTTTCTCGAGTTAGTTTTAGGTTTCCATTACTTTTTTTTTCGTTTTTTCATTTTATTTTTCATCCCTATTGTGTTTATTACTTGTATTATTTCGTATGATCAATCGATCGTCTGATCGGTACCCCGTTGTATAATATTCATTGGCTCTGTAATGCTAGTAGACATTAGATCTGCCTAACTTTGATTATTCAGTTCGCTTGTGTGAAAAGTTGACAGTGTAAACAGGAAAGAAAATACAAAGCACGGTTATATTGTACACATGGTATATAACGTTCGAGTATTAGTATTAAATCGTTTTCACGAATCTCAACTTGGAATACACGTTTCCATGTTTTTTTATCTCAGCATAAATTTTCCTCTACATAACACGCGCGCGTCCTAACAAAACGATAGTCTTAATTATGAAACACTTATGAGAAATGTATATTTAAGAAATTTATTTTCAAAACGGAAGCTACAAATTCAGGGGGAAAAAATTAAAGCAAGCCACAGTGAATAAATTTCTATGTTGTTATATTCTTATTTTCTCTTTCTTCTCTCCCTCTCTCTGTCTCTCAATCTCTCTAGGATTGATCGGAGGGTGCGTGATATTTGGAATTATGAAAATAATGGGGCGTTTTTTTGCGTGAAGAGAAACAAGGGATCAAGAGAGAAAACAAAGCACAGCAGAGGGAAAAAATATTATACAGAAAGAATTGAGAGTTTCAACAAAACAATAAGTAGCCAAAGTTTTAATGTTCAAGTCAATGCTCAAGTCTTTTTTAATGTCCAAATATTTTTATTTGTTCTTCAATCGTTTGGTTCTTACTCTTCCTTCTTGTCGTGTCTCTCGTTTTCATTCGTCTCAATTTACTACAACTATACTTGAATCCTACGAAACTGATTCGGGCACAGGCTTTACACAGCGTATTAAAACGAGCTTCATCACTTTTTAAACTGAACTATAATTGATAATGCTCATGTCGCACAATACCTTACCATCGTAAATATTATAATATAAGCGATAATGCGAATTTTCACACAAACTCTGTCCACCTTAATATTAAACACCCGTGTATATCTAAACTATACTGTACTATCTATACAGCACTATTATTAAAACTATTATTAAACTAAATTGATGTCGTGGAAGAGGATAGAAGAAGTGCAAAGGAATAATATAAGTACATATATTCTGCTGGTGGAATAAGTATATATTATCGAAACAAATATATATATTTATTAATTTTTAATCACACGCACTTATGTTTGTGTATTATTATTACTACAAAAACTAAGAGAAAATAAGAAAGATATATTATCGTGCCATTGTAAAGTTGTGATATTGTGTTACGAACGGGCGAGTTCACCGCTTCATCTTCTGTCCTTCCTAATCGTCGCCAAATAATTTTTTTCAAACTTTTCAAGCCTAATTATGAAATCAACGTACGCTAAATTATCGACAAAAATCCGCCCTGCATAAAAAAAAAAAAAAAAAACTTACGTCTGTTAATTGGCCTTTTATTTATTTATTTATTTATTTATATTCTCTGATTGTTACGATAATGACAACATAATTTACCGTCGCTTCTTTTTTTTCCTTTTTTCCCATGCATTTACCTTCCTTAAACTCTTTTTCTATCTCTCTAACTATCTCTTAGTGTTAATAAGAATAAAGTATGTACACATGTACAGAGGCGCGCAAAGCCCGCGTTCTTCACGGTGACAATCTAAAAAGCAACAGGAAAAAAAAACATGTTATGAAGGAATAAATGGATACAATGAATGTTTAAAAGTTGCAAAAAAAATTAAAATAAAAATTACCAAAAAAAATGAATAAAAAAAATGAAACAAAAACTCGCAAGAAAGAGAAACAAATTTAAAAGAATAACTCACTGCCAATTACAGTTGAGATTATAAACAGTTTGTTGTTACGGGCTTAAAATATTGAGACGTCATGATTTGTCGTTTAAAAGAACTTGCTTTTCAACTAGCTGACTGTTTGTTGTATTCCCTATTTGATGGTTGTATAAATCAGAATCTGGCAGAATGAAGGGTGAAAAAGAAAATAAATTTGAAAAAAAAAAAATAAAAAATTAACCAAGAAAATCGTAGTCAGTACTCATCGTATTGCGACGTATAATCATATTTCAACACATATTTCTTCGTTCAAAAGGTCTGTAATTATCACGAAAACAGCTGTCAAGATCGCCAATCGTTTTCAACGATGCATAAAATTTTTTAATTTACTCCTTCAGAATAATGCACACGGATATGAATATTTTTAACATATTTCGAGCGTTCAAATAAATGGAATGAAAAGAACTAAACTAAACGAAAAGAGACCGACACATATGAATAGATTTATAATAAATGGACGAACCGCTTCCTATTATTCATATTATATTCATTATTTATGTTAAGTGAAAGAAAGCAAATTAAAAACTATATATATACATCTATATATAAATATTATAATAAATTAATGTATATTACTAAGAGAAATAAGAAGGAAAACACTAAAAAGTATAACAAAACTTTCCAGGGTTTTTTTTCTCCTTTTTTTTTATAATATATATTATTTATATATACATATATATATTGATATAACATAATCACAAAGGAAAGTTGTTAAAGTATTAAGAACATGCGCAAAAACATAACGCAATAGAAAAACACTTATAACATCACATTCACGCATGCTCATTTGCTCAGACACACGATTATATTTAGAGGAAAAAGACAAAAAAAAAAAAGCAAAAACAAAGCAACCCATACCTGCTGTTATACGTTACTATATACCATACTGTCATATATAGAATACAAATCCATATTATCGTATTAGGTACCATGATATATAATGATGTACGTATCACATTCATGAACCGGGGGAATTAGGAATTCCTACTTTTCTGTAGACATTTTCATTCGGATATGACACTTACAATTAATTGTCGCTATTCGTTTCCACACAACATGCTTATAAATATACATGATGATAATAATATATGCATGAAATGAAAATGAATAAAAAACTAATGTTAGTATATGGGGATAAAAACACAGTAAACGTTGTCGGAAGAGAGTGTAATAATTACAATTATCAACGTTTTTAGATTATAAATGTTTGCTCTTTAGTTCGGATTATTTTGTCTTCTCTAATGCTTTCGTCTTAAATAATATGTCTCTTCCGCTTGACCAGAGTCAGCTGAATCGCACATGTACTTAACTATGTTTAAATATCGTGAAAAATGTTTTAATACTTTGTGTTGTGTTCCGATTTTTACTTGTAGAAGGTTTTATTTAATACAGGCAATCATTATATTATCGGCAGCGGTGATTAACTTACCAGTACTAGAACAAGATTTAATCCTTGACTGGATTCAGATACCTGGTATGTTCTATCACTGAAATAGAACAAGTTGCGCTAATAATTAATCTACTATCTCTGCTCGATTCCAGCTGGTCTGATCGGATGCACAGGCTCGTTCCGCACAGCAATGTGAGCATGCCAATAAATTATTGTATGTGATCAGTATACATACTTTTAATAATAATATCAATAATAGCTATTGTAATAATAATAATGATGATAATGATAATAATAATAACAATAATAATAACAATAATAATAATGGTAGTGGTAGTGGTAGTGGTAGTGCTAGTAGCAACATTAGGAATCTCAAGATCTGTCATGTGTCATATAGTTATAGAAACAAAGTATATGGAGAAAAAAAAAATAATATAAGTATCGTAGTAGGCGGAAAAGTTTTGCCTGCCTATTTCGGCTGGTAAATTGAAAAAACGGAAGGTGAAATATTGAATCCTACACTATATGGAGAGTAAAAAATTTATATCCAAATGAAAATGTCTCCGATTTGCATCAGTCATATTTTTTAAGTTGCCATAATATGCATTAATATCGAAGTGTTTATTAATTATATATAAATATGTGTGTGTGTGCGTGTGTGTATATATATACGTACATACATACATACATAGTGTGTGTGTATATATGCATATATATACGTATATATACATATATATACACACTATGTATGTATGTATGTATATATATACATTAATAATTCTATGTTATATATCATTATATTATATTACACTTTTATTTTGATTAATGTAATTGACAAAATGAATGAAACTAGATAAATCGATATTGATATATATTATAATATAACTGCGTAAATAAGGTATACATTATTGTTATCATTATTATTGGATGAAAATCCGGCCGCCAATCAGATACGGTTTTAAGCTGATGTTTAAAAATGCGTATTATTATTTTTTCATCATTTTTGTTTTCTCATTCTTTGTTGATTCTTGTCTCTGCTCATCTTCTCATTCTATTCACGTGCATACTCATACATAAAACATAACGTAGCACAACATACCTTGTAACTTAAGTCAAATATCACAAACGTTACCAATAAGAGGGTGTTCATTGAAACGAAGGAAGATGTTGAAGCTATACGATAGTATTACCAATTTGTACGCTCCTAAGTATTTATTAGTAGTTACCTACGTTTTCATTGTTTGTTATATAATATTTTAGTCTATGGGTGAAGCGGGTGATTTGCATATTATATATATTAAAAAAAACCGTATTTGAATGGCGAGCAATAATCATCATCATCATCATCATTATTATTACTATTATTATTATCATTATTATTGTTATGTATTTCGTGCATAGGTAGTGTAAAAACACAAAATAATAATAGTTACAATAATAATAATTAATATAATAAATGTATGAAATGAAATAATATCTGTATTCTCTATATATTTCTCTTGAATGCTTTGATGTTAATTGATGTTTAATTTTTTTCCTCTTTTTCAATTTTGAGGGAACCGCAATGTGAGATAAAAGAACAAAGAAACATCTTTCAATGTAGCATAACTGTATTTTGTTTTGTTCCATTTTATAAAACAATTATGAAGTTTTCAGCACCGCTCAAATTCTATGGGTGATGTTTTTCTATCCTCATGTTCAAGATCAGTATAAATTAGGCGAATCGGGCCTGAAGGTTTTTACTTCGCCGTTTACCCAATCCATGACAGTATTGTCATGCCAAACGTATTCTCCCTTGATCTCCGTATACTTTGGTAACAGAGCCAGGTACAGCGGGGCCTGGGCACCTCTTTCGGGTGTCATAGTTCCCAACTTGCCAGACATGTCGGTGATCACGGATCCCGGATGAACCGCATTCACAACAATGTCTTCACGAGGATCCTTATCGAACGCCCTTTGCTGAATGCGACTCAGCGCAGAAACGCCGACTTTGCTCACCGTGTATGAACTATTCGGCCATCCAGCCTCCTTGTGAGTATTCATTGCTGCTGCGCTGGAAATAAAAGACTTGTACTAATTTCTTTGTTCAATCCTCACTTTTGTTTTCAGACGATTCGACCTACTCGACAAAATTCCTCATCATTTGTGTGAGCTCCTCCTCTGTGAGTTCGCGACTAGCAAGCCGAGCCTTCAACTCAGCTCCCTGTATTTTACACAAGTGCCCAACACTGCTGGACACCTGAACAACCCTGGAGTGTGGCCTTAGGAGTGGAAATAGAGCCTTGCAAATTCTCAGGAGGCCGAAGTAGTTGACTCTGAGTGTCTCGGCTACTCGTTGCGGAAACGTTTCTGGGGCATCAAACTATCAAATCATGGTAAAAAAAAGTAATCTCGTGAGTAAGTATCCGATAATTTCCTCTACTCGGAAATTCAGATCACAGTAGTTTTATGTTAGAATCAGAGCCCTAGGAGGTAAGTTCAAAAGATCAGATGACACGTTGTTGGGCTGTGATTAGATAAGCCGGCTAACATTTTGTTCTATACACCGCCACAACTCGTTCCAAGATGGTGCAATCAAGAAGTAGATAACAAAATTTTATGCCTGTGTCTGTAATTGAACAAATAAATGAAAGATGTCAATGCGAATTTAAAAATTTTTTCTCTATGTAGTGCAACATTAATAACTAGTGATTTGATTTTGTTTTTCCAACAGAAATTTCAAGTATTTTTGTACCATGAATGATATGCCGCCGTTGTTTACAAGAACGTCGAGTCCTCCATGGGTTTCTTTCAAATATTCTCTAAATCTTTCAACACTGGAATCGTCCGTGATGTCTAGCTGATGAAATTTTGGGTTGAAACCATCCTTCTTCAGTTTATTAACAGCGGCTTGTCCTCGCTCCTCGTTCCTTGATGTCAGGTAAACAACCCCATCAAACTCACGGCATAGATCCTTGACGATTGCATACCCAATACCTTTGTTAGCTCCGGTTACCTGTTGAACGTATCAAAAAAGAAAACAACCAGCCAGCGGTCCACGTAGGTAGATAGAAATTCTTATTTTATATTCATTCTATTATTTGCCATTTCATTGTTTCCTTAACGAGAGTAGAGTTTTTTTTTTTTCACTTACCACCGCAATGCGCGACATCTTTCCAACGCTTCTCTGAAATTCTAATAATCTACTGTTTTTTGAGCGAGACTTGCTGTGTTATATTCGTGTCTGTTTAGAGGATGATTTTTTAAAAAGCTCTAACCGGGTGCGGGTTAGCCAGTTTGAAGCCCCGCTACTCGATTCATATTCTCTGATTTGATAAAAATCCGAGCTGTTGCTTTAACTAGGCCACGCCTACTACCGAGGTTGCGAAATAATCACCCGGTATATCAGCTAACGATAAGCCAAGGATGGTTCTGGAATTAATGTGAGTATATGTTGTCATATAATGATGGTTTTCAAGGTCATAGATTAGCGGCTCATCGGTTTTTCCAACCTCACCTCAGACCCACTTACCGCTATAAATTACCGCGAATTGTCGCTCTCGTTCAATTAATAATCTGTCATTCAATAGGCCGCATATTTAGTAATTTGTGCTAAGCAGCCTTTAAGCTCACCGCAAGTGAAAGTTTAGCATTATTACCAAGCTTTTATACGATGTCTCGTGTAGCGGTGGTGAGTTAATAACCTAGAAATTGACTCTTCGCCAATCTAGCTGAATAACGTGCATTACATATCATCTACATACGTTTCTACTCGTTTACAGGTAACCGGAGGGAACAAGGGGATTGGTTTTGCCATTGCGAAAGGACTTTGTCAAAAGTTTGATGGCGTCGTTTACCTTACCGCAAGGGATGAGACTAGAGGACTTGCTGCAGTTGAGCACCTGAAAAAAGAGGGTCTCAAGCCGAAATTCCATCAACTCGATGTCACCGATGACTCGAGTGTCAATACTTTCAAAAAGTACCTCAGCGACACTTATGGAGGCCTCGATGTACTCGTTAACAATGCTGCCATCGCTTTCAAGGTCAATATCGCGTAACCTTTAAATTGATTTTAAATTCTCACCTCGATTTATATTTCTTGAAATCTAATTATCGTGGTATAGATATTAGACGTACTTACACAAGCTCTGTGATCCTTGGCAAATTATTATTATTGCTTTAATCACAAATGTCAACAGCTCTGGAACATCAAATTAGTGCTGGTATTCTTGTTCAGATACCCTATATCGTAACAATGGTACTATTCACTCGATGCTGATTTTGTCTTTACATGTTTACAGAATGATGCAACTGATCCGTTTTCCATTCAAGCATCCGAGACCGTAAAAGTAAACTACTTCAGTTTGGTGAGAGTTTGTGAGGCTCTATTTCCGCTGCTCAAACCCCACGCCAGAGTTGTTAATCTTTCCAGCAGTGCTGGACACCTGTCCAGAATACCGGGAGCTGAATTGAAGGCTCGATTTGCAAACCCTGACCTCACCCAGGATGAGCTAGACCAGATTATGAGAGAATTTATTGAGTGAGTTAGCCAATTGATTAGTGCGCTGGTATATTTGGAAAGGAAGTCTAACTGTCAGGGATACTTCATTTCCAGAGCGGCAAAGACCAATTCCCACCAGGAATCAGGATGGGCCAACAGTGCCTATTCGGCTAGTAAAGTAGCCGTTTCTGCTCTGAGTCGTATTCAACAAAAACAATTCGACAAAGATGCCAGAGAAGATCTCGTCGTCAACGCTGTGCACCCTGGATACGTTGACACTGACATGACAAGCCACAAGGGAACCTTGACACCTCAGAGGGGTGCACAAGCTCCAATCTACCTGGCTCTCTTACCAAAGAATACCGACATCAAGGGAAAATATATCTGGCACGACAACACCATCATCGACTGGGTCAACGATCCCCTGCCCACTCCTTA
Organism: Neodiprion lecontei; assembly: GCF_021901455.1. Lineage (NCBI taxonomy): Eukaryota > Metazoa > Arthropoda > Insecta > Hymenoptera > Diprionidae > Neodiprion > Neodiprion lecontei. Next base: position 273,982 of record NC_060266.1, read on the forward strand.
TTAAACGACCTTTGCTCTTTTTTATGTTCTCTTCTTGTGGACTTGGCTTGTAAAGATGAGAATGTCCGATCAGAATATCCGTCTGCACATTCCATAGTTCTCGGTAGCAACCGTCTGGCAGGTAAATTCATATCATTTGTTGATCAGTGCCTTAAATCTGATAGTAATAAACAGATCTACAGGGTCATTCAATCATTACTGAATTCGAGTGCGACTGACACAGTTGTTCCACCTGGCATTCGCATAAGCTTCTCTGTCTCTCACTCGAGTCTTGTGTTCAGTTACGAATAAATGACCCTATATCTAATTACACGTTGATTTTTCATTGTTACACTTCATATGGATAAAGGTTTCTTTATTTTCCATTTTAATATTGTTACTAATTTTTTCTTATGTTTATATACCACAAACTTTCGAATACTTATCAAACTTTATACTGGAACGTCAAGTACACTGCATATTTAATCAATAGGGTGTAATTTTCTGTTTCTTTGCGAACTACACTTCTATGTATTACAGTTGTATTGTTTTTAACTCAAATGGTGAAAGTAGGGAATAAACAGCACAGAAATAGTCGCCCAGTTCCTCAATTATCTCTAAATACTGATAGTGGATTTAGTCTGACAATTTTATGAATCACTTCGTAAATTCGCTATGTGTAATCTCAGAGAATCTTGTCAGTGGTTTCAGATAGCTTCTACACATCAGTTCTCATCTTGTAACAAGTAAAAATTTGCGATTATTAGCTAATAGTGACATGATGTCGCGCGTAGCTGTGGTAAGTTATTAATTTGGAGTCCTGACTCCTTATATTAATCATACGTATATCCTGGATCTTGTCTTATTTATGCATATTCAGGTAACTGGCGGGAACAAAGGGATTGGTTTTGCAATTGTAAAAGGTCTGTGCGAGCAATTTGATGGGATAGTTTATCTGACTGCAAGGAACGAGGCTAAAGGTCAAGCTGCAGTTGAAGAGCTCAAAAAACTTGGTCTTCAACCAAGATTCCATCAACTTGACGTCACTGACGACTCAAGTGTCGACACGTTCAAACAGTATATCAGCGACATTCATGGAGGACTCGATGTACTCGTTAACAATGCTGCAATCGCCTTCAAGGTTGATACTATGTACTTTTCATCAGATCTTGAATTCTCCTGTCAATTTTCAGTTCATGAATTTTAGTTTTAGTTCTTTTAATAGTTAGCCATATTATCTCTCATACGTGCTTATCTTGCTTACTAATGCCAGCAGCTCTGAATCGTAAGACCAAAGCGCATTCTACTGCCGAGATATCTAATCACATAAAGAGATTACTTGAAGCTTGATACTAATTGAGTTATTATCTATTTACAGCACAATTCGCTTGACCCGTTTTCTTACCAAGCATCAGAGACCATAAAAGTGAATTACTTCGGCTTGGTGAGAGTTTGCAAGGCACTGTTTCCACTACTGAGAGACCATGCTAGAGTTGTTAATCTCAGCAGCAGCGCTGGACACTTGTCGCGAATACAGGGAGACGAGTTGAAGGCTCGACTTGCAAGTCTGACGCTCACTGAGGATGACCTAAGCCAAATCATGAGGGATCTCATCAAGTGAGTTGCGACTGTTGCATCGATGAATTCGTATATTCAAATCAGAGGTCAACCCCATTCCAATTTCATTTACAGCGCAGCGCAGACTAACACTCACAGAGAATTGGGATGGGCCAACAATGTTTACTCAGCTAGCAAGGTGGCTGTGTCCGCTTTGACTCGCATTCAACAAAGGGCGTTTGACGAAGATGCCAGAAAAGACATCGCTGTAAATTCTGTGCATCCTGGTCTTGTCGAGACGGACATGACGAGCCACAGAGCACATTTAACTCCCGAAAGAGGTGCACGAGCTCCCTTATACCTGGCATTCCTAACGAAGAATACGAATATCAAGGGAAAATACGTCTGGCACAATAATATTATCGTTGATTGGATTAATGATCCCTTGCCCGGTCCGTACTAGACGACCATTGTTATTCTCTCCAGTGTTACTGTAGACAATTCTGATAGAAATCCAAATGTTTGCTGACTAATGTTCAGCACATTAGTACTGTATGTTAATCAGTGCTTGAAAATTAAATTGACAGGATGAAGATGGCATATTGATTTTGTCTATATCATCTGAAGTAATAAACGAGTAGTTATTACTTATTCTGAAAATTATTTCTACCTGAGCAGCTTTCAACTGATAGAGACGCGTGATAAAGTATGAATTAAGCTAAAGCTAATCTAGTCCGTTTTCGTATTCACTCTTATCGTGGTTGCAAGACTTGCTATAGTTATGGTAAGGGTATCATTTAGGACGCATTATTTTTCACACGAATATTGCAATCTGAATTGAATAAGTAGAATATGTAACGTACAAGTATTGTATAATGTTGGGAAGAAGAAAGCATGAATGAAATGCATAAGATCTATAACGACTTTCTCATTGCAGTAGTTAATATTCTATGGTTATGAAGAAGACAACGAGTTTTATTGTGAAATGCTGTAATATGTTTTATATCTCATCAAAGAGCGTTTACATAGTAAGCTATGTGATGTTTATGCCACGAATACGGGTAGATAAGAGATTATGTAATGTCAGTTGTGTAATACCTCGAGTGTTTCTCAAAGGATAATTGAGATTACAAGGCATCACAAGGTATATGTATATTTATTATTTTAAAAAAGTGGAAAACTTTCATAGAGAGCAAACGACTTCTATGTATAAAAATATAAAATTCGTTTGATCAAGCAGCTGGTTTGGGACCATTAGCCCAATCAACAAGAGTGTTATCGTGCCAGATGTATTTTCCTTTAATGTCAGTGTTTTCTGGTAACAGTGCAGCATAAAGCGAAGATTGAGATCCCCTTTCGGGAGTGAAAACACCCAGGTGGTCGGTCATGTCGGTATTCACATATCCTGGGTGAACCGCGTTAACTACGAGGTCTTCTCTGGCATCTGTGTCTAATGCTTTTTGTTGAATCCCAGTCAAAGCAGAAACACCAACTTTGCTTACCACGTATGGTTTGTCTGGCCATCCTGAATCTTGATAATTATTCGTTTTTGTGGCTCTGTAAAGAAATTGGAATTAATGCCAAATTCCGATTCAAATGAGACTGCTATTCAATTCATTGCTTATAACGCACTCTATGAAATCTCTCATAATCTGGTTCAGTCCTTCCACCGTAAGCTCAGAGTTAGAGAATCGAGCCCTGATTTGACTGCCTGGTATTAAAGGTAGACGTCCGAATGCACTGGATACATGAACAACTCTGGCGTGGGGTCTCAGCAGTGGGAATAGAGCCTTAGAAACTTTTAATAAACCGAAATAGTTAACTCGCACAGTTTCAGATGCTTGGACCGAAAACAGTTCGGTGGCATTTTCCTGCAAAAATTTGTTTTCAAATTTGTTATTATTGAGGACTGAAGGTAGTTTGAATTCCGATGTAATCTGTAACAAAACTATACCTTAAAGGAAATACCGGCATTGTTGACAAGGATATCCAGACCTCCGTGTGTGTCATTAAGATAAGTTTTGAACGCATTGACACTCGAGTCATCTGTAATGTCAAGTTGATGAAATCTTGGCTGTAAGCCAATTTTCCTCAGCTCTTCAACAGAAGCTTGCCCTCGCACCACACTTCTGGCGGTCAGATAAACAGTCCCATTGAACCGTTGACACAACCCTTTTACAGTTGCAAAACCCACTCCTTTATTGCTTCCAGTTACCTGTGGCATAGTAAATTCATTTTAAGTGATAATATTGAATTTCAGTACAGGTATATTAGCTTTATATTTCATTCAGCTATTCAGTCAACAAACTTGGACATTATTTTTAGTTTACCACCGCTACGCGTGCTGTTCTGTCCACATCAGTGTTAGTGTTTGGAACTATTGAAAGTACTGTATAACTGCACAATATCCCAATAAACACGAGCGATGTAGTCAACAGGTGTTTCATTGTAAAGAGGTCAGGCGAAGGCAGGCCGCGTTGAGTCGAATGTGGTACTGAATGGGGGACTTCTCCCATAGAAATAAGAGATCTGTATATGGCAACTAAATGATCTGTCACAATTAAATGAGTATGAGACAAGGACAGAAATTACTTTTACATGTGGACGTGGACTCTGAGCGATATTTTAGTTTAGTAGTAGTAGTAGTGATATACTTGACCCAATCATTGGATCTTTATCTCGGGCAGTGGATACACGAGTTCCTAAATCAAGGCAAATTGGAAACAACAACGTATGGCTGCGGGCATGGTATGAAGCTGATGAGCTCGAGGCTGCCAGTCTGTGATTTGATTTGACTAATTTTCCAATACCAAAACAGAAACGTAGAATATTATAATACGTTGCATGATGAAATATGCGTCAAAAAATGATGTGCAAACCCTTCCAAATAAACCAATAAGTTGACGTGTGAATAATGACTTATTACTTTCTAACCCCTTCTGCACGCCTCTCCTGATTACTGGAAAACTATAAGTCTAAATGGCAGCGCCTAATTATAGGCAACCAAACTTACATGTACGCGATATGCCCACCAGGCATAAGGCGTGCCTTTGATCGAGCTCCTCGGCTCAGATGTTCTCCTGATACCAGGAGTAATTTTTCGCTGCAATTTCTCCGAGTAACTTAGTCCAAGTGGTAGCGCCTAATCATGGGCAACCACGCTTATACGTATGCGACACGGGCTTTCAGGAATAAGGCGTGCCTTTGATCAAGCTCCTCGGCTCAGATGTTCTCCTAATACCAGGAGTAATTTTTCGCTGCAATTTCTCCGAGTTGCTTAGTCCAAGTGGAAGCGCCTAATCATAGGCAACCACGCTTATACGTATGCGACACGGGCTTTCAGGAATAAGGCGTGCCTTTGATCAAGCTCCTCGGCTCAGATGTTCTCCTAATACCAGGAGTAATTTTTCGCTGCAATTTCTCCGAGTTGCTTAGTCCAAGTGGTAGCGCCTAATCATAGGCAACCACGCTTATACCAATGCGACACGGGCTTTCAGGAATAAGGCGCGCCTTTGATCAAGCTCCTCGGCTCAGATGTTCTCCTAATACCAGGAGTAATTTTTCGCTGCAATTTCTCCGAGTTGCTTAGTCTAAGTGGTAGCGCCTAATCATAGGCAACCACGCTTATACCAATGCGACACGGGCTTTCAGGAATAAGGCGCGCCTTTGATCAAGCTCCTCGGCTCAGATGTTCTCCTAATACCAGGAGTAATTTTGCACTGCACTTTCTCCGAGTTGCTTAGTCCAAGTGGAAGCGCCTAATCATAGGCAACCACGCTTATACGTATGCGACACGGGCTTTCAGGAATAAGGCGTGCCTTTGATCAAGCTCCTCGGCTCAGATGTTCTCCTAATACCAGGAGTGATTTTTCGCTGCAATTTCTGCAAGTTGCTTAGTCCAAGTGAAAGCGCCTAATCATAGGCAACCACGCTTATACGTATGCGACACGGGCTTTCAGGAATAAGGCGTGCCTTTGATCTGGCTCCTCGGCTCAGATGTTCTCCTGATACCGGAAGTAATTTTTCGCGGTGATTTTTTCGATTTGCATAGTTTTAGGTGGCAGTAGCATGTAAGCAAACGATCACATGCCTTCTCAAGTAAGCAGGCATGCCTTAATTTATACACACAGCGTCGACATCATATGCAGTCAATCAATCAATCAATGTGTCCCTGTGTTTAGAAGAGCTCCTCGGTTCTCATGTGCTCCTGATACCAGGAGTCATTTTCGACGAAATTTCTCCGATTCTCTTAGGTCTAACAGAAAATGGCGGGAAAATCAGCGATCACATGCACTCTCAATCAAGCAGGCATGCCTTCAGTCACACAGCGTCGACATCACATGCAGTCAATCATTGTGTCCCTGTGTTTAGAAGAGCTCCTCGGTTTTTCTGCGCTCCTGATACTCGGAGCATGCATGCCTTCAATCATACAGCGTCGACATCACATGCAGTCAATCAATCAATCAATGTGTCCCTGTTTTTGGAAGAGCTCCTCGGTTCTCATGTGCTCCTGATACCAGGAGTCATTTTCGCTAAAATTTCTCCGATTCTCTTTGGTCTAACAGAAAATGGCGGGAAAATTAGCGATCACATGCACTCTCAATCAAGCAGGCATGCCCTCAGTCACACAGCGTCGACATCACATGCAGTCAATCATTGTGTCCCTGTGTTTAGAAGAGCTCCTCGGTTTTTCTGCGCTCCTGATACTCGGAGCATGCATGCCTTCAATCATACAGCGTCGACATCACATGCAGTCAATCAATCAATCAATGTGTCCCTGTTTTTGGAAGAGCTCCTCGGTTCTCATGTGCTCCTGATACCAGGAGTCATTTTCGCTAAAATTTCTCCGATTCTCTTAGGTCTAACAGAAAATGGCGGGAAAATTAGCGATCACATGCACTCTCAATCAAGCAGGCATGCCCTCAGTCACACAGCGTCGACATCACATGCAGTCAATCATTGTGTCCCTGTGTTTAGAAGAGCTCCTCGGTTTTTCTGCGCTCCTGATACTCGGAGCATGCATGCCTTCAATCATACAGCGTCGACATCACATGCAGTCAATCAATCAATCAATGTGTCCCTGTTTTTGGAAGAGCTCCTCGGTTCTCATGTGCTCCTGATACCAGGAGTCATTTTCGCTAAAATTTCTCCGATTCTCTTTGGTCTAACAGAAAATGGCGGGAAAATTAGCGATCACATGCACTCTCAATCAAGCAGGCATGCCCTCAGTCACACAGCGTCGACATCACATGCAGTCAATCAATCAATCAATGTGTCCCTGTTTTTGGAAGAGCTCCTCGGTTCTCATGTGCTCCTGATACCAGGAGTCATTTTCGCTAAAATTTCTCCGATTCTCTTAGGTCTAACAGAAAATGGCGGGAAAATTAGCAATCACATGCACTCTCAATCAAGCAGGCATGCCCTCAGTCACACAGCGTCGACATCACATGCAGTCAATCATTGTGTCCCTGTGTTTAGAAGAGCTCCTCGGTTTTTCTGCGCTCCTGATACTCGGAGCATGCATGCCTTCAGTCATACAGCGTCGACATCACATGCAGTCAATCAATCAATCAATGTGTGCCGGTTTTTAGAAGAGCTCCTCGGTTCTCCTGTGCTCCTGATACCAGAAGTCATTTCGCTGAAATTTCTCCGATTTGCTTAGTTCTAAGAGAAAATGGCGGGAAAATTAGAGATCACATGCCCTCTCAATCAAGCAGGCATGCCTTCAGTCACACAGCGTCGACATCACATGCAATCAATCAATCAATCAATGTGTGCCTGTTTTTAGAAGAGCTCCTCGGTTCTCCTGTGCTCCTGATACCAGGAGTCATTTCGCTGAAATTTCTCCGATTTGCTTAGTTCTAAGAGAAAATGGCGGGAAAATTACAGATCACATGCCCTCTCAATCAAGCAGGCATGCCTTCAGTCACACAGCGTCGACATCACATGCAGTCAATCAATGTGTCCCTGTGTTTAGAAGAGCTCCTCGGTTTTTCTGCGCTCCTGATACTCGGAGCATGCATGCCTTCAGTCATACAGCGTCGACATCACATGCAGTCAATCAATCAATCAATGTGTGCCGGTTTTTAGGAGAGCTCCTCGGTTCTCCTGTGCTTCTGATACCAGAAGTCATTTCGCTGAAATTTCTCCGATTTGCTTAGTTCTAAGAGAAAATGGCGGGAAAATTAGAGATCACATGCCCTCTCAATCAAGCAGGCATGCCTTCAGTCACACAGCGTCGACATCACATGCAATCAATCAATCAATCAATGTGTGCCTGTTTTTAGAAGAGCTCCTCGGTTCTCCTGTGCTCCTGATACCAGGAGTCATTTCGCTGAAATTTCTCCGATTTGCTTAGTTCCAAGAGGAAATGGCGCGGAAATTAGCGAACACATGCCCTTCCAATCAAGTAGGCATGCCTTCAGTTACACAGCGTCGACATCACATGCGGTCAATCAATGTGTCCCTGTGTTTAGAAGAGCTCCTCGGTTTTTATGCGCTCCTGATACTCGGAGCATGCATGCCTTTAGTCATACAGCGTCGACATCACGTGCAGTCAATCAATCAATCAATGTGTCCCTGTTTTTAGAAGAGCTCCTCGGTTCTCCTGTGCTCCTGATACCAGGAGTCGTTTTCGCTGAAATTTCTCCGATTTTCTTAGTTCTAAGAGGAAGTGGCACGGAAATTAGCGAACACATGCCCTTCCAATCAAGTAGGCATGCCTTCAGTTACACAGCGTCGACATCACATGCAGTCAGTCAATGTGCCCCTGTTTTTAGAAGAGCTCCTCGATTTTACTGCGCTCCTGATACCAGGAGTAATTTTTGCTGAAATTTCTCCGATTTTCTTAATTCTAATAGGAAGTGGCGCGAAAATTTGAGATCTCATGCCCTCTCAAGCAAGCAGGCATGCCTTTAGACACACAACATCGACATCACAACCGATGAATGAATCGGTATTAATTTTACCGCCATCGCTTCAGCTCATATGTTCTCGTGATACTAGGAGCAGTTTCACGCTGAAATTTCTCCAAAGTAACGTTCATAAGCAATGACAATCATCAAAGCAATTATTTGCACGCTCTCTTAGGCAACCATGCAAGTATTGAACCATTCAGCATCGACACGCAATCAATCAATCAATTTCATTTTGTAAGAGACCTTCTCAGAACATATGTTTTCCTAGTGCGAGGATCAGTTTCACTTCAAAATTCTCACCGCATTGCTCTATAACAGAGATACCAAACACAGAAGCAAAACTTAGGCATGTAGACACAAAGCGCTTGTAAGACATGAGTCTCTCGGTGAAAATATTTTATTCCATATCATTTTACATACGTTAACACATTCAACATTAGCATACATAACTATATTATCATCTCCTAAAATTATAATACAATACCGTTTCGGTATTTCGATATAAAATGATACGCGTAAGTTAATATCTAACTAAACTTTCATATATAATACAAGTGATTCGTTCAATCCAATTGTTAAGACAGTGCATGTGACTTAGAAAAATCCTGACTTTGCACAGGTATGAAAATTCGATAGCCCAAATCGTTACTGTTAGAAATTGGCCAACACATTGGCACAAACATATTTAGTTTTATTGAATAACGCATATTTCATGTTTCTTTCAACAGACGATGGAAGCAGGCAAATAATAATAATAATAATTTAAAACCATCCACTGTCACAGTCTACTATCTTCTATAACATCCGACGGGTTCTCAAGCGCGCGTCTTCGTATAGCTATTGCGTTGATCAATTTTCGACGTGGTCCCAGCGGTAATTTCAAAGCAAGTACGTCCGCGTCAGTCAACAGCATCAAAGCTTCCAGGTCAATCTGTTCGGCCTCCAAAACGGGGTGAATCGACGATAAATTATTAGCGACTAAAAACCGCTGTAGCGGCGTCCACTCCTCGTTCCCCTCATCCGCGTCGTCCTCTTCTGAAAATGATCAGACTTCAGTCATTCCAAAGAAACATGACAACAATCTACCTACGCCGTTCAAGTAAAGTGCCATTTTTCAAGGTTACCAAATGACAGCTTCGAAAGAATGCAATAGACAAATAATTTTGTTTCAAATCAAAATTTCTCTAATGAAATTTTACGCTGTCACCAACGACTCACCAGAGATTAAATCGTCGTCCCACATGCTCTGTCTACGTGCTAGACTTCCAGCACTGCCAATGCTGACTTCTTCGTTATTGTGACCGTTCGAGGAGCCGTTGATAGACTCGTAACCTGTGGTATGTACATTTCGATTTTCCATCGGATCCGAGGCTCCGATAGGTATTGCGTCAAGGGTCGTGGTCACCTGAAAATAGCAGGATGTTGAGAATTCAATCCCGAAAATAAGGAAATTCGACAAAGATGAAGACTCAATAAATTCAACTGAAACTGAAACCAACCGGTCTTCTAAAAGCAACCGAGCCGAACCCCGGTCTGTTGAAGATGCTCGCGGGTTGTTGAAGCAAGACGGTATCACCGACGTTGACGTCGTCGACAGCGTTGTAATCGTAATCCGGATCATCCTCGGGTCTGTCTCGATCGCCGAGCAGGTCCGGAGTGCTTCTGGCCCTGGATAGGGTTCCCCAGACGTCTGATATCTTGCCACGTTTCCCCATCTGCTGACTGTGGGTCTCGTAGGTGCCGACGTACATTACTTCGGAGTCCCTTCTGAGGCCGGTCAAGCTGCGGACGGAACGTTTTCCGTCCATCTCAATCTGAAAGGATTTCGAGAAGGTATATAAGTACAAAAAAAAATTTCCAGATTACCCTGCACCGTATAGCGATTACACAGGTCTGCAACCAAAAATCTGCACAGGTTTTTTCTGATAGATAGCTGTTTGCTAGATTTCTGATAGATGCTGTTTCTGATCGATTCTCACTCACTGAAACCGGGAAAAATACTCAAAAAGTTGCATCACGTCAGGTTTTTTTTTCAACTCGTGTTTGTAGTTTCATTTAGAGTAAAACCTCTGTTTAATTCGAGATCTGGTATCCTTTTCTCGATTCTAAAAATCCTATGCAAAAGCATTTCTTACTTGCAGTTAAGATGTATCAGAGTGAGACTCAAGAATAAATACAAACAGGGAAACAAAAAATGGAAAAGCGGAAACGTGTTCTGAGGTGTATCAAAGAGAGGAAGAAAAGGATTCATAAGCGAAAAGAATGAATACGGAATGTTAATTACATTTCATAAAGAAATTGTTTGTTTGATTTTATAAGAAATATTGTTTAGTTCGGTGTAATAAAATGGTGGTCTTTTCATTACTGTAATGCTTTTTTTTATGCAAACAGTTTGTATTTTGCAAGAATACTGTACGTGATGGAGGGAAATGTAAGTAATTTTTGAATTCAGCACACTCGGAAAGATGATATTTACCAAAAACATCCCATGCAGCTGAAAAATATAGTTTTTTGCAGACCTGTGTTACTTTACAGTCCTGACCTCTCCAACTTTGAAATCGTCGGCGGCCTTGCGGGCCTGAACTTTGCGCCCGACGGCTCCACCCTGCCGCTTCGTACCGCCGCTGACGATGTCGCTGAAAGTCGGCGAGGGTCTGACCCTACCCTTAAAGGTGAGTATGCTCGGTCTGTGGGGCAGAATGGCTACATCCGAAGCCTCGACGTCCATCATCCTGGTCTTGTCTTTGAGTAATTTTTTCTGCTCCTTCTCAGCTCTGATCTCGGCCACCTTTTGCCGCTTGGCGTATTCCTTGAGGCGTTTCTCGGCCTCCTTCTCGGCCTTTTCTTTCAGCATTTTCGTCTTCTTACGATTGTTTAGCTCCTGCTCGGTCTGCGCCAAATCGAGAAATTGCAGGATATCATCGCGCCCGTTTATCGCTGCTAGCTCGCGCGCCGAATGCCTGTCAATGTCCAAGGCCCATATGTTGCTGCCGAATTTCACCAGGAAATTAACGCAGAAACGGTGTCCCCGAGCTGCAGCCAAATGAAGCGCCGTATTGCCGAAGTAGTCCGCCTTGTCCGGATCTCCTCTGAACAACATAGAAATTATAGTTCATCATTCTCTAAACATGCATCTCAAAATTGTTGCAAAATAGACGAAAGCAAAAACATTTTTCGACACTGCAGCATCAAGTCTGAATATGAAGGTAAATATAACATGGCGATGTCGGATAACGTAGTCTATCAGGTATTATATGAATGTCGTGATTTCCGCGTATCGAAGTTGCTTATCTGCACAAAGCTCGAGCGACTCATTTGTTTTTGATAAGCTGAGCTCGTTTCATCGGCTGTACTAGAGAAAAAGTAGTGGTAAAAAAAAAAAGAAAAAAAAAACTGAAGTTACGTGCACCGTTTGCGTAATTTCTTTGCGATTATTCTGACACATCCGGTAAATGCATTACCTACGCTATACCATACGATTTTCATCTATCCACCAAAAACGTTAATCACCATGATTATTATTGTCAAAAAATTACAATTTCTATGTACATCATGCGAGCTACGTGTATATTTATATATATATATATATATATATATATATATATATATATATATATATATATATATATATATTTATCGTCACTAGGTATTTCCCAACAATGATGATAATGAATCAATATAATCTGCAATCGAAGCACATTCTACAAACATTAAAATTGGTGATATCAGCAAGTTCAATATAACATCATAAATAAAAAATACGATTAATATTGACGAAAGCGGAATACGCTGAATCAGATAAACTGGCAGGCTTCCACCGTACATCATAAGAGTTGAAAGCATAATTAAAAGATAGATTACACAGTGCCTTCGCGACATTCGAAAAAATTGCGAAATTCGTCGAGGTATAATAAACATATATCCGCGTACGTTCGTAATATACCGCAGGTACATTTATACCATGATATCGCAATCGACGATGCTGATGTAAAGCGTATGTATATCGTACAGCGAACTGCAGTTATCTGTGACGTTTAGCTATTAAAAATCATGTACCACGAGAAAAAACACGAAAACTTTATAATCACCTCAATTAGGAGATATCATTTCGCTGTTAAATTGATCGCGATAAATTTGCGTACAAGTTAATTTGTTCACCACGGATGGATAAGCCGCGTGTACAAATTTCCGAAATATGTTTATTCCTAATACGGGCATGGGTACATATCGCGTTTCTATTTAATCTATGAATCTATGAAAAATAACACAGGTTTTATCGTGTATCCTGCGCCCCGCGTTGGTAATTTCGTATACATAAGAGAGGCAGGAAGTTGCGCGGTTCGCCTGCGACAAAAAACAATCGAACCCGCAGAGGCAGGTAGGTACGTATGCGTGAAGGCAATCACAAAGAGCGGACGAGGGTGGAGGGAGATATGAAAATAAAAGCAGCGTAAAAATCATTGAAACAAATAGACAGTATAATGCTATTAATGACGGTCGTCTACGGTCGCCTCGGTATTATTTTCTGTACGCTTCAGCGTTTATTCCAAATACCCATGTATCGCGTGCAACCCGATACATCTATGAGCAATTTGGAAGTTTAAATATCGTATAGATGGCTTGCGGAGTATTTTATTTTATTGCAGACGATAGTATTACCCTCTGGCAGCGAGGAGGCGCAGGGCGTCGATATTTCCCTCGAAAGCCGCCCAGAGAGTCGGAGTCATCCCGCCCTCGTCTCGGGCATTGCAGTCCCTCCTTGTCGCCTCCTTCAGGATTTCCAAAGCTCCGTCCCGAGCCGCCCTAACGAGAATAATAACGACCATTAATCACATAAAATTACGCTGCAGAATTCGAAGAGAAAGATGTCGAATTAAATGGGCCGTAAATTGTTTCGACAATTCCAAGCTGGCAGAATTGTTTCGACAATTTCAAGCTGCAGAATTGTTTCGCTCGGAAACTCTCCTAGGTAATGTAAGGTACAGATACATAAATGTACAATCTGCGCAGTTGACAGTTTGGCACGCGATTACGGCCGCACATACATAGTATGGTTTACGTGTAACAAGGTGCAATGGTTATATTCTGCTTTCTAGACAACGAATCCGCGGGATTGTGATAAGATCTTCTTCCCCCCACGGAATGCGGGCGTAGGTATTCAGACGCTGCGCGTTACATACGCATTTTACACGCATGAAGCTCAAGTCAAATTTTATGCGTGTAAGGTTTTCGTAGTTATATTAAACATTTGTACCTGCATGCATGACGCGTGTACCTTGCGAGTAGGTATAAGGTCCTGGTTTGATGAGAAGAATTAAATAATTAGCGAGCTACGCAATCGTTAATTCGCGCCAACGGGTTCGCGCAATATACTATCGTATTACTATAGTCGAGGCCTAAAATAGCCGATATAACACATGATATAGGGTTATGAGCTTTGAAATCATTCGACATTGTAATTCATCATTATTCACGGCATGTTTTTGTACGATTTAAATTAATATGGGTTATAACCAGCGATAAAGGACAAACAAAAATTGGAACATTTAAAGTGGCGTTTTTATCTCGACGATAAGAGTCGACGACGATCGGATAAAACGATTGATTGTAATCCCGCTTCATACGCATCCGATGTACGTGTCGTCTCTATACATATGTCACATACCTATACATAGCGATCTTAAAATCGTTATATTCTACGCTGCGCGTATATTTATCATCCATCTCGGCATCTGAGCAGCAAAAAATTCATATTATAATAATAGCTGTACGAGTAATAGACATTATACCCTGATATTTGTGCGTTCGAAATTCAAGAGTCAGAAACACGTTAAACAAGTTTTAATCGAGCCGACGGTGGACTATCACCCCCTTTGTTACACATGTAGCATAGATATTCAATAAACAAAGAAGAACAGGGCAGATCCGCGTCACTGAAAAAAGGGCGATAAACAAAGCGCGGTAGAAAAAAAAAAAAAAAAAGAACAAATGCTGCGAAGACTAAAACTCGAAAATTTTGCAAAAGAACTACCCGTAACGCGAGACAAACTATACTACAGTTACTGTAATAAAGGAAATACTAATTTTTATGTATGTACAATGTACATACTGTAATATGCAAGTTATACGAAAATACAAAACTTACTTGTGAAAACGTTCGGATGTCATGACGTGTTTCTTGTTCTTCCTTTAGGTACGATCGAGTGGTTGTACAAGTTTTTGAAACTCGTTATAAGCTGAGGAAGCACCGCACAACAACAACGACGAGGGTCCTTCCATCCGCACTTTAAACAATACGAAGTCGCACTCGCAACGTCAAGTACTTCTCACCACCGCGACCATCGTATCTATTGCAAGCGAAAAGGCAAACGATAAAAAAAAAAAATAAAAATTAAAGTACCATTCGAAGACTCTCGAGTGGCCGATAATAACGAAGGTGGGGACCGGCTCTCCTCGCAGCGACGACGAGACTGTGAAGCCGATGTACGTACACCCAGGAACTATTCGCTCGCAACGAAAAAATAGGCAAGGAAGAAACGAAAAGAAACAGGAAAAATGGTGAAAAAAAAAAGAAACTTGTTACCGGTTATTACACCTACACCTAGGCACGCGTGAAACAAACCGCGGCTGTGAGAAGGTGGCAGGTATACGTCCTGCCATACCCGAACGTCGCCTCGATACTGTTTTCAACCGACAAACTCCCCCCCCGTCGGCATGCGGACAGCAGCAGTCTGTCGTCTTCCTCCCGCTTGTTGATTTGATAAATTACGCTGTCTCCCTCAGTCTCACTGCCAGACAATTTCGTTCTTGCTCTCTCTTTCTCTCCTTTTTTTTTCATTAATCTCCCGCCCTTCGGCCGCGAGCCGCGGCCACCTGTTCCCTACGTTTCCTACCTGTTCAGGCCTGGGACTGCAGTCGACCTTACCGACCAAGCAATCACTATCCACTGCAACTGTCAGTAACGTCGTGCGTTTAGAAAAATCGATCAATCGTTACCGCGGAATGCAAAATGATTCACGAGTGATCGATTTTTACTCAATCGTTTACTCTTTTCTACTACCGACGAACGAGATTAAACTTCTTGTTTGTTTTTTTTACGACTTGCATGGAGTTATGATTGAGCGTGTACAAATTGAACCAATATCTAATTTTTCAGCCGACTTTTTTGATCATCTAAACACAGTGAGAAGAAAAAAACTCAGCACGATGTTTCGAAACAAAAAGCAGCGAGAACGACGCGCGGTAAACATTGACAAGCCATGTATCTAGAAGTTTGTTTACCAGGACGATATAATAGAGCGTTATTAAATGCTGTAAATCATGAAAACTTCATATTGTGATGTATACTTACCTACTACAACCTGCGCAAACCAAGAAGCAAAACTTCGAACGATTCCTAGGTTCCTGGATTAAGCGAATGATCTAGGATTTGGTCAGCTTAGGGGATGAGAAACGTTTCTGAAATAATGCGTTAATGAAGCTCGATTAGCACTTTCAAATTCGTGTTTCTAATCCTGTCGTCTCACTTGATGCAGCGACAGATGGTGGGATAGCTTATCATTGTTCAAGGCCGAATGACTATTGATTTTTGCCACTAACTCATGACCGCAGATATTAATTTCCCACAAAGTTTACGTTAGGTTTATAACCGCAGTATATAAACTCCGCTCCTTGATAGATGTCCATTAGTCCGTCATCATTTCACTGGTACATCCCAAACCCTGCAGTGAAGAGAATCCACTTTAAACATGGGTAACTATTGCTGTCGATCTGTTAATACTATCTTCGAGTACACGAGCCAAGCATCTAACTTCTGCAAGATTAAATAAATCAATTTAAATATCTACGAAAAATTTGGATACTGTTCAAAACAGTCGTATTCTTCTGATATTTCAAGTTCTGTATGAAATTTATCTGTTTTTTCAAGGCTTTCAGATACTCTTGGTACTCTTTGCTGCGATCCTGCTGGATCATGCAAGTGCACTGCCATTGGACGCAGTTGATAGCTGTCTCTTTACCTGCGATTACTGTTTCAAGGTATCGTGTCAGTTAAAATAAAAATTCAGTCAAACTGTCAATATTTTGTTGAAGCTAACGTGACTTCTTTACAAACAGGAAGAAGTTGTAGTAAACTGCGCCAATGAGTGCCTGGTGAATGGGGCTACAGAAATGGATCCGATCTGGACGGCTGTATGCCCATATTTCGGAGCACTCAGCTTCGTAAAGCGTTGAATGAACAGAGTTCAGAATCTATTCCCATAATTTTTGAGACCATACTATTAGCTCAGCGTAATAATAATCGTTGCATAAATAAATGTATGTTGAAAATCAGATAGCCGCTGCAAGCTTCAGTAAATAAACAAATGAATCATACCTCATTGGCCTTGTTATTTTAAAAAGAAGTGTAATCCATGAAACATTGGGTGCCTTCGACACAGAGAGTTGCTTAAGACATAATTTTTATTGCCTATACGTTTCTTACGCAAATTATATATGGTACAAAAGTCGGTCGGATGTCGGAGGCGGCCAAGTCAGATGAGTAATATTTGTAATATAAGATACAGAGACACCAACTAGCATGTCAATGGGCCTTAGGTTTGACTGACTTGGTTTTCTTTAATTTCTTAAGACCGTTTATATTGGCTTTTAAAAGACCCCAGTAGGCTTGTTGAAATTTGTTTACATCCTTGGAATGAATCTGAAATCATAAATTAATGAGCTAATGACTGAGAACCTTTCGTCACACGAAACAGCAAGAATAATATCACTACTAACGACGGTGGCGATCTTTTTCGATCGAAGGGAGGCTCGCACTAAACACAAATACTCCGTCGGTGCGGGTAAGGCGGCTCTGCCGTCTCTGGGCACGGGTTTTTCATGCCCGTCAACTGCAACAGACGGAGATTGGTTAGAATATCGACTAGATTCTTAAGTCTTCGGGGAATAGGAGCGTTAAAAATATATCACTTGATTCGAGATACTTGCATCGTTTTATCGTCAAGGCGACGGATCCGGACAATCGTGACTTGTCAAAGAGTCGCGTCAGCTCTACTAAAAACTAAAATCAGGATGTTTGTATTAATGATCATGCTGTCGACGCCCTTGATCTTTTCACGATTCAAATTACCAAATCATTCTCGAGTAAAACCATTCCGGCTGTAACATATGCTGTGACTACGACGCGTCAAAAGCTGTTCGTTTGAGGTTAGGTACGACCCACGTTCCTCACTGAAGACAGAGACAACACAGACTCGTAAGATGGCACGAGTGGAAAATAACCCTTATACATATGTATGTATACCGGTTGTCGATACAGCAGACCGTTATCATAATTATGAGACTTTCGATGCCTGCCAAAGCTGTCCCACTCTCGGTTGAGATTAAATACATACTAGAAATACATACCTAAGCCTATGCCGACACCTATCAAGACCACTGATATATATATACACTGGATTGGATATTACCGTATACTCTACGTGTAAGCTCGTGCGTCCAATTGAACAATTTAATTTCCGCCATCTTGTACAGAAAGTTGTCACAAAATGCGCGCTAGACTTGAACTGCGTAATATATGCTATTTAGGTCTAACGATATATTCGTCACACAAAAAAGTTTTTGACGAGTAAAATAATGTTTGATACATTAAATGAAGAACAAATCATTTTTTCGAAGGTGTGTTATTATTTACAATTATATGATGTAAAAGATCATTAAATAATATGACGAAAAACTTGTATTTAAGCGTGATTTTTCTTCATGTTCAAAAGAAGTCCTCAATTCTAAGAAGTTTCCGTCCATTATCCTCTATCCTATGGTGGGCTGAATTCCATACGGATTATTCAAAAATTTGTATAACACTAATTCAACCGTTAGGGAATCCATTTACCATCCATTGATCATCAAAGTGGAGCTTAAGACATGTAAAAAAAGTTTTGAATTAAATTATATCGAATTGGGTGAGTAAAAACTTTATTCAAAAATATGGAGAATAAAACATTCCTTGCAAACGTTAAGGCATTTTTATAGAGTTGCGTGCGATAAACCACAACCGTAATATAATTAGTAGTATCAATCCACAATCCATTCACATGAAGAAAAAGTTACAAGCACAATCAAAAGAAAATAAAAAAGATGTACATACCTGAGCATGCAAATCAGGTACAAATGTGTAGGTGATCATGTAATTTGGTTACATTCACTGTGGTGGGCCGATCGGATTCATCCTGAAATTCGGTCTGCTGCAAGTTTTCACCTACAGATAAGTTACTAATAAATAACGACAATGGAAATACACAGAAATGTGTCACACACGATTTTTCTGTAACAGAGCACTTTATAATCTGTAGGTAATTAACCGCTTTGACGGCATTGACGCAATAGTGCATCACATCAACGTGTCTTTATGCACACTGAGTTTTCTCTGACCTAATAGGGATTAATAGTTTCAGATCTCACCAAATAACGTTGGGATACTGCCTTTTCGTAAAGTTATATAATTTTTACTTTTCTTCTGAAAGCAAGAGAGTTCAAAGTGGTCGGAACACAGAAAGCTATCACTTGATGGAGACCACGGTCCAATGTTTATATTTGCGATCCATGGCTTCATAATATCAGGTTCATCCAATGGGAACCTACATAACAAGCAAAGTTTAAATTTATTAATTCACACGTTATGTTGCATTGAGTAACGGTACTTACTTGAAGAATGAATAGCCACGTCCATATTCCTTTAATCGGTGACAAGATGAACACTCTGATTTTGGGTTGTCAAATATAGTTGGTACACTGTTCTTTTTCAATGTAATTAGGAATCCTGTCCTATCAAAGCAATCATTTGTAAAATGAGCTGAACACAATGTGCTATTTCGGTTTGGCTTCCAGTCCTTCCTCTTCATTTCTTCTAACCAATGCTGAACGCGCAACACATCTTTCACGGGAAATCTACATATCGAATTATAATTTAATCCCTCAGTCAATAATACCCGAGTTTTCAATTTCAATTATAATAAGATCGGTTCATAATTCAAATATTGTGAATTTTTACTGACAAGATTCGTACGTTATAATACTCGTTAAATATAATTAGTAAATACTTCGTATGCTGACATAACCTCTGCAAGTTATCATTTGCAGAACGCTTCAGCGTTGTATACTCACTTGTGAAATGATCGCCCACGATATTTTGATTGCTTTGTTTTGCAAAAAACGCAGGTACTCATTGTTACCTCAATAATTGTTACTGTAATTTTCCGTCGCAATCGATTATATACACATACATATATCACGTATATATATATATATATATATATATATATATATATATCTGAAGTGACAAGAATCTGTACAAAATGGCTACCGTTCAATTGGCGTGACGGCACCACGCTTAATCCAATCCAGTGTACATATATATCAGTGATCAAGACGTTACCCTTTATTCGTCTTTTAATGAACATTGATCGTCGCCGATTGCAGCATGACGTTGGATCCACGTGTCACCGTTCAAATAACGTACAAGGGAGAGAATATTCTGAATGAAATCTCCGAACCGGTTAACACGAAGGATATCGAAGGTCTGATAACGGTGCTGAAATTCACGCAGCGTAAGACGAACGATTGTTTAACGCGGCTAACCAAAGATACAGAAGTATCGACGACCGAAGGTAAAATTCGGCTATCAAATCATCCTCTACGCGTGTTACGTAGTAATTTATATTCGTTTCAGAAAACTCTGAAGTCTGCGAAGAGGAAAATTCGGACGAGGATCGTGTTAACGCGGAGGAGGATGAGTTGAACGACTTGTCGCCAAAACGAGCGAAACTGAAAATTTAGTTGTTCCCTTTTTGTTGTCGAATAATAAAAAAAAAAAAAAAACGAGCAAAGTAATTCTCTCTCCAACAAAGTCCACCCCTCCTCGAATCCCGCTACGTTCGAAATAAGTACATATTTTGCTACTCAGGCACACGTATCCAAGTCGAAAGCACTCGGACTTGCGGAAGGCGTTTGCACTCTGCCGACTTGTGCCGTGTGTTGGATATGGCAAATGGCAACCGTCCTCAAGTCGCGGTGTTCTTCACCATCCGGTGAACGTAAATAAACAAGAACGAATCGTAAATAGTAAAAGAAGCAAGGAACGCCACATTGGCATACAGACACGCTGAACAGCCTGGGGAACAGCAGCGTTGGTTGGATTCAAGCATAGGTACGGTACTTGTTAGCGTCTGATTTCCCGATCGGGTATCGGAGCAAATAATCACGCGGTCGTTAACCTGCAAGGTTTTACACAGAACAGCAGCGTGACCAAACGTCAAATGTACACAAACTCACGTCTGAATTTTTGAGAAGCCAGATTACGTTTGTTTCATTCTTGCGATTATTAGGTAAAATTTCTGTTTTTTTATCCCCAGATGAAAATATGTCCGCGACACTTTCAAACCAGGCTCAGCTGCGCTACGTCGTTCAATGGTTTCAGGAATGGTCAGAAATGCAACGCGGAGACTTTCTGGGTATATTGATAGAAAAGTGCGGACCTGCAAGATTGGTCAATGGGCTTGTTTCCAGTCTGGAAAGTCTGGCGTGCAAAGAGGATGCGGGCAAACCGCCGAGCCTGTTTGAGTGCCGAGTAAAGTTGTTCAGGGAATGGAGCCAGAACTGGTCGCCTCAGGAGAAAGAGAGTTTACTCTCTTCCATAAAGAATTTGGATCCAAAATTTGCCGAGAAATATGAGGAAAAAGTGGCGAATGGTGATGACGCGGATGAACATTTTGAGAGAAACGACGAGTAACTTGTCTGTAATCTGTGCGCAATTTGTTCAACAGAGGAAGATCTGACTAGCCTTTATACATCATTTTAGACACCATATCTTTCGTTCGATTGTTCGTTAGCAATACTGCAAAAAAATATGACTGAAACTGTTGTCTGGGATTTAAATCTCGAGTTTTTAGGTCTAATGGAAGGGTTCCGTTTCTTTGTATTGCTGCTAATGGAGTACGAAAAGACTTTACGAAGAAAAATTAGTGACAAATGTAAACCGCAGCTCTCTTCGTAATCCAATTACAATTGCCTGTTCCTACGCTTGCTATACACGTATACATTCCGATATTTCAATTATATACATATAAATAATAAATATACATAATATGTATGTAAATATAATTTACATGTAAATCTTATTGTTATTACTGCTATAATTATTCGCTATTATATATGGCAGCAGATGTTCTAATATTGTTAATATTTTATAATAAAACAAAAAGAAAGAAACTTGATATAATTAGAGCTCGTTCGTCGATACAATGATAAGATAGAAACAAGAATGGCTTATTGCTTCTTGCGAATCAAGTGAAGATTTGATAATACATTGTTTAAAGAGATGTAAGTGTTAATCAACAAACAAGGTGCAAGAAAGAAGGAGCATTAATAATTTTGCAAGACATAACTGACAATTTCTTTTATGTAATCGTAAGATTAATTTCACAAGACGTAGCTTATAGCTGACGAGTATCACCGCAATTTGAATTTGTGTGTAACTCGTAGCACACCGTTCAATCATAGTCCGTGTATCGGACTAAGCAATGACATTGATTCGTCAATTATGTTTATCACATTGTCGAAATCAAGACTATTTCAAATACAATTTTAGATGACTAGATCCATATTTTCTATTTATATCCGTTTTTTTGTCTCTACCACTTCGATTAACAACATTCCATTCAATGTTCTAATACTCTAATAGTTTAGGATAAAGAACTAATTGTGTTTTTGTAACATAACTCTAACAATCGATAACGTATTTCATGTATATCCATTATCGAAAAATTGATATACCATGTATCGGGCGAATAAAATGTATTTATAACTGTAAACACTTTTCTTTTGCCAAAACGATTTTTTCTCCCGTGTACTATTTGTCACAGACGCTGACTAAAAGATAAAAATTTTCGGTTGACATACCGATGTGCGCTATTCAAAGCCTTGAGTTTTTATTAAAGTAATACAGCCAGTAAATTCTAAGATTGTTCGATTGTTACAATATTCTTTCAACCCATACTTCTACTGATTTTTCATTCCTTATTTCGTATTTAAAACTGTAAACACTTTTCTTTTACCGGAACGATTTTTCCTCCCGTGTACTATTTGTCTCAGACTCTGACTAAGAGATAAAAGTTTTCGGATGACATACCAATGTGCGCTATTCAAAGCCTTTAGTATTTATTAGAGTAATACAGACAATAAAATCTAAGATTGTTCGATTGTTACAACATTCTTTTCATCCATACTTCTACTGATTTTTCATTTCTTATTTGTAATTCCCCAGTTAGGAGTTGTGATAATTTGTGATTGAAATAGACTACTGACGGCATATCATTGCTTAAAAAAAATTTTATCATACTCATTATCGTTGGATATTCATTTATAAATATTTATAATACGTATATAACAGGGTACATAAGGGGTGAGAAAAATCTGCGGCTTCCAGTCAGACTGGGCTAAATAACGAGAAGTGTATAATATATCACAGCCCTGCATCAATATTGAGTCACTCATCATCTAATACTTACTATATGCACATATACGGTTAATTATCATTTAATAAAAAAAATATATATATATATATATATATATATATATATATATAAATATACATATTCATGTCTGTGTGTATGTATACATACCCGTTTTATATACATATACACACATCCATAAATTGTGTCTCAAAATTGTTAATACTATTCAGCGATCAGTAAACTAAACACGTCAACCAGGAAAAAAAATTTGTGTATAGGTAATAAAAAAAACAATCCAATATTGTGGACATGCCGAATAACATTTTGATAACACATACGGTATTATTCCGAATGTAAATCGAGGTTCGTTTTATTGCTAATATGACCCCCAAAAGTCGTCCTCGACTCATACGCCGGCTCGACTTATGTTCGGGATTCTTAGAAAATTTACCTTACAGACTGAAATTGTTTTTTATGAATAGTTCAATCATCCAATTAAACCAATGAAATTCATGCTTGCGATATTTTAATCCACTCAAGTTCCATTGATAAATATACTTATTTAAAAAAAATTGCAATTTATAAATTAATATGTAAATATAATCATATGATATCAATTTTGTCATAAAAGAGCGACTTATGTTCAATAACTAAAAAAAAGTTCTGAAATGCAAACTGAAGACTAAGGATCTTACTTAAATCTTGGACTTATGTCCAAGGTTGACTTATCTTTGGAACAATTGAGTATCTTCTTTCAGACTATGACTAAATTGAAAAAAAAAAGGCAAACAAAACTATCGGGAATGTTACTTCATCTTCATTTAGAGTTTATTCAATATCAATAAAATAATTGAGGAAATTATTTGGGTTACCTATTATTCTGGACTGAACTTTGCTGAAATATTTCTCAGGAATTTTGCATTTTGTGAAGCCACTTGGCGCAAATTGCTTTTATCGCTGTCTGCTCGAGTCTGTCTGCCTCCTTCAGAATCCTCTTCACATCCTGAGCTCTCGAATGTCTCACAGCGAGGAGATAGGCTGCCTTCAATTGTTGACTTTCGATGTACATACTTATCTGAGAAATCATGAAATTGTGATACATTATTTTCTATACCTCAGTATTTTGCATATTTTTGGCAATGAATTTCTACCTTGAGTTCCAGGTCTGTAATCAGCTTTATAAGGGTATCAACCTTGTCCTTTGAATTTGAACTAGACTCCATTTGGGAGTATTTCAAAAGAACTTTAACACAGTGCGCCAGGACTCGATCGGATAATGCATTTGTTTCCGGAGCTCCTGAGCTTCGACAACATTTGACTAGCTGCTCTAGCGAACCAACTTTTTGTTCGGATGCCAAGATGTGCCCAGCTAGCGAATAAACCTTCTCGGACCGCAGATTGTAATCTAGAAAGATGAATAGAAATGAAAAATGCAAGTTCAATAATTTTAGCTTAAAAGAAAAATCACCAGTCTTCTATATCTGAAAAAAAATAAATTTGCTTCTTACTTTGAATTATTCGATAGGCGATTCCAAAGCCTTCCTCAACATCGCGACCACAAAGAATCGCTAACACAGCAAGTTGTGTTTTTTGCAGCTGAGTACCGAAGAGAGTGGGCAACTCTTGAACGTTCAAATTTTCATTTTCCATGCTCAAAAGATGGTCCAAGAATTTTCTGACGTCTCTTTGCTCTTGTTCGCTGTCTCGCAAGAACTTGGCAATCTCCATCTGACTCGATATCGTGTTTATGTGCTTATCAATGTCGGACGGCTCGAGTTCCAGAGTAAGAGCACTTTGACCGCTGTGTTGAGATCCTGTGCTCTTCCTTCTCTTCGGCCCTAAGCTGTTCGCCTGCAGTTCCGTCTCCAAGTGTTTTTGAGCTTGAATCAGAAATTGGGAACGGCTACAAAGGTCAGTGTAATCAGCAGCCTCGTTGACATAAAACCGTATGCAAGATATTGAGGCCCTGACGTAGTCCTTGATGAATATTTGGAGCTGATACAAGGTGTGCAGAAGTTTCTTTGTCTCCAAGCTGTGGCATGTGAAAACCAGATAAGTTTTCCATGAGAGCAAATTCGGGTCTTTGGTACGCATCGCTTCGTGCAAGTTATCGACCAGCCCGTTTTTCAAACAGGGCAAGTAAACGCTGCTGAAGAAAACCTCTGGATCAACGTGGTTACCCATCACGTGGAGAATACAATCCTCGTACTTTTCATGCTTGATGAAAAATTCCAAGATCGCGGAGTGGCTTCCGTATGAAAGCAAATAGTGCAAACTTTCATGATAGTAAGCGGTGTCGGTGATCGAGGCTGGTTCAAGGTCGTAACATCGTCCCTGACTGATCGACTTAATGTTGTTCAAAGTTATGGATACGTCGAGGGCAGTGAACGAAGTGGAGGTAACAGCCTTGCATGAATGCCGGTTGAAAGTCGAGCTCTCGATAATCTGTAAGATCTCTACCAAAAGTGGTGGATTCTTCATCGGACGAGTTTTTTCTCTGCTCCTCTGCTTGTCGCCGGTCCTCGCGCTTGAACGGCTCTTATTATTATCAGTCTGACGAGAGTTGGGGAGAAATACCCAGTCGTCAAAGCTCTCAACTTTGTCCAAGCAGTGAGCGAACTTTTCCCTCGCCTGATTGTAACACCCGACTTTCAAGTACGCCTTCCCCCAGACGGCCCAAACTCCCTGTCTATCCAATCCTGCCTTCGTGCTGACATCCAAGGCCAGAATCCAATGCTCCTTTTCGATAAGCAGATCTCTCAGTTTCCTAAAGGCTCGCTCGTTGATACTGTCGGAGGGAATAAGAGCCGAGCAGTCCGACTGTACCAGAGTTGAAATAAGATCAATGTGTGATAGCCAGCGGTCACAGTGATCCAGTCCAGCGTTCAGCGATAGCTTGGCACACTTGACCTTGGCGGCAATTACAAGAGAGCGCATCATCTTCACGAGCAGCATAAGATCGACTTCGGGGTTTGTTCTTCCAGAGCTGACAGGACGCAGCAGCTGTTTTATCTCGTCACATCGGTCCAACAGAAAGCTGTGGTGAAATACGCGGTGTATAAGAACAAGATCGACTCTTATGAGAAACGAATTAGAGTAGAAGCAGAGACAAATTGATCTTATTGACGCTGTTTGTTGACGAAACACATTCAAACCTTGCGTATGCCTTGTGATCCGAGTGCAGAGTCAGGATGGCTAAGCACAGAGATATGCTAGGTGCGTATTCGAAGGAAAATTCATCTCTGAGAGTTTGGTTGAGGGTCTCGTCCAGCGTCAGTTGCCAGTAATCGAACGGTTCACTGCTCGGAGTCGAAGGAGGGGCGTGCTGCAACCGCAGCAACGTTTGACGTTTACAGTCGTTGCAGACCCTGACGAGCACCGAGTCGGGGTACGTCGGGACGCGCATTCTCTGCTGCGAGCAGACAGCACAAATAACTCGGCCGCATCTACGACAGTGATGCCGTCTGTTGAACATGGAGAATACGACCGCCTTGCAGCAGCTGCAGACCCTCGCCTGCAGAGCAGAGAAAAAGACAGGATTAGGCAATTTGTGACTCGGTCATCTTGATGCAGGGTAAAAAAATAGACATCCTTGGAGCACCTTGTCGTTTGCCACCCATTCGTCTTTAGTCGGAACCGTTACGGGCATCATGAACTCGGTGCCCTCGATCTCGTTACTCGACGAGGAAGAATCTTTGGACTTAGACTCGATTCCGTCGCGCTGCATGGCGACCCTGAACTCCAACGACTTTCCAGCATAGTACCTGACTATCTTGTCGGTGTCTTCCGGCAAAATACTGGCTTTCGGCAAGCTGTCGGATGCCAATTTCAAGATCTTGTGGAGAACTTCAAATTTCCCGTTCATCAGTAGCTGTTCGAGCATCAACAACGGCTCCTTCAACAGGTGAATAAATGCAGATTTCTCTCTGTAATCGAGTTGCGATAATATCTCTATGCTGACTAAAATCTTGTGATATTTCACCGCCTCCTTAGGTTTACATCTGTCCAGTAAGTAATTCGTGACAAATTTTATCGCTGTAATCGAATCCAGTTTGCTCAGAACTCCGTTGCACAGTTTCATTGCACGATTGATGGGCAGTGCTCGAAGTAACTGAAAATGAAGAAAGTTTAATCACGAATCCGTGCTGGAAATGTTGATAATCGAAGCTCGTTTATCACACTCACCTTTGTCGCAGGTTCAAAATCCTTCCGATCATTTTCCAGCAGCCCGATCAGCAGATCCTGATTCACCAGGGACTGCATTTCGCTTGAGAAACTGTGATACTCGAACCACTCTAAGCAGAGTTCAAACTTGTTTGCTTCGATCAAAGATTTCATTATTTTCATTGGGTCTACCTTGTTTGTCGAATAAGCATTCCCATACCAAGTGACGTGCTTCATGTCAAGACTGTTTCCAAACTGAGGTATCATTTTATGAAGTGCCACCAAACTGCGCATCGTCGCATCCAAATGCTCTTGACAATAGCCAGAGAGCTCAGTTTTATCCGAGTGGTTGAGAACATAAGTCAAGGCATATTGGCATGTTTCCAAACGCCAATGCGTTAGATTTAATGAAACAGTGCATGCCAAAACATGAATATTTTTAATTTGTCGCAGGTATTCAATTACCTTTTTATCATCCAGCTCCAACGACGAAACTAGAATACTCAAAATTTTATCTTTCAACGAGAAAATCTCGCCATCATTTATCATCAAGTTGTCGGGTAGGCAGTTTATCACGTTTAAACACTGCTCCCACTTGTCCTTCTTTATCAGTCTTTCAAGATGTGCCCAAAGTTCTTTTTGCGATAAATCTTCGTGCATGCCAAACATTGCCTGGTTTTCGCCAAACGCATTACTCAAGATTTTCGTGAAGCTTGAGCGTAGAAGATTCTCGAGACAGCCGCAACGTCCTGTGTTGTCGCCCATCTTCTCAGAGATCGCTGGATCCGTCCTGTGAATTTGTTGCACCAAGTAACGCAAAAGCCAGCAGTGAGCCTCAAAGTATTGCAATAATTTTTCATCCACAGTTCTGCCTTGCCAATGGTTCAACGAGTGAATGTTGTTTGAAGATCGACGGACGTTTTGTAAACTATTTGTAATGGAATGATCGATGCCGGTGTAATTCAGTCTTATTTCGTACTGGCGCACCTGCGGGCTGTACTTCAATTCAATGCTGTTTTCAACATTTGTATTCAAGAACTTACGCAGGGTGAAACTCTCGTCAAAGTTACAGCCCAAAGTCTGCTGAGCAAGACTAGCATTTTCCAACAAGAAGTCCTGATACCGACGTACCATCTCCGGCAGCCAGCATAAATCGATTTTGGTATCGTTGCCGGCCGGTTGTATCAAGTGGTGATGTGCGATGTAGTTCTGAATCGCTGCATTCAGAGCTTGGTCCAAGTTTCGTGAATCGTATACGAACACCATGGGTGTTCTCGAAAATTCGTTAGCCATAGCAAAAATTAGCCTCGGATCCTGGATGAGATCCAGATCCTGCCAGGCAACTTCGTTGACATCTTCGATTTGTTTCAAAAACTCCAAATCCCAAGACAGATTTCCGAGCAGCTTGAATCGGAGGGTGGCCAAGGTGACCAATCCCAATTCACCAATCTGATACCCAATATTCATCATTGAAACAACGTGCTGCAGTTTGTTGCACGGAGCATTGGCGGACCAAGTGGTCAACATCGAGTGCAGGAATAAAAGATTCCACAGGTTCAAGAAGAACGTAAGAGTTTCATCGCCACTGGTCAATTCGCACAGATTTAAATTCGCGAGGCAAGAGGTTCTTCGCAAAATACTCAGAATATCTGAATTCTTAGACAAACTTTGCAGGTTGTTGTATCTCAGCACCGAATTACTTGGATAAATATTAGAAATAGTATCCAAGAGCAGTGTTAAAATTCCGGCTACGCATTCGTGTGGCTTTTCCATATCGTACTCAGTCAGCATCTGAAATATAAAGAATGTTATCAGCATAAATTATATTAGCGGCTACTCCTAAATTTCGAAAACTTACCGAATCCGCTAAATCTTCGTTCAATACAATGTAGCCAATTTTGTTTGTCGATTTTCCACTACCCAGTTTTTCATTAAAAGGAAATTTGGGACAGCAGCTTACGAGTAAGCTGTGAACCAGGTTGACGCGAAGTTTTTTGGCAACGCTGTCCAGTTGGTCCAGTTCAACACCCAAGTCAAAATACTGGTGCCCAAAGTAAGAATGGATCGGGAGTACCAACATGGCGTACAGAGTCTCGTCCAAGCGTTCGTCTGTGAATAAAAAATTCATCATCTTTAGATGCAATGACTGTAGAAGTTTGTCTTCCAAGAAACGTAAAATTCTTACTTTCGGTCCTTGGGATTATCGTTTCAAGGACACTCAAGTGAGTAAAAAGCTTGCTCAAGTAGGCTCCGCCGTTGCAAAACTCAGAGACGAATGCGAGCCCCTCCTGACTCGTGGTAAGTCTATTATGCGAGCGTTCTTTTTGGGCCTTGCCCCTCTCCAATCGAGACAGATTTAATATTGTAACGACTTTTTCCACCTCGTTCCAAAGCTTAACTTTCTCGTTAAACTTCTTAATTGTCAACGGCACGCTGGCGTCGCAAAGAATGCTCGGCAGAGACGCGTTTAATTTACTCTCGTAAAAAAGTTTACAAATCTTTGTGAAGTACGCAGGGTACAAGCTTTTCTCAATAATTTTGCACAACTTCATATATTTCGTTGCTACTTCGCATAGTTGCGAAGAAAACGACCGCGACTGACCCGTCGTCAAGGCAAGGTCCAGTACAGCTATTGTCAGTAATTCGTTAGTTTTAACCTCGTCCGGATTTATCAGACGCAAAACTGATTCGTTCGAGGCGAGAAAAGTCTCGACTTCACCCATCGCTCGGGATGTTTGAATACCTTCCAGCGCCACTTGCCTTATATTCTGTAAAATGGAAGCATTAGATGTGCAGAACTATAAAATCAGACATTCTCCTTGAGGAGATGGTCAGTAGGCGATGAAACAGTCCTCTTCATTTGTTTACCACATTGGATATGGAATAAAATTAAACTTCTTTTGCCAGCGTACCTCAAGTGTGGAAGTTTCAAAAGTTCGATTTACAGCTTCGGGTGTGCTGACTATTTGAGGTTTTCCCTTCATCCTGTGCCGAAATTGGCAAATGGCTTTTGAAAATCGTACTTCGCCATCGAGCTGAGAATTGTTCAAGTGAAACATCTGAAAGATGTGAATATGAAGAGATAATTTATTATCATTGTCATTCAAATGACACTGTCAATCAGCTATTTTATGCTGACAGAACTGATCGGAAATGCAATATTATACGTTTCTGATTGCGTTCGGACTTGGGGCGAGATGTGCACTTTCTTTCTGGCCACCTGCCTACAAGGTAGATCTAAACGACAGAAAAGTCTTTGTCATTGCGTCAGACGACACAGATTACGACGAAGAAAGCGAAAATGAGATGATTCAGGCTGCGGATTTGGCTCAGTTTGAATCCCTTGCCGACGACGAGGAGAAGTACAAGCCGTTACATTCTCACGTTGAACTCTACAACAAACGGGCGGCCAGAACTGCTACAGAGTTCACAGAGGCCGTTCCCCTTTTCCAACCGAACTTTAAAGACATTCATGAATTGGTTGAGGAGGCTAAGCCATTTATCGCCGGATTCAAGCGTGAATTAGACAGAGTAGGTTGTCTCGATCAAGGTATAATTTATCCACTTGGCCAAAATAAAGTGACCCTACATAATTACGATTAGTACGACTTCGACGACTTGGAAGAACGCGTTTATGAAGCTGTTAGGACGAAGCGAAACGTTTCAAAATCTGCAATAGGTAACGAAATCCACAATTCGGAAGCTGCAGAGTTTTTCAATAAAAGCAGCCTGAGTTTAAGTGCATTTACAAAGGCAGCAAAGGATCTTTGGACAACAAAAAAAGGTAAAGAATCAGAAACGGTGACTGAGGAGGATAACGGTGAGAGTGAAACGCTAGAAGTACAAACAGCAACGTCAAGCAGTGATTCAGGAAACCGGACAGATGCAGAAACCTACGACTATGATCTGTTCAAAGCTGAATACTACCAAGAATTAGAACACAGTAAAAATGACAACAGGACTTTCAACTATACGGATAACAGGGAACTTGAAAAAACAGTTGGAGATGTGTTTAAAAAAATTGTGGATTTTAAAATGCCAAGGAACTGTACGCAGGAAGAATTAACAGAATTCGGGGCAAAGGCTTTGGAGTGCTTGGCGTATGATTATAAACATGCCAAAGGCAAAAAGAAGGTAACGAAAATATTGCGCAGGACATGGGTCGTGGTCAAGGTCTGGATCTGCGTATATTTATGCGTCGCCGTTCCTTGCTGGTGTCAGAAAGGTGTTATTTTCGATCGCTTTTGCTAACCTGTGTCGGACGGGAAATGACTCACGAGATATTTCTTTCAGGATGGTGCTGTTGTTGCTGTCACTGCGGCTTCTGTTTCCCCAAGGAGAGGATTATAAAAGCAAAAAGATATTACGCCGACAATCCGCCTGGTGTTTTAGTAGAACATGCGAACTCGGAGATAAAAGAATCAAAGACAACGGAATTTGAACCGACCCTATTTGAACTCGAAGCATACGAAAATTTCGAGTCGGCAATAAGAAATTTGTGATAATTAAAATCTCTGATTACCTCGATAACTTGTTGGGCTTTATCAAAGTTACATTTCCACAGACATTGCATAATCAGGCTTTCCCTTGAAGAGAGCATGAAGTTCAAAATAAATGAATAATTCTTATCCAACACCGGAGACTTTTCAACTGCGTTCTTCTTCCCATGCTTTTTCCTGGTCCCCGAGGCGCAGTTGGTGTTGCCGGTGTCTAGAGATCCAGCGTCGGAGCTAAACTCCAGTTCGGACTTGTTGCGGTCTTCGCTCGACGAACTGTCATCTTGGTGGTAAAATATCGATTTAAAAGCAGCGAGTTTCGAGGTCTTCAATTTCTTAGTCAGCAATGTTTCAGAATAACATCTTTCATCTTCGTTCTTCGACGTTTGCGACCCATAGTCACCCACCCTTTCAATGAACTGAGAGCTTGTCAGAAGCTCCAACCTCCAGATTGCATCGGTGATAGCCCGACTGATGTTGGCTAAACTTTTACGAACGTGTTCAGTTGAGTCCTGAGATCCTGGTTCCAATTTCATCTTGGTGCATTCGATTCCTGCATTCAGGATCGCATCTTTCAAGCTGTGTAGAAGGTCTCTGATTATATATTTGTTGCAGATAAATCCAGACTGCATTAACTTGTAATCAGATTGTAAGACCTTTTTAGTATCAGCCTCCTCCTCGCTGTCTTCAGAATTACTGTCAGTGTTGGAAAAATCCTCATGGCGTAGAAACAGCATTGAAAATATATTCTCTATAGCTTCCAGTCTTATGTTCAATGGAAAAAGGTTCTTCAGCGTGTTCCGCATTGCTGCCAGACGGTCTCCGACACTTTGAGCCTTGAAAGAATAGGAATCGGAGAGTAGAATGGCTCTCAAGGCGCACAACATCGCGTAGTATGCTTTAAAGGTGGCCTCCGAACATGGGGAGTTTTTAAGGAGTTGTTGAATTTCCTCAGAGTTCCCTTCGTGCAAGTCAGTCATTGAGTTTAGAGTGAATAAGATTCCGTTGTCGAGAAGAAGTGAAAACACGTTTTTCATTGTCAAATCTTTTTTCAACTCGTATCCGAATTCTTTCTCCAATACTGTTTTCTTATTATTTAAAACCCACTCAACGACGTTTAGCTGACTTATCGCAACAGTTTTCAACTCTCTCCAAATTTTATCCTCCCCAAAATACAGTTGACATTTTTCCAAAACGAATCTCAGTCCCTTGCAGAAGTTCAAACTGACTCGCTCGTCTGCTTCGACAGGTACCCTTGAGGCACAGGGCAAATTGCTCAGTACTTTAAAAAATACTGCCAGCCACAGTCCTTCTAAATTTGGGGCCGACAATAACATTGACACCTTGTCAATGTAGCCAGCAGCCAACAGGGTGTAGCAAATATCCTAAAAAAAAAAAACAAAGAAACGTATGATTCTATGGTATTAGAGTTTGCTGCACAGTTGTATTTTACGAGTGCCTTCACATCGGTATTCGTGAATATTTACCAGAATGTCGAGCAGCCAATGGCGTGACTGCTTGATCGTTCTGTACACCAATTCTCTGAAATTGAGTCGAACATCTCCGGCGTTGGTGAAATTGAATATGGCGTTGCTAATTCCCAAAGCATTTTCAATGGAATCTGCCGACTCGGAACGCTTTAATATTTCGTTAATAAAGACGAACCACTCTTTTAAGTACTCGCTGCTTCTCCTGGTGTAAAGTGCAAGTTCGACGTCCTGGTTATCGCAATTTGCAAACAGAGAGGGAAAGAGCCAGGTCATGAGTTGATCATTATTATCTTCTGTGAGTTGAAGCTTTGAGAGAATGCTTAGCAAAGTTCCAACTGACTGATCGTCAAGTTTTCTGTCATTGGAAGACAGTAAGGGCGTTGCCTTGACTTCCAAATAACCCGATGACGATTTCCTTGGTACAGTTTGATCAGCGTTGAGAAATTTTTTAAGGCCATTAATGTACAAATTTTGTAACTCGACGTCGCTTTCGTTGAAGAATGGTGACCAAACACACAGCAAACTTTGTACAACGAAGCAGGCAAGCGGAGGACATGTTCTCAGATTTTCTTCCAACAATTTTCTGCTTTGGTTGGAAAGTTTGCCGACTTTTTCCTTTACCTTTTTTGAATCCAATACAAGTTTGAAGAGATCGAGGAGCTCCTGGGGAAGTTGGTTGAATTATTAATGTAAACGGTATGGAAATGCGGTGGAAAGAGAACAAACATAGTTTCAACAACGAAAATCTGACCTTCTCTACTTCACTGGGTGCAGCTTCGGTTAAGAACTTTACCGCCAGAAGAAATTCAATGTGTTTTGGTTTTGCTGCTTCATTATTTGCTCGTAGAAGCTCCGATATTTTCCAAATGATCCAACGATCTTCGTAGTTATTCTGGACATTCCTAGAATAATAAAAAGAACTATAGATGAGAAGAAAGGTGGCAATGAATTACGTAATTATCAGGAACGTTTATATGAGATGAGAATAATGATGCTTGAGGTTAAGCTAGATGTTCAAATGATTAGTGTATACATGTGAAGTCGGTATTAAACTTACGGATCTGACTCAAGGAGCGAAACTAGGTGCAGGATTTCGTCCTGAGTGAAGCGATCCGTTCGACTGTCAATTTCAGCAATCAAAGTAGTCCAAGATGTGTACCATAACCTCGAAGCTACACATTTATTTATTTCAATCAGCCCTGCATTTCCCTTCATATCTGTGAAGGTTCACTTGATCAGTCAGTTACTCGATCCCAACATTTAGAATTTTACTCCTTTCACCCGAATCAATAGGATCATTTCGCGTTCTAATCTTCGTGTTATGGTGAACGTCAAAATCGCACTTTGTACTCTTATGAATCACGTTGATCAACCGATTGTCATTTGTTATCAACAGTCAGTTTCATTTCTAGTCTGGAGGTGTTGCGTAGCCACGTGGTTTTGGTACATTCAAATTATCTTTCGCAACGCGGGGCATAGTTTAAAGAATTAAACTCTCCTATCTTTAGTTTCAAGCCGGCCGATTGTTCGCGATCGAAAAACTCTCTTGCAATGACACTATAACAATTAATACCCCCCCGATTAAACCGTAATTAACAATGAGATAATGAGAAATTTGATCAGTGTGAAACCGGCTGGAGTTCGACGACTGGCAATTGTTTACGAGTTTTTTGTGGAATGGTTTGAAAGTTACGACCGAAAACCGTGGAAAATTGAATGTTATTTCCAAACGGAAGTGTTTTCTGCGCTTCTGAGACTCCATAGCATCTAAAAAAAAGGCTCCTGCTAATCGATCCTGATACTGAAACTCTGTCTATCCGATGATAGGACAATACTTTGTTATTGTTGTGAATCGAATACTTAGATACATCATCGATGACCTGGCAATATCTACTGGTATGTAATACATGTAATGCGAGTTAAATTTGCTTTCAAACTCAAGAGCCGGGAGAGGAGAAGCCGAAGTGATCTGCCGGGCGAAATGAATAGACTCTGTTCTCATTTTATTTTTCATTTCATTTCGTGAATAACTTTTTAATAATAGTATCTGTAAATTGGAACAAAAAGTGACGCAGCAATATTTCCCTCCAATTTTGCCCTCTTTAATATATTCACATAATACTGCAACGACGCACGACGATATACATTTTACATATGAATGTATATACTCGTAGCAAAATTCTAACTCGCTATTTATAGAGACGCATTTTCATTCACCATATTTTTTTTCTCTCTCATTCTGGTTTCGTACATATGGTACGAGCATTTTTCGTCACAGCGACTAGGCGTTCATTTTTTAAAATTTCTTCTTTACTTCACTTTTGTTTCAACGTATATTTTCTGAGCTGCTGTTTCTTCTATACCTGAAACTTGGATCGTCCAAGTTTCATTGAAAACTTAAATTATGCATTGCTAATACAAAGAATATTCATAGGTCTCAAATTCGCTAATTGATACGCACAGATAGTTTGTCAAATTTCGTTCACCCGTTAAGAATTTGTAGTTGGTATTAAATATCTCAGCTTCACTTTTCTATCAATCTAGATCAATCAAAACTTCAGGTATATTCCACTGGGACTCCTAACCGCCATGCCAGATATTTTTTTTTCTTCTTTGATACGTTGTAACATGGGATTTCTCGAGCTAGTCGAGTAGCGATCCGGGAAGGTGTTTCGGCAGTGGCCTGAGTAGCTCAATGGTCAGAGCAATCACCCGGGTTCGACGCCAAGCCGGGAAATATTTTTTCCACACTCACTAGAAACGCATGTTACAACGTATATTATACAAATTCATAAGCTTTGACAATCCTATACATTAGTCAATTATCATCAATCATCACAAATGAATGAATGAATATACATTTTTCAAGTTACATACATGCGTAAGCACTTTGGTTTGTTTTTATTTTTTATTCTGCATTTCACTCTATCTGTTCGGTTTAGTCTTTCAACATAAGTCAAACATTTTCACTTACGCTTAGCAAAATTTTCTAAAAAAAGTAACAAGGACAAACACGAACGATCGCTACTCTTATCGACATCTCACATCGCTGAGTTTGTGAAAAAGCCAATTTGATACACAGATTTGTGTACGTATTATTTCAATACAATAATATAGTGTGTATATATAATGTATGTCTTACGTGCGTACGTATAAAATGACAGGCAAATATCGTCGGATATTATTGATAATGGTGTACATATGTATATATATGCGCATGTATTATTCTTCAGACATCTAATCTCTACGTATGTACTTGATCGCAAAGCATTATCATTATTCCGAAAAACCGTGAAATTTTTGAAATATCATGAAACGATGAAACGACCAGCTAATCACATTTATTGTTAGTACAAAACAACTTGCACGATTTATGTATTTTGCGTTTCCTTTTCCTCATCTTGTTTTGTTTTTTAGTTATCATTGTTATTATTATTATTATTATCTATAATTATTATCTATAATTATATAAATATTTATACGTGAGGCCACAGTGAGTCGACTGCAACGTACACGCACGCGCACGCATGTTTACACGATTACAAGTTGCGAAATTTCAAATACCTATTCGTTTTTACCGTGACTGCAACAAGTATCATCTATTTACAAGTAATTATACACGTCACGACCCCGGATGTTTCGCATAGAGTTTTGATCAATTTTTTCACTGTGTGTGTGTGTGCGTGTGCGTGCGTGCGTGCGTGCGTGCGCGCACGCGTGCCGTGTGGAAAAATTTCTTTTTCCGGGTAGAAGAGAAAATGAGAAAACGTTAACGAAATTCGCGACACGAGGCTGTAAAATGAGCTAGCATTTACGCACAATGAATACATGTAGACGACCTATGTATGGTTACTATACAGAAATGGTCGGAATTTTTGCATTTGAAAAGTCCTCTGCCATTTTTGCATCTGACCCATAAATAATTAGTTATTATTGAAAATAAGTAGCCAATCAGATGCACGCTATAGCGGCAATAAGGCGGGAGGGAGAGTTACAGGGTACCGAGGCAGTGTTAGTGATATATTTGTGAAAATTATGCTATTTTCCATTGTGAAAGTTCCCTTACTTCCATGGACTGTCGTGCTTGTTAGCCAACACTGCATCCGTACCCTGTAACTCCCCCTCCGTCTTCTTACCGCTATAGCGTGCATCTGATTGGCTGCTTATTTTCATTAATAACTAATCATCTATGGGTCAGATGCATAAATGGCAGAGGACTTTTTGTCTCAGAATATTATTTCCTATAAAGTTCAAAAAATCCGACCATTTCTTTATAGACACCCTGTATAACATGGATGCGTTTGCATATCACAATGCTAAAAGTAAGCAACTTGTGTACTTTTTTTCTTTATACTTCTATCTATCTTTTTTTTTATTCTTTTCTATTTTCACCTTAAAGCAAACATACTTTGTTGGCATTGTAAGTTTCAAGTTTTGATGAACTATTTTTAATCAACTGAAAACGAATTTAATCTCTGAACGTTACTTATTTCATTTGAGGTTTAAAATTTTAATTTATTTCTTTTTTAATCAACTTTTATTGTTTTCATTATCACTATCATACTTATAAGAGCTTATCATAGTTCATTTATCGTTCAACAGGGTGGTATATTGATAACATTAAACGTAACAGCCTGGCCAGCAGCGCTAGGACTACATTATTATTAGTTTTAAATTCTCCATGGTACTTTTTTTTTTTTAATTTCTTTTCAGTCATTGATGTCATGTCTATACATGTGCATATAGAACTTTGCATCTTGGCCACCGCGACGAAGTCTATTCAATTATTTGACTAATTCTTTTATTGTACACAATTGATTCGATTTCATTAGTGTTTTTTTAATCATTTATTTTGTTTCTTTACGTTTATAATATAATCGTTATAACAGTACGAACTTCATGAATGTCGATAAAACATTGCGGCATTGTTTGTACTTGGTGAAACTATATGAAGATTTGATGAAAAATACAGCTTTTCATCATTTTCGTTTGTTCGTTTTGTTTCAATTGCATTATCCTCAGGTAGGCTAATGCTTGTGATTTAATAGATACAAAAGGGCCTGACTTTAGGGGGGACAAAATAATAAAAATTTGATAGACATATGCATCTAGTAAGAATACGTCGCTATCACTCTTCGCCGTACCCGTTCAGATTGATAAATCGATTATTTGGCTGTTGGGACAACGGTGTTTTTCTCTCCCGATCGATCAATTTTTACGTACGGTAAAGTCTTACAGAGATAGAAAAAAATAAAAAATTAAACCATGGCCCATATAAATTCTGCAGTTTAATTCGTGTGTTTCGTATGAAATACTCTGATTTTTTTCGTTCTATCAACTGGATCGGTGATTGTATATTATTGAAAGCAAAAATTACTCCTCTAGTCTAGGATAACAAAGAGAGGGAAAAAAAAAACAAAACAAAACAAACGACGTTTAAAATCGACCCTGGCTGATCTTCGCTGATCAAAAGCTATGCCACTATGTCCGCCTACTGCGCATGACTGCGTTTGCTTCGTACTTCTTTCAATTTTCTGATTTCCCTTTCATTTTTTTGTTTGCTCATATTATTGCTATAGAGAAAATTCGCGAATTCAGCACTGAAACTAATCTCTCTCTCTCTCTCTCTCTTTCTTCCTCTCACCCTCTCAAATAAAATTAAAACAAAAAATAATTTGTATTAAATAAAAAAAAAAAAAAAAATAAAAAAAAAACCCAATTGAATGAAGGTAACATCCGATCGTTGTATGAAATACATTGTTTTTTTTCTTTCTTTTTTTTAGTTTGGTTGTTTGGCTTTGTTTCGTTCAATCGAATAACTTGATTTCACGAAAGGAAAATAATCGCGCGAAATTTACGTGGCTAGTAGCAATATTGATAGTTATTTACGTATGTATGTATGCGTGCGCGCGCGCGCGCAGCGTGTGTGTGTGGGGCATGCGTGTATGAATGTATGTATGTATGTATGTATGTATACATATACGTACGTGTGTATTTACGCACTAGTACCTAGTAGTAGGAGTAAACATATGTATAATATTGAATAATAATATCTGTAATCGCCGTACGCGCGGCCTGAAGCTAATTTCTGGACTTGTTGCAGCAACGAAAGTATAATAATGGTAGGATGTATGTGTATGTACGTGTTTATGTGTATGTTTATGTTTGGGTTGGCATTAGCATAGGTGTGTGTGTACGCCTGGGTGCGGGGTAAGGACTAGCATTTGTTTGGATCTGGTGGCGTGACGAGGTATTCGTCCGCGCGTTTGTGATCCGAAAGAGCTCTCATCGTGTAGGAATCCTGGGGCAGCTCGCTCTTCCTCCGCAGTAGCCCCTTCATCTTAACTGGTTGGTCCGCCGTCGTCAGTGCCTGAAATGTGGAAACACAGGTATGAAGCAATTGTTATCTACGTTTCACAACGATTCTTACTTTTTCGGCGTCGAAAGGACTTGAAACTGGAACGCCTCTCACCTCCGTGAATTTGGCTTTTGGCTTTTCGAATATCAACGGCGTTTGATCCGCGTCGGCGTCGTCGTCGGGTGGCAATGTGTACGGGTAATTCGTGTCTATGTTGGTCGACGAATATCCAGGATGTCTCATCGCCAGCGCTTCGACTCTGACCCACGCCTCGTTCCTATCTTTCAATACCTTGCGCTCCTTCTGACGATCCTTGAAAAGGATTAAAATCTGAGTAACTCGTCGTTAATCGCTCGTATCCATGTGTCTCTTATGACCAAGAATTTCCCGGCGGACGTTATCGACGACGATAGTTACAACAGTGATGATAATAATAACAATAACCTGATAGTACTGCTGGGTGCATTCGTCAAATACTTTCTGATTCATTTCCATAAATAGTTTCAGAGCGTTGTATATCAGTCCGTGGATCGTTTTGTTCCAGTGATTGCGGGAATTTCTGTACAATGCCGGATACATTATCGGCAATATGACGGAATAATTGTCCGATATTAGTGACATTATGTACTCATTATTCCAGTAGTAGAGAGCTCTTTCGGCCACCTAAAACATCGTCGGTGTGAGAAAAATCACTTCTTTCGCCTCGTCTTCTTTTCACTTTCATACCAGAGTTGATACGTGCTTGGAACATTTGATAAATCCCACGTCAGAACGAGATGTACGCGCATAAATAGGACGGTGATGATACGAGGAGGCAGGCATACCTGAAAGTGCGGCGACGAGACGCACTTGGCGAGCTGCCTGAACAGAGGGTCCATTACTTTTTGGAACTCGGCAGGCTCGATCACGTCGAGAATCTCCTCAAGTTCGTTGAGGAACATCACTTCTTTGGGGGAATGTGTCTTTGGCCAAAATTTCAACAGATTTCTAATAACGGGCTCCGTTAGAGACGCGTCCTTCTCCAAAAACTGAACGACGCAGTAAGCGAGCTGCGGATGATAGACAGACAAAGATTTTGCCTTGTGCAACGGCAGCAATACCTTCAGTAAAAACACCTTGTGTTCCTCTTTCAGCGGCAGCGCAAAGCCGTTGATAATGCTGCGGAGCAAGTTAAAAAAGATTTGCAAAATACGCATTTAATGAGAAACGTTCGCACGGGGCGGGACAATTTTTTTTTTCATCTCTCACCTCCCCAATATTTCCAGCAATTCGGCTATACCATTATGATGTTCCGTCTCGTATATGAATCGGTAGAAAACATTATTTATTTGTTTTCTTATGTAAGCCCTCAATCCGAGAAACTTTCCATAAATTCTATGAAGTGTAGTTTTGAGAAAGTCCCTCTCCCTTGGATCCTCCGAGTCAAACAATTCCAACAGTTGTAAAACAAACTTGTGGTCGATGTACCGCTTAGCAATGTTGGGTTGAAAGTCCTGCGACTCTAACAACCGTAGGAAAAATTCGTAGACCAATTGCAAATGCGGCCAGGCTGCTTCCAGGGTCGGCTCATCTTCCTCGGGGTCGAATTCTGCTCCATTCGGGTTCGACGATGGCGGCAATGTCCGGAAAAGGTTCACTGCAAACTGAATTTACATTGTTACTCCACAATGGATGTCGTTACGAACTTTTATTTACAAAAATTAGAACATTTTTCAATTACTCTAATCCGTTAGCGATAGCCAGAGATTGGAAATAATTAATATCAAAAACAATCATGGATTGAGAAACTTTTTAGCAAAATCGACTCACCATGTTCACAGCCTCCGGATATATGGCTTCGGTGATAACATTTCTGTTTTTTGTAACGTATTCTACCATCTCGTGCAGCGCGCCTCGTTTCACCTCCTTCCATTTTAAATCCGATAATGGATCTGCCTCGAAGTCAAAGAGTACGCAGCACTGTCTCAGCTTCTGGATAAACAGTTCCTCCCTTTCGTTGCCCTGCTGCGCTTCTGCCAAATGGAAATGGAGAAACAGAAAAAAGACATTGAATTAAAACAAGACTCCATGCTTTTTCTTTTCTACTTCTCATTAGTTTATATTTAAATTGATACATGAATTTTCTAAACAAGTATGAATATTGTACCGATCAATAATGGTTGTAGGGGCTGATAATGAAGCGCGGATGCCGAAGGTCCTTGCTTATTAATCTCGTGCGGTAATACCGTTGCAAACGCTAAACCCTGATGAAAACTTGGACTCTTTGGTAGACCGCCGGTGGTCGACCCGAGGGACGGGGCCATTCCACTGACATGCACCATCCCATATATTTATAACGATCTCTTTGCACTTTGATACTTATTTATTAATTAGATTTTTTTCTCTGCTTTTAGTTTTCTCTAACAAGGCACGAACAAAGTGACGAGGCAAATTAAAATTGTACAGCACTGTTTTTTATTATTTTTTTAAAACAAATAAAAGTTCTTTTGCGTTACGACTATACGGTACTAAAAATTCATATTTCACAAGGAATTAACTAAAAACTATAGATTATAAGTTATTACGATAAACAATGATAAAATTGTCGTTTTGTTGAGAAACAAACGTGACAATTAGACTCGACGAACTGTTGCTCCTTGTAAATGTATATTGTGGACTCCCATCCATATGTATATCACAGTTGATAATCGTAACAGGGATTTAAATAC
The DNA here is from genome assembly GCF_021901455.1 of Neodiprion lecontei. NCBI lineage: Eukaryota > Metazoa > Arthropoda > Insecta > Hymenoptera > Diprionidae > Neodiprion > Neodiprion lecontei. Next base: position 316,158 of record NC_060266.1, read on the forward strand.
TACTACTACTACTACTATTGTTATTGTTGTTGTTGTTGTTGTTGTTATTATTATTATTATTATATGATATGTAATTGATATGACTTATAAAAAAATGATATATCATTGATTACAAGTATTTTAAAACGCGTCTGTTGTGTTTGATGAATCGACGAAAATAACACGAGAGACGTAGTTTCACACGTACGAACTTGGTTGATTATAGGAATATTAATTGTGCCCCATGCTGTAAAACGCTGATGAAAATTCTTCTTTCCAACAATGGTGTATCACTAATAATATTGTATAAGAGTGCAGCAGCGACAGCAGCAGTAGCACTTGTAGCAAAAGATCGACAAAATTCGACCGTCAGTCCCGCAGCGTTAATTGGCGTTATAATAGACAAAAAAACGTGTATGCCCCGCCGCCACTTGTTGTCGTTGTCGTCGTCGTTATACGATGTTTGAAAACCGTCACGTACGAGAAGAAAATAATAATAAAACGTAAACGAGGAACACGGTAACGAATGTATTTCAACAATACTGCAGCAGGTACTAGAATAGAATACAATACACGGGATATAAATTCCAAAAAATAGATAGAAACGTATCTCCGTGCATGTAATAAATTCTATGTATATGATATATTTAATATTGAAAATCTCCCGATTCTCCACGTCTCCTCTCCCTTCCTATAATTGACGTATACGGAAAGGAGAAGAATCTTAGCTTGACCGTGTTACATGGATGCAGAGTATGAGTGTCCTACTGTATGTTTACGCAAAATCCTGCAAGGAGAGAAAACGCGTATATGGGTATATTACAGTATATGGTAGGTGGCGCATGTGCAGGCTTGCTCTTTATCCGTTCAATCGATATTTCCCGCCATGTTTCCCCCCCCCCCCCCCCCCCCCCCACCCAAGTTTCTTTCTCTCTCCTTTACCCTGCCCCCTGCGGTTCACCAGCAAAGCTAACGCGAACCTTACAATCAGAGCTAGTTGCTTCCGATATCAATGGTAGGGACGATCAGGTCAGTGTTGCGAAAGATCAATAAACTGAACATGCTGCAAATTCTGTATTCTAGCCTATTTATTTTTATTGTTATACCGGTATACAGAGTGCATTATTAACGACTGCATGGTCCGTCGTCTGCCAAAGTTTAACGCGCAGGCGCTACAATCCGAGAGCAAATGTTTGCCAGGACTACTAACTGTTTCTAACCTAAAAAATTTGTACAATTGCGAATTCAGGACAACCTGCTACGGACAACTGTAAAAATTTATGAGTCTGAAGTTGGTAACGTTAACGTCATGAAACATCAGAGACCAAAATCATTATTGCGCAATTTTAGAATGACGTTCGAGGAGTTGGTTTTTTGCAAAATATGAGTTAAATTTTGAACATTCTTGAAGGTGCGACGTAACGATTTTTCCTAGACACGCATCGTTGCAATAACGTTACCAACTTCATCCTTATCAAAATTTTTGAGGTTACATAGATCGCGGCGAACTGTCGTTTCAATATATGACGGTTGGTCGCCCTGGCGAACAGTTGCTCCCGAATTCTCGCGTGTGCGCATTAAATTTTAGTAAATCACGGACACGCGGTCGTTAGAAATTCACTCCGTATATTATGATGGAAAAAGAAAGGTATCATGCTATAAACGAACAAACTAATGAATGAATGCTCACCTGTCAGCAGGGGCAGTTTCTGCAGCTCCCTGTTCTTCGATATGTTAAACCTCGAGCTGCTCTGACGTTTATCCTTCTTTATTACCGGTCCCCCGGGTTGATATTTGATTTTATTTATCAGAGTTGGCGGAGGTGGCGGCGTACTGCCCCCGGAGGTTCCCCCAGCCGTTTTGTTTGCCTGTAAAGAGAGAAGAATTGTCTTAATTCATTTCGCGCGTTGAGTGTCACGATAATAGATCGGCGATAAGAAAGCTAATATGATTGCATACTCGTACATCGCAAGTTCTGTACGAATGATGAAATTTCAAATCTGACATGGGTAGGAATTCCTGATTTTCCAATTATTTATTATCTTCCCTCTCCCTTTCGCTCACTCTCTCTTTTCTTTTTCTCCCAAAGAATCGACAGCAGCAGCGCGCTGAGCTCGCAATTAAAAGATATTCCCGACGGTAAAAAAAGAGTAATTAAATAACACGACAGATTTCCGTTTAAATATGAAATACAGAGTTGTTCCAATTTGATATTCAGCAATTTTAAACGTCAATGACGTGCAGATGATAATTAGCAATTTACATACCTATACATATAATAGAAATTTAAATACGTAGCATAAAAGAACGGTTTCCGGTATATAAATATCATTGATATCATAATGAAAACAAATAATAAACGTGAACGGTAAGGTCGAGTCTAAGAGAAACAAAAAAGAATTCAAAGAATGAAGTTATTCTCATTTATAAAGATGATTACAACGGGAAATTTTAATACAGGGCAATTGACGAAGCTACTCCACTACCACCGATTATCTATGCATGTATGTATGTATGTATGTATGTATGCATGTACCGAAACGACGATGGCTACTTATGCCAGAGGTATGCATACATTTGAAACGCCGTCGAAACAATTCGTGTAATGTATAATTACTTCGACCTTGAGGTATCTTCAAATGTCGCAATAATAATAAGCGATGTATAGGTACACAATATACTAGGCATATATTGTCGAGTGTGTGTGTGTGTTTGCTCATGTGTGTATAGATGTGCGCGCGCGCGCGTGTGTGTGTATGTGTGTGAAAAAGCTTGAGAAGAATTCGTTTGAAATAAATGTGAATTGACGCGTGTGCGCATTATGACCATTTGAGTCATGGTGGTGAGTATTCTTACCACCTATTGTACATCAATTTTTTGTATGCTTGGAGAACTTTTCAACATATTTTTTGCTATTTCTGACAGCATACTAAAAGGTTTTCAATACTCGAGAGTAATTATCGCGATATAACGCAAGTTATTATTGTTAAAAACAAATTGATTGAAAAGAATCGTGAAAATTGAAGAAATAATTCATTTCCGAGAAAGTTACCCCTCTACACATATACATGTTTGGCATGAGTTATAAGTTTTTGGGGTCGCTGATTACGAATTTGAAATCGGATTTTAAATATTCAAGACGGCGGATCCAATTGGCCGACCAAAATTTCAAATTCGATCGAATCCGGAGAAAAAACTTTGCCCAAGAGTTTTTGAGATAGCTGATTACGAATCTGAAATAAGATTTGGAAAATTCAGTATGTCGAATCCAATCAGCGACCCCGGATACTTCTGCATAGAGTTCCTTGACCGTATTCGATCAAATTTTAAATTATCGTCCGCCATACTGGAATCGCCATCTTGAATTTATTAATTTGGTATCAGGCTCGTAATTAGCGACCCCAAAAAGTATAGAATACCACCTTGTTACAAAAGTTGACACAACACAGTAATGTGCGACTGAAAGGGATAATGTACAACGTATATCTATTTACGGATCTACCTATCCGGGTACGTACATGCATACATATATAACGTAGATGATGATATGTTGATTACAAAAACTACCCCACCGCCGGTAAACTGCAATACGGATCGGGAGAGAAGCAGAGAATAGGAGAAAAAAAAGAGAGAAAGAAAGAGGATGGTGAAAAAGCATTTTCCACAGTGTGACAAAAGAGCGAGAAAAAACGATAGACTTGGAACATATCTTGTAAAACGACATTTCTGTATTAATTTTTTTTAAATCAGAAATGGTTATAAAGTTTCTTTGTTGATTTTATCTTCGGGCGTTTATCATCGGGTTCAATTAGGCCTACGAATGAACGTTAAATGAGGGGAAAAAATGCGAACAATATTGATGTATGATTATTCAATGAACGATAGTAAATACAAAGTAAAAATGATATAATAATAAAAAAAACCTGCCTTCTTTCTAAATACATTCCCAAATGCGAGACCGCTGAACGTTTGCATTTTATTTTGCATCACGGTAGGTCAAGTGGTAGGGGTGGTAGATTATAGCCAGGGTACTTCAGGAGAATTTTTTTCCCAGGTCTAACGCATCAATGTTATTATCGGAATACACGCACCGATGATTTGACCAACATAACGGTTCAACGATTTTCTACTTCAATTCATTTGTTTTGTTCAGTAATTAATACTAGATAGGTGTATGTATATATATATATATATATATATATATATATATATATATATATATATATATATATATATATATATATATATATATATACATACGTACGACGAATCGGGTATTAGAAACTATTATAATTTCCACAAGTAATGAAAAAAAAGGAGCCTGAACTTGCGTGCACTCACGTAAGCTGTGCATCAAAGTTATCGATTTTAGATCCACAGCAGAGGTTCTCCCAATGAACGCGGCAAAACTCGGTGTGATTTTCCCCCCTGGTCACAATTTATCCATTTATTTATTTCACTCGGTTTTCATTCTCGTTCAAAAATTAGAGCGCATTGTTCGTATAAGAAAAAAAAAGCAATGAAAAATTTAAAGAAACCTAAGATCACGCATCCTGTGTGCATAAGAATTCGAGTAAGAAGAAGGAGAAGGAGAAGATGACGGAGAAGTGGAGTAAGAAAAAAGTTACAGATCCGAACGCTTAATAAAACCGAATAACGTGGATACGTATAGGGTCAAAATAAGAGACAATGAAATGATTGCAAACTATAACGATAGTGCGGCGGTGTTATAGTATTTTTCACCAATCTTCGCTCGCGTAAATTCATTTCTCGTTTTCGGAATAACACTCGTGAGAGACTAGCGGACAGCGGTATGTAGGTATAAGTATCAGATATTATATCGGGCCAGAGGAGGAGTCCAGTTTTGAAAACTGCTACAGTCTCTCTCTCCTTCTCTCTTCTTCTCTCTCCTCCTCGCCACTGTCCGATGATACGTACATGTATGTACCTATATATTTATAAGCGGCCCTCTGCGTTTCGCGGCTCCGCTGCGTTAGTGTGTGTGTGTGCGCGCGTGTGTGTTGGGGTATATATATTTTATGGATTTCACAGTTGTATGCGTATACGTATAACACGTGTGTGCAGCCGTCGGCGTTGCAGCCACGCTGCTTTTTCCACGAGGGGTGGGAAAGATATTTTTAATTTCAAACTTGTTGAACGCCTCAAGGCGATTTTACACGTCCCTCCATACCACACGCCGCATTTATTACAAGTATATGTAGGTTTAGGTCTGTTTGTATATATTATATATGTATATATATAATATATATAGAGTGGAAAGAGATGTTCCACCAAGTATAGTTTATATATATAATATATATATATATAAGTATATGTACGTTACAGATGTATCTATACTGTATAAACTTTGTAATAGCTGGTTCGTTAACGATGGAAAGTATCGATTTATAGAACGGAACGATAAATTGTCATTAGTTTTTTTCCGTTTATTCGCCACTGTTAACACACACACACACGCACGCACACATCACAAGTTGTTCACACGCCGCTTCATTAATTCACTGGTAATGCACGATGAACCGTTTTTTCGTTTTCTTCTGCATTCCTGTTTTTTTATACATGTTGCAGCGGTGTAAAAGACTACAGACGACGATGATAATAATGAGGATTGTTGTTGTAATATTATTCGCACAATAACGCGTCGAATCGCACGCACCGTGTGAAATTTTTCCGTTTCTCTTTTCTTGTTGCTCCTCCTCCTCGTTTCGACTAACCACGCAACGTGTAGTTGTTTTACACGCCCAGGTATCGCGTATGAATGCTTATCGCGAACTTCGTACACACTACGTAGACATAATTACGTATATTCCGCGTTTCGGGCTGCACCAGCCGTGAATAACTGCACCAGGCAGAACGCGCGGTGTGGCGATGGCACATACGTGAAATATGTCGTTGTGTTACAGTGAGGAAAGAAGAACGAGATACGACGAAGAGAGAAACGAAGTACTACGCATCGCCCGAGAAATTAACGTCCGTCCGTCCAAACGACACTGCCAATGTGCGGCAATGATTTTACAACGGACGATCAAACATTGACACCGAGGAAAAACGAGGCTGACGGCTAACGGTTAGCGAAGGATCGACCGAAAGGAACGTAAGTACGAGGCGAACGCGTCCGAAAGGTGATGATAATTGTTATGGCCAATTGATTTATTTGCTGAGGAATGAGACGCGGCCGCAGTTCTTCGCGCCACTTCTTGCGTTACATATGTACCTAAATACATCGACTCATCGGCACCGCGGCGTCGCCGTCGCAACTCACTCGCGGCTTCGATGACGCGTGACGGCCGCACAGCCTGTAGATAGAACGTTATACATCCGTGTGCTGTGCGAATATACAATGTATGATGTACGAGCGCATGCATAGTGTGCATACAGTGCACTTTCCGTTGTGTACCAAGTATACTGGCGGTGATGAAGAACGCTGGCGGATCTATCCGGTTGACTCTTGACCAATTTCACGTGCGCGGGTTCACAACACAACGCGATAATCCGTGTGCGTGCCTTATCCGCGTGTGCATCTATCAGAGGTATATCTGACGATCTACGTAGGGTAACACGACGAAGTTAGCACCTCGGTAATGATTTCAACGATAAGAGCGAAATTTGAAATCGATTGTTGATAAACGAGGTGTATTTCGATTTGATTAGAAATCGCAAGTGTGTTTAATCTTTGCGTTAATTGTTGCAAATGTTTCACCGCGACGAAAATATATGTATTTTTCAGCTTCGATATCGACGGGCGATTAAGAAATTCAAACAACGAGAATGAAGTTTGCGTGAAATAAGAAAACAACTAGATATTTCATTTAAATACGAAAATATACACGTCCGGACAACAACGAGGAATAAATAAACAAATAAATATTATATATTACAAGTAAAAACATCGGCCGTAAGTACGTATGTGCACACATGTGTACACAGGTATATATACCGACAACAGCAACCACATCGGAGCATGTGACGCACATGTAGGTAACACATGCAGCCGAAGTCAGTGCCGATATGATACTGAAATCCTAGTAGGTTTTAAGTTGCGTACTTTTCTGGGTCCCCTTGGCGCGTGTATCAAAGTATACGTACGTAGGTATGGCTTGCCTTAATCGCGATAATAACGTTAGCCGAACGCCAATCACGTACGTATGTATACATGTATGTTATACATGCAACAGCGTATAATAAACATGGGTGGGTGGCTACGGTGATGATAACGACGACGCGTCAAATCGTGTTATTGATGATGATAAGAGTGTCGGTGGTATTGGTGAGGGTAACGCGTAACGGCACCATGTCGGAAGTACGTTGCTCAACAACAACAATAATTATCGACGACACCACATCAGTTCGAACGCAATGCGTGTGTGTGTGTGTTTTATTATAAACATATTCCGTATGATATATGCATGCATGTATGCACGCGTCATACCTAATATAACGTAGCCAAGAAAAAGAGAGAAAGCACTCTGAACACACTCGAGTCGATCCGATGATCGACCGGAGGAATGCATCTCGGGTATGATATTAACAGCTAGCTTTCTGTATTCGCACGGTTGTACGGGAAGTCAAAAATAGTCACAGTCATGTTATTCGAGGAGGAAGGTACGGACGGGGAAACTTCGTTGGTGGTTTCTGGCCACCATCGCCAAATAACATATTACACGAATTAGATTGCATATAGAGACTGATGCTACAAATAACGCGACCGTGCGCGTGGTGAAAAAAATTATCGACACCTAGTTATTATACCGGTAATTAATTCATTTGATTATAAGTATAACGCTTGCGCTGTAAAAGCACATTTCCATTAACGAGATTACATCCCTACTCATTGTCAATTTACGCGCGTCGTGTGCGCAGAGATCGTTTTTCTTTCCTATGATTTCTATACCTCTTACTATAATACGTTTTCCATATCAAAAATTGATTTTCTATAAATTTACTCGGATTACATGCGATTGAATTTAAAACTCGATTCTATATTATCGAACGTGTTTCGAACCGACACATTTGTTTACAGTTTATCGTTCATCTATCAGTTAAGAGAAATGAATTCTCAGCCAAGACGGTACAATTCGAATAATCTTTACACAATCTAAGCGGCGTCTGAGTTATCGATTTCCAAACGATTAAAGCAGCGATCGGAAAAGAAGAATGAAGAAATAAATAAAAATGCTGTGTCGATGAGTTAATTCATCACTGCCCTTGATAAGAGAACCGATGTATGCAGTTCGCGGTTGAACTTACGTGCGTGTAAATCCTCGGTTGTAACGAGAGAATTGGGGGGGGAGGGGGGATGTTATTAAATACCGCAGAGATAGGTATACCGTATGCGTTTGTGTATTCATTGACGACGCGCGCGTGAATCTGCGACTTACGCCAGAACGATTTCAACTAATCGGTGCTAAAAGTGCGCCATCTGTGTGAAAAACTTCAAATCTTGAAAAATCCTAACCTCAATTCACGACCGACCCTCCTAGTCGATAACACGATGTACGACCATCAACGTATAAATGTATGTAGTTGTGTAGTGAGATACACGGGAGGAGAGAAGAAGCCAGTCATTTTGTGCCACGGGCAATAACGATTCGTTTTAATCGTCATGCGACCTCGATAACGGTCATGGGAATTGATGGGTGAAAACCGAGAACATCTGCCTGACCATTTAAAATCGTATAAATAGCCATAGACCGATCGACAAATTGAGACGTTTACTAGAAACAGGAAGAATGTTCTTAAACTCAGCATAAACTTGGCAATCTGCACCCAATGACCAAGCGATCCTCTGTACTTTTGATGACAATTTTTTATCCACATTTTTTTTATCTCAGTTTGGACAAGGTTTCCTTATTTTTCCATTCCTGAGAAATTAAAGTAATTTCTCTAAAAAGTGACTGATCAAACCTCTATGTAAGCTGGCATTCAGGCTTCGTTGATGCCGAATCGATAGCGGTTGTGAGGACACGACTAAACCCTGGGCAGTTGAATAGACAGCCAGGCATGTATTCTGCCAGTCGATGTAATCGCGCTTCGCATTCAGTTTAAGACTTTACGGTTAACGATTGATTTTTCTTGGCGTAGGACAATTTGAGATCGCTGTCGGCTATTCGGAGAGTGGGGTGAGCGAAGGAGGAAGAAGGCAAGAGATTATCGACAACTTTCCTGCAATGAAGGTTAAAACTTTTCAACGCGTGATAGAAAGAGTTAGGTCATTCCATGTACGATGGACTTTTGACAGGGATTTCGAAACTGTCGTTACTGTTATAATTATTAAGGTGATCTATACTCGCGTAACAGTTTCCGGTGCGTAAAGTAACGTGTGTTATCATTTCCGAAGATGTTGTTTATTTAATTTAGCCGGAATTTTTTAGAGCGCCGAACCGAAGAAACGGTGAATTATAACCTCCTTACCTCGTCGCCAACGTCCGAACCATCTTTCCCGTTCCTTCCCTTGTCCTTGTTTTTCACCGACTCCTGTAACAATATATATCGCAGTATGTAATGAGGAATGTATTTCACTGGTGTCACTGTGGCAAAAACGCGGCTCGCCAACACTCGGCGTTTATCGTAAAGAGTAAAAATGTACCATGATTAATGCGCGTCGGATCGCTTCTCGTACCCGCGCCTCGGATACGCTCCGGGTTTTATGTATGAAATCGGGCGATTTGTAGTTGACGTAGGCTCGCCAGCGTCAAGTCAAAAAGTTGTTACACCCTTTCGGGGGGCCGCGGCGCGGCGGCGGCAGTCGGACGGCCAATACGTTCGTTGATTCGTTCCTACCTACACGGTTCCTACGAAGAGACACGAGAGTCCGACCGATGCCTCCATCGGTAAGAATGCTCGATTTGTTCCTCGACGCTATTTTACCGACTGCTTATTCGACCGTTATTCCAGAGAGTCTGGTTATTCCGCGTCCGCGATGTTTCCCTGAAGCACATCAGTTTTCTCACAGTTCTCGAAGCCCTGATCTTCAACAAACGTTTTCCTTCTTCAGGCTATTCGGCATTTTATCCAGGCCCACTACTACCGATTTATCCTCTCTATTTCACGTATTCACGATTTCGAACAACTTAATGGGGACTGGGACGATGACAGATCGACATACACACGCGTTGAAAGACGAGACACACCGGCTTCGTCTCAGCTGCACACACGCACACGTCGCACATCCACAAACACCGGTAGCCCATTGGCTCTCGGGGCGACACGTGACCCGGGATGCAGAAATTTTTTCGCATTCAAGGACTCCTCTGACCGCTCAGAACGCCCGAGCATTACCTCAATCGGCAAATTTGCCACGCTCGCACTGTTTGCTTCATTCGATCGCCTTGGTTATTTCAATTCGTCCGGGATCTTCGTTGTTCTTCAATCGTTCCCGGATGTAACGAGAATTTCATACCTCATTTACATCGACCGTCATCGCTCGTTAATCGTTGTGTAAACTTCAACGCGATGATGTAGATGGCGGGGCATGCAATTTTTAAAAACTCCTTTTTCCAGTTTTCTCTTTTTTTCTTTTATTTTGTCTTCCGACACATTGGGTTACATTCTATCGACATCGGCAGAGCTTCAAAACTCCACGCTGTAGAGTATTCTCGTAATTATGGTAATTACTCGGTACTCTAAAGTCATATAAATCCTATTGTACAAATAAGTTTTTCAATAGTCTAGACCAACATCATGTAAGGAGGCGATTCAGCAATGGGAGGACAAAACTGGAGAGCAGGCCAGCGAGCAGACAGAAATGTATTTGAACTTTCAGTGGCCTCCAATTGACAAGATGGACAACAGTTTGGGAACTCTAGTTATGGTCGAGTTAGTACAAACTGTAGACGTCGATATCGGCGACAAGTATTTTAACAGCGTCTTTTCAACCGTAGAAAACTGTCGCTCTCAACGAACATGATTGAGAAGATAGCCGGAATAAATTCGTTGAAAAATTTGAGGGTACTTTCCCTCGGTCGCAACTATATTAAAACGTTTTCTGGACTTGAGACAGTTGGCGAGCATCTAGAGGAACTTTGGATCTCTTATAATTTGATAGAAAAAATTAAGGGAGTCAACGTGCTCAAGGCATTGAAGGTCTTGTACATGGGAAATAATTTGGTTAAGGACTGGTCAGAATTCAATAGACTTCAGGAAATACCAAATTTGCAAAATTTGCTATTCGTGAATAACCCGATATGTGAAAATATGGATGTTGAAACTTGGCGTGCTCAAGTCAGCCGGCGATTACCAGCTCTGAAGATGCTCGACGCTGTTCCTATCGTGTTAGTGATACCGCATCTTGCGAACATTTTCACTCCTATTTTTTTAAAGAAACAAGAGCCTGAAAGATGTTTCATCTTTTTACAGGCAAGCAGGAGTTGAGTGATACGCACAGCATTTGGCAAGTTGATAGATTTAATCAAAGATCGAAGTTCCGCACTGCTTCCGAAGCTGCATTCCGATGCTATAAGGTTGATTCATGTTTTCTGAACTTGGTGCCTCAAATAATTTTTATTTCAACAAAAATCCATACGGCTTCCAAATTGATCATAAAAGACAAATTCTATCATGTACAAATGTATTTAAAATGGGAAGTGTTTGGGAAATTATTTAACAAATAATCATTCCCGTGCTTCAATTAAGTTGTAGAACAGTGGAGAAGGTTTGGTTTCCCTATTCATAATTTTCAACCTTCATGTCGTTTAGGCCGAGTTCTTCGTTTTGTTCATAATTTCTTTCATACCTCGTGATTTTCAACCTTTCGTCAGGACCGTCGTCCACGAGACTTTGAACATAACTATTTCCAGCTGGATCGTCAAGAATCAAAGTAACCGCTGTGTTTCCACTTAAAACCGAGTCCAAACGACCGATAAAACTATTCATACGATCAACAGCGTCTTTGTCACTGCTATCACCGATCAAGGCTGAGGATGAAATTATTTGCTCCTTCGTTGCCTGTATCACTCCTTCTACAGTTGTGAAACGTCCTCCTAACGCTGCGCAACCTCCATCGAGCTCAAGCTCTGGTATCATAATGCTGCAAGTTTCTGACTTTAGAACATCCCTGCTAAAGTCCTCCGTTCCTTTCACCTGCACCTCGATCCTTAGGCCGTAGGGTTCAATTCCACTTCCGCTCTTAACTTCGTTGGTGCGGTTCCCGCAGGTTTCACATGTTGTAGCCATGATGACAACTTCTTTGAAGTGTGGGATGTCTGAATGCATTTTGTTAAGAATGACAGAGGTTTGAAATATTCCAAAGTTCTACATTGGGTATTAAAGAATTTGGTTAACATGGCTCACAGATCCTGGAGAATTTACTTTCAGAGAAAAAATAGGAACAAAGCAATGGAAATACTGCGTTGAAAAGGATACTCGTCATTTTCATATTCGTCTCACACGGATTGTTACAGTTTGGACAATTCGTTGGAAAGGTCAGAACCTCGCCTTGTATATCCTCAAGTGAATATTCGCCTTCTTTAATCGGTTTGAGCAGAGCCGCATCTTCGTTTTCTGGATAGATTCCTAGAAGGTGATCTTGTTCCTTGGTTCTCTTGAAATGAGTTACACTGCAATTAGGATCTAAAGCTGGGGCATTTGGATTCTCTACATAACAATTCCCAGATATGTCCTCAAAGATTATTGTGAACGGTTCGTCAAGAAGCTTCAGAGCCCGCATCTTTGCCACAAACAAATCGATCTTAGCAGCGCCCTCTGCATCCTGTATCCTGCGTACTGGTTGATCCTGTTCCAGAGCAGCGATAGCGCGATCTATGATGCCTTCTACGGTTGTTACTTCTGAAAAATGAAATACCAGTTACTTTTGAAAAGAATTTCTACGAAGAAATACCCATTTCAAATGCAACGTGTATTACCCCCTTTTTGAGATTGCGAAGGTATTTCAAAGTCCAGCTTAGGTATTCTGACCCCTGTGAAGTCTGACTTGACCACTTGTCTGTTGAGATCATGGGCTCCGGAGACAAGGAGGGTAGCTTTTATCCCCTTGTCAAGAGTTTTACCAGCATTCTGAATCTCGTTGTTACGACAGCCGCAGTGTTCACAGCTGAACGACATCAGGACGACCTCCTTGTAATGGGGAATTTTTGTCAGAAGGAGCCTTGTCATTCCCTGGAAGGAAAACGATCGTCAAGTTACTCGATTCTGGAAGCGAAAACGCTTCGCGCTACCCGCGTCATCCCAATCTTACATTCTCACCGCAATTCATGCAGAGACTCGAGATCTCTGTAGCTTCTGGTTCAGGATCCTCGGCAGTTAAGTCGCGGAATAACGGCTGTCGCCTTTCCACTTGTGTCTGGTTTTTCTCCGCCGTCATTTTCGGCTTCGCAATGATCAGTCGACGTCAGTTAATAAAACAGAGTACTTTGCTCTGGTACGGAACGAATGAAAATTTGCGCTTAACCTCAAATCACGAGATGCGACGTCGTAGCGATTCCAACTGTTGATCTTGATCACCGCCGGTTTGCTGGTTTTCGCATCGACGATAGCCAGACGATCGATGATTTTTTCACAGGAGTAAACCGACCGTCTCGAAGATTGGCACGATTGTTGACGTGTGACAAGCGTGACGAGAGAATCGCGTAAGTCCTAACCTCAATTTCTGTTTTTTTTCTCTCTGTATTTCTCCTCTCACGCCTCGTGTGGAGTTTGCGCGATTGATCGATTTCCCCTGTGATACCGTGTGAGTAAACTGTGACTACCTTCACACCAGTTACTTTTGACAATTTGACAGGACTGTGGCAATAAAATGAATTGAGTTTTGACGCGTTTGCGAGGGGGGCGTAAAGTGGCGGACGATACCGCCTCCGATATATATTTTAACGGTGCAGGAAAATGCCCTCGTCTGGCTTTGAAGTGTCTGATTATTATTTAATCCTCGTCCTGCTTTAGCAGCAGCCCTTCAACGATATAAAGTAGCATCTTAAATCGGGGCCGATGTTTCATTGTTACTGATGTGCACTGTCGACACGGCACCTTGAGCGCAAATGCTTCGCGTGTCAATTCCGCGAGTACCGTACCGCGTATCAATCTCGTAAACGGTCAACACTTGAGGTAAGTAAATAAATAAAACCGTATAGTGATGGAGGGTACGAACGACCAGCTGCAAACGAAGTATCAAAAAATCGCTACGGAATACTCAAAGGTTTGTATAGGATACTAAATCATTAACGTATAATAGAATAGACTAATGAACGATAAGTTGGTTGTTCTTGAACCAACTTGAAGCAGCAACCTTGATCTCCGACAGATTAAAATCCTTGTGGTTTTAGATCCGTGCACAGGCTAACGTGTTGAAGAAAGCAGTTATAGATGAACAGACGCGGAACGTGGACCTTCGGGAACAGCTGAAAGAGAAGGATGTTGAGATACGACGCAACGAACAGGAGCTCGACAGCTTATCGTTCAGAAATCAGCAGCTTACGAAACGTGTCACAGTGCTGCAGGAAGAATTGGACGGAATTCAGAACAGAGGTAAAAAGAACCGCAGTAAATCCTTGGAGAAGAAGAACGCGTCCTTCCCCCTTCCCGTGTCGAATCACATCCTAGACGAGGAGTTCCAAAAAAAGATCGTTGAGAATGCTCAGCTGATTTCCCAACTCAGTGACAAGGAGGTTGAGATCGTCGGACTGAACGAGAGGATAGATCAGTTGGAGTTCAAGCTTGACCAGTTGGAGAAAAACAGAGCTGAACTGGAAAGCAAGCACCATGCCGCAGCAGCCAGATTTGAAAAGGAGCGCAAGGAACTACAGAAGAAGTTGAGCGACAAGCATGATAATTCTGTGTCACGACAAAACGGGGAAAAGGATTCGTTGCACAGGGATTCGGCACGAAATTCAAACGACTGTGAAACAGAGGATTCCGATTCTGGATACGGAGTCCATCATATTCATCACCCAGAATCAAAGCCCTCGAATTCACCGTCGCCCCAGAGACTTCTCGGCCCTCGAGCCAAGTCCAGGATTCCCGAAAAGTCTGTTTCGCAGGAAGAAACTACCGAAGAACTGGACATTGGCAGATTGTTTGAACTGGAGAAGCAACTTAACTTCTGGAAGTCAGAGTATAATGTGCTCAAGATAAAGTATGATCAATTGAAAGCAACTGAAGAAACGAAAACTAGTCAAATTCAAAGTCATACTGCCGAATCTGTAGAAATAACTAATATGGTAATTCAGAGATATTCTACTACCAATAGCTAATATTCAACGCCCACTCATCACACCTACCTTCCGTCTTGCAGTTAGGAAGGCTCAGGTCACCGTTTGCCATTCCTGAAGAGATCGAGGCTCGTGAATCAAGAATCAAGGAGTATTATAAGCAGCAGATTGACGAACTAATTTCGGAAAAACATGTTTATCACATAAGAAACTTGGCTATAGCTGCAGATGTGAGTACAAGTTGACCCTAAACTGTTTCAAATATGTATTCTACTAAAAACTATTTGTAATTTCAGACTGAAATAATGAATATACACTTGGAAACGAGCGAGTCTAAAAGGCAACGGTGTGAGGAGGCATTGCAAGAATTGCAGGCAAGTCTTGCCGCAATGCGCGAGGATCACGAAGTACAAGAGGGAAATTACAAAGCTCAACTTAGCACTATAAGTGAGCACCTTGCCAACATGAATGATAAATTGATTCAGCAAACAGAGGAAATACAGCAGCTCAAATTTGAGTTGGGGAATAAGGTGAGCCGAGTCAGGAACCGCGATTTTTACCCATCAATAGATCATTGATATTTTTTTTTTTCCAGAATGCGAAAAAAGGGAAGCAAAAATAAATTTGCTGGCATTAAGCTGGAGCCTATGTCACATTCCATGGATATGCCTGTTAATCTGTGTGATTATCACAATACATAGTGTAAAACATAATCTCGTGTAAATAATACAATGATGTCCACTACGTTCATTTGTAGAATTTAGTCAACGTTAAATATTCAGTTTCATTTTACCTAACGCGGTATAACCGCCGTCACATGTTTATGAGATTGAAAATATAACGTAAGTAAAGGAAATGAATACATGTATAATTTAAAGCCTTTCTTGATCAGTTGTTTTGCTTTTTCAACTCGTTGAAACGAATTTTATTATAAATTATCAACAACCTATGTGCAATGTTTTCGTAACGCCTTATCTGTCGCTAATCATTAATACATGACATAATTTCATGTAATATACTTATAAATATACACGTACGTGTATATATTCCTATGTACATACACGTACATTTTACTTATAACATCAACTACCACTTAAAAACTACAAAATAAATTAACGATTTCTTTGCAATCATTGCGAGTCTGTAAAAATATATGGACCATTTTCAAAACCGATAATTAGAATCGAGGAGACGATCTGCTAAAAATTATGATTATTTGTATCGGGTCAGTCTACTTTAATAGCGAAACTGGCACCGCAGCTACACCCTTGTTCAGCTAGAGGATTGTTTGTTATTCTAAACGCCGAACGAATTAGTTCCTTGTGATATTCAACAGTCGATCCCTTGACGTACTCCAGCGAAGTTGTGTCTATGATCACTTTGACTCCGTCTTTTTGAAAAACTCTGAAAGAAGTAATTTAGTTGTTAATAAAACATGAAAGCCACTTTTGTAACGATGCACAAGCTTACCTGTCATCTTCGTTTATCGTTGAGTCAAGATCGAATTTATACTGAAATCCTGAGCATCCCCCTCCTTCTACAGTAACCCTCAGGCACGCCTCTTCAGCGCTGGTTGCCAATTCTTTCAAGCGTTGAGCACAGCTGTCGCTGACTATTAGGCCGGTATCTTGTGGAGCTGGCGATGTATTTGTGGCAGATGTCCAACGTGCCGAAGCCCAGATACCACCGCGCCATGGCGACCTAAAAATTGACAATACTTCAATAGATATCGTCGCAGACGAAACGTCAAGAAGCGTCATAATAGTCTAAATGAATAGCGAGGAAATCTGATAAGATTGTTTTACACGAATCAACCCCACTTTATTGACAGTTAAATGTAAATATTGATCTCGACAATGTCGGTTGCCTCATGACAAGGTTTAGAGGGTGCGTATATGACTTTTGTTTGGATACGATGACCGACCGGACGTCGACGTTGCCACATGAAAATACATATAAATTATTGAAACATAATCCCGTGGTTCTGGGATCGAACGATAAATAGCAAATAATCTACGTCGCTGGTTTCCTGTTTCATATTTCCGTAATCGTGTGATAATTGCGTTACTCACGTGAGAAGTAGTCGCGAAAAATACTGGTTCGAGGAGAAATTGGAGGAGAGATCCCTCACCGCCTGCCCCAATTTCGCCATACTTTAATGACTTAATGTCCACCTGACGGCTGACGTTTTCTTTTCTTTTTAATGACTATCGGGTTCTATTCCCAACTGATGTCGCAGAAGTACACTTTATCGTTACGTTACCGACATGTATTCGTCGTCGAAAATTAGTTCCAGAAGCCTGGTCGAAGGGCCGCGGCGTTACTCTAGTCTTGCTAGTTTTGTCCATAAGCGGCAGTGCAGGCAAGTAAGATTGGCGTTCCGATGAAGATATCAGAAAAACTTTTGTCAGAATTTTTTTTTTTGCATCCGAAAGGAAAAACGTAGCGGATCGAGTGGACGTGTTAAGATCGCAAAAAAGAAAAAGGAGATCGGGTAGGAGAATTAGAGATTTTATTCTTTACAGAACAGTTGTGCCAGAATGGCTGGACGTGGTCTGATTGTGAACAAAAACAGTACTCAACATGTGTCCGTACTGGATCAAAAGTTTTCTGACCAACTGCTTTCGTATAACTGAAATGTTACATTTATTAGATCACATTAGTGAGACCTTTGACGGATAATTTATTCGAATTGTTTTCCATTTCGAACGGGATCTATTCGACTTCTCTAATTGTTAGATCAGCGACAGCGGACCGACGTGCCATGTGGGCCATGTGACCTGTAGACGAAATTGATTCTCTCATTTCGTTACAACTCCTATGGACAGACAGAAGCCGTTTTGTATTTCCCACATTTTAATAAGATTTTGCATTAAAAACGAATAGCCACTTCGCGATAATAATGTTCGACTGTATTATCTGGGCACACGCGGTGAGCGACGGTAACGTCAGTTCTTCTCGCCTCTACGTACCGACTGATATGCACCTGCAGGGGAAGATGAAGAGGGCGCGACTTGGCAACGAATTAATCTCGCCCATTTTCGATTACGAAAGGTCCCGTAACACTAGCAGTCCTTGCACGCGAGCGGCCATTGAACGGCTTACTTCAGGAGTGTGTGTAAACTCTATGTCGATTCCACGGTTTCAGATCCTTCTACTTCATGCTGGTAGAGATTCCGCGAATGGTGCCGCGGCGACGACGCGACGGACGAACCGATCGAGCGACGGAGCGCGACGTCTGTGCTGACGGAGCGAAGGGAGCGACGAAGGAAGGACGGAAGGTGGCTTCGCAGGAGGGTGAAAGGGAGGCAAGGGAGGGAGCGAACGAACGAACGAGCAACGCTAGATATTCCCGTATTCCCCGTTCCGCCGCGTATATCTTGGCCGTGTTAAAGGGGCCCTTGGATGTGCCTTGGATAGTCGTGCGGATCGAGCCCTGGGTCTCGAGTTTTTTTCCCTCTCGTTAACTGCATCGGAGTCGGTGAATTTTTACGGAAAATCGACCTTGATGGCTGTCAGGGTATCGCGGCGGGTCTGTAACTCGTCAATGTCGTTTAACCCCGACTTTTTTATTAAAGTGTCTCGTTCGACACTGCTATGCTACGCTAGTTGTTAAGTATTATGTGCAACCGTCGGGAGGAGGGAGAACCAGTGTTGATTGTTGAGCAACGGTGACCAGAATAAAGAGAAAAAAAGATAAAGAAGCTAGAAGGAACGAAGAAAAAGTCGCAAAGAGGGAGTCCGCTTTTTTTAAAACTGGAACTAACAACCTCTGTTTTCTCGACCCAACAACTACACACTGTTACTGTCGACCGCACCAACACTCATACCACCAACGGTGAAGGTGAACGCTCAACGTTAGACGAGGAAAAAAAAAGACTACGATAAAAAGAAAAATAATAACAATAATAACAATAATAATAATAAAACGAAGAAGAAGAAAAAGAGGAAGAGGAACCAATCAGTCACAAAATAAACACGAATCACCGCGTTATCAAAAGTAGTGAAAAATTTTGATTCCTATTTTTCTCCCGTTTCACCCCCTCTCGTAAATTGTCCCACATCTTTGCATCCCTAGGGATTCTCTCGGTATTGGAATTCGAGTATAAATCCGAGAGTAAGTAAAGAGAAAAGAAGAATCACCCACCCTAAAGCAGACTGTCAAAAACACCTGAGGTTTCATCGTCAGTCGTTGAGACGGTCAAGCGTATACAATAAAGTGGCAGGGAGACAGGTAAAATGTTCACTGGCACGGTTAAGGTAAAAATATGCGAAGCATCTGGCCTGAGGGCAACGGATAAGCAGAGAAAATTCTGGCAAGATGAACCGCCAATTCTGGATCCCTATGTCCTTCTGGACGTCGACGAGAATCAGCTCGACCGCTCTTCGACCAAACCAAAGACCTTCGATCCTGTGTGGAACGAATCGTTCACGCACCATGTCCTGGATGCGGGGACGCTCGGGCTGACCGTTTTCCACGACGCAGCTCTGCCGCCCGATGATTTTGTGGCCAATTGCAGCATCAGATTCGAAGATCTGGTTCACCGAGAAGACGATGCAGCTGATTTCTGGGTTCGTGGTATTCAGCTATATTGTCCTTTTCCTAATCGTAGCACTATTGAAAGAATTCTCAGCTTTGGCGTTATTAAATGCAACGATACAATATTTCGATGAAACGTTTATTGTGAATATGCAGCATGCTGAGATTTTGTTGTCGCATAGGTGTGATATTCTTAGTAATGTTTCTTTTATACGGTTGATAGCGGTTTAGATAAGAAGAGTTATGCGCAAATATACTTTGTCCTTTCGTAAGCGAGTCAGAGATTGCTAGCAGTTCGCGTTCGCACCTTGGTTAATTCATATCGAAAACGAGAAGTATCTCTCATTAAGGAGAGAATTCGAATCCAAATCTTATGGCTGATATTTGTATGTGCAAATTTTATTTAGAGTATTGTGTGTTGGGCAAATTCTCTGTTTGCAAGATTTGTTTGGATTTTCTGTAAAATAAGAGTGTTGAAAAAAAAATTGACGGTTGGATACTCTACTTAATTTTCCTCTTTAATAAGAAAATGTTTCAAACACACAGAAATTATGGTTTTGAAAAGTGTTTTCAAAGGCTGATTCACATTCGTGCCGAGACCCTGAAAAAGGCGGCTATACTTTACCCCAGCGAAACGGTATTTATTAATCATCGTTGTTGTACATTAAAAAAATTTAACGTTATTGAGATTTCGTTCACTGATTTAAAGTGGAATTACCAAGATTTTCATCGCTCACCGTATTTATTCCGTCGACGGGTGTTAAATCCCTACCAGGGAGATAGCACAGAAACAGAAAATCATCCGTAGCTCTTCGTCTTTAACATATTTGCTGTTTTCATCGAGAAACGAGGGCAGACTGCACCTATATGACTGTTAGTGCTTACAACGCTCTGCTGCGTAGACTAGATATAAATTAAAGCCTTGATGGCTTACTGAGGCCACAAGTATGCATATGTGTATCATAGATAAGAGGCGAATACTTATCTTTGTCTTGAATGGTTTTGATTATTCGGTCAAAAAATTTATTATCTGCTCGGTAAAATCAAATTTTTCCCACTGCAAATGTTCATGAGATCAAAGTTAATAACGCTAGCTTAATGAAATATTTGTGTGTGGGGAGGGGGACATCTATTCTGCAATTTTGTAGTGACTCTGAAATGGCCAAGTTTCCAAAATATGAATCTCTTTTGCCTTATAATTTATTCCATTTCATATATTCCTAAAATTAGGAAATAACAAGTTTTCCGAAATTTGAATCATTGAAATAACAATACCAATTCCAGTCATTTATTTAGCATCATGAATTTTCTCACAGGAAATTTTCTACAAAGCTTCTTGAACTCTGAGCTGTTAGTCATTCTTAGAAAATTCATTTTGCAATTGTCTTTGTGTTCAATGCATCTTTGAACATTATTCCGTAAAAACATAATCAATTGTATCAAATTTTTCCTCACTTTCCACTCAAACTGCAAGGTTTTTGCAACATAGACAAGTGTTGAGGATTCTGGAGAATTTGTTACTATACCGTGTCGTCCATAATTGTGCAATTAAGATTCCTTATTCAAGGCTTTCATGCCTCAACATGTGGACATTGCCATGGGGAATATTTTAGATTATTGTAGCTACCGTCATGTAAGTATCCTTTGGTCTGTCACATTTCATTGCAAACACAAAGGAAGAAAGATTTGGCTGATTTTTATTACAATCAGAATCATTCGCAACAAACATCTGAATCAGCAAGCAATTGCCCTTAAAGGTAGGATTTTAATTCTATTTTTCAGAAAGGTCGTCTTAATTTAACGTTCGTGTATAAACATCCCTGTACCTCCTCCTCGAATTCCGCTATAAAATAAATGAACCGGCACTCGCAATGGTAACATCTTTGAATTTTGCTAGTCGCTTTTACTCCGCAGGGATTACCTGCAAATATTGTACCTAATTGGTAATACTTTGTGTTTTCATTGTTAATAAATAAGCGATGTTGCGTAACTTTTACGCAGACTGAACTAATAGTCTTCATTCGTTCCAGGTCGACCTTGAGCCGCAAGGAAAACTGAGGATACAAATAGACCTGAAATGGACGAATCAAGGTCAGTGTCGGCACATGTTTCCATTGAATAATTTGCCTGGAATAATTTATAATAAACATGCAAAGAGAATTAAATTCTTTACTGAGCAGACTAGAACAAGTACAATACGTACAATGAAAGGTACAAAGAATAGCATAGATCGTCTTTAGATCTATTTCTAAAGGAGCAAAGATGGAAGAATTTCAACTTGTAAAACAGAGTGAAATTGTAATGCTTTCATGCAAAAACAGAGCAACAACAACCTGGCTGCGGAAGCGGTGGGTTGGGCGGAGGGTCCGGAGACACAGGCGGCGGAAGCGGAGTAGGCGCAGCGATAGGAGGAAAAGAGCCGAGACGAGAGTTTAAAGAGCGACAAGGTTTCAATCGCAGAAGAGGGGCGATGCGAAGAAGGGTGCATCAAGTCAACGGGCATAAATTCATGGCGACTTTCCTGAGGCAGCCTACATTCTGCTCCCATTGTGGCGACTTTATATGGTACGTACTTCGATCAATGTATCCTGTTGTTTTTTATTCTTAATTTTTTTTTCCCCCTGTGTTTGTACTGTACTAAAAATCGTATCAAACCGAGGACAAAACTCTCACCTATATCCAACATCCGCTCGTCTTTGGATTTTTGATTCACAATCGAATACTCGATACTTGGTTAAAAAATACGTGTCTGGATACGGCGAATCCAATTTTCAAAACATGCAACAGTAATTGCAGCAAGAGTTCGGATGTTTGGACTGATATTTTTTTTAGACATAGAATGGGTAATTTTAGTGTTTAATTGGGCAATTTGTGGGAATACTTTGTATGTGCTCGTGTAGGTCTCGGCATAAATACTTCTCCCGATGTCTGCTTTATTTAAGGAAATGCGACACAGTTTACTGTGGGTGAAAAACAACGGAAGGGAAACATTTCCGCTGTATGAGTGCCGAGTCCGTGTCCCGGGTGTGGTGGTCTTTCTATTACAAAAATAATAATATTTATATATCATTACAATCCTCTCAATCATCAAACACAAATCTGCATGCATTTGGTTCTTCTTTTTGTGATTAAACTGTGGGAGGAGTAATTGAAACTGCGTGGACATTGGTGGAATTGGGGTTGCACGCTTTGGTATTTCACACAAGCTGACGTTACGCATTTCTACTGCCAAATCTTAGGATCAATCCAGTTGCACTTTGCTTCAAACAATTTGAAACCTAGTCTGTTCGTTTCGTAAATGCTAACGTCTAGGATACGTGGTCCATTTCTTATCATCCAAAGTGACGCGTAATGTCAGGTTGCCTTTTAATCTCTTGGCTTAGGGTAAACGATAGAAACAGTAGAGGTAACTTCTGGGTAGCAACGTCAGAGGAGGGATACGCGTATGTGTTATTAGGGATTTTGAGGAGACGATGTGACGTGTTTTGTCTGTTGTATTTCAGGGGCTTCGGCAAGCAAGGGTATCAATGTCAAGGTGAGGAAGACACAAAATCACGTTATTAACCGATAGTAATAATTAATTGCCTGCTTGCGGAATCCCATGTGCGTATTAATATTTTTTGCTGTACCAAGTTGCTCCTATATACGTACGCTCCCATTTCCTATGTCCCAGAGACACCAATGATCCAAAGATATTTCCCATTCGTCGATCGCTTTCTGCTTGAGTAGGTGTTATTTTGTTTATTTGCTTATTTTATATTATTTTTATTTCATTCCGATTATACTCAGTCAGGGTTCAGACCTACATGCACTTGCGTCTTGCCAAAGTACGAGTGAAAATATTTTACGGATCATTTAACCATGTTTGTGCCCCTATGTCTCTTCTTCTACCTGTATTCTTCTTATCATGTATTATATGTCTATGTCATGTTGGATGACTTTAGCGCATGTCCGTTTTACTTTTTCCGTTGTACAATTTATTTGTTTGATTATGACATTTGTTTGTGCGTTTTTCAATCTACAAGGTGGGATAGCAGAGGTTGTTAAGCTCCTACTTGCGTTATTTTATTCTCACACCTGCTCTTCGCAAAACTCTCTATTGTAACGTACAATTAACATAATTTTATTTTATGTTTTCTTCGCCCTGCACGATTTAACACAAATTTTCACAGTGTTTTATGTCACAGAAATGAAATGAGCGATTGCAGTTCAAACGGCGCATGTTTATCGGAGCTTACTTAACGTACTGTTTTTCGAATAGCCTCTTTCACACATTTTCAAAGAACGAGAGAAAAAACGAAAATAACAATTGCTGTAGAATATATGTGTATAAAAAGTTTTCCCTACGTTTGTTACAGTCTGCACATGTGTCGTTCACAAAAGATGTCACGAGTCCGTCGTCACTGTTTGTCCAGGCATGAGAGACGAAGTAAGTGTTGAACGAACCAAGTTCCTGGAACAGAAACTGAATTTTTCTCAAGTTGGTAACTGTATTATCGAAATTATCTCAGGGGGGTGAGAAACTTCCTTACACCGCTAGGGAGACGATGTCTATTTTTTTTTGTTTCGTTTTTTATTTTAATTCAAACTATCTGCCCGTTTAGGGAAACGTTCATATTTTACAGACAACCCAGAGTACCCAGAGCCAAAGATTCAGTGTCAATGTTCCCCATCGCTTTGTCGTACACAGTTTCAAACGGTTCACATTCTGCGAACATTGCGGGTCTCTTCTGTACGGTCTTATAAAGCAAGGCCTACAATGCAAAGGTAAATCTTTTCCATTCAATCATTACCAATGCGTTAATCTGTTGTTGGATTTTGCGACGTTTCGTTAAGTCAGCAACTTCCAAACTCGGGTCAAATGTCGATACAGTTTTGTCTTACTTTCGGTAATTATTTTCAGTCTGCCATATGAGCGTGCACAAGAGATGTCAAAAGAATGTTGCAAACAATTGTGGTATCAACAGAAGGCATTTGGCTGATCTCTTGAACGAAATGGGAATTTCGCCGGACAATAAGAACAAACCAGCCAGGATCAACTACCAGTCATCGAGCCAATCTGGTGGCTCTGGGTCGTCGGCTCCCCCGAACGAAACGTTCTCCGAAGGGGTGCCAGCCTCGAAATTGAAAGAACCGACCGACAGCGGAAGCGGCCCAGATACCGGCTACAGGAAGCTCGGGCTCGAAGATTTTCATTTCATCAAAGTCCTTGGCAAAGGAAGCTTCGGCAAGGTAATGCTTGCCGAAAGAAAAGGGTCACCGGACGAAGTTTACGCCGTCAAAGTACTCAAGAAGGATGTCATCATTCAGGACGACGACGTCGACTGTACCATGACAGAGAAACGCATACTAGCTCTGGCAGCCAAGCATCCGTTTCTCACCGCCATACACAGCTGCTTTCAGACCAAAGATAGGCTCTTTTTCGTTATGGAATATGTCAATGGAGGTGGGTGGTCTTGTCTTTTGCGAATTGGTTAAAAGAAAAACTTGATACGAACACCCCAAGAATGAAAGGTTGAGTTTTCACTAGATCTCCATCAAATTGGCGACACACCGGGAAGACCGGGAATAGTCGGGGAATTTCGTCTATCGGGAAAAAGTCGGGAAATTATGGTGAACCACAGAAAAAACTTGCTTTTTTTAAAATTGTTTTCAAACTTCATCTGTGCTTCGTAAATTCGGTTAAGCTAACTTTCAGAAATGGTATCGTTAAATTTCTAATTATTTGTGTAAAATAAACGTTAAGATCCAACTTTATATATTCAAGGCGCATAACTTCTAGAGCTTTTGGTCATAAAAGCTTCGTGGGAAAACGTCTGGAAATTCTGAATTTTTTGACGAGACAAGTTAGGTAATTTTATTTAGCAAAATTGTCGCAGCCCTGGTATTGTCGAGTTATTTAAAAAACAACGTAAAAATAAAAAAAGATTGGACTGGTTAACGTTTTCTAAGTTCGAAACGCATTCAAGCGAGAAGTTCTTAGTCTGGCTTATCAAGGTTGAGCAAATTAATAATTTATTTAAAATCGAAACGTACGTTCTGACAGTGAACTTTTAATGATCGACAGGTGATCTGATGTTCCAAATTCAAAGAGCTCGCAAGTTTGACGAGGCTCGTGCACGTTTTTACGCTGCCGAAGTTACGCTGGCATTACAATTTCTTCACAAGCACGGTGTGATATACCGGGATTTGAAATTGGACAATATATTGTTGGACCAAGAGGGGCATTGCAAACTCGCCGACTTCGGTATGTGTAAAGAGGGCATAATCGAAGGTGTCAAAACCACGACGACGTTCTGCGGCACCCCCGATTACATCGCGCCCGAGATACTTCAGGAACTGCAGTACGGCGCGAGTGTCGATTGGTGGGCGCTCGGCGTTCTTATGTACGAAATGATGGCCGGTCAGCCACCGTTCGAAGCTGAAAACGAGGACGATTTATTCGAGTCAATATTGAGAGACGACGTCCTTTATCCGGTATGGCTGACCAAGGAAGCTGTTGCCATTCTGAAGGGATTTATGACCAAGAATCCCGCCAAAAGATTGGGATGCGTTGCAGCTAACGGAGGCGAGAATGCCATACGACTTCATCCATTTTTCCGAGACATGGACTGGGAGGCGCTCGAGGCTCGCAGACTGAAGCCTCCTTTTAAACCGAAAATTGTAAGGATAATACTGATATACGGTGCAATTATTGCTCTGCTTGCATTTTATTATTATTCACACATTTGTTGCTTGTTTTATTTTTTTTTGATTTTATTTATTTATTTTTTTTTTTTGCATTACAGAAAAACAAAAAGGATGCAATGAACTTTGATGCCGAGTTCACGAAAGAAGAACCGGTCTTGACACCGGTGAATCCTGAAGATTTACGCTGCATAAATCAGGAAGAATTCAAGGGATTCTCATTCGTTAACACAGACTACAATCCCGCAAGACTTGCGGGCGAATAAACGCAGTTGATAAAAATCACTTGGATGTTACGATCAAGTAAGTTTTTTTTTTTTTTTTTTTTTCCTACCCTCTTCGTTGTTTTCAAGATATGTGTAATGTTTCATTGGTCGGACTGTACGAGAGGGTAACTGTTCGGTATGGGTTCAAATTAATTCAATCTAATTTCAATGAAAACGGAAGAAAAGCGTAAGCCGTGAATCGGAGTGAAAATTGGAATTTAAACAAGTAACAAAACGTATACCGCGATGGAACCTGGTGAGGTCTGATTTTTCATCTAATCTGTATACAATATAGCAAAAGAAAAGAAAAAAAAAAACGAAAGGAAGGTCAGATGATTTACGAGAAAATAAGCATATCGCAAATGTTTATATGTGACAGAGATGAAAGTATAACGAACGGTCAGGCTGCTTGTAGCTGATCGTAGAAAAGAGAGAGAGAGAGAGAGAGGGAGAGATAGCTAAGGTACTTATAATGAGTTAAGCGGAGTATGGAATTTTTTTTTTTTTTTCACCGCGAAACTCATCGGTATACACGATTTATTTTTGGATAAACCAGATGATAGGAAAAATCGAAGAAGAAAAAGTAGGTGGAGGTTGTGTTTCAATGCAGTAACATAATATAATGATCGACGGACAGTAGTTTATTATTTATTACGTTGACGCATTTTTTTTTATCTCGTTCGTTTGATCTTAGCGCGTTGCTGCTGGTAACTAGCGCGCACAAAACAAAAACAAAAAAAATAAAAAATGAAAAAAAAAACCGTCAACTACAACAAATTTTGCGCAAATATTTACCTCAAGGATAGCAACTTTTGGTAAAGTTTTATGCGAATATGATTGCAAGTGCACGAAACTTTAAGAATTATAGCCCATGCACAAAATTGTTGATAAAAAAAAAAAAAAAAAAAAAATTTGCGAGATCTGAGCTTTTTCAAACACGTTGTAAAAACGTTAGAAATTGTATTTAAAAAAAAAGGAAAAAAAAGAAAACAAAGAAACTAAGATTATAACTTCGGTTCGTTTAATTAGTCAAAAATTTTATCGATTGTTGCTTTTTAATCGTTAAATTTATAGAAAGGTTATTTAAGCGATTAGCGATTTCTGTTTTCCATGATTAATGCATTTTGTGTTTGTACATTTAACTTCCGCTTCGGGTAGAACCTGATGCTTTTTCCATCTCAGATTAGTTTTTTCAAGCCCGCGTGATAATATTATTGACAAATTTTATTAATGAGCAAATGGATAATAATTTATGATTTTATAAGTCAGGTTCAAAACCCCCTATTTCTTTGATAATGCCATAGTTTGTTACAAAAATATAGTATCTATTTGAACACAGGTATATACATATATATATATATATAATTCAAACAAGAGGAAGAGAGAAATAAAATTGAATAATAATAATATTAACAACAACAACAACAACAACAACACTTATAAAATAGTAAATATTAGTATGAAATTAAGGTTATATATTATATGCAGACCACAGGTGGTCTGACCAGAGTATATTTAAATTATTTTAGCGTACGCCTACCGTAAACATATAATGACCGTATGTAAAAGAATATTTCAAAAATCTAACAAAAATGATAAAAAGATAAATCATACACATATAACGTTTAATTAAGATACGATGCAGGCGTAAGCAGAGGAGGAAAAGAAAAATCAAGTTTTAGTATAAAGTTAAGATTAAAAAAAAAAAAAAAAAAAAAAAAAATAAAAAAACCCAAAAAATATATATATATACACATAGTCATTGATGCACCTTCCAGGATATTCGTACATGTTGTCTCTAGTTAGGTACCTTTAAGACTTGAAAACAATTCTCGACTCGTTGTACGACGGTGGAGAATCTATAAAAATATAAAATATGCGTTAATAAATAAGTGAACAAATTAATTATAAAATAACTATCGTGCGAAGGTCCGCCGAACGGTTCTTTCGATCGCAATTCGCTCGTCTGCGTCGTTTGCCGAGTTTCCGCCGCATAACCACAAGAACACGTTACAAGTTGTGTCAAGAAAGATGTGTGCATTAGGAATAAAGTGTGATTGGCGTACTTAAACAAAACAAAAGAAAACAAAAAACGGGAAAAAATACAAACAAACAAAAATAAAACTACAAAATATTGATAATATTATATTAACCATGGAGTGTAGAGATCTTATGGTATAAGATAGAGGATGAAAAAAAAGAAAACCGCTGGTTTACCAATCAAGCATTACGTATCTATTTATTATAAAGTTATTGCAAATCGAAAAGCCGAACGAGAGTCTTTGTCGACGGACGGTTTTTTGAGATGCACACGTTTGCCGTGCAAGTTATAAAAATGGCGGATGACGGCGGAGCTGGTTGCAGTTTGCCAAAAACCATTTGGATGTTTACCTATAATAATAATAATGAGATAAACGACAAATTAACCAACAAAAATATTACAATGTTAATTATTAATATTTAAAAATAACGATGTACTGCATACGTATTTATATATCATATACGCCGATAAATCTATGTATATAATTTATAAATATAGAAAATGTGGCACTCTATTGATTAACCGTACATATATTTATACATACATACGTATACATAGACGTATGTATATGTTTAAATATTGTAACATATATGTGCGATAAAATTATCAATTACGGTAGAGTTTTTCTTCTGGACCATTTTGTGACAAATCAGCCCCAAATCGTTACAAAATGGACCATAATAATAACACAGTATAATATAAAATGTAAAATACGATAGGATGAGTTTGAGTAATTCGATGTTATCATTACGGACTAAGGATTAGCGTGTCACGCACACGATCGCTTGAATTACTTACATGATCATTAACGTACTAACTACGTGTATAATAATCGGTATAATCGTTGTACCGTTCAAGCACCATATACGTACCATACATAAACACATATACATATACACAAATATACAAATATACAAATATACAAATATACAAAGAAAAATAAATGTATTGTATACGGAATTTAAATCTAATGCGGGGTATGCTTCGAGTCTGTGCGGGACTCGAATCATACAGCTTAATAGCGTTAGACTTGATAGTTGTATACGTATTATGTACAACAAGATATACGCGTTCTCTCGCCGTTGCGAGGAGAGGTGGGAGATAATTTGTACGCCAATCGCTCCGAGTCGCCGGACTTTCCAAAGCGATTCGTTCTATCCCTCGGCATATCTTGTACGGTGCAAGGTTTACCAAAGCCAACTTGAGAAATGATAGAAGAGGGGCGAACGAAAACGGAAAATGATTTGAGGTGACGAGGGCGTAGGACTGGAGGACCGGTTTCACACGTTATTCGTAAACGTTGCGTAATCGATTGTTTGTCGCACGATATTTTACCGTCGTAACGTCAGGTCATCAGCCTTGTCCTCGTCGATTTGCCAACCGATTCGAAACCAAGCCGAACATCGATTTACCCGAGTCGACGTCGAAAGACATCGAGGCTTTTCCTCGTTCTCTCGGTGACCTTTTTTTCGTGATCGGTTCTTAGTTTGTTTGCAAAAAAATTTCACCGTGCTAAAATTGGAAGACAATCGGGAGGGTGGTTATTATTCACGCGGTTCCGTTTAACGACTTTCGTCCAACCAATTTTCGAACAATCTCGCCATTCGTGACGAAGAATTAAACGGTCATAAAAATAACGTGAAAACGTCGAAGAGAAACGTCGACGTGCTTAGCAAGTTTCGAGCAAGACAGGCACTGCCGAGAATCGGAAACTAAAAACGACAGATTTAGATGCATTCTTGTATCTCTTGATAATAATCGTAACAGTAACAGTTATAGTAATGTTGATAATACTAACGCGAGCAACAATAATTATCGCTTACATTAAAAGTAGTAGTATCAATAAGTATCGGGTTGCAAATAAAGATTTAGAAAAAAAAAAAAACGTTTGCCCTATTACAAAAGGCAAGCGCGCGCCGCATTGACTGATGTCTAGTCAGAAGATTTAACAAAAGGAAGGTGTCACGTTGAACTTGAATGTTCAGTCGGGAGATGCAAAAGATAGAGACAAAGAGAGAATATTAGAGTAACACTGGATGTTTATTCTAATGATAATTAGAACTGTAATAATAAGAAACTAATAATAATAATAATAATAACAAAAACAACAACAACAGCAGTAATAATAATGATATTGAAACAAAAAATAAAAATTGAAGAGGAATAAAATTAATTGAAGTTTTAAAAAAAAAAAAAAAAAAATGGTTAGTCCGGCCTACGTTTAGTAACACAAGGTAGAGCGTTAAAAAGTAAGAAGGGATTAACAAAACTGTATTATACATATATAATGTATATACATATAGTATATGTATATACTATATACATGATATATCATTTAAAAAAAAGTTTGAAGAGAGAAAACAGAGAACGGAAGAAAGGTGGAAAAAACATAAAACAAACTTAACATAGACACGAAAACTTCTTTGCATTGAGTGCGTAGTGATCGTTAAAATAAGATGCGTCAAGTTTTGTTTTTTTTGCTATGAGCGTACGTGCGATAGATGAGTTTGCGGTCATAGCGAGCATTGCATATGTAGAATTGATGACGGTAAAAAAAAAAAAAAAAAGAAAAAGAAAAAAAAACGGAAAAAAAAGTTTGAAAAAATGAAGCCAAAAAAATATCTATGTTTTAGGTATATTTAGTAAATGTTGAATCTGGAGCGTAAAGAAGATAAATATAATTCAAACATTTCGCCTTGGCTTTTTGCGATGCTTAACTTTGTCGAGAAATCAGAATCGAAGAAAGAAATGTGTGTATATACCATATGTTCGTGCGTACATGGTTGTGGAATAGAAAAAAAAAAAAAAAAGAAAACAACAAATAAATAAATAAAGTTTAAAAAAAAAAGAGAGACAAGGAAAGAAAACAGCGGTTTCAAAGGGCCAAGAGTTCGTTTGAGGAAAAGATGGTTGTTTGTTTTTTCTTTATATTTTTCCTCGTTCTCGTATTCTTTGAACTTTCTTTCATTTATTAATATTAATTAATCAGAATTATGAAAAGCTTTAATAAATATATATGTCCATGTATGACGAAACAATTAATAATTTATAAGTCACGTGAACTATATATAGGGTATAATCACATGCAGTGCATTAATTATTGAGTGTTTTGCAACGATAGTCCTATATTTGTTGAAGAGAAAAAATTTAAATCACCTACTTATAGATAAACACATACTATGTATAATATTTATGTAATGTGAATGTAGGTACATAGTCAGCCGTAGGGCAAAAATGATTGTTGTGCGTTTTTTGTCGTGATGATGTTACATTATTACATGTGATTGGTTTACTTTTATTTCACTTTATTTATTTATCCTTTTATTATTTGACAATTTTTCGGAAGAGAAAGAAACGTTCTGAAAGAAAAAACACAGTAAGAAAAACGACGATCGTCGCTACATTTTTTCTCATCTATCTCTTCACATATTAAGACAAAAATAAGAGAGTCTGTTTGAGTTTTGATCAATCAGATCACGCGTTATTTTTTCTAGTTCAATCTATCGACTAATGTAATTTCTTTATTTTTTCTTCTACAAACGTACCTTGACACGTTGTTTATTCGGTATCTAGATTTCGTCTATATTTGATTTTTTTTTTTTTTTACAACCATTATTTTATCACCGTCATTTTTTACCGTCTATTTTTACCGAATTGACCGGTTGTAAAATCTATTAACTCTATATCTTGTGTCCGGTAATAATTAATTCACATTAGCTTGGATTAATCATTGTCTGCATTTGTGCCATTTTGTTTTCTTTGTTTTTTTTTTTTTTTTCCTTCACGTCGCGGTTTCCGATGATTTTTACAATTAGGCGAGTGGGAGTAAGAAACACAAAAAAATAAAATAATAAATAAGCATAATAATAGAAATGAAAATAAATAAGTGGTGAAAACAAAACAAAAAAAATATGGACATTTCAAGAATCTAGCTCCTAATTGGAGATTTTTAACATTATATAGTAATTATAATGATAATGTTATTAACTAATTAGGGTATTACTATTTAGACGGCTGTAAGTCCAATCCTACGTCACGCTGTCCCTGTTCGATGTGATTTTTTTCTATCGCCAATCAATAATATATGTACACGTGTCTGTGTATTATACATAATACATATATGTATTGTGTTGAACGTTACGAAGGTTAATAATTATATAATACATATATAATGTGTACATGTCCTTGGTCCGATTCCAAGACATTCCGGGCCACCGTTGTACTCTGCTGCCACTTGTTGGAACATTCGACTCAGATGCCATCGTTGGCCTTAAATGTGTCAGAATCAATCCAAGGGTCCGTATATACGTACTTGCGCATATGGAAAAGTAATTATAGAAGAGACAAACGCGCGCGCGCAAACACAAGGAGGAGAAATTTGTACATATAGGAGAAAAAACAAAAAAAATTCACGTGCTTGTGCTGTAGGAAATAGAGAAAATCTATACTTGTTGAAGATATGAAAAAACTAAAGAAAAAAAAAACAAAAAAATTAATATTTACCTCAAGTCAACGGTAAAACCAAGAGAAGAAAAAAAGTTAAAAAAAAAAAACATTGATGTTGAAAAGTAGAAGTGATATATTTAATACAAACAAAAAAAAAAAAATAAGCGAGGAAAGAAGCCAAGAGCCAGAAGTACGGATGAAAAATATTGGAAAGTGAAAGGTACTTGGAAATAGAAACTGAATTTAAATAAGATATGATGATAATATTGTTGCAATATAGCATCTAGGGAGAGAGAGAGAGAAGGAGAGAGAGAGAGAGAGAGAGAGAGAGAGAGAGAGAGAGAGAGAGAGAGAGAGGAGGGTTATTATTATTTTTGAAATTCGCGTGTAAGCAAAGAATCTTAATAACAATGTTTGACGCCAAACCTCCTGCTTGTTTAAGTGTTTATTATATTACATTGACTTGCATGGAATAAATTGATGAATAGATGATGATTATTTTGAAAAATTACGTAGAGATTCGACAGTTTGTCATGTAAACGTACCGCCGTCTCACGTCTCGTTTCATCATCGCGTCAAGCTTTGTTGCCAGAGAAAAGGTGAACCGATGAGAAAGAAAAAAAAATTCGGAAAAGAAATTTTGAAAAAAAAGTAATCTCGTTTTGTATTCTCCGTAGTGAAAGAGAAATGTCGAATCAACCACTGACATGCGATATGTCTCATTTGATTGAGTAGCCGTCCTGTAATTTCATGATTGTTTAAAAATTAGTAACGCGCTGTATGGCATATATATATATATATATATATCTAGGTACGTATAACGTGTGATAGAGAATATTGCGAAAGGCAAGAAAAACCAAAGGAATTTAGGCAGTCGAATGGAATTAATGAGAACATCGGTTACGGGCGTTAAAGAAAGTCAGCTGAAATATAATTGGAAACCGTACCGAGCGCGCGGATAAAATATGTCGAATGTTACGACAGTCAGGGAAGATTATAATTTTCACGCCAAGAGCTAAAGTGATTTTTATCTTATATTTAAACAGTCGATGCCGGTGCAATTTCTGTAAAGTGACTTATCAACGTTACAGAGTAGATTTTATTTTCTTACATACCTTCTCATAGATAGAAAAGGTAAAGTAACAAGAAACAAAGAGTGGCGAAACTTTAATTATTATTATGCCCAGGTTGTGTTTTTTTTTTTTTTTTTTTTTTGCGCGGAAAAAGGAATGAACACACACTGGCGTATTTTCACGTCTATGTTGATTATTATACTTATCTTATTTACTTCGTGTTAAGTCGATTTTTTTAAACAGGCATTACACCTGATCAATTATTCAATCAACAATTGTGGGGATATTGGCACAAAATGCAATTTTACCAAAGAATAAGTTTAATCGTATTTGTTGTTATTATAAATATATATATATATATATATATGTTTATATTATATATATATATATATTTAGTTATTTTTTTTTCTCCTTTTGTTTACGCTTTTGTGCCTCGAATGTACATTTTTTTTTTCCGTGCTAGATTTTCGATTTGTTTTGTCGAAAGAAAGAGAGGTAAACGTACATAATGTAGTACTAAATGTTATTAAGTTGCAAGAGAAGTTACAATTTAGTTAATAAGTTGGAGAAAAAAAGAGAAAGAAAGAAAAAATAATAAACTTGGCGCACAATCGTCTCAATATTAATCTCAAACTATTTGCGCTGTAAATCGGCTAAGCCGCTGTACGCTACAAAGTTTTTCTTTTGCTCCAGTCCGATAAGTATATTTTGATCTGCAAAACAATCCGCCGTAACTTTTTGCAGAGAGTCCTTGGCGATCTGTGCTTGGGAGTTTTGCCTAAAAGTGAGATAAATTTTATTTTCTTGAAATTTTGTAAAAACATCACCTCCGACGGTACTTCATGCTTATCAGCATTTCTCTACCTGTTCATATGCGATATCGGCAGAAATCCGATAAAAGTAAAATTGAAAAATATACCGTACGATGATCGGCACTAGAATAAGCGAGACGTACGCATCTGGAACAAAGAGAACAGCGTTATTTGCATATAAGATGTATACGTTTGAAATCTACGAGTAATGTCAGCGGGTATTTGGGTATCGTATGATAATAATACGTTATATTATATCGGTCAGATCGTTTATTATTTAAAAAAAAATGTAACAAAAAAAAACAACAAAAATTGAAAACAAAAAAAAAAAAACTATAACTATCCACATAGAGTGTATATATATATATATTATATATATATGAGATATATGTATGAATAATTAACTTATCTGCCATTCGATCGAAAAAAAAATAAACAAATGCTTTCGGTGTTCTGAGATGAGAGAAAACTGTCAAAAAACAAAAAAAAAAATAAATAAATAAAATTAAAAAAAAGTAATAAGCATTATGTATGGTATACACATACTACTTACAAAAGTAATATATACGCATGTTATATATCATCATGCATATGGTAACATAAGTAATAATAATATTAATAATAATGATAATATTATTGATTGAATAAATAAATATTAACGGTAATGTATTCATATTTCTGTTAGCAAATTGAGGTAATAATATTATGCTTTACAAAAGTATTATTTAACAAATTTTTACAAGTCCACGAGTACAATTAACTATATAACGTCTGTATTATGTTATTTCGAGGACATTGCCAGATATTGTTAATATTTTTTGATTTTTGATTTTTTTTTTCTGGTTCTACAACGGCCGAATGATTCCACCTATTATTATTATTGTTGTTGTTGTTGTGGTTGTCGTTGTTGTTGTTGCTGCTGCTGCTGCTGCTGCTGCTGCTGCTGCTGTTGTTGTTGTTATTGTTATTATTATTGTTGTTGTTGTTGTTATTATTATTATTATTATTATTATTATTATTATCATCATCATCATCATCGTCACCGTCGCTGTTAGAAATTTATCGCTTACACGTTTTCATCTGCAGGCGGAAGAATATTACAGTCGATTATTCTTTTTTTCGATGAGTCGTCAATTGTGTGTTAATTTTTATCTTTTTGCATCTTCCCTACAACAGCAAAAACAACAACAACAACAACAATTAAACGCATTGAAACAATATTCACTTAATTATATTGAAATCCTTATTCATAAGGACCACGCCGGTGCCAAAACGCATCATCATACCTACGATACTTACTATATAGGAGAATGAAAGTTACGTATAATTTATATTAATTAAATAAAGGGAAAAAAAAAGAATAATATCAACCACCTACCGTTTCGTAGAAATCGATAATATACAATACTGATATTCTCGATATACGTTACACACCGTTAAAAAATAAGCATAATTGGACGAATCCTAAGTTTCTTTCGTGATGCAATGTCCTCGGTATTATTTTCTTACGTTCGTTGTACCGCATAATTATTATCGCATGGAAGAGAATTTGTCAGCGTCGAAAAGAGGGAACGGAGAATCGAATGAAAAAAAAAAAATCGAAAAAAATACCCCAGAAAAACGCAAGTTGAGAGAAAGGATAGAAAAAATATTGTAACATTACCTAAGAGAGAAGAGAGAGAAAAAAATACGTTGTAAGTAACAAATACCCAAATCTATTGTATAACTATTGCTATAGAATAAATAAATAAACAAATGAATGAATAAATAAATAAAACTAATCTATATACACATATATATATATATATATATATATATATATATTAATAAATGCATAGATAATGTATATTGTACAAATATATAACACGCCGCATGCGAACAGTTGCTTTGCCGTTTTCCCTATCTGTGTAATGAAAAGAATATTATTATTTTACGCATGGGTGTTATACTTGTGCAAGAAAAGAGGAATATAATACACGATGAATATAGGTGTTATAATGCGAATAAAAGAAATTCTCCGGTAGATGAAAATATATTCATTGATTGAATATTTTCGTTTTACTTGCATAGGGTTGGCGACACGAGCAGCTGGTATTTGAAGCGAGAAAACACTGTTACTTGTCTGATTATTGTGTAAAAAATAAAAATGAAAAAAAAACATATATATATATATACATATATATATATATATATATATGAAGGAAAAACAAAAAAAAAAAAAAGAGTAGATAGAAAAGTCGTAAAATACATGTGTGATATATGATGGCATTACCCTTCGGCAAGAGACACGGGAGCTCGTGTGTATATTTTAATCCCAGTTTTACATTTTTTCCCATTTTCTCGAGTCATTTTTCATATCTCATCCTTATTGCGGGGAATTACATTTTAGACAATTACACTGTGTCATTGCAATATAATGATTTTATTATGTTCTTACAGGATTCGAGTATACTTATATAATAATAATAATAATCATAGTAGTAATAATTTATATACAGAGCGGTTTCGATTTATCGTAATATCATACACTAATATATAATTTTTAATAACATTTTTAACTAATGATTCATCACTCAATCGCTACACGTTGCATACGAGTTTATTTGTTTGTTTGTTTATTTTTAACGTTAATTTTAAATATAATATTATATATATCCCCACGTTGTTCTGTTTCCATGCAACAACGTGGATCACAGTCTATATTTTTCTGCATTCGCCGACACAACCGTTTAGCAATTGTTTAAAAGGTTTTCCATTCCTTATTACTTGTTCATTTTCCACGCAAATTGATAAAAGCTTTGCATTCTCTCGATATTCTACTGTTGTTATGTTTATACTACAATACCAGGATCCTTAGGAACGAAATAATGTTTCTCTTGTTTTGTGTCAAATTTTAATATCGTCATCATTCGATATCTCGACGAGAGCTAAAGCATTTTAACGCGCGGTGCTGAGAGAGAATTTTCATAAGGCCGAAATCAAGTAACAAGTTGAGTATTTACAGAGAAATAATTCTATCGAGGATACAATAATGAGAAATTATTCATTTGTTAGGCTCTTTAAAAAATATCGTCAGGTATAATATGATAACACTTGATCGCTGAATCTGATCTGTGCCGTCGAGAGGGACAGCTACATTGAATAATGTTTTACCGCCCGTTAGTCTTGTTGCCATATTAAAATATACACGTAACAAGTACAATATATATTTATATCTGTAAATATATATATATTTATAAGATATAATTTTATTTTTCCTTTTCTCATAACAATTCGCACTCGTTGAACGTCGTTGTTTTATCGGCGGTGCGGTATTTTTTTGAGATTAGAGAAACTTGTGCGGGGCTCGGTTTAAACTTTCGCACTTTGCGCAGTACGCGGAATAATTAATTTAAACATTATCTATTCACTGAGCCCTGAGATTGTACACTAACAGCAATTTAACTATACATTCGCGCCTCCCTTCTCAATGCTTTTTTTTCAATATAAATTCTAGATTTTTTTTCACTATAAAGCAATGCGAAATAATATTTTGAACCTACGATTACTATCTAGGAGTTTTGTTTTAATTTCAAGTAATATATAAATATTCATTGTAGCTATCAAGTTTATTCACTATACTTGTCTAACAGGGCTATTTCATTTTTACATTTAACGCCGTGCAAACTCGTTATATTTTGTTTTCTTCACTCCTGAATATCTTGCACTGTTTTTAATTTGGCAGTGTGTAATATTTTCTCGAATAATAATGATAATCGTGACATCACTGATAATATTAATAATGATACATAGTAAGTGTTGTTTAAATGCATTTTGGTACAACGTGACGCATCTAAACCAAATTGGTTTTTCAGCGGCTAATCGGTAAATACTGGAAAAGAAAAAATGAGTAGGCTTTACTGCTATCTTTCTTTTCGTTCATGTTTCGATGTACGTTTTACACGCGTGCGTACGTGCGACATATAATACGAACATGTTTATTTGTCTGATTGGTTTTCGTTTTCTTTTTCTTTTACAGCCCAGGCGCTACTAGCTAGCTATTATCTTCGATCCTTGTGCGTACGTTTTGTATCAACTTAGGCTGGTGCCAAGAATGAAAGATCAGTCATTATTCTAGTACCAGGATCAACGTCGTTTCAGCCTCTCTAAATACCAACGAGTAGCCGGAATTAACTGGCCTGAGAGTGTATCACCGGTGCCGGCCTGTGCAGCATAGACACCGGTCTAGATCTTCGTCCTCCAGCCGACGATGGCGGAGCCTGAGGCTGTTGACTGACCTGCTGCGCGATGGTCGAATCCCGCTTGGATACTTCGACCGGGGACTGAAGGACCTCCGTGTACTCCCTGATTAGATTTGATATTTGGAAAGCCTGCGAGAGGGAGAAGTGAGGTTTATTCAGAGACAAGTTGAGACAAATTGATAAGATAACAGTCGAAGATATCAGTTACCTGCGACGTTGTTATGATAACTTTGCTCTGCTTTTTGTCCGTCCCAGTAATGATCATCAGGCAATTGAGGGCTGGACTGAAACTAAGGATACTTCCGTACTCGTAGCTGCAGAGAGCGTTCCGAGAGCGATGCTCGAGTAAATGTAGACCCTTCTGGTCAACGGCAAGCCACAAGACTCTCGGCCAGTTGGACGTGAAAGACTGCATTACGTCGAATATCGTCGCCTTGTGCAGTGGCCAGGACTGAATCAAATTCAAAAATGCCTTCTTCGCCTCCGGCGGCGTCATTCCTCTCAGCGATTGGTGGTGTTGCAAAACTCCGTCGGGACTCAGATTCGGGACTAGTCGAGCCGGCAAACAGTGTCCAGCTATTCCCCGGTACTCCTGACCACCGGACAAACCCTCCTCGCAGTCGCCCAGTTCCAGCTGGGCTTGTAGAGCCGTCAGCATCATCTGGAATTGATGGAAAAACGTGAAAGGGTAAGTGCGGCACATTTTAACGACGAGGGAATTAGTAACTTTACTGTGACGATGCATGTTTAGGAAATATCGTTACTTTACACAACCGTGACAAACAAACTCTTTCAAAGTGGTTCTGAAATTGCGCAACAATGATTTTTACCCTGATGTTTTGTTACGTTAACGTTAATAATTTCATCCTCATTTATTTCAACCCTGTTCAATATGCCGACGATTAACCAGCGCGATTTACTCACCGCCTCTTTGTCCGTGATCGGGAATCTATCTGCGCGTAAATCGTGCAAAACCTGGTGATAGAGGAGCTCTTTCTCAACGGGATCGTCAAGGTTCATGTACTGGTCGAGAAACAGGTGCTTTTTGAAGAGGAACAAGTGATGCGTGTGCTTTCTCTGCGATTGCTGGGATTGTTGGGTGTGCGTCGCACTGGCTGTTCTGTAACGCTCCCATTTCGACATGACATCGGCTATTTTCTCCTCCGGAACAAGGGAACGTTCGGACGAACCGAGTTTCTCGTAAATCGCATATCCTGGAAAGTTAGAAAACATTCGCGTTACGGTAACGGCTCGGCACGATTTCCTTGTCAATTGAATCTCTACTCACCCATGGCCGTTTCCTCGAGTCCAATTTTCACCTTGATTATTTCCATCACGTCACGCGCCGTCGACGACGGATGAAATTCAACCGCGTGATACTGACCGTCCATGAAATGGAACCTAGCGTATATAGGCCGCCTGTTTATGGTGCACATGATTTCCTCTCTGCTGGGCGGCCACTGCCTCCTCCTCGTACCCTGTGTCTTGTTCAAACATTTCTCGGAAAATCTCGCGTACTTTCCCTCCTCCGTTACGTAGTCGCTGGCGCATCTCTTCAAGTGGGCTATTAAGTACTTTCTTATTATCTTCTGTGGCGGCAGAATGACCGAGCAAGCCAAGGAGAGAAGCGCCCAGTGTCTCAGGTTCACTCTGCTGTTTGGGTCGGGGTGGTCGGTAGTTTGCTTTATCAGCTGGAGATAGAGCTCGCCGAGGAGGCTCTCCTTGCGCATACAGCGCTCCATGATCGTCTGGATCAAGTTCACGTGCTCGTCCTCTACGCTCCGAACCGCGTCCCCGTTCTGTCCGAGTCCGGCGTAGGTCAGGATCAGTTGAAATACGCTCAGTGCGATCTGATCCTCGGCCTCCGGAAGCTTCGTCAGGCTTTGGGGTATCGGCTGCCTGCCGAACGCCCAATAGGCGTACGGAAAGCCCTTGTAAGTTTCCCCATGGTCCATCGCGTTCCCGTGTTCCTGGCGCAACTTCTCTATCCTATGCTTGGACAGCCGGCGCAAAGTGTTTCTGAGGAATCCGCCGCCCATGTCTTGAGGCTTTCGCAGTGCGTCCGAATCGACCAATGTCCTCCGACAGTTTACCAGGTTGTGATAGAGACGTACTCTGTCCTCATTCGTCATCCCCTTGACCTTTTTCACCGGTGCCTCGTTCTCCGTTATCCACCCGGCCAGGGCTGGACAGTAACTGACGATCAGACTGCCGATCTCATTTTTCTGTTTCGTCTCGAAGACGAAACACTTGTGCGAGCTGTCCGGGTTGTGCCTCAGCAGCGAAAGCGTGATAAACGAGTCGCTGGGGTCCAGCATTATGCTCTCGACATCCTGGTATCTGTACTCGGACAGCACGAACTTGTCGTCCGGCTTTATTAGCATCAGACCGTCGCAGTTTATTCCCAGTATCAGCTGATTACCGTAGGACCAATAACCCCGGTACGTCACGTTGAACATCGTCGTACCGTAGAGCGGATACTGCATCACGCAAGACAGGTACAACACTTTCGCGGCCAACTCGGCACGTCCAGCTCCGTACTGCATGTGGGCTTGGGCTATTATCGGCACCCAGACGTCGTCCCCTCGAGCTCTGCTTATGCGGTACGGAAGGAAACTGTCAACTTCCGCGTAGTAGTCGAGCCGATCGTTGTCCTTCGGATCCCCGAGTGCAACCTGAGCCTGCAGCCCGGCCAGTTGAAGCGCGACTTTTTCGGACACCGGAAAATCGTCGCACTGAAAATAAGAATTTGACATTAGTCTCGCGAATCGCATACCGGTGAAGGGCGACCTATGTGTCGATGCTACCTTGACGACGTTGTAGACTGCCTGAGCGTAGAGCATGTTGACCTCGACAGGATCCTGGGACAACTCGCGACTGTTTCTGAATAATCTTCGTTTGAATACAAACCGATTCTCGCCGCTTCCCAGTGTCGGATTGTTGCTTCGTCTCAGAGTCGAAAATGTCGACTGGGTCGTGTTGAGCTTGCATTGCTTCCTGCGGAAATAAATTCACTACTGTAAAAATAAATCCCTGCCTTCGAAGCTTGATTAACACGTTATAACTCACACTTCCCAGGCCGCAATCACATCGTAGAGGTAATCGTGGGCTCGGACGTGCTCCTCGCCGTCGGGTCTGCTCTGGTATATCGCCCATCCGTCGAGGGACCTAAGTCCAAGTTTCTCGGCCAATTTGGCGGCCGCGTCGGCCGCCGTGTCCGTCGGGTGTACGTCGATAGCCTTGGTTCTGCCGTCGAGGAAGAAAAAGCGGCAGACGATAGTGCCGAGTCTCCTCATCGCCGCGATCTCAACCGTCGACGGAGGAAACTGTCTGCAAGATACTTTGGTGTTCTTACAGTTGTCGACGCACCATTGAACGTACTGACGGAGTTTACCCTCCAGGGCAAGGTTCTTCTTGAGAAAAGACACGAAGTACTTGTAGAGGAGTTTGCTCGGCTGGAACGCGACGATCGCCAGGCAGAGAAGCAGCCAAACCCGTTCCGCCCATTCCGGATTCGGGTTGTTCGTCGCCTGACGCATGCACTGGACCAATATCTCGTCCCTGAGCTCCTCGCGCTCGATTCCATAGCTGATTATTACCTGGATAGTCGCGATCTCTTGCTCAAGCTTCATCTCGCCTCGCGTGTACTTGCACAAGTCCTGCGATAGGAGGTGAAAAGAAGTAAAGAGAAAAAATCAAGTCAGACCATCCGTGTTTTCAAGCTTCAATCGCGACCGAACTTACCCTGAACACCGAGCATGCGACGTTCACGTTGTCCGGGTCGTACATGTGGATGTGAGAGTTGGGTATGCTGGATCCCTTGTAGTACGTGACCATTTCGTACTTTGGTATGAACTCGAGACTTTTGCCGCGCGACTTCCTCGTCAGCGTGGCGATGATGGTGCCCTCGGGGGATCGCTCGTGATTGTTGAAATAGTTCTGGGCGAACTCGACGATGTCATGGTACGTGGCGTCCGCCTCCTGGACATCCTTGTTCTCCTCTAGTTCCTGGAGTTTCCTCTCGACGCGGAAT
This sequence comes from Neodiprion lecontei, assembly GCF_021901455.1. Classification (NCBI taxonomy): domain Eukaryota; kingdom Metazoa; phylum Arthropoda; class Insecta; order Hymenoptera; family Diprionidae; genus Neodiprion; species Neodiprion lecontei. Next base: position 359,455 of record NC_060266.1, read on the forward strand.
TTCCGCCTCTGTTCCCGCTCGGCGGGCTGCTGTTCGTGGACGTGGGAAGCCGGCGTCGGGGGCAGCGACTGCGACTGGTGATGGTGATGGTGGTGGTTGACCATTCCATTCGAGTTTCGAGAATCCGATCTGGGCGGCGGGCTACCGGCTATTGGCTCCTTGGCTATCTTGCTAGTGGGCACTGGAGGCGGTGAACCGCAGAGATCGCCGTTGCCGATCGTCGATCCGACGCCGATGAGCACCGGGCTGCTCGGCCCGTTCTCGTCCCTCGGCAGAACCGACTCGTATATCGGCTCTCCGTCACCCGTCGTCGAGAGACCGGAGCTGTTCGTCGCGCTCGGAGACTCATCGTCGAGAACCGCCGGCGGCGGCGGTGGAGGCGGAGGTTCCGTCGGCTCCGGGAGACGCGGCTGTGCCAGCTTCGCCGCCGCCCTTTGCTGTTGCTGAAGCACCGTCTCTGCGTTCGCCCCGCTCTGTCTTCGCTCCTCCTGCATGCCGTTCTGACCCAGCTCCATCTCCTGCTGGATAACCGTCTCCAGTTCAACGTCCAGGTCCTCGACCAGCTCGTCCATTTGCTCTCCGATCTCGTCGATTATCTGGTTACTCTTTGTCGATTGCACATCCGATAGGAACGAGAAGAGGTTGTCCAGGTCTACCGCCTGCAGTTCGGACGTTGCCATTTTCGAATTCAGCTGCTCGGCCATCTGGGACAGCGCAGCGATCTCCTCCTGCGCCTTTCTGCAATTGAATCAAAGTATTAGAGACCGTTAGAGGTAGGTCGACGACAGATATCGCGGCGAGGATCTAAATTCTTTGGTTAGACATTCCAAACTCGCATACTGTACAATATTTATTTTTATCAAAGACGTGCTGATGTTGAGGAGTTGTTGTTTTTGTTTGTTCCATCATTCATCGTGCCTGTTATAGTTACAGATTTGCGGGTTATATATCAGGCGTAGAATAGTCAGAAGAGGTTGTGTATTAATAAGTATAGCAAGACAGTAATAAATTGATTCAACGAAGAGACGGTACACGCAGGCATTTCACCGAACTTACCCTCGCTCCATTCCCATAATACCGTCGTATTGCGCGCTACAAGACACAAAGGGGGTACACGATAATGAAATATTGTCGTTCTCAAGTCGTCGTATCCATGTCCAATTCGATAGTCAATAATCAGATCGTCCTTGTTTGCACACTCACCTCTGTGTCTCCTCGAGCGCTTTCTTGTCTTCCATGTGTTTCCGTTCTTCCTCCATCCTCTCTCGTTTCCTCATCTCCTCGTCGACGCGTCGCATTTCTCTCAGAGCCGCGGCAACCTCGCGTGCAAATACGCCCCGGAGGTGGGACTGAATCACGACCGCAGCCCTGCGCTTCCTTATAAACATTATACGGAGTTTCCATCCACGGTAGGCATGCTGAACCTTTAGCGCAGCTTCTCTTACTCGTAAAAATTCTGGAAAATGTATAATAGAAAAATTGGATTTACTGTATCGTGAAATCGTCGTTGCCTCACGTATGTATATGTATATGTATTGTTGTTATTATTATTATACCTTTGCGCGCTGTGTAACATCGCCAAATCTTCTGTATGACGATCGCGTTTCTAGTCACCATTTGGTTCCTCGAATCTTCGAGAGGTTCGTGAACGTAGCTTCTAAGGAATACTTTCGTCCTACCGATCTGCCATTCGGTCTCCGGTATTCCCTGGCTTCGTATCAGTCGCCTGACAGCCTCCTTCTCGTCGTAGTTACCGAGTAGCCTGCCTTTGTCGAGACATCTGTACCTCGCGACGAAGTCAACGAATGGCATGTGTATCGGGAATCCTTCTTTCCTTATTCTGATGATGTCGAGCATACCCAAGTACTTTAGTTGGTCCAGCACCAATTGCTCGTCGTAATTGTTTGCCATCTTTTTCATGTTAGGTTTTATGCAACGCGCGTACCACGGCGTCGTCGCCTGGAGGACATCGACCAGTGCTTGAAGCTGGTGCCTGAACGAGTCGCAGAGGGTCGGTTTCCCCTTCGACGTCCCTCGGGACACCGTCATCGTCCCGGATCTGGCAACCGTGCAGCTCAGCAGGTCCTGATATCTCGTTATCTCCTGAACGAATTCGTTCGTGCTCCTTGACATGAAGTCGAAGAATACGTCTTGCTGCACGTCCCTGTTCTTATCGACGAATCCCTCGACGGTATAGGTCACGCAACCGGCGTAATGCTTCACACCGAACTCCGTCTCCCACTTCCTCCGGTCGTCACCCTTCACGTAACACGGATGGGCGTCGAACTCGGCATGTAAATTGGACAGGTAGGCCAGGTCCGATCCCTTCGGCATGTGGCACTGCTCGGTTAGCATCTTCAGCACGCATCGCGGCGGCTTCTCGATCAGCTCCAGGCACAGCGTGTTGTCTGTAAACTGGATGTGCGAGTACTGGATCTCCTCTTGACGGTACTAAAACGACGAAGTAGAAAAGAAAAATGACCAGCTTATCGAAACCGTCGAGGTATATCAAGGTACGCCTAAACACGATACTCACGATCTCCTGCTCCAAGGCGAATACGTAGTGATTGAAGAACTTGTGGAGCTTCTCGTTGGTGTAGTTGATGCACAGCTGCTCGAAGCTGTTCGCGGCAAAGTTTTCAAACCCGAAAATATCGAGGACTCCGAGGAACCGGGAGCTGTCCTGACCGGGGTTAGTGCAGTTGTTGATGTGATTGATGAGCCAGGCGAAAGTTCTGGAGTAGAGTGCCTTGGCCATCGCATGTCTGTTTTCTCTAGCCTCCTGAACCTTGAGCGGAATCTCTGTGATGTTGCCCCGTACGTTGATCTGTCGCACGAGAACAACTCGGGTCACGTCCTCGACCTGGAGACCGAGGAGCGGGGCGACCGTGGCGACGATGTCCTCGTCGTCTCGGGTCACCTCGCAACGCTCGCCGTCGACGTCTTCGAAGCTGAGGTTGCCCAGCCACAGTATTGCCGACAAGACGCGGAATATTCCCTCGCACATCTCGGCTGGCACTTGTAGGACATTGAAGGCTAGCCTCAGGGCGTCGAGCTTGCGCGAGTCCGAGATACCGTCGATCTTGGTGCACCCGGACTGGTTTAAGTACTTGTAAAAACTCGCCGGTCGCAGCTTGTACTGATCGGCAAACTCCCGGTTGCTCGTTCCCGCCTCCACCAGCTGATAGAATACGTGGTAATTTCGCTCGAACGGACTCTGAAATGTTATTCTACTCTGCTCGAGGAGGTAGTCCTGGATTATGCAACCCTTTATCATCCACTTGCTGTCGAAACAGACTTGCATGAATTTTCCGAACCTCGAGCTGTTGTCATTTCGAACGGTCTTTGCATTACCTGCGGCACGTTCGAAAATAGCGGGAAGATAAATAAATACGAATGAAACGAATGCATAAACATCGGGGAAGGTTCCGTTGCACGGACAACGGCTTGAGTCGTCTTCTTACCAAACGCTTCAAGTATCGTGTTCGCCTCGAGGATTTGCTGCTCAACCCACGTGTCGACGTTACTGGTAACTGAGCACAAATACTGCAATATGAATTTGGTCGTTTCGGTTTTCCCGGCGCCGCTCTCGCCGCTGATTACGCAGGATTGATTGCTCTCGGTGTCCTGAAGCGAGCGATAGGCCGCCTCGGCTAGAGCGAAGACGTGCGGTTCCAAAGCTCCCATTTTTTGTCCATGGTAACGGGTGACGTAATCCTGCGGGTGGAGGTAGAGGTAGAGGTATAAGGGGGTGACAGCTTCTCGCCCTCGTAACAACATTACAAGAGCGATGATGACGATGATGATGTAAGGCTAAACGTTTTCCCTACTTCGCGACTCATCGTCATCATCATCGTCCTCACATCTCGACTGTGCTTCGCTTTTTCCCCTGTGGCATCGTCGTGGCTTAAAGTGCAGCCCACGAGGGTTGAAACGGCCCTCTCGCTTACACGCTTGACTCCTAACTAGGTACTTCCTTCTTCACGCTGCACTAGCCGCAGCCATGCAGTGACATTTTAAGGCTCTACACCTCGTTTTCTACTCCACAGGGTACAAGGCTGGGACTGAGGATACAAGATTTGAGGGTCGCAGGGTGAGCGACACAAGTGCCCCTCTTGTCAGGAGGAACAAGATGATAATGATAATGACAATGAGTCGGAGAGGAAGAGGAAACGTGCAACATTTCCCTCGACTCTTCACGTATGGTTTGCAGACTAGGATGTGACATTATCGAGCGAGGTGATGGAACATGCCGAACCCCACTGAGTGAGTAAATCCATTCACAGGCGTTCTTGGTGAAAATGATCACTACGATTTTCTACGAATTTTTAAGCAAATTGGGACATTTCGTACACAATTTTTAAGGAAAATTAACAATTCTTCACAAAAAATTATGCATGTTTATAACTTTGTAAGAAACAATACGAAATGTTCCAATTTCTGTAAAAATTCGTAGTAGCTGTAGAAATATTTACCAGGGGTACCAATACCGCAGCTGCAGAATATCGCACCGTGAATTTTAACCCCACGAATGAATGAACGGCGGGGTTCCATTCTAAACCCGTTCTAGCTATTCGTACATATATATATATATATATATATATATATATATATATATATATATATATATGGTATATATGACATCCATACACGTGCCATGCGCTCGGCGGTTCGCTCGGAGCTGGGAACGATCAATAGAAACCCGCCCCGTTAACTTTGACCGCCCTAGCGGCCGGATCTTCGCCACCCAGTTTCCCGTGGATCTCCTCGAGGGCACACCCCGTTTTAAAGGCAGTCGAGAGAGGGAAAATCACCGGCAAGCAACATTTATTGCTGCAGAGCGGCGGGGGACTGGGATGATGAATTTCCGCTAATTATTCGCGGACTTTCATGATCATCGATCCCATCAGGCTGAAGTTTGAACGTTATTGCAATGATGTATATCTTTGGAAAGAGTCGTGTTATTTTGCAACTTTGGGATTACCTGAAATTTAGTAAACTGTTAATACAGCATACATCAACAAACTCAAATTTTGTAAATTCGATTTCTTCAGGTATTCTGAAGGTACAAAACAGTAATTCTTGTTTCAACGTCTCCATATACATTAACGTTACCAACTTCAGCCTCGTTCGATCCGGCCGCTCCACACCCGTTCGGTTCCTTTGCACTGCACCCTCGCAATTGGGGTATGAAAATCACATGCGTCTGACCCCCGAAGGTGAGGCCGATGTGTAAACGTCGGGACCTGCACGCGGTTAAAACGATCAATCCCCGAGCAATGTGTCAGTCCGCAAGCATGTAGCTTTTTTTTTTGTCATCAACTATTTTTTTTCGTTTCGCAAAGCGCCTCGCTAAGTACTCTTCACTTCAGAAATTATGAAGCAGACTATTCGAACGTGGTTGATGGTTGATGGTGTGCTCCGGTTTTCTGACCCAGTTTGTCATATGCTGCTGCTGCTGCGAAGGCGGAGCGAAATGCAGCGTATAGCAGATTGCACTTGTTAACTCTGTGCATGGTATACGTATACATACATTATACCTATGTGCATATTTCTAAAGCGGAATGTTCTCTTGTGTAGTATATTATGCGAAGAGGGGTAGAATGTCGACGTTATACGACGTAGCGCTGTCGCGAATTTTAAACGCGCGCTCTGTGTTTCCTTCGCAATCGTTATATGCGGCTTCAAAAATTTCTTCCCTATACAGCCGGAGAAAAACTATAGAAAAGGAATTTCCTACGCAGCTGCGATCCTTTGTTGTTTACTTATCTTGCGCGACATTTTCATATTTTTACTGCAGTTTTGCGGTTGGGTTCCGGTAACGTGACCGCTGCTGATATCAGTTGTACAGAGTTTTAAACTGTTTTACTGGCAATAACGCGGATAATCTAAGCATATTACGATGTTATTTTTTCTTGAATTTTGTTGAGTACGCAGAAGCAGACTAGCTGAACACGAGGAAGAGGGCATCGACTCGATTACGCGCATTCCGACCCTGCGACCAATCTTGTGGCCAGATCTTGAAAATAGTCGACGTATCATTCACCTCTTTTCGCCGCGTGGCCTCGGCTTACTTTTATTCATTTTGGATAGACTGCACTGCAGCCAACAAACCTGGAGATAACCTTGCAAAACTATGATTATACTGTCTGAAAGCGATCAGAATTATTATCCACGTAACACAGCCTTCCCTAAGATATATAATTATATATAGGAAGTAAAAGCTGTGTGATTTCTGTTTCCTGTTTTCGTACCGCACACACTTATAGGAACAGGCGACAAGAGCGCGTGATGTTACGGTGATCCGAGATTGGACCGTTGGAAGGAAACAAGAGTGATAAAGAAATCAGGATCAAGGTGATCGGTCGCTGTAAAAACGGTTCGACCTTGTATCGCAAATTCTGTCCACTCTCTCTTTCGCTTATCGAGTAATCGAGAGAGCGTATTTGAACGGTATTCGAATCGTGCCGAGTACGAGGCAGGAAGTTCCGATGAAGTTTTAGGGGCGTTAGAACCAATAATACGGCTAAACATAGACTTGGATATTTAGAGGAGCACCCTGCACCTAGTTGCGAGAAAAAAAAAGTTTAAGTAGCGCGAATGACAGAATGAACTGTACCCTCCCACTGACGGCTGTATTAAGTACCACGGCGAAGCGCATACATTACACAGCTTATACCGAATTCACGATTCTCTCTCGGCACCAACTTATTATACATATATTACTATTCTCAAGATAGGACTTCCTGTCTCGACTGGCGGGTACACCGCACGCGTTCCATAGTCCGGAAGCACGTGGCTAGCGCCAGCGTTTTACGTACGTACCGCGTTGGTGCGCCTTTCTTGTAGTTGTGTAGACATTTTCTCGCGCATAGGTTCCAAACTCGAGTTAATTAAATTATAGCTACGACGCATGGTTAACTGGATGCACGTCTAACTGTGAACGGATGATTATATGCATGAAGGAATATAAAACGGGTATGGGTTGGCATTCGACGCTTCTCCTTACCGATGTGTAGATGTCGACTTCCTTGTAGGGATTGACGGCAATCAATATGGACCCGGTGTAGGTCTGTGAGGAAAAGTTTCAAGTTAAGGAAAACTTACGGTTTATAAATATAAGGATAGACGACAAAACTCGGCAACGTTTATATGTCATCTATTAACAGGCCTGATATCACGTGTGTGTCACGTACGTATTGGGCTACATTACAAGCAGGTATACACCTATGCCGGTGACTGCTGCGAATCGATGAAAGAGCCAGGCCGGCGAAATGAATGACATTTGAATCGCGTGACACTGGAACAACGGGGAATGGCGTGGGTGTTAAAAGTCACCCCGGTTCCCGGTGGAGGATGGAGAACATAAGGACAACCTCGTCGCCTCGTGATCCACATACCCGACGGGTGGAAGGCTCGAGGCACGTCGAGATCCGTGGCGCGGAAACCGAATCAGTAAACTGCGACGGACTCCGCTGGTTGATCGACCATCGGCGACCGGTCGAATCCCGTCAAATGCAGTTTGAAACGGAACCGTTTATCCGGGTATCGTTGGTTCGGTATTAAGTTCCATTGGCCCTTCCGGGCTCGCCGATCTTTGCCTCTTTTTTAAACCTTTAAACAACGGGAACACCGGTATACGGGGGCGACGCATGATCGACACTTTATCCATGATAGTTTTAACATATTAGATACCATTTTTATGCATTTTCTGAAAGAGACCAAGAACCCTGAAATCCCCATCCACTAAAGGTTAAAACTCGTCTAGACGCCAGCGTGTTCGGGGCTGGGACTCCCTCCCGTTCATCCTTTTTCGAACGTTACACGTACCGTTTTTAGTTACGTCATGTTTAGGGGTAGCGGAGTCTGCCGCGTGACTCATTCCCTGCCTTGCAGCATGCCGAGTAGAGCGTTCCAAATTCAAACGAACTGCCCCTGGAGACACAGGGTTTCAATGACGCGACTCTCGAGTCACAAGCTCTCCTGCTTATGTCGTTAGACCGCAAAGAGATTGTCGCGAGATTGTCGGTGTAAAAAGCAGTTTGCTTTTTCAATCATAAATGGAAAGAGGACGAGTGGACGGGCACATGGCTTTCTTATTAAATTTGCCGGTGCATTTTAACGTTAAGCCAATCGAACCTCCACACAATAATTAGAGCCTGCCTCGGCTGGGGCAAAACGGCGCGTATGTAACACCACGTGGCGCACATACACGCACGTATCTCTGTACCTGAGGCAATTATGTCATCCGGTTTTTGCGTACGCCGTTAATGCTCCCGCCCCCGCAAGCTCTCGAGCCGAGTTCAACGCTCCAATCAATGCACGCACCGGGTTTAAACGAAGGAATTAAATTGCGCTACGCGTATCTACGCGAAGCGGAATTCATTCCGGAGACGATTCGGTTCCAGTGCGTTATTCACGCCCCGCGATCTGAACTCTGAACCATCGGTAGGAAATTCCCATTAACAGCTGAAAGTGTTTGAACGTTTGGATAAATCTTATCGCCGTATGTAAGAGGAATTGAAAATTAGCTCAAAACGAGACGTCGACGATGATTTCCACCCACCGCCTCCTGCCGGGGTGGCGACCGAATATCACCGGGGTCACCGCCCCCAGGGTCCACCGCTCGCCCTCTGCCTGTTTCTCTCCCTCCGGGTGCGGTATTCTATCCACGCACCCCTTGCGGCGCCGTGGGTCTCGTTTTTGCATCCCCCAGCATGCAGCGCGTCGCGCACGGGGTTGTCCGAGTTCACCGACCGTATTGCGGACTGCTTGTCTTTCGGACTTTCAACAACGCAAGCGTCATTGCTAATATCGCAGTTTTTTTTTCCCCCAACTTTCAACAACGTGTTAAAGGATACATATATTTGGTCGCGTTGGTAGCGGACCTGCAGGTTCCTGTTTATTCCGGTCTCGTCTATGTCGCTGATCACCGTCATATCCGAGACCCCCATCTCGGGCCTGGAGCCTGTAAAAATAAATACGTAACAACGTGCATGAGTCGATTAAATGAAATTCACTCGTTCTTCAGTCACAATTATTCGAATCACAAAATGTGTCGGTAATCTTCTTTGAATTCGGTGCAAATCATTTGTGTACCTACTTGAAACCCTCGGCAAGTACAGGAAAGTGTGTCGACTGTACTTACAGTATCAGAATATTATAATCTATCGCTCAGAGTCACTTTGCACGGTCAATCGTAGCTTTCAGCGTTGAAAGTGTTTACCGAACAGGAAGTAGCCGTTGGGTTTGGTCTTACCCAAATGACGCAGGCCAGATGTGTTCCCAGCCGCAAGAGTATGACGTGCACGTCGGTTACTCGAGATCTTTCTTCGCTGTATAATTATGATGTACGATGAATAATACAGCAGCGTTATGTTTTCAATTCAAATTATATTTTTTTTTCAATTTTTTTATATTTTTCTCCAAGCAAATAATTCCGGCACAAATCCAAACTAATTCAAGTCAACTTGACTTAATTTTCCATAGTACAATTGTTTCTCCGTTGATTTTCAATATTTCAGTTAATTCTCATTAATTCGGGTGAATTACAATCAATTCACAAACCTATTGACACATGAATTCGGCGAGTTGTTTCCTCCTCGATTATATACCTAGGTACCATATATACGTAGAAGACCTTCGGCAATAAAAAAGAATAAAGTCGCGCAGGTGGTGGACAGTGGAATCGCAGTACACGTAACGCTTCGGAAAGCAAAGTACGTATCACGGGTCTCGAGACATTCGTGGCGCGTGCTGCACCTGTAGCAGCTGGTAACCCTTGGGCTTGGCGCGTGTCCCGATCAGTCTGCTGCAAGTACGTTATAATAAGACAGGGAGGAGGACGACTCGGTGTAAGAAAGAAATGGCTGCGGAGTGGAAGCAACCGAAATGTTTCGTCGCGGCGAGATAACTGTTGGGTGAAATTTCAATATCGACAAAATTTTCCGGAAGGCAGGACGACGAATGCTGTCAGAAAACAACGGGGCAATAATGGGCACCGAACCAGAGAAGTATAGTTCCTTTTACCAAAGGGCTTGAACGGAACTCGATCTCCTAGGACTCTCCGGGTAACGGCAGTAAATTCTCCGCCATAATTCTAACTCGGTTTGTTTTTCTACTCATTTTTATGCGTCTGCATATCCTGCATATTCCTTATCGCTGTGGCCAGATCTACGTAGGTTTTCCATCTTGGACGTTCGTGAACGCACCGTGCATATTTTGCCTCGACGTCGGGACACTGCGCAGTTTCCAGATCGCCACGGATTTTTCGTCAACTGACTTTGCGTGTAACGGGATGGGTAGACTGTAAAACTGTGATTCGATTTTGGAAAAAGAAACATACTCATACACGAGGAAATGTGAACAAGAGGCAAGTACCTTGAACCCTGGATTTGATAATTATCGATGGAATTCTGATGTCGTGTTTTTCGAACTAGGCAACGAGAGCTTACGTCGTGTAATAATATCGAACCTGTAGCTTCGGCCGGAAAGACATCCGCGCATTGCGTACGTAATCTTCGCACTGCGGGTTGGAGACGAGTAATTGACTATCGCATATGATGTATGTCCGCTATTTTGCTCATTCGCGTATCTAGAGCCATTGTACGCTGTTATTTCACTCCGCTATTTACGCATTATCGCTGTTGGAACCGTTCATTGCGTCTTAACGATAAAGTATTCATTTCCAGTCTTTTCCCTCTGTATCTAACAGACAGCAGCGATTTTCACACGATTTCGAAAACTCCCCGCGAAAGACAGACGGAATTGCCGACGATTATAAGATACGGTACTATCTGGTAATACCATTGCAGTCGTTCTTTAGTTTGCCGTTAAGAAAGCTTTGCCACATTAACGATGACAGTTGTTGTAAAAGTTTCATAACAGGGAATGAGAGAGAAATGGAAATCGAAATAGAAATAGAAATAGAAAGGCATTTATTATTATCCATGACAATGTTGGACAAAATTAGACCTAGGTACAGAAAGAACTTAGGACTAATTACAGAAAGAGAGAGAGGGAGAGTGAGGAATAGAGAAAGAGTTGCCAGAGCGCAGCTTTAATTCTACACCATGTTTAGTTTGAACAATCAGCGTTTATATTTAGCCGAAGCAGTCCTATTCGGGGAATCGCTTGCCGACGCTTCGGGATCGGCAGTCTGTTGGTTCCTCAGCTTGGTTCTGTGTCTAGCTCTACACGCAGACACTACGGAACATAGGTAGGTAGGTGGAAGGTGGTAGTGGGTATATAGTAGCTCGCAGGGCGGGCTACTTGACAGATGGTACCGTACTTCCAAACTCTCTCTCTCTCTCTCTCTCTGCTCCTCGCATCCCCCTCATCCACCGTTGTTTCGTCCCCGCCCGGCTCTTCGTTTCCTATAAAGGTTTGTTGATTTTTTTCCCTTCCTTCTTACAGTTGCTCTCTCCGTCTTCCGTTCTACGTTTTGTCTTTTCTTTTTTCTAAAATTCTATCCGCGTGCGCGTATTTACATTGAAAAAAAGGAAAAAGTGAGAGCCGCCGAGCAGGAACGTGGTGCAGCATGAAATGGTAATAGAATAAGAAAGGAAATTTCCTCCGCCAATGCACTCCGCACACGCCGGTCTCATCGCCAGCTCAATTAAGAAAACCTCCCGAGGCGTGTACCTGAGGCATGGTTTTCAAGTGACGAAAGCATCAGGAATCCTACGAGCTGCGTAAACCGAAAGCATATTAGATACATCGGTTAAACAGAGTTCCTCGTTTCCTTTTTCCGTTATTTCCGTCTCGGCTCGGACCCTTGTTATCTATGTGCCGCGGATTTATACGCCATGCGTCTTTTAATCTCTATTCCTCTGTCAAGTATCACTACGTGCACGTAGGAATATCCGATTTCCTTCTAAAACGCCGAGATAGCGTACAGAGGAACCAGGCATAACTAAAAGCGATAAGGTATATCAGCTTGTCTTGATGGCGCAGGTATGCAGCAACAGGGTGAGGAGGGGGAATTATCTCGGAGGTGCGATCTAGTGCCCCTCTCCCGAGGCGTAAGAAAGCTCGGAGATCCGCTATTGATATTCTCCAGTGAGTCACGTCGCCGTCGCCAACGACGACGACAGCATCCCAGAAGGGGAATCCCCGGAATTTCGTGAGTGCCCTGCACGGCTGAGTCACGCTCTCACTTACGATTAACTCACAGGTATAAATCATACCCTGAAAGTATTTAGAGTCGCACTCTCTTCGCCAATGAATGGGGACAGCCATGACGGCAATGTGAAGCAACGCTGGGTTGTGCGAGTCGAACTCTCCGTATACGTGAACTGCTGCGCGCGAGTTATCAGAGATGAATAATTCTTTCCGCTTGAATTAGATCTCACCCCCTTCTTTTTTTGTTCATTCGTACTCTTACTTTCATATCCAGATTACGGCAGTAAAAATACCAAAGAAAATTATAACTAAGATGAATATTAAATAATTGTTCCAAGTTTTCTATCCTCGGCATGCAACCTTGAAACAAACCGAAACATATAATCGCGTGATAATTAACTATACATGAATGAAATGTGACAAGGAAAGGAAATGAAACGAAAAGATAATTAATTATATGCGTCTGCGGTGTAGTTGTGTATAGTACATACAGTTTGTAACTGGGTCAGACAAAATATGTAAATGGGGTGACACGAGAAAAGGATAAAAATGAAAAAAGGAAACGGTTTTTTGTTTCGACGACCAGCAATGCAAAGGCGTGTGTCCTTATGGTCTCGTGCAGGGTTTGCATGGTATACCTTTATACAGTATCTACGTATGTACATATATATGGGGCGGAAAAGAGGGGGATTGGGCTCAGGCATTGACAGCTGTTTCTATCTGTATATGTATATAACTATATATATACACTATTGGAATATGTACTATAGGAATAGTCGTTTCTGTGTATGCGTTTAGGTGACGTTTAGGAAAAGAGGATTACTGCATCATTAAGGAAATGTACAAGAAAAATTTACGGATAATATTGAAGATGAATATATACGTTTCTTTTTCCATTTTTTTTTTTTACTTTGTCACAGTCACTCGCGAATGAGTGGAGTATTTGACGAAACTCCGAATCATAGGGGGGATGGAAAATGCATCGCAGCCGAAACGTGTGTTCGACATATTTTGTATGGGTATGACTGAAAAAATGTCATATGTGTTGCCGCGTGGAGAGATCCACCCTTGACAGTTGTCAATCGGACGGATTGTAGCGTGCTGCTTACAATGCGCATGAGAGCCGAATATCAAACTTGAAGAAATGAGGGTGAACTTGTTAGGGCTATAAGTCGTGTTAAGAGTGCGTTTGGAAATTAATATTTCTTCCTCGACGATGAATGAAGCCGGTCTGATTTTTCTGGAATGATTGCGAGCATTCACGATTGTAAAATGGGAACGCGTGAGGATGTGACGAATAATAAGTTAACTCACCCTGAGTAAAATGCTTGGCAACCATGCTGGTGTCGTAGGTGGATGAAAAATATTCACCATTAAATTCAATTCCAATTATATCGTGGGTATATACGTTTTTGTAGATGTTGTGTCAACGTATAAAAATCACCGGTCGTCGTTGATATATATCTCGACGCGTGAAACTATTACAATATTCTATTTGTTACAGGTACTTTAGGAAATAGGAAAAATAGATGATCATTTCACCAATAATCACATTGTGCTTTGCAATACGAGACTTGAATATCGCATTGTTACTTTTCTTAATCACACACCCGAGGTCCACTCCCGTAACAATCGCGCATGTCCGACCATCCGCCACAATACTACCCAACTAAACGCAGGCGGCTTCGGTTTCTCTGACCTCATCTTCGAAATCCTGAAGCTTGCTATCCTTGTTCGTTCGAACGCCGGCACTCGTAGCTCGCTCTGTCGTCGTTTTTATAGGATACCGTGCTTTCACTGGAACATCCTCGAGGGCACCACGGGTTGGCCGAACGTCCGTTTCACCGCCTCACTCTATGCAGTCGGTGTTACATTAAATTTACGCATTTTACAATTAGGCTTACCCCGTACGTTAGCTAATTGATAGATATAAATCGTAGTAAGCTTATACAGTGAAGACGAAGCAAAGTTGATCGAAACCGTTGTACTTTTCTACCTCTTCTGCGTGCGTTTTATAATTATTGCAAAAATACGAGTAAGATTACAATCAAAACCATGACTCTTGAACTTTGAGTAGTATAATCAATTACGAACAATCAATCGCAAGTAAAATATTGCAATGCGCCTAGCGCGCTTATAAACTGCTACGCGACACACGTAATGGGATGTTGGGTTGCCTGAGAGCGCTAGCGCAGGCGTCTATTCCACATAGGTATACGTACCGTATATGTATACGTGCACTAGCTCTAATGGTTTCCGTTAATTAGATTAGCACTTGTAGCATTGTAGCTGGTATCGCGCCGACTTTAGTTGTCGGCGCACCTGTCGAGTAGTAGTATGTTGAAATTTCACGAATGTGCCCAGTAACAAATCTAAGTAAGCAAGTTCGTTCTTTTGCAGTCATTAGAAAACGATCAGCATAGACGGAAGGCAGCAGATAACAATGAAATTTTGATTTCCAACCGTTTTCGGCTGATCCTCAATAGGTTTCGAACCGTTACATTGGGATTTTAGTGTTAGTATTATAACAAAGAGGTTAGGATGGTTAACGTTGTCTTGCGATAGATTACGTGAGGGGAAAAAGACAATTATGCAAACTGTCAAGGGAATGAAAAAACCAAAAAGATACAAGTTTAATTCTTTCTCTCCCTTTTTTGCTTTTCATTCCGTAATAGACTCTCATTACAGGTACATAGGATTTGTATTGTCGTCCAGAGATCTGCTACTGATTTGCTCCCGAGCCAAAAACCACAATAAAACATTCTGCCGACAGGAATTGCTCCTCAGAGGATAGAAATCCGTTCCTAATGCCATCTCATACAAGTTACATGCCTCCAAAGCAGCTGAGATTCGCTATGAAGATTCAGAATCTAGCAAGAAATAAAATACAGGTGATTGTCAGCACATGCTGCTCAATATTCCACAGTATACATCACAAACAAAAATTTTTCAATTTTGGCTATAACACTAACAAATATTATTTGTCATCCTTAAATTTGTAATCAGATACTGTGTCTGCAAGTTACAACAATACAAATAACTCTGACTTACTTCTGAATTCATGATTTTGTATCTGGTCACAGTGATCGACACCTCACTGCAGTTGGATGTTCTTCAGGTCATACCGACACGAACCTGGTACTATTGAAACCGTCAGAGCAGTGTCCAAACTAAACCCGGAAAGACTACTATCTAAGATCAGTTTGTCGCGAAATATCAGACATCAGTACTTCGACTTTTACCATCATTTCACCACAGGAAGGAATTCAGAAAAAGCAAAATCAGTCACATGCCTGTTTCGAATGGCTGTATACATGTGATGAATATGTTGAAGGGCGAGTTGAAGCAGCATCAAGGTCCATCGATAATTCCTGAGGAATAGCTTCTACTCCTGATAGCAAACTGGAATTCGAAATTTTCAATTATTTCATAAAGTAGACATACGTACGAGACAAGAACATTTGTTTTAGATATTGTTTCGTCATTTTAAGTGGTATATTCGAGTCTGAATTATTTCCTCGAGTCCCGTATAGTGAATAAATATAGAAATGTGCAATAGTAATTATAAATTTAAGAACTGCGAATCTGATATATGTAAAGCTGCCAATATTTGCAGAGTTAATTCTAGTTTCCTTTTTATTGTTCATTCAGAGTTAAGCAGAGAATACAAGTGATAGTGATAAAATTATGAAAAATAAGTTACAAAAATGTCTTAAAAATATAATGAATGTTGGCTTGTGATAAGTGGCTTACAAAAATATGCAGAAAAACAAACTTATCGAATAAATATTGTCTTAGTTCTTAATTCTATAGTAGTGTATAAGTATTCTAAGTATTCCCGGAATGTACAGGCTGCGTACAGCGATTATTAGATGGATTATAAATACATGAGTAGTTGGTGTGACTGTTTTTCGGTTGGATACAAATTTTACGATAACTTAACGGCATAGAGAATGGTCTGAGAAATCACATTTTGTACTGGTCATGTACTAGATACGACCATGGAGACGTAAAATTTCTTCCGCTTGTGTGACATTTATTTAGTTCGCATATCCACATAATTTTGCGACCAAAAACCAATTGCACCTGATCTAAATTCACTGCATAAAATGGATCATAAGTTGCGACCAGAAAACGGAGCATTTCTGCGTACTTCCCCTGTAATTTCTCAGCTGTTAATTCCACGATGTTCTACATGACTTCTTCGACTTCCTGCCGTCCTATGAATTCTAAATGGACCCTGCGAATTAATTTTGCCATGCAATAATTTTAATTCCAAAATCGTGATACTACTGACTAAATTAAATAAACTTGTACGAGCAAAACTTGAATTAGAACATAAGAATACTATGTCCAAAAAAATATTTGTTGATATGAATGTCTGCAAAACTTGAATAAACATTTGAATATTTGTGGAATTTGTAACTTATTACTGACCTGTCGAAATCATTATTGTTAGATTCCGAAGCGTCTGATTGAAGGCAACCGATCTTACACAACGTAACGGTGTCTAATTACAGGCGACAAAATTTACATGTAGGTCACATGCCCTCTCAAGCAAGCATGCATGCCTTCAGTCACACAGCGTCGACATCACATGCAGTCAATCAATCAATCAATGTGTCCCTGTTTTTGGAAGAGTTCCTCGGTTCTCCTGCGCTCCTGATACCTGGAGCAATTTTCGCTGAAATTTCTCCGACTTGCTTAGTTCTAATAGGAAGTGGCGCGAGAATTTGAGATCTCATGCCCTCTCAAACAAGCATGCATGCCTTCAGTCACACAGCGTCGACATCACATGCAGTCAATCAATCAATCAATGTGTCCCTGTTTTTGGAAGAGCTCCTCGGTTCTCCTGCGCTCCTGATACCAGGAGCAATTTTCGCTGAAATTTCTCCGATTTGCTTAGTTCTAATAGGAAGTGGCGCGAAAATTTGAGATCTCATGCCCTCTCAAGCAAGCGTGCACGCTTCCAGTCACACAGCGTCGCCATCACATGCAGACAATCAATCAATCAATGTGTCCCTGTTTTTGGGAGAGCTCCTCGGTTCTCCTGCGCTCCTAATACCAGGAGTAATTTCCGCTGAAATTTCTCCGATTTGCTTAGTTCTAATAGGAAGTGGCGCGAAAATTTGAGATCTCATGCCCTCTCAAGCAAGCATGCATGCCTTCAGTCACACAGTGTCGACATCACATGCAGTCAATCAATGTGTCCCTGTGTTTAGAAGAGCTCCTCGGTTCTCATGTGCTCCTGATACCAGGAGTCATTTTCGACGAAATTTCTCTGATTCCCTTAGGTCTAACAGAAAATGGCGGGAAAATTAGCGATCACATGCACTCTCAATCAAGCAGGCATGCCCTTAGTCACACAGCGTCGACATCACATGCAGTCAATCAATGTGTCCCTGTGTTTAGAAGAGCTCCTCGGTTTTTCTGCGCTCCTGATACTCGGAGCATGCATGCCTTCAATCATACAGCGTCGACATCACATGCAGTCAATCAATCAATCAATGTGTCCCTGTTTTTAGAAGAGCTCCTCGGTTCTCCTGTGCTCCTGATACCTGGAGTCATTTTCGCTGAAATTTCTCCGATTCTGTTAGGTCTAACAGAAAATGGCGGGAAAATTAGCGATCTCATGCCCTCTCATGCAAGCATGCATGCCTTCAGTCACACAGCGTCGACATCACATGCAGTCAATCAATCAATCAATGTGTCCCTGTTTTTGGAAGAGCTCCTCGGTTCTCCTGCGCTCCTGATACCAGGAGTAATTTTCGCTGAAATTTCTCCGATTTGCTTAGTTCTAATAGGAAGTGGCGCGAAAATTTGAGATCTCATGCCCTCTCAAGCAAGCATGCATGCCTTCAGTCACACAGCGTCGACATCACATGCAGTCAATCAATCAATCAATGTGTCCCTGTTTTTGGGAGAGCTCCTCGGTTCTCCTGCGCTCCTGATACCAGGAGTAATTTCCGCTGAAATTTCTCCGATTTGCTTAGTTCTAATAGGAAGTGGCGCAAAAATTTGAGATCTCATGCCCTCTCAAGCAAGCATGCATGCCTTCAGTCACACAGTGTCGACATCACATGCAGTCAATCAATGTGTCCCTGTGTTTAGAAGAGCTCCTCGGTTCTCATGTGCTCCTGATACCAGGAGTCATTTTCGATGAAATTTCTCTGATTCCCTTAGGTCTAACAGAAAATGGCGGGAAAATTAGCGATCACATGCACTCTCAATCAAGCAGGCATGCCCTTAGTCACACAGCGTCGACATCACATGCAGTCAATCAATGTGTCCCTGTGTTTAGAAGAGCTCCTCGGTTTTTCTGCGCTCCTGATACTCGGAGCATGCATGCCTTCAATCATACAGCGTCGACATCACATGCAGTCAATCAATCAATCAATGTGTCCCTGTTTTTAGAAGAGCTCCTCGGTTCTCCTGTGCTCCTGATACCTGGAGTCATTTTCGCTGAAATTTCTCCGATTCTGTTAGGTCTAACAGAAAATGGCGGGAAAATTAGCGATCTCATGCCCTCTCATGCAAGCATGCATGCCTTCAGTCACACAGCGTCGACATCACATGCAGTCAATCAATCAATCAATGTGTCCCTGTTTTTGGAAGAGCTCCTCGGTTCTCCTGCGCTCCTGATACCAGGAGTAATTTTCGCTGAAATTTCTCCGATTTGCTTAGTTCTAATAGGAAGTGGCGCGAAAATTTGAGATCTCATGCCCTCTCAAGCAAGCATGCATGCCTTCAGTCACACAGCGTCGACATCACATGCAGTCAATCAATCAATCAATGTGTCCCTGTTTTTGGGAGAGCTCCTCGGTTCTCCTGCGCTCCTGATACCAGGAGTAATTTCCGCTGAAATTTCTCCGATTTGCTTAGTTCTAATAGGAAGTGGCGCAAAAATTTGAGATCTCATGCCCTCTCAAGCAAGCATGCATGCCTTCAGTCACACAGTGTCGACATCACATGCAGTCAATCAATGTGTCCCTGTGTTTAGAAGAGCTCCTCGGTTCTCATGTGCTCCTGATACCAGGAGTCATTTTCGATGAAATTTCTCTGATTCCCTTAGGTCTAACAGAAAATGGCGGGAAAATTAGCGATCACATGCACTCTCAATCAAGCAGGCATGCCCTTAGTCACACAGCGTCGACATCACATGCAGTCAATCAATGTGTCCCTGTGTTTAGAAGAGCTCCTCGGTTTTTCTGCGCTCCTGATACTCGGAGCATGCATGCCTTCAATCATACAGCGTCGACATCACATGCAGTCAATCAATCAATCAATGTGTCCCTGTTTTTAGAAGAGCTCCTCGGTTCTCCTGTGCTCCTGATACCTGGAGTCATTTTCGCTGAAATTTCTCCGATTCTGTTAGGTCTAACAGA
This sequence comes from Neodiprion lecontei, assembly GCF_021901455.1. Classification (NCBI taxonomy): domain Eukaryota; kingdom Metazoa; phylum Arthropoda; class Insecta; order Hymenoptera; family Diprionidae; genus Neodiprion; species Neodiprion lecontei. The sequence continues at coordinate 378,963 of NC_060266.1, forward strand.
AAATGGCGGGAAAATTAGCGATCTCATGCCCTCTCATGCAAGCATGCATGCCTTCAGTCACACAGCGTCGACATCACATGCAGTCAATCAATCAATCAATGTGTCCCTGTTTTTGGAAGAGCTCCTCGGTTCTCCTGCGCTCCTGATACCAGGAGTAATTTTCGCTGAAATTTCTCCGATTTGCTTAGTTCTAATAGGAAGTGGCGCGAAAATTTGAGATCTCATGCCCTCTCAAGCAAGCATGCATGCCTTCAGTCACACAGCGTCGACATCACATGCAGTCAATCAATCAATCAATGTGTCCCTGTTTTTGGGAGAGCTCCTCGGTTCTCCTGCGCTCCTGATACCAGGAGTAATTTCCGCTGAAATTTCTCCGATTTGCTTAGTTCTAATAGGAAGTGGCGCGAAAATTTGAGATCTCATGCCCTCTCAAGCAAGCATGCATGCCTTCAGTCACACAGTGTCGACATCACATGCAGTCAATCAATGTGTCCCTGTGTTTAGAAGAGCTCCTCGGTTCTCCTGTGCTCCTGATACCTGGAGTCATTTTCGCTGAAATTTCTCCGATTCTGTTAGGTCTAACAGAAAATGGCGGGAAAATTTGAGATCTCATGCCCTCTCAAGCAAGCATGCATGCCCTTAGTCACACAGCGTCGACATCACATGCAGTCAATCTATGTGTCCCTGTGTTTAGAAGAGCTCCTCGGTTTTTCTGCGCTCCTGATACTCGGAGCATGCATGCCTTCAATCATACAGCGTCGACATCACATGCAGTCAATCAATCAATCAATGTGTCCCTGTTTTTAGAAGAGCTCCTCGGTTCTCCTGTGCTCCTGATACCTGGAGTCATTTTCGCTGAAATTTCTCCGATTCTGTTAGGTCTAACAGAAAATGGCGGGAAAATTAGCGATCTCATGCCCTCTCATGCAAGCATGCATGCCTTCAGTCACACAGCGTCGACATCACATGCAGTCAATCAATCAATCAATGTGTCCCTGTTTTTGGAAGAGCTCCTCGGTTCTCCTGCGCTCCTGATACCAGGAGTAATTTTCGCTGAAATTTCTCCGATTTGCTTAGTTCTAATAGGAAGTGGCGCGAAAATTTGAGATCTCATGCCCTCTCAAGCAAGCATGCATGCCTTCAGTCACACAGCGTCGACATCACATGCAGTCAATCAATCAATCAATGTGTCCCTGTTTTTGGGAAAGCTCCTCGGTTCTCCTGCGCTCCTGATACCAGGAGTAATTTCCGCTGAAATTTCTCCGATTTGCTTAGTTTCAATAGGAAGTGGCGCGAAAATTTGAGATCTCATGCCCTCTCAAGCAAGCATGCATGCCTTCAGTCACACAGTGTCGACATCACATGCAGTCAATCAATGTGTCCCTGTGTTTAGAAGAGCTCCTCGGTTCTCATGTGCTCCTGATACCAGGAGTCATTTTCGACGAAATTTCTCTGATTCCCTTAGGTCTAACAGAAAATGGCGGGAAAATTAGCGATCACATGCACTCTCAATCAAGCAGGCATGCCCTTAGTCACACAGCGTCGACATCACATGCAGTCAATCAATGCGTCCCTGTGTTTAGAAGAGCTCCTCGGTTTTTCTGCGCTCCTGATACTCGGAGCATGCATGCCTTCAATCATACAGCGTCGACATCACATGCAGTCAATCAATCAATCAATGTGTCCTTGTTTTTAGAAGAGCTCCTCGGTTCTCCTGTGCTCCTGATACCTGGAGTCATTTTCGCTGAAATTTCTCCGATTCTGTTAGGTCTAACAGAAAATGGCGGGAAAATTAGCGATCTCATGCCCTCTCATGCAAGCATGCATGCCTTCAGTCACACAGCGTCGCCATCACATGCAGTCAATCAATCAATCAATGTGTCCCTGTTTTTGGAAGAGCTCCTCGGTTCTCCTGCGCTCCTGATACCAGGAGTAATTTTCGCTGAAACTTCTCCGATTTGCTTAGTTCTAATAGGAAGCGGCGCGAAAATTTGAGATCTCATGCCCTCTCAAGCAAGCATGCATGCCTTCAGTCACACAGCATCGACATCACATGCAGTCAATCAATCAATCAATGTGTCCCTGTTTTTGGAAGAGCTCCTCGGTTCTCCTGCGCTCCTGATACCAGGAGTAATTTTCGCTGAAATTTCTCCGATTTGCTTAGTTCTAATAGGAAGTGGCGCGAAAATTTGAGATCTCATGCCCTCTCAAGCAAGCATGCATGCCTTCAGTCACACAGCGTCGACATCACATGCAGTCAATCAATCAATCAATGTGTCCCTGTTTTTGGGAGAACTCCTCGGTTCTCCTGCGCTCCTGATACCAGGAGTAATTTCCGCTGAAATTTCTCCGATTTGCTTAGTTTCAATAGGAAGTGGCGCGAAAATTCGAGATCTCATGCTCTCTCATGCAAGCATGCATGCCTTCAGTCACACAGCGTCGACATCACATGCAGACAATCAATCAATCAATGTGTCCCTGTTTTTAGAAGAGCTCCTCGGTTCTCATGTGCTCCTGATACCAAGAGTCATTTTCGACGAAATTTCTCTGATTCCCTTAGGTCTAACAGAAAATGGCGGGAAAATTAGCGATCACATGCACTCTCAATCAAGCAGGCATGCCCTTAGTCACACAGCGTCGACATCACATGCAGTCAATCAATGTGTCCTTGTGTTCAGAAGAGCTCCTCGGTTTTTCTGCGCTCCTGATACTCGGAGCATGCATGCCTTCAATCATACAGCGTCGACATCACATGCAGTCAATCAATCAATCAATGTGTCCCTGTTTTTAGAAGAGCTCCTCGGTTCTCCTGTGCTCCTGATACCAGGAGTCATTTTCGACGAAATTTCTCTGATTCCCTTAGGTCTAACAGAAAATGGCGGGAAAATTAGCGATCACATGCACTCTCAATCAAGCAGGCATGCCTTCAGTCACACAGCGCCGACATCACATGCAGTCAATCAATCAATCAATGTGTCCCTGTTTTTGGAAGAGCTCCTCGGTTCTCCTGCGCTCCTGATACCAGGAGTAATTTTCGCTGAAATTTCTCCGATTTGCTTAGTTCTAATAGGAAGTGGCGCGAAAATTTGAGATCTCATGCCCTCTTAAGCAAGCATGCATGCCTTCAGTCACACAGCGTCGACATCACATGCAGTCAATCAATCAATCAATGTGTCCCTGTTTTTAGAAGAGCTCCTCGATTCTCCTGCGCTCCTGATACTAGGAGTAATTTTCGCTGAATTTTCTCCGATTTGTTTAGTCAAAGTGGAAGTAGCCTAATTATAGGCAACCAAACTTACTTGTTTGGTCCAAGTGGAAGTAGCCTAATTATAGGCAACCAAACCTACTTTTTTGGTCCAAGTGGAAGTCGCCTAATTATAGGCAACCAAACTCACATGTATGCGACACCGCGTTGCAGCCGTAAAGGCGTACCTTCGATCGAGCTCCTCGGCTCAGATGTTCTCCTGATACCAGGAGTAATTTTTCGCTGCAATTTCTCCGAGTTGCTTAGTCTAAGTGGAAGCGCCTAATCATAGGCAACCAAACTTATACGTATGCGACACGGGCTTTCAGGCATAAGGCGTGTCTGTGATCGAGCTCCTCGGTTCAGATGTTCTCCTGATACCAGGAGTAATTTTTCGTTGCAATTTCTCCGAGTTGCTTAGTCCAAGTGGAAGCGCCTAATCATAGGCAACCAAACTTATACGTATGCGACACGGGCTTTCAGGCATAAGGCGTGCCTGTGATCGAGCTCCTCAGTTCAGATGTTCTCCTGATACCAGGAGTAATTTTTCGCTGCAATTTCTCCGATTTGTTCAGTTCAAGTGGAAGTAGCCTAATTATAGGCAACCAAACTTACATGTGTGCGATACGGCCTTGCAGTTGTAAAGGCGTACCTTCGATCGACCTCCTCGATTCAGATGTTCTCCTGATACCAGGAGTAGTAATTTTTCTCTGCAATCCCTCCGATTTCCATAGTTTCAAGCGGAAGTAGTATGCATGCATCGAGACACAGACCACCGACACCGTAATTTATCGATTAATCAATCAATCGAATCTGAGTTAAACTGCATAATTTAATACACGAATATGCATCCGATTGTACGCATGCATTATAATTTGGTATGGCATGATTCGGTGTAGGATAATCTTGTGCAGTGTGATAATGTGTAGAATGTGTGGTATAATCATGTGTAGAATAATTCGTGTGGTTTATTGATGATTCATTTAATTTTCCATTCATACAGCAGTTTATACACGAACAGTGTAATATTCTAAGCCATCACATGTATTTTGCAGTAATGCATAATGCACCATAGCTGTAAAAAAAACGGTCAAGATATTTGGATACATGCCCAATTATATTTCACAATCTTACCTTTAGTATCTAATTTTCTTAATTCATTAGGTACTCTGCAAATCGCAGTTGCATAGTAGATATGTGCAATATATGTATAATCTTGTCAACATGTACATTATGGTCAACACTTTTTTATACATGTGCAGAAGAATTTCATGTGGAATAATTATGCCATAATTATGGGCAATTGTGTCACTCCATTACTTTCATACCTCTCCAGCATGCCATACCTGATTTAGTTAAAATATGAGTAATAGTGCAACAAAACGTACCTGCATTTAGACAACCAAGCACGAACATTTGCTGCGTGAGATCGTCACGATTAAGCGCCTTGTGATAAATATGATGTTCATTTCAGATAGCCTTGTACATACGAAGAGTACATGTTCTAGATGTCTTTTTTCGAATTTCCAACAGTCCAGTGAATAAAAGAAAAAATCGCCTTTTACAAATTAATTCTAATACAAACCAAGCTCGCGTCAAAAATGTATGGAAACTAAGGGCAACATGTTACTGTTGCATGCTATTAGCTCTTTGTAACGGATTTCAAAAAATACTGGAATCAATGTATAAAGATGTTAAATACATTATATTGACATTTTGACGAGAGATGATGATTTTACACAGTCTAAAGTAGCTGCCATTAGTGAATCCAAAAATACAGCTGAGAAACCGAAAAATGTCCCTCGTATTTTTTTCACTGTTGATCCTATGAAGTTTCAGCAGTCTTTCTTGCATTTATTAGGATACTATCAATGGTTATATGCTCACGAATCAAATCTTAAACAAAGCGACTTTGAAACAGAGTCAGATATTCCCCAAAAATTGTAAATAAGTAACGTTTAGCGCTATAATATTTTGCGGCAAAATTTGACGGGATTTTTAAAAACCCTGATTCATCCATCTACAACGGTTGCAAATGATCTCAAAGACCTTGTTTTTAGTGAAATGGAGAATATCAAAAACATGTTCTTTCCCTACGTTATGTTCACCAAAATTCATGTCATTCCAAAAAATGCAACCTTAACATATACTTTGAGACATCGATGTTATTTGATTCCATGTAGCTTCGAGATCGGATTCAATAGTCATGACACAGTTACGTTGAGCTCTTGATCCTGAGAATAAAGTTCATTATAATCCATTCAAATAGAGGACCCTCAAGGTATGAACGATAAAGAGAAATTAATTGAATGAGACGTAGTACTAATAATAGTAATAATAATAACAACAACAACAATAAAAACAACCACAACACCATGTGAAGATAATTATAACAAGTAATTGTCCTTAAGTATATGTATTTGTTTATTTTTGCGACGGATGTCATCAAACTTGAAAATTTAATAAAAATATTCACAATCATCATTCTTGCGCTTTCACTCGCATTTGTTTCATCCCGCATCTAATATATAACGGTCAACTCAGGCAAAATTTGCCCATCAATATTTAAACACGCACATGAGCCAAGTGTTATCAGCTTCAAAACCAACGTCGCTTAAAGTTCTTCAAGTCAATTATATTCACTGATGGCATATTACTGCGCGTATGTAGAGGATGGATAATAGATGTATCAGTTATATGTGCTTCTATTGACGAGCCTGCTTCCGTACGTTTGTAGACATGTATATGTACATTCAGTTAATAATAATCATTATTATCAATAACAACGATAATCGATTACTACGAATAACTCGTTTTACTATTTGAAGTCGACGTTAATGCCAGTATTGCCGTGTGACCATTGGGACTGTAATATCAAGAATTACCAACATTTCTTGAATGGTGTTCACATGAATTGAGAGATTCTGTGTAATCACAAAGAAGACAAGGTGACAGACAAGTGACAGCTTATGAATATCTCGACGCACAACATAATTTGAGATGTAGTCGAGCAATTATGGTAATTTATCTATTCCCTGGTATTAACGTTGAATGAAGTTTATTTCTCAACTCCTTGCCAATCCCTAAGCCCCAATATAGAGCATTCAAAATTTATTGTTGTAATCATCATCATCATCATCATCATCATCTTCACCATTATCACGACATCTAATCAAGAATGACGACCATGTCGTCGCCTCGTTGAGCCTTTTGAACAGGAGGTGCCGGATGGTGAGGAGGCGGCAGTCGACGCCACGGCTTGCGCGCCGCCCGTCTCAGTTCCACCGACGAAAGCGTTCTTCTAACTCTCCTGCAGAAAACACAAACAAAAAAGAATGTTACTAAAAACATACCTCTTATCAAATCATCAATAATCCCTGGTTCATTTTTCTACAACAGTGTTTTCCTGCCAAACATACTCTGGAACAAATGAACTGGCCTCGGTCGGTCAATAAACAACAAAAAATAGCAACCGTGTTTACTGAATGAATCAGGGATTAAAATTCAAATTGAGTATACCGACTTGGCCTGATCGGAGGCCCGGAAGTAGACATCGTCAGGGGCATCCATCCAAGAGATAACTTGTTTTCGTGCGTTGCTTCGAGAAATTGGTGGTTGACCTCCATGGAGATGAGTAGGTGGATGAGGTGCCGCTCTACCATTTAGTGGAGAAGGTAAAGGCATTGCCGCGGGAGTTGAGTGTTCCAAGGTACTCTTAGAATGCTGCAGCTGCTGTGAATGATGAGCTCTTTTCGCAGGTGGACCGCCAGAAAGACCAGCATTCAGAGCGATTCCTTAAATGAAATAATGATAATATTACGATTATTCCGATACAGCACAGAAGATTCGAAAATAACGTTTAGGCAGACCGTACATGGAACGTCTTTACGTGATGATAAGCAAGTTTGAAAAATTTTTACAACTCCCAAAAAATGCCGAGTACGGCGAATATAAGGAAGCGTCCCGTGGAAACGGACACATTTCAGAGGAACGAATGGAGAATTGGTGACCAGCTAGGCGGGTTTTAAACTACTCATCTTGCAGATGCGGGTCGCAATTTTGTATTTTTCTATCTAGTTACACTATTTTCATTAGGACCCATCGACAATATTTTAAATCTATTTCAGTTCTGTACTTCAATGATGAGAAATCGTTTTTTTCAAAACAAGGAAAAAAATGCAAATTGTACGAATATTTACATCAGTCATGGCAATAGAACTTGATTAGTCATTACCTTCGTCCCAGTCCACATCCGAGTAAAAGCCAACAAACAGAGAAATTTGACAGTATTTACATTGTTCTAAGAATTCTTGGTATTTTAAAATAATGGTGCTCACCATCGGACCCATTTATTTCATCAAACGGCGGTCGTGTGCGTTTAAGAATAGTCTGCTGCACCTGTAGCGACGGCTGGGGTTGAGGAGTCAAGGGTAGCCTGTCAGCCTCAGGTTTGTTGGGAACTCTCTCGTACAGAAGGCTGCCGTCTATGAAAACATATAGAAATAGAATTCAGCGAATGTGTGTTTAAGATGCGATGTAATCGAAAAAAGGATCATAATATTATAACAAATCGGCTCTTCGTACCAGGCGCCTTGGGAGGTCTTGGAAAGAAGACGCGATCCGGTTGTTTCCGTTGAGCAGGTGCTGTAAGGGTGAGCCAATCCCAATCGCCAGGTTGCCTTGGAGAGGGATGATCGCCGAGTCGCGTAGCAATGTCAGTTACGCGAGGACGTGGTCTGGGTCGCGTTGCTCTGGCAAGGATTCTTAGTTCCCCGGGAGTTTTAGTGGCCAATTGCGGCGAGGTGCATAAATGTCTGAGAGGTGTGGCATTGACCGGTTGATGGGGTGCACGAGCAGCGTGACGGGTACGCAATTGCGCAGCACAAAGCCTACGCGCCGCACGCGCTAGCGCGGAAGTGCGTAAATAAAAAGCGGATCGCGTCTTCATGACCGGACGCGGCGAACCACCCCCTGCACCTCCGCCACCACCTCCACCACCTCCGACGCCGACGCCAACGCCCGTCCCGCGCAGGTCGACGCCATGCGCGCTCGCGTAGTGTCGGCTCAGGTGGGCCTTCAATTTGAATTCTTTCCCGCAAGACGGTATACTGCATCGATGCGGCCTGTGGGCGCCTACGGTTCCTCTACCCTCTTCATCGGAACCAGCACCACCTGCTCCCGCACCGGCAGATCCTACTCGTTTCCTCTCAGAGTCCGCATCATCTATGCGCGACGGTACCTACGGACATATCGTATTTGTATCACGTCTTATAAAGTTTCGATGGAAAGTTGGACCAAGTGAAATTGCACAAACTACCTTGAGACCTCCGTACTTCTTCCAGTAAGTCCAGCAAGACTGACAGAGTCTGCACTGCATGTGGGACGGCCCCCAAGCGTACCACTGTCCGCTTTGCATGCCTTGGCAGCTTTCGCACGCTTTACTGCTACCAACACCAGGTACCAGCAGCGCCCCTACATCTCCGGGGACGTTGCCATTACTACTGCCATTGAGTATATTTGGCAATTTCCCATTGCTATTGTTGTTGTTGTTTCCTAACGGTATTACAGTGGTGGTCGAAGGTGCCGACCCAGTACCCGATGGTGGTTTATTATAGTTTGGTATATATACTTGTTTCAGCTTACTCTCAGCCTCTACCGCTTTGACACGTTTTTGCTGTACATAACGGTCCGTTGTCTTCCACATGTAGTAGTACTCGATTACATTTTTCAATGTTTTCCAGGGTAGCTAATATCGTAAAAGAGAACGTGTCGTCATTATTTTTACTTTAATAATTCAAATGTACTGAAAAATTTCAATGATAAGAGAGCACAGAGGAAGTAAAGGAAGAATTCCTCGTAAATATATAAGTATGCCATTAATAATACTGGTTAGTCAAACTTACAAAGTCCTGGCGAATGTCGGAAAAGTCTTTGCCGTACTTGTCAAGAGCCTCTTCGAAGAGGTTTGCCTCCGAGGCGCTCCATTCCTCCATTTCATCTCTGCATAATACAGGACCGGAACTGGGCACTAACGACGACATGGCTTTTGCAACGTCATAGTTGTGCCGATGCAGAGTGTCCATGGCATGAAACTGTGATAATAATGAAAATAATATTCAATTTAGTTTAGTTCAGGTTTCGTGTGTTGATAAGTTAAATATCACTCTGGACACTGCACTCCGTATATTACTCAACATTTGGTTACAAGACTGTACAGAATTTAATTATTGCTAGTGTATTAGATCACTGAGCTTACTCACAAGCGTAATATCTCTAGAAGCAGCAGCCGCAGACATGTGAAGAGAAGGTTGTTTGACGGAAGAAGAGCAATCTAGGGCACGAGCAAATGTGCCCACTGAGCGGCTGACGACAAGAAATTGATCTATTTGACGATCGGTCAGTGAATGGCGAGGAGTCCAAACCAATGTTTCTAGATCCTGGAGTCTTCGTGGGTCTGTTTCTCTTTCTACCGTTGTCAAAGGAGCGGAAGCGATTCCGTCAGCCTGGTAGCGGCTACCAACCCTGATTTCCCCTAAAGAAACAAACACGAACCCGGTAAAATTCAGAACAACTTCTCAACAATATACCTGCTATTCAAGATCCTACAAATTTTCTCTAAAGCCATTTGCAGTTTCGGCTAAAAGAAACAAAAGTGTATAAATAACGAAAACTCGACTTGCCTTTGCAAGTTGTTTATTTTAAAATATCAGCAGTGTGGGATTTTAAAACAATCAGTTAGTAAATGCTATTCATTACCTTTGTCAGCGAGTAAAGTTCTCTGCGCCGGATCAAAAACGAGGCAGTAGAAAAAGGAATCTTCTTTGTTTAGGTAACTTAGCAAAGACTCTGTCTCATTCAACAAAGTAACACAACATTTTCCCCTTATATGAGTTGCAGGCATCGTATCAACCTGGCGTGACAAAAACAACTCTCGGTGTTTCATCTGGTGTCGTTGCTTGACGCTAAGATCGCCTACTCCCCCACTTCCTACGGACCCTTCGTCCACACCTGTATTTTTAATTAATAAACGACAATAAATGAATGCTGGAGCAAAACATCAGTGCTCATCGTAATATACATAAATGAAATTGCGTAACAAGGGCTTATAATTCTTTCATCTTTCACTTCGCCGAATACGCGCTGGAAGATATCATTAGTTTCATTAGAAAAATAACGAAAAAAAAAGACTGTTTACTCACTGCCCGTATATGTCTAAAGCATTGCTTTTATCACAGAAAATGAAAAAAATATTTTTATATAATCAGAGATCGACAAAAATGTTCAAACGTGTAATCAAGCTATATTTAACTATCCATCATGTTCGCGAATGCGTGTATGACCTTAAATTAATTACCCTTTTTTTGAAGTTTGAAATATTGTTCTTCATCAAGTAGCAGCCTCAGATTACTAAAGAATCATCATGACACATGGTGGGATTTGTCACTATTTGTATGCAGGGAGTTACAGGCAGATATACAATAACAGTGATCTAGTACATTTTTATTATTAGTGAATAATGAAGTGATGAATCAAAGAATTCTTAAAAGCATTTCCCATTTGTGGAAATGAAGAAAATTAATAAAACCAATTGAAAAAACACCATACATACAAACTTGTAGGGCAAAAAAAAAAAAAAAATATATGTCCGGGATTTCATTACTCGTACATAGATGCAGAGAAACAGATTCAATGCTACAGCCATAACGCTTCAGAGAAGCAGCATTGATTAATATCCAACTATCGTGTCACTTCGCCCTTACAGTGATTTGTATCTAAACTATTGACCACCACCAAGATTACGAAGTATTTTAATCAATCCCACCCTTGAGTCAGTAGCCGTGGATCATCATTGGCTGCCACTACCGACGAACACCAAGGAAAACTTGGAAAAGAAATGTTTGATTGCCAAAAGAAAATTAACGAATCTAACGAGCTAGATCCACGTCTTTCAATAGCAGAGCAGACAAAGTAATCCTTTTTTTTACCAATAACTATGAAAATTATATCAATTCTCATCAAGATAAGATACAGCTCTCACATTTCCGTTATTGACGGCGATTACACAATTTACAGACATAATAGCAATTGTATTGAAATCTTCGAAATTCGGTCTTACCCGAGTGATAAAATAACGTACAGTATAACCAAAATTGCTTATTTCAACAATCTACAACTCGGAATGAAAGTCCTAGCTAGATAAATGCCCGTGTTGCACTTGTTCATTATTAATGTCGTACGTTATATTTTATGTTTGGCCAGTATTGAGTAGACAGTTTCAATTGAGCGGCGAACAATTCAGTTTGCTAACTGACTCACCGTGGGGCTCCTGGGCCTCTGAAAGCGGAGCCTTTAGCCAACCACCTTTACCTCCTGATTTTGCTGTCGATTTAGGGCCCATCCCAATGCTATCTCTACCAGTTAAATCCTTAGTCGAATCCGGATTCTCCAGTTTTTGAATCTGGGTGACAGCAGGGGAATCTGACCTTTGCTGCTCCACACTTGCCACTGGAATTTACATGAGAAATTCACTCCACCTTTATATTTCTGACCGTGCGTTTCCAGGACTTTTCAAAGTCATTAAAAACAATATCATTAACATCCAGGCAAACAAATACCTAAGAACATTACAACATATTTATGCTCAGATGTCGTCTAATCTTGATTTACATTTATCAGAATAATAATAATATTACTAAAACTTAATAAGAGGGAAAGAAAATATCAGCAGTCAAACCTTGGTCACACAAATAACATGATATTTTGGCAATGAAAAAAATTATAACTCTGCAGGAGCTGGAAGTGGATAATTTTACTCCTTCTGTGTATCACAATCAAACAGATATATGGTTGTAAACTATTGCGGACAGATAAACGCTCCGCCAAACCAAACCCAAATCCTATACCATTACATCAACGATTCATACACTCTGGGCTGGAAAAGACAGTATGAAAGTGGACAGTGGTGAGGACAGGGTATAGAAAAAAGAATTCCGAATAAGGTAAATACTACTCCCGATAGCTTTTCCATTGCCTCTTCAAATAGATCGATACAGTTAGCCCCATTTCTTCTACTACAACTCATCATGCATACTTTGCCAAAATTTTCAGCATCTCATTACTACCGCTAATTGATACCGGAAGAGTAGGACCAGCCTATTTTTTAAATATGTACAATGGCATCATATCAAAATACATAGATTATACTCATTTCTAGATACTTTTCAAATTAATGTATGGAATTGGTATAGAAACAAATGATGGATGATGCCTTGATGAAAAGGTAATTTTTATACAAATCGACTAAAGCAGTGCAAACTTACATTGATGTTTGTCCGCAAGCATAATTAAAGTTGATGGAAGGTCTCGGCGCCTGAAGAAACACATCACCTTTGCTTCAACATTTCCACTCGCCGTCTGAAACATTGATCCAATTCAATGTGAATAATTAAATTCACGCTTACTTCGATTGAGAATATTTATTGATAGAAACTGGTTTTTTGATGACCCAAGGTGGATTCTCTCCACACAGGCCTAAACATATTATTAGAATAAATTTGTCTTCTTAGTGAGTTTGGACACCAAGAAATTACTTTATGTTAACCACTTTATACTTATTACATATGTCTACAAATACCTTGTTCAATTCTTCTATCCTACGAATCTGATAGGGTGAGGTTGACGACGTCTCAAAATACACATAGTCTGAAAAATATCGAAAACAATATCATTATCTCAGTGCCTATCAATTTCACAAAACTAAAGCAAAACCACCGGTCAGTTTTGGTTGGTCGTTGATGTCAATATCATTTCGGCTGAATACATGTAATTTTTTGTTACATCGTGTACACGTTACTATTACTTCTATTAGTACTTTTTTTTTCCTAAGGAATGTACAATTTTCCCATAAATTGACCAACTAAGCATGGACAGGTGTCTGCGCAATAGTAAGACAATTTAAATTCCCTACGCCTGTTCGCACGATAAAGTAACTGCGCTTCAAACCCTGAACCATGATAATACAGGCATTTCTATGCATCATAATTCCAAGCCTCTTTTCATTATCACGTGAAAATAAATGTATCAAACAGTCAAAAATTTATAAAGATAGGTAAAGATATTCGAACCATAGTTTCTTTGCTCTTCAGACGAATTGAAATCTTGGCAGAAATTCTTTAAATGACATACTTTTCCTTCCAAACGCATACCAGAAATATGTAGTGACAGTGACCACTCAGGCTGAGGGAAGGAAGGCTATCGTACAGAGGTAGCGCAAGACACAGAGTCCCCACAACCACCAAATTTTCTCTGTATAAAATTAACATTAATTTCATCGAAGATTGTGACGCTAGAATCTTGATCTAATCATTGTTCAACAGTTTCGATTAGATTTTCATTACATTTTAATTGTATGCTATAATATAAATTTCATGCATACAGAGGCGTATACAGTAACAGTCCAGGGCGACACGTTGTATACAAGAAATTTTTTCATAACAGGAGCGGAGAGGATGGATAATGAATGTGCTCAACACGGATAACAGGAGTAAAAAAGAAGCAGAGATGACGGAAACATGAGTATTCGACGTGTCCGACGCGTCTTAAAATGCGGATGGCGGACGCTGCGCAAGAAACAAACGACCGGCGGCAAGGGGTCGCACGGATATTCATCAGAGAAGCGGCGAGTGTTGGACACTGTGCGTAGATACGTACGTATGCCGATGAGGAGGGGGATGGATGGAAGAAAGAAGGAAGGAAGGAAGGAAGGAAGGACGGAAGGAAGGAATGGGGGGAAGGACGGGGGAGCGGAGAGGGACGCGTACAGGCGCCATCGGTTCTGCCATTTGCAAACATTCATTTTTCGTAGGTGATTAAAGCTAGGGGGAGGATTGAAATGGTCGAAAGAGCGATTTGATGGAATAAAAGAATGCGTCATACCTCCAACCCGGTACATGTTTGCAGTCATGTTGCACGAGTCTTGAGAATCGATTTGCAACGCCCTTTGAAAATTTGTTTTAAAATCTTCGTAGTATTCGGCCGGCATCGGCGCTCTCCCTTGCAAACGCGCACAATCGCGCCACAACTAGGGGACTTTAGCCGACACTTGAGACGCACAGTCGTCGTTGCCGTTTTCGTCGTCGTCGTCGTTGTTGCCTGGTCGTTGTCGTCGCCCTGCTAGTCCTAGTCCTAGCTCCGTTCGTCACTTCATCGTAACTTTTTAACCCTCATATGTCCATCGGTTACGTCCGATTATTATCTATTTATCACTCATACGGCACAGAGAATTATATCGACCTGTGATCACCTGGTTCGACGCGCGCACAAATTTCACGTGCCCGTTAGAACCGCGAGCATCTTTGGCGGCGGCCCATTCCGTTCAACAGACCAACGCCATTTTCATTTTGGCGAGAAAGAGAGCCAAGCACACACTGTACAAACCCGCAACTCTGTGTCTCTCTCTTTTCCACTAGCCCAGCGCGGTAGCTCCTTCCCTTTTTAATACCGTTGAGTCTCTCTCTCCAAAACACACGCGCACACGTTACAGGTATTACATATGACACGTATGTCGATACACATGTATACATGCGTCCGTAAACGAACGTGAAATATCACCCCTCTCGTTTACTCGTCCGCCGAGTCGTCAGCAAGCTAGATTCGTGCTGGGCTCGGCTTGGTCAAGATTCCAGCTCGACAAACGATCCCGCAATCATATCGTTGACGAGTAATGTACTGCTTTCACTTCGACGTTACACGAGTGTCAGAATTCCGCAAGCTTTTGTCAACAAATCGCGCACGGAACGCCGCCCGGTGTGACACGGTACATCACAATACAGCACAACTTCACACCCTGGGTTATCATAGGCGAATGAAGTCATAGGTGCGGAAACTCAGTAGTTATTTAAACCGCTTAACATTGCGGGACACGGGACGCGGACCACGGAACACCACGGCACTGGTCAAATATCATTCTTTTCGTGTAAGTGGCGCTGCGATCGTCCATTTCCGGGTTTCAGGCATGAATGCATTACTTGCTCACCGGCAACCAAGACGTGTTGCAGATACCATGGAGACTAGAGACAGGAGCACGAACTGCTGTACTAAATGGAAAGTAAAATACGTCATTAAAAATTGGGCGCCGGGTGGCGCTGGAGGGCTCAAAAGGCTTCAGTCGAGTGCTCGTCTCTGGCATCGTCCCGGCCGCCGGCGTCGTCTAAATTCCATCTAAATTCTCGCCGCCGTATTGCTTGTATATACTTTATACCTAAGTCTCCATGGTTCCCCCCGTGTTTCCCCCCTCGTGGCTTTGTAAATTGTGCCTGGTCGGGGTCCGCTGCTCCCATTTCACACTCTGCTCGAACTGGAGCCGTTCGAGCCCACTAGCGCTGCCTCGTGACTATACAATTATATTCACTCAACTGAACCGCAGTTCGTGCTCCTGTCTCTAGTCTCCATGGTAGATACGAACGACCAATTACCAATTACCGACGGAGCCAGACCACGTGGATCCCTGAACAACAGATAAGATATTACTCGGGGTTAACTGTAAACAAATATTCTTCTTGTACAATTATCACGGACAATTAGCGCAAAAAATGAAACATCCGATAGAGGCGGTAATCGATAAAGTTTCTCTCAAACCGAATAAAATTCAACCGATTATTGGTAAGAAATAATCCCACCCGACAATACGACACATAGAAAAAGCAATGCTAACCTTACTCGGCACGTACCCATTGTCATACGTCGATTAGGCGATTTGGATGATACTTTTTATTCATATTTAGTCTACAAATTTGCCTTTCAGTTGATTTTCAAAACGGAGAACTAAAGGATGATGAGGCTGTCAATATGGAATGTGGATTGTACTGTGACAACAAAGTCAACAGACAACTACTCGCTCTTTCGAACGGGCAGGTGGTTTATAAAGGTTACCGACCTGATCCTGACGAAGCTCCGACCTATACCATGCTTGCCATTCACAATAGGAAAACTGGCAAAGTCCGTTTAGTCCAAGCTGAGAGATGGCAGGTAGCTCCCGTACTGGACAAAGAACCAAAGGGCGGCAAGGACGTAGATGACGACAAAATTGCTCTACTGAATAAACAGTTTGGTTCCAAAAGGGTTAAACGAAGAACGGAGCAGATAGAGAGAATGAAAATTAATGTCAACTCTGTTACGAAACAACTGGAGGAAACAGTTTCTAGTAAGATTGGCAAATTGATGCTCGAAACGATCTGTTTCACTTCGATAGTATCATTTTTTAATCAAATATTCAATCATTTTTCAACCTTTGCAGACATTAGTATCGAAAGGACAGATCTTTCACTACCGTCGTTGCACGACGAATCGGTAGCGAACACAAATTTACCTGAGTGCAACAGGAATGCTTCCGATGTTCAAGATGTATATAATATAAATGACATCGTTCCTCTGGCTAAACTGGAAACCTTGTATGATGCTGCCAAATCCGTCTTAAATCAAGAACAAGAAGGGTATTGCAATAATATCGCTGAAATATCAATTCAATGGAAAATCAAATTCAACATAATTTATGATAATACTTTCGCAATATGTACATGAGATGAATCGTTCCTTTCAGAAAATCTAAATTCTTTATGGAAACTTTAAAAGTGTTGAGGACGGACGATGGTTGTACAGTAAAAATTGCACTACTGCTTTACCTAGAAGCAGTTGCTGCTTGGCTCAATATGCCAATAAAAGATGCCAAGAAGAGGGGAATAATAATATGTAGCGAATCGAGTGATGTCAATGACTACGTTATACAAACTTATAGCATGCGTAGTGCTCAGGGCAGGTAAACATTCATTGCTATGTTATGAAAAATTTAAATCGAAATAATTATTTTCAGTGAGTAATAAAAGCAAGTTCTTGAAAATTATAAGTCATCATTGGTCTGTATTATGGAATTCGTTGCAGGCAACGGCCGAACAGCATGCGAGACAAAGGAATTATGCACTGCTTAATCCTCGGTCTTACAATATCAAACTTTACACTGGACTTGAATCTTTTCACAACGATTGTAAAAAACGGTGCTGGAATTAAGAAATTGGGGGAATTGGCGAGATTCGTAGGTGCAGTGCCGACAAAAGACAATAAGAACGTTGTAGTACTTAAACTACCATTGCCACCGCAGTTAGCGCTAGCTAAAAAAGGAAAAAAGAAGAAATAACCACTCTTCTATCGAAATGTGTATTCAAGCTCAATACTGTAACGAATCCATATTTTATTGCACAAGATGCCGGGATTATTCTAATAAATATATTAATAATATGTTGACCGCCTTCCTTATAATCCAACCATAATTATTTTCGCACCAGTTTCGTTATCATTCATGCATATGCGCATAACCCAGTCGGTAGCACACAAGCATGCATCTAACATGCGCAGTATAATGCGCGCAAAATCGACGTTGTCGATCCTTCGTGCAAATTTAGAGCCACGTGCTACCACCGTCGTGGCCATAGACTTTTAGTTGTGAATCATAACCATTCGTAGAACAGTTAAATTACAGATAAATGATTGGAATCAAGACAAAGGCTGGATTTTTATTCCGTAGATTTATAACCTCAAAAATCTCGAAATTCATAGAAGCTCAAAATGTACGTGGGGGAAGATACGCAAAATTTTGCACTGTTTCAGTGGATCAACCGCCTCGGAGGACAAGTGTTCCGCTCGGTAGAAGACGTGTGAAAGCGAGGGAAAAAATATTAGAATATTTCAGCGGGACAACGCTCCAGGAACACATCGACGATCTGCCAATAAATCTGATGAATTTGTCAAGCACAAATAGCGAGCATTTATACTTGTGTCACGATGGTGTGGCCTCGCAAGTTGTAAATTTGATACAAAACGATCTCATGACAGACTCTTCCAAAGTCATTGAAATGAACCCAGGGATGGGTTGTTTGACGAAGAAAATTATGGACGCTGGCATTCAGTTCCTAAAAGCATTGGAACCAAATGAAAAGTTTGAGCCATTTTTGATGGACTTGTCGAAAGAATATCCGGATAAATTAACAATTGACAAAACAGATTTTATGAGTTTTTGGAAACTAGTTCACCTCGACAAGTACGACGAGGTCAAAAGGGTGGCTCAGCTTCTTCCAGAGTTTTCACGTGTTCCATGGGGTGACAAGCCTGGTCTGAAAGTTGTCGGAACTGTTTCGGATACCAAATTTGTTAGTTTTGTAATGATGGATATAATTAGACAAAGCAAGATGTACTCCTACGGAAGACCGTGCCTTTATCTCTGTTTACCGCCACGCGTTTGGGAGGTTTGTTATATATCGGAAGTCTTTTTAATTGATTCTTAGAAATGAATGGAAGTGTCATAGTTGTGAGTTGGGGTTGGTCGGGCGTGATTTCAAAATTAACAGTTCACCGCGTAGTCTGAATTAAAATATATCGCCACACGCCTCTTCATAAATATTTCACTATTCGTTGCTCTCAGAAATTCACATGTGATGGATCAACCGGACTGGTCAGGTACACGAGTCTGCCCATATTATTTCAAACGATATTTGACTACAAACTACTTGGTCAAGTACCTAGAAAAGCATTTTTACCCTGGCAGTCGACTCCCATGCGATCTGACAAAGGGAAAAAGACCAGGACTGAGGAGTACATGTACGTCGTTAGGATCGAAGGGAAGAAAAATCTCTTCTCAGAAGTTATTGATGAAAGACTCTTACAGGCGTATTGGTTTTTTGTTCATCACAATATGTACGCACGAACAAGCAAAGTTATACAACAAATGGAGTGAGTTGTTTCACATCCAATAGCAGTTATTTCGAGACAAGCTACTCGTTTATCGTTACTACCTTAGCCCTTTCCTCGACAGAGCCTGGGAACCGGGTTGTGGACCTGCTTTAATCAAGCAAGGATTTAATGTTTTCACTCAATTTGGGGATTTGACATCGGAAGATATATTGAAAATCTTCAAGAAATTTTCTACCTGGCATAGCTTTGGATCTTCGTTCATACCTTGTATGGAGAATTCATCCCAGAAAATGGAGACGCTCTTCTTCTGAGTCAGAAATATGGTTCCTTTACATCCTGTACAAATAGGTATACATACATTAATCAGTTACCACTTACCTTTATCGTTGTTTGGATTATTACATACAGAATCCAATCGATGGAAGTTACCCAATATATTTTTATCGATACATGTACCCGTTGAGACAGCTGTTACTATATCCATTTGCTCAATGAAAAATAGAAATTCCTTGCAAAATTTCCGCGAAACACAGAAGAAATTCTTATCGCCAATATATTACTATAAGACGAACTTTGGTTTTTTCTATATAATTTTTGATACAAAGAAGTAACAATAATTTATAAGCAATGGATTGGTCAATTTTAATCCTAGCTCAAACTTGTCAGCAATCACGTAATTGCTAGCTGTGATGTTTCGGCATATGAATCTATTGCCACACACCGTCCGCAAATTACCATAATTCTAAAATGAAATTGAAATTATAATAGGACGGTAAAATGCGCATGAGTGTTACATGGTAGAGTAAAAAATTTTCCGAGAAGCTGATAAAGATTAATTAACGAACATTCCCAGTGCATTATATTCTGACTAATTATTTTGGTCCCTGTTTTTGTGCATCATACAACGGATTGCTTATCTTGTTTGTGCTATACCCAAAAGCATAATAATTATAATACATGATATGTTATTCTACCATGATCCCATTGCCTGATAATGACCACCAGTTCACAACCAGTTCGTATTTTTGTTATTTCCTTTTTCTCAGTACTAGTTAGCCTTGGAGCTCAAGAGACTCCGTGGTATAACGGTATATTACATTACTCTACAGAAAACCTCTCAGTGTAACAACCGCCGCAGTGCTAGCCTGCCACTAACCAGCAAAGCTTTTAAGCGACAAAGAATAATAAATATCAATAACAGAATCGAATCCTCAGTTGTTTCTTTGACCTGACTCGTTTATTCTTCAGTTTTACTTATGCTGATCATAAATATTCTGTAATTAAAACATACAGGTGTTCCTTGGGAAAAATCCAAATTTTCATTGAAGATTATTCTTTTTAAATATGGTGTGGTTAATATTGGGATTTTTAACGGTGATATTTACATTGGGAACATCAGGTCAAGATATCAAGTTCCCAGATGACGAGAACAGTGGAGATGTGTTGAGTGGTAACAATGCAACGGTAATAGAAAATTAGCAAGTCGTAATATTCATTATTATTTTATAAAAATAACAATTTTTTTTATTTCAATGTAGTGTTGGTTTGAAACAAAAAGTAGCAAAGGTACAAGATTAAAGTTTTTTGGACTTACCTCAATCTATGGCTTCTCGATATCTGTAAACTTGATTGAATGCACGAAATTCTATTCAAACCTACTGAAAATTGAGGATCAATAAGATACCAGATACGAGGAATCAAACTTGGAAGTGGCAGTCTTTTTTTTCTTGCCTAAAACGAAGATTGATTTTACAGACTTGATTACCAGAGCGATGCAAATTGAGTCAATAGTGCTCTTTGTAACAGCAGGTACAGTATACTAGTGAAGTGTGATGTATTGATCATTTCCAGGAGGTAACTGAGCGCGTTCCACTTGACATAGAAGATAGATGTCCTGAAAACATGCTTCTGTATCCAGGGGATGGCGCTCAGAGCGTCTGGGAGTGTGATTGTAAACCTGGCTATCTCTACTTTCCGCTCAACAATTCATGCCACCCTGCATACAGGCAGGGCCCTTGCCGGCCCGAAAATTACGCTGTTCTACCACAAGGAGAAGTAGTCCCAAAGTGTGAACGGAATCCCTGCAAGCAAGATGGCTTGGTTTCTTACAATAATACGTGTTACGAGTTGAGGAAAATAGGGGGGCCGTGTGCTCAAAACGAATATCTAATTGTCAACGACGCCACATTTCAGTTGGAATGTACATCGGCAAGTACTGATCCGTTTATGATCATAGATGCACCAGCGAAGCTGTGCCCCAATGGGAGTCGTAGAAATGCGCTTGGCATTTGCAGAAAAATGATTTAGGTCACTTACATTTTGTTAATCATCTGTCACATTTATTGCATTATTAAATACATTGTGAATATCAAATATCTACACAAAACTGATATTTTTTATGAATCGCCTGCTTTTTTCCCAGGTTTATTACGCTCCTTGCTTAATCTTGTTACGTTACTTTTCTGAACTCTTGACAAGCTGTTAATTGTATCTTTTATGACAGTAATATGTATTTGGGATTTCACGTAACCACTGATTAGCTCCAACAACAAGCTTCACGCTCTAGTATGGTGGTTAGTTTCTTCTTCTTTTTTTTTTTTTTTTTCTTACGCATTCCCTGACAACAATCATAAACATCGAACAAAACGAACTCTCAGCCTTATTTCTTACATGCAAGTTGGTTTACATGAGACAAAGTCTATAAGTTAACTGAATTATGTTCAATCATATCATAAGTTCTCAGTTTTTTTTATTTGATCAATCTACTATCCAGACCTATTTAAGGGTACCGCTTGTCACTGCCTTTATAGGATTCGCAAGTACAGACTGTGTATTTCATTGAATTTGATAGATAGACTGAAATAAACTAAATAAAATACAATGCCATACATTAAGAATTTGTCTGCTAATGTAATCTAATCCTTGAGACACGAAAATTTTCGTAATTATAACCGATATGTTCTGTTGATTTATTGTTCGATGAGTTATAACAAAAAGTAGCCCCATGTCAAAATGATGAGCTTGGTAATCATTTCGATAACAACCTTCGGCGTCAAGTACGTAAATAGACATCGGTGCTTTGGGGTGTCAAGAATCATGGATATACAACTGGCAAAGGTCACAAGCAATAACATCTAGTGAGATTAAAACAACCACACGAATAATATTGGGCGATACTTTATAGCCGACGATTGCCAAATCATGTTGCCTTTTCAGTCATATCTTTGTTCAGATATCTCCATACGCGGTGGAGGAATTCCATTCCACCTCTTTCAAGAATATAACATAATAAAATGAGCTTACTCTTTACATATTCAATGTAATCCTATTACACATTGACATTGCCACGAAACCCCTGTGACATAATTTACCTCCTCTGACAATTTGAGAGATTTTTCACTTTTAATTATACAGAATAGAGAAACGCATTCAATATCGAACGAAGTTTCTGTCTACGCCTTACTTGAAAGAAGGTCCATACTATTGCGCATACGCAGGGATCTCGGTACTTTTTTATATGTTGGGATAAATGATTCAATTATAGGTACATTTGACTATTAATAGATACCTATAATTCATAATTTCATCAATGGCATCCCAAACTATGAACCTTCACTTTATTTCAAACCTAACTGTGCATCGGTTGGGAAGACCTATCACCAGCTTGGATCAATCTCTGCCTCTCTCTGTACATGGATACTTTCATATTTTCCAACTGGTGATACCTCAACAGCTTTAAGACGGCAAATACCGAGAGGCCTACCCAAACGGACAGGCTGCTCCATGCCCCGAATTGGGCAGCACCCAATTCTATGTGGAACCCAGCAGTGTCGATTCCGTCAGCTTTGTCTATATCGTTACCTGCTGCAAGCTCGCACGACGGAAATCTCTTAGTCATACATTGACACCACGTCATGAATCCCAAAGTGATAATAACAGCGGCGATGAGAGTTAACGTCGTTAAAAGTACAGAGCAAACCACATCTACAAATGCTGAGAGAAAAGAGCTATCCTCCCCACGATACATCAGCATGGATAGGCGATATATCTGTACAGCGCACATTAAGAATAGAACCAGACCGACGAGTATCGTGTAGTTACAATAAGCCTGCGATGCCCAATTAGCCATAAACTGGCCGTCGTTCTCCTGCCATATGCCTGTAGAAAATAGAAGGCAGTGCCCGCTGCAAATAAAGACACATTATTCACCCACTTTGTAGATTTAGCGATCAGTAATAATTCCTACCAAAATACAATTAGTCTCAACACTTGGTTTGTGCCGGGGTATTAATTGCAACGTAGCTTCTCGCACGCCTACGAATCCTCTGGCACCTTATTCCATGTCTCAAAAGTGACGCTCGAGAATATCTACCTGCCGAACGCTGCTTATCCAAGATTATTGACCGCGGTTTCGATAAGTCTGGCCTTTGTTCTACCATCGTTAGAGTTTCCATTAATTACGATATTCTAATGTATGTTAGTCAGTATGACCAACAATGCGGGTATCCGTTGTCTAGCAGAAGCAAAAGGAGAGACGGGGGCGTGCGAATAGGCCCTGCCTTTTAGTTACTGCAATTTATATTTGCAATCGAAGGTAGAAACTGACGAGAGGCGAGCCAATGGGATTTAAACTTAATTATGAGGTATTTAATATCACGATAAATGCAAATTACCGAAATTCATTTTGATGAAGGCTCATGGGCACCATTATGCATAGAGACAAAATCAAGGCGACGACGTATCCAGCTATCTGGCTGAGCAGTAAAATATTCGTCAAAGCCATTTCTTCGTTATTCCAGGGCAGGTTGGGATAGGTTGACTACCATCCGCGAGATAATTCGACCTCCCCGCTATGATAATCACTGTAACTTTTTGACTTGACCTCAATACGTTTGGATTTTCTTAACCAACTCGATTGTCAGCCCGATGATGCGTGTTCCGACGGTCACCAATGATATTCGTTTGAATAGGTACAATAGGTATATGTTATTCTTCGATCCTTGCCTTGCCTATCGAAATTCTGTATACATACTGTTTACACCACTTGACAGTGACAAAAGTTTGGACGTTGCTATAGTCAAATCGAAACCACACACGGCCAACGGCACGCAAATACCAAACATGCATGATGCATGTAGGTATGTATGACATACAATACGTACAGTGTCGTATGATGCTTTGGAAATGTTGCATGCAGCGTATTACGCACAGATAGATGCATCATGCAAAGTATGAAACGCAGTGCAGTGATGTTGCATGTCACATGTATCGAAATGTCACAGTTATTGAGTAGGCTAAACGTATCGCGTCGCCTTTATTCGCTCCGTTAATTTGTCAGCTGTTTGCAACGTGACGCCTGTCGGACAATACAGCATACCGCGTGTATGTCAAATAATTCGTGAAATGCATATCCTACGTGTACGCAATTGCATGTATATACTATGTACCTACGCATGAATGCGGCCTCTACCTTCAGCGCGAATGACACGCTTGATATCCTCTACAAAATTCGTACTGCGCACTGTATACATATTTCACGCCTACGCATAGGTCACAGGTATGTGCATACATACACGTATGCGCTCGTGGGGAAATGCAGGTGTACGTACATATTACCTGTAAGAATGCGCGCACGCATATCAACCTTCAAGTCCGGGCGGTCGCTTTTGTTATCCGCCGATTAACGGTATGGACGATTTGATCTATACGCCTATAATTACCGCGAGGTGAATTTTTATTTATACCAATTCAAGTGGTTATGTACGGGTCTGTATAGCTAAGAAGGACACGTGTACCGCTTGTTTGTTGCCCAATTTGACGTGCGTACGATTTGATTCTGGATCGTCTGGTTGGAATTACCGAAAGAGAGCCAGCCAGCGTTTCGAATCAGTTCCAGCTTAGGTTTTCACTGCGCTTGTGTCTGCCTGGCAGAGTGTAGGGTGTCCATAATCAGAATGATGTGTGGTCAGTTGTATTCCGCGTTATGCGTGCATATGTACGCTGCGCATACACGCGGCACATAAACATATACAGTACAGTGTCTGGTGCACCGTATCAACGTGAGACGTCAATCGTCGTATTATGTTCAGTGTTTGTTTTTCTGCTCCAGGCACGGGCACGCGTCAAGGAAAAAAAACATACCTACCTACCTACCTACGTGCACATATTCAAACAAATCGATCGCCCGTATTTTCACGATAAAAAAACACACTGTCATCTAACCTACAACGCATGAGTAACGAAATTTTGAAAGCTCGCAACTAGAGCCTCATTCCCATGCCTCTCTGGGATTAATTAACATTTATTCAAAGACAAAATGTCTTGGCTGGGATGCCTCCCTTGGTCAGAGGGAATAAAGAAAAGGGCCTGCAGGTACTTGCTGCAGCGATATCTCGGACAATTTCTTGAAGAAAAACTAACGCTCGACCAACTCACTGTAGATCTATACAATGGGACTGGTCGCGTTACTGACGTCAAGCTCGATGTTCAGGTGAAATTTTTCTCTCTTTGTCCTTACCCTTTACCGTGAAACTCGAAATCTAATCTATTTAATTACTTGAGGCGATCTTAGTTAAATATCAATAAAACAATTTCAGGCTTTGAACGAGATGGGTGAACAGCAACATCTGCCTGTTGAGTTTATCGATGGTTTTGTAGAAGAGATGTCGGTCAGTATACCTTGGTCAGCGTTGCTGAGCGAAGCCAGCTATGTCGAAGTAACAGGACTTCGGCTCACGGTACAGCCGAGGCAAAGGGTTGACACCGGCACTTCTATGTTTGAGTCTATGTGGAGCTCCATGACTTCGAGCATGCAGCTTGCCCAGGAATGCCTGCAGCAGGACGTAGCGGGAGCAGAAAGTTCCCAGCCTCTTGAAGGACTTGAATTATTTGCGCAGGCAATTGACTCGAGTGAGAAAATTGGAAAGCTCTTCCCCTCATACGGAATACTTCGTTCTCAGCCTTTATACTTGACGTTTCTCACCTGTGCTCTGTCTATCCATTTGTTCATTTAGCTTCTGTTGATCTTTTTTTTCTTCAATTGCAGTATTAAGCCGAGTCAAAGTTAGATTTCTGGACACAGTCATCCGTATGGAACATGTACCGTTGGATTCGACCACTGGTGTTGCCGTACAAATGTGTGTAAAGAATTTAGAGTACTCCGATGAGGCGGGTTCCGACCCTGGCAACTCCACTCTCGATCCAAATCAAACATCCAAGGGCTATGTAGTGTCTGCGTTTGCAACAAAGAGATTTTACCTGGAAGGGGTTACCTTTCACACTGACGAGTTTCCCTCGCTCGCCAGAACGTTCTCCAGAAGCGTTATGATAGCAAGCAGAGGCTCTACCCCGGACTCAAAGGTAGTTCGATCTCTTAGTCGCTAACACATAGATCGTGATGCCGGTGATAATTCGTGCTCCTGTTTACCTAAGGTTGTAAGCGGTAATAAATGGTCATAAACCGTAAATGCGATGTTGGTGACAAAAAGCCATTTATATAAATTATAATTTTTTTATTTTTTTTCACCAACTACGATAAAAATAATGCAGATGTCCAAGAAAACGTTGCAATCATTGACTTGTAAACTTGAAAGCATATGATCGTATGTCGAGGAATATAAACTTGCTAATTGACCACGAATAAAAAAAAATAAATAAATAAATAAAAAAACCAATTCCATCCAGTTGGAAATCAAGTTAAAATTCTTTATTTTCCTAACAGAATTCTGATGGCCAATTTTCATCTGCACAAATATCTCCGACGCAAAACATGCAAACTCCGCCAGAAAAAAACATTATTAACAATTTAGGAGAATCTGATCCGATAATGTTTGCGAAGTTAGCTGGGAGGCAAGAGGTGCGACTTAAAATCAAGCAGGGGGAAGGAGTGTTGGGCCCCAAGGTAGCAATTGCTTAGAATTCAGAACCTATCGCAGTTTACTAACTATTGGTAAAAGCTTACGATTCTCTATTGCTTAGGTGGAACTGGAAGTGACACTTGGATCATTGACATCTTTTATTAGCCCTCGACAGCTACACGTTTTAATCGAGCTGGCACACGGGCTCGCCTCACCAGACCTGGAAGACACCAGCAATGTTGCTCCAAGGCCTTGTATGGAGAAACCTATGGCAGGTAGCGATTACAATCGTATTGAGCGTGAGCTGTTGCAGCAAATCCATCCTGTGCAAGGAGTCCGGACAAGTGTAAGAATTTAAACCTAGCTAATCGGATTTTCAAAAAACTGGTATAGTAAACAATTTGTCTAAACAAGGATTTGCGCCATACGCAAGGATGGTCAACAGCGTCGCTGGACGAATCTGACAATGAAGAAGAATTCTTACCGATGCGGCTACCCGGGATGCTGACAACTAGCGACTCTGTTACAAGCAATCACTCTAGTATGGATGGAAGTATATCAGCCAGCAGCGTCAGCTCCAAAAGCTCAGTGTCCAACATTCACAGAGCCAATAAGCCCAGGCAAAGCGTGGACAGTGACCCAACCGTCGAAATATTCCAGTTTCATGTTAGGCTTTCGTCAATTGCCGTCGTTTTACTGCATGAGGATATACTCACAACGTCTATCGAGGGATTGGGATTGACAAAAGCTAGTAGAAGACAAATGAAGAACGTGGCTGACGAATTTTTTACAAAACTAGGAATTTTTGCAGCAACTGGATATGGAAATAAGGATTTTGACAGAGCTTCAAAATTATTCGCAGAGGCCTGTTACCTCAGTCATATAAGGTATACATAAATTCTGTTTGCTTTTCGTTATATTTATTGACCGATGGGACCTCGTGATTGAGATATTGATTTTGCTGTTCTTCTATATTGCAGGCTGTTGGCGGCACCTCTTGTCATTGAAGCAAGCGAGAAAACCACAGCACAGGCCTCAACGACATCTGGCAGCGTTAGTTTAGCCACCTTGGAAATACTCGAATGTCTAATCGATTCCAATGGTCCGAATTCCAAGAAAACTGCAGCCGTCGAATATGTGGAGTTACTAGGGTTCCCAAAAGACAGCGCAGCAAACAATTACAGTTTTACCAATAAGACTGATTTCCGAGCACGATTCAAATACAGCGAAAAAGCTGTGAGACATGCTCAGTTTACCAAATTCGCACATCCACGCACAGAAATTGAGTAAGATTGACATCATCCATGTTGTACAAAATTCTTTAATAGCTGGTGTAACAACTAGTTTGTACTGAGCAAGAAGTCAGTACCGATAACATTGAACCTTTTCAGCATTCAATTGGAAGAATGTAGAAGCGAATTGGATATTACAATAGTGGATAGGATATCAGCAGTTCTGAATCCACATCCAATATGCACCTCTACGCACCCTGTCACAGCCTCAAGAGATGCTGTTGTGAGAATTTATTATGATATTTTACCAACCATTAACAATACTTACGATGCATACATATCGATCGTGTATATCAAAAATTTTCAATCAACCACCACCTAATACATTATTCATTTGCAACACCATTGCACCTGTATCGTTACATTTCCAGAATCAGCAAGCGTTGTTCTATCAAGCGGTAGAGAGTCCATCCTTACCAGACTCAAAAGTTGATGTGAAGATCTCTTCACCAATCTGCATGATCAAACTCAGGTATGACCAATTTACTCGAATGTTGTAACATATAATGTGTAAAGGTGTACAAGAACTGGCAGAATGATCACAAAGAGAAATAAGAAAAAGATCATATTTTGTAATTGTCTCTGTAGGTTTCCAGTACCAGATTTACGACCTCTACACGATATGAATCGGACACCCTGGTGGAAACGATCAGTTCGACCAGATTTCGTGACGCTGGAGTTGACGGATGCTCAAGTTCATTCCTGCATGGAAAGTCGCAATCATTGCCAGGCTCGGCATGAGATTCAGTGTCGCCAAATACTGCTTACTTACATAGAAGTTGATGCCAATGTCGCAGTAGAAATTGGGAGGGCATCTACCGATGAGAAAGCTAACAGTTCATTGCCCCAAGGTGGTGAGGGTTTTGGATGGCCAAGGATGGTCATTAGCGTGTACCCGAAGCATTTGGGGGGACTCTTGGAAGATAGCTCAGAAGGGGAGCAAGAGCCGAGCTTAGATGACACATTGGAAAACACAATTAAGCATCAGCCCTCACCATTTAGTTCGAAACGAGTTGTCCACGAGTCAGACACACCTCATTCGAAACCTCAAGCTCACAGTGACAAAAATACTTCTCCAGATCACAGGTTTGTAGTAGATTATTATGTATACCTTCTTGAAGCTTGCAGCTAGATATACGAACAGAGGACAGAAAGAAGTGCGTACATATGAGTAACGGGATAACAAGAAAGGAAAATTGGGGAGCGAGAGCAAGGGGGAATACCTTATTACAATTCACAGTATTATGTCAGTGTATATTGTCAACGTTTACATTTTCCAAATAATTAAACTTTCTTTACCTGACCGGAATTTTCGACTAATTTCATCTTCAATCAACCTCCTGGTCACGAATTTCTTCACAAATATATTGTCAACTTTGGTGTGTGAAATAATTGACAGAGAAGGAGAGGAGCTAGTGATACCCGGGAATCGACAGGAGATGCTCGATTTCATTGAGGATGGAACGCGCGGATCTAGAATACAGCTGGAAATAAGTTTGCCGTGTGCCTCGGTCCAAATACCTTCCAAACATTTGTACGAATTGCTTTATAATCGATTTAATGCCGATCTTTTTCTCTGGGAACCTTCTGCGCCAAGGCCGAAAACTACAACACACGCCGAATCACATGTTGGATTAGATTTGGCGTCGACGCTCCTGCAAGAGTCTATATATCCCAGGTGATGCCTAATTTCCGATGGATAAAATGAAACCGAATGAATTAGATAAGTTGCCAAATTTCTATTTCTGTGGAAATGATTATTTTTGTCGATCTTCACAAATTTTCAGATTTAGCATGTGCAAGAGCGGAATTCAATATGATTCAGAGTCCGACTCGGACGAGGACGGTATCTATCGTTCGGCAGCTGAAAGAAGTTGCAGACAAAATGAAAAAAAAATATTTCGTACCGGACAAAGTACCGTGGCACTGTCTCTGACTATAAACCAAGGGCTTGTAAGCATGTTTCCACCCGTACGGGATTCGTCTCACAACGTTATTCCTGGGCAGCAGGGCGAGTTGATCTTACGGTTGGAAGATGCTCTTTTATTTTCAATCAGCGCGTACAAAGGAAATAATAATTTGGGCTATGTCTGTGCAATGTTGAGAACTGTTTCCTTGAGTCATTGCGGTTTAATAACTTCGCCATCCCAGGCACCTCCACTACGAAGTATGAACAGTATAATACCCAGGCATTGTCAGCCAACCTTATATCACAGTGAACGAGGGGCAAACGTAACTGTGAATTCTACCGAAAAAGATATGCTGAGTGTCGCTGTGAGAATACAATCGTCGCATCAGACTCATAGAATTAAGGTAACTGTCGGGCAAACTAAGCTAACAAATGGATGCATATTAATTTTGACCTACAGTAATTATACTTAACTGCCTTCATAGCTCCTGCTTGTAATTGAAATGAAACCTTTCTTCTGTCTATAAGAAATTCATCGCTAAATTTTATCTCTTGCTATTTATATTGTAGACCTTTCGAGTAGCAGTAGGAATAAGAAATGCGACATTGAGACACAGAATGAGTTCAACACAGGCATCTTGGTTCACTCAATTGACAGACTGTTTGGATGTAGCTGATCACCCAGTTGCTGGTTATTCGCCACCTGGAGTACTCACTGAATTACATTTACACCTTTGGGATTGTGCAGTCGATTATAGGTATGTATGAACAACATGAAATTGCTGTTGATCAGAATGTTCTTTTCTCAAATTCAGACGTATTGTCAGATATGCAATTTGTGTGTACAACAACTGGATGCTTTACAGGCCCATAAATCTGCAGCTGCGATCAATGGTTACGCTAGGAAGTTTTAGTGTATCCAGTAATATTGCAGCACAGACAAACACATCAACGCTTCGATTTATAGCCGAGGATGTGGCTCTTTTCATATCTGAAAAACTTGGTAACGGCGTGGAACTAAGAAAAGACTATGTATGCGTTATGGATCTAGGGTTGTTTGAATTGTCATTGAGGTTGAATGAGAAAATGTGCGGAGGTGCGCCAAGGATTGATTTGAGGGCAAGTAACAACGTCTTGCACGTGCGCACTTGTTCGGATTCCGGGCGTGCCTTGATGCAATTGCTAACGTACTTTGCTAGCGACGGAGATCTTCTACAATGTTCCAAAAGTTCCGACAGTATTGCTGTTCCAACCTCAGGTGACGACGAAAGCCTACTAGGGCAAGATAGTTTGAATGTTCTCAGCAAGAGTCAAGAGGAACGTGTCAATAGTTTGATGGTAGATGCTATGGAGGACACTGTTAAAGGTATGCACAATATACATACACACGTGGCATTTTGAAAAAAAGTCTTACAAAATCACGACAGTTTTTACACACATCATAGTTTCCTTGATTTTAATTCGAAATTGAGGCAAAATAAAATTTACAACAGGTACTCTAAGTAACAACGACGGAATGTCATCGTCAAGTCAAAGTCAAGCTCACATATTTTTTTTTCCTGGAGAATCGCACCCGACATTACACAGCCAGGCAGAAACGGAGATTGAAAAAACTTGTGATGGGAAAAAAGTTGATGGTAATACTAGTAAACCCGATTATCCAGATGATGACTTTTGCATTTTGGGAGAAGAGGCAGGAGCTGGAATAATGCCCAGGCACGGGGTTCCCGAAATTCGTTGGTTATGCGAGGAACCGATACGCATTGTAGACAATCACTTTTCAATACCACTTGGAAAGACGGATCTTTTGAAGGCTCCAAAACATTTCCCTCCTGCTATTTTGAGATATACACTCTGCGAGATGACACTGATTTGGCACATGTTTGGAGGCAAGGACTTTGGCAGTGTAGAAACTTTGACCAAGAAACACGTTACTATAGACGATAATCCGCACCGTAATGAAAATTCACCTCTAGGAAGGTAAATCGATTGCTTTGTATCATTAATTCT
Organism: Neodiprion lecontei; assembly: GCF_021901455.1. Lineage (NCBI taxonomy): Eukaryota > Metazoa > Arthropoda > Insecta > Hymenoptera > Diprionidae > Neodiprion > Neodiprion lecontei. The sequence goes on from NC_060266.1 coordinate 411,012, forward strand.
GATATTCGTGTAGGCGATTTTCCATTATCGCGAATCATGATAACCGTGAAACATGTGATGATGGTAATAATAATAAGGAACAGCAGTGGAACATAAGGAACGCGTTTCATTGATTTTCATTTTTGTAGAAGCCGCTCTGTTGTCAGCGGGATCGGGGTGATCGGTTTCAGCAAATCTGCACCGAACGAAGTGCGCTTTGGAAGTGTGCCCAACTCGCCTAGAGCAAAAATGAGGGAATCTTTCTCCGATTGGCAGTCAATTGGAGGTCCCGGAAGACAAGGCGATGTTCTCATGGAACTGCAATTGAACAAGGTTCGATTTCAGCACGAAGTTTACCCAGATAGTACACCCGAGGCTTCAAGACAAGTTTTACTGGTGAATGAAATCGAAATACGGGATCGCCTGGAATCGTCGCACATAAACAAGTTCCTTTATCAGTACAGCAGCGAGGCACGGCCTAGACAGTCTCATGCAAACATGTTTGCCATGAAAGCTGTTCATGTACGCCCTGACCCAAAGTTGACAGTACAGGAATGTTGCCTAAAGTTGAGCCTGCTCCCATTGAGATTGAACATTGACCAGGATAGCTTGTTGTTTTTGATTAATTTCTTCACCGAACTCGGAGAAGACTCGAAGGAACAACCCGCCCAAGGAAGTGGCAGATGTAGTACCCCGACTTCCACCCAATCCTCACCAAATTCTAAACACAGTACACCTACGCATCATCCACCAGTAATGAGTGTCAACGAATCGTCATCGACGTCTTTTTCATCCACATCCGATGGCCTACTGACTGGTTGTGTATCATCCCAAGGAAGCATTGTTGACCAAAACTTACTGATACTTCTTGAGGACGAATTACAGATACGGGAGAGTAAGTCGGAGGCAAAGTCTAGTGGCGATGTACACGAGGACACTCAACCAATCTACTTTAGGTGAGTGGTTAAGAATTGTATTATTTTCTCGATTTTTGAGGACTTGATTGGAGATTTTTAGATAGATCAACATAATGTAGTTGGCAAATATTTTAATATTGTTTGATATTGATATTCATGCAGAAGCGTTATATTCGCCCCCGAAGTTCTGGTCAGGTTGGATTATCAGGGTAAACGCGTGGACCTTACACATGGTCCACTCGCCGGCCTTCTAATGGGTCTCGCCCAATTGAATTGTTCAGAACTAAGACTTAAAAGATTGACCCATCGTCACGGCCTTTTAGGCTTTGACAAATTAGTTGCTTTCATGCTGTCCGAATGGTTGCAAGACATAAAGAAGAACCAGCTACCTAGTTTGTTAGGTGGAGTTGGACCGATGCACTCACTGGTACAACTATGTGAGTACAACAGCATCTGACAACCTACCTTCTCGTAGTTTGTCATTTCGTCATCTTTGTAAATGTATATAAATACTCGAATGAACCCATGATTTAGATGACTTTAATGAATGATTATCTATTTTCAGTCCAAGGCATACGTGACCTATTCTGGATGCCAATTGAACAATACCAGAAAGATGGTAGAATTGTACGAGGATTACAACGTGGCGCTAATAGTTTTACTACGTCAACGGCGATGGCAGCTTTGGAACTTACGTCAAGATTGGTAAACGCGATACAAAGTACAGCGGAGACAGCTTATGACATGGTCAGTCCAGGGCCGAGTGTCAGGCGAAAAAATAAAGGGGAAAAGGGGCGCAGAAAACGATACAATCAGCCACTGGATATTCGAGAGGGAATGGCTAATGCTTATACACTCGTCAAGGAGGTAACAACAACATAAACAAAAGAGGATCTCTCGGTCCGAGTCATTTGCGCTCGAACAGTGTTCAACGAAAAAGTACTCGAATAAAAATCGGACGTTATTAGGGTACTGACATTTCTGCGCAGCTAATGAAAAAAAATTACTTACGAGCACTGTGCGGTCAGGACGTTATTGACAGTATATCCGAATCACTTAAACTCTTGCGAAATTTTATACCTATTTGTGAGCATAAAAAAACGAGAATGATTCAATTTACCTACTTAATCAGGAGTAACTGAACTATGCGCATCGCTTCACAGTTATTATAATTGCAAATAGAACTACAGTGGTAATATATTCATCCAGTTTTGTATGAGTGCAAATCTTTGTCATACGGTTATCGTGCGATTCACATTAGAGAAAAAGATGGAAACCGCCCTAGGGTGATTACTTAAGCTAAATCCAACTTACAATGACTATGAACATGAGGTGCAGAGTCAATTTGGCAGGCTCACTTAAAGAGATCCTCACCGACGTATTCTCGTTCGGTTGAATCGGGTTTTGATCCTTGGAAATGTCTTTGTTATGTCTTGCAGGGTCTGGGCGAAACTGCAAATCAATTGGTACGTGTGGCAAGTGAGGAACATGAGCAAAAAGGAGTTTCCGGCGCAGTAGGAGGTGTACTGAGGCAAATACCGCCTACTGTCGTGAAACCGATCATTCTTGCAAGCGAAGCGACAAGTAATGTCCTTGGTGGCATGCGATCGCAATTAGTACCGGATGCCAGAAGAGAAGCTGCTCAAAAGTGGAGACAGGATCCAAGAGATACCAACTGAAACAGAAGAAAATACATCCTGGCGATTCCATAAAATAACTTGTGTTTGACTACTCTGCTGTGTCTCCCCATTACGTGTATTGAAACAGATTTATTGTCAGAGTTTTTAACGAATTATGTTATACGTAACACTGGTGAATTTGGGTGGTACACACATAATTTATGAATCGGCAAGTGGATAAAGTGAAAACGTCATGGAGGAATCAACAGACTTGTTGTAAAGGAGCATACGACGTCCAATTAAATAAGAGTTCTACGGTTACTTCCAATTCCGAGGTAATTCCTATGCCATCGTAATTTCATTAATTCGTTGTACACGTGCAATTTGCTAGTACCTCTATGAATATGCTAATTATAACATTACAACTAATATAATTAATAACAGATAAAAATATTTGGAACTAATAATTTGAACAACAAACATCCGTATGCCTGTATCCGTTATGCGATATAAAAAAAAATAATGATAATAATCATAATAATTATTATTATTATTATTTACTTCTAGTATACCCATGTATGTACTTTCGTTCACCACTGAAATGTGTATGTTTTATACCGATGACATATTGTATAGTATGTATTAAAAAATATTTGTAATAATAAAACAAATCAAATAATACAGTCATTATATATAAATTTGAAAACGTAAATGAAGCGAGAAAGCTGATTTTCATATATTGTGTAGGCGGGGCTTAGAAATGCGTTAACTTCTGTTTTTTTGCAATAACTCGTCTCTCCGTCATGATACGAGAATTGCGATTATATACTTTTTTGTTGCTTTTTTGACGCTCTACAATTTGAGTTATATGAATTTTTCACTTACCGTCGATCGTTGTTGAGATATCCAACGAGGAGGTAAAAAATACGAGTTTGAAACTTGTTCTTTGCTGTTTTCTCCTTTCTCGTGATACATATCGAAAAAATGTCTATTATCAAACTTGTAGAGAATTCTAACACCTGAATCCAATTCTTTTTATTTTTTCTTCAGATAAAAATTACGACATGTAGCGCGCCGTAAAGTTAGCTAGTCCGCGCGAAGTTTGGATTTCGCAGTTCGCGGTTGCATCAGATACGTTATAGTGGATTCACGGCTCTAGATAAAATTAATAAAGTATAATACAAACAAATAGAACAGCAAAATTGTGAGTCACACGTATAAAATTTATCGTTGAAAATACATGGTTTTGTGTTTCAGAAAACGAAGATTAACAATGGTCCGTTTTTAATATTTATATTTTGTCAGTAAAATGTCTTTTGCAAATAAAACAATCACCCTTTTGAAAAAAGTTTTTGAAACGCGTAATATAACTCTCGTGACCGTGCGCAAAATTGACGTAAAGGCCGAATCGACCATTATTGACCCAACCTATACATATAAGGCATTTTGTAACGACTGATAGTGCAACAATTGAGCTACTCGGACTCGCGCTCGCACAGATCGTGGCGCACATGTAGGCGTGGGGCACGCTGTGGTCGACTTGACGGTGCGCTACAAGTCGTAATTTTTGTCTAAAGAAAAAATAAAATAAAAAACGGGATTCAAGTATTAGAATTCTCTACAAGTTTGATAATAGACATTTTTTCAATATGTATCACGAGAAAGGAGAAAACAGCAAAAAATTCGTATTATTTACATCCGCGTTCGATATCTCAACAACAATCAATGGTAGATGAAAGATTCATATAACCTAAATTGCAGAGCGTCAAAAAAGCAACAAACAAGTCTAACCCTTTTTTCAAGATGGCGGAGAAAGCTCATACGAAATGTTGGTCGACAGTTTCACGTTAAGCTTTTCTAAGCCCCCCCTACACGATGTATGAAAATCAGCTTTCTCGGTTCATTTGCATTTATTTGCTTTTTTTCGGATATAACGACCGTATTAAAACGTTACTACGGGCTCTGGGTGACTAATTGTCGGACACCACGATTCCCATGTATTCCCCAACATATCTACACGCAAATCCCACGCGAACCTGCCTACAGTTGCTATGACCACCATACCGAATGTTTACATCGCTACTGTTCCTCGTTGTACTTCGTCGTCTTGGATAGGTATACGTAGCCAGTGCATAATACGGAATAAAAATAAAAGTCAAATATTGGTAAAAAGGAAATGTTCGGTACGATTTCGGACCACAGAAGCACAGCGAAGGCGTTCAATTTCGATATGGAATCAAAGAGTCAGGTGAAATTTGACCAAGGTGCCGTATCGGAGACATTCCTGAAGAAATCAACCAGGCGGTCGACGTTCGCTGTACCTGGAATTTTGGCAATTGACGGAGATCACGAATATGACGAAGACGAATCTGAGGGTGATGGGGAAAACAAGACTCGTCAGGAATCTGAGTACGCGGGACCGTTTGAAATTAGTGCCGCAATTTTGAAACAAATACAACAAGAATTGTGCCTCATACAACTCAGCTGGCCAGAGATAAAGTATATCGACATAGAGGAAAAATTTCTACCTTCAAGTTACAACAACAACAGCGACAAAGAAAAGCTTTTGCTGTGGTATGCTGAAAATTTTCGAAAACAATATCACACCATATACGCGGATAGAAAACCGTTGCTCTTCGCACGCGACAACGAATGTGGGATACACGTAGGTTACAGTTGATCTTCCATTTTAGTGTTTAATTGATTGATTAATTATGTTTCTCCCGACTGCGGTCATGATTACGCGTCCATTATTAAACCTACATTAATGCCGGTGATGAACGGGGATTTGGACGGGAAAATAGTAAACGTAACAGATGGAGCCCGCTTCGACATACGTAGATTGCATTTCGATTTCTTTTATTTAAATACTTTCGACGTCAAGTCATACAAACGTGTTTTTTCATATAAAGTTAAAACGAAACATAAATAGAGATATTATTATACATAAAGGTATACATAGTGTAACAAGGAATGTCATCTCAGGACAGCTTTAAGTTTCATTAACTCTATAATAACATTATATCTAACATACTGATCCAAATTATATAATTCGATCTATGGACGAAAGATATAACATCAGTTTTGATGCTTCATTTTTTTCTACATTCTAAATGATAAAAATAAATTTCGCTATGTATTTATTATCTTACTTATTATAAAGTACAGACTACTGTATTATAATATATATCACGCATAATTTTTTTACCTTAATCCTAAAGAACTTAGTCACTGCAGTCTTATGTACAGGCTGCGAAACGGCAGCTTTTTGGTTTTAACGAAAACTCTGTATATGCATATGTACACATATACATACATACAGTTTCCGAGATAATTATCGACAAGGGATTTCGGAGTTGGAGTCGAATTTACTTTCATGTATAAAAACATTTGAACATCTTTCGATGAGAATAAACTCGTAGCGAAGTTAAAGAGACACACGACTGTCCTTGATCCGAGTAAAGAAGAAGGATCAGGCATATATAACTGGCTGCAGAAATGTTGGGACATACACCGAATCTCCGCAAGATCGATCGTTCTTCATGGCTCGTACAGAATTCGGAATGGTCAGTGTCAACATCTCGTTGTATGGGGCAAGGGCCCCGCGTAAGCTGCGCTCTTTCTCTCTCTCTCTCTCTCTCTCGAACTAGACTTGAAATAATATCTGTCGTTGTGTTTACATGCTCGGAGTTACGAGCATGGCACCCCGTTCGAGCGGTGAAAAATGATTGATCCTGCATTTCACGCGACTTATTTTCTGGCGATACGCAATATATACATTTGTTCCGTCCAATTTGTCGACAGAAGTTTGTCTCGTCGTCGATCAGGCCGAGTAGTCTGCCGTATCCGGAATTGTCTACATGGCAGGGATGCGCAAAATTTGTCAGCGACTACCTGACGTACGAACCACCAAGAAATCCGATTCTCATGGTAAGTTCTTGGCTCGATTTCTGCCTACCAGCTTCAGTTAATGTCCGTATCAATCCTAGCCTATTCATAGATCTCCGCAAGTAGTCGGGTATTGATGAAAAATGATAAACTACTGGGAATATGTGAACAATTGTCACTGTGATCGCATGCACGACGTATCTATATTCATTGTAATTATTTTCCGACTACCGGAGCGAGGTAATAATTAGGTACATACATATCTAAGCGTCTATGCCTACACGGTAACGATTAATGACGTATAGGAATAAAATTTTAGCAATGTTTAAAGTTAGTCACGACTATATTCTGATTTTGGTATTACTTCCATGTCTCAGTGATACAGCTTATGTACAGTGGAGTGAGTGCCTTCCCCTCCTCCCCGATGTCGTTATCACGTCCGTGTCAGCTCTCCAGTTTCACCGATTTAAGGCAATAAAATAATTTTCTCGACGTCTCACGAACAATCAGTCCTCTATTAGGTTGATAATTCCAAAAATACGAATCACTCACCATCTCTCCAATATTACATGCAGGTTCCCTATGCCTACGACGATATGCAAACTATATTAAATTCATTTTCTCCTTCGTTTCAACGCGGACCTTGGTTTACTGCACATTTTTAAATTGTTTAATAAATATCTAAACTGCATGATTTGCATTTGTGATACACACGGTTCCGAGCACCCTTCCAGCCACGCGAGGAACCTCTCACCGTGGCCGATGGCTTCTTCCATCGGCAGCTGTGCATCGTCGGTTTCGCCGTTGGGTTGTTGAACTTGGGAGTTTTGCGTCAGGTTCTCTTCACCGTCCCCATCCTCGGTTGCGCTGGTGTTGTTACCGCTGCTGGTGGCGTTGTTTAAAAAAATTAAATCGAGCAGGCCCTTCGTCTCGGCGGGTGAATTAGCAACGGCCCCCGGTATAAGAGCGGTATGTGGGTATCCGTAATGCTTGTACCATTTCCAGAACCATGAACCGGCAAATTCCTGACTACCGACAGGATTAAATACCAGCGACTGTTGGCCGAGTAGTTGCTGCTGTTGCTTCAGCCATTCCCACAGAGCCTCGTCCACGTTCTTGGCCGGCGCAGCTGCGCCCCCGTTTCCGCCGTTACTGATCGCGGAATCGCCCGCGTTCTTCACCTCATCGGGATTCTCGCAATCGTCGTCAGTCTTGCGAGGCGATGCCGGTGCCGGAGCGAACGGCGCCTCGGCCGCTGGTGGCATGCTGTTCCCCGATCCAGATTTGCCGACCGTGTGTAACTGGCTCGGCGCCGCCGCGGACGAGCTATGCCGTTTCTTGTTTATCAGGGCACTCCTCGTGTACTGAAGTCCATTCTCGACGAGCCCTACCACGGTGCTGTTTTGCATCCCTCCGCTGCACGGTACTTGGAGCAAATTTTTACCGATCGCACCGGTCGCCGTTGAAAGAAGACCGAGCTGCCGAAGTAACATGGGTCCGCTGACGTCGGGTCTAATGGCAGCTAAGCCCGCCATCAGGGCGGCGTAGCCGATCTTTGATTGTGCGCCGTTTAGTTTGCCGACGTCCAGCTGTTCCATCAGCGAAGCACCGTCAGTCTCATTTTTCTTTCTCTTGGCGCTGCATCCTTCGTCCTCGCTGTTACCGGGCACCGAGGAATTTGTCACGTTGACAGAAGTAGAGGCCGGGGAATGAGCGTCGCTGTCCGGTGTGCACGAGTTACGTGCCATTCCCCTAATTTTGTGCTCAGACTTGCACCATCCTCGCAGCGTCGACTCAGGTACACCGATGTCGCGAGCCACCGATGCCTTGCTCTCGCCATCGTGGACCCTCTGTATCGCCTCCATTTTTTCCGAGGGTGACAACGCTCGCATGGGGCGTTTACCCGGTCTTACGGCCGAGTCACCCCTCATCCTAATCCCGGCCGTTGTTACAGCGTTTATCGTCCGTTGGTGAACGGTCCTCGAGGACCGCACGGTTCACGTTCGGCGGTCAAGAAGACCTTGTCAATCCCGATTATCTTCGATACGAGGTCCCCGGATGTCTTTCGAAGAAATTTCCAGGCGATGCTCTAGCTGACAAAAGAAAATTCATTCACGTCGCGTGATTCCTGGATTTGCAAAACTGCGAACGAACGTATCTCGACGAAATTACAGCTGGTGAGAGCGCGAGAACGAGTGTTGAAGTAGCGTGACGTACGTCGGCTAGCACATGCGCCGAATGTAATAAAGAACTTTTTATGAATGAAACAACTTCTGCTCCCCTCCTTTGCTCCGATCCACCTGGTCGTAAACCACCACGCTCTGGTTCGACCAATCCGCGGTGCAGGCGGGAAATGTATGTACTATTACGACACGGCGACACGACTACAACCGATACCACGAGGCGGCGACCCCTGCAGTCACTGTGTCATATATCCTATCGGACTATACGTTGTTTACGGGACGTTCCGAAATTGTTTGTTATTATCACCTTGGCTCGACTTGGCCAACGAGAAACTTCGTTTGTCAGATTATCATCCGTATCCTTTTCGCCGGCTATATTTCGAAACGCGAGTAACAGTTTTTTTGAATTCTTTTTATTTTTTTTTTTTTATTTACTTTTTATTATTACAAATTCACGATGAAAATTACATAAACGCTGCACTCTCACAAATCAACGTTCACACAAGCACTCTTATTGTCGTTATAGTTTGTTTTTTTTTATAAAAGGATTCGGTGAAATTTGTTTTCCGTTTAGAATTCGACGATGTATTATCGATCATCGATCACCAAGCACCTTTGAAAGCGGAGCTATAACGCGTCACTTTATTTCAAACGAGTGCAGCAGAGACGCGGTTTGTATAAAATACGCACGAACCGCGGACACGCGTCGATTACCCTCGGGATGCCGGTAGCCCCACGTTGTTCGAGTACGTAGTGTACAGGAACTCTGAACTCGCGGCCGTCTTCGGTATCTGAACCTTGTTCGTTGCGTTGTCACGATCGAATGGATATGTATGTGTATTTATTATACAGCAGTGGCGTCGTTTCACTAAGAACTCGGACAGCGAGCGGAGGACGGAAATCAGCCCTATCGCGGTGGTTCGCGACGCACGACTGTGGGCTCAGCGGCTGTGTGGACGCTGGACGGTCGTGGGCTCACGACGCCGACAACCTCCCTACCTCCGTCCCTCCAATCAACCCTCACGGTCTACTCCCCCTACTCCGGCGACCCCGTCGCGAGTTCGCATCGCGGTGCGGCTAAGGGCAAAGGGGCGCCAAGGGATTGGCGGGGGACGCGACGGGAACGACGACGACGCTAAGGTAGCGAGTGGGAGCGAGAGAGAGGGAGGGAGAGAGAGAGCGTGGTAAACGGGCTGTTTCACTCGCCAGGGACGGCGGGAGCGGCGGCGACGGTATATCGGCCCTCGCATGGCCTGCAGCTGTCTCCTAACGTCCCCCCCCCCCCTCACCGTCCGCTCGGTATAACCCTCGGAGGCTCGCCGCCCTGCCATTCGCTTCGTCCCTTCCCCGGCCCGATCTTCTCCCTTCGCTGCGTTCCTTCCCTCCTCATCCCTCTGCCGTTGCCGCCCTGGCCACCCCGTTGCCTCTATGTAATGTACTAGGTACCGACCAGAACCCACCCCGGTGTAAATACATAAAGGCAGAAGCGGCGACCGACCGCGGCGCGGCGGGTTCCAGCCTCGCGAGAAAACCCTCACGGCTTCTACGCGGCGACTACGCGACGACGATCACCACGGGGACGCTGCTTCGGAGCTGCTGAGGATTCGCCACGCGAATCTACATCCACGTTTGCATGTATATTTATACATTTTCAGCTACACGTCCTGTACACGGATACGGGTTTTACTTCGCGTGATCATCTACACGTCCACGCCATCCACGTGCGCTTTACCTTCAACGGTGCAACGCTGCACGTAAATATACACGCGTACCTGCGTAAACCACCCACACCTCGCGTCTACGTCTGTGCGTACCCGAATTTACGACAAGTAAAGGAATTGTCATTATTATACGCGTAAAAACACGCGTGCGTCACACATGTTGCCGTACGAACGATGCGACAAGCAACAGTCGTCGAGAAATCGTTGCCGAAATAACGCGTACCTGTATCTTATACACGTAGCCGTGTGTTACGAATCTAGGAATTGGATAATAGGTCAGATACGTGACACCTCTAATAGTCAAGACACTTACGATTAGCCTTTACATGGTAGCCCGTACCAGACCTGTGTATTTATACACCAATCAGCGCCGCCAAACTTGGGTACTTGTCAAAACTTGGGTGGTGATCTCGTGCACTGTACGTTGCACCAACTTAGTTTACATTACCAGCGAATTCTACGCAACTAGCGTGCATACCTATATGCACATATATATTCGTAGTTAGAGAGTATAGCAATGCGTATACCGACCTGAACAAATTACCTGCTCCGGGAGGAACGGTAGCAGCATCAACCGTGTACCCGCAATGAATATGTGCGTTCAAACGATGATTTCACCGTGCGATGCGATATCACGTTGGATCGCGAAGGGTTGAACATGTGATTGTTTCGCACCGTAGGTCCATGCGTATACGCACTCGTAACCGAAAGCTACAATGTCGTTCGATTTGTGTAAATTATGGCGGAGTCGTAGAATGTTCTTCGTGCGTAGTCTGTACAATGTACGTTTGAAATTTTTCAACGCTCAGCGCTGCTCGGAAGAGATCGTTAGATCAGGTAGTGTGGATTTTCCCAGAAAAGGAAGAAGGTTTACGTATTACTTCCGAGCATCGTCGCGGATATCGTGCACGTGCGTGGGTGGATATACACTGGTATAACACCTGCGCGCACGTACGTACAGGTATGTACCCACGTAGGCCGGTGGCTGAAAAATAAGGAAAACCGGGAGCGTAGCTTTATAAGCGGGAAAAACACGGCGAAGCCTTCGGACCAGAGGATGGCGCGGCGGGGAGCGGACCGTTATTTAGCTGGTCGCGCGGCGTCCCTCGCGACCCAACTCACCCTTGGGCCTTCATCCCTCCGACCCTCCTCCTCTAACCCCCTAGACTTCCACCCTTACCACCCTGCCACCCTCCGGCCCCTCGTACCGCGTCTCACGGTCGGTCTCGTCCTCCTTTGTCGCGCGGATACGAACCTCTACCGCCGCCACCACCACCCCTGCCGACGCCATCGCCATCGCCATTGCCAACCCTTGGAGCGTGCAACGCAGTTTCTGCTTTCGTGGAAAATTTGGCTCCCAAGGCCCTGTAAGCGTACGGCGCCGTAGCGTCGCTTTCCTGACCACCTCGTGTTCGAGAAATTTTTGGGATAATTAAACGGCATACGCGGGCAAGCGAACGGTTTCCGATAATAGGTTCGCTCGATTAGGCGAAGGAAAAAAAAAATACTAACGTACTATGACGATACGGCTATTTTTTCAACTTTCCCAATTCAGAACCATAAACGCGACGAAGGTAAGTAAGTATAGCTCCTCTAGTCTACATTGTACACTATACGCGTATACGCGTTCCTGTAGGATACATTGTAGAAAATTGCTTCTCTTCAACGAAGCGTATGCCTGATCGTATTATCGACTATATAACTTGATTTCGCCGTCGACTGATTGTGACTGACAAAATTTTGGCATCGATATAACCCATCACTTCGCTCCGGACAGTGTTTGCATATCACACCTTTGGACAGTTACACCGATATCCGGTTGATTTTAAATTAATGGATCCTACGTGTATTTAGATCTGCGAATAAAATTTGCATACACGTCGCGATTCTATCGCTGTCGAATTTCTCGCATGAAAATGCGTTTCATTTCAACAGTATGTAACATGGTACGTGTGGGTGCGGGCATTAAATACGAGCATCTGCGCGATTGTGTTCGTAAAGTGGCGAGGATCCGTCAATTTCTCATGTTATTCTTTACACTAGTGCTACGCTATTGTACGGAACGGACGTAATGACGATACGTAGTTGCGGATTCGAATATTTGCGTTAATGGATTGTCAAAGACTGCAGGCTTTCGATATCTCGCCGATCTACCCACACGTTTATAAATATATAACATGTGCGGTGTGTGCGCACTCGTCCTACGCACATACATACGCTGCTGCATAACTATACCTTCGTACAAACCATGTGCATACGGGGACGAGAACCACGGTAGTAAGGGGGAAGATAGGGGGGGGGGGCTACAGCCCAGCCAGCCGTCCTGGATGACAGACAGGATGCGAGGGTTCGCGATTCCGCGCGCCTTTCGGTGTGCCCGGCATTACGTGCTTCGGTGGCTCTGCCCGCGCTGCAGCTACGGCAGCGAGCGTCGGCGACGTCGTCGAGACATTTACCGGCGATCCGGCGACGATGACGCGACATTCCACCACTGCATACGAATTATGTACTACTTAACGTATTATATACCATATACGTTATATCATGTATATCTGCATATATAACCGATATATAGTATATACATACGTGTATATGAGCCGGAGACCTAGGCTCGGCGAAGAACGTACACCTACGGTATTGAATTCTGACCGCTTCAAGGCCACCCGTGTCGCGTGCTTCGCGGGTCAAATAAATGGTAGCAGAGCCCTGTAAAACGGTCGTAATCAAACACCGTGGCTGTACGTACGTACGCGTTAACGTACAACGCGCACGTTGTACATATGCTCGCGCAAAGATGCGAGAGCCTTTGTGAGATCGGGAAGCAGAGGCAACAGCTGCGACACTTGGTTCACTCGCGAGACCCGCATGATGCACCGTCGTCGCCGCGATGTATCCTGCAGGCTCTAAAAGCCGCAGAGACCCGACGGTCTTACCCACGTAGCATATAGCCGCATATACCTCCTCTTTCCTTCACCCCCAACCTCTCTCTTTCTCTCTCTCTCTCTCTCTCTCTCTCTCTCTCTCTCTCTCTCTCTCTCTCTTTCTCTTTCTATGTATACATATACCATTCGCACGAAATTTTCATGGTCAAAACCCACCCGCGCGGTCCTTCGGGGCTGCAGTAAACGGTTCCGCGTATTCCTACTGCTTCTAAGTCGCTAAGGTATAGGATGTACGGATAAGGTATATTAGGTAGTAGGTAGTAGGTAGTCGGGTACAGGCCGCAATATTCAACGGTCAATTCTATTTTAAGCTTAGTTGGGTGTGCGGCGGGCCAAGCATGTAGCTTCGGTACGCAATGCTGAAGTCGGTGAATGTCTCCATCTCTATCCTCCCGCTCATTTTCCATGTTCACCACACCTTCGATCCTTACCGGAGTATAAAGCATTGCTAAAGCAGCGCGGACGGATGGATACGATCTATCATCAGACATTCGAAGTAGATTCAGAACAATGTAAAGGAATAATCATTAGCTTGGTTGTTATCTTGGAAATGCAGGTCAAATTTTTTGAAACAAAATTTTAATGTTCACCTTCCGGCCCGAATGGGGTCCTTCCCGGAACGAATTATTTTGTCGAAATGTGTTCAATAAAGGAGTAATAAACAAGAGTTTACTTACATATCGTTAAGGCCAACAGGCCATTTCAGGCAATAATCATTATTGTACGCTGCAAGATACATTCGATCGCTAATTATGCGACCCGGCGAATGTTTGCCGAGCTTTGGTCCGTACCGGGACACGCTCTTGACCGATGAAAATCTATGCAAGAGAAAAATTTGTTGCTCTACAAATCATCCGCTCCATATTCACGGCCGAAAAGCTATTATTAAATGAAATCTATTGATAATGTGTGGTACGGTGCTTAGGCTCCGATTCCAATCAGTCGGTAGAGAGGGGAACGCGCAAGTTGTATCGCGTCCGGCCGTGTCGCATGCGTGCGTACGTACATAGGTACATCGTAATTGCATACGTCACATGATGCCCTGCTTAGCAGTGGTGTATTATTTTCGGCTACGTAAACTCGCGGTGTACTTCCTTACACGCGCGCTGCAGTTGTGTACAATCGGTGCGTCGGCGCTCCGGACCAACCCCAACGTGTAGACGAGAATGAGAGAAAGAGACAGCGAGTGAGAGAGAGAGAGAGAGAGAGAGAGAGAGAGAGAGAGAGAGAGAGAGATGTACAGTGGCAGTGAGTCTTGGCGCGAAACGTGAATTTGAATTTTGTAACGGAAATTCAATATTTTCCGCATGGGTTTGAGCATCGGCGTACCTCCTGCGTCATCATCAGCCGATTGACTGTCCTGTATGCGTAGTCGAACGTAAAGATGGTTAATTCCCGAATCAATCGATGATTATGAGATACGCATAACCTGATGGAAATTTGTATAATTGTGACGCATGTGTGCTCAGCACGAGGGGACGATAAGACATTCTTCGCAATCCATAGTCACACACGGATCTTCTCGATAATACGACATCTCTAAGTATGCATATAGTTGTGTGACAAACGAGAAATGGGTTACACGGCGGCGTGATACACAACGTAGTACGCTACGGTAGTTCCTAGGCATGCCGTGCGTGCAAGCGCGTATCGGTACGCCCATGGAGCAATGCGTAGGAATTTGCGGCTCTTGGAAGGTTCGTGTTTACTTTTGCAGAGATAAAAGGAGACCCTTAACCCTGCGGGTGACGGACGAGCCGACGGTCTTGCGGGCACGACGAGCCGGCGGGCGGATTATCGGACGGACCGACGGATCGTCAGACAAAAGGACAGGCCCAGGAGGCGACGGGAGGACGAAGGGTGGTCGCGGACAGGCTGGCAGGCTGGCAGGCAGGCGGGCGGGCGGGCAGGCAGGCATGGCAGGCAGGCAAGCAGGCAGGCTGGCAACAGGAAGCTCGCGATGCGTGACTCACCGCGAGCCAGCCGAACAACGTAGAGAACTAAACCGCGCGCGATCGCTCGCGTTCTCTCCGCGTGTTCGTTTCTTCGTACGGTACCCCCGTCAACCTGGGAATATCGTACGAACGTACGCGTGCATGTACGCAACCGTGGATGCCCATACATACTTAGGGTCTTCCCGGCCGCGGAGGGAATATAGTATATCGCGAGCGATTCGAGGTTGCCGCCGAGGCGTTTATTGGCGGCTGCTCCTGCGTCTATACGCACACGCGCGCACACGCATACTTGCGTTGTACGTACGCACCTTACGTACCTATGGCATAGACTTATTTGTCTGATCAGATTCGCGCGAGGCCGCGGTGAGGCGGTTTAAATCCGACTTGCGCGCACGACGGAGTCGCGCGACCAAATTGCGAGGTGGACGGCGATCGGGCAAAAACTGCGTCGAGGTGAGGACGGAGGGTAGAGGGGGCCGACCTTCCCGTCCGTCTCGCGAGAAGACCCGCGACCTCGCCATCAAGTAATCAACGCAACGGCACGCGGTCTCGACGCCCATGCTCCCCCTCATTGTACATATACACACTTTATCTATCTATAGTCGTATATGAATTGCAGGGATCGTAAATACGCGTTATAAGTCTGTACCTACGTGTCTACGTACATTTACGTGTACGTCCATACCTACATAATATATGTATTAACATTATATGCGGGTCATACGTTGTATTTATCGGTACCGCGTATGCGCGTCGACGTGTGATGAGAAAGAGCGGATCTAAGCAGCCACCTTAACAAAATCACGGCAAAGTACAGTAGTTTTCCAATCGTTTGCGTCGATTTAAACGTTCAGAGTTAGATTACCATCTAATCGGTGTACTGTGTTTACGCTATCAATTATCAATTTCACCTTCTTCCGTAAATGGTTCCCCTTTAGCTAACCCCTCACTTTTTATCCAAGAGAGAGAGAGAGAGAGAGAGAGAGAGAGAGAGAGAGAGAGAGAGAGAGAGAGAGAGAGAGAGAGAGAGAGAGAGAGAGAGAGAGAGAGAGAGAGAGAGAGAGAGAGAGAGAGAGAGAGAGAGAGGTTCGTTTAGACCCACTCTGCCCTACGCCGCGTACATACAAGGCATGAAAAAACACCGAGTTTGATCCAAGGCAACGTATGTATGGTACATTATACCTACCTATATATACACTCGAGGCGCAAATAGGGAATATAGTTGAAGAGAATATCGCGCGAGTGTAGAGCTAGCGAGAGGAGACGCTGCTTCTCTCACCTCGGGGCAAAATTTGTGCGCGTTCCAACGCGACCGAGTGAATTTAGGGTGGGCACATCTATACATGGGTGTGTGTGTGTGTGTGCGTGTGTGTGTACCGTCGACTAATAACAAGGGCGGCGCGAGGGGGCGGCCGGGGGACGGAAAGGCGGTGACCCGCGGTGCCTGTCTGCCGCTGCCCGCGTTGCAGAGGCAGAGAGATCCGTCGTCTCTCTCTCGCTCTCTCACACTTGCACTTTCTCTCTCTCTTCGCAACTCGCGCCCGCGCGGTCGCTCACATACACACAGGCATCCGCAGGTAGGTATACATCGGTATTCGTGTACACGTACATAGATAGTTGGTTCACGGGGCAGCGAAGAGGGCTGAAGGGTGAGGGGGTGCGCGGTCGTTCCGTTCGTCCTTCCGTTCGGTCGTCCCGTTCCTTCGTCGGTCCGTCGGTCTGTTCGTTCGTTCGTTCGTTCGTTCGTTCGTTCGTTCGTTCGTTCCTTCGTTCCTTCCTTCCTTCCTTCCGTCCTTCGTTCGCGTATAACATCGGTCGTCGGAAAAGGGTGAAACGCGGGACGGCGAAGAGCCGACGCAGGGTGAACTAAGGGGGGTTGGCGAAGGGGCAGAGGGGTAGCGAAGGTAATTTGAGCGTCACACGCCGAGTGAACGCCAGGCAGCAGCGCCTATGTGCCACATAAAGAGCTCCCTTATGTATCCAGCAGGCCCATCGCGAACCTCTGCCTTCGTTGTATTTTACGCGGTACACGCCGAGCTCGCGCACACGGATGTATATCCCTGCACGTATACGGGGTGCTGGAAAAGAATTTACCGTCAGCCTGAAACCACCCCGTGGGCCGTGTCGATCGGGGCATTACTGCGTCGACGCCCCCTTTCTAGAGGGCCTCGGAATTGTCGCTCGGATCTTATTTAACAAACGAGATGAAGGCTCGATCTAGTTGCCGAGCCTCTTCTTACCGGACCAATTACCACTGTTCGTTAGTTCCGGTATAACGTCGACCTGATGCGAAGATGCTCTTTTCTCTTTTATACCGAATGCCTCACGAGTCGATTTCGAATTGCTACACATGCCCGTATCTATTCACCGGTTCACCTTCGACCGTTCGTGTCCTATATTCCTACATTCCTATATTCCTGTGTACCTTTATCCTCTATCTCTCTCTCGCTCTCTCCTCTACCGTTCCCCATCACTTTCCCGCTCTCGGCACATGACTCTGGTGCCGTTTCACAGAGTTTTCTGTTCCTTTGCCGCGATTCGCATACTTAACATCCGTGAAATATGTATAATTTAATGAATAAATGCGATGCGACCCGATAAGACCGGAATCGTCGTCGATTACCGCGCGACCGTTGAATTTCTTCCCTATATGCCGGATATGTCGAAGCAGCGTAATTCGAGACCCAGGTCTGGCCTTTTACCGCTTACTGAATAACACGGCCAACATCCGGCCGTGCGCTCTGCCCCCGCTCGAGGTGTATGAAATTCTACAGAAACTCTTCGACTCCAAAGGTCACGCAAATTTTATTTCGAATTTCCGGACGGTCGAGCTTGTTAAGCCAAAAGAGAGATGGGAAACACAAGAGATAAGAGCTCCGAGTCACTATTTGAAGTATAATAAATCCCTCCTCCTCCGTCCCAATTGTTCAACACTATTGTAGAAATGACTCAGAAACGATCGACGTTATGCGCTGAGAACAGAGTGATGACAAGTCGGTTCAAGAGGTCAACCTAGGACAATACGTATACAAATATGTAGTATATGTGTATATGCGTGCGTAGCGTATTCACCCCCCTGAAAATTCTGACCGTTTCATTTGAAAATTTGAAATGCGTTATAACAGGGTTCCTTCAAATTGTAACCTTTGACCGATCAAGGCAATTTGAATTGAAACCGATAATCATTTCTCGATATATGATCAAAATTAATTGAGCGCTCGTTCACAATGACGAACCGCATTCGATGTATATAAGAAACAGATTCAGAGTATAGAAATAGGTAATGGCAGTCGTCGTATGTATACATTAAATCTGTCCTTAATAAGTGTGTAATCGAATTTCGATGGTCTTACCCCATTGATTCTAAATAATTAAAAAACATTTGTAAATTTTTTTCCCCATCCATATTTATCCATCCCTTGAAAGTCTTACTTTTTCCCATAAAAAAAGCATTCATTTTTCCAGGGTTTTAATGAAAATTGCGTACCAAGTCCAAAAAGAAGCGTGAAAATTTGTCTAAAACAGCAAAATAAAGGTGAATGTGTCCCCTTTGAAATGCCGCTTTGCAAACTTGGCTATCTCTACTTTTGACTCCGCTATCTAGCTTTTAGCGCGGCGTGAAATTCCAACTAGTGAACTCAAACTTTAGAGCGGTCAAGGAACTCAATGGGATTGGCTTTAAACAGAAAGAAAATTCCGCCCTGAAAGTAATAAATAGACATTCGAATGAAGACCAAAGACGTTGGTAATTTCCGTGATAAAGAGATGGATCGTATTGTAACATCGCAGACTCGTAATGTTTTTTTCCGATTTGGAATCGATGAATCGTTTATAACAATTTACCCATCTCTTTGACTCAAAAATAAGAGTTTCCAAGAAGGTCTGGAAATTGTCAGAAAATTAAAAGTTGCGAACGATGCGACAGAGAGAGCTGTTGGTCTGTTAACAAATTATAATAATATCCTGACACATGATGAAACACAAAAGCAGTATATTTTGCAAGCGATTGAGGAACATAGAAAAAAATTCCCTGATTCGAAAATAGTTACTATCGTTAAAGAGGTACAAATGGATTTTTTCAACTTGTAATATTTCGCACGCAGATGTTCACTTTGTGTAGAGGGTAAAATAGTTTTGCAGTAAAATGTAATTTTTAATATAAATTATTTTTTGTACTGTATGTAAAACTATCTTAACATTCAGATTTCGCTTGTTCTAAAAAAAAGTTCCATCATCCAAATTCGTCTTACGAAAAAAATAAAAAATTTCAAAACAATGCAAATAATTAAATTTAAATGACGTTTTTCGACATTTCCAAAATCTTTTCCCAGCGGTTTCCCAAATACTAAGAAGGAAGATGAGGTGATTGAAATTTTGAATGTCTATTTATAATTTTCAGCGAACAATTTCCTTTTTATTTAAAATCAAGCCCACTTTGAGTTTCTTGGCCGCTCAAAAGTTTAAATTCACTGGTCGGAATTTCTTGCCACACGAAAAACTAGGTAGCGGAGTGAAAAATAGGGATAGCCAAATTTCCAACGTATCGTTTTAAACGGAACAAATTCACCTTCATTTTGCTGTTTTCAGAAAAAATTTTACGGTTTTTTTTTGGAATTGGTACGTAATTTTGATTAAGACCCTCGAAAAATCAATGCGTCTCTTGCAGGAAAAAGTAAGACTTTCTAGGGGCGGGTAAATATGGACGGAAAAAAAAATCATAATTGTTTTTCAATTATTTCGAAACAATTAGGAGGATGAGACGATCGAAATTCGATTTCAACCTTCTTAAGGACAGATTTAGTATGCATAGAGATGTTGCGCTTATGCAGCCTTATATGTATTACACCTAGATATATGAGTATAATGTGTGCCTATGTATAACGTATGTATAGAAGGAGGAATGAGACCGTGGCGCAGGGGGTAGCGTCAACCGCACCGAATGTTATGAAAGATCAGCTTTAAAAAGGAGACTTTAAAAGCCAGAGGGTGTATAACGGCTGGTACAGGGAAGGAAACCCGGCACATATAGACGTGTAACGAACAGAACACGACTGAAGCGGACTCGAGAGTTTTTAGTGGCAACTTGTTGCGCGACGCTCATTCATACGACTCCGACGCTCCCATTACGTTGCATTACCTCCGTCAGAGGCTGCAACTTCGCAAAGTGCCAACTTCTAACTTCCAAGTGCATGAAGTACTAGGTTACGGTACTACGCGTTCCAACCCTACCTCCCCTCTGCATCGCACATACTTTCGCTTATGTGTTCGAGAAGCTTAATTCTTCTGTGCATATACAACGAACAATAATGCAGTACAAGGCTTCTTAAAGAGACCTGCGTACGTCAATATACCGCAGTACCAAGGGTTTTTACTTTCACTTTTTCTTTTCTTTTTTCCCCCGTGATCTCTCGAGCACTTGAAATATGACATGGCAATGTCGGAGGTAGGAAAGTTAGCGCGGTACGGCACGACGCGATCGGTTTACTGCTGGCCTTAATTTCTTGGTAGGCGAAAATTCCCCGCGGCTTTAAGGACTCTTGTTCCGGAGCCTCGATGGAAGGGGCCCCGGTTCGGGTCGGGTCCGGATCCTACCACGCCTACGAGTCCCGAATTTTGGCTCGGGGCCCTGGCTCTGCAGCCGAGAGTTAGGATAAGGGCCTTCTAGGAATTGACTACGCGGTTCTCTTTTCGACCCGCACGACCCTCCGCGACCGGATAAAGGAAAACGCGTTACCTTGTACGTGTACATGCCTCTTTTGTGTGCGTGCGTCTCTGTGTGCGCGCGTGAAACACACACACGGCGACGAGCCCGGGCTAATGCATATACCTGGGCAACGTCGCAATTTCCCCTCCGCCCTCTGGATTTTCCCGAACTCTGCAGCCGGCTACAGGGTTGCACCGGCGAACCCGAAATTATGCGTATTGTATACATTATATATATAGTTTGTATAGTATGTGACGTATACCATGCTATAGATATTTACTTGAAACGGTAAATAATGCGGTACTTCCACCTGCCTACCGAGAATTTTACACCATTTGGCAAGTCAACGCGTAGAGTAAGGTGTAATAAGTTCATATACATATATATATGTGTACCGTCATAAAGCGAGATCCGCGCCTACGTGCAGGGTTGACGAGGGTACAAGTAGGTATGCGCATTATCCTTTGCAGTAATTGCAACGAATGTCCTACGATAGATTGAAAGTATGCAGTTGAGTCGTTTCGCAGCCGCGATTATACGACACTTGGATCTCGGCCAGTCGCAGCTTATCCAACCTTCCCCGAAGCATGCCCGTTTTTACGACGCCTAATAACTAAATCACTTCCCTTACCTTCGATGGGCACCTTTTGTTCGACGCGATTTATTACTTATAACACAAGTTTACGGTAATCTGTTGTACCGTTAATCCCAGCTTAACGCGAATGCCAAGACAATGAGCGTCTCCGCTTCGTCACGCATTATTGTAATCCACGAAAACGAAAATTCTTTAAATCAACAAAGTTTCGGAATTTTATTTACTCCTCCTTCATCGTCCATGTTCAGAGAATTTCTATAAATGAGTCACAATTATGAAAATCGCGACAAACTTTAAGTTGCGATGTAGCAAACAAGCTCTTTTTTTGTTTTTGTTTTGTGCAGTACTGAGAAAAATTGAGCGAAAGTGTAATTGCGGTGACCTATTAAATATTAATGCTCGCTGGGCCGTGACTCTTCTTTCGACGTTTTACTCCGAAGTACTAGAACTTTGCTGTCAATGTCAATGGGTTGGATGGTGAAAAAGATTACACCACTTCCGAGCCGACATATCAGCTTCCGGTCCTGCAGGGGTTAGCAAATGACTACTCCAATATCTCTCATACCGACGTTCACGTTCCGATCTGAAGGAGCATTATAATTTTCACCTGCAAACGTAAAATCAAGCAGCACGGCTAGGTCATAGGTGTGTTGTGGGCGTAGACGGTAAAAACCTCGATACCGTGGCAAGGAGGCTGGATTATCGTATCCATCGTACAAGATAACGATACTCAAACGATTCTACGGTCCGTTCTCCCGAGTTTCGGGTTACCCATATACGTACGATAGGTATATAGAACATCCGGGATCGAGGGACGTTTCTGGAAACACGTCGTTTCTCCGGCACTAAATATAGGCGCCCTCGCGACGCCGGCCGTCAATATACCACCCCTGACTAACCCCCTGGGGGGCACCGCCGGTGGTGCAGGGTATGGCGTATATCCTTGCTGCTCTGGCCGACGTCCTAGACCCTCCGCGTTTTAGCCTAGCTTCTAGCGCTTCTAGCCACGACGCGGCGTCGGAGCCGCAGGGAGGACGAGAGACGAGGAGGAGGAGGAGGAGGAGGAGGTTGGGGCGAGAGACGTTGCAGATACGCGGTACTCGCCATCCTCGCGTACCCCCGCGACCCCTTACACGTATACGTGTACGCATACCGATATACCTACGTCTATACACACCACCGCTGCGGAATACGGCACACGGCTATATCCCCGCGACGTAATCAGCGAGAGGCTCTCACCCCCGGCGCGGACGCGGATTCCCTTCTCTGCCCCTCGGCGAACCCTGCCTTCAGCTTTGCCCTGTGTACATCGGCTACGTGTACGACGGCTATGTGTTTGCCTGCGTGTGTGTGTGTACATAGCCGTTAAGTGTGTACATAAGATACTAGTTGCAATCTATACGCATATGCTTATATCAAGGCATGCATATACATACCTATGTATATGCTTATACGTGTAAGGTAAGCGAATATCGCAGGAATGCTGATTTCGTCAAGTTTTCTAAACACCTGAATGCATCCGTACAATGATATACCTGTACGTACGCGACTTATTCAACCTGCTCTCTCGTAGATATAAAACGGTGCGTACGCTGCGTTGTGCACATTATATATACAGGTGACATCTTATAGACTAGACGAGTACTTTCAAAGATTGAGATTGTTCTGTTGATGTAGACTTCACCGTGGATCATGCACTCCTTCGTATCTAAGTATGGCTGTACTTCACGGACGCGGGGGGTGTCGTTAACAGAACGCACGTTCCAGTTATCAATCATGTTGCGTGACCTAACCTAACGAACGCGTATAATTCAAAAAATGTCGCGTCAATCGAGCCGCGATCGTGAATCAGCAAATAGTTTCAAAGTTGATACGTATCGATAAATAATTGACACGCATAATCGTAATAGTATAGTTTCGTTCATATTCTCAAACCTACAGTCTCGAAGATATCTTCTCCGCACGGATGGTGGACTTACACTCGCTACACCATGCGCGAGGCGCGTTCGGTGGTCCGGGCTCTCACCAGTGGCTCAAGAGTGACAATAATTTAATTATACTCTTCGAATTTAACGTTGTAAGGTGACGAAACCAAACTGTTCGTATTAGCAAAAAATTTGTTCGGCAGCCAGAGTGACATAATTAAGACAGATAGTCCGTGGGTATTCGATTTCAATATTCAATCGATCCCCCCCTCTACGTACCGGATGCTCATTCGATAATTATACAACTACGCGCTTGAGATTAAGAAAAAAAGTAGTAACGATAAAGTAAGTTGAGAACCACCGGGTGCAGCTGCCGCACCGCGGCGGTATCTCGTCCACGTCGTCCACGCCGCTGGTCACCCACACCCCGAGAGAAGTTGGCGTGAGGAGAAAGCGGGGGTGGCGAAGGTCCGGGCGGTTTGGTATGAAGAACTGAGGGAGCTGGGTTTGGCAGCGGCGCGGAAAAGGGGCCCCGGCAGGGGGGTAAGGGAGGAGGTGTTTCAACCACCCACTAATTCTCATCGTCAGCCTTAGGTAGGTTTATAGTGGTGTGACGAAGCGGTACCTACGTATACATATAGGCAGGTACACCCTTCTTAGCCAAGAAACGTATACCTTCCTCTAATCGTAAGCTTGGCCGTACTTTCTAAAATAAGGGATGCTTGTTTCATACCTGCAGCTTTGCAGTACGGTACCCTATACGCAGCGTTGTATACACTATGTACGGAGAGCTGTTGCAATATGTACATATTTGAGAGTCGCGAGGTGCGTGTTAGATAGTGGTTTATTGCAACAAATGCGCAAAAAATGTTTATGTTTTACTTTTTCAGAGGTACAATAAACAAAAGACCGCATAAGTAACGATCGCTAGCATCGATTTTTAAGATCCGTATGCAAGATTTGGCCGGAACGAGGGAGGCCGAAGCAACACCTTTGAACGAACACCTTATAAGTCACGCGTTTTTCTTGATTTTTCTACGGTTGGCATTAGAAGAAGATTTTTACAAGTTCGCGTTACAGGGACCTACCGTTTATAGAACGTTTTATAAAAATCGTGGATAAATACGTGTTCATTGGATCGCATGATAGGTGTAAACAAGTAAATCGTATTATACTGCGAAAATTCTCACCCGAAATCATAGCCGTTGCGGAAAAAGGTCTCCATTGCACATCGAGTTTTCCAAATTCAAATCCCAATTTTTCCTTACTTATTCCTGGAAAAAATTATAAAAGCGACACAGCGGTTCCTTGATTTAATTTCATCTTTGGTGTCGGTATCAATTTCAGTACAATTCAATTGGTTGCAACACGAAGAATTTCCTCAATACAGATATAGATAGCCATCTGAACGGAGTCTTTCGAAGCTTCGCGCAGCCAACTGACCGCGAGCATCGCGAGGCTGATTTCGAGGTAGAAAAATTTCTTACCGTTACAGACTCAATTGACATTGTAATCCTGTGAGAGCAACGGTAAATTTGGGACGGTATCGTTACATCCCTGCCCACCGCGACCCTTGGCTTACTAGAAAAGAATACCCATGTTACAGACGCCATGTCTTCCATCGTCGATTGAATGCCTTTAAGTTACATATCGATAAAGCGAGTCAGCCTGAGGTTAGAAAATACTGTTGATAGTAGGTAACTCGGATCGTTCTATCATCTTCTCTAAAAACTTGGAATAGACGATAAAGCGTCGACGTCGGTATGCCAGACTATTATGACGATAATGTAGAGCACACACCGGCGTACTGTGAAGGTAGTTACAAGCAGGCGAATAATTGACGTGTTACGGGCGACGTCACGTTCGAACGGTTTGAACACCGCCACAGTCTGGTTCGATTTGTATTTCAAATTGTAGAACTATACCTATGCCTACAGATACAATGGATGAATTTCATCTGCTACTGCAACCTTCCGATCGTATTGCGTACCCTTATTACGTAAACCATCGCCAACTCTATCAGATTGCTGTAATAAAATCACTTACATTTGGCAGAAAATTTATGCAGAGTTTATCATTCTTCGCCGTTCTCATGTCAAAGTAATCCTTTGTTGACGAAAGATATATCTTGAGTCAATTAATCCCACACAACATCGGCGACCACGCACTTTTCACAGTTGCAAACATATAATCTTAAGACACTGCCCACTCGAAAAATTTCACCCGTCAATTAATTACAAACGCGTCACTTTTATAAGGGCCGATTCGAAATCGTTTCGAAGGAGACGATGCGAAAAATTGATCATTATCCTTCTTCCCGAGATTTCACTTAATCATGTGACAAAAGCTACATTCCCCACTTGCAAATTAATTGCGAACTATGTGACATTAACGATATCCGATCCTTTTTTATTAGCAATATAGTTCGTGCCTCCGCGATATTCACAATCAATCTCCGACTCACAATAATAAGTGCGACTGGCTGGAGCTTAGAAATTTCAAACTGTATAGCTTATATATAATAAGCAAATCGTCAAATTTCGTACCTCCCTGTTTAATCAGCCTATATAGCTGTATTGTACGGCAAACCGAACGTTAGAATTACATCCGACGCGACGTGCAACCGATAGTTGTGATACGTGAGACTCAAGCAGGAGATCTCGTATTCTTTTCCTGCTAATTCAGTTGGGAAACAAATGAGCAATCTCACCACACTTCACACATATCCGGAAATTCAAATTACTCTAATTTGTATCGAGTTTCGATTCCAAATAACTGTTCGCCAACATTGTAAATTAACGAGCACGATAAATTGTTGATTATCGTAATGAATGTTTTAACGTTAACACTGGAACTACCAGACCAGTCAAAATGACTGGTTTTACAATTTCATTTTAAAATTCCTACTTCATGTTACATTTTATCTCGATAGTTCTAGTGTTTTAATATAGGGTTCGGAATTCATTTTGCACTGTGTGATCGTTTATGTATGGAATAATCAGTGAAAATGCAGATATCAAAAATTAAAACTTGTTGAAAGATGATGTCGATATGTATCGAAACATTCGATGGACAACCGTTAAAATTTTCAGCCGGATCGCCTGTGTTCTCCGACGTGGGTTCTTCACAGACAAAAGGGAAACAGCTTCGAATTTTCTACCGTACTGACCAGTCTTCTGTTAGGTCAAGGCTACAACGCCTATGTTGTAAGTGGCTATGCGAGCAGGGAACAGGTTAGTTACAATTGCACCCGTAAGGTATGCCCATACCTACAGAAACCAGAAGAGCCAAAGCATGAAGGCGCATCTGAGGAAACTCAAAGATATCGCTTGAAACCACCTCCCGACATCAGGAGTAAGTTTTTATTGGAAATGGAGGCAAGAGAACGTAAGAAGCTGGAAGATGACTTGAAACGTCAAGAAGAAGAACGTGATAAGATGATTCAAGTACGATACAGCATACGAGCACATCAGTCATTCATGACAAATTAATTATATATGTAAAGCATGTTATAACGTATAATTGTTATTTCACAGGAACTTGAGTGTCCACCGCCGGACAAATATTGGGGATACAGAATACACTCGTGGGTGGTCATTTTACCTGTAGAAAATAATGGACGCAAGGATGAAATACTGGAACCCATTTTCATCGAGTCTACGTTGGGGGAATATTATTATTCTGCCGACAATAAAACCAGTAATCTGTACCTGGGCGTGGAGAGCATTTGGAACGATCAGAATTATTGGGTAAACATGCAAATCTGCACTGATGGATGTGCGTCTATCGACTGGGATCTAACCAAACCCAAGTTGTGGGAGCATCTACTTCCCGGAGAGCCTTGGACGACACGAGGAGTAGAAGAAGAGGACGCCGAACGGGATCTCAATGTTCAGATGGACAAACACTTGGACATGCCTGCCTCTTGGGTGGAAAAAATTTCATTATCTAGCGTCGGTATGTTCATCCTGACCACTATAATCTGCATGTGCTAGAAACACCTGGTATGATTGGATGAACTGCTTTTTTTTATATTAATGTTGCTTTAGCCTTTGAGAGACGCTATCCAGGTGGAAGTAAAACAATATTTTATAAGAAAGCCAAAGTAGAACTGTACGCTCCTTATGTTCAGAGGGACGGCTTGATTCAAAAGATTACATTGTTCGAGGATTATGAATATATGATCCCTACGACTATCTATGAAACGTTTGCTAATCGAACTGATTACCGAGTGAAAACGGTGAAGAATTTAGACACCGAATCGGTAATTGATTATTATAAGAGAGGACGTCCGGATGCGTGCAAAGGTGAATATATAGTGTTGATATATCGGCAAGAAAATATATATATTAATAGGTATAGGAAGTAAATATTTGTACAGAGCATCGATATTTCCTGAGCGATGCTGTGGAGGATTCGGAAACTTCGTTGGACTTTTACGATATCGTTCGTTTGGATGGACTAACTCGCATTGAAATACACCCGTCATATCTTGTCCAACATTTTGTTAATCGCAAAGATCGCCTCTATTATCGGTAATTTTTGCTCAACATCTAAGAATTTTAGATTGTACAATCGCTGTTTTGTCCTTCTTCTAGTTAGAAAAACTGAAATTCCAGATACGTTCAGTACACCTCGGAGAAGACTACTTCGTTAATTGAAGAATATTCACGGATTGTTTGGGTAGAGAACATTATTAAAGAAGGGAGGGTGATACAGTGCAACTTGCGCAGTATAACTGAATACACAACAATATGATTTTACAGAAAATAACTGAGAAATATCAGAGAAACGAATCTATACCCGCTAGCAAAGACGTTTGCATTCGCGAATTTGCAGTAGGCGATAACGAAATAAGGCTGAAATATCATTACGAAAGTGGCAAGGGTACCAGAGCTACTCGGACGTTTGTAAAGCCACTTCCATCGGACAGAGGGGAACGGCTCACTTTCAATCCTGATATGACAAGTGGATATAACGTTCAGTACTTGAAGTCTTTTACTCTTATTGACAAAAAGTGTTGTACTTACTCTTCGTTTTAATCTACTAATATTTGCCAATGTTCTGGTTGCAGCCGGACCCAATGGCACCTCCAGAAAAATCGTTGATGCTCTATTATGAACTGGAGAAGCAACTGAAGGAAGAAGAGGTATGTAGGACATTGATCGCAATTGCTGAGGATGAAGTGAAAGCATTTTTAAAGGGACGTTCGTTCGAGTATTCCCTGCCCAGCTTGTCAGTATCATTGTTTGATAGAAATAGAAATGACGAGGCCAAGGCTGGAATGTTTGCCAGGGTAAGAAAAAACGTAAATTTCGTTATATCAGGAAGAAAAAGATAAGTCCATAAGTTAAAAAAGTCCTCATCTGCTCAAGACCTAATTTATTTCAAGTCGTGTTAAACGTAAAGGGCGAAGCACTATTTCTTTTTTTTTACATTTCAATCCTGAAGGGTGCTCTGAGCAAGCAGTCGAATGCAAGTGTTTCATTCAATAACGTTAAGATGTGTGACAGAACAATCAACAAACACAGAAGAAATAACAATCTGAGGTTTCAGTTGACTTACAATAAGTAGATGCAAATTAGTGAAACTTACAAATTAACTTAATTTTCTTTTGTACATTTCTCTACAGGAAGAAATACTGAGAGCCCAAAGTAAGCGCGAAGTTGTTAAAGAAATGGACTACTTGGGCCCATATCTGGCTAACCTTGGTAATCCTGTATATCTGAGCAGGACTGAAGCACTTCAAGTGCAAGAGCAATGCTTGACGGACTTTAAACAAAAACTGATTGATCGGGCCAATTGCATATTGGAAACATTCGAGAAAAGTAAAGAGGAATTAATGCAAAAGCAGGCTCGTCATGCCCAGGTATGCAATAAAATGATATTGAGAAAAGTGATGTGAAAAAATAATTTTGAGTGGTAGAGACACATACGTAATTGAAGCGGTTGATGACATGTGCCATGATCATATACTCTTTACTGAGCCTTATACATAGTATGAAATGATTACTTTCCATGTCAAACAGGAACGAGAGTTATCCCGAGAGGATGAAGAATCGTTTCAGAGTGAAATGAACGATGCTATTTTCAATCTGCACACGATCGAAATGCAATTGAACCGATACCGAGAATTAGCTACTGATCGATATCGAACGCTACTAGTCAATCTACAAAGGGATCCTCGTTTATCTGCCATCTATCGCTCTTTCTAAATAAAACGTAATTTGCTTGTCATACGATGGCTCTCCTTTGGCTGGCTATAAACAAATTTACATCAAACGTCGCTGGTGTCCAGTGCAGGTATAGTACACATCTCATTTCAGCCTGATGTAAGACTCTCGGAAGCAATTCCCTTTGAAATTGAAGTTTTTCGTCACTCCTGATTTTTCTGCAAGCATACTATTTTCCTAATTTACAATATCCAGTGACTGTGCGTATATACCGAAGTTTATGTATGCTTGTTGCTGCTTGTCATGATAATATCAAAGGAAAATGTCTACTTACAAACATAATGTCAGTTGCCAAACTTAGTCTATCAATAAATTCTCACACGTGACGAGGTGAACTGTTGCTGCATTTCATACTTGAGGTATCTCCAGCATCCAACACAGCTTCATTGAAAAGACCAGGAACCCATTTGGCCGATGCAACGCCCTAAAAATATTCAGTGCTGAACTTTTCACATGTGCGATAAGTATTGGAAAATACATCTTGATAACTGCTGCAGTTACAACCATTGGAGCTACTTTGCATTGATATATTACCTTGGTCATCGAATGTTGCCAGGGTGAATTTGCTGAGTTTGTTGGTAAAACAATTGGCATTCGTTGTGATAGTAATGTCAGAGGATCGGCTAACACCTGCCATATCGCAGCGAGTGTTGCATTTTCTGCTTTCTTCTACAAACCCAGATATCAGGGTATCCATCATAACTGCCTGCAAACAATAAGTCAGCAAGAGCGGATCATTGAAAATATCGTTTGCGTGTAATGAGAAATTGAAGTGTACAAGAAATAGAAATAGGTGGCAATAGCCTAAACGAGATAGTTTCGTACCTGTCTTGAGAATACTTGTAGAATTTTAAATACATGTGCACCATTCTCTCGCACAGGAAATTGGAGAAAAAGACAAGGCAGACAGTCGGGATTCCTCTCGTCGGAAGGTTTTGCCATCTCCCAACTAAGTTCAGAGTACTTCAGTCCCAGCAATAGACTCTGAAACGTTGAGTAATTATCGTAATTAGATTATTGTTGTGCTCTATCTTGTTTATGCTCAATTGGTGACCAAGTATCGTATTGTTTCTTTATTTTTCTACATGTTATTTAATCATATTAGGATCGAAACTTTATCACGTATGTACAGTAAATTGTATCTTCTATTTACATACGCACTGTGCGTCGTCCACTATGTAGACACCGAGGGCATTAATAGCAACAAGAACTTTTAAATCCCGATGCGTGATCCACGATGCCAGGCCTCTAACCGGTCGCTCTATTTGTCCGTGAAAGAAGGTCGCGCCATAGCAGGGAAGTCCCCAACAGAACTCCAAGTATTTCCTTATCAGCTTTCGCGGATGGGCGTTGGTTCCTGTGTGCGGTGGTATACGTTTATACTGATCGAGTAGACGTACTTCCAGAGCCCCTTTCCCCCCTACCAGACCCAAGCCAAGACCCAATCCTAATAAAAGAGTTGGAGACGTGAAGTGATGTGGTAAAAATCTGCCTTTATGGCGGCGAAAGTATGCCAGAGTGTGAATCTGTGAGTTGTAAGGTCCGAGTTCTATGCGTGCTTGAAGCGCCCCAAGACTCGCGTATCTTGCCTGGCCCTCGCACGGATATCTACCTGCAGTAGATGTATTTTTATAGAATTTTGATCTCCATTTAGTTTCATGCATATATCGTATATATCAAACTTTATTCACTCTCGGATTGAAGGGGTTTACCTTCCAAGACATTATGTCTGGCTTCAGCGTAAAGCAGTTCCAAAGTCTTTGCCTCCTTGACTTGCTCCTCGTCACTTCGAGCGAGAAAAATATTTCTACGATAGTACAGAACTGGCTGCTCTTCATCTCTAATTTCATCGCTTCCGTACTTGGCTAGCAAGCGAGGCCATCTAGCTCCCAGCTCCAGGGGCTTATGCGTTGGCCCGAGTTGTACTTCCAATTGTTGGGAGCAAAGCCAAAGTGCAAAGACCGGTTGTCCCAGAGGTGAGGATATTCTTCCCAGTCCCAATTCCTTCTCAGATTGAATTATAGCAATGATATCTTGGGTGGTAGCTGTATGTTCCACTTCCATAGTAAGAATCACTCCTGACATTAAGTAAACAGCAATGCGGAGCATAGGCTTATTTGCAATTAATTGCTGCGATCGAAGAGTACGGGTCACTGTGAGGACAAAGGTGAAAATAAAATACATAACACTGCATTAATTGCTGAAAACAATTTTACAGACAATGTCTAATATGACAGTATACTAACAAGGTGAAGCATGGGGATCCGACTGATAATCATTGTGGAATTGGTGATGAGGTGGCCCTCGTCCGGTTTGGCAATCTTTATCCTGTAGATCCATTGTTTCCTGTGGTCTGATACTACCCGATTGATCTGTACTCAATGTTTATCATTTAAACAGTGTTTGGTGGATGATAAACTGGAAGCCCACAGTCGAGTGCATCTCTATGGTGCTATTCATTCTTAGATTACTAAAAACGAAACGTTAAAATTGTACCAAGTTCAAGACCAAATATCTCGATTTCTGTATGAATAAACTTCTGCCATAACACTTGCCATTGCAAATTCAACAAAAAAGTTGTTGGGTGCTCTCCCCTTGTTGCCAACATCTTACTTCTAGAACTGGTTATGCTTACACCAACAAATTATTTGATACTGAAAACTAATAACACGAATAATTGGTAACAAAATGCTGTTGAATACAAAGCATAAATATCCTATCATCTTAGACAGTTCATAGTATGATAAGAACTGGTTAGCTGGACTTTGTTTGAGTTGGCACACCACTTTATTGATTATTTGCATCCTCTAACAGGGTGCATCATTTCGTGGACTCAAGAGCAGATGTGATTTGACGATTTTACTTCTCTCAAAGTTCTTTATGACTGGGATTAAGATATTGTGTGGATATGATACAAATATTAAACAACCGTGATATAGGGTATGAATATTTTATTCTTAGTGATTATGAAATATACGTATACATAAATAGGTATATGACAAGTTATCCTTGATGTAACAATGTTTCAAGAATGAAACGTTACTTGTGGATACGGAATTTTTATTAAAACTTAACATTTATCATAATTCTTATTATATGCATACAATATCGTACCTAATCCGCGCATAAAGAATTTTTAATAAAACTTTACATTTGTCATACTTCTTATTTTATGTAAATAATATCGTACCTAATCCGACGTTTATAGCGAAACGATTTGCTCACAGAAAAAGTTTCTTTTCCAAAAATCCAAAGTAGTCTACAGATTGATTTGTAGGAAAATATATTTTGCTATTCAGGACGTCCCTGTCAGCTGAGTTTGCACATCAATTTGAAATGAACTAACGCGAAGAAAAAAAAAATAACAGATTTCAATAGACCTGCAATAATGGTGTTTCAGGTACGCATAATTATTAATATAAATAATGATAGGTATTCATTCACAGGTAGAAATATGTTGCACCATTGTTTCTATTCTGAGGAATAGGATGAACGAGCTAGAAGAAACCGGTACAAGTAATCTAGTGTTATTTCATAGATATAGGGAACTTTGCAACAAAAAGAAATAATAGTACCATTATTGGTTATCATCAAAACGTTAAGGAGAACGGGTAATATTTGAATTAGATTAAATCGGCGACATTCATGGGCATCTCATCAATCTGCGTGGAATAATACTGCTCAATATCACGTAGAATTCTGATGTCATCGGTTTTTACGAAGTTGATGGATACACCTTTCCTTCCAAAACGTCCCGAACGTCCAATTCGGTGAATGTACAATTCTCGATTATTAGGTAGATCATAGTTTATCACCAATGATACTTGTTGTACATCTATTCCTCTAGCCCACACGTCCGTTGTGATTAATACTCGACTGAGGATTCAGAAAACACATGTCATTATTACTTGTAGGATATGCTAGATAAAAAATACGCGTTACATAGAAAATTTGGCGAATAAAATGAATCGATCAGTGTGTCTTAATTTTGGAATTTTGGTATTGACATTATTGTCACACTTGCTCACATGATGCCTGTAACAATTTGAAGATTAGGCACGGGTGAAATTACATACCTTTGACCAGATCTAAATTCCTTCATTATGTTGTCCCTTTCTTTTTGTGGCATATCTCCATGCATGGAACATACGGTGAAGTTCGCTTCGCGCATCTTTTCTGTAAGCCAGTCTACCTTGCGTTTTGTGTTACAAAAAATAACAGCTTGTGTTATTGTAAGGGTATCGTACAGATCGCACAGAGTATCAAATTTCCATTCTTCACGCTCGACCGCAACAAAAAATTGTTTGATACCTTCCAGGGTCAATTCATCGCTGGAATAAAAAATAAGTGATTGAAGAATTGTCTATAGATGAGAACCGCTAGGTATGATAAGCGAATATGCACAAGAGGTTTTAATTACCGTTTAACAAGAATACGTATAGGGTCAGTCATAAACTTGCTGGTCATCTCAAGGATCTCGTGGGGTAGCGTAGCGGAAACTAGTACAACTTGGGTAGCCGGGGGCAAATACCGATAGACATCGTAGATCTGTTCTTTGAATCCCTTGTTGAGCATCTCGTCCGATTCATCCAGAACCAACATTTTTATCGCTCTTGTTCTCAATACTCTGCGTTTTATCATGTCTGAAATGCAATGCAATTGATTTCAGATCAAACATAACAGAAAGTAAAAGACTCTGAATCAGATATAATGGCTATAGGTTCAATACGGTATGTGAACGACACTCGTTGTTTACTTACCAAATACTCGACCTGGAGTACCGGATACAACATGTTGTCCGTAATCCAATTTTCTGATATCTTCGCCTAAATTGGTACCTCCGATACAGGCGTGGCATTGCACATTCATGAAATCACCCAGAGCTAATATCACTTTTTGGATCTGTGTAGCAAGCTCGCGTGTGGGAGACAGACAGAGAACCTGGGTCTCACGGACCTGCGTATCCAACGACTGCAATATGGCGATTGAAAAGGTGGCTGTTTTACCAGTACCTGACTGTGCTTGGGCGATCACATCTCGCCCTTTCATAATTGGCTTAATAGATCGCTGTTGAATTGCCGACGGTTTCTCGAAACCTATTAAAACAAAATTTTTGTGGTTAAAAAATGAAAAACCACAGTTTGAAAGCTTTGTGTTTGCGAAATTCTTGGAGCTGTGTGCGCACATTACTTTGGGCAAGATGTGCACCAAGTTGAAAGCAATGAACGGTTAGCTTAAAGTACAGATCCTTCTTTTTTATACATTTTCTAACCAAGATCAGCAAGTTAATCTGTCCATTTTGTTTATACTGGCTATGAAGATTCATCATACTAGGCCAAGCAATGGAGCATTGTGTCGTGACAAAAATCCTAGAAGCAAACCGACTGTGACATTATGTAGAGGGGTTCCGTACTATATTCTGACAATATATCCAAGTCCCAAGTGTTACGTGTTTTTTTTTTTTATAAACAATCTTCATGAAAAAATGACATTATTTTTCAGTTTTTCGCTTTTAAAATCGAAACTAGTTGACCAATGTTGAAAGTGTGAAGGAATGATTTTAACACTTTTCCTGATTTTTCCCAATTATTGGATGGGAACGTTCTTCATCTCATTTTGTGCGCATCTTGATACTCTACAAATCATTCATTCGCACTTTTAAGATTGGTCAAGTAGTTTCGATTTTGTAAGCGAAAAACTTAAAAAAAATGCCATTATTTTATGAAAATTGTTTATAAAAAAAAGCATAACATTTGGGAATTGGAAATATGGTCGGAATATAGTATGGAACCCCCTCTATATCGTGATATGGCACAGTAGGTTTGCTTCTAAGATTTTCGTCACGATAGTATCAATTTTCGAGCTCTATTGCTTAGCCTATACATCCCAAGTGCCTCTCCAGTAATTAACAAATATTGAAATAAATGGAAAATCTTTGGATTGGTTTCTGGTAGATTACCATTAGCAGATATATTAGCATGAGTGTATGCACAGATGTAGGTTACAGTTTTGTAAAAAGTCGTAACCATTTTCAGGTTAGCTGTCTTCGCCGCATAAAAATTCATGAGAATGACCCACCGTAGGCGTAAATCCCTCGTAGTAGTTCGTCACGGAGTCCCATATTATCAAAAGTCGGGATAACCTCGACATCTTCGCTGGTTTCAAACTCCACGTTCGACAAATCTTCACTTTGTGCGACACGGCGTGACTTTACTTCCGACATCTTGCTTAGACCCTACTGGAACTGACACCAACTGACACTTCCCCACAATCGGAAATATCAGAATCAATCAGAATGCCCTTTAGACCATACAGAATCGAGTCGGCATTGGAGTGGTGGGGGTGCTGCAGAATGCACACGAGTGTTTACAAGCGGAAGTGATTAATTAAACAGTGTGCTTAAAGCGACGCGGTACATACGTCATGTCCTGCTTTGGCACTGCACGTTTTCATCCTGTTCCGTCAGAGAGCGGTACGATCGACTTCCGTCTCCCTCTCGAAGAAATTTGGTATTGTTGGAGGGAATGACGCCACCCGGCTTTGCGACGTCCATTCCATTTCCGTTTCTGTGGCGTTGATGGTCGTCTAGTCGATAAATAATTGCATTCAATAATACGTTTTCAGTTTAAAACTAATCTTACCCATTCGCAGGCATTCCGGTGAGTACAGATTATTGATTAGCTTCGTTCATTATCAGCTGAAAGCTTAAAATGCAATAGATTCGGTGTTTGAAATATCTTTGATGTCTTCTCCGGTATCGGCGTAACGCTATCCCAATGACCCGTTGAGCCACGCTATGCGGGTGGGGATTCCAATTTGTTTTCGCCAGTGTACATTTATTTAGGGCGTAATATGTCGAAATACAGAAATTTTTGAGCAGCCGAGATTATATTATGCTTCCCGCTCTTTCAACACTCGGAATATTTACGTTCTAGCACTAGAACAGCGACTTAGGGCACGCGAAGCTACCTGAAAATTCTTGAAAACCCGACATGGCAAGGTGGCCTTTAATGGCGCATCACCGGGTATTCGGTCTACAATCTATCTTGAACACGGCTTCGCGTCTTTTCGTAATTGTATAATAGGGCGGAAATGTAGATAAGATTTTCGTCTGCTAGTATTTTCAGTGATTTATGTTCCCTTACGCGGAGAGGAAAAACTAGAGCTTAAGGCAAAAGAATTCGTGGGATTCACATAGATTATTTGTCGTTCAAACGCTGCAAGGCGTCTCTTGCTTCATTCCCTAGGATCTCATGGGCTTAACACGCGACACACCCTCTTTCTCTAAATGCATCAACGCACATGCGAGAACCTCAAGAATCAATTCGATTCATGGAAATTACACCCTGCACTGCAATAATGATGTTGTTCAAAAGACAAAATCTGTGGGCTCTCTTGAAAATATCCCTCAGCTTACTTTACGATTACAGTGCATGACGGCACTTGCTATTGGTCCAAGTGACTCTAGATATGCGCCGAGCTTATGGTCCGTGGTGTCGTACTTTGCGATGGGTGGAAGCGGCACAGTAAAATATTCTAAGAGAAAAGTGTGCTGTTGAGTCGTGACCGACGTTCATGCGTTAAGCTGCCGGTGGTTCTCCGTATATGGAATCACCTCTCTGGCCCTCACAAATATTTTTTACAGTTTACCAGCAATAATATTTGTTGTTTTTGCATATAAATAATTATACCAATTGTATCTTTATTTTGTGTTTGTTCTAGCTGATACTTCCTTCTTACGAAAATGACTGAAGAAAAGGTATTTACTTTTACACTAGCTAGATATCCTATTAATTTTTTTGTGTAAACAATATTAATTATTGGATAGGAATAAATTATAAAGTAGGCGAGATTTATTGTACTCTCGCTTCATATTAAAATTGCCTTATCTTATTTCGATTAAGCTCAAGGTGGTAGCCGATTTTGCTTAACATTAAAATTTCCTAATTCAGCCAAATATCGCATTACTTTTGCTTAAAAAAAAAAAAAAAAAAACAGGTTTCCATGAAATTCGATAAAATTTCAATCGTTAGTCAATGGTATTGTCTTACTCGTATATGGCAACTTGAGCCTTACGTTCTACCACTTGACCTTGTTATTAGGATGAGAAGTTTCTGTTTAATTATTTTTTTCCTTGTCTAGTTTTTGTCATAGGGGAATTTGGGATAACACAATTCCTCTTATTAATATTTAATGTAGTAACTGGTGTTTCTTTCTTTACAGAAAATAGTTTCTACCGCTGCACCGGTAAGTGAAAAAGCACATGATCACCCACTCGTTATGCTAAACCATGCTCGACATATTTCACATCAATTCAAAGTGAATTTTGTGAGATTTGTTCATTAGTTGGATCGAGCTATAGAAAAGTTGACTCTTCAACAGACACCATGTTTGTATTGTACATTTATATGGTCGATTTGAAAGATACAGTACTACTTGGATTTTGCATGTCGAACCTACTTTTATCATTTCCTAAATTGATTTGGAATAATTGTATGGTAAAAATAAATACTTATTCAAATTATTCCCTACTAATTCTTCACATCACAAATATGTTTCTTTATTTTCATCGATAGAGAAAAACTAAGATCTTTGTCGGCCGACTGCCAGAAAATTGTCGAAACGATGAATTGCGTCAGTTGTTCCTACGTTTTGGCGAAGTCACAGAGTGTGATGTGATGAACCGTTACGGATTTGTTCATATGGCACGGGAAGAGGATGCAGCAACGGCAATCAAAACTCTTCACAATTCAAGTTTCAAAGGAGCAACCATCAACGTCGAACAATCGACAGGAAAATCTCGAGGGGGTGGCGGCGGGGGTGGTGCTCGGAGAGACGGTGATCGTCGGGGTGGTCCTATGAGAGGGGGACGCGGAGGTCGGGACGGAGGTCGTGACGGAAGACCGGGACCATATAATGATCGTCGAGGTAAGAATACCAACAACAGTATGATAAAGAATTTTTATACAAGATGTCAAAATGATCGATATTGTGATATAGTTTGTTGATGCATGTAAATTTTTTTATGAAAATGCCTTAGAACCTGGGCAAGGACTTTCTGTAATTCAGACAGTTCCTAATCTTCCGAGGCTAAATCAAATAATCCTTGTATAATCCCAGTTAAATCTTATCATATTTGACTGATTCATGGCAAGGATACAAATCGTCCAAATTAAACTATAATGCCGATAATAAAATAGATTATTCTATAAAAGGACAAATGAGAAGCAACGTGAGTTTGTTTTCTTGAGGTGGTAGCCGGGATGGCGGTTTTGGTGGCAATGATCGAGGTGGACGGGGTGACTTTGGTAGAAGAGGTGATTTCGGCAGCAGCAGAAATGGTCCCGGTGCCGGGGGTGGTTACAATGACTACGGTAATCGGGGAGGTGGCGATTACACTGGTCGTGGCGCTGATTTCGGAGGCGGATACAACGATCGTGGTGGTTACGGACAAAATAGCGGAAGTGGTCTAGGAGGGTACTCGACAAGCTCACCAGGAATGGGAGGAGCATACGGCCCTGCTTCAGGGGTTTCTGGAGGATACGGACCTACCGCGACACCGGAGTATGGACGAGGTGCAGACTTTGGTCGAGCTGCAGACTTTGGAGCAAGAGCAGATTTTGGGGGCCGATCTTGTAAGTAATGCTTCCAGTTAAGTGAACCTTATAACTGCATAGCATCCATGTTTTTGCTCTATGATATGGTTGTATTAGATCATAGTCATATGTATGACGCTTATACTGATCTGCTTGCAAATTTTTATTTCTTGAAGCAGCGAGTATGGGAGGTGACTTCAGTCGTGGTGGCCCAGCTGATTATGGTCGAAGTGACACATTTGGTGGCGCTCGTACTGCCGATTATCCACCAAGAAACGATTACGATCGCGGGGTATCAGGACCGATGAGGAATGGAGGTGCCACAGCAGCTTATGGCGGAGGTTTCACAGAAGCTGGGTATGCTTTCCCAATTCATCATGTTTTTAGCTTTCCAAACAAGTAGATTTCTTTTTTCTCATTTCTCTTCGAAGTTCTTCCTGGCGAATTTATCCCAAAGAATAATTGCGTTCACGCAATAACTCAATGCCAACTAAGCACGACACGTAGATTTCACATATACTAGGCAACGTTAGGTACTAAAAAATTGCTCTGATCATTCGATGTGGATGAAAGATAATTTACTAATAATGTTATAACGCTGCGTAACAGGGGTTTTCCAGCAGGGTCAGGAGTTATAACTAAAAGTCAAGGGGAAACTGGGGGATTTACTCAGGATGGACCAATGCAATTCAACAGGAACGAAGGGACTCCCCTTACTAATTTTCCTCTATTTGACAGGCCTATTGGTGCAGTACCCAATTATAGCACAGGTCCCGGGCCACAAGCGGACATGTTTAGCAGAAGACCGGGAAGTGCCGCTCCTAGCGGAGGGTACCCTCCAGTCGGTGGAGGGTGAGTAATTTAAATAATTTTCCATAATATGCGACTGATAAAATTCATTTGAAACAAACACGTATTTGAAATTCTTATGGCCGTCCGGATGGCTAGTGAAGCTTAGCTTAGCTTAGCTTATGCTTCGCTTCAGCAACTGAACTCAAGACAAAAGCCTCGAAATTTGGGCAAGAAGTGTTTGCCTTAAATTAAGACAACTTCTAATCTTTCAAGGCAACATAAAGTCCTCGTTTAATCCCAGTTAAAACCTTTGTATTAAACTGATTCATGGCAAGGATACAATCCCCTCAAAAATTATGCTAAACAATCCAATGTCCGTTTAATTCGTATGATTAATTGGTTTTTTGTTGTACTTCAGTTACAGCGACGGATATGACAGAACGGATCCCTATGGTCCAAGGAGTGCCGGGCGGTGAGTTGATATTATCACTGATTTTTTGCCGTTTGGCGTTCGTACGCATCGTATATTATGAATCTCTGTCTGCGAGGTTGATATTTTAGGCAGCGAACGCATTCAAATGAAAACCGTTATTGTCCCGAATCACAGTTGATTACGACAGTTTTCTTGGTCCTAGACCCTTCTTCGCTTTACCTAGACTTCCCTCGTGCCGTTACCTGGCTGCAGAATCACGTTTTTTTCGCGTCAGTTTTCATTAAAAAGTAATTTGTTTCTCAAGCGTCAACGAAGGGACAACAATATTTCAGTTTGACTGACAGCAGTCTTGATTCTTCTGCCCTGTAACTCTAACAAGCCGCGGTACGAAGCGAAACAATTAATCTGCGATTTTCAATTTTTGACCTTTTAGCTTCCCAGGTCCGGCAGACTCGATGCCGCCGAGGTACTAAAGTACTATACCGATCGGTAGCGTTCGTCGGAGACAAATAAATACCTTGCGGCGATTAGCGTGCGGTTATAAACCTGCGCCACAACTGTTTCGATCTACCCTGTGTATGAAAGAAAAAAAACGCAGTCCACTCAATTATGAATTAATGCAACCTTAATGTATAATTTATATTAAACTTAAAATAACCATTTTAAGATACCTATCATAAGATGCAGTTAGACCGAAAAAAATTATTAACGCATAGCTTAGATTTAGGTTCATAGCGACACTATGTTAGTATTAGATTCCCACGACAATTATTGTGTAGCAAAAGTGAATGGGTTTCGCGTGACTATCGCTAACCGTTCGATATAAAATTTTATACCCCGAATCGAGTTTCGTTGAGAACTAGTTTTGTTGCCAGGTTTATCTCACGTATTGTAGAGAACGTATTTTGCTGACGACAGTGTTGGTTTTTTAACTGAAATAATATTCCATTCAGGCATAGACCAAAGGCCAACAGTTTGAAACCTTACTGAATATAAGATTTTTCATTTCCCTAGTTAGCGTAGGATCGGAGTGGAAAGGGTAAACATGAGCTATGAGGGACATGCTGTGTATCATTTATTTTTATTTTATTTTTTTTTTTTTTTTTATACATGTAACAATTATGTCTGACTGTTCATCAATAAACCGAAAACGTCATTGAGATGATTTTTAATGTATGTTTACAAATTTCTAATCGGAAATTCATACATTGCGGAGATAGAGGTGAAATACAAAATGTATGGAACGGGTGTCTCTTCCCTTTACTAATAATTTCACTCGTCATTCGCAGATATGCTGTAGTGCACGGTTGTATTTATTTCGTTTTAATCAGTTTTCCGTTTTTACGATACATGTATATTTTTTATTCTTTAATGCTGTATCGAATTTTCACATGCCGAATAATTGTAAATTGTTCTTCTTTAATACCCTGAGCCATTGGATGAAAAGACAATGCCCAAATTATTGATAAAAAACCAATGATTTTTGAGACAACATTGGCGTTGATTTGTTTAAATGATTAAATCCGACGTATCCCACCCACAGCTCTTTACATGGTAGATTTCAAACGAGTAGAAAAAAATATGTAACTCGTCCCGATCTAAATCATGAATCGTGACATCGTGCCTAGGGTGTATTATGTAAGGAGTATAGAAATCAAGAAAGGCAATCCATTGAATCCCAATTTTGGGTATACAAAGTTATCGATCTTAGCCTCGGGCCACGCGTTGCCCTGGGATGCGAGCGATGAAGTGGCTGTTGAAAAACACTGCTAAAATTGTCGGTTTAGTCCGAATCCATTGGAAAATGACCTGGGTTGCCAGAGAACACGATTTGCAGTCACCTTTGTCTGTACGCGTGGCTTGTTTATGCGAACGCATGGCTGGATTAGCTCGATATCAACTGGCCACTTATACTGCAATAACGAGAGTGCAAACGAAGCGTTGGCGTTGCCCGGCTGTAGATGCGAGCGCTTAACTGGATTAGCCGGATATCAACGGGCGACGCTCGACATCTTCTTATAAATGGAGAGCAAAAACAACGGTCTCCTCTTGCCTATAAGCGCCCGATAGATGCGGATAGAGACTCTGGCGATTTATCATCCTCCAATAACCGGATAGCGTGAAGCGATTGCGTTTCCGTTCCAAAGCTGATGGCTTTGAAGTGGGAAAAGGTATGTTGAGACGCGTGCGCCCTTCACTTTATTTTTTCATTAATACCGTTTTTAGAATACATGCAATTCTATGCCATCATACGTACACATCTGTATCCTTCTACTGTATACATACATATACACCTCCGTGTGTAATTCATGCATTTTCAATTTAATCGAACTTGCCCCCTATCAAGTATTTGCTTCAGCGGCTGATTATCAATTTTCTATATAATAATTCGCATATTTACATGAAATCAATAAATAGTACACAGTGTATTGTACTACGTTACTTGCGTGCTATCTACGGCTTTTGGCGTTCGTTTAGAGTTCAAATTGGCTGAAAACTGTGAAATGCTACAAATTGACGAACTCTGGCGCTAGAGTCATGCCGTCGTTTTCTTACACTTCCGACATTGCGCTACTGGAAATTGCGTGGTTAATAATGCGAATAAACAGGATGGTACTACCACACCAACCACAAGCCACAGGTTCGTTTAGGGTACAGATATTTCCGTGTAAAATTTAATTGAAATGGTGGCAATTTTTTACTTTTTTTCTTCATTTTTTCATCTCTAATTCTATGCTTTTCCAAAATTGACTGATTTTTGTTGTCGTTCAGCTCTCGATATGAAATTATTAGAACGAGGCCGCGAGAAACATATATGCTTGATATTTGACGGTTCACGTGCCGAAAATTAGTCAATGAAGTGCATTAGGTACACTCGTTCTCTAACAAAATTCATAATTCTTTACTTTGCGCTAGAGAGTCTGTATTAATATAATTTTCTTAACAGATATCCATCAGGATGAGCGGACTATTACCTCCATTGAGATGAACTCAAGTTGGAATCCCTCGAGTGAATAAATGCCATCCACGGTGAGAGAAGCAAAAAAGGTGCCGGATACAAGGCAGATGACACCGAACATGTGCCATTACTTCTGGTTCAGCTGACTTTGTTATACCAAAATAAATGTATAATACATGACTTCATCAAAATAGAATCCTGTGTACTCGCATATTTCCAATTCCCTGCATTTTTGTACACCACCTGCGACTGCAGGAGACTTGTCAGTTGTGATTGTCGGGAGTTCACAAGGAGAAAGACAGACTGTTGGATTTTTATACAGCTGCTTATTCCCTCATTGAAGAACAATTCTTATTACCTATACTATTCGTATGTATTCAATTGTATAAAACGGGATTTAGAGTCCGGTAAGTGATACCATTGCATAGCGAACCCTCATGGTATGAATTCTGCGAATTTACCACTGCGGTTTCGTGGAATCTATGCCATTTTTACATTTCTGTGTCAAATGAAAATGCGCGGAGTGGGTTTCTTCAGAGTTGTGCATAAAATGGGGCCGCTAAGCCCGGTTTCGCTTTTGAGATATATGGACTTTGATATTTGTATATAAGTATACGTCACGTCGCGATCGACCAGGGCACCCCCTGAAGTTAGAGTTTGGTACATATTTTCATACCACTAAAGGAATATCGCCGATAACTTCATAGTTATATTTTTCTATACTTATATATGTTTATATAATTGTAGTTTAAAACATGTTTTCAAAAACCGCGAAAAACTATATTTCATACTGCATCAAACCCAAAACTACTCTGAGCTGGAGTCTGTTTGCCAGACCCTCAATTGATTTGTCTCAGTTTCCGGTTTCCGCCGCCCGTCATGTGCGGGTCTGCACTTCCCAACAGTGTGTGTTTGATGCTCGTAGCGATGCATGCTCCTCGTGCACAAATTCGTACGGATTTGGACAGATAGTGATACAGTTTCATCGAGCAATCGTTTAATTTTTAAAAGAAACGATACGACGTGCAAGCAAGCCTGTTGGATAAAAAGAATTTCATTCACAACTGCCCAAAGGTGAGTACCGTAACGACAATTTGAACCGGTTATTAAATTGGCGTTAACCTCACAAGCCATCACATGGCGATCGCGAATGTCGCTCACCCGTCTGGTCTGCAAGCGTCAAATTCCAGGTTTCGAATATTCGATAACTTGGACCTTATGTCGTTAACATCTTGCTTCATCTTATGATAATACCTACATATGTTTGCTCGCGTATTTCATGACACTAGGACAGCCCAAGCTGTGAGAATCAGAAAATTCGTATCCTCGGAATATCTTTTCATTAATATAATTGACACTAGAGATCGTTCAGTTATTCGTAAAGGTGGCGATTGTTGTCAATTTCTAAGTATCTGAGCATGATAAACGCAGGTTGTTGCAAGTATTGGCAATTCTGGAAATTTTCAGATGTCTGTGACCTCGTCAAGGCTCAGCAGTGTATCGTCGATATTGAAAGGCCCAGGCATCA
Organism: Neodiprion lecontei; assembly: GCF_021901455.1. Taxonomy (NCBI): domain Eukaryota; kingdom Metazoa; phylum Arthropoda; class Insecta; order Hymenoptera; family Diprionidae; genus Neodiprion; species Neodiprion lecontei. Next base: position 455,981 of record NC_060266.1, read on the forward strand.
GAGCAAAAATTATAAACCAGGCAAACAGAGTACAATTCAAACTTCCAAAAAATCTCAAGGATATATTGCTTAGCTTCGAAAGTGGCACAAGTCATAAGCAATATGAAAATCTTGTGTGTACCATTCGTGACTCGGAAATTAGGGTATGTATCATTATACTAAATTTTTAGTAAAGATACTTTTAAACATAGTCGTAGTTTCTATCTGTTTGCCATGTCTTACAACTCTCAATTGTTTCCAGGAAAGTGAGTTGATAGATTTGTTGACAGAAACACACGCTTGTATCTCGTTACTTGGCCCGTCACATAGATTATTTATCGAGGCACTGCTGACGCTTAATTGGACAACCAGATCGTTGCAAGTAACGACAATCTACAAAGGATTTCTCGAAGATCTAGTATCTGCTCATAACTATCATGCCAAGCTTATAATAGACAAGCTAGTAGATCGATTTAAATCTGGTAAGTCAAGCTGTCACGTATCTGACTTGACCCATAACTGATTTGCAACCTTGAACGACCCTCTTCATCTAACTCATTATTCATTTTCAGAAGAGGATGACAATACTACGGAATGGGAATTTTCCAAATCAAAAAATCAGGATCTTCAAACGTTAAGGCATGTGCATGACGTCCTGCGAATGCTTATGAAAATTATTCCCATGTAAGAATATGAATTCTTATGCACTACCGGACAGACGAGTTATTTATAATGCCTCCTAACTCTTGTGTTTCATTTGTAGGGCTACCGACGTTTTGTTACAATCACTTGTAGCAAATTATCCTTACTGGAGGCTCAACACGCAAAGACATGAAATTTACATATATGCCCTTCTTCAAATACTGGAGTATGCCCCACATCTCAGATCTGACATTCTTTCACTGATAATCAACAGGTATTTGAAATCGGACCTTGATGCAACGTGACGCGATATGAATTACCTATTGTTCTGGAGATAAATTAATCGTGAATATCGGTCGATCCCTATTTTATAAATATTTTTGGGATTGTTCTTCTTAATCAACCAAATATAAATCAAACTTGATTAGAAAATGACCTTTTATTACAGGACGTATTTTTATTCATAATATTGTTATTTTTTTACTTGTATTGTATCGATAGACCTTGAGTGTATCGATAACCTTGACTTAAATTCAAACTTATATTCAGTCTGGACAAATTAAAGATATGACAGGCAATTTCAGTCAATCGTAAGAAACTTTTTTTGGCAAACAAATGTAAGAGAATGCTGTTACGACTAGAATAGTTTCTATTCTTCTCTTGCTCTGAAGGAGCAAAGACATTAAAGTATGATCAAGTCGAGTTTAGGAAGATTGCGAAGGTGGTTTTAGAGAAGCTGTCCCCATGACGAGAATATATTATCTAATTACCTACGTGTGTACTGTTTTGTTTTCAGGTTAATTGTTTTGGACGTTTATGCGCCACGATCGGAAATAGACGAGTGCGAAGATGACGAAGATATGGAGGAAAGTGACGATGCGGCACAGATCATATTCGCATTAGACGAAGTGCAGGGTGATGCAATAAAAAATGAGAAACAGAAGGAAATACGAAAAATGAAACATCCTGTGGCGCACACGTTGGACGTATGCATGGAGCAGGTGCTTGCATATATATATAACTGCTGCCACAATCAGGGAATTCTCAACTGGGAATCGTTGAAAAGTCTCTATCACGATGTCCTAAAGATGTTTGAACAAATAATATTGCCCACGCACGCCAGTCAGCACGTACAGTTTATCATGTTCTATATTTGTAGTTTTAAACCGACAGTATCCGAAGCTTTTGTAAATTGGCTGTGGCAGAAAGTCTCAGACCCAAACGTTGCCCCTGTTATACGGCAATCTTCCGTATCCTATATCGCCAGTCTACTCGCCAGAGCTACATTTATTCAACTTGAGTATGTCAATCTTTAATAAATGTGAATTCTATATTTATTTTACGAAACTTATCCCTCAAAATTGCACAGGTCTAGTCTTGACATGTCTAGTGCGATATTTCTAAAATTTACTTATCAAGGCACCCTAAATAATAAAAATTTCAATTTTACAGAATGATCAAAACAACGTTATTGAAAATGTCTATGTGGATACACAGTTACATATCGTCGCAAGATAGCCTCGAGTGCGCCAATAGCGATGTAAGGGTGCACGGGGTATTTTATACCGTATGCCAGGCAATGTTCTACGTCATTGCTTTCAGGCACAAACATCTCGTCGAGACTAGAAAAAGTAAGTAGACATGATTTCAGTTCAAAGATTTCAATTTCATCAATGGCCATCACTTGCAAACTTTTATATTTTTTCAGACTTGTTGTTCCTTCAAAGCCTGAATCTGACGAAGATTATAGCTTGTCGACTGAATCCATTAAAAGTTTGCCAATCGGCAGTAGTGCGGAATTTTGCGGCTGTAACGCGCACCTACCAGCTGGCCTACTGTTACACAATAATCGAGCACAATGCTCGGAGTAATCTACCCGTCGTTCAAAGTACCAATCGTGTCACTCTTTGGCTGGATACTTTCTTTCCTTTTGACCCCTACATTCTCCTGAGAAGTGGCTCAAGATTTACCTCGATTTACATGGTATATCAAGGCAGCGTCTCCGATGAGGAATCAACATTGACCACTTGCAGAGATGATAATGACGATGACGATTTTATGGATGAAACCTCAATTCCTTTATCGAGCTCGTGCAATCATATGGATGTCTTCTCTTATGGAACGTCACCTGGTTTCTTACAACTCTGAACATTCAATTCTATGTAGGGACTCGCAATGTCTCAGGTCTTGTCATAAAATATCTACAAATGGTACCTATCCATCTTTTTATATTACAAAAGTATTTTATTTATTTGTTGATAATTGGAACTACTAAAATATGGACACATCACTGGTGCGCATTCAATATTTTATCCCAAATGCTACAGATTTTTCTAAGAAATTCATTAAACGCCTAGCAATATTTCTAATCAAGCGTCGCACACCAAGCTGTACAGTACGTTGTGCAATGAATTGGGATGATTTAGTTCAATTGATTGCGTGGTAAACTTGATGTGTAATCTTGTACATAAAGATGAATTTTACAAATGATCAATAATTTGGATAGCAGTATAAATTGATTCGAACATCTTTTAATTCTGCGTGTAATGTGTATAAATATACAAATACTGATTTTCTTGGTCAATTTTCAGTTAGTCTTTATCGTGATACTGAACTTTGGCGGTTGAACGCCATTGAACTACACTATACTAATGTCCTCGGGTGCCTCGTCCTGCTGACCAAGTAACACAGTCAGAGCATGCTCCAAGTTTTCAGGCAGGTGGTCCAATAACATCCTTGGCATCACTGATAACTCCATGAAGTCTTCAGCTTGGGCCCAACGCATTTCGTACCGACATTTGTCACTTCCGTTATCATCACTGTAATACACTCGAGGCTGGTTATCGGATCTTAGCTCAAATGAAATATTAATCTCAAAAGAGGTGAATTTTCTGAGTTAGCATCAATGAAAGATTATTATCAATCAAAAAGCATACATAGTTACGACGTTAAAAGGTGAAATATTCAATTCGCGAATTACCTGTCTTTTTGCTTGAGTGCTGATTTGAACCTTGAAATATGAAGTATACGCCCAGCTGTGTATAATCGAACGCTCGAGTACCTTCGCATAGCCACATTGCGTTCCAATAACGTTGCATCCTTAAAAAAGAAAGAGCATTGCACTAGAGAATGACTCAAGGTAACGGATATATGATTCGTTAATGGAATACCACCAGAATATAATTATTTGCCAAAATGCTACATTTAAAAATTAGACGCGTCAAACAGGAATTTGATAACCACTTGATGTATTGTTTTTATATTCTAATTCAGACTTCTGCTGCTATCTAATGACGATCTAGAGGAGCTATTAAATTATACTCACCATCTGTCTTGTGGGTGGATCGGAAAGGAGCGGAAGTTGCCCTTGCATAGATCCAATTGTGTTACCGTTTTGCCACAACTTTTCGAGGTCCCTCTCAGGTATACCGAACAAAGTATAACCGAGACCATTGAGGACCACTCTGTACTGAAATCATTGTGAGTCTTTAATCTATTTTTTTTATGACTACTGCGCGAAACATTTGTATTTCTTTTTCACAATACATCGATAAATCTGACATGCCGCAAATGATATTGATGTAGGGGCATATGTCGTATGGAAGTATCACATTGCATACGGATTACCTTGGGTAAACGGCAAGCCTGAAGGGTAATAAGTAAAGAAGTCCTGAAATTTTCAATGCTGTCTACACCGAGTCTCATAACGAGGTCATCGCCAAGACCTATTGTGAAAACAAATTCTTCGGTGATCCTGGCAGCTTCTCGACTAAGTAATCCAGCTGTCATACACACGAGGTAATTGCGATTAAGCACTTGTCAAAGGTATATAAAAATTTTTTAGACGGTATTCTGGTGTGAAAATGACTAGGGGTAAATTATTCGCATTCGTAGTGCAGGAACAAATTAACAGCATCTCTATCCGCTTTGTGTAAGTTTTAAGAAATTGCCACGGTATCCGCTCACCTGGTGTTGAGAACGCGTAGACTCGCAGATTCGGATAATGCGGTCGAATCAGCAGGGCCAGGAGGACGGATAATCCAGCACCCAGACTGTGACCTTGAAAATATTTGAAAATTTCAGACCCGTGTGATATACATTTTTGAAAGTTGTACGCAATTACCTGTGAGCGTGAGGTTGTAGTGCGGGTACATGGTAAAGGCTTTTGTGAGAATCTTGGATTGATCGAGCTGTTTCAATAGCACCTTGGCACCAATAATCATCCCTCTGTGAGCCTGTAATAAATCGTTGATTGTTACTTTTGCCGAAATTGTGCCAATTTCAAAGAAAAAGATTCACTTGCCATAATTTACGTACCATACTACCCGGTGGTAGGCCATCTGCTTCAAATACATCGGAAGCTGCTGCAATATCGGTAAAGAGATCACGCAAAGACAGCGATCCCCGAATCACGATAACGATACTTGCAGTTTTATGGTCGGCAACCACGCAGAAAGGTATCTGTCGTTAAGATGAAGAAAAATTCTGTTAGTTTCGTAGAAATGTTTTTTCCAGTTTGTTGGTTCATTTCATTTCTATTCACCTCGCAAAGATGGTTCCGAAACGATGCGTATAAGATATCGTCCTCTGATAGTCGAGACAAGTATTTTACACCTGCAAGATTGCACAAACAGCAATTGTCATCTATCACCGCGTTGTGCTTCCGCCTAGAACAAGCCAAGTTGTCACAACGAAGATTAGCGATAGTTTGTTACGTCAGGTTCACCCTGCAACTTGTATAAGTAAACTTTTAATTTCATCTTTCTGAAATCAGTAGTTTTACAGTTTAGTTCAATATACCTGAAACACGCGCAACAAGTCATGTATTTGGCAAGTCGGAAGCAGCCCGTACACATATGCTGATACATGACAAATATCCAAGCGTAAGAAGCTACGGATAACTGCATGTAATGCTGAGCCCATTCTAGGGACATCCAGCTCGGTGCAAGACGAAAAATTTCCCGTGCATCTGCGTCAAATTAGGAGAGAATTAATCGAATAGAAGCAATTAGGAATACTATCGAATGAGAGAAATTATATTATTTAAGCCTTGATCTCACCGGAAGTATATACTGGGCGATTTAACATGTGAAACCGCCTCAATTCAAGAGTCTCCCGCTTTTGTCTTACTCTCATCAGAATACAGCCCGCCATAACGTCGGATGGAACTAGATCTGTGCCTCGAAACAGTGCGCTCAGTAATCCTAATACATACGATGAAAACGAAATTACGTTTTTTCAAGTTGAAAAAATGAAGCCGCTGTAATTTGACATATCTAACCGACTTATTTTACTCAGAAACGGACCAGATGCGAATCATTTCTAAGCATGTCAATGTTATGCGAAATTTGAGAAGTATAAGCTTCGATTTTTATGTCATTAAAATGACATAACGCAGTCTCTATCTCTAATAATCGGTGCTCCGCAAAATCGGTGCAAGCTTCGTCGCATACAACGATCACATTACAACCTCACCCATATGTACCTATGTCTCACCAGCAACATGTTGAAACGTTTCGTCGGCACTTTCGTCTCGCTGCATCCACCATAAAAATTTGAACCTCCGTATCCACGTGCTGGATACTTTGCGATGTTCCTCGAAATCTTGTAAAGTCTTATCTCTGAGGCCTAAAGATCCTAGAGGATCGAACACAAGAGCCATTCCTAGCATCGTTAAGCCAAGTAGTACCCAGTGGAACAGAACCAGCCCTTCTACGACGGGTATCGTATAGTTGTCATCGGAACATTCAACGTGTCGAGTGAATATCCAAAATGTTCCTAGAACGTTCCACACTACTTCGGGGAATAGTAAGAGTACCCTGAAACATCAACGTATGTATTACTGTTTTTCAGCCACACTCATTCTACAACATGTTGACCATAGGTGGGAGGAAATACTTGAAGGAAGACGGGTGATCTGCGAGAGGGATTGAGAACTGCGACCTATGTGGCTTACTTGACGGTCAGGAGCGGTTCGACCAGTCGACGGGAGTATGTGTCTGTGATAGCCCCTTTCGAACTGTGGGTTACTACGACGAATAACAGCGTGGCGATTATGCTCAGGAGCGTTAGTTCCCCAGCTAGGAATACACGCACTAATTCTCCACCGGTACGGCATTTCCAAGTCTCGTCGTAGTATTTTATGCACGCAATCGTCATTAGGATTAACCTGAGGGAATGGGCAAAGCTGTGACACGTGTCTAGAGGATTTTTAAGTATTCACAAGGTAAATCAGGTTCTATGGAATATTTGGAAAATGTCTATTGACGTTTAAGCCTTACCAAATAATTCGAATGAAAATTTCGAATAGCCCGGGATATACAAGATCGTCAGTAGCCGCTAACCACTTGCGTCCAAATAATTTCAAGGCTGGCATTTTTCTAAAAAATAGAAAGTTACATTTTCTTAATAATATCCAGAACTACCATTTGAATCTGGTCTCGTTGATATTCCTAATTTCGTTGATGCAGTTTTTATAATACTCGAATTCTGTAAACAGTCAATGATATTCTTTGAAATGGAGACAAATTTTTTCGTGCTACTGGCACACAGATTTTTCGCCAACTCTTCTTCCGCAGTGCAGTGTTGGAAGGTGGATTTACGGCGAAGGATTTCATTTTGCGTTTCAGCAAAATTCCATGAATTATAAATAAATCATCACAGAAATGCTTGTCATTGTCTCGTCGCGCTCCCGTTAAAAACCGGTTCTACATAATGACATGCACATTATTACTTACAGGGAATGCAAACAATCCGAGTTGCTCTTTGGCCGACGTACGTTAATGCGAAATATTCAAATTTGTCGGCCCCGTGTAAGTTTAGCGGTGAAATTTTACCGCCACGGTTCTCCACTTTGTTTAACTAATTACTACGTCGCGACCACACTACACCGCAAAGCCGAATTGTGACTTGTAGGTAGACGTAAATGATTGCTTATACACACATGTAGCTCGATATCGACACACCAATTGCACCTGCGTATTCTTTCAACAAATCACTGCTTATATGAATAAATAATTCAGAGAAATGCGCTTGATCTCGTATTTACACCGCAGCTGGGTAAAGTTCGAAGACAACCGTCGCGTCGTGATTTTTAGTGAGGCTGCCGTTGAAATGAAGAAGCAGTCTCTTCCTTAAAATTTGTCAAACCGTTTTAACGATACTTATACATATATGTGTGTATGATACATGGTAAAAACCGCGACTGCTGTGTACTAAGTGCGTCTGTACCAAATTACGGAATATAGTGAAAGTTGGCGCAACGCGGAGAAAGCTCCAACCTGTACAAACTGTTCGCTCTATCATTCCTATATTGCGTCTGTTGATCCTGATGCGGAGTGTGTGCTTGTTAAAACGAAGAGGTACGCACCGCATGTGTCCGCGCGTGTATGTGAATTTGTACGTATGGCAGATGCCCGTAGGTTCTCGTCAAGGCTTGAAAATCAAGTTTCCAGCAAAGAAAAAATCGTTTTTAGGGCCTGATACGGCCATAAAATAACGACTCCGTATGCATATGCTGCTGCAAACTGCAACGACATTTGGCTAGTACCAATTTTTGTTTGCACCCTATAATTTAAAGAACTTCTGAACCTTTTTTTTTTTTTGTTTCCTTCCTACTGTGATAAGAAATGATGGTGCAAGCAGAAATTACTTGTATATTACCTGAATTGCTGTTGCAGTATTAAAGGAAGGTAAAAGGTATAATTGTACGTACAGTGATCATTACGACGGTTGCGTAGAATAACCGGCTATTTCGAGTAAAGTTCAAAAACCGGCTATTTCGCGTTTGAAATTTTTCGGACGCAAATTAAATTGGTAGCACTATAGATTGTGTTGGATTATCATTTCGGCATAATGACACTTAATGTCATTACCAATTTAATGACATTACGAATTTAATGTCATTATGCCAAAATGATAATTTTCAATTTCATCTCAATATACGCCTGATGCTTTACACTTTCATTTCATGACATTTAATGTCATTACGCCGAAATGATAATCTTTAATTTCATCTCAACATTCGCCTGATGCTTTATACATTCATTTCTGCATTACAATTACGTAGATAAGCATATAATACCTACATTCACAAAAACAGATTAATTGTGAAATTAAAGCATGAAGTAAAAATATGATAGCGATGCTGATATACCCATACCTCGCTTTACGGCCTAGATATGTTCCGGAAAAATTGGCGACGAACGAATCAATTATTTTTTCAGAAACCCATAACAATTCAATTGGGTCTATTCCAATTTTTCATAAAACAATATACTTTTTAGTTCGTAAAGCATTTTATTCTCTTTATTTTCTATTAAAATGGTTACATAAATATAATTTTTTTGCAATCAAAAAAGCGACCTAATTAAACAAGGCCATCATAGCGAAATGCCGTATAGAGAGGTATAGGTGTACTTGATCAATTGATTTTTCTCAGAATCATAACGTTCGTTGACTTACCTTTTATATGTATACGCACGAATTCGAATCAGCGCATAATATACGCGTTAAAGCGTAAAACGTATTAACAGCTACAATAATATTATTGCGGGGTGTATCGTTAAGGTTGAACTCCGGCCCAGCGGTAGGAAATGTCTGGGGAACATTTGTCGAAAAACTATTTTTCACGCAAGAAATTAAACTATCTGTACCGAAGGTTTCTTACATATTTACGTCAAAGCTAGATTAGATTCGATCATTGACAAAAGGCGCTAATCAACACAGTTCCGTTCTGTCTGTAATGACGGACGATATTTTCCTGGCCGTGTTACTACGCACGGGACAGGACAGGTATGATTTTTAAACTTTTTCCGCTTGCGGCGATCAAGGCGCGCGCGCGACTGACTCAGTTTAAATTCTCATTTAGCTCTGTAGGCTTTGTTACAGACAATTCACAAGGTGGCGCTTCTACCTACCTATACATATACCGGGCAGATTTCTCGGAAGTAGAAGTAGAAGATAGTTACTCGGAAAGTTGATGCTAATGCTATTTGAAAATTGGCTTTCTTCGGCTGAAATGAGAAATCTGTTTAAATGTTGGGTGCTTGGAAGAAACGTAGCAGGTAGGTGGGAGCACTTTATTTGATCACTTTTATCATTTCGTACATTACAAACAATGAAATTTTTTTCTGTCAGCGGGTGATACGGCCAAAATAATTACATCTCTAATATTTACTGTTATCTGCCTATTCAATTTATCACACGTACAAAGATCGTCGTCACTTTCGAGCAACTAAGCAACTTTCTCACTCTTGGTATTTTAGGCTGTAATTTTGAATTTTATCACTTTTGAAAATTGGACATTAAACCGTTAAATATGACACGATCTGTAAGAGAACTGTGAATTTTTTTTTCTCGAAAATAGTTCAACAAAATTTGAAAACAGTCGATAGTCAATGTATTTATCCGATCAATAAATTATTGCTACTACTCTTAAAAAGTTTCCAATGATTATCAGAGTTCATTTCGCAAATTTTCAATGATATTCGATTAAACAAATGGAGGGAACCTAATACTCTAAATACATCTGCTGGCATCTGGCGTTGATTTTATTTGAGTTGCCTCCTGCGGGTAACAAAGCTCCGCACCTCCTGCCGTCGATGTTCGCGTCATCTCGGGCCACTCGGGCGCCGTCGGGAACCGACATTGTGATGATGATAGTCGTGTGAGGGGTGAGTTTGTTGAATATCGTTTTTCGCCCACATTTGTGACAAATATTAGCTCGTCAGACGAATGTCGTCGAGCTGAGGCTTCTGCATCCACAAATTGCCATAAATGTACAGTCGCTTGTGCTGCGAGTGACGAATTTATTCGTCGAACAAGACGCCAGGTACTGATTTGAAATAATTGTTGGCTTTGAAGGTTACGTTATTTGTATGTGTACCTTTGGAGCGATGAAACCATTCCGCGTAATGCGTCGTCCTCGCCTGTAATACCCGGAATGATCATGACGAAGCTAAGGATAACAATTTCCTTGATCGTATGCCCGTAATTCTAAAAAGATTGTTGACAAATGGTTGCGGCCGGGAATACGGTTATGCGTCAAGGTGGGACGCGGCGAAATGTTAGAATTCTCTTGTTGGGGGAGCGGGGAGTTGGAAAAACCTCCCTGATACTCTCCTTGGTTAGCGAGGAGTACGCCGAGGATGTCCCCAGTAAGGCTGAGGAGATCACGATACCAGCTGATGTCACTCCGGAACAGGTCCCCACTCACATAGTTGATTACTCAGGTTAGTGTCCCGCTCTTTTTATCCCTGTTGGTACCAGAATATATCCTGTACCTCGGATCGCCGTTATATCAACATGCATGTTCCTCGATGTCGATGTCAACACATTTGTCTCGCATTGAGTTCAAACTGGAATTCTTAGCTGCAGAACAGACCGACGACCAGCTAGGAGAGGAAATTCAAAAGGCTCATGTAATTTGTGTGGTATATTCGGTGGAGGATGAAGACACATTGGACCGGGTGGCCAGCTACTGGTTACCCTTAATCAGACAGTCGTCGGCGGACAACCGATGCCCAATCGTCCTTGTTGGCAATAAAATCGATCTCGTCGACTATTCAACTATTGAGGTTGGAATATGAGACACTTACGATACAAATTGAATAGAACGCCATTGCCTTGGAAAAACTTGTTACTTCCCAAAATGTACTACCTGCTATTCTTGTTTCAGGCCGTTTATCCAATTATGAAAGAATTTTCAGAAATAGAGAGCTGCATCGAGGTAAGCAATTGCTATTTCATCTTCCTACTTACATCCACTTGTTATACCGTTACGTTTGTTTTCTTAATTACAGTGTTCTGCCAAAACGTTGCAAAATATTTCAGAAATGTTTTATTATGCGCAAAAAGCTGTCCTGCATCCTACTACACCCCTATACAACTACGACACACAAGAGGTAAGTTTTTTGGATTATCGGTACACTCGTGTATCGGATGTCCATTGAATTAAAATAACGAAATAGAGATATCGAGTAATCAGCAATTTCCAATTCATGGGTAAAAATAATATCTTTTTGTTTTTGACGTGATATTTGTTTGAGTTGCAGTTGACGGACGAATGCAAAACTGCACTGAGAAGAATATTTAAGGTACGTAGAATTAAGCTGATGGAAAGAAACCAATTTGACTTTCTAATCCTTACAAATTGCAATATTTTTTTTTTTTTCAGATATGTGACCTTGACAATGACGGTCTGTTGAACGATATGGAATTGAACACATTTCAACAGTGGTGCTTCAATACTCCTCTACAACCTCAAGTTTTAGTTGATGTGAAAGCAGTTCTTTCTAAAAATATTACTGACGGGATTAGCGAGGGCTGCGTCACAATGAAAGGTAGGCAACGGTGATCGATTACTTTCTTACATTGACAATACTATCCCTACTCTCTTAGTCACACAAATTCTTACTCTACAGCATTGTAGTTACTTTTGCTTTTCTCTTAAAGATATTTAAATGAACTGCGAAGATACGTGCTTGTAGAGAAAATAAAAACCAAATATACCAATGTTTCCAGGGTTCATGTATCTGCAGTGTCTATTTATACAGCGAGGTCGCAACGAAACAACATGGGCTGTTCTCAGAAAGTTTGGTTACGACAGCGACCTCTTAATGTCCAAAGAATATATCCACCCTCCGTGAGTATCGTATACTTGATAATCAAATGAGATGTACTTTATACCTATTTCAATTTTTTGGATTAATGGTTCTTATAGTTTGAAGGTGCCATTGGGCTGTACTACTGAACTATCGCACAAAGGCCAGGAGTTCCTAGCTGTACTTTTTATGCAACACGATTGCGATCATGACGGCGCTCTATCTCCATTAGAAATGGAGATGCTTTTCTCTCGCTGTCCAAGTCCACCCTGGGGTGAAGAATATCGGTTCATCGTACCCACCAATGAAAAGGTTTGCACCCATCCGGTTTTCTTTATTTTAGCGTCAGTTATGTATTCACCTCACACAGCCAAATCATATTCCAGAAATCACGTGTTGATCACTTGAAGATTAGCCACCCTTGTTTAAGTACCAAGTTGTTGACTATTGATATTTTGCACTCCATTGATTCAAAACAATGGACGCATTAGACCTTGGTTCAGATTCATTTGCAAAACATCAGTTGTAGATAATTGACAGTAACAACGTCCATACAATTGATTGTTATTTCACAGGGTTGGATCACATTTCAAGGATTCATGTGCCAGTGGGCGTTGATGACGTTGACCAATGTACGAAAAACTTTGGAATACATGGCATACCTCGGCTACAATATGTATAATAACGAGTGTCAAACAAATGCTATTAACGTGACTCGTGAGAAAAAATTGGATTTGGCCAAAAAACAGTCTAGCAGAAATGTGTATAGCTGTCACGTTATTGGACCAAAGAGCAGCGGCAAAACAACCTTATGCAGAACTTTCGTAGATCCAAAGCTTGAGGTGATTAAAATTTCCGATTTAAAAGTTCTGTCAGCAGTTTCTATTTTCGAAAATTTCAATTTCTAAACTACCTATGCGTCACTTTGATCAGGTACTTGACGAATGTTGACAATTTACGCGTTTTTCAAGGTCTAATGTGATTCAATTTTTACATGCTTTAATTTTAGAAAATCTTACGGTGGGGTTCACAAACCTGAATTGGCAATGATTACCAATGATCGTGTAGCTTTAAGGATAGATGATCAATTTTTCTTTATCACATTATTGTACTTATTTCTTTATCCTTTAGAAATTGAAACCAGATATCGTCCCATCTACCTCACACATCACCGTTAATACGGTGCATGTATATGGACAGGAGAAAACGATTGTACTTAGGGACATAAATATTCTGAACGTTCAAGACGCCTTGACCCCTGCACAAATTCAGTGCGACGCTGCAGCCCTTGTTTACGACGCTAGCAATCCAAAATCGTTTGAGTACATTGCTCGGATTTTCATTGTAAGCACTTTCATCCAGCACTATGTCCGAATTAATTACGAGTTATCGTTAATACTCAATAGTATTAAATTATCAAGCATATTGAACTTTAAAATCTACTCTAATATCAAACTATACACTATACTATCTTGAGATACTCCAATTGTGACTAGAGCATGGCATATTGTTTGATAGTGCTCAATTCAACGTATAACTGGGACTATGTGTGCTGCATATTAATTGGAATTTATTGGTTTTGTAGAAATACTTTGCCGACAGTAAAATACCGGTACTGATAGTCGCAAACAAGAGTGACCTAATGGAAGCTAAGCAGGACTATCTGTTGCAGCCCAACAGTTTCTGCAGCAAATACAAATTAATGCCACCTCAGCCTTACAGTGTAACACGTACTGTGCGTCGTGAAATATTTGTCAAGTTAGCTACTATGGCAGCATTCCCGTAAGTCCGCATTATTTTTAATAAAAAATCCTGGTTCACAACGATTATTATTATCCAACGTATCTAGCTTGATGATCAAGATTTTGATGATTGGTTATCGTTTACAAATATATAGATATAATGGAACGAGTCAGATTCGCAATATTAACTTGCTTCTTTTTCAAACAATGAAATACTAAATCAAGAAATAGGTACGTTGGTGTGAAAAAATTGGCTGTCGCAAAACATTAATACAAAAAAATTTGACATTTAGCCGCTTTCAAGCAGCGTGGGTATTATTTTACAAGCACAGGTTGGTGGAATTAAAACGATCCAAGTTATTGAACAGCTTCAACTCGACACATTTGCACCTGCACCTGTAACCAGTGCACTCACCTAGAAACATGCGTTATTCAACCTTTACGGCATGAAATCGCACGCATGTTACAATCACATCATTTGACTTTACTGATTTTCGGGCGTGCTTCGAACATTATTATGTCATCGTATTCCTATTTTCAGTCCACTGAGGCGTATGGTCCACATGTTACTTGTGAAACCCTCACCCATTGAGTGGTGGAGTTCGATTAGAAGGTTCACCTTATTATTACTCTTTTTATTTGTTTGCCATAGTGTGCATGCGTGTATTTGTCTTTCTGTCACATACCCGTTTTACAATAATTCAAGACGAAATCCTTATTGATGAGATTACGTGTACATGAATTACGTCTAGTTTCTTCAGTACAGGACTATCCTATTGACATCTCTTGGTACATTCAATAGAATTGCGCCGTTTATTTAAGAGCTTTATTGGTGTATTCAGTGACTAATTAGATCGTTGCAGAGAAATATAACTGAAAGTTTCATTTATCAAGTTCAACGTCTTGGTTTGATTGATTCCTGGCGATTTATTTCTAGCTCGCACGACGGTATACCTAGTTAGTTGTTGCTTGTTTGTCTCTAATTACCATGTTCACTATAAAACCATGTTTCACGACTTGTTATAATTAAGGGAGAATTCTGTACGTATTCTGCGTTTTGAATCCTTCAAAACAAGTATATCATATCAATTCTATTATATCCTGCCTGATTCGCACTTTATGCCTGTCCTTGTACCGAAGCTGCAAACTTATTACTACTGAACAATGCAACTAATATTAGGTGTAATACTTTTGTCCGATTATGCAATCCTGCAATTGTAACGGTTTGACCTTGTTCACTTAACATATTAATAAAGTAGATTTGCCATTTTGTTGATTATCGGTAGAGACTTGCATTGTTACACAATCATTTCTTGATACTGTAAAGTTAATGCAAAGAGATGTTTTTGATGTACTGAAGTGCGTAAATTATGGAATATGATTGCAGGCACATGAAGCAATTTGGATTGATACAAGGAGAGTCAGTCGTTTGGTGGAAAGCTGGGCTAGGACTTGCTGTCGCTACAGTTGCTGGATTTGTTGTGATGCGCGTCCTGAATACTGACAAGAGATAGTGGATCATGCCGCTAACTTACGCTGTCACAGTGACAAACCGTGTTTTTAGATAGTCTCTGTATGATGATGCATATACACCTCTATAGGTTTACATAGTGTTGCACATATATGCCACACATTAACATCACCTTGCGTTGAGTGCTGTTCACATGTGTCCTGTTATCGTGACTTTCAGGCACGTGTTATACATACACACAAATAGATTGTTAGTAGGAATTCTTTGCAAAGAATGTGAATAAAATTATTTTTGCTTTTCTGTTAAGTTGCGGAACTAAACTCAAGTTTGAATATGCGACACAAATATGTAAAGAATATATATACGTACATAGGTATGATGAATATCTTATATTTATATGTAGGTGAAAAAAATATTTATTCATTACTTCTAGTTATCATTAAAAATAAGACGTTTCATTTGAAGAGTTATAGTGGCAATAATTCTTATTCGTGTAAGAGGATAAATTGATCCCCATGTAAGGTATAGTGATAGACACCATGTAACTCGTCTTCTGTGTGCTTTGCGTTGTTATATAAAGCGGTTGCATCTACGCATGACATTGAATGCAATAAAGTTATAATTGTCAAATAATTTGTGCCCTACTGGGCTTGCACCGTACCTCTGTGAATGGTCAAAAATCGTCAGCATCTTGTTTATTTGGATTGTTCGAGAGTACAAGACGGAATTATTTTTTTTTTTAAGGATATATTCTGAAACTAAATCAGAAACCTGTAGCGAGTTAAATTTTTATAAATTTCCTGTCAACAAAGCGACACTATTGCAAAATTATGCGCAATTGATTTTTAATCATTCTTATTTTTGAGATTTTCAGATATAAAATTTTTTCATCACAGACTCGATTTGTAGGACTCTTTTTGCAGATCCATTTGTGGAATTTGTACACTCAATGTACAGAACGATTTATTCTACCCATAATAATACTGATTTATAATTCTTGTTGAGAATTGAGCGAATCGGAGAAATTTCAGGGAAAAACTACTCCTAGTATCACAACATTTGAGCCAAAGAAGAGGTCGATCGAAGGTACGCCTTTACAACTGCAAGGCCGTGTCACATAAATGTAAGTTTGGTTGCCTATAATTAGGCTACTTCCACTTGGACTGAACAAATCGGAGAAATTGCAGTGAAAAATTACTCCTGGTATCAGGAGAACATCTGAGCCGAGGAGCTTGATCAAAGGCACGCCTTATGCCTGAAAGCCTGTGTCGCATAAATATAAGTTAGGTTGCCTATGATTAGGCGCTTCCACTTAGGCAAATCGGAGAAACTGCAGCGAAAAATTACTCCTGGTATCAGGAGAACATCTAAGCCGAGGAGCTCGATCAAAGGCACGCCTTATGCCTGAAAGCCTGTGTCGCATATGTATAAGTTTGGTTGCCTATGATTAGGCGCTCCCACTTGGACTAAGCAAATCGAAGAAATTGCAGCGAAAAATTACTCCTAGTATCAGGAGAACATCTGAGCCGAAGAGCTCGATCAAAGGCACGCCTTATGCCTGAAAGCCCGTGTCGCATACGTATAAGTGTGGTCGCCTATGATTAGGCGCTTCCACTTGGACTAAGCAACTCGAAGAAATCGGAGCGAAAAATTACTCCTGGTATCAGGAGAACATCTAAGCCGAGGAGCTCGATCGAAGGTACGCCTTTACGGCCGCAAGGCCGTGTCGCATACATGTAAGTTTGGTTGCCTATAATTAGGCTACTTCCACTTGGACCAAACGAGTAAGTTGGGTTGCCTATAATTAGGCTACTTCCACTTGGACCAAGCATGTAAGTTTGGTTGCCTATAATTAGGCTACTTCCACTTTGACTAAACAAATCGGAGAAATTTCAGCGAAAATTACTCCTGGTATCAGGAGCGCAGGAGAACCGAGGAGCTCTTCCAAAAACAGGGACACATTGATTGATTGATTGTCTGCATGTGATGTCGACGCTGTGTGACTGAAGGCATGCATGCTTGCTTGAGAGGGCATGAGATCTCAAATTTTCGCGCCACTTCGTATTAGAACTAAGCAAATCGGAGAAATTTCAGCGAAAATTACTCCTGGTATCAGGAGCGCAGGAGAACCGAGGAGCTCTTCCAAAAACAGAGACACATTGATTGATTGATTGTCTGCATGTGATGGCGACGCTGTGTGACTGAAGGCATGCATGCTTGCATGAAAGGGCATGAGATCTCAAATTTTCGCGCCACTTCGTATTAGAATTAAGCAAATCGGAGAAATTTCAGCGAAAACTACTCCTGGTATCAGGAGCGCAGGAGAATCGAGGAGCTCTTCTAAAAACAGGGACACATTGATTGATTGATTGACTGCATGTGATGTCGACGCTGTATGACTGAAGGCATGCATGCTCCGAGTATCAGGAGCGCAGAAAAACTGAGGAGCTCTTCTAAACACAGGGACACATTGATTGACTGCATGTTATGTCGACGCTGTGTGACTGAAGGCATGCATGCTTGCTTGAGAGGGCATGAGATCTCAAATTTTCGCGCCACTTCCTATTGGAATTAAGCAAATCGGAGAAATTTCAGCGAAAACTACTCCTGGTATCAGGAGCGCAGGAGAATCGAGGAGCTCTTCTAAAAACAGGGACACATTGATTGATTGATTGACTGCATGTGATGTCGACGCTGTGTGACTGAAGGCTTGCATGCTTGCTTGAGAGGGCATGAGATCTCAAATTTTCGCGCCACTTCCTATTGGAATTAAGCAAATCGGAGAAATTTCAGCGAAAATTACTCCTGGTATCAGGAGCGCAGGAGAACCGAGGAGCTCTTCCAAAAACAGAGACACATTGATTGATTGATTGTCTGCATGTGATGGCGACGCTGTGTGACTGAAGGCATGCATGCTTGCATGAAAGGGCATGAGATCTCAAATTTTCGCGCCACTTCGTATTAGAATTAAGCAAATCGGAGAAATTTCAGCGAAAACTACTCCTGGTATCAGGAGCGCAGGAGAATCGAGGAGCTCTTCTAAAAACAGGGACACATTGATTGATTGATTGACTGCATGTGATGTCGACGCTGTATGACTGAAGGCATGCATGCTCCGAGTATCAGGAGCGCAGAAAAACTCAGGAGCTCTTCTAAACACAGGGACACATTGATTGACTGCATGTTATGTCGACGCTGTGTGACTGAAGGCATGCATGCTTGCTTGAGAGGGCATGAGATCTCAAATTTTCGCGCCACTTCCTATTGGAATTAAGCAAATCGGAGAAATTTCAGCGAAAACTACTCCTGGTATCAGGAGCGCAGGAGAATCGAGGAGCTCTTCTAAAAACAGGGACACATTGATTGATTGATTGACTGCATGTGATGTCGACGCTGTGTGACTGAAGGCTTGCATGCTTGCTTGAGAGGGCATGAGATCTCAAATTTTCGCGCCACTTCCTATTGGAATTAAGCAAATCGGAGAAATTTCAGCGAAAATTACTCCTGGTATCAGGAGCGCAGGAGAACCGAGGAGCTCTTCCAAAAACAGAGACACATTGATTGATTGATTGTCTGCATGTGATGGCGACGCTGTGTGACTGAAGGCATGCATGCTTGCATGAAAGGGCATGAGATCTCAAATTTTCGCGCCACTTTGTATTAGAATTAAGCAAATCGGAGAAATTTCAGCGAAAACTACTCCTGGTATCAGGAGCGCAGGAGAATCGAGGAGCTCTTCTAAAAACAGGGACACATTGATTGATTGATTGACTGCATGTGATGTCGACGCTGTATGACTGAAGGCATGCATGCTTGCTTGAGAGGGCATGAGATCTCAAATTTTCGCGCCACTTCGTATTAGAATTAAGCAAATCGGAGAAATTTCAGCAAAAATTACTCCTGGTATCAGGAGCGCAGGAGAATCGAGGAGCTCTTCCAAAAACAGAGACACATTGATTGATTGATTGTCTGCATGTGATGGCGACGCTGTGTGACTGAAGGCATGCATGCTTGCATGAAAGGGCATGAGATCTCAAATTTTCGCGCCACTTCGTATTAGAATTAAGCAAATCGGAGAAATTTCAGCGAAAACTACTCCTGGTATCAGGAGCGCAGGAGAATCGAGGAGCTCTTCTAAAAACAGGGACACATTGATTGATTGATTGACTGCATGTGATGTCGACGCTGTATGACTGAAGGCATGCATGCTTGATTGAGAGGGCATGAGATCTCAAATTTTCGCGCCACTTCCTATTAGAATTAAGCAAATCGGAGAAATTTCAGCGAAAACTACTCCTGGTATCAGGAGCGCAGGAGAATCGAGGAGCTCTTCTCAAAACAGGGACACATTGATTGATTGATTGACTGCATGTGATGTCGACGCTGTGTGACTGAAGGCATGCATGCTTGCTTGAGAGGGCATGAGATCTCAAATTTTCGCGCCACTTCCTATTGGAATTAAGCAAATCGGAGAAATTTCAGCGAAAATTGCTCCAGGTATCAGGAGCGCAGGAGAACCGAGGAGCTCTCCCAAAAACAGGGACTCATTGGTTGATTGATTGACTGCATGTGATGTCGACGCTGTGTGACTGAACGCATGCCTGCTTGATTGATAGGGCATCTGATCTCATGAATTTTTGTTTAAAATTGTAACGTTTTACAAACATCCCGGAATCAATACTACGATGCATCACATCGATGGAATTCTGCGAGTCTAATTTATTACGCACAGTTCGAATACGCTGCGGGAAACAAATCAAAAGTGACGGCCCCACAAAAAAATGTGCACCAACTTCTTAAAGAGGAGGGGAAGATAAGACACATACTGATAGGTTCAAGGTTTCAGTTGCAGTTTATTAAATATTTCTTAATCGTAGTACAAGTGTTCTGATGTCAGTGTATAGTGTTTTAACAAGTTCTTAAGTAGTATTGTTGTGGAAGACAAAAAGAAATGCAAAAGAATTATTGCACATTACCTAAGAAATGTTACTTTTATATCCCGAAAACAAACTGCAATTTACATAAGCCTAGGCCTAAAATGAGACATGTCATATGAGGTAGTTATCATTGTAGTTTGGAAGTAAGTAGAGTCTTATTTCATAATTGCAATCGTGTTCATAGTAGAAGAAACTGCAGCAAATACACGAATACGTGTGTCGAGCGGACGCCTGCGCTGGGGTTTTCAGGCTATACGACATGCTATCGCGTATGTCGAGTGGCCTGCTTTCAACGCGTTAGGCGCATCGCTTCATTCACACCACTTATAATGTATTTTCGTGGGCGGGCAAGCGTGTGGTCTTGCAGTCAGAAACGTAATATTCGGGCCTGACGAAAACAAATCTAAACAAGATCGTCGTGCAAAAATGTCACGAGCCGGATCAAAATTAAAGTCGATGAGGAAACTTGTCGAGAAAGTGGATCATTCATCGAAACTGAGGACGGATATACCAGCTGGTATGGCAATGCCTAGTCCACCGTTAGGACCTGTACTCGGACAGGTTAGGTTTTGAATTGACACTATTTACTATCGTATATTTGTGAAATGCTCTGTAAGAATATACAGGGTTATTCTTCTGCACTTGAAAATGTGTTTCTTCCTAATACTACTTATTTGACCATCAATCTTACACTTGTACAAAGTCACCTATCATGCAATTAGTGAATCTTTGACGAGAATCGCTAGAAATTCGAACATTGGTCCGGATTTACCATAATGCTGCCAATAAAAACGTAATTATCTGTTTCAGCGTAACATAAACATTTCAGCTTTTTGCAAAGATTTTAATGAGAGAACCAAAGATATCAAGGAAGGAATTCCATTGCCCTGTCGAGTACGAGTGACCTCTGACCGTACTTATGATTTGGTGATCCACAAGCCACCAACAACTTTTTATTTAAAGCAAGCTGCTGGAATTCAGCGTGGTGCAATGCATTCTGGTTAGTGTTGCTATTTGCTTTTTTCCCTTCATTTCGTATGATTGTGATGAACTATCCAAATTTAAATACCTGAACTTTTTCAAGCCAAAAATTCAGTTGTTCTTCATTACATACTAACAGTTCAGCAAATAATTTTAAGCGTAGTATGTCCAACCATAAGTTATATTCCTGTAATTTGCAATGCCGTTATGAAGGAGGTTCAGTCTTTCTTCAGGCATGATGAAAGTTACATACATGCGATAAATGAATTTACAGCACCGTACATTGAAATGAAATGTATTAGTAATCAATATTAAAGTTTGTCAATGACTCCCAATAATGGTTAATTCATAATACACATAATTCATGATACTGATGAACTTGCTACTCATAACTTCCCCAGTCTTTCACCAGCTTCGTTTAATAAGCTTTAATTAATAATCCATACTGGAATACATTATTCTAATTCCAAACGATGCGTGTTGGTAAAAAAAAATGAATATTCTTTTGCAGGTGAAGAAGTGGCTGGCAAAATAACATTGAAACATTTGTATGAAATTGCCAAGATCAAATCTGAAGATCCTTCTATGGCTTTACTGGATTTGAAACAAATCTGTGAAATGTTTGTTGGTGTGGCTCGTAGTTGTGGAATTCAAGTTGTACGAGAACTAGATCCTGTAGAATATGGCAAATTTTTGGAAGAACGAAAATTGGTAATCGAAGAGCAAAAGCGGGAATTGCAAGAAAAGAAAGAAGCTAGAATGCTCCGAACAATATAGATACAGACTTAGATACGATAAACTTACTGAACACTTCAAGCTGTAGAAATTAATTTACATAATTGAAATACAAAAATGAAATGTAACAATATTTTTTTCTGATAAATCGGTATTTTGCAACTTTAGTATTGTCTGAAATACAGTAATCATAATAATGCTAAGAATACACATACTTAGGAAATGCGTCTCTTCAAATTCATTCTAAAGTTGCAAAATATTGGTTTTTTTTGCAGCTTTGTTGCCTTAACTCTATGAACTTCACTATGTCTTAGAACTATTACATCTCTTCCTTGCACTTTTTCTTTGGAACTGGAAGATACCACTTTGAATTACGCAGGATACAAGATATCCATACATGTAATTGACAGACCTGAAGCCAGCATCCAGAGTTATTGCAGCTGATGTTAATTAAAATAACATCACGAAGCCAGACCATCCAAAGGTTCCTGCGTTCTTTAAACTTGTGATTCTCTTTTATAGCTATGAATATAAAACCGAACTGCATTGTAACGTAGTTCAACACGTTTGGCTGGTAATTCTGGCTGCTAGATTCATCTTCATATTAGAGCACTAATGTCAATTAACAAGGGATTCCGAGGTTGCTCTTCGTAAGATAATTTCTGTGTAACTTGAAATTTAAATCATTCTATTTACCCTTATCGATCTTTGTTGTGAAACAAAATATCAATTTGAAACTGCAGTCTACTGTGCACAATGGATTATTTCAATTTGTACATATATTAAATTATTTAGACATATTAGATAAATAATAAACAGGTACACTTTTGCATATTTTTGAATTAGATACAATACAGGTATTTTATTTTGTTTATTTATTTGATTAAGTATAAATCATTTGCTTTTCGATATTTCTCAGATTATTCACATTTGCATTCACTTTGTTACGTTACATAAGTATATATGATCTTTCACAAAATATCCGCTTCGCATTACTAAGCAGTCAAGTAATTGACTGTTCAACTTCACGTGATGTACCTTCAAAAACGTATCATCTGCGTAGTAGAACCCGTCAGCTTATTTATAAAATGTCAAAACTGTTTCCTTGATGGTGATGGTAATTCTTCCCTGATAATGTTGAAAAATCTCCAGATGCAGATGAGATTAAGATGCTCGGCAGTAAAAGTTTACTGGTTTGAAAGAGCCAAACTAGATATCGGATTCAGCTGATGCCAAGAGTATCACCAACGACTGCAACAGTTCAAGAAATCATGAGCATGTGATGTTCGGTCACGAACAATGAGTACTTATTCATATTCAATTGCTGTAGTGATTAGAAACAAACCTGTTTTGTTTGAGAAAAGATGCTTTTGTGCTGGAACTCTGCAACCCCTCACTTTTGGGGAACATCTTTCCTGCCTCAGGAAGATCAGGGCCCGTCCCACTCCGAAAATTTGATGCTTTAGATAACTGATCCTTCCTGAATATCGACTCGACGGGTATTTACTTTAGCTGCACAAAGTCATAGGCAGGGGAATCCAGGTACCTTCAATAGTGGAAGATGGTAACTCCAGGCTATGAGAGTATTCTCTATAGGATCAAAAAAATTATGCAGCAAAAATCGCAATTTCAAAGATATACGTGTTCTGGATCTATCGCATCGAAGTATTTTTCGCGCCTATCGTTTTTTTGCTGGTTGTCACAGACTCTTCGCGAAGCAACTTGGAAGTAAAGAGCCAATGAACCGTATGCAGTTGATAGTGATTGGTTGTTTAAACTACAAGCTATGAATTCTAGAAATTGTGGTGGTTCGTTGTTTTGAACAATTCTCTTGTCAACAATAAATTTTCAACGTTATGGCATTTAAATTGATTTTTATCAGATCTTCTTAATAGCGTCCTCTTCTCTTGATGGCGTCGTGCTTCCTTGACGGGTCCTATTCGCTCAACAGCATCTTCTTCTCTTTATGGTGTCCCATTGCCGGGATCTCGTCTCTTTCCCTCGATGACGTTCCGTTCCCTCGACGACGTTCCGTTCCCTCGATGGCGTCCCGTTCCCTCGACGGCGTCCCGTTCCCGCGATGACGATCCTGTTCCCTCGATGGCGTCCCGTTCCCTCGAAAGCGTCTTCCTTCATCGATTGCCCCCTCGTCCCTCAATGGCATCCTCTTCTTACGATGGTGTCCTTTTCTTACGATGGTGTCCTTTTCTTACGATGGTGTCCTCTTCTTACGATGGCGTCCACTTCCCACGATGGCGTCCTCTTCCCGCGATGTTGTCCTCTTCTCTCAACGGCGTTCTTCTCCTACGACAGTGTTGTCTTTCCAGTTTTTTTTATTTTTTTTTTATTTTTTATTATTTGATGGCGTCTTCCTTTGATGTGTCCCCTTCCCGCGGATAGCGGCCTCTCTCCTCGATGGTACTCGCTTCCCTCAGTAGTATCCTCTTCCCGTAGATTGTCATCCTCCTAGAATGGCATCCTCTTCATTCTTCAGTAGTCTTCTTTCTTCTGCGATGGGTCCATTCTTCTGTACGATTCACCTGAAAATACCCCCCTTCCCCAGCAAAGCAATTTTCAGTGACCCAGCTCATGCTCTTTTTTTTCCGTACTTTGTGATACAATTTAAATTTTTGATTTCCTTATTTTTTTTAAATACTTTTTTGTTTACTTGCTTCGTAATGGCATTTTTGCTGGGCCGTGATCTTTTCATGTAACGCTTTAATTTTTTTTTTGGGGGCTCCAATGTGTTATTTTTTTTTCATCATGATTAATTTTTTTAGAGTCAATGTTTTCAATAATTTTTTTTTTCTTTTACCCCCAGTTTGCGCATGTTTTTCTTTCCTCACTCCAAGTTAATATTATCGAAGTAAATCCAAAATCACTGATGTAAAATCAGGAATTAGAAGTTAATTTTCCTCAGAAGCGTCAAACACCTCAACGCACAGAATACAATGGGAACCAGAAAGAAGATAACCTTCAGATCAACGACAAAGACCAATAGAATCTGGGGAGATCTGAAACAGTTTAATAACGAGTACCCATAAGTATTTTAAAACGGGCAAATTAATTTTGGTCAATTGATCACAAACCTGTAACTATATGGTGTAGAAGAATCTAGCGCTGGAACTCTGCATCGAGGTTCAAGTCCGCAGAGATGAGACGAAAACTAGCTGGCGGACCAGAAGTTGCCACCCCACAGTAGAACCGCGAGAATGATCAATCTTCCCAAGATGTTTTCAGCGAATAAGGTTTCAATTCAACTCCCTATCTACTTTCAGAGTAATTGCGCTACGACGATAATCCAACTGTCCAAAGTTGGAAATGCGCTAAGGTAAGGCGAAATAGATGATTTCCAATTTCAGAAGACTGAAAATCAGAACGGCAAAGTCGAAAGAGATGGGAAGCGATGCTGGAACATCCGAAAGGTAATATTGCAGCCAAACCCCTATGGAACATAGTTGGATGACCGAATTCATCCCCTTTCTTGTAAGGCTGACCCAGGGAATTCTCCGAAACTCTAAAAAACTCGGTTAGCAAAGACAACGAACTATAAAAAGAGCGCGTCTCACCTCTATTTTTCAGTTTCTTCTCAAGGACCCATTTCTAACATGAATCAGCAGCATAGACGAGTTTCCCATTTTGATAAAATGTATAATTTGTACCTGACCATTCCAGAATATTTTCAATTGACTATCCTTGTGGTATACAGGTCAACCCCAATTGTTCAGTCTTTTACATTGCAGCTTCTTCATTATTTAAAATCATCCCAATCTCACGTCACCCACACATCAATCTAAGGGCCGTTAGTTGAAGGCATTTTCTACTCCAAAGTATCCTCAAGCGAATCACCAACAGTGCAATAACTAAAGGTACATAAATATCTATTAACCATGCATGTATGGTACTATTGATCTTGTCCAGCATGGTCGCAAATCCTGAGCATCTTTATGGGATCTATCGCTTGTCTATCAATTTATAACTATTGGGAAAGATGTAATGTTGCAGTTAACCGTTACCGTACAGCTTAATGCTTTATCTGGAGAGTAAACAATTATTTAGTCATGTCAATTTTCATCCTTTGATTCAATTGTTCATGTGAATAAATTTGAAATACTTCCAGGGATATACCGTATCCATATTTCCTTGCTGTAGTCTGGATCAAAGCGTCTCATATTTTACATCATTTAAAATACCTCAGTGACGGTATCACCTTGTGTTTACACAGACGTCAATCGATAAGAAGTGCATCATATGTCAATTTTCGTCAATAGGTAAATGATTGTGCAGTTTGAAATCTTCAACAAACGCGACGTGTAAGATCTTATTTTGTTCCTTGAAAGTGTAGCACACGTTTTTCCTTCTGAAAGTTCTTCAACCTACAGATAAAGATATTAGCCTCCCAAGTTCCCCCCTCCCCTCCCTGCCGACCGGCGCATAGTAGCGATTTATTCACATCGTTTTCAAATAATACAAATACACACAGCACTACAAAAGATCAATTCCTAAGAGTGAGTTCCTTACAATCGATGCTACACAATTATTGTGAAATTGTATATAACCAGAGGCAGAACTATAGTTATTAAGCACAATCATATGCACATACGCCTGTGGGTATATCAATGTAACTTTGTATGCACGTACGTATGTGTCTATATAGGTGTGTGTGTATGCATCTACGTACGTCTATGCGCATCGCTATTTCTGAAGAACAATTAACAGCAATAAAGCCGGACAGTAAATTATAATAATTGCATTCCATATCACTCACCGATAACAGCCTAATTATGCTATGCCACTTCAAATCCGATCATACTTAATGTCCATAGGCTGTACAGAGTATTGCAAATTGGGTGCCACGATATGTAGATACAACTAATTTACTTGTGCCAGGAACACGAGGATGATTCTTGCGTACCTGATTAATTTTGCCGAGCTATGCCATATTATATACAAAGTACAATGCCACAGTCCTCAGCTAGTCCAGTAAAGAAGATTACATATAATTTTTTGTGCCTTCAATACCTAGCAAAATCATAGCCGCACAGCAATTTTTAATATTTACACATCGCTTGAAAGACTTGCCCACGTAATCACATGCAACTTTACACAGAACTGAACCAACTCCACCGCACTGTTTCACCAGAGCTTCTAAGGAAGAAAACATCTGTACTATTTTGCATTGAGCACTGTTTGTATGTCACAGGGACTCGTGCCATGTCGAAAAGCATTAACACGTCATGCTGGTTAAAAGACAGGTGAGGCGCTATCTGCTTTCCCTTTAGTTTCTAGAAAAGAAATCAAACATTGCTGCTCCCAACTTCCGAGATTGACATCTCCACGAGTTTGCATACTCTGTTGTACACCTAAATTTCCGCCAAGAGGCATCTGTTGCGTATAATGTACCTTATTGCGAAGAATTTACGTCTATCACCTTACATTGTTGAACGAGATAGTATGCAGCGAAATATCTTTAGATTACCGTGTACACCCGACTGCGATCAACCGGTATTTTACTCTTATGCTTCTGTTCAGAATTATTTAGTATTGATCACGGTACCTCGTCAATCGTTCAGGGGAATGCGCCATACAATTGGTACGTCAAGCCCAGCGATCCATGCGCCGTATCTCGCAATGCGTCGCTATCGCATCGGTCGGTATTCCTGTAGCTCAAAATGAGAATGTTGACTTTCCCCATCCCCGCCCCAAATATTTGCACAGATAATGATAGTAATATTCCGCTCTAAACAGCCATATTCATTCCTCTGTTACCTCGTTACACCTTACGAACCCTCTCGCCACCGATATTCTCGCAACTCTGCTGCCAGGATCAATAACCCTAATTCGACAGCAATCCTGAAGCTTAAATTGTCATATTGATTGCCCCAACCCCCCCAAATATGTTTTCACAAATTATTACAACCAATCATTGACCTTTTACCTCTGTAAAGACTGGGGTGATCTACGTTCAAACACATACGTTATCTTTCGTATCTCCGACTGCACAATATCCAGTATCAGCAACTTTTAAATCTTTGTCAACAGTTCTAGCCTCGGTCTCCTCTCATTGTTCTCCTGATGGCAATAACACCTGGTTTTTGTAAGCGAATGGATGAATATCTTGTATGACACCTTGTCGAGCAGCTTGGACTACCATGGCTCGACCCTTGGTACTGTTTCAGGGTCCAATTCATATGTTTTATCTTGACCAAGCAGGCAATCCTACAGTCGAAAATCAAAAGGTATGTGAAGCCCCACCCGCCGCCCCATTAATTTTCAACTCACGCAGTAGGTATCAATATTGCATACACAGATCTCAAATTGGTATATAAAAAGATGCTACGTTGGTTGGTGGATGAGTCCAAACTCGTTAGCTCTGTTTCCCCAGCTTCATAAAAATGTCGATACGCAGTAGTAAATTTGTCTCTGCATGCCGTCGCCGAACCATTCATAAATATATATTTTATGTGTATAGATACTATTCTTTTAGGTTACCAGGCATAATTTTTGATAACTTCTTGCTTGCTTTCTTGAAAGCTGATAAAGCGGCTGCCTTCTTGTTCTGCCTCTGCACAATCCAAATTTTTATATTGCGGAGAATATCTGACACCAAATAGCAAATCCACATCCAACCCTATCCAGGGTAGCAGAAGAGAAGGGTGGAAGCAGGGTGGAGATTCCCCTCGCATCCTCTGTCGACGCTAGTAGGTAGCAATAAAATTTGCAGACTTGCTCGCTTAATTTCTGCTGGGATTCCTATAGCTTAAAACAACAACAACAACAACAAGAACAACAAGAACAACGATATTGGTTACTGTGCCAGTCAGTCAGATATCCAAGAACATTGTCTCCAAAATGATCACCCATCACATTTTCTTATATCATTCACTTGATGCACGAAAAATTTGATATTTGTCCATATTAGCTAGGGCAATGAAAATCGCAAGAAACGCTGTCTAAATAACCGGTACCTCTGTATAATTTTCCTTTTTCCCTCTTGATGGCCATATTTGCGACATCATGTATAGTCTCCATTATTCAGCAATCTAAAACACTCACACCATTCTTTCCCCAACATAACTGCAACATATTATTGTTCCATTTGCGCAATCTTATTCATCCAGGTGGAATCAACTCGCGCTTCTTTGGTTCGAATCTGTGAAAACATGGTTATTTGTCGCCCAAGCAGGGCTCATATCTAGGCTACTCCGTGTATCATTGCATTTGCCATACTTTTCAACTTGATTACATAATATTGTGCATTTGCTAAAAAATCTACAAAAGACGATACCTTGCCAATCGACAATCTTTATAGACACGACTCGATTAATATAGGAGATACACTTATTTCTGGTATACACTCCCATACCTGGCACTTTCTTTATCCTAGAATGATATTGAAACTGGTGCGTTCCTGAATAACTGCGGTTCGACTGAGTTTCGTGCAATCGGTGATGAGGGATGATCGATCAGCATGCGACGTTAGGTGGGATGAACCCGTAAGTCTGGCATGTAAAAGACCTATTTAACTTCAGCTTGCCCGTGCCGTTCGTCAGACCTGAGAAAATACCATATTTCCTGGGGGAGGTGGGGGTGTTACATAGGAACAGCTCACCGCCGGTATTCCCCCTAGTTTTCTGGCTTGTTCTCGGATCAGCGGCAAAACGAGGGATGATTTACTATGCGATGCGTTCTCGCTTGCGAATCAGGGGTGTAGAGTTTTGAGGTGTCATTTCAGCCAGTCTGCCTCATGGCTGTCTAGAAACACAGAATATCCCTTTCGTTTTTTAAAAAACGCCCGGCGGCGTGCGCTTGATTCGGTGGAAGTGCAACCAGACACATTCACAGCCCCGGGGTGACCTTTGTACCAAGTTTTGGCTCGGAACGCAATTTTCTATGGGTTTACTGCCGTACTGAAAAGGATTTATGGAATTAATAGTACAAGAAATAAAATTATTGTGATACTAGAAAAAAAATGTTGCTTGTTAAATATGTAACATCTTTATTTTTGTAAAAATATTCTCTTATCGAGTCTTTGGTCTCCATCTATAAAACAGAATTATACACAACAAAAAGAAAATTCAATATGAATTAAATTATATATGTTTACAATAGTTTTCTTTTAAAAACAGGCGTATAACAATTTCTTTTCTCCTTTTAATTAACGAGTTACGATTACGTTGGTCTTAAGAATTATAAAAAATTATGTCTGTGGTACATGTGAAGTGTGTTCATTGACTCTACAATAGATCTGAAAATAATCTATGAATTTAATGATCAATATACTACTTTTCCGCATCTATTGCTAATTCTCAACACATGAGTAGACATGTGCGAGATAAGGGGGCGTCCATTAATTCCGCGAGTTGTTGGGGGGGGGGGGGTCTAGCCCAGTTTCACGCGGTGGAGAGTGGGGGTCTCGGCAAATATCACGTAACGTTTTTTCACACGAGTCACCGCGGACTGAATTACAATGAATATTCTTTTACAAATTTTAACAGTTCCGATTCAAGTATTTTATTGCAATTTTCTCGACTGTGATTCTACACTACGTTCTGCCTGAAAACATTAGTGTTAACTAGACTTAAATAAAAATAATTGAGCAAATTATGTTTTTTTTAAACAAATTCAACACGGTCAAGCACAGGTCAACGTATTTACACTAAAAATACGCATTTTGAAAAATCTCGCGTGAGATTGGGGGGGGGATCGCCTAAGTAACCACACGTAATGAATGGACGCCCGCTAAGAAGAATCTATACTTTTTATTGCAAAAAAGACTTTGGTTTCGATACGGTCTACAAACCAAACCGCTGATTGGCAGAGAGCCCTCGCAGAGCTTCCAGTCATCAGTGCCCCTAGCCTCCCAATGTCATCAGAACCAGCCACCTCAGCCCTCCATTCCATTGTCATCTCAAACGTAGAGACTGCAATTAAAAAATATCCAGATATACATCGGGATGTCGTAGCTAGGACTAGTCCTTTTCCCGCGGGGTATGCCTAAGTGCAGGACAGCTGGAAGGAGCTACTCTTGCTCTCTCAAATTTTCATCTTCTTCAAAATCCTCGAGACTGTTTTATTTGTGTTCCAAGGAAATGCCACAGAATATCGTTCAGTGTCGTAACTTTCAAACAAATTACACCCGTTGCTATCCGTCAGTCGTAGAAGTCAATGGTAAGAACGAACCAACTGTGACAGATATTTCTTTTTCTCATCACTCATCGTTGCAAGGGAGCCTTGATCGCCTTCAGCATCGACATAAAACTGTCCAAGCTGCTCAGTGCCGAGCACAACGGCGCCTCCCAGACATTCTCTTCTTGCTCGTTGTGGCCAGATTCGTAGAACTCCTCCTCATTTTGGCAGTGTCTTTGGGTTATGGTGAGTTTTTCTTTGATCTGCTGCCATCTTCTGAGTCTCAGCATCTGTTTGTGATGCAGCTCTCGCTCAGCCGTAGAAATGGTGTACGCAAGTACAGCTTCCACTCTCAGGTTTCGTCTGGGGCTTCGACGGAATAATACTTTCTTACAGCGAGCCCTGTGTATCCAATCAGACAATTCTTCGGTATGACCACCTTGATCGATATCATGTCCTCGTGGCTTCCTCGTGGCTCCCATTTCGACGAAATCGGATGTCAAATTTGTGGGATATATTTGAACAGCCTTCAGATACGATGGTTACGTCTCGTTCTTTAATTAACGGGCTGACGCGTCTTCCTCAGATAACTAATGAACACAGTATACACCAACCTGTATCAAGCTTCGAGTCGCCGGTGAGGCTTCTCTCGTACGCGATGCAACACCGCCTGTGCTTCGTTCGTAGGATGTCAAGTATGCGATATCTTTGTTCTTGATTTGTTCGGTCCACCCTGCCACTGGCAACACCACTCGATACAGCCCCTGCGACGTCCGACGATGGAATGTGCCCGGGAGACGGATGGTGGGAGTTTATATACCCCTGGTGGGTGTCGCCAGACCTCGCTACCGACGCCTGATCGAACGCCGTGCTACTACGCCCAGTTCGCCCGAACTAGTCCCAAGTATTTACCTCGATTTTATTCAACCGAGCTCTTTCTGCACCCGCGCTTCGTCCCTATATTGAAATAAAATCGAAACCATGTGTTTTGCCCTTATCAATTTGTCATGTAATTGCCGCCAGTGCAAAAGTAGCGGGGTGTTCCAAGGGTTTCACCGCGTAGGCGAATGGATTTTGCTGCGTTCTACGGCCAAGGTGGCGGCGTCGAGACGCTACGTCACCGGTCAATGTAACTACTCTCGTCCCCCCGCTGTTAGCCGTTGAGGCACATGCACATACACTAATGTAGGAAAAGCGGCGTCATTGATTTTTCTTGTAGTATATACCCTCTATTGCTCTGCACAAATACTGATCTTCGTTTCGTCCCGAAATTTCATATCACCACCACTACGCTTGGTGACAATATTCCTTATGAAAGGCACCTTGATATTGATATTGATTATGACGCTGATCGCGAAGAATAATCAATTTTCTGAAGGACCGCGAAAAAGTAACGGGCTTCAATTAGTTTAACCGATGTGATTCAGAAGCATGCGTCATGTTTTGCGCAGTTACTTTTATTCACGAGCAATAGCTTTGCCACGGATCAGTAATAGGTATACGCACAAGAGATTTCGCACACATTTGTGTGGCCTGAAACCTATCAGGGAAATCGTGAAAACGGCTGGAATCGTCATTATCAGCTCACGATTAATAGACATGTGTATTTGTTGATGAACGTCATTTTTAAACACGCGTTCAGGCATTTCGATGACTAATACGCAGTTCCAAATATACGTGTCTCGGTTGATTTGTATTTTATTTATAGAAACGAAACCCAAGTATCTATACGCATTTGTATGTTAGTTCGAGAAAAACGTAGGGAAATCTAGATGTTGGAAGCAGCGAATCGCTGAGCTATTTGGTCAATAATTTTACAATTGAGAATCTCCCGCTATTTACTTAGAATTTGCCACATGATTTTAAATTGACAGAAAAAAGAAAGATTGCGGCAAAGTGAAATTGCGTACGTGAGAACGTCGACGTTGCCAAGATTTAGCACTTTCTTGAAATTAAAAATATTTATAAATGTAACTACAGATGCGCAATACATTTCTGAACTTCAGTAATCGTTTAGCCGCATTGAAAAATCAGGCCATGCCGCGGAGATTCCACGAATTATATCACGCATCGACGATTCCTGACTGCTTGCATTACGCACATGTGTATGGAACAATCTGCGCGAAGTAGAATCACAAGGTTTGATTATTTACGTGGTATGGAGGATAATTGTAAGAATAAAATTGACTTGTAGATATTTAATAAGTGAATGAAAAATCCGGTATTCAAGCATATAGGTATCATAGTTATGTATAATAGATCAATTGCGTTCATATATATATATATATGTGTATTTAATAATTTAACTGGTCCTGTGGTCTGATGCATGTTCCATTATTGCTCTCTGTAACATCAAAGATTCCCTACATTAATACACTTGAGAATGTGGAAGCCACCAGTCCCCCGCATCGTACCAAGCAAGTGCTTCTGAATAAAAATATCTATAACGAGTTCAACGTTATCGAGATTCGAGTGAGCGAACGCAACGATACCAGAGTGGCGACAGACCGGGAAATCCGGGAATAGTCGGGGAAAAGTCAGGGAATGATGATGGATCGTAGGGAAAAACATACTTTTTTTTTACGACCGCTTTCAAACTACAGCTATGCTTCGTTAATTCAGTTAAGCTAACTTCATGAAATGGCATAATATTGTTCAATTTCTAATTATTTGTGTGAGACGAAGGTATACCATGTGTTTTTAGATCTAAGTTTATATATTCTCAACGCGCACAATTTCTGAAGTTTTTCGTCGTGAAAGCTACCCAACATTACCTATCTTTCATGGTAAAACGTCAGGGAGTTCGGAATTCTTCGACGGATAAAGTCAAATGTGCGAAAGCAGAAATAGTAATAACAGTAAATATCATTACAATACCTTCAATGGGGGGAACGCATTTGTTAGCTGAAGTCCTAAGCTTCTTGCTAATACGATCGGTGCGGCGGTCCCTTTGTATAATCTATGTAGCGCGTCGATTGCCAACATAGTTGGAACGTTATGCCGCTGCCTCGATGTTTCGTATTTGGCCAAGTACGCGACATCTCCGAGAACGGCGCCGTTTCGACTGGCATCGGCGAGTACTCGAACGAGCGCGGTGACATCCCCGAACCCTAGATTTACACCCTGACCGGCGAGGGGATGAACGCGATGAGCAGCGTCACTGCAGTGAAATGGCATTATCATGCAGCTAAATGTACTTAAAAAACGAAAATATCTCGCAACATTCGTCATATTATTTGCAGTTCACGGTGAACTCACCCAACAAGTGCAACGCCCGGTTTTACGTAAGAAGCCGCGTGACCGAATCCAAGTGGAAATGCGGCCCTGGTCCCCTCGACGATTCCACGAATCGAAGGTTGTAGCTGCCTGGTAAATCCGCTGTGCAAGGAAAGCCCTTCCAGAAGTTGTCCCAGAGCCCTCATGCCAGCTTCGACCATACCGTCTTTTGGGTGTATTTTCCAGAAGGCGTCGTTCAACGAATCGACAAACTCCTCTTCGGATAAACTCAGGAGCTTTTTCGCTTCTGCCGTCGACACAGACCACACCAAAGAACTCAGTG
Organism: Neodiprion lecontei; assembly: GCF_021901455.1. Lineage (NCBI taxonomy): Eukaryota > Metazoa > Arthropoda > Insecta > Hymenoptera > Diprionidae > Neodiprion > Neodiprion lecontei. The sequence continues at coordinate 490,759 of NC_060266.1, forward strand.
TATCCGTCAACTGCCGTCAAATATTATTATATTAATAGGAAATGTTAAATCCGACAGTCGACCGTACTGCAATTAATTGTAAATACGAATCAATAGGCACATGTATAGCATTTCAAAGATTCGTGGAAATACACACAGTAACAAATCAATCATTCTGTGTATAACGAGATGTGGTTCGATTTTAATCGATGCCGGCTATTCGAACAACGGTGATTAGCCTGGTCGCATTCGACTGAATATCCCTGTTTTGTCGGCAAAATTGGGCTTACATGGGTACCTATATTTATCCAATAAATATGTATAGAATATACGAAGGACGCAGCCGATATGTGAGTTTGGTTGCGGCATGCAGTCCAGCAGGCGAAATCTTCCTTTGCGACCAGCGCAAATTAATTATTTTACACAGGTGTAACAAGCAAAAAACTAATTGCGTTGAAGGGTTCGTTGTAAGATTTGTAAGTGACTTACAACGAGTACAGCCAACTTTTGAATTTCGCGAGAATGATTTTCAAAATAAATACATAGGTAGATTTTGTCAACAAAATTAACGTAGGCGAAATTATAAAACTAAACGGCCTTCGCCGCCTGTTGCGAGTCATGATAGATGTCCTTCGGATGATCTTGATCTCGTTGGTTCTGACAATGAGTTGATTCGAATCAAGGCTAAAAGTCTTCGTACCTGACAGTGTGAATATCACTCAAAGGAGTAGAAAATTTATGCTACCTGGTAAAAATTTACGTATATTTAATCCGGGATTCTTGTTCTCGTTCAGATTCTTATGCGAAACTGTCAGTCGAAAGTAAAATAACTCCGGTACGGTTCTGACAATCGCTTTCCACGTTTTACACAGGTGTTGGAAATAAAGGTGATAACAATGTTTATAATTTTCGTTGACCTGGTACGATTTCGTCCTACATGCCTGTACATGCTTAAGGGGGGAACCCAGTTTAGACCGATCGAAAAATTGTCTTTTTTTTATTGCATGAATCGTTAGTATAACTATTCAAGAATATGTGGTCAAAATTTCAAAGCAAAATTCCCATTAGTTCGAATGCAACGAGCACTTAAGTGACCGCCCGTCGGTTCTGTGAAGAAGCGCACGGTAATTATAACGGAGCGGTCGCCCAGGCCCTTCTTTTCCAGCTACCTGCCTCAATACCGCTGTGCTATTGAATAATAGAATGACGCATATGAGCAAGAAGAGGGATTTCTATATGGTGCTGGAATAGCTGATTAACCGGTGAGCATTTTTTATAATTAATTACTGCCTTGAATTTCTCGTTTTCGCTACATTTTATTTCAAACGCGTTTTTCTCGAAACGACTTTTTTTCGACTTGCGTACATTCTAGCTCAAAAAGTTATCGATCAATCGTTCTGATATTTGGTGTAGATATTCTTTATTCAATTCCACGTGATATGAACCTAATTCGGAGATTATATTGTTATTAAAAATATATGTTTTTATGCAAGAAAGATGAAAAAATATAGTATAAAAACATGACATTGTGTTCAAACACCTCAAAAACATGCAATTTTCAATTTGTTTGATCAAAATTAGGTTCATATTCTTAGGAAATATGTTTTTAATGAAAAAAAAAATCCTGATGATTACAGATAAAAATTGCGACGTCAGGGATGTACGCAAGCCAAATGCTCGGATGGCAATCGCCCATGGACTGCACGCGGTAACTCCACTATTTCCGGCGGAAATCATTTGAAAAAATTTCAAAGTGTACTTGAAAACATAAATAAAATATCCTCCAAGTTTAAACATTTTGTGATTATTCCTTCCTGGTTAAAAAAAATCATGAAAAACAGCAAAATTTCGACGTCATAAACCGGTTTCCCTCCTTAACCCATTTCAACCTTCGTTTTGGTCACTCTGTATTCTTATATTTTTGAACTGTATTCAAAGTGAGACATGAATTATATGGATACAAAGTTCAAACGTGAAACAACTTTTCCGAAATTATTTCACAGCTGCGGCTTGCTTACTTACAGCTGGCCCGTTGTTTAAGCAAGTGCGTGGGTGTGAAGAAACTTACCGGTAATAATGCAACAGGGCCACTTGGTAAGAATCTTTGCCATGCTACGATGTTTTCTGTAGGCTGAATGCAAATAATTGTGCGTTAGGTGTGAAAGTGACAGTAAATCCGTAATTGGAAGAATATTATTGAGGCGAATTATTTGAGATCTGCGTAACAATACCTCGGACAATTTGACAGTAGCAACAATTCCCATCTGCTCGTAGTTCCACGCCACATACTGTACTCCCATTGTCTTGCGAACCAAAGAATTAACCCCATCTGCACCAATCTGTAAAATACGAATATCCGATACCATGTGACATCAGAAATCCTTAGATACGTTGATGGTGAAGAGAGCGACTTGGGACATAGGTTTGAAAAATACGAAAACCGAACACAGCCCCTGCGCGTGGAACGAAAAGAAAATTTGCCTAAAGTATATCGCCGGTGTCTGATCACGTTTAACAGCCGAAGAGAGAGTAAGATGCTAAGCGGCGTGGTTGGGATTGATGTTGGATTAAAATACAATAAAAAACAAGATAAAAATAGACATAGGTGATACTTCGAAATGACGAAACGGACGCGGGGTGCTCAGCGGTATTGAGGAACGCGTCGTGTGCGGCGGTGAGTTAGGCGCGGTAGATATCTCTAAATAACTTCAGTTTGGTTTCAGAAGTTCGAGAGAGCCGCAAAAGTTTCGGGGCAGTTCGTGATAAAAATCGAGGGAAAAGAAAATCGGACCGATAAATTGTCGAATTCTGCTCAGTGTGTCGCATACACTAATTTATACGATAACTCGAAACGTACAGTACGATCGTCCAGGACTGCTAATACTTTGCAATCTAAACCTCAGCAATGTACACTGTTCGATTCCCGGTAAAGTGTTAAAGTCAGGGAAGAATTGTCATAGAGGAAACTACCGCAATGAAAACGATTCACATTGGTTGGATATTATAATAACTGTTGCGCGTATCTCCCTTGGGGTTTTTCAAATTCCGTGGAAATCCCGGCAATTACTCATCATTTCCAGACCACAGCATCTCATCTGGTTTTAATTTTTATCCGTCTCAACGTTTCAGAGTTCGTAAAGCGATAGAAGGTGCAATTTTCAAATCCAATAGGCAAAGGTCCGCTGCAAGAAGCATCGATATCGAGCGTTTCCATTGCAGTTTCATTAAAGCACACTTATAAAACGGAAAATGCCTCGGTATTCATAAAAAGCATTAATGCAAGTATCGGATGTGTGGCGGAGAACGGAAACAGATAAGAACGTGTGCGGTGACGACTAACCGATCTTCGCATCGGACTTAGGAGCGGTGATGTCAGTGTCGCTCGTTATTCTAGTTACGAGTCGTTCACTGTTTCATTTGAACGTACGTATCAACGAAATCGACATGTTAACGCTGCTCTACGCCAACGGAATTGCCAACAATTTTAATTAGTTCACAGTGAATCCAGACTGGAATGCAGATAGTTGAGTGAGTGCGCTAAATATATGGCAGATGTGTTTAATAAACATAGAGGATCGCGCGTGGATGGCGGTGTTTAAATCACGACTACGCAACAGCACGCAAGTCTGAGAGTGAGAGTGAATTTTCCCCTGATTTCATCTCACCGTATTGCAATCACACATGGTAATTGGAGGAAACGTGACGACTTATGCTCACCTCGTCGCGATGGCAGAGAAACGTTGATATCTTTTGACAACGCAATTCGCCTATCGTTACATTAATTTTCAAATAAGACTACCAAATTTCAGGATACGATTAGACGCAGAATGTCAAGTCCGAACCGGTTCAATATTTTTGGCAGACTATCGGGACGTCCTACGAGCCTGCAGGAGAATCCTAGTCCGGTTGAAAATAAAAGGCCTCAATCTGTCGTCGTCAATTTCAAGGTGATTAATCGGAATTAACTATCATTGTGAATTTTAAGGCGCAGAATGAATACGAGACAAACAATGACAGGGCATGGTTTTGGAGAAGAATTTCAACTGCTTGTTGGGAAAATGTCCGTCGGTGCAAGTATTACTTTTCATTATGATTGTAGGAGAACGAAGATATCAGAGATGCAGAATCCTGCCACAGTAGCATATCTTCCGAAGACAGTGCGGATCTAGGAGTGTTTGCCTGTGCAAGACAGCGTCCCAAGTCGCAACAGCTGTGGGAAAAAGAGGATATAATTTTGGCATTGTCTGCTCTGCCGGCAGGAGAGGCGGCACTGGCTCTGATTCCTTCGCTCCACGGAGATGATCTGACGACGGCATTGCGAGAAAGTCAAAACCTCAATGTTGGAGATACCAGTATAAGGGGGCACAGGCTATCGACTCCTAGTTTTGTTAATCGGTACAACGTGACTCTACACCAATGAGCTACTCCAATAAATAACACTTTACTTTATCGACTTAGCAGATGTACTGAGAATGAGTTTCGCAGAAAGGGGGATGCAAGCGCTTAACATTTTATGTTAAATATTTGTAGGGCTGATTCTAAGGTTTGAGACATCGGACGGAGATGGTTTCGAAAGCTTCTTAAACTTGGTTTACTACGTAATGTCTCGCTTCCAGGTACATAAGGAAAGCGTCACTGGCTGCAGAAAACGACGCAGCTGCAGCGGCAGCTCCTGGTGAGCTGATTTCCAAATGGCCAAACACTTGTCTGCTTGTATCCTGTTTCTTTGGAAAGTTAGAGCTGGTGAAGTACCTGTTGCAGAGAGGGGCACGTGTTGACGCTTGCGATGGTGACGGCAGGTTTGTAAATGTCATAAAATCAGTTGTATTACTTGGAGATTGGAAGCATTCCCAATTCAATATTTTCACAGAACGCCCCTGCACTTGGGTGCATGTTCAGGTTCGGTTGAAATAATCGAGGAGTTGTTGAAACATAATGGCAACCCGGAAGAGTGGGATGTGAACAGAAAGTGCACTCCGCTACACTGTGCAGCAGCAGCTGGGGATGTCAAGTCTGTCAAGCTGCTGCTCAAATCTGGTGCCAACGTGGATGCTGGTCTGTCAGGGAACAGCATGGACCATGAGAAAACTCCGCTGCACTATGCAGTCCTAAATGACGCCAGTGATTGCGTAGAAGAGCTACTGAGGGCGGGTGCTTCTCCAAATAATTCAGTGGTAACTTTAAAGGATCAAATTTTTCTTCAATTATGGGTCCATCGTCCTCAATGGTTATACGCATATCACCGAAATTGTCGGGTTTGTTGTATGCAGGTTTACACGGAAACGCCGTTGCACGTTGCAGCCAGTTTAGGCTCAGCACGTTGCGTAAGTCTTTTGTTGAACTACGGTGCAGACGTAAGGGTACAATTTGGAAGTGCAAGATCGACGCCGTTACACTTAGCTGCGGAAGAAGGTAGCGCAGATTGCACGAAGTTACTATTGGAAGCAGGAGCACCGTCGGATGCACGAAATGCCAGAGGTCAGTCAGCAATGCACTTGGCAGCATTGGCCCAGTCTGCTGAAACGGTGGATCTCCTGATTAAAGCCGGCAGTAGCGTTAATATGGAAGATAGCGACGGTAGAACACCACTGCACGCCGCCGTCGCCAAAGCTATGAGGGGTGGAGAATTGGTGAAAGCGTTAATCCAGGTAATTCTACTTCCCGATACATCGATTGTGACTTACGTAATGTATTTTCCACTTATTTGGCTGTTCGTCAATGTACTCAATCATCCACAGGCAGGAGCTCTGGTGAACAAGCCCGACAAGTACGGATATACACCGCTGCATACAGCTGCTTTGAACGAAAATTCGTCACTGGTCACACTGCTGCTGACCAAAGGTGCGGATGTTACGGCGCGCACGAAGGGAGGAATTTCGGCATTGTGTTTCATCGTGCGTAGAACCCCCAACGTATTGCCAAAATACGTAGGGCGACTCGATCAGGCTATTTCTTTGCATGACCATGAACTGGGCGATGTAGACTGCGAGTTGAAGCTGGATTTTAGACCCCTGATGACCGGTGGTCGAGGCGAGGCAGATTTATTTCTTTGTTTGATCGAAGCTGGCCAGAGACATATTTTGAAACATCCGCTATGCGAAACCTTCTTGCACTTGAAGTGGTTGCGTATCAGGAAATTCTTTGTGTTTAGCCTAATTTTTCACTCTCTGTTCGCGATTATACTCAGTATTTACATTTTCTTAACATTCTATATGGAATGGTACAAGTGGAGTAAATTTCTTTACTGGCCTGTACTTGGGTTCACATGTACGCTAGCGTGTAAAGAACTTTTTCAAGTAGCTCATGGCATAACAGGTTACGCAAAACGCTGGGAAAATTGGCTGCAGTGGAGCGTCATTATCATTTCTGCGATAGTTTTAATCTGGCAGGGCACAACCTGGTCCCTACATGCCGCGGCAATAGGTGTTACATTAGTCTGGGTTGAGCTCATGATAGTCGTCGGCCGATTTCCAATGTTTGGCCTTTACATACAAATGTTCACACAAGTCGCGGTAAACTTTTTTAAATTCCTTGGTGCCTATTCATGTTTAATAGTCGGTTTTTCATTAGGTTTCACAGTGATTCATAAGGACTACAAGTCATTCGCAAATCCAGGGGTGGGATTGATAAAAACAATTGTAATGATGTCGGGAGAGTTGGAATTTGAAGACATGTTCTGGAATGCCACGGATATCTCAATCGCGCGTGGCGCTACTATGCACCTCATGTTCTTAGTTTTCGTTATATTGGTCACTGTGATTTTGACAAATTTACTGGTAGGTCTTGCCGTTTCCGACATACAAGAGCTGCAGCGCTGTGCCGGCTTAGAGAGATTGATTAGAAGAGCCGAGCTGGTGGCACACTTGGAAAGTTTGTTGTTCTCAAAACTCTTGGATTACACTTCTATAAAAATAGTAAGGATATTTCGTAAAGGAGCCTTACTGTTGCATCCCCCGCATCACTGTGGTGTAAACATTCGCCCCAATGATCCGAGAGATAAATGTCTTCCAAGAGACTTGGCGAAAGCTGTGTATCACTTGGTTGCAAAGAAAAAACTTCGCAACAGAGTACCTAGATACCCGTCAAATCAAAGCTTGATTAGTACGAGTGCCGGAGACATAAGAATGAGCAAAATTCAGAGATTTCCCTCGACTAGTGAATACAGCAGACAGCAGGTTACTGAATTAGTTGCTGACCTGAAGAAATGCTCGGGTAAATTAGGAACGCAATTAGACGTATTGACAAAAAGAATTGAACTCATCGCCCAAGAAATGGATCAAAACGGGTAATGATCAGCTGTGAGAAGTGTAAGTTACGAGATGGACTATAAATACTCACCAACAACTTTGTTCCGAATCGTTTACCATCTTGCAAAGTTATCGTAGCATTTTGACCCGGCGTTGTTGGTAGTGAAACATCATCCACCTTGGCACCGTAGACTAGATCCACGGAATCCTTATTCGAGAGTTGCCGGCTGACGGCGTGAAGCAGCAGATCATTTTCCACTATGTAAGCCAACTCGTCTGCCAAATGATCCTCGTTGAATGTGATCATAGCATCGGAACAAGCATCCCACACCTATACATAAACTAACGTTAACATGCCTATTCAATTATTAGATAGTAAGATTGATCCTACAAACAGTCCAAGCAATTTTCCAACTTGAACCGAACGATGATTGTACGAGGTAAAATAAAAGCTATTCCAACCATTTTAATACCTGCATTTTCTTTACGGGTGTATAGCGAACTGCTTCAATACGTTTCCATGCTCCTATACTTGACAAGAGAGTGCGAGTCTGCTGATTTAAAGCAACAACTCGATTGGAATATTTATCCTGCACTTGGTAATCCTGCCTTTGGCCACCCTCGAGTAGAAGTATACGTTTATTTTCCAATATTCGGTTATTGGCTGAAATAGAAGATCAATGATCAGCTTCAATCCAAATTCCATTTTGACAGCAAAATGAGTTCATCGACAACGAGGACAGTACTTATGAATAAGTGCATGGCGGAAGATTCAATGACCAGAAAAGACCTTGGTGGACATTGAACAGTTAATTGTGAATAACGTAAACGGAAAAAATATCATAAAACGAAGGACTTTGAGCAATGGGAAAACTGTCAGCTGCTGTTACTGTAAAATGAAATTTTTATCGCTTAGTTGAACTAACGTCTGAAACAATTGCTAAGAATTTGTCTAAAAGGGATTCAGTTTTCGTCATTGGTGGCAATATGTAATAAGCAATTATCCTAACCTAGCGCACAGGCCAATGTTGTCCCCACCATTCCACCGCCAGTAATGACAATGTCATAATGTTTCTCATTGTGGCTCGTCGGGTTGCAATATTTCCTAGACAGCGAGTAAGAATTGGGTAGAAATACTTTGCACTTGTGGTAGAAAGAAGCGACGAACCCACAACCCGATGACACCGACATAACGCCGGTAATGGCCGCCATCTTAGGTTATCCTTGATTTCTCTATTTTGTACACACAGGCGTCACGTGACGTGGGGAAAGGGAACTTTCGACGAATCAAGCAGACGAGATTCGTATCCGCACCATTCGCGTTTGAATGATCCAACATACAAACATCACAGCACATACGCAAACATAAATACCTATTCGAGCTGTCAGGTACGAAACCGTCAGCTCAATTTTCCCGTAAATTTAATGTTCTTACGGAAATTGAAAATTTAGACCGGACAAAGTTAGTGACGCGCTTGAAAGTAGAGAATGTACTCATCACAAATGGAATCAATCGTATCGTTTAGGAGGTTTCCCGCATTTTTTGTACGTTTATTGATTCTCATCGGTATATACGCAAGTACTCCCCTAGCCGAAAATCTCAATATAAACTCATAGTCTTGACGACATTTGCAAGCCATATTATTGATCAAATATGCAATCTTTTCCAGCTTGACTTGGAAAGGTGGATGCGATGCACTGGCCCAGTCTCCATGGCGACGTCTACACGAACGTGAATTAGTCAAGTAGCCAAAGTACAATCGTTTAGTTACCCGTGAGTTGTGAAATGTCGGAGCACCAGGGCACTACATTCAATCACTCTTGCATAAAGATGCCGGTAGATCCGTTTAGTAGGCAACCGACTCCGTTGTACGAACGTCCTAAGGTCTTGAAGAATAAACATTGCACATCCGGAGACAAGAGTTGTAAAATAAACTTCATCAATAGAAGCAATGAGGACGCGTCTTACTTATCGTTTCCTCAAGGGAATTTTGCGAGTTTTATGGACTTCTTAGAAAGCATACCTGATTACGGAGACGTCAATCATTTGTCCAATGAGCAATTCAAACAGAAATTGGATTATTTGAAACGAAAGCAACGCACGCTACTCAAGAATCTGAAGAACTGTCTTGAAGAAAACAATGGAAAAATTGTGGGTCACCCCAAGAACATTTCAGACTTGGAATGTAAGAAGATCAGACAGTGGTGCACGGACTACAACAATTTGAGTTTGCAGGGGATGAAATGCAGTTTTGAAGAATCAAGGATGGAGAGTCCGTTACCATTTCCATCTGGAAAATTTGCTGGCCTCGCTGAAGATCAAGACCTCTTGACTTATCGGTATGGATTGCGAGTAAATTGGGATAGTTGAAATTTTCTTCCCAACCGTTTATTGACCAACAATCAAAGCTGACAGATTTTTCATTTGCCAGCTGTAAAGATAAAGATGCAAAGACTTTGCGCAACAGGGAAATTCACTCGGCGACCAAAAGCTGGAGTACTTGGAGCCAATCGAAAAGTAGAGAAAGCGTAGAGAGTGACGCGGGTGATAGTATGGAAACAAAAAGCCTTCCTCCGGATAGTCCAAAAAAGTGGCACCCGACTGTGCCCAAGCCTTTCAATTTCACCATCAGGTAAAAAGCTTTTTTTTTTACAATAGAAGACCCGCGAATTTTTATCGGTCCATACTCAACAGGTGGCTTAGTTTATTTTTGGTGTAAACAATTCCAGAGAGGAAGCAGAAAAATACATGTCGGCAGTTGAACTGCAGGCCGAAGAGAGAGAAACAAAGAACGTAGCTGGCAAACGGAATTCTCTAACCAAGCGTCATGCCAGGCCTGTTCCTCTAACTTCAAAACTTCCGATGTACGACAAGTTACTTGCTGAGAAGGAAGAAAGGTACAATATACCATTCTCAGATATACTGTTCTCCGATTGGTGTTAATTTCATGTAATTCTAATCACAATTTCGAAATGATTCCCAGAAGTCGAATGGTACGGGAAGAAAGTGCCTGGAGTCTCATGTCACAGGTTCGGCCATTCAGATTGGAATGCGCTCGGAGAGCTCTGACTCGCTCAAGTCCGCAATTATGCCGAAACAGTTCCTTGACCAACGGTTCACGCTTGGCTCAGAGATTTCGCGCAAGGCCTGTGCCGAAAAATTTATTCAGTACCAATGTTTATGACCGAATGATAGAAGATGACCTTTACAGGTGATATTCATCGGGCAGAACTGACAGAAATAATAGTATACTCCAGTTACAATTGATGGCGATTCATTCAAACACTTTTAGATCTTTAAGAAAAAAAGTTCGGGCCTCGGAGTTGTTGAAATCATCTTCGTTACCTCCATCGATGGCTGCTCGGGAGCGGATGAGGTCTGTGAACGGAGAGTTTGTTAGTCTATCACGGGAGTTGGGCATCGAACGAGTATGCGGAGGAAGGGAATCTACAGGAGCCAGTGTTACACCTTTGCCTTCTGAGAGGTCTAGATCAGCTATGACCAGCACCAGCTTATCCACGAAGGGTACCAACTTAGCGGCAGTGTTGAGATGTCAAGCTTCCAGGTATATCGCATCCTATATGTACATGGCTAAAATTGCATAGCTGATTTGCACATATTCTGTATTGTAAATTATAATCGGTGATGTGCATTTATATTTCTATCAGAGAGAAAATGGAACGTGAAATTCAAGAACGGATGGAAGAAAGACGTCGAGAACAATTTTTGAAGAGCAGAGAGTCCGTCGTGCGGCGCAGGCCCGCCTGGCGAGCCTTGAGAGCTGCTGCGAGGTATTCTATGCCACTTGAACGTAATTGGATTCCGAGAAAAAACTAAAACCGTGTTCATAATCTGTAAAATCTAATGTTTTAATACGGCATTACTTCCCAAAGGCATGAACATGAACAAGATTTGGCTCTGAGGGCTTCCCTGCGCCGGGACGAGGCACGAGAACTAGCCGAACGCCATCGTCTCCACATGGAAATGATGCTTGGTCGAGTGACGCAAATCCCAACGTTGTTTGAACGACACTCGCAGGTAACGGAAAAGAACTTGCCAGCACACGGGTTAAGATTGTACGCCTAATCTCACATTTACATGATCAGAATTTAATTGATAGGTGTACCTGTTTTTACTACCGTATGTTGAACTCTTTCATAGGGTGCTAGAAAAGCTTGCGGAAAGAATTAAAATTGGAGAGATTTGAAGCAATGTAAGAAATATGTTGGTCCTGTCAATGTTTCATTTTGGCATGCCGTCTTGACTCGTTTGAATTTATCGCGAACTATCTCTCGATACGCTAAAAAATAAAGATGGAAGAATACTTTCAGAATTTTCAAACATCACCGCTTCGCCGTGCATCAGTAGGTACCAGTAACAAATCTAAGAAGAAAAGAACCAAACGACCTAACTCGGGAAGCGTTGAATCTTATTCCAGCAGTAGGAGTAGTTCAAGACCAAATTCCGGTTCAGTCGCTAGCTCAGGAACATCGGTATCCAGCAGCAATTCTTCAAAATCATCGGACTCAAGGAAATCCGTGAAATCATCCGGGTTGTCAAAGAAAAAAGGCGACAGGGGTCCTTTGAAGGTTTCCATAAATGAAACTGCGCAACTCATCGAGGATAACGATGACAAGTATGAGAGGTATTCGAGCGATTCAATTCCAAGCGACGAGAATAACGCGAGCGCGTCCGAAAGTGAAGAAAATAATGATAGCGTCGAGCGGTTCAAGACTAAATAGACCTAAATATTTACCAAAAGTTTGAGAGTATATTCTCCACAGGTGAAGTAAACGTATAGGAATAATCGCTATGATCAATCGAGGAGAACTATGGCTTAGTCGGTCTTTAATTTGTATACGGACAATGTGTCTCGTTCAAACTGTGCGGGCGAGCCAATTGCTAATAGGGTTCTGTGCAATTTAGTTTAACGTAGATATAGAACATATCCGAGTTCTGCCAAAATATTGAATATCGTAGACATTCACCAAGACATTTTACATGATTTTGCACACGGATAATATGCTTTTATGCTCTTGAAAGCACCGTCATTACACTTTAGCGCAATTTTAACAAGCATTTCAATTACGCACTTATTATAGGTACAATTCAATTGTGCAACAGTGTCTCAACAACCGTAGAAGAACCAAGTGTCTTTGCTGACAAAATCTTATGAAATTTTGTAATCTCTTGGATTGAATAAATTATACATAGCACACTTGCGAACGGCTAATATTTCTAATTTTAAAGATGAAAATTGGAAAATCTTTGAATGCGATTAAAGACTTTCAGCTCACGTGTTCTTACCGCAGATAATTGATAGGCGTTTACTTTGACGGTTTAAACACTGACAGTTGTAAAGTATTGTTTTATTAATATAGCAATAAAGTAAACAAATTAATTAGGTTAACTGATTATAAAGGATTATCTCGTAGCGAAGTGCAATTCTTGATGCGCGCTCGCAGCAATTGCCAAAAAGTATTATGCATTCCACGGTATCGTATATATCGTACATATGTAGGTAGATATGTTATACATGCATGTGGCTATACGGAGAGGGAACGTATTTAACTACGCAATAACATCGAACAGAGCCGAGCCTTATACACGATTCGCCATGAATTTTGCGACTAACCAACCCTACAACCACCGTCATCTAAGAGCGTATTTACAGATAGTGCAGCCTGATTGTAAATCGTGCCGTGGAATCATGCGTTTCTTTCAGTCTATTCATATAAGAGGTGTTAAATATTATTCGGTCATTGTGTTAAGTATCCAGTCCATGTAGTAAGGGACTCTCGTGTAGACACCGGGGAATCCTTCGATTCCGCACTGCCTTGGTCCAAAACTGACGATTCCGAACTGAATATATCTCGGTTGGCCGTTGAAATATAATCCCGGAAATTGCGCGGGACCCCCGCTGTCTCCCGAGCAGGAGTCCATCTGATTCGAACCACCGGCACAGAGTTGCTTGTACGATATATCAAGCGGGTTCGAGAGGTTGTTGTAAAAGCTGGCGCACTTGGGATTGGGCATCACCGGCAGCTTCACCTTCAGCAGATCTTGACTCCTGTAACCCGACTCGGTCGTACCCCATCCAGTAACGATCAACTGTTTGTAATAATTCGTATTAATTATTCACCTGTACCATCACGCAGAGAGAATATTATTACAAAACGCGTATGCAGGTTACCTATTTTGGATAGGGGAACGCACCTTTTGTCGCTGGATCGTCGCGGCGTTCCCAATTGGTAAACAAATCGGCCTTACGCTGTCCGGCTGGAAATCAGCATCCCCGTTTATTCTAATCAGCGCTATATCGTTATGCAGCTTTTCCCTATTGTATCCACTGTGGGCGTACGACTTTTCGACCAAAAAGTCCTGGTACCTCGCGGCGCAGGCGATTTCGACCCCTTCCTCATAGTTACAGTCACGCTCTTTGCTGAGGTCGTGTTCACCTATTCGGACCCCCACCAACCGGAGCGACGAAGAGAGCCCGGTAACGCAATGGGCGGCGGTCAAGACGTATCGTTTAGAAATCAGGGAACCTCCACACCTGAACTCGGGATCTCGCTTTCCGACGTCGTAACCGATCAATGCCATCCACGGGAATTCGAATACCGACGTTTTGTTACCTCCGAAGATTTTTGACTCTGTAATCGGTCCGCACCGTTGGTGGTCGAGCAATCGCAGATTCGGATGATGCGTAACGTCCGGCGGCTGTGGAACTCCCGTACTAACATCGGTTGTCATATCTGGAGCGTTCGTCGCCGTCGGTGCAGGCTATTCGTTGTAGAATTACAAGAATGATGTAGATGTTGGAGCGGCGCGGCCCTTTTCGCATTAGGTTTGTCAATACAGGTATATTATAATATCGTGCATACCTGCGTGTTCCGTGGGCAGCAAACCTTCGGCATACGTCCATCGAATCCACACTGGGATTTGCTTAGAATGTCCAAGGTTGAGGTTGGCAATGGTCGGGGCTGCTTCAACAACTCCAGAAGCTGTCCGCACTCGTTGATGTTGACGCAGTTGCCCGCGGTACCCGACACGCTCCGGCATGATTCTTCTGGAGGAAAAAACCTTTCTGAAACGCCAAATAAAAAGCCTTGGCCCTTCCAAAGCAAATATGTGGTAGGGCAGGGGTACCCATCGACGCCCGATTTGTTACCAAATTGCGTGGCAATGTACGACAACCAATCAAGTTAACGCCTCTGCCCTGCATCGTACGTTTCTGCGGAAGCTGGGTGATCGCAGAGATGGACAAGCATTTCCATATATATATATACATAGTTAGTTACCTGTTGAGAGGTTATTAACGAATTTCGAGAAAATTGACGAACCGGGAAATAATTGGTATTCGAGTCATCATTTTGTGAATATTAAAAAGGTGGCTAAGGCCGTCCGTGGTGAAGATCTAATTTTACTCCGACCATTTCAAGTAGCGAACTCGGAGAAAAATATTTATAAATTTCGGCAACTCCATGATTACGATACATATTATGTGTTAGACACGAAGATATACCAACCTGTCGGAGTACATGCCATATACATTGTACGTACATGTGTACAATATACATGTGTGTAAAACTTTGCAATTTTTTAAAGTGACTTTTCCAGCTGAAATAAGAGTAGCGTAGGTACGTGTATCACAGCGACGGGTACCGGTTTCCATTCGAAGAAAACGGGTTTGATGGTGCCCGCCATTGTGGTACATAATGTTAATAACATCTGGAAATATTATTCGTACAGATAAAATTATTTCGTTAGTGCCATTACCATTTATTCTTAGTGCGTTGACCATAAACACTGCATTTATGCGTTACGGATATGCGTCATACGTACTTTGGCTTAGTGAGCAATTAGCGTAGCTTTGCGCATGCATGTATGACGCACACATAGGTATACGCGAATATATATGTATACATATGTATATATATATATATATATATATATATATATATATATAAAAATATTTTCAAGCGATAGGACGCTTCTAAGTACTGCCTCTGTTATTGAAAATTAATTACTTGTGAATCACATGTGTAGACACCCATTCTCACGTATCCGAAATTTGTAGAGGTAACGCTAATCACCGTGAGCCACCACCTGCACCTTTCATTTTTCATACCATACTCACGTCCATTGGATTCCGAAATCGCAAGGAAAATAATTCCCAAGTAGAACAGCATCACCTGTAGTTGGCTGATGTGTGGCGAAAAGAATACTCCCGGTAAATCCCGATCGAGGATAAATCAGCCAATAGCCGCAATAATATAATTTTATAGCGGGCTCAACAAGGCTCTGCGCAAGGCCTACGATATGATTAATTGTTCGAGTATGCGGCTGGTCGCAAAAGAGAAATATCAATGCTGCACCAGCGTCGTTTGTCTTTCACGAACGGCAGGACCTGAGGCACATTTCGTTGATGACACTGTCTGACTCTCAACAGCCAACTGTCGGCTAAATACGAGAGCTTGGCTCGAGTCGGGGGATTCCAGGCTTCGATGGATGGAGATGGAGCGGTTGACCTCAGCGACAACGCGTCTGTATTGTCGTCGACGATGCCTCCAATAAAGACGGACTGACGACGAGGATGAGTTTCCCCGACTCGACCACTGCCTGTACGATTCTGCATACAATTATAATACGTACGCGTAAGTGGTCACCGCGTCTATACATACGCATCTATGACCCCACTATGCGTATCCTCTCGTGATTAACCTTGGATGCCCGCCGTGCTGTCCCACCAAACGGGATTCCCATCGCTATCGGATTCTGGCTAAATTATCATCAGGCTACTCCGAACGACGCCTCGCGCTATAATTTCTCGGATTCGTATCGTGTCGTCGTTTTGCGCAGTTCGTATAATGTCAATCCAGGATTCATCGGAAGGTGTTGAGAATTTTTTGCAATGTCTATAGCTGTCGATGTTGGGTTGAAAGTTTATTCCGCGTTATTTCTCATCAGGTTCCGTGCAGACTCGCGCAGAGTACAATTGCACATTTGCGTACTATCTGTGGAATGATTTTGATTGCAAAACAGAGAAGGAAATGTCGATGATGAAATCGCACGCAGCATTGGAATCTTACAATCTCATTTCAAGGCAAACTGCGGGCTCCTTCAGCTGCTGTATCGCCAATTCTGTTTTTGAACTTGCCGTAATAACTTGAATTTTCATACCAGGAAAGCAAAAAGTATCTCTGACACTTACGGCTCGGTAGTGATGATGCGTAAAGGTCAACAGGCTATCGGTGTGATTTAAATAAGATTGAATGATGTCAGTTTACCCGCGGCCGTCGCTGCGTATGAAGATTTCAAGATGAACGGAGATTTCTCATGCGGAAAAAGCTACCTACTATACTAGATTATGTATAGTAAACGATCGATCGCCATGCGTTCAACAAGGAGTATATTTGAGCACACAAAACTAGCCGACGTCAAGTTTTTCGGTTCGTAGGTAGACACACATCGCATCGAATCGCATCATCACGTTGACTAGATCGCATTATTGCAACGAAACGCTTCAAGTTGAAAACAAGCTTGCGGTTGGGAGCGCATGTACGTGTCTTTTTTATGGGGAAACTGTCTGTATTATTCATGGTATTCCAGCTTACGTACAGAAAAATTAAGTCCAATGTCGAAGATACCAAAATGAGGAATCTACGTTTCCAAATTTACAATCAGTTATCGACTTTTGCCAACAATTCGACAAGACGCAAAACTTGTGTGAGAGTTTTTGGAATTTGTCAAACCTGTTTGTGTGAATATGTACTGCTTCTGAGAATGTCAAGTACAAGTCCATAACGAAGCTTGTAAAATATCCTTGAAAACGACTATGAAGCAGTGTAGACCGCTGTTATTGTGCCATGAAATCACATTGCGAACTTATTTTTGTTAACTTGTATTAATTAATATTCAGCCGCGTCCTGTTTCGCAAAAAAGTTCAGAAATGTAGACGGACAATTAATGTAAGTCTGCCGAGAAATCTGCGAGTTTCCGTGCAAATTGACATAATTAATGTCTCCGAATTATTTTCGATGTATGACTACGTGAATTTTTTCAGCAAGGTGAGCTTGACTTTTAGAAAAAGAATGAACACGTCGAATTCTTGGAGACAATTTCATTGGAGATATACGTAATTATACAAAGTCGGAGAAACATTCTCCGCTCGAGCAAGGTCCTCGTAATACTTCGGAGAAAAAAAATGTGAGAACAACCTGACCACTTTATCAGATCAGTCTGGTGCTATAATTGAGATACATAAATCGAAGGGAAGAGGAAGTAGCGAGAGGTTCCGTAAACCGACTAGCTGCAGTGGGAGGAGTTGTTTTTCGTTATTGTAGAAGGTAGAAGAACGACCAACGACACACGTCCGACCAATCGTATACCGACTGCTGGGACAGCATAAAACAAGAAGTTTCGAGTACGCGTGTAAACTATTGAAGTGTAAAAACGTTTATTATTAAAGATCGTGACGAGACTAGGGACTGTGTTGTATGGGGCAGGCATTACACTTGTGTGCAAAATTTTCTACAAGTTTCGTATCGATCTTTCTCCACAGCACAACCGTAATCACGAGACCATAGCCTTGCAGATCTGAGCAGGCAGTTTAAGGGCTATATTAAGAGATGAGTATCTCTCGTTCAACATCAAATCCCAGATTCATCTCGAGATTCTCACTAAATTACCTTCAAGTTACATCGACGAATATATCGTTACCACGTAACTGTATGTGTATAATATCTGTAGTACAAAAGTAGTATATTATAAGCATGAGATAAGAAAAAGTAGAGAGGATGGAAAGATAGAAATCACCGAAAACGAAAAAATTACGCCCTAATCTTAGAAAGTATCCAGGGTACGAAGCTGGCGACTCTGGTGTATATACCCGGCCAGTTTTCCATGCCGCAAGGTGACGGACCCAAGGAGACTATTCCGACGGCCGTCCACCGGAGCTTGTCGTTGCTCCTCTTCACGGACATCAAGGGTCCCCCGGAATCGCCCCGGCAAGAGTCGCGTCCCCGCTCACCTCCGGCGCAAATTTGAGTTTCTCCGAGGCGGATCGACGCCGCCTGATACGTGTTGGCGCAACTGGCCGTGTCGGCGAGGGGCACCTTCAGCTTAAGCTTGACGTCAGACTCGGACCTGGTCTCCGTCTTTCCCCAGCCTGCAATGTGGAAAAACCTCTCCGTCAGCGAGGTGCTTTCCGGCAGACAGATAGGGCGTATGTAGTTCGTGAATGCGACGTCGCGCGAGAGTCTGAGGAGGGCGATGTCGTTGGTCTGGTCCCGGGACTGTGGCCTGTAGTCCTCGTGGACGATCTGCTGCTCGATGCCGACCGTCACCGCGGGGTCTATGCAGAGTCTTTGCGTCTCGGACGCCTGGATGCAGTCGACGTCGGTGCTAGTGTCGTATTCGCCTAGCCGGACTCCGACGAGCTTCCAACTGGACGGGAGGTCCTTACCCTTGATGCAGTGGGCAGCGGTCATCACGTAACGCTTGCTTATCAAGACTCCGCCGCAGGCGGTTGTTCTTCCGCTAGCTGAAATTTTTTCCCAGAGCCGATCAGTTACAGAACACTCTCTCTACCTCGCGGCTCTGAACGGTGCATGTAATCTTTACGGCTTACGTTTCGTGTACTCCAGAAGGGCCATCCACGGGAACTCGTATATGTCCGCCTTCTCGCCTCCGACCAGTCTCTGGGTCAGATCCTGTCCGCAAGTGCTTGGAAGATGCGGATTCGACGAGAGATCCCAGGTGGCAGTATTCGACGACCCTGTCGACGCGTTGCTCGCGCCCACTCCGGCATTCACCTGGTCGCCGCCGGGCCGGGTCGACGTCGCTACTCCATCGGCGGCGGGACAGCATACCTTGGGGTTCCGGCCTTGGAACCCGCACTGAGACTGCTGGAGGTAGTCGTAGGTGTCCGGGCGCTGCGGGCGTACCTGAAGCAGTTGCACCAGCTCGGGGCACCGGCTTATTTCAACACAGTAGCCGGCGACCCTCCGCGGGGTCTGGCAGTCGGGCTGTTGACGACCGTAAGATGATTCTGAATCAGAAAAGACGACGAGGACCTCAGTTTTGTCACGGGAGACGGAAACCGCGGCGCTTACCCGTACGGGCATCTATAAAAGGAGCTCTCTTCACACTTCCACAACAATTTTTACAACCCGGACCGCGTATGGGAATCAACGATTAGCGACGGGAGCACCGCTTCAACTTGTTATACCGCGAGATTTTGTCAATATATTGTTTGCTCTTCGGTGATTGGATTCGCTAAAGGATGAGCTATCGCATGTCTTACAGGCATGTAATACGTGTGGAAAACCGGCACTACGCAACTCGGACCAGGAGGGTTTCCCCTCTGCGCGCATAGAGGCGGAACTGACAATTGAGTTTTCAATAAATATTACTCTGCCGGTCAGTCGCAAGATTCCGCGAACGCGTCTCATTTCATTATGATTGCAAAACCTGCTTTGAGTCATTATTCTTGAGTCATTATTATTATTATTCACTATTATCTGTACACACGCTTGTCTTCCCGCAAGGGCGAGGCTGACCACCACTGGTGCTGAATCGTTATAGGTATACGGTGGAATATAACGAAAAAGGTTTACGCGCTCTTATCCTTACGGATGTATAATTCTAATTGTGAAATCGGCCTGTTAATAAGTACGGCTTGATTATCCGGGAACAACGGAGCCTGAGTAATCATGTTATAATGTGATTTTTGTAATATAATTTATAAGATATATATTCCAATAGGCCAATTCCAGAACTAGTCGTAAATATTACGGACAAGAGTTAACAACAGATGTTCGGAATACGGCCCGTTAATGGTATACGCGCGCTGGTTTACGGTGTTTACGGTATTTTCCGACACATCATAGAATGTCTCAAGGGCGTATTTACGAATTACTATTGTAACATGCATTTGCAAAAACATCCGGTAAGTACAATACTTACGTGAGTAAACAGGAACAAATAAATGCAACAGAATCGGCAGGAGTACCGGCAGTACGCAATTCCTACAGCCGACACGGTTCATCGTTGCTGCAGGTAATGTTACTAATTGGGTAAAAAAACAAACAAAGTCGTCCAACACAACGAAACACGCAGGTAATGTGTTATGCTACGTATATCGCAAGACACCGAAGCGATGCCTCGGACTCCAAGGCGTCAACTAACAACCATCGGTTGGCCGACTGGTTAGTACCATGGTCAACTGCTATTTATCCCCCTACTTCTCCTCAACGTCCATTTCAGAGGATTCGTGCGAGTAGGTAATTATCAAGGAATTCTTATCGGAATGCGTTGCATTGCCTTACCGAAATACCAAGTACGTAACGCCACATCCTGCGCGCGCGTCTCGCTTTACCAAGTACAAGAACTTGACGTGTTCGTTCTTCGTCGACGTCAACCCGGTCTTTACACATCGTTCGCGATGTAAAAGCTTCGTACCCAAGTTGATCTGTGCTAATTAAGGGAATCCCGCCGCTCGCAAGTCGTAACGCGGATTTCACATCTCGTATACTGAAAATACTATGTTAAACCAGCTATTGCATTAATGCTCCAGACAAACCGCGCGCGAGCAAAGAAACCCAGCTAGAATAATTCTTTTCCGCGTAGCAGTAGGCAGAGATTTTTCCTTATGGAAATTTTTTGATCGCCGCACGTTACTATAATTTGATGTGTAATATTATGTATGAGTATACGAGTACGGATTCGTGTGCAGGTACAACTAAAGACAGTCTCTTGTGCTATTTAGCCGTAGGCACAAAATGCGTATACATACGTAGCATCAAGTTATACACGAATAGAGATTCCGGTAATCGGATTTACTCGTCGGCCCCGTCGGCAGGTAAGATTGGCCGACGCGACGCGACTAATCGTGCAGCGGGGTAAAAAATAGAAGTGAAACGTGCAAGACTGGAATAAGAAAGTCGTCACATTATCGACGCGATGCGAGGGCAATTCAGAAAGATACGTACATTTCCTAGGTCGGTCATTATCAAATTTAAATTTTGCCGCGGACGACGCAAACATACATACGTGACAAAACATGATATTCAGTAATAAGCACAGCATTGAAGTTGTTTCCCTGCATACGCAACTTAAATACATCGACGCGTATACAGTGATAATTGAGTGTACATAGATCGCAAATGAACTTTAGGCTAGTGGGTTCAATGCTGTAACCCGACTGGCGATAATGTATGTGACCGAAGTTCCGACCGATCCAGCTTGGCTGAAAACTCGAACTCCGAATGTAATATTGAATAGCGATGATAAATATTTTACAAGTCCTTGTCGAAATTTCAGTCAACACCACCCGCAAGTACAGTCTTCCTGTACTGTTTTCTAAAACAACAGTTTCCAGGCTCGCCAATATACCTTTACGACAGCCAAATATGCTCGTTTGCCAACGCAAGATACGATGCGAATATGCGTAAATCGGTTCGACGCGGAAGCGCGTGACGATGTTACGTTCTCGTCTTGAAATGATAACCCTCACCTCGTGTGTATATTACTAATAGTTATTATGGTAAGAAACAGCTTTGAGTAACGATTTGATTACAAGTTCTATTCTTTAAGAGGCAAATCCACGTAACTAATGAAACTGCATAATATTTCAGTCTCTGATAAAGTCTGTACAAAGCTGCGGGGCAGCACAATCAAGTTAACATTTGACGCAGTCTGTGTTTCTACTGAAATCGTAACAATTCGTAACGGATCGAGGTACCCCTTGGAATCCTTAACGAAGGTCTGTATGCTCGTGTCACGTGTTCCCCCCCTCTTGTCGGTGACATTCCTCCAACCTTTTCTACCTATTAATCGTCGAAAGCTGTATAGAGCTATTAATATTAATCGGGGAGTCACCTTGATTATTTTATATTTTACCGTATGTCTGTTGTTGTTTATCTAAAACCAAATTGCATGCAATTAGACTAAACGTCGGAGGCTGTAAGCCATATTACTCTGCACACTCATCGAGGCAATCTGTTTAATTTATTACCAATTACTTGTATATGATATGCTGCCGATAAATATATCAAAAATTATAAGTCGAATAATGCGTTTGTCCGAGAATCATTGTTGCCACCAACAGCAGTGGGATTTTGTTCGTCATCATTCCTAATATTGTCGTTACTTCTGTAATCAATTCTGCGATAATCAAGGAAAGATATTGTCCAATATCCAGGGTAAGTATTCGCTGATTTTGCTATATACGGCCGGTGTTCTCGACTCCCCGCAATGTTTAGCGCCGAATGAGACGACCCCGATCAAGTAATACTTTGGCGGCCCGTCCACGACCTCGACCTTCATCAGAGGACCGCCGCTATCACCCCCACAGGAGTCCTGTCCGATCACACCACCGACGCACATCTGCTGATTCCCGATGTCAGCGTATTTCCTGAATGCTGTTACGCACCTCTCCGAATCAACGATAGGAAGCCTGACCGACTGGAGTAGAAGGCTCGGCTTCGGATCATCTGGAGTGAAATTGGAAACAGTTTATTCCCGTTACCAGTCCTCGGTATGCTTCACAGCAGGACTCACATATGTCGTAGATCCCCCAACCCGCAACTTCTGCCGTTTCCCCGATCATGTTCTTTCTCAGCAGGTGATCTCTGACCATACATATCGGGCCCACGAGCTCTGCGAGAATTGTAAAACTTTGCCGCTATAATGTGGCCATCAGAGCTGTTGTTACATCGAACGAAATGATAACGTATGTATGTACGTATGTACTGTCCGTCACGCGCGGCAACGCGTTTAATTGTTATTGAAATATCACGGCATCCGAAGGATAACAACGATTCTTAATTCGCCGAACGAGTCGGATTCTTGGTAGCACGGCGGTTCGTAACCGCGTCAATTACACCCTAACAATAAGTTACAGTGTAGGTACACAGCCATCGACTCACCGCTGTAATTAACTGGCTTGTTCAAACGGATGATGGCGATATCATTTTTGAACGGTGGATTATTATAATCTTTGTGAACGACTATCTGTTCTGGCTCGAAATCCTGCACCGGTTCGCCACAGAAATTATTTTCACAGTCCGGATCTGTCGCCGTGTTGTGCTCTCCGACACGGATACCGGCCACTCTCAATCTGAAATTCGAATTCGCCGATGAAATTACAGTGAATATTATCCCTCTATTATTTCTGATTGTGAAATGAAATTCTTACGACACTGTTCTGGGTGAGAGCGGGGACTGTTTATTCTACATAATTGTCTTACTTGACCGGTAGATCAGCAACGCAATGAGCAGCCGTGACAACGTACAATTTGTTTATCAACGATCCGCCACACCTGTATGCCAGCTCGTTCTTTTCACGGCTATAGTTAGTGGGAGCTTCGTTGTAACCTATCCTCGCTAGCCACGGATAAGTTCCGAGAGATGCATTTCTTCCACCTATTATTCGATCGGCGTTGCTGTTTCCGCATCTTTCATGCTCCAGCAGCATCCAGCTAGGATGCTCGGTGATGTCTGCGCGGGACAAGAACGATAAAATTCTGTATCTAGGCGGGAAAATTTTTCCCAGGGCGTGCAGCAAAGATTAACAAACACGAGCAGATTATAATCTGAAGTACAGGTAGAGAAAATTTGAACAATGTTGCCTCTCTCACCCGTCGTGACAAAGGCGACGACATTCCATAAGATGAGAACGAGCGAAAACCATGAAAAGGGCTGCATCCTGTCTGGAACGATAATCAGTTGTGCAAAGCAGACTCGCTGTTGCCGGAAAAAAAAATTTAACCGAAGGACGAGTAGTTGGATAAAATACGCATACGAGAGTGAAACGTGTCGGTGCCATATGGCTGCGTAATTTTTTCCTGAAAATGTTTCGCGGATTTTCCGGCGTTCTTACCGTGATGGGAAATAGATTTCGATGACACGATGCCCGAATGTTCTTTCATTGGTGAGAATAGTAACGTATACACGACTCGTTACAACAAGGTGTAGGTTCAATTGGTTAAGCAATTCGATTATACAACGATCGACGGACTTGATCTGGGATCAGGGCTGGGCGCTTATCTGAGCAACCAGTAAAGCAATACGCAACTGCGAGACCCGATAAATTTCAGCGATAATTCGCTTGTTTTGCTTCGGCGGACCGTAAAACCACGTAAAACATCGGTTAAAGCTATACCCCTGCTGCGCATTTTTAATATTGCCTTGCACTACACGGGTGTGCAGCGAGTTGCTCGCGGTCAGTTGCTGCCAATGTTAGCAACGCTGCAGGGAATTTCGAATTCACTATAAATTATTAAATAAAATTCTGTTTATTGATTGTTTAGTCGACGTTGTACTGACAAAATGGAGAAGTTAAATTTTTTAATCAAGTAACATTCAACAGTTGGCTATTTCTTGGTAGATTTGTTCAAATTTAAATTAAGCTGATTTACACTTACAAATTTTTACTAAGTTACAATTTCCTTGTCCGGTACTTCCCTCAAAACTGCGGGATTAGCATCATTGGTTTCGTTTACCAAAGATTGGGTCGAACGATCGAAACAATTTGCATCGGAAACTGCAATGTGACCTTCCGACTCTTCGCCAGGGTCTTCAGATTTTTCAGAGTTTGTAGTATCGTCCACCTTTGCGTCGTTGGATTTAATTTCGCTGACATTTTGCGAGGTGTGCGTCTCCGGGGATGAGGCAGAACTAGACTTTACCCTCGCATCCGAAGCAGAATCCAAGTCCGAGTTGTCGTCGGAAGAGCTTCCAAGTTCATCGGAGTCAATATCCGAGTCCAAGGCCAATTTTTTTCTGCCGCCTTTGCCATTGCTCGGATTTTTCCTCTTCACTCCGGAACTTCCAGCCATGGCCATCTTGAATCCCTCTTCAACCGCGTCGCCTACTTTCTCTGTCAAAGTCGAGCGTTCGTTTTCATAGTTTTTATCTTTGAACTCATGTTTGGGCTGAGCGCAGAGCCTCTCAAGTTTTCTCTTCTTTCTCTCGGCGGCCTCCTCTTCTCTAGTCGCTTGCTTGTCGATCCAAGACTTCATTCTCTTCTCCTCGTTGATGTCTCTCAGGCGGCGTCCGCTAAGATCGCGGCACGCTTCCCGATTGGTAGTCTTCTCAATTTGAGCGCCGATGGCTCGCAGCATAGATCCAAAACCGCCCTTCCCCCCAGGAAGGCGTGGAATGATTTCAGCTTTTGCATTTTCGCAAAGGTCCGTGCCTCGGGCGAGACGACCGTTTTGCAAGATGTAGAAATCGTCTACTCCGAATCCCTACGATCAGATCGTACAGTATTGACCGTTGAAGCGGAATTTCAAGATTGTATTATCAAGATATGATTGGCGTAATAAATAATTGGCACGCGCACGAAATTTGAGGTTATAAATATTTTCACTTGATCTTACCGTCAATCGAGCGACTCTCTGTCCGACCTCCTCGGCTGTAACACCTTCCTCGATGCTGAAGATAGTCTTCCCTAAAATTCCAACGGTGATCTGTACCCCCGGCATGTTTATCTATCGTCACCGAACGGCTGTTGTTTATCCCGACGCACAGCCAAATATCTCCCGAACGTCAAAGTTGCGTCAACGCTCGAACTGCGGATTGTAAGGGGGAGGTGGATGAGGAACGCGAAGGTGGCGGCGTCTGCTGTCTGTCGTCAAATTCACGCCATTCGACGACTCGTGTTTCTACGCTAGATTTGAAATCACCGACTGGTCGGATGGATTGTTGATTGCTTTTTGAAGAACATTTTTTCACCGTCGACTGATTGGTCGAACCAGTCGCGACACGGCTTGTTTTGCGAAGACATTCCTCGTTTTCGGTGGGGGGTAAAAGCAGACGAGAAAGTTCACTGCATCGCAGACGCGATGAATTCGTTAGCCACTGCTGGGTAAAATGCTTCAACAGATCCATTTAGAATGAAAAATGGAAAAAAATTTTAAAAACATCGCTTAAATGGGTAAATGTAAATGATGTAAATACTCTGAAATCATTTAATATGTTAAATGAAAAACGCCATTTACATTTTAAATGCCTATTCTAAACGAAACCATTTCAAATATTACCCAGCAGTGTTCGTTACTCACAGCAGAGAATTTCTATTTTGAGCCAATGCAGGTTAAAACTTACTTCAAAGTTACTCGCATCATAAGGTTTCATATTTTTCAAAGTCACGGCGATAGCAAACCAGACATTTCTCACTATAACAAATTGAGTCCAGAGTAAATAAATATGCTTGCGGACGGTTTGTACAGTTGATCGCGTATAAGGCTGAAAGTGGCAAAAAAAAAGAAATTTACCGAAATCAGGTAATAACACAGCATGCTTGATTTTACTACTTGCAGCGTCAAAGTCGAACGTAATATTGATTTGACGATGCTTATTCTTTGATTTGAACGAATTCTCATTGTTTACTCGGAAGTATTCCGCTTGGCTAACAACACGCCTTACTGTTAGCAGCCCAAATAAAGGTAAAATCCGTGTTTTTGACCGAATCGAATGGGACCATTTGTTTAGAGTAACTCGATCCGCAGCTGCTGGTATGTGCCAAGATGCGATAGCATGCTATTACAGCACGAGAGTTGGAAAATATTGCGAATCTTGAATCAAAACGGGGACGGTCACAGTCAACAATCGAATAAAAAGTCTCAAAATAACCGTAATTTTTCAGAGCTCTGTTGAAATCGTGGTCAGGGGCAATCTGTGTTTATACCAGCTGCCAAATGTCGGTGGCCCAAATTACCAAGTTGGCGAACTGAATGCTCGAAAACGCCTAGACCACAGATGCTACGGAGGAAGTAGCTTAACCGTCAGTCTGGCTGTATTTTATTCAATAATAATACTGTGTACGAGTGCGAAGGAGCGAAGAAAATCGTACAAGAGACCCAACGCGTACATCGGCAGGCTAAAGAAAAGGTATTCGCGGATCGTGGTTTGGCAATCGAACGATATACCCGCAAATTCTACTCTCCGGACACCGATCTATATACATCCAAGAATTTTGTCAACGGCATATGTGAGATTGAAATTCATATCCGTGAGTAAAAGATTCGCAGCGCGCGCAGATTTCTTCTGGTGGTTTGCCAAACGTCTTGTAAAGCAGCGAGCCGCTTTGTAATACTGCACGCACCTTATACGTGGTATACGAGTACATGTATACACCTGTGACACGGCATGAAACGTTCACGTTCATTTAGGCGTGAGGTGCACAGCGATTGCATAGTTTATTTTTTACAATTTCCCTGTACATGCAATCGCTTCCCCGCCTACCGACATTGCGATTCACGAAACTCTGGGAATAGATGTATATTTTTTTCCACTATTTCGGCGGCTACAGCTAGCCGCTTAAACCAACATGCGAAAATACACGGAACCTGGGTTTTCCCGCGAATTGACGTAATAGCTATGGGCGTTTTCACGACTCAACGCCAGCGCATCACGGGTGCCCGCATGTAACGTTGTAGATGCGATTTTTATTACGCAGAGGAAGATGCCGATACCGCGGGTTGTACGCGTATAACTTGATTCCGGCGTGCCGTTGGTTTCCGGATCGTACCTCCGTACATGTATGTGCATAAACAACCGCGGTCTCAAGTCGATGTCGTACGTAAAAGAAATTTGCGACCAGTCCATCGACACGCGATCCTTGCAACGTCTCCGCAACTTGTTTTAAGCGAGGAACTCACCCTTTGCGAAATGTCTCGGAGGTCGCGGGTTTATTATAAGCATGGAATTTCTCTCGCGATGCAGCGAGGCGTAGACGCTGCCGCTGGAGCGGTCGCGAAGCTTTTTGGGCGACATGATGTGAAAAATTTCGAGCGATAAATAAGAAGAAGAAGAATGACGGGGGCGGATGAAGGCGAGAAAGAAAAAGCGTGCAACCTTAACACCGTTCTATTTCTTCCGATGCATCACACCACAGCGTAGGTAGGGTGTAATATAGTTTTGGTGTGACGCAAGATGGCGACGACGCGCGAGTGGAGGGGAAGGCGTCGGGACGCCGGCCGTCTTTGACGACGTCGCCTGGGGCTGGCTCGCAGAACCGTTCCAACTTCCACCGCGGTCGCAGCCATCATTGTGGGTCAAGTTTTTGAAAAAGCGAGAGAGAAAAAACTCACCCAAGGAAAACATAGCAGTCACTCTCGAAACTATATCGATATCCCTCCCCCCCAGCCCCGGTCGGTTTGACAGCAGCACGTGCCGATCGTTTCTTAACAATAACGGAAAGCAATAATCGATAAAGAAACTAAATCAACGTCTGCAACAGTCGATCAACGGTACAGAGCAAAAATGGTTTACGAAAGCGACTTCTACACGACCCGGCGTCCCTATTCTCGCCCGTTGGTATCCTCCTACACTGTCACGGTCAGTAAATTGCATTTGACATCGTCAAACTATTCAATACTCAGACTTGCCTCGATGCATGAGAAAGAAAGAGAGAGAGAGAGAGAGAGAGAAAGTGGGGGAAGAGTGTGAACATGGAACGGCAAATAGCTGGAGGATTATCATTAATTAAGAGGTAGAGAGAGAACCAGAGAAAGGGGGAAAGAATGAACGAGAGAGAAAGAGTAACTAACAACCATATATATGTACTGAGTCGAGTGTCATTATTTACAACTAACACGTCATGGTATGTCGATGCCGGAGTCAAAGATGCTGCAGAACATATTTTTAGCGGCACATCGGTAACGGAAGATTCGTGTAAAAAAAAATATGACTGAATTTGGATCTTTCATCAAAATTTATGGTTGGCCCATCCGTTATATTATCGAATCGACGCGATGCTTTCACTCAGAAAAGACGTTGAAATCTATCTTTGAAACAAACAATACCCTGGATTCTTTGTTATTGCACTTAACGATTAGATATTTTTTGTCGAAATCGTGCGAACGAGGCAGCATCTTTGACTTTGAATATCGTAAACTTGCGAGACGCTTGAAAATCTTAAATCGATGACCACAGTTGCTTTTTCCGAATCAAATTCTTGACAAACGATATTAAACCGATCGATCTAAGAGATGCCCGCGCTGACCAAAGTGCACGATGTACTCGTACCGCAAGGCAATCCCTTGCCAAAGTCAATGGATTTGATTCGGAACAACTCCTTTCACAGTCTTAACTTCCACACTTTACTCCTACTTTACTTATACCGCAAATTTATACCTGTAACACACGCGGCGTCTCAGACAAATCCTTGCTATGGGAATCTGGCTGCGATTTCCACAATCAGCTGGAACACTCCTTGTGATCTACTGTTTGTCAATCGTTGTGCAGAAGCATGCGTTCCTCGAAGGAACGATACGAACGACGAGGAATTTAAAGCTCGACTTTCACAGTCGGCCGTGCAAGTAAACGAAGAGAATTGCTATTCGAGTTTCCGCTATAAACGAAATTGCTTTATATAAATAATTTCGAGAGGGTACTCGGGTCGCAGGATGTCCTATTCATAGCTGAGCGCCCATTTTCCGGGTCCGAGAAGCGTTAAACTTAGATATGCCGGAGCCGAGAAAATATCTTTGATCTAAGGCTCGAAAGATGAAACTTGCTGTGGTAGATATTCATCGCTCGAGACGACCAGACGTTGAAAGACTTCGGACATTCCGTTTACAGCTCGCGATTGGTGGCGCGGTTCTTTCCTGCAGGAGATAAAAAAAAAAAAAGAAAGAAAAAAAAGGGAGATGCCAGAAGTATGAATCTCTCGTGGCATAAATAGAATCTTTGACATTGGAGGAGGTAGGGTAAAAAAGAAAGAAGGTCTATGGTTTGAATTTATATTTCCTCCTTTC
Source organism: Neodiprion lecontei (assembly GCF_021901455.1). Taxonomy (NCBI): domain Eukaryota; kingdom Metazoa; phylum Arthropoda; class Insecta; order Hymenoptera; family Diprionidae; genus Neodiprion; species Neodiprion lecontei. The sequence goes on from NC_060266.1 coordinate 520,755, forward strand.
GTACCGCAAGTGCGCCGAATTTCGTTGAAGTAAAAAAGTTGACGTTGTCGGAAGTCACGAGCCCGCGACTTGGGTGCTACCGCACCTTTGTAAATTTTGCGACTTCGCGAAAGCTGAAAACAATTTTCTACGAGAATATCGTGCATAGCTGTAACTTATAAGCAGAGCACGCGGAGGACGGGCGGCGGGAAAGGGTAGCGGAGATGCAGAGATCGTCGGGTGTTGCGTTACGCTGCCCTAATTTAGACGCGCGTGGTCCCGGCACTTACTTCCCTTCCCTTCTCTTCACCTTCGCTCTTTTCCCTTACGCTCCGCCGCCCCCACTACGCTTCGGAGTTTATTCTTTCCTATATTCCATACGTTTGCGCCAAACTCCGCTGGTAGGGTGGGCACCGATCGGACCGGCCAACAATACGAAATATGCATGCGTAGACCGTGTAAAAGTAATTCAGCCGCACGCAGGCGCGCGTCACAACTTGAAAAGCGGGATAGGTGGATATATGTATATGTAAAATTTTTCACGAACACCATTCGACGTGCCAACTTTTCGTTCCTGCGATAACTTGGCCGACATGCCTCGGTGTATACCCAAGTATTACAGGTGTACATCATTTTTTTTTATGCATTACAGCAGCGTGAGATTAAGTAATTGTTTTCACATACGTGTGTGCGTACGTATAATCTTACTGCAAGCGTACATGTATAAATAAGGGAAGAGTGTGGTGTGGAAGTGAAGACGTCGAAAGGAGGAGGAGGAGGAGGAGGAGAAGGAGAAGGAGAAGGAAAAGGAGAAGGAGAAGGAGAAGAAGGATAAGGAGAAGGAGGAGAGAAGGAAAAGGAGGGTTCCGAAACAGTCGGCGAAGAATACAACGTAGTCCTGAGGGAGAGGCGAAATGATTAATTGAAACGAAAAGAGAAAGGGATGAAATAACGCGCGGAACGAATGAATACCTGAGTAAACAAGAAACGAGTATACGCGACATGAGGTGTTAACGATGTTTGGAACGAAACATTCCGACTTACAGAAGCGGGAGTTGTTCCCGTGGGAGAAGGTGCCGTTCGTCCCGCGACCGTCTCTGGTTCCCGAGCCGTTCACCGTCTGGGGTCGCAAAAAGCAGGACCCGCAGAAGGAGTTTTACCAGTACGCGACGCTGAAGGAGAAGGAGGGCACCGTGCGCGGAAGGGACCGAGCTAAGGAGGATCACACGAGGCAGCTTATCGACGGCGGGACGATATCCAAGGCCGGCCTCGACGCCGCCGCCGAGCTAGCGGCGAAGGGACACGTCTTCGAGAAGGGAATCCTCTCGAGGCAGCCGGGCGCCGAGAGGCACGCCTCCACCCCGGCGACCGGGAGGACCAAGATCCTGATGGCGCTGCAGAAGCCGTCTTGGTATCGGTTCTGAGCGACGCCGACGCCGATGCCCCCCCCCCCCCCCCTTATCTCCTCTGGGAATTTTCACTTTTCAATTTTTCCCCATTTTCATAGCTTCGAGCGAAAACGACCAACTCCCAGGGTTGCAGATTAAGTGTAATACTAGATTGTACGTGTGTCGTTGACGTTTTGTAGAGAGTGGAGAAAAAAAAAAACATGCGCACGGAATAAACCACATATTATGCAAGGGAGTAGGAGAAGGAGAAACAAAAAATTATCACACCCACTCTGCGAACGCTTATTATCTTAAACTTTATGATAAATTACAACGCTTGTAGACCCATATGTACCTCAGGGAATTTGCGTAGGCTGTATCCGTAAGATTCGCACTCGGCGTGTCAAGTATTCACATGCGCACCGCAACGTGTGAAATCCTCAACCAAATTGCATTTTAACGAAAGCTGTGTATTCTTTATTTTTCTTCTTTTTTTCTTTTGTTTCCACATATTTTACGCCTTATATTATTATACTCGCTTTCCATTGCAATTTTCAAACAGTTATTATCGTTACTTACTAATGTACGAATACCGTAGGCATAACTGAACAATAAACGATGTGCGAATAATTTTGAAACGTGTTGTTGTATGCATATTTTCGGTTGCCTGTGTATGAAATGGTCAAAAGTATACGATAATAATTAGCATTTGGGCAATCGGCGGCGAATAAGACTCCAGCCTTGCGACCTTTCACCCGTTATACTTCTTTCCTTTTTTTGTTTTTGCCTTTCGCACGATCTGAGACGTCGTGAAATGTTCTTGAAACTGCAGCTCACCCTCGTACGAGACCCGCGCGTACGCAACGCCTGCCACGGCAATAATCGTGCAGTTGGCAAGGTAGTCGAAACAATTACACAATCGAAACGACGTGTGGTCATATAACTCGTTCGTTACCTATACGTTATACAACGACACATGTCCCAAATATCTCGTCAATAGAACGTATTTATCATCTGCATACTGCGGGCACACCACATACACACATGCATACGAATTCTGATGTATGGTACATGCATATACAATGCCTAATTGATGCGTGTGTGTGTGTGTGTGTCACACTGTACATAACAAATGATATTGGCCTCTGCACGTTGTGTGTCTACAAATAAACATATCGACGTAGGTACGCGTAACAACAATCGAGATAAATCAATTGTTTCATAAAAGGAGTCCCTACCGAGTCAACTAACCAATTTCCCCCGCAATGTTTCTGTAACTATAATACACACAGCTATAGTTGCTAGCTCCAATTTTTGACGGAGGAGTTCCGCACTTTTGTGAATACAAAAACTTGGAAAGAAGATCGGTAATCGGTCGTTTCACTGCACGTCAAGACGTTTTTTGTCCGACGAATAGGCGAAAAATCAAGAGTACGCCAAAGTTAAATCTTCTTTCGAGCAAAAGAATCCCTATCGTATTACTAAGCAGTTTTAGCACACGTCTCGAAGTTCGCCGACATCCGAGAGCGCTCTCTCACCGTCCGCAAACGCTTCGTAGAAATCTTTCCTTGCTTCCGGCCGTGCCGGCTGTTCGTTGTCATCCCAACCCGCGAAATTTCTGAATTCAGCGATTCAAATTCCATGACCGATCCGGCGGCACTTTTTTTAAAAATGATTATCACACACTCCGTAACGGCAATTCGCTTGTAAGTCCAACAACGCATGCAACGAATTCGTCAAAAGTTGGATCCCGTACCGCATAGCAGTGCCCCACCTAAAACACTCATACATATCTATGAAGCACCGTGCACCTGCAGTGTCCCTCCCCAGATTCCACCTAGGTGCTCGATGGCACATCATACCTACCTAAAATCGTACCCGGGTACCCGAATCCTGGCTGCGTCGTAGGCGAGCGAAGCAGCGTATTTAAACGAACAAGTAGATAAGCAAGTATAGTCGTCGAGAAACGTACGTGATGTAGTATATGCATAAATATCGATGTACGAATATAGTATGATTACGAATTTGTCACGTGTATGTATATATATATATATGTAGTATATTTAGAAATTATATCTACCTGCATTATATAAATGAGAGGAGGAGATGAATGTTTTTGGAAGGTGATGAAAAAAAAAGAAAATAAAAGATAAAAAAAGAGAGAGAGAGAGCGAGAGAGAGAGAGAGAGAGAGAGAGAGAGAGAGAGAGAGAGAGCGAGAGAGGTAAGACCGGGAGAAAATTGGCGTGCCTCAGGGACGAGCTGGTTTTCCAATACGTTGTTCGCCTTGTGTACTCCGAATCTAGACACCCCGGCACTACGTGGTGCGCGACCTACCGGAAATCGGGGGCAGGACCGCCCAGGAGCAGTACAGCTACTCGTACAGCAACACGAGCTCGACGAGCACCTCCGCTGGGGACCCGCGATCCCGGCCCCAGCGATCCACCTACAACCAGGAGCACGTCGTCAAAAGGGAGAGCGGCCCCTACGGCAACTACTCGACGGAGAGGTCGAGCAGCTCTTCGACCGGCGGCGGCCCCGGCGGTTATCGCTCCACCTACGATTCCCACACCTCGGGTCGCCTACCCGGCGGCACAACCTACCGTCACTACTCCTACCGCGTCTAACTCTCCCAAGCTCCTCGACCCGATATCATCGTCGTCCTCCTCCTCCGCCGCATAGCCCCCGACTACCGCAGTTTGACAATTTCATCTCCCCTGCACCCCCTTTCCGCCATCATCCATCCACCGCCCAGCCCGCGATTCCCTCGCGTTCGAACTCACTCACAGTACCTAAATGCAGGATCGAAAGGTTCGTTCGCGTACCCACGCGCCTCCGATTCTTACGCGACGTGGCATCTCGATACGGTTGCCGATAAATCGCAATTGAACGTAAAATATAGATGAGAAGGGACAACCTTGTGTGTAACGTTTAATGCAGCAGCTGGTACTTTTGGTGAGGTCGAGATTAAATTTGTCCGAAACCCCGCACTGACCGTGGCTGTCCGATTTCACGATATTGTACCTACCTACACATTAGTACTACTGACCAACTTGTAAGCCTCGATATCCGATCCTCTGACAAGATCATTCATTCAAATAAACACGCCGATTACGGTGTGAGTTGTTGATTCTTCGCTGCATTTAGATGGATTGCAAGAAAAAAAAAAAACAGGAGAAAGAACAGAAAAAAAGTAGTAGAACTTGATGTGATCGCAGGATCGTTGCAAATCGCAAAAAATAAAAATATTTAACACTGGCACGAGGATATTGCGGCGTATAATCTCGCTGTAATATAATGTAAACGTACAATAATTAACAAATCTTTTAGTCGCTATACTTACACGCATGTAAGCCTCAAATCCTCAAGCTCTTGAATCAAAATCAACGAGTATCGAAAATAACCGTCAAGTAGAAAAACAAATTACCGCAAAAAAACCCAAACACTATTAGGTACGCCACGTTTTGTAACTAACGATAGAAGAGAGTCGATGAAATTAATGACATATGAGAGTGGAAAAAAAAAAAAAAAAAAAACTTATTACGATTAATACCAATATTATAATGTAGCGCGAGCAGCGTAACAAAGTGTGTAAATGCTTGAAACCGGGCGAATGACGAATATATTAAGCTTAACACGATTAACACATGAGCCCGGTAAAATGCGTTAACGAACTTTCATTTTAACCCTGATAACATCACCTAACTATAGACACACAACGGGAAAATTGGCCAACTAGGATGGAAGTGTAGTTTTCGCAGTGTTATGTAATGCGTAGCGAGAGAGAGAGAAAGAGAGAAACAGAGAGAGAGAGAAAGAGAGAGAGAGAGAGAGAGAGAGAGAGAAAGAGAGAGAGAAGGAAGAAAGAAATACCGACGCAATGCAAACGTGTTGCCTTCTTCGTTGTGATCGTTCCTCGTTTCGACATACATTTCTCGCCATTTAGACGGTGATTGAAATCCGTCAAAGGTGAACTACTCACTGCATACGTAGTACCGCCACTGCCCTCTTCCACTCCACGCACGGTGTATCGTGTATATACCATACGCGTCGCACACGCACCGCAGCATGTCCGTAGAGCCAAGAAAACCGAGATGGAATTATAGCTCGACGGATAAAATAAAACTGACAATGAGTGAAAATTAGCTAACCCTGTATTTATTTGTATCTATATTGTCTCCCATGTGATCCTCGCCCCTGACCGCCGCCGCCGGGGTAACGCAAATTCCACCGTTATGAAATCTGCCTCGATATCTTGATCAACGCTACGCACGCAGAGTCCTACAGTACTACCTCTTTCCTCCGTCATTCAGGTGAGCAATATTCGTTAATATCTAGCCGTTGAAAGAAAAACTTCGATAAGCTGCGTCGACGTAGTCACGATCGATATTATAAGTAACGAGCAGTAAATCCGAAACCCACGAGAGAATGAAAGCGTAACGCCGCTTGACGACTAACGATAAACCATGCCGCAACTTCGGTGGGTTATTAGCGAACTTTTTCAAACTCGAGAGACGCTTGTCACACAGGTCTGCAAACAAAAAAACTGCACTGGTTTTTTTTCTAATACTGTTCCTCAGAGATTTTCCTCACTGAAACCGGGAAAACTACTCAAAAAGTAAGTTCCATCGCGTCAGGTTTTTTCTTGAACCCGTAATTGTAGTTTCGTTTCAAGTGAAACCACCGTTTAATTCGAAATCTGTGTTACATCCTATTCTCGATTCTATAAAACCTATTCAAAAGTGATTTCTCACTTCCATTTAATACGTATTGGAGAGTGCAAGACTCGAGAACGAATACAAACAGAGTAGGAGAGAATGGAAATTTTATAAAGAAATTATTTGTTCAATTTTACAATAAATATTTTTTTAGTTCGATGTAATAAAATGGCGGATTTTTTCATTATTGGTATGCGTTTTTTATGCTAACATCTTGTATTTCGCAAAATACACGACACGTTTTTGAATTACAGCACGACGTGACGTAGGGAAATGAGAGTCATTTTTGGATTCAGCGAAGTCGGAAACATAATATTTTCCTAAAAAAAACATCCCATTCAGCCGAAGAAAATTATTTTTTTGCAGACCTGTGTTATTCGCTAGTATCCAGGTAGATCTGGAACTTAGACACACGTGCGCCGCAAAGCTAACCGCTTGTAATTCGCCCGAAAGGCGTGATCCCCTGTGTGTATAACATACCGTAACACCACGTTAAAGCATCTTTGCAACAAGACACGTATTTGGCGAAGCTGACAATTTTCCGCCACGACTCGCTTGTAATCCATACCTATACGCAGACAAGCCTCGACGCACAGAGAACAACACGTAGAATTAAAAGAATCGTATCACCAGGTGAGGTCGTATCCTCATATGCCGTACGTGGCGCACAAAAGGCTAGTGACATTTGTCCACACGCCCGTACACACCATCTACCACACGGGAACACCGCTACCCATCAGGATTCACTCGCGGGTAAGGCCGAGCGTTTTGGCCGCCGAATACAACAGGATACGGGACCTTCCGAGGTCCTCGAGCGCGTCCTACACCGAGAGATACCTGAACTCGAAAGACAGCATCGTAAGTTACAATCAATCTGCACACATTTTACACCCACTCACACGCAGCGTACATGCGTATATATGTCGTACATGCCCACGTCCTACGTCGTATGAGTGTCGGAATACGGTGGGAGCAGAGATCGGCGAGTTGGCGCATCGTACAAGATTGTATATCGGGGTAATGGGGGTAATGGGGGTAATGGGGGTAATGGGAGATTAGCTCGCGGACGACGAGTCGCGGTGAAGCGGTGGAATAAATTCTCTTCTTTCTGCAGCTCTTCGACGACGAGGCCAGGCAGATACGCGCCAAGGCCGACGCCCTGCTTCGCCGTATCCACGTCTTCGTCCCCCGACTGCCGGCGAGGTAACGTATCCTTGGATCGAACGTCGTGACCTTTTACTTTTTTTTTTTTTACACGCGTCGATCGCCGTAATCGACGCGCACCTTGTCCCCCAGCGATTTCCACGAGGACATCGTGCCGCTCGAGCGTCTGCGTAGCGACGACTACATCCGACGACTTCTCAGCGCTCGCAAGAACGTCCAGAAGGAAATGGAGCTCGCGCCCTGGTACACCGTCCCCGAACAGCGCAACCTCGGCAAGGGCCATCTCGCCTCCGTCCAGTACGTCGGAGGGAGGCCCCACTCGCGCAGGAGGCCCTACTTCAAGGTTGCCGACCTCAGGCCCACCGACATTCTGAACGACGTCAATCTCCTCAGCTTCTACAGCAAGAATCGGCAGGCCGCAGCTTACGCCTGTGAGTAGCCCTGCGGGGAGGTTGAATGCCGATCAATCGCGGACGACCGAATCCCGTCAGCGTCTCTGGCTCGCCTATTTTCTTCGCTCCAAGGCGTTGCCCGGGTCTTGTCGGATATCTGACGCTATATGTACACATTGTATACCCGTGTATCAGGGTGTTTCGGAAAGAGAGGAATTTCAGATTTTCCACCGCGACAACCCCTAGAAAGTTTTTTTGTTTGATCATAAGAAAGATTCTGTCAAAAAGATGAGCGTTCTACGTTACGCGGAGGATCGCGCTCGTTTGGTTTTTCATTTTATTCACGTATTTTTCAATCAATGAGGAAACACGTTGCAGAAATTTTACAGTAGGTATCTTTCTTTCGACCCAATTATGGAGTGCCACGATTGAAAATCGGAAATTAATTTTTTTTGTGAAACACCCTACCGCGTGTAGAGGAAACTCTGCCTACAGTTGTGCGCCGATTCTTGGTGCGAATAAAATATGCGAACTGCGTTGACAATACACAATACACAATACACAATACAGGACACGACACCAACGACACGCGGATAGAATAACATTCACAATCAGTGCGAGGACGAGAGAGTGAAAGGGAGAATGAATTTTTGCAGCTCCATACAACATTTCTCAATATGCGGTACACGCGTACTTATTGCAGGACACACGTACCCACGATGCGCGTACATTTGCATACGTATGTTTATGTGTGATACACGGTTATTTTTTGTTTTTTGCAGTTTGTTGTACGTACACGATTGAGTTGTTTCCCTTTTGACTTTTCTTGCATTTTATCGTGACTGTGTACGGTTTGCAAGGGATAGCTACAGCGATGAGATCGCATAGTGTAAAAATAAGCGCATATTTGAGAGTATAGAAGGGATGAAGTGGTAAACATATGACAGCTGATGAAGGAAAGAGGGAGAGGGAGAATAAAAGAAAACACGGCCTCGTGACGCCGTAAACTGTGTGGATTTTTGGTTTTTGTCAACTTGCATTTTTTGTATGAACATTTTTTTGTGTTGCTGTGTAATTTGTTATACCTCTATTCATACACTTCTGTCTCTTACTGTGTCTAATTGTAGAGTGATAAAACGAAACGTTAATTTGTGTCTAAACAGTATAAAAAAAAAAAAAAAACAATTACTGTACTCTAAAAGAAAAATTGTAATAGAAAATGACGCGTAACGAATATGGTGCAGTGAACTGTCACTTCGTCGTAATTCAGCCCACGTTGTAAACGAATTTCGTTACAATCATAACTCAAACATTTCCGCTCCGCCCGCGTTGACCGAAGGCACGCTTGTCGTACGTCGATGGGAAACACTTAAGCAACGTTTCGGTAAACACCGCGGAAAATCGAATTATCACCGCTTGTTTATCGGGGGAAAAAAATCGTACCGGGGAGGAAAAACTTGAAACATTATCTGACCGGTGAGTCTGTGTAATAACTATTGTCTGGGTATAGGGCACGTCTAGCGAGGTGTTCAGGTGATATCAGATCAGGGCACACGGGTGACACTTTTGGGAATAAAGTAGCAGTGGTTCGAGCGATATTTTGAACGTTTCAGGCCAGGGATGGAGAGAGCGTGTCCCCGAGCTGAACGAAGGTCCCGCTAAGTTGAAATCGGAAGAGGAAGCTCCCTTGCCCGAGCTGACGGAGGACTAGAGACACATCCTTGCCGATTCCATACCAACGACGACCGATCGAACATTCATTATCGCATACGCAATTAAATTCTTTCGTATACAGCAGACAGTCGGCTGTCATATTCGTGTACAGAGGGATCTTAATTCAGGATGTGTTCAGTACAACATCTGTAATTAATTTCTCGACGCAAGACTTCAAGTTCGGCCAAGTGTTCGAGTTACACGAGACCCGTCATTAGATCGATGATTCCAACCGTGATTTTTTTTATCCCTCGACGAAAATTCGCCGCGACATGCATGTTCTCGATACCTGCATACCTACATGAATATTATACACACGATTCGAGATTACTGTAACACTTGCCCATGTTGTGTGAATTCGATAGAAATTTGGTTGAAAACGAGATGAAAATAAAAATTACATTTAAAAAAGCCCAATATTACACTGGTTTCTTTAAACTGACATTGAATTCAATGTGTGACGATGTCATGTGTCTGCCTGCACGTATGAGTATCTCTCTATACCTATATACCTATGCTTCGAGGTAAGCGTTTTTTTTATCTGCGTATCTTTATGTCGTTTTATTGTTAGTAGTAACATGCGTCCGTTTATCAATAGTCACTTACGTTGTGGTGTGATAACGTCGTTCGAAGTTGATTAACAACAGTCCTGACTATCGTTCGTATTGTTTAAATATAATCAAACTTTTACTAATTGCACCGTTATTATATTCACATTTCCGTTAGTAATTATTATTCACATATCCGCAATCGTGTCGCAATTCCGTACGATTGTATCCTCATATAAATTGTACCTATGATTTAATTGCTCACGTATATTTATTAATACCTTATCATTAATCGTAGTTGGTGCTTCAGTAAAACATTATATTCACATTATCATACGCCCGTTAAAGAAACAAGGATACGGGCGGCTTTGTGACCGTGATCACTTGACTCGTCTGTTACGCGTAGAAGTAATAATTCGCACAAGATTACGGGAAAGGAGAAAAGTAGACCGAAGGAATAGCTTTATTTATATAATCCACAATTTGCATACCGTGAACTAAGCTATATCGACTTTGGACTGACTATTCGAAGGCTGCACTGTTACACGCGCGCATCTTGGCCCCTTTGTAACGTTTTGTGTGCTAGAGTACGTGACTAGTAGAATTACGTCACCAATTAATATATATTAAATAACTCGGTCAATTCTACCGTAACACATAACATATAATTGTCGTACGTGTTTTCGCAGCTCCCGTAAGTCCTCTCACCGACAGAGAACAGCGAAAGGGTTAGTAGACACTACGGTACGCCGCATCCTCGATTACGCAAGCCTGCCCGGGCATCGCCACGGTTAATCCGCATACGGCGGTCGGGTGTCAAAATAGCGAACAGACGCCAGACCGCTACGCGAAATAGTAACCTTGGCGATTCTAAGGCCGGCTTACGAGACAGGCGTGACAATAGAATGTAGTTGATGTCCCTCTGTCTGTTGGATTTCAGCACGAGCGGTTGAACCCGAATGGACGTCAACGCCGGCGCCGGCGCCGCCGCAGAATGCTGCATGTAAGTGTGTCCAGACGTAAAACCAATGTCTTGTCCCCGGAACACAGAATGCGAATGAATTAATAATTTACCCCAGGCTCAAGCGTATCCCGTTCTCGGTCTTCCCAATTCTCTGTGTTTTTTAGCTCCTCCTCCGCCAGAGCCCGAGGAACCTGTTGTCGAGAAGAAGAAGGAAAAGAAGGAGAAAAAGGAGAAGAAGAAGGAGAAAGAGGGTAATTCCGAGTCCCGCGCCTTTCATCGACTTCGGTCAACTTGATTGAACCCACGTGTCAAATCCCTGTCGATGTCAAACCGTGATTAACAGTACAGAGAAATTGTATTTGTCGGTCACCCCGATCGAATGACCTTATCGTTAGTTCAATCGTGCGTACACTTGTATAGACGTTTCCTTGAATGCATAGATCGTAATTTTCGTACCGGAACGCGTGTCCTTCGGAAAATTTTCAAAACACTCCGCAGCGTTTAGAACGCATCCCCGCGGGCATGTCGTTAGAATGTCGAAGACGAACATCTAAACGCAACCCGCACCGCACGTACGCATTTTTCTTATAAATATTTACGGACATTGCACATTATTCGTACGCATGCAGGAATCTACGAGGTACAGGTACCCGCGGACACGCTGTAATAGGATACGACCACCATCCCCGTACGATTTTGAATAAAGGCTTGATATTAACGAGACGATTCACTGTACTTTGTGCAGATAGGATGACAGCCGCCGAGGAGGAGGCAGCGTTGAAGAGGGCCGAGGAATTCCTAGCGAAGCAAGCCGAAGAGGCTAGGTGAGTAAAAAACTATGCAAACGGTAACCAGCTCCCTCATGGAATTGATTCGCTAGCCTAGCCAACCGGCAATAACGATATAACCCTGAATCCGGCAGAATCGAGGCGGAAAGAAAACTGGCAGCTGAACAAGAGCGTCTCCGACTGGAACGAGAGGAGGAGGAGGCACGAATCGCCCTGGAGAGGGCGCAGGAGGAGGCGGAGGCCGAGAGGAAACTCGAGGAGGCGAGACTCGAGGCTGAGCGAATCGAGGCGGAGAGGATAGCTCAGGAAGAAAGGTGCGTCGCGTTCGTATATCGCGTAGAATTTCGCAACGAAGCCTTGCCTTGGGGTACAAGCAGCGTTATACGTCTGCCATTGAATGTTACACGCCTGTTCGCGGGCAGTGCGAATGACTTGCAATGTTTCCTCTGTTTTTTCTTTTTTTTAACGGCAAAATCTGCACGCCTCTTGGAGTAATTCTCTAGTAAATCGATTGTTATTGACGCACGACGATTTTGCGCAGATTGGCACTCGAAATTGCTGAGATCGCTGCCGCGGAAGCGGAGCAGGAGAGACTCGCGCTCCTGAAGAGGACCGAGGAGGAACACAAGAAGCAGCAGGAGGAAGAACGCTTGGCCGCTGAGGCTGCAGCCGCCGCAGCGGAGGCTTTGGCCGCGGAAGAGGCTCAGCTTGCTCAGGACGCGCTCGACGAGGCTCAGAGAACCCAGCAGGAACAGGAGGAGCGGCAGGATGAGACGATCGTCGACGAGGAGCCTCAGGTGCGTCGGCTTATCGTTAGTGGAAAGTGATCGGTAAATTTGGGAATATCGTTTTAGACGGTGTTCTCGAATCGAATTCGTATGAATATTCATTTTCGTGCGGTACGATTTTGGGCCGAGAATAGGTATGATCGTTCGAAAGTTTAAGAATTTTTTTTTACCTGAAAATGCAGAAGACAAATCTGGCGCATAAAGTGAATGACAAAATGAAAGGGTGCTGCCACTGAAGTGGCTTCTGTGACTGAAAGGGTTATAAGATGATCTTCACGAACTTCTCTCGCATTTTTGCGCTGTGCAGATCGACGAGGTTGCCGCCAACGCGGATGACGAGGCCAACGCCGGAGCTGAAACGTTCGTCGAGGAGCCGGTCGACGTCGAGGGTGGCGACAGCAGACCGGAGGAGGATCCGGTCGTCGATAACGACGTACCGCAGATCGAGGAGGTAACTTCCGGCGGGGAGGATATCTGGGGGGACAAAGAGGACGCGTAATCCTGCCACGGCTCGAACGAAGAAAGAACAAAAATCCAATATTCCTCTCCGACTCACTCCTATATACCGGCGATCGCGTCATCACCTCGAACGTATTAACATACAGTATGAATATAGTTTTATATACCTAATACATTAATATCGTAGACGTATCTACGCGTGTATAGAAGTATATTATACAACTCGTTAACTAGTTTATCTTACTTGCCTTCTTGTCGGAATTGAACAATTTCACAATACCAAATAGGTACATAATTATATGTGTAGACGTACCGCATACCCATGCAGTGTACAAACAATGACAACGAACGTTCGTGGAAATAACATCAAATATTGGGACGAATCACCGTTTACGACGCGTAAACAGCTTAAATTCTAACCCTGAACATATTTCACCGTATAATAATATCATAGGGATTATGGGCAATCATTCACTGTAACAATATAGACGCGTAACGGTCGCTTCGTCGACTATGTCGACGTGTGACAGGCCGCGAAGTGATCAATTTTACGATTAATAACACCCACCTTGGACCACCGACAAATCATAGAAGAATCACAGGACGTGTGATAACCTCACGTGCAAATTATACGGGCAACGCGCGATATATCTCTTCATGTTATTAAAAAACAAAGGACGTGAAACACGAGCGCATAAATTACGCGCGCAGATAGAAAAATTCTACTCATCATATGTATACTATATATATATATATATATGCTTATGTTGCAACTATTATAAATGTGTATTGTCATGATATGTTATCTATTTTCGATGTATTTTATCCACGACTCAACAATATACGTGCCAAAGTGTTTGGATGCGGAGTGTTTGAATTATTACAAATTAGCCACTCCTCGCCCTTTTTTTTTCACGAATCATACCTTCTTCCATTTCCTGCCAATCCCTAAACTATACGTTACCGAGTAACGTGTCGGTATTTCGATCGAAGCTAAGGACAAGGAGATGAATTTATAGTTCCAAGCGATTCGAGCCTCCGTCACTCGCCCGGGGGTGGATTTCTTTTTCCCCGTGATAACTCGCAGTCCGAGGAACAACGGACAGCGCGTCGCGCTCATCTCCTCGTTTATCGACAGAACCTTTCGTTTCCTTTCGACTTGGTAGGTACGAGGAAGAGCGTGCTGCGTCCTATTCGCCCGTTCGTAGTTTCATTTTCGTCGGAACCCGTATTGATCCGAGTATTTATAGACCTGTAATTAAGGTTCGCGAATTGATCACGGTGGAAATATTGATACAAGTCATCACGGCTCGACGCGCTGGCAAGTGTCTAAAAATATATTCGCGGTCAAAGTTTCCACCATCGAGATTGCGTGTATTTTAACTCGCACGCGATTCTCACACAAGCTGCAGATCTGGTCTCGGCCTCGACGCTGATTTTCCACCTACATAAGTACGTGAACATCTGTGAACATTCGAGAGTAGACCCTACAGGAGCAAAAATCCCCTACGTACGGAGACGACGACGTTTGTCAACGGGAGAAATTGCCTCGAGATGATAACGCCCGATAATCCCGTCGGAGGGGGGGGGGGGGGGGGGGGGTTCATCTACGATCACTAATTCCAACGGCGAGCACCTCGTATATTATTTGATACCTAATAGGTAGATATGTGGGAATAAAGCTGCGCCGCGACTACGCTGAGATGACTTAGTTGTTTGACATGTCGGATGACCAGGTACACGGAAAGAATAAAAGTAACCATGTCAGATATGTTCTTTACTATAGATGTAGCAGATTTTACTCCACAAACACGAGTGGTTTTCACTGATTCTACAGTAAATTCTGCATTTTACAAAGTACATTTTACCAAAAACCCTGACGTATCCCCGTTTTCCTGCAGGTTGGAGTAAAATTTTCTCTTTTTCTTCCCTCCGTGTATTGTCAGGCTTACAATAATGAGACAGAATATCGCACGGCTGAGTCGTCTGGGCGAGGAAGCACCTTAATACCTGGATTATCAAACACCTGACTTGGAGATTATGGGGAAAATTTTGCCGATCTACGCGAATCGCAACGGTATTCGTGAGAATCGAGGTGACACATTCCGGTAAAAATCCAGGGTACGGCTGCGGTTTGTCACGTGTCGACGGCACGTGACGACGGTCACGTGCGGACAAACGTAGCATGTGTCGTGTCCCGGGTGCAAGAACCGTTGAAAACTCGTTGCAATCTATACAAGTTCACTTGCACAGAATACGCGAGACAAGGAGAATACAATGAAGATTGTACGAGAGAGAGAGAGAGAGAGAGAGAGAGTAAAGAACTAGACAACTTACGAAAAGGATGAACGGCGGGCTGGAATGAAGAATGGAATGAGCACAAGCCGCAGAGCTTGCGCGACTCGTCGTGGTATATATTCGCGAAATTGTGGAAAAGAAAGGCACCCTCCGGTTGGCGAGAATTCACATCACAAGGAAACGAGCGAACCCGGATAAAACATTTCACACTCATCGCGGCCATTTCGTTGCGTTCGCCCGGAACTCAGGATCACAGCTATTTGACAGATTGACCCAACAAACTTGAAACGGTGTGTATGCGAGCGTTACCCGTCGGCAATAAGGTATACAACAACGTGGGTGGGCAAAGATTTTCAACGTTCAAGGTCAACAGTCTGCGGGTCTGTTTTGCGTCGGGTCGAAACTACCGCGTAGGTAGGTACCGATTAACGATTTATCACCTGGCTAGCTGCAATATAGATTATTATACATTATACACGTAACGCAGAGGGATGTTCACCGTACTGTCAAAATTCCCGGCCAACCGATAATTAACCCTCTGTCCCCGCTGTTAATTTTTGATACACGGTTCCCGCAGTGGACACTTTATATATTTTCATACTCGAATAGACTTTGGATCGAAATCTTTTGCCGAGTCTTTGAAAAAAATTCTTCAAGTTACGCTTACGCTTGCGATTAGCACTAGAGTCTGCACAGTGCGGACGAAGGGTTAACCTCACTAACCTGTACCTATCCATAACGACCGAGTGCATGATGATCCTGCAATAACGTACATACGTGTAAACTATGATCTTCAACCACGTCCAGTATAAAAGGTACGATCATGCAAATTTACGCCGCGGTCTAACGAAAGACGCTATCGGCGAATTTTTCGCCGTTATACTGCAACTTGTGGGTACTTAATTGAGAGACTGTAGTGAAATAATCATTTCGCTGGACCAGCCGCAATATTATTCCCGAGTAATTCGATCGATGCGTAACGGTGACAGCATACAACTGAATCGTATCAGTACGACCATAGAAAGGGAGGGAGAGAAGTTCAAAGAAGTCGGGTGTGACGGTATTGAGACTATCTATTTCGCTTTCGGCATACGTTTGATCCAACAGATTGCGGGAGGAAGCTACAGCACATCGCTCGTTGCACCCCAATCGGATCGAAAATCATCGCGTGCGGGTCGGTTATACGCGCGTATACATGTAGGTATATTTGGGGGGTAAGGGAAGGACGCCCAACAGTTCAGCCCGATAGATTACGTTCAGGGTGGTCGGCCGCACTGACGTCACTGGGGTTTCTGGCGCCGCCGCTGTGCAATGACGTCACTGTCGGGGTTGTTTGGAGAAAACAGTGGAGGTGGAATTGATGGGAGGGGGTGAGGAGGGAGAAAAGAACACGTGCGGCAGCCTCGTGCCCGCGCGACGACGCTGTTCCCCGATGATGTTCGAGAGTGGAACGGAGTTGCGAAACGGCAGTCGAATGAGAGAGGAGAAGAGGATAGGAAAAAATACGAGAGAGGGTGGGGCAGGAGGGGATATACAGAGATTTTCTTCGCTTTCGCTTCGATTGTAGCCAAACGGAATGGGGAAAAGATAAGAAACGAGCGGTGAGATATTTTCGTCCGCACGATTCCAATTTTTTTTTTTTTTTTTTCTTTTATAAACAGACAGAACAACACGCTCCCCTCCGGCCGGTATCGCGCCCCAGACTCGTCGGTGTATTTACACGTAGCTGGAAGAGGCGTAGGAATTTTCTCTGACCCGACGGAGAAGGGAAATGTGAATATATGAGAGGAAAAACCTGCTCGCGTCAGCCGGGTGCTAAACAATCAAGGCGTATCGCGTCAATGTATGCAGATACTTGGTTACACTGTAAAATATACTTCATTACTCGAGAAAGACGAAATTGTTTGTACGCCTGTAGCTGCGATGATGCGTGCACGCGCGTACGCACACGCCTGA
The DNA here is from genome assembly GCF_021901455.1 of Neodiprion lecontei. Lineage (NCBI taxonomy): Eukaryota > Metazoa > Arthropoda > Insecta > Hymenoptera > Diprionidae > Neodiprion > Neodiprion lecontei. The sequence continues at coordinate 537,909 of NC_060266.1, forward strand.
TGGGTGAGATGGAAATAAAATATGTACCAACGGTTGCGCAACATCATCAACCGGGACGGGATGATGGATGGGTGTAAACGGTTTCGCGTCAATCTGTAAGATCGCGAGGTAGCCCGCGAGACGTCGAAGATCGGATCGCTGTCCCTCCCCTGCAATGCCAGTCGTCTTTGGAATTTTTGTCCCGCGGACGCTCGCCGCTCAGGCGTCGAAATTCGTCCAGAAGTTGATCGCGTTGTCCCGTCCCCTACGATGCCCACGGTGCCCACGGTGCAAGCAGCATTGATTTCCCTGCCCCGCCGCCAACGGAGGCCAGGATGTCTGCGCAAGCGACCCGCGAACCCCCTCCTGGAACACTACACGTTCCACGAGCGTGACTCGCGCCCGGATCTATTCCTGCTGGAGCGTGGAGAGGTCTAAAAATTCCTCCCTCCTTGTCGTACACAAAATGCCACACGTACACGCCCGCGTTATGTCTGTAATACGGACGCTTCAAGCACGGCGTATTTATAATAGGAGCGACGCGCTCTAGGAGCAGGTATCCGGATTATTTATCCCTCTATTACAGCTGGACGTGCCGGATCTTCTTCCAGGGCCTCCACGAACGCTCGCGGCTCCCGCGTGCTGCGCAATTATTCATGCCTGTAGGAATGTTAACGCCGTTCTCGAGACTCTGACCGGATTTCCTGGTCCGCCGCATGAACTTTGCACTCCGGATGTTCCGGCATGCGGGGTTGTTGCAGCAGCCACGAAAGAGGGGGAAGAAAGACGTAGGCTTGTCGGTGTGGTAGGAGCCAAATGCTCGCGTAGACGGCGGTACACATGGATGCGGATAGTTATGCAGGCCGTGTGTATATGGGCAATCGATAATATCCTCCGTGGACGAAAATACTCTTTGCTCGTTCATAGCTTACAGCTGACAGGTTTACCGTACCGTATACCAACGAACGAACGAACGAACACCCCGCCTATCCGCGACTATAAAAAAGTAGCCGCGCGCATTGGTGAGGCTTTTCTGATCGTTTGAATAATTTCGTCGCTCCGCAACACCTATTGATGTTCAAATTTAATCAATCACACGGAGTCTCGATCCCCTCCGAGTTTCTCCCTCCCGCCCTCCCGTATATAACGGGACCTTGTTCGAGGAGGTGTCTCTCCCTCTATCTCCGGTTCTCTCTCTCCCTTCAATATTACCCGGCTGGCTCTGATAATGCCGTAGCCGAGTCATCCTGTCAACAGTTCCATAAAATATTTACGACAATCGTATTACCGCAGTTTCCATTTACTTTTGGCCATCCAAATTTCGGGGATACGTGTAAGAAGCACGCGGAGGATGATTATGTACGCGGCGCAGCCACGAGCGGTAACCGATCCTGGTAAATTGCAGAAGAAATTTATTCTGATCAACGACGTGTACCGAGAGACGCGGAGGAAGCCTGTAGAGTGTAGGGAGTGTAATCTCGGGATTCGAAGGCGAAGGTCAGCCGGGGCGAAGGAGGGAGGGAGGTGCAGAGGAATCGGAAGAAAGATTCTGCCGCAAACACACGTTTCTATCCTCGACTGCAAATATGTATCTAGCGGTAAGACCGCACGCTGGCATACGGGCGCGAGTGATTAAAATCTTGACTATTGTTGGACGACAGATCGGGAAAGATATGATATCAGCATTGACGCACGAAGAGCTCAATCTTTTGCGTAAGTGGTAAATCTTCCGAATGTACCCCACGACATCTGCACGCCGCCTCTCCGCCACGTTCAGACTCGAAACGTGTGTAATATAGTATAATATATATGTAGCACAACATATATATATATATACATACACGCATACATATCCACATCGGAACGAAGTGATAACCGTGTGCTAGTTTTAAAGCCGGCTGATTAATTGTTTCAACGTGCATTGCATACCTATTTATAGTTCCAGCGTTGTTCTGCGTGAAAGACCAAGACTGGGATGTTAATTTATTTTGTAATCCATGGGTAGGTAACAGATATCACGAAAATAATCCCTGACAATTCTTCACCCTGACTCTGCGTCTAAAAGACGCTGCAACTGCAAATGCAAGATCCGCAGGGAATGGCTTTTTTCAGTTATACTTGTCAAAAAATTTGTAACAACGCGGGGACGAATTAGGTATAGAAGGGTCCGCGACCTGGTCAAGATTTATAAAGCCCCTGAAAAATTGCGTGCCGTTTGTTCAACCGTATCGCCCAAAGTTTGCGACTTGACTCGGCGTGCTCCGATTACTCTCGATCCGCACTTTGAGCGTTCTTGGTCGTATTTTCGATAAACAGTTGTTTCTGCCTCTCGTCGAGGAGTCTAAAAGCGAAATCGAGACGTTTGTTTATACCGCACTTGTGGGTACCGGGAAACTCGGACGAAACACGAGTCGCAAAGTTGGGGAAGAAATTTAATAGGCAACGCGTTAAAAGAACGAAGTATTTGCGGCTGAACGTTCCCTCGAGAGGAATTGGTACACCTAAACAAGGTCGATCGGCTCGATTGAGAGCCACTAGGTGAAAACATCGTGCCTACGAATATTCCGCAAGCCGCGGTATATTATCAAGTTTGCGAATTTTCAAGAGAAATATTTAGCCCGGCGTGGCGAGAGAGATACGATAATTTATAGTATCTCGATAACCGTCCTTCATCGGGCTGCGTCGTTGCCGCGAACGCCACTCTCGATCTCTCTGCTCAACGTCATACCTATATTTCGGGCGATAAAGAGCAATCGTAATTATCCCTAGGTATATTATCATACCGAATGAATAACGTGCAATTTTCCCGTTCTTTGGCAAACGATCAGCTCTTCCGAAAGACGTGGAGAGAATCGTTGAATCATTCGCGGTGCGGATCGAACCGCACCAGGTTCACGAATCGCTTGCCGTACTCAATGTCGCAGGTACAAGAACGGTTCTAGGACAGAGTGGAGATATTGTGGGAAAAGTATGCATAGACAGGGAATCCCCTGCACGGAATGTCGCGATCCGTGGATCAAAGGACACGGCCGATCAATGGCGACCCGCGTGGTGCACGAAGGACGTAGAGCGACGCCTCGTAGGCAACGATGGTCAGGGCGTCGCGGCGCTCTCGGCGCTCCGGAATGCCGAGGTGGCGTCGGCTCGCCTCGCTGGTCGAAGTCAGTACGTGGGAGACGCCGTTCCTTGTGCATCGTTGCGTAGGAGAGCCGAGAGTTTGGCGCAGAGTCGAATCGCCAGTCGGGCCGGCACCCGCGACGACGCGACGAGTTTCTTTACCCGGGAGTCGTCGATTCCTACGAGTCAACTTCCAAGACAGGGTCCAAAGTCAGAGGCTGTCGTGCTTTCGGTCGGCGATTCCCGATATCACCCCCCTCGCTCCTCCTAACCCTCCCATCCTCCCCCCACCCACATCCGTCCTTCTCGGTTCGACATAAAAGAGACATAAATTTTCACAACCAACGTTACTTAAACGTACGTCTGCGACGACGACCTACGCCAACCCTACCGCCAGTCTGTCGGCGCACGTTGCCTCCGATTCTTTTACCGAAACGCACAAGTATATTCGCAGGGTTAGCGATTCGCGTTCAAGACAGATTTCTGTAGGTACTTTAAAAATTATCGCGCCGCGCTTTCGCGTCCTTCAGGATAATTTTCTTAAACTTCCAAGACGCGCGTTTGTCTCGTCCTCAGATGGTCAAAGGTGAGTGAGCCCGGTGCTTTCCTGTTTCGCTTCGTGTTTTATACCATCCCTTGATTCTGCATATTTGAGTAAAAATTTTACAACCTGCCGCGACAATTAGAACAGTGAATAATTGTCTCGTCAGCATTATTTTCTATTCATGTAAATACTAAGCTTGGCATGCAATTTTACGCAATTCTAATATTCGTTTTATCATCTCATTCGTGTGATACTGCAAAAAGAGAGCATGTTGAAAGAAATGCAAAACAAGCCAAAAGAAAAAAATGGCTGGTTGCATTTAATAGAAGATCAAGTAAGTACCGCTTATATAGTATACATTCCTTGTTCTTTTTCTGTTCTTTGTAACAGGTTGACTTCATTTTTCGTCGTTTCGCAAAAACAAAACAAAATAAAACGAGCAAACAGAATCTGTATAAAATCTTCGCAAGACCGCGCTTGTCCTTTTCTCTAAACTTGACGATGCAGACTAGCAATCAACCGCAGACGATGCCGTCTCTACTTATCGCTCGAGGTACAATACAACCAAACTTTATTTCAAATTATACCATTAATATACTATATGTATAGGCGCTTCTTGTAAAAAATTATGCTCATTGTCGTGCACTTGTGTTAGATCTTGAGCCATTATTATTCGAGGCTAAAGTAAAACTTTGTCATTTAGTTTCACGCAAAGCCACGAGGAAGTGGCAGAATACTGTTTCCGGCACGAGGACGTTGAGAAAAACAAGCATGAATTTGCGAGTGATTGTAGAGCCACTGATTTTCTTACGATAAAAAATATATAGTACTCACCTGTCCACGGAAACGTGCGGGATCTGCAGCTGGGTTAAAATGACCCACCTGCAAAAAATAAATTAAACAATGTACAGTAACAGTATTGACATGCTGAGAAACGAATGTACAGAGATAGCGAAAGTAACTTTTCGCAGCGTTCAAGCTCACGCGACACTTTGGAGTTTGCTGTACGAAGTTCAATTTTAAAACAAAGCAAATTGTAGGTCCGTTTCTTACTTTTAGTGGAATACTCGTATGTATAAGGGCCGACCGACTAGAACGTATGAAATGAGTATAAACTGTGAGTTACCCGCAATAAGGTATTCCTACCGATGATCGTACGTAACATGTACATATACCTAGGCGTACAACAATGCGGTACATTTGCGCTGCGCGCTGTAATAATTTTAATACTTGATAACGGATTTTTTTTCTTTATTTTGTAGGATCGCTACCAGACATCGCCGTAACCATGGTTTCAGGCAGAGAGATCCACGGGGCCTTCAGGTACGAACCCCCGACACTGTTAATACGCCCGTGCTGAAATCATCAAATTTCGATTCCATTAATTCCCAGCACCAGCTCCGACTAATCGACTAATCGAATCAGCTGGCATCTCGTGTAACACGAATAATCCACTGACGCTACGCGGTAATTGTCATCCAGCGGTAAATCGGAATACGTGATGTCCAACCAAGTGTTGGCTGGTTCCGAAATTTTCGCAGGTCGTCTAGCTTTTGTACGCCGGCAAAGTAACGCGAATACCTAGGAGTTTTCCTCGGTTGCACGCACGATCAGGAGTCATAATCTATCCGTATCGACGAGTCGAAGGTGTACATGTATAACTATAGAGTACGTGACAGATAGAGATGGTCGCGGGTTGGGCTCGTGTGGGTCCAGTCTCGTTCGCGAATTGGCAGGAATGACGTCACATTGACGTAGGCAACAATTGTCGACTATTAAAACGCTAGAGCTCCGCTCCTCCGGCCGTCCGTCAAGCAGTGTGCAACACCACCGGGACGGATAGACGATTCGATTCGACACTATAAATTGAGGAAACTTCCGTGACTTCCATATGCAGCCCTGTTGTCGCGACGGCCACGCGGGCAAATTCCGCACACGTATTACCGAAAACAAGAGGATAAGCTCCTTCGTGCGATCAGTTGAATCGAAACGAATATCCCCGTACCTGCACGTTGGGCTGTTCGATTCTGTACCTGATACAAGGAAAGAAAATATTTCGAACAAGCGGCGGAAGTTTAACAACTGTACGGTTCGAAGTCATTTCAAGCTTCGCGTTCTATTTTCGACCGTCAATATTTCAGTTGGAAAAGATTCAGGGGGATATTGACGTATTTCTACACCCACGTGCGAATTGCGGTGTAGGTAAATTATACACATGTGTATAATACCTTCGTGCATACGTACGTCCAAGTAGATCTTCAGCCCCCGTGCATACTTACAACGCCCTTCTCCTCACGATCAGCTATTATTCATTATTACCGTATACGTATGTATATATGTATATACAGGGACATGCGTGAAAAGAAGAATCTGCCGATGTTCACGCTTAGGTACCAAGGTATAGGTCGTCTTCGTTGAATAATTAATTATCGGTCAATATTAACGAGTCGGCATTGCACCTTATCGTTAATATCTCCGGGCGAGTCGGTGGACAGAGTTTTGAGAATAATCGCGTACGCTAGGCATTTATTAGAGACTCTCGAGCGTCGTTATGTACAGGAACGATAACAATAGCGCGAAATTAAGTTCAGTTTGACTATGCGATTAGCCGCCGCAGAGTTCTGAAAGGGACTCAAGGCTCGACGAGCGGTTAGCGGTCCAGAGACATAATACCTAGTACATACTTATTATTAAGTATCGCGAATGAGCCTCGAAACTTTCCACGTTTCTGCAGCAATTAGCGCGGTTATAACTGCTAAGTCTGTACATACATCCTGGGTGCCTCTGTCACGAACGACATCGGCTAGACTGTAGCAGGCGAGGAAAAGTACACCTATGGATATTTCACCTGCAACAAGGCGATGACAGGCGCGTCAACGAATTCGTGCGATAACAATCTGCCCGAAACCTATAGCTGCGATTTCTCTTCCCAAGCGCAGTTTGATCGTGGACGACGTCGACTCGACGGATTCCCTGCGGTGTAACTCGATCATCGGCGAGAGCCAGGAGGTCGAGGGCTCGTCAGCGGGGAGCAGCCCGCAAACCTCGTCGTCGCACACCCCGTTGGACAGCCCGGGTGGACCGCGAGAGAGAATAAAGCAGATCCAGGTTGAAGCGGAGACGCGGCGGGGTGAATTCGCGAGGCTCCTCGAGGAGCACGCCCAGGTTGTCAGGAAGCTCAAGATGATGGAAGCCGAGGAACAGCTGAACAGCTCCTCCTCGAACGGAAGCGTCCTCGGCGCGGCGACGCAGGCGTGATCTCCAAGGATCATCGTCTGTCGATTGTATGGAGAAAAACATGTCTTACGCGATTTTACCCACCGAGATATGTATGTATGCATGCATGTATGTATGTATGTGTGTGTGTATGTATGTATGTATGTATGTATGTACACACACACACACACACGCCGTTTGTGAGCCGTAGTGTTGCTTGATTCGAATGCAAATACCAATCCCAGTGCACTCGAAGCAAGCGTATAATAATACCTGTTACTATGTGTATGTATATAACGGATGTATACCCTGCTGAAAAGTAATGCAGAATTTAGAGCTAGATCAGCGTTCCCGGTTTCGTCAATAACGTAGACATGTCGGGGTACTTTTCTTTACAGCTTTTTTCTCTCAATTTCTTTCCGTCCCTTTTTTTCTTAACCCCTTACCGCATACGAAGCCGTATTTGGCTGTTTGGCTGCTTGAAGTGTCCAGTCTTTTTCTTTTTCAAAAACAACTTTGAATACTAAGTGTACATTTCTTCGTGCAACGGAATGTATTCTTTTTGTTGTCTATGGTAAGTGCATACTGTTAAACTATTTGAGTAAATGTAAAATTTTCGTTCCATCTCCTTCGTAATTTATGCAATAAGGGGTTAACGGGCAAAATTTCCTGCAGAGCTAACATTGCTAGATTCCTTTTCTACTCCCTTGTCGCAACACGGGCACAAGGTACAATAAATAACGTATGTGTGTAGTCGAGAAAGCCGAAAGCCGACAGATAGCGAAGCGAAGACGCATACTGAAATATTGACATGTATGAGGCATTGATTTTACGTCAGAACGCTTAGTTGGCAAGCCGCATTAAGTTATATAGCATGTATGGTATAGAAACAAGAAGTTAGGACGGCTACGAGTACGAGGAAAGTAGTAACGAGCGCGTAAATGTACTCGCACACCAAATGTGTCACCGTAATATTCGTATAGTATATTAAATGACGAAATTAGGAGAAAAAGAAGAAAAGGTAGATAAAAAAAAAAATTTATAACCTTTACTATAGCGGTATATAGAGATTGCGAGCATGATGAGAAGAAACATTCATAGTAATTATATGTATAGGGAAACTTCGTGAGGCTTTAACGTTGAAACTGCAAAAACCGTATACTATATTATACGTATGTATATATACACGACCTTCAGGGATACACTGCGTATCCCTGTATAATTTTATATAGTTTGGAAACAGAGGGCGGGCTTCAGGTGAAAGGTAGTAGAGAATAACGTACTTTTGGCAATAACTTTTTCAAAGAATTTCAGAAAGACTGCGATGCAAGGTAATAAAAGAATAATAATAATAATAGTAACAACAACAACAATAATAACAATAATAATAATGATGATTGTTCCAAATATTGTAAACTAGTGATAATTTTTAGCGATATACACCTTATTAATTTTGTAATGAAATTTTTGTGGAGGAAAAAAAAAAAAAAAAAAAAAAAAACACGGCATTAATTGAAAAGTATATGTAAAATAGTATATTTGAGGTAATACCTACAAGGAATTGATTTTGGAAATAAATGTGAATAAATTAATCCTACGTCAACTTATGACAGTGACTTTGCTGTAACGCTTAGCAGAGATGTACTAACATCAAGGAACGTGAAGAGAGAACCACGGTGATCGTGTGTTTTTGAATGTAACTGGTTCGATCGATTCAAAATATAGATACGTACTTTATTAAATTGGTAAAATTTACATTCACGGCGATATCACAGTAATCTCTTATTCTCAGTATTTCATATTCTTGGGCGTTATGGCCGTAAGCGCCTTTGAAACAACATACCGTATCGATTTTGAATTACATTATTATTATTATTATCTGATCACACATAAAAAATTGTCGACTACTCGCTGTTACAAAATTTTCCACTTCAGGAACTATTCAGAAGACCTATGAAACTCGAGGCAAAGCAAGGGGAAAAAGTTACTATCATCAATTAATTCAGTTAATTGGGTAACAATTACATGTCAGGAAACCTTCACGCGACAAAAAATCTTCAGAAGAAGATAGCAGCAGAACGTTCGACACTTGCAGTTCTCATAGGAGCGGCAACGATAACTGGGAGAGGAAAAGTCGAGGATTGGTATTGACACGATCTTCTTAGAACCAACGACATGTCGAAGAAAATTTTGAAACACTCTGATGGAAATTTAACACTGCCACCACAAAATTTTTCAACGAATTCGCGACAAAGCTGAGTAAGTTCATTTACACAACAGTCGGCAACAACGTCCACTTGCTGCCGACAACTCGTTTGTCGGCAGTGAACGATCGTCGCTACAGAAGAAGTGGCGATTTTTGTGGAAAAACATTGTTTCGTTATTAGTATATAAGCAACGAAATTATATAAATTCATCAAACATCATATCATACGACCGCGCATGAAGGAAGGAACAAATTGCCAATTACGGCTCTCTGGGTCTCCGTTGGTCCGCGAGCATCATCATCCTGTGGCTGAGTTTAACATTGTGATCGCGCAAGTACCTAATCAGATCGGCTTGCTTCTCGAGTAATTCAGCCAAGTTCGATCCCTTCTGCTGACAGCCAACCTCCCCGCCACCGGCGTACGAGTCTTGGGTGAACGACGACAGCCATTCCTCACGGGTGACATCTGGTGGTGGTCTCAATCGATTGAAGCGCCTAACTCGTCCTAGAATGTGAACGCGGCCCTCCGTTAGTTATATCAATTTGATACAAGAAATGGTAGGCATCTTATTTTTTCGGTATCATCTTCGACGCAAACTAACAATCCGCCGGGCTTACTGATATAATTGACGTAGACAGGAACGATTATCGAAAGCTCCAAAGTGGTGAGAAGCAATATGTAGTTCATCGGCGTAAGCCACTCCGAAGCTCTGCAGTATTTCTCATAGTCCATTTTGTGCGTATGATGTAGGATTGTTGCGAGCAAAAGGTAAGCAACGTTCCAAAGTGAGGCGACGAAAAACGGAGCCCTTATGTGCGGGTAAGTCGACTGATAGAAGTCCAAGTAGCCGCTTATCCTCAAATGATGATGTTTCGATTTGAGAATATGATCGAGCAGCATTACCAGGAGCCAGTAGGCGCAGTGGAGATACAATAGTACGAAATATGTGTCGCATTTGTTTGATTCCTCAGGCCAGAACGAGATAAAGGCTATCCCAGTTATTTCCAAGGCAACCTAAGAATAATTAAATTCGTACGTAATGCGTATATGTCGCAAATTACTCAACTTTCGAACTTCGGTTAGGTTTTTCTACGTCACCCGAGGAGTTACAAAAGAACACCAAGAACGAGGTTATGATATTTTACTCACGCCAAATACGAGGGCGACTAAAGTGTACGGGATCGTGTCCAATTTGTGAAAGTTGTCTTCCTCCTGCGAGGTGATAACAGGTTGCAGATATTCGTCGTCGTCCATGTTCATAGAAGCGGCAAAAAATACGGCGCCCTTCAACGAACGAAAATATCATAAAGGCGATATTGAGGTTAGGGCTGGGTCGGCTTTTCCGCGAACTCGGAGAGTACGACACTAGCTGAACCATCAGCCATGATTGGTCATTGCCTCACTTACGCTTCCAGAAGTGTTCGGCCGATCACGCACGAGGCTGACCATTCCCCGACGAGCCTGGTATGTGAAGGATTTCAAGCGAAAGATCGCCCGTCTTTATCTGCCTCGCGCTCTAGCGATCGGAAGGGACTGCCACCACACGTGTGCCGATGCATTCCTCGGAGTTGCGCTAGCAATAACACGCGCCTATGATCCCCCAACGTTTGTCGCAACTGCGGGAACGTTATTGCAGCCGCGATATTACATCGCGCGAACGATAGTCTTACGACTGAAAGATCGATGATCGAACAGGGACGACGGGGGTACAGGTATCAATCAACGTTCGATGACGGATCGTCGGTCGGAACTTGAGAGATGAGATCAGATCAGCCGCGATCAGCCGTTTCCCCGATGAGTTTACAACCACTCGTGTGACAAGCCACGGACTTTGGAACCACGGAATAAGCGATTCAAGTGTCGCTCCAATCACAATGGCATCGAGAGCAGACGACGAGCATTCTCGTCAGGCGAAGCCCGCCAAAGTTCAAAATTTCAATAACATCTCATTGTAAAGGCTGATGCGCGCAGACGGCACTTGGGTTTTCGCTATTTCAAAATGATTGTACCTTTGGTTGTTCGTAGTTGTTAATGTTTTTTGTGAGTAATCGTAGTATAACAGAACAGTAGGGGTAATTAATGGTTAAAAAATAATGCACTCAAGAATGCCAAACTTATGCACTATCACGAATCGCGATGGATGACCGAGGAATAATTTTTGTCGCGTCTCCGATGTATATGCTGGGTTTTCGCTGTTTGGAAGGAAAAAAAAACAAAAAAACGGAGCGACAAGAGAAAACGGCGACAAGATGTCACCGGGGTGATCGCCAGAATATAAGGAAAACCTCAAAACTCGGCAGTGTTTCAAGTTAAAATATAGAAAATAAAACTAAAAATGAAACATCAAATCAACTGTTGTCAGATAAATCCTACCCAAGCACGTTACTCCGAAAGGACTTTTATTACGCTACGAATCCTGACCGCATTTTCGCGTTAAATCGTATAAGTCGATGGGGTTAAATTCCGCTTTCCTCTGCGACGATGCAACATTTCTCCGAACACTCGTCGTCATCGGTGCAACGAGGTGTAATTGATGCAGCCCAGGAAACGAACGACCGTATCCGAGGCTCGGATACGTCGGAGCGAGATTACCGAAAGAGCAAGGAGGACGGCTGTCAGCGGCAACCGTCCCGGGGCTGCAAATTGTCGAACGAATGGTATTTCATAACTTGTAAACGGACCAATGCCCGAGAGACTTCCGTTCAGACCTGGGAGCCGTGGAAGCGCAGCACCTGCGTTTCCAAGTGCAATCAGCTTAGAAAATCGACTCGTACCTCAGCGACCGGTGAAGACGTAGATTTCCAAGTTTTTCGGGAGAAAAAATGGTTCCTTGACGCCGGCGCGTGTTGCGAGCTGTGCACGAATCAAGGAATGAACCGTCGTAGTTGCGGAAACGGAACTTTGTATGCTGGGGAAATTCACGTCAACGCCTATCCCAATTCCTCCATCGGCGACCCGGCGGCAGGGGCACCGAACGACGGTTACAACCGACTTTCGGAATTGAAATACCGCTCAGGTAACGAAGTACGGGATCGAGGTAAAATCCCCGAGGATAAAAGCCCGATCACCCGGAAGAATATCGGCTGCGGAATTTGCGAGGCTATACAAGACCGACTGTTCGCGGACGTGGCTCTACAAGTTGTCGTTTGTTCGAAAAGAGATGCCAACACTGTCACTGTGGAACCTGCGGAGGGTGCTAAAACACCATCGAAGAAGTCGTCGGATAAAGGTGTCTCGGGACAAATGGGGGCAAAACGTACCGAAACTTCGAAGGCGAAGAAAACGGTCGTAGTTAAAAAACGAAGTAATATCGGTTCGAGTAAAAGGAGACCTTCGGTAAAAAGCAGCGCCACGAAGAAAAAGAAAGTTCGTAAGGTGCTGCAGGGAAAGAAACTGACAGACGGAAAGAGCAGCACGAATTCTACGAAGGTATCGGGTAATGAAGGCGGCGTTAAGAATGATCTGCACGTTACTACGCCTCCGGTTCCAGGGCTCCGAAGGATCTGCGTAGATGTCATGACGGATGACGACCTCTCGAAACATGATCGTATACTTTGCGCTCACGTCAGGCCTGTCGCATCGCTAACAAATGTTCCGCCGGAGAGTGAGGATAAAAACAGCCTCGAGAGCGAAGGAGGTGAGTCAGTAATTGCCAATGATTTTAACGACGAAACAAGTGCCTCGCCCGGAGGTGGGCAGAAAAATGACGAAACTATTGACAAAGTCGAAACGGAATCGAAGGTTGAAATTTTACAAAATAATATCGAAGCGGACGGTTTAAAGAAGTTGGGGACATGCTCCAGTAAATGTAAGGGTATAACAACGCAGCTGCAGACCTGTGACAAGCTTCGAATTAAATCTGGCGCTGGATCATCCAAAAAGCAAACTGAATACGAATCAACGTCGTTGGAAGAGAATCAAGAGGCGCTGAAACGTGATAGCGCGAAGAAAAAATCCGTGGGCAAGAAACCGCGAAAAGCTCGAAGATCCTCGAGGTCGAGCAGCAGCGAGCAGGACGACGATTTTCCACAGAGGAAACTCATCCAATCGAAGCATTTACACGCGAATGAAATTCAAAAAGTGAAAACTAAAAGAAACGTTCGGAAATGTGGACAAGAACGCGCGGGCGAACTACAGGGGGAACAGTTAGTGACAGTTACTGACGAAACTGTAACGACCTGTGAGAAATCGACAACGGCTGGAAAGTCAAGGACCAGGTCACCCGTCACCGTCGACGAGCCTTCTCTCGCCTCGGTAAGATGATGCATCGGCCATCCCCGAGTCCCCTGTTTTCCTCGACTTGGCCAACCTGACAGTGTAATTTTTTCAGTTCCCTTTTGAAAAAGATACCCTTCCGAAATCAGGAAAGCTAGGGTCGCGACGTCGAGAAGCCTCGTCGGTGATGACGATCTGGCAGTGGCTCTGTCGAAAACACCAAAGGAGCCGCACGCCTGCGGAAATCCCGATGTTTGGGAAGACTTCCCCGTCATCGGGATCACACGATAATCACGCTGCGAAGGACCCGTTTCTTTCTCTTCTCCTCCCGGATATCGCATCCGATTTCGCAATGACAACGGCGGGAGATTCCACGTACGGCACCGGTTCGTTCGATGGAAAAGCTGCTTGCGCGTCTTTGTCAAAGGTTGACGGAGGGAGAGGATCGCGGAAAGTTCGGAAGTCTAAAAACAAACATTAATTGTTCGTCCAACGAACGACACGCTGTATCGAAGTACACCGCTGAGATTTCGTAACAAATAAAAAGCATCTTCGTGAACACCTATATGCCTGTCTGTGCTTTCTTACAGCGTTTATAAAGATTCGCATTCGCATTTTGGCCCTTGGCCTTCGCATCCAGGTGTATGTATTATAGGTAGGTGTTACAATGAAGCCGTGTGCCCGTTATTTGGGGGTAGGTATACGAGTTAAGAGGACGCGTGCGCGTTATTCGCGTCTGTTGCACGTGGAGGCCGAATGAGCTTTCGCAGAAACGGTCGGAGCTTGCAGTCGAGCGTGACTCGGCATGCGGAGCGTTGCTAGTTTGCAATATTTTTTTCATATTTTTTCGCCTCTCCCCGGCGAATGACGCAGTCTCTCCTAAATCGAGGTAAAGTAAGCGGTTGGTCCTTATCCGTCAGCGAGATGAGTTGTAAACTTTTACGGAACCGCGAATTAGTTAATTGCTGCAAGGTGCTGACCAAATTGTTACTCCGATAATTGATGAGATTTTCATATTGCTGAAGCGGTTCGCAGAGCTCTCTGTTTGGAAACAAGTGTAAACTTTTGGAGGTGAAAGGAAAGTAAAAAAAGAAAGAGAAAAAGAAAAAACCAAATGAAAATGCCGAAGCAGGTGTATCTGGCAAGCTATTCAAGTTTGGAATTAGAACGGAGTTAAAATTGGAGAGAAAATGATTTCGCTCCGAGTGCAGTAGCCAGTGTTGTTACCTGCTTGTCGTAACATTGTATAAATCGGCTACAGAGCGGTGTACCTACCATTTGTACAGTATCAAGTAAGTCGGAGCGTTCGATCGGCCCGCAAAGAAGCAAACCGTGATAATCATGAGCAAGTCGTCGGAAGAAGCCGGTGCCAACGGACCTCCGCAGGACGGATCGGGGGAAAACGGTGGCCAGAAAGACGCGAACGGTATTTATGAAAACCGTGCGGGGACGAAGAAGATAGTTCGCGTGGTCACGGTAATGGCCTACGTATTTTCCGTGAGTTTTACCGCGATTCTTTTGAGTGCCTATTACGTGTTCATCTGGGAGCCACCGAACCCGAAAATGATACAGCGAAGCCGACTGGTCAGCGATTCTCACATCTATCTGACCCATTATTTGCCAGATTCGCGAGAGAACTCTTCGGAGGGGGAGCCGCTGGCGGCCACAAAAATCGACGATGATCTGGGGGAGAAGTTGAATCTCTTCGAGAGAATAACTTTGCGGAAAGGACGTCAGATGCGATCCGACGACGGTTCGCAAAGGAGGCCCAATTTCAACGATAGAGACAACTTCGTAGGATTAAAATATTCCACCACCCCCCTCGCCGACCTACGAGGCGACGTATCGTTATCCTCCGTTTATCTCGCGACGACTGCTTCGCCGGCGGGTGATTTGTCTTTGCTGGAAACCAGCGGAACATCGTCAAGAAAAACGGAGCCAGGCGAGAATTCATCGCCAACCGAATTCGACGCACCCAATCGAGCTACGTCCGTAAAAGTCCGTGTAACGACGGCCTATTCTCGAGCATCCGTTTACGCGAAGCCAACTCCCGGAGACTCGGGCGTGCCCCGCGACGAGCTCGAGGACGATGTGGAAGAAGGGAAGAAATCCAGCAATCTTCGCCGAATTGCAAATGAGACGGCACGGGAATCCGGCGGTGAGGGCAAAAGCAACATACCTGAGCGGTTACCCGGAATCACGTTCTTCGCCACGGATGAAACCAACCTCTCGACGCCCCGACCAGACGCTTCGTCGAAACCATCCGCACCATCGGCGGTGGATCTGAGAGGAATCATTTATGCGGGATTACGTTCGAAAGTTGGAAACTATTCTCATTTCGAAGTCCGACCCGGCGGTACGGTGAAGGGTAACGGAGGTAAGGGGTTTGACGGTCATTTGTGAGAGGGACCGCGGATGTTACGTAGACCCCGGTCGTTGTCGGTGGTGGACGCGACGGGTGGTTCAAACCGCTTGTACGATACGCGCGAGGGGGAAATAACTCGAGATATGAGTGACGCAACAATTTCTTGACTTGAATTAATTTGAATTAATTCATCTAATGCAACATAATTTTCTTTATTTCAAATCAATTTTTTTTTTTATTCGGGCAAATTTCTCTAATTCAACTTAAGCCATTTGAATTGACTTTATGAATTTCAATTTTTTTTCCCGAGTATTATCACTAATTCATTCTAACTCGGGTGAGTTTCAAAAAAATTTCACTCTATTCCATTTTATTTTGTTAATTAAAATTCATTATTTTCAATTCAACTCAATTTTTCAATTAGAATACATTTTTTTTTTCTCTCTATAAACATACAATTCCGGCACGAATCCAAACTAATTCAAATCAACTTGACTTAACATCTCAAAACTTGGTTATTTCTCACTTAATTCTCAGCAATTTAGTTATTTTGCACTGATTCAGTTGTTCTCGGTAATTCGAGTGAATTGCAATTAATTCGCAAATCTATCGACGCATCAGTTCAGTGAGTTATTTCCCCCGCGGATACACGTCGGTATTACGTCACTCGGAATATTGTATTGTACGGTTATATATATTCCAGTGACAGCTCCTTCGACTGTCTCGATAATACGTACGTCGTAGACAAGACGGATTCCCCGTAAAAGTTGCTCATACATGACGTAACTATCCCTGGATCGCGTTCATCGCTTGATTTAAGAAAAAAAAAATTCCCGTATAGTTTCTTTCAAAGTCCCCGCTCAGTCGCATTTACATAACTCCCGCGCAAATCGACATTTCCAATCGGGTTGCGTTTTCGTTGCACAGTTGCACCAATAAATTTGCATGCATGTAGGTACGTACGGTTATGACTGACTGTACACGTATATTGAATAAATAAAATTGCAAAAAACGTACGAGACGGCGATTGTCCCGATATTTTACTGTTAAAATTTTATCCTGTATATCATTTTGTAAAATTCTTTACAAAATTGTATTTCAATCACACCTGCCAAATTCTCATTTCGCTCGCTACATTGACGATTTCGAACGAAGCTACGCGGGAATTAAGGAAGTGCGTTATCGCGGATGCCAATCCGTTTACCGAGAGAATGATCCCGATCATTGTCCTCAATAAAATGTCCGCATCCACCCAAAGTATCACGGTAATACGATAAAAACACACAAGCGAGTGCCGGAGGGCGGTGGTAATTAAAGCCTTACAAATAAGCGAAATACTCGGGTCAAGGAGGGGTCAAGGAGGGGTGGGTTGGAAGGTGGCGGTCGGATTATCCGTGGTACCCGACATAATATGCGATGCGGAGTCGTAGAGGAAAGTCGGCCCTAGGAGGGCTTCGCGTTTCGTTACATCACCCCACATTTCCCCCAACAAAACAGTTTGTTAGTTTTTTTTTTCTCTCTCTTTTTCCATTTTACTAATTTTTTTTTACCTCGAGATTCTCTCCCCAGCAGGGAATCGATATAGGTACATAACTAAGGAAATTTTCGTCCGATTTACGCACACGGTAAATAATTTCAGCGATATGGTGTACACGTAGAAATCAATCGTATAATGCCGCCCTTCACCGCGCGTTGATGCCTTCGGCGTCTAACGTCGTCTGCATGTTATATATAGGTATATGCATATGTATACGACGCGGGTCTTATAGATTGAGGGCGTAGTAGATACATACACACACACACACACACACATATATATATATATATATATATATATATATATATATATATATATATATACACACACACATATTATCGAGGATGTTTGTCTACGCGGAGATCGAAGCCATCCGGCACTCTTAAAACAAAGGTGCGCCTCTATACCTATTACATACATTATATATTTCATGCTTGAGGAATTCGTAAAAATCTCGAAAGGAGACGTGCGTAGATATACCCTGCGTACGGTATACATGATACAACTTGTGTACGTACATGACGCGAAGAATCCACTGTGAAAAATTGAAAACTGTCAAAATGTTTATTCGTCGGTCATAAGTTCGATAACGGTGTATAAATAATAAATAAGGCATCGACGGTGCGGGAATGGAAATAAAGTTTATGACGTTATCGCTACTCGTACCTCGATTACGCGGTAAAACGACAGGGCGGGACTGTTACGGTACAGCAGTGTCGACGGACGGCGGAGGATTAGTGAAATTACACGCGACGGACACCATGAGGTGACCCGTGGCGTTAAAACATCTTGGCAGGCCGTACACGCACACCTACAATAGTCGCATCTTGGCCGTTCATCGATCTGCCCGAGCTTCGGGTTTGAATCGTATACGGAAAAGGCGGCGTGATCTCTTTCCACGAGTACTGTTCGAGCGAGAAAAACGGTGCGTGGGCGGGCCTTAATTAATTCGTAGCACGTACGATGACGGGGAGAACGCGTCTTCGAGCTCCAGAAACGAATCTGTTCGTTTTGGGATCCTTCCGTCCTAGCAAACATCAAGCGCCGATTATAGATAGTAGTTTGAGTGACTAACGTTGGATCGTCGCAACATCTGCGACAACTCTTTTCGGGCTTGCGGAATTCCTCATCGAGGCTTGCGCAGTACGCGGAGGTTGTAGCTTCCCAAGCTTTGGAGCGCATTCGGAAGGTTGTGGGTGTGCCTCAACGTGGTGAGTTCTCTACGAGCGGGCTACGAACACGCCGTTTGGTAAACACGCGGCTCTAAATAACCCTCAGGGGTTCAAAGCTGCGCGAACCTCCGCCGCCTAGACCCGTTACTCAAATCTACGTCTCGTTGGTTTACCGAAAACTCGGCACCTCGGTGGTTTAAAACTCGCATCGCCTCCCTCGTCGTCGTTTTTGCGGAAGGTCGTAAACGGACTACTCGCGGCTGTCAAAATATTTCTTGGAAACTTGAAAGAAAAAAAAAGGGCAAAGACCTCGGCTGAACAACCGTGCCTGTACACAACGAGCACGGCAAACTTATCAACGAGATGTAATATACCGCAAAGTGAGAACGTTGCATTTGGCGCAGGGTAACCTCGAGGGTAACGTACTCCGTTTATCGTTAGATAATCAATCGTAACCTTCCAAACATCGGTCTACGGTTAATTTGGTGAACTTGATTTTTCCTCGCTCCTTTTTCCAATC
Source organism: Neodiprion lecontei (assembly GCF_021901455.1). NCBI lineage: Eukaryota > Metazoa > Arthropoda > Insecta > Hymenoptera > Diprionidae > Neodiprion > Neodiprion lecontei. The sequence goes on from NC_060266.1 coordinate 556,781, forward strand.
ATCGTCGTCGTTATTGTTATTAATAACATAACACTGATAAGCGGGTGCTACGATAACTTTCGACTAGATTGGAAGGCCACGTACAAACAGAGCCCTGGAACGGGCCAAATTTCTCCGCATAGCGAGTGTCCAGAGCGCACGATCTGCGCGGCGCATCTGAGCAGGAGGCTTGCCAATAACGCGAGGGGAATCATTGCTCGTGGCGGGTTTTCGATTTCCAACCAGCGACAAGAACTATAATTGAAGGAAAATCATGAAAATTCATAAAAATTCCGATAAAAAAAAAATCATCAAGGTAGCGGTATAATATATAAGGAAAAGGAAGCAAAGTTGTTACGTCGACGTAGAGAAAATAGGCGGGGAAGAGATGCAGCTGTCAAGAAAGATGAGCGCCCAGAATATGATGGCTAGTATAAGTCGTACTTTGCGTACAAGGAGAGATAGCAAATCGGCCGCCGCTAACGAGGTGAAATTTGCCGGGGAGGAGAGCAAGGACAAACTTTACGAGCCTAAGCACAGGCAGAAGCTAGTGCGGGTCTTGACGGTCGTTGCCTACGTTATTTCTGTTAGCCTAGCTGCGATTATTTTGTCCCTTTACTACATGTTCATCTGGAAACCGGAAGACCGTCCTTTAAACGCTACGCTCAAAGCAGAAAGGTCGAACGCTACGAGTAGCAGAGCCGGGTGCCCGAATTATACGAGCAGCCCGCCGCCCGGTGCGGGGCCGGTTCCCACCACTCGGCATCCCGGATCGACTCCTTACCACGGTAATTAACGACGAAGCCGCTCCAACTTCCAAGGGGGAATTTCTATCGCAGGGACAAATAACTAACAAGGGGATCGGATCGTTGGTATTTTTGTTAAAATGTGCCCATCCCTTGGTTAATTTGAAATATTTTTCAACACAAATTTGTATGAAACGAGTTTAATGTAAACTTGGTAAAATACCAACAGACCGATCCCTTTATTAATCATTTATACTTTTCCTTTTCCCCTTAAAACCTCTAATAAGATCTAGACACACGACGCGCGTTCAACCCTCTTGGCACGCTTGCAATAACGTAAAAATTTTCAATGTTTTTCGCAGACGCGATTGGAGACGAGAGAAGGGGGACGGAGGCGGCGACACCGGGCATGCCGTCAGTGTCCAACTTGGACGAGAATTTCTACGATGAGATTTTGGAAGAGCGCGAGGATCGGCCAGCGTTGAAGAAGGACGGAGACGATGCGTCGACCACCCTCTCCAAGGATCAGCCATTTTATGCAGGGAGAAACGCGAGGGATCGCATCCTTAAGCGGAAATGAGTGATACGGCGACAAGGACCTCGTGAATTCAGTTATGGGCAATTATATTATTCGTCTTCGTGCGATGACCGACGCAATTATACACGCGTGTAGGTACACACACGCGTACATGTACATGCGTGTGCACGTGTGCGGCAATTCGAACCGAACAAGAGGCATGCCGGATTCGTTGTCTTGCGTAACATATTTTTAGAATTCAAATCTCATAGAGTTGTAAGTCTGGAATTGTCACAGCGATAGTCCTTCCATATTGTCATATTACTCATATTATGTGTAACATTTCACGATTATAATCCACAGGTATATTCGTATTTATTCACAGATATCTATGAATATACGCACTGATGGATTTGAAAAAGTTTGCACGTTGATGAATACAGTTTATTTATAGATGTTATTATTCTACGGTGTGATAATATTAATACATCTCTACTAATGTTATACAGAGGTAAAATTGTTTGTGTGTATGCAGGGGGTAATCTCTGGAACTACCGAACCGATATTGACAACCCTTTCGCCAATAAAAAGCTAAATTATCCCTGAGCAACATAAGCTGTAATTCATTTTGATAAAAATATGCGTACTTAGTTTGAATTCCCAATATTTGTAAATCAAGTCGGATGGAAAAGCGCTGCTTGACTGCTTTATCTGCGTCCGCTAAACAAATGGTTGGATATACGGGAAAATAATGTATGTTTAACTTATCGTTTGATTTGACTAACCGTGCGAAGCCGGAACGGATCGGTTGGTATCGTATATACATACCGTAAGTATATACACGCGACTTATTGTATTTCCAATCGAAAGTACCAAAGCAACGGCAACGATTTTCGAAACGGTGTTTACATGACTGGAGTGTTGATCGAGTTGACCTAGCGAGAAAACAAAAAAAAAAAAAAAAGAATGAAAAAAAAAAGAGCCCAATCAGGAACACAGCGAGATAAAAGGCAATGGAACACTGGCCAGTTAAGGACAAAATGATCACGTGATATGAATCCTGTGTAGGATAGTGGGAAGATTGAAGTTCGCTGCTACGGATATTCTGAGTTTTTGCACACACCGTTACGTGGAGAAAGACCAACAATATCTAATAGCCGGGCCTGTTCTGCTCGTAGCTGAGGAAAAAGAAGGATTCGTTGGAACACTCTTTCGGTTGTACAATCTGCAAGAATATTTTTTTAATCGTGTGCAGTTATCGTCAAAATGGACCCGAGGTGTGTAGTCGGTACCCAGATATTTGTTTGTTGAAAATATATTTTATAGTCAGTCTAGAATAGAATTGTAATGTAAACGTTGGTACGAAGAGTGCCAGGCTTGAATAATCTTAACGGTTGCCTCATGTGTGCATTAAATTGTAAAATATCGGAATAATCGCGATAAGTGAATCGTTTCTTTGTTACAGTCAGCCAGGGCCCATCCACATACTCAATCTTCCGCAGGAAGTACTCGTGAACATTTTTCTCTGTTTTAATGCCAGAGAACGTCTAGAAGTCGCGAGGACTTGCACAGTATTTAGACATATTATACACCGTGATCCGGACGTATTGAGGTCAGTCTACTGTAGTGTGCCTGTGACAAAATTAATTATTTGCGTTCGCAGTACCTCGTTTGTTCGTTTCTAAGAAAAAAGTAGTTACAACAAGATTCAGTAGGTACCTACTGCCGCATCTGGTGATAGAGGACCGGAATGGTGCTGAAACGTTTTCACAAGTTGGGAGAGTTGGCAGAGTTTGTGCGATTCTGATTATGTTTCTTATTTTTTTTAAATATTTAAATTTTTTTTTTTTTTTATGTGAAACCATTCACCTTTTACAACGCATGACCAAAACTTTGTGCAGTGATGGATCTCGTCCATTTTTCCCCATCCTAATTTCGACTCGAATTTCAATGTATACAGGAATTTGGATTTTACCCCAAATGGATGGGTGACACAATTAAAAGAAATCAAGACATATTTTGTCAGTGAATACAGGATGCCGCATATCCGTAAAGTGAATATAAGTAACGCAACGTGCATGAAGCCGGGAAGGATGTTGAACAGGACGGTTGGCAGGGCATTGAATCTTGTCGATGTTAATATACACGGAATTATATTCGAGAATGTTGGAATTTTGGCATCTTTTCTTGCGCCCCTGCTACAACTTAGAAGGCTGGTTGTGGATTGGCCCGAGCCGGATGAAGATGTTTACAGGACCATTGATGTTATAGGAGGACCGTTAGGCAGGCTCAATTATTTAGGAGTAAGATTGAGCGTTTATAACACGAATTTACTTCCTGCTGTGCGATGCAGCTGTAGTGAGCTAGTGGAGTTCCGTATAGTCGAACTGACACGACAGGAGCGTGACGACATACTAGATATTCCGTGGGCTGAGGAGCGCCCAAATAGACTGCAGAAGCTTAGAATTGTTCAAGCTCAGGGATGGAAAGCGTGTACCACAATGAAGAGTAATATTTTTCATATGATTCCGGATTTACATCAGTGGACAGATTTTCAAGCGATTGGTAGTGCTGTTGCATTCAAAGGATTCTATCTTGGTATGTTTTCATAAACATTATTTTTTTATTTTTATAACAATCAGTCTGAAGAAAAGGACTGTCATTGTCGCTTTTAGTGACCCCTTCCATGTCCAAATATTGATATATAATTTGACATTCACGGGAATGTTCTGATGATTCACAGTTTTTGCAAATAAGGCTTTTGTCAATCGAAGACTTTCAAATTTTACAATTTGTGTACTGGAAATTTTCAAGCAGGACGTGAATTTTTTACGATACATCAAATGTCACTCACAGACGCTACGTGCTGACTGGTGCTGACTCTAAAAAGATGATTGCATCTGGTTGGAAAGAAAGGAAGCATAATTCTTGAAATATCACAATCGACTCGCGAACATAAGTTTCAACTTGTGATTTCAGAAAAAAATGTCGAAATTTGTCCTGTACTAGTAAGAACGCGAATACCACACGAGGCTCCGTATCACCATTTTCCTGATGTTATTCCGATTGTATGGTCTGTGCTTTCGGAATCCTTGTTGGAACAAGTGATAAGAATGAACCACGAAGACGTGCCGTTGGAATTCTGTTGTTTACGAAGAACAGGCTTAGGTGCATCAGCAAACGCCAGTAACTGGCCATTCATATTGAACATTAAAGAGGCAAAGGTAGAATCGTATGACGGGACATTACGTGGATGTGCACCATAGGAACCACTCTGACAATCGACGTGTGTACGCATACCCCGGATTGCCTGTAATTAGGAGTCCTTATGTTGCGCATTCACGCAATGTCCCGGTACGTTAATAGTCGTAGTATTTATTCCCCGCTCAACAGTGATGTTTAATTTTTTTTTTTTTTTTTTTTACCTGAATAGCGGGATGAGAGTAGCCTATTATTCACTCTCAACTGTTCTCCCCCAATCTGCGGGAAATATGAGATCATAACAATTTTTCAGTTTTCTCTGCTTTTCTTCATCTCTCTTAATCTCCAACTTTATTCCCTTGTTACGTAACGTACAATTAGATACTTTAAAGACAAGCGAAAAATAAGTTACCAATTAAATCGAGTTACAACGTTAATTAATGTCATCGATGTTTCAGCGGCTGCTGAAAGATCCCGAGTATCCGATAACTTTTTTGTACTTGGACCATCAGATTGATCCGTATTGCGATGCGCATTTAGTGGTATCGGCATTCCCAAGCTTGACAGATCTTATTTTAATTCGAATGATAACAGCAAACGGTAAAATGGAATTTCATATTCATGAACCACGTACATGTGTTTGTGCTAACTGGATTTCCGCAATCGACGTTAAATCGCGGAGTTAGATCATCAATTCATCCAAGTAGCGATGATACATGTATATATTAAAACTCATTATGCTTGCAGAGATTAGAGAAGCAGAGCACAGAAGTAGGCTACCCTTGAGAAGATCTCTCATCAGGCGAGTTCCTGGCGTACCTTTCGGGTTTGTGGATGACCCGATGGGCAACACGGATGGTTCTTTTAAACTTCTAGTGGAAAACACTCCGCTACTTCGGGATTTAACGATTTATTATTCGAGAGTGTGAGAACCAATCTCCGATACCTTACGCGTGTCTAATACGGATTACGAATCGAACAATATTTACATTATTTCAGCCCCGAAGAGCCGGACCCCGACTTTTGGGACTTGAGTGCTCTGAACTACATTCCAGAATGGCGGCATCTCACAGCCTTACGTTTGGCCTTCGTACCCACCATAGATGGAATAATTTTTCTCAGTATCGGAAGACAATGTCCAAACCTGGAGATAGTAGTGTTAGTCGGTCTGGCACAAGCGAGCAACACCACAACCTACGTAACAAATCTTTCGATAATGCTAAGGCAGTGTAGTAAAATAAAGCAATTCTCACTCGAAGAAGAGGACGTAACCGAAGCGATGTACCCGGTTATGCCGGGTGAAGAACCTGATTCGTTTCAATCGCTTGAATTGTTCGACGCTCTTGCCTGCAATGTAAAGCTCGAAATGGTTCATGTATCGCTTTACGAAAGAGGAATAGAACTCTTCGATTTGGTCGTAGCGATGGAAAACCTATTGAAGGTTTGCACGAGGTTGAATATATTAAAGTATCTCAACGTTTATATAGGAAATAATCCATCCGATGCGAATTACGTGATCAATGAGTTATGCAGGTAAAAATAATAAGTTTGTCATTGTTTTTGTATCGTAGAATTATTGCTTCGTTTTTTTTAAATTTCATATCTTCGCTCGGTTTATCGGCGGATAAATATATATTTTTGTTTGTCGCAGAATAAGGAATGAAGTCAGGCGTCCGGAATTGCAGTTCGCAATAAATTATGGAGTTTGTTATGCGCGCCCAGACGCTGAACCTATCGTTGAACCAAGACTTCCGGACATTATTTTTGAAGAGTGCCCACGTATACTTACTAAATCTTGAAGATCACGTGTGGGGAAATCCCTAATTTATAACTAACTAATTTATTCCTTCAAAAATATACCACACACAATATATATTATATAATGTACTATAAGTATAATACTGTTTGTCTTATATTTTGTTCACAAACCCATAGGTATGTTCGATAAATTTTATTTTTAATCAATAAACATAATACTGCTGTTTCAGGTATTACCTAGATACATAATTTTCGGTACAATATTGCAAAATCGCAGGATTTCTAAAGATTTCGCATACTAAATAATTTCTCCTGATTGCTCTATACACATATCACTTGCCATTTTCTTACGCACGTGCTTTGAGCCCGCGCCACGTTTTTTTTTTTTATCCGCTACGTGAACCGATCGACTCCTTTTAGCAATTGGAAAGATCAAGACTCTCATTTTTCAATAAACACTGGAATGTAAAAAAATGTGGCTAAACCGGCACCGCAAATAATTCGAAGACCTAACAATAAGTCATCAAATCCCCTTTCTTCAGTCTAACAGGAGTATTATTATTTTCAGTGAATTTCTGGAATCAGATTAATCATTTATTTACTTTCGTTGGAGATTTCGGTTCAAATCTGGTGCTCGTCGACGTAAGCTAAAAATCAGTCACCCAGCTTTTTCATCGGATTTTATCGCCAACTGTGGAACGTTTATTACCAAATGTATACGTACTACATACATAATATGATTTTACAAATGCAGCAGGGACAATTTCGATACCGGACAAATACTTTTTCACTCGTCGTCAGTCGCCGGTCATAAACATGTGGACGTCTTGCCCCGAACTAATCATTTTCGTCGTCCTTTCGGTGCCGACGATACCTGCGAGCTTCAACGCGTCGTATTTCGAGTATACCAACGTTACGGTCATGTTGCTGTCCGAGCCTGCGTTCGGATTCTGATTCGCTTTCTGCATTAGGTTGCAAATTTCGCTGTAAAAGTGAGGGAACGTCGGCGGTGCGAAGAATATGAGGTGCCTTATACCCTTGAGGCGTATCCTACGGAAGAAATGGAATCGCTCGGAGTAAATGAGGAAATGCGCGTCGCTGTGGTAAAACATGTCCCTCGCCCTGGCCACCTTTGCATCCTTCGAATACTCGCAGATCTGAACGAAGCTGAGCTCCTCTTTCTTGAAGTAGTTGCGAACTTTCACGAAGTCAAAATAGGACGGCACGTAGATAACGGTGTGATTCATTATGCTGTCCTTGTACTGGGGGAGAATCTTCGAGACGAAGAAAGTGAACCTGGCCTCTATGTCGTGGCCGTGGTCTCGGGAATCGAACCTGTGAAACACCTGGGGCACTTGAATCACCGTTTGGCAAACGGTCCCGGAAGTCACCGGGTTCACGACCCTCGCTTTTCCCGCGTAGTTGAAGCACCGCTTGTTGAATATCGCGTGTATCTCGGGTAACGGAACGCCGGAGAATATCAGCGTCTGCCGATAGAACTTGGACCAGCCGTTCACCACCCAGCTGCGAACGCGAGAGAAATCCGTCCCGTGGGATTCCTTTGGCTGCAGATGTGCGTGGTCGAGGACGTGCAGCAGGTGGTCCCAATTCTGCATCGCGAACACCTCCGTCTGGTCCATCACGAGCAACTCCACGGAAGCAAGGAAATCGTAATCTCTGTCGGGTTCGCCCTCGGCGCCGACGAGCATTCGGAGTCCCAGGACGGACGAAATGATTATGTCGGACGAGTAAAAGTCCGAATAGAGTTTCAACGTTTTCTTCGTCACGGATATGCCGATTTTAAAGGTATCGTCGACGTTTCCTTCGAACGTTTGCTCGTAATCTTCGGGCTTGGGATTTTTCCTCGGCATAGCGAGTTCGTTGCCACTGAAATCCTCCATGAATCGAAGTTTGTTCACCACGGACCCACCCTTGTCTTCCCCGATTAAAATCGCGATCAGTAGCCGAACGATTTTTAAACACGAGTGCCTGAAAGGGACTATTATAAGAACCTTCGGCCTGACCAAACCCTGATCCCGATATTCATCCGGTGTATCCGCTATCCCTGACTTCTTGGCTTTTGTCAGTTTCGCATTGTGATGCAAGACCTTGGTTCTGGTTTTTAAAACGTGATTAACCGCGTGCAAGCAATAAAGAAATCTAATTTGTTCGCCATTGGCGAAATTTCGCTCGTTGTAGCACAGATCTTGATAATTGTTAATTATGGTGAACAATTCTTTTTGCAACGGGGTTAAGGGACTAGGCTTAGACGCCAGACTGTCTTTAATATTATCGTAGTTTGCCTTGGAGATATTGCCTTGAATTTGTGACTTGATGAATAACTTGTCCCAGTCAACGTCGTCTATGACTTGCGGAACAGCTCCGTGTCTGGCAAATTGCTTGTCTTCCAATATCGAGACCTTGGGTCGTTTTCTAACAGGCTTAGAAAACTCATCCTCAACCTCTGGGATTTGAAACACAACGGTTCCGAGAGCGGGCCACTTCGATCTACTGGTGGCAGCCTTCTGAGGAGTTAGGGAAACGGATTTGTACAAGTCGTCGTCCAAATCGTTGAGCAGATGAATTGAAAACGGATCTCTGAGCTTCCCAGCATCTTCGCGCGCAGTCTCTTGATCCTCTTCCTCTTCCTCCCTCAAATTTATCTCGACATGTTCAGCGTCGCTAGCCTCGGAAGTGACGTGATCTACGCCCGAGTTTTTCGTCTTGAAAAGATTTTCTTCTTCGACGGAAGATTTCACCTCGGCTTCGTCGTCAGGCTCGGATTCAGACTCTGACTCACAATCGGAGTCAATGACAGGTTGCCTCTTAGTTTCAGCACCACCGATAGCTGAAAGCAACATTTTTAACGGATCCTCTCGTTCCTCTTCCGAACTCTCAGCCTCAAGTTCCAACTGTTTGCTCCTCTCCGCCTCTAATTTTCGCCTCCTATTTTCAATCTCTTCGTTCTTGGCATCACGTTCCTTGACATACGAGGCTTCCCTGATATTGAATTTACATTTTTTCACCTTAGGCTTATGCTCGAAACGTTTATCAAATTTTCGTCGATTCCCTCCGCGAGTCGGTTTTTTCCCACGAACCATTGTCAACCGTCCCACTTTCAATATCGCCAGCAATAATTCAATTCAAATGAACACGGCCTATCGACAACCAAAAACTGAACGCTTGCATTGGCAAGCACATGGTTTTCAGGTTAGGTTCCGTTGAGACAGCAGCACTGCGAACGAGGCGGCGGAGAAGGTTGGCACCAATGGATACCAAACATAGCAGACGACAAAGAGCGGGGAGCGTCGCCTTATTTGAAAACGAAATTGACACAGCGTATACGTTGCGGCATCTCCTCGAATGCACAGCGATCTCCGCGAAGCGAGGAAAGATTCGAGAATTTCACGGAGAATGATCCTTGTAAAAGTTATTGACGGAGCTGGTCTTGTCGATTGATGAATCGGACGAAACAGTTTTTTCCGAGCAGCTGCGATATTCCTGTCGACTAGGATGCGGCCAGAAGGAGGTGGTCGGTCATTACGAAACGGGCGAGTGGTACGATCAGTATCGTTCGAGCGACAGCGGCTGCTCGTTGACGCGACGAGGGACGGTTAAACGGTCGTCAACATGTGTGACAGGAAGAAGGAAGGAGCGATTAAATCAATTAGTAATTCAACCATCTGTTGAGAAAATATCCGGTTGCAGAGCGATATTATGTAGGATTGCCCGGTGTTGGCAGAGTGTCGGTCGGCTGGGGTGTGCGCGCGCACCAACAACACTGGAGCGAGCCGCGACGATCAGCTCGCAGACAATTTCGCTGCGGGTTCGGATCTTGTACTCGGGACTCGGCGATTCCGCGATATTGCATGGTGGTGGTGGTGATGGTGATGGTGGTGGTGGTGGTGTTGTTAAGAAAACAGTAACCACACTCTCGTCGTCGTTCGATCGAAGAGCCGGGATTGGTATAATCGCGGATCAATCGACGGTTAACTAAAATAGGAAAGGAAACACCCATTTCCTCGATTCTCATGAACTCCACCGTCGTTTCTCTAGTGGTAAGATGGCGGTGCAGCTCGATGGAGGGGGGAAGGACGACTTGAAAACACAATTTGTCACGCGAGAAGGAACGTACAAACTGATGACCCTCTCGGAGTACTCCCGACCTAACAGGGTGGGCTACACCAACAGCCAGGGCAGCGCCTCGGTCAGGGTGTCCTTCGTCACATTGCCCGATCCAGCCGATCCCACGGGAGCCCAGGGCCTCGGCGACCGCATGTGCTTCAACTTTGGCAAAGAATTATACGTATACGTTTACCGTGGCGTCAAGAAGGTACCTCCTCTTCTGCCACCTCGTTAAACCTGCCCTATTATCCCTGCGACTCTTTCGGCGCTAACTTAACGATACATAACCTCAAACAGCCCCCCTCCCCCCTCCGCCTCGTCGTTCCGACTCCATCTTCGCAACCACCACCACCACAACTCTCCAACCTCGTCATATTCTTCGCATTTCTACTTCACTTCGACTTTATCTATGTTACATTTACATTTACGTTCACTTTTAGTTCATCCTATGCTTTGTTGGCCTGTGTTATGCTGGTGAAAAAATTGATCAATGATAACACTAATAGAAACATGCAAACTTTTGTCAGGTTTCCTAATCTTGGCACACAGCTACGATTGCTTGGTTCTGAAATACAAATTCATTTTATAAGAGCTTAGGAACCGTTTTCTGAATAATTCTCATTCAAAATCTATCTCAAAGTATAATAGCAACTGTTTCAGGCTGTGGATCTCAACAAACCTGTTGACAAAAAGCTCTACAAAGGAACAAATCCAACCTGCCATAACTTCAACCAAACTACAGCCACTGCAGACAGCGCGCCACTGCTCGTCGGATTTTCCACAGGACAGATTCAGCTCATAGATCCAATTAAAAAGGAGCTTAGCAAACTTTACAATGAAGAGGTATGCATAACAGATCAATTCAAATCAAAAGCAAAAATCCATCCTATCCTGATGAGCAATATTCATTTCAATAACTGGGCAGCCAAAGCTAGGCACATTCTACGAGTAAAGGCTAGCTAAGGGCTCTTTGTCAGGCTTATTGCTGATTGCTGAATGACTGAGATACAGCACCGTTATTTTGCCGGCACGTGATAACCAGGCAATTAGCAACAGACACGTAATATGCTATCTGTCGCGACAAGTGAGAGTTTTTTTTGCTTTATTATCTGCCACAGATGGCTCCGCGTAACCCTACATCATTCAAGGTTGGCAGTACTGTTGTAACGCAACTATAACTTGATGAAATAATTAAACAGGCATTACATACTGTGTTATGCAATACTCCGCTTATCTCTCCGATCACTGACAATGCGCCAAGATACTAAGATCTCTGCGTATATTAAAGCTGTAATCTATTCGTATTTATTAGCTATGTTGTTATTCTCTACCAGTTGTAAAACCCTTTGACGAATAGATATGGCAAGGACTCGAGTTATTTAATTTACTGGGAAGATGTTGACATTAGTTGAAAGATAAACGCGACAAAGAATAATCAGCAACTGATGTTTGTAATTTCAGAGGCTAATCGACAAGAGTAAAGTGACCTGCATCAAATGGGTTCCGGGATCGAGCAATCTATTCCTGGTTTCGCATAGCTCTGGCCAACTGTACCTGTACAACGAAGAGCTGCTTTGTGGAACGACACCGCCTCATTATCAGCCGTTCAAATCAGGGGATGGCTATGCGATTCACACATGCAAAACAAAGTCCACAAGAAACCCCCTGTACCGATGGGTGATCGGCGCTGAGGGATGCTGTATAAATGAATTTGCATTCAGTCCCTGTGGCTCTAATTTGGCTGTGGTATCCCAGGATGGCTTCCTACGAGTTTTTCACTACGATACGATGGAACTAGTGGGATCGGCGAGGAGCTACTTTGGAGGATTCTTGTGCGTCTGTTGGTCACCGGATGGACGATACGTCGTAGTAGGAGGAGAAGATGATCTGGTGACGATATGGAGCTTCAATGAGAAAAGAGTCGTGGCCAGGGGCCAGGGTCATCACAGTTGGGTCAGTGTGGTCGCGTTCGATCCCTACACAACGTCCTACGGGGATCACGATCCAGATTTCAGTGGTTCCGACGACGAATCCATGCCTCACACTAATCACAATAATCACTTTCATGAGAAGCCCAACAGATTGTCGACAGTCTCCCAAGGTATTCATTCCAATAGAAATTCGTGCGGGTCGGAGCTAAGGGTGTCCGGAGGAACCTGCTACAGGCTGGGAAGTGTCTCCCAGGACACTCAACTCTGTCTATGGGATATAACCGAAGACGTTCTTCGGCCGCCAGTCAGTGCCAAGCAAAGGACGTCGACCGCAGGTTCGGGGACATTTTCGTCATCGGGAACATTTACAAGCGGGAATGGAGCAACGTCCAATCATAATTCCAACAATGCCAAGCATAACAATTTGAATAATATAGGTTTTAAAGAGAGCGCGAGTGGTAACAATGAAAGTAGTAATAATAGTATTAGCACCAATGCGGCAGTGTCTACCGTGAATTCATTGACTCAAAGGCTGGCGGGCTTGGGTTTCGGGGAGAGGAAAGGTGACAATCACAAAAGAAACTTTAGCCTAACGATGAGAGGAAGTGGAACGAGCAACAACGCGATACAAAATAATAGTGGGGAGAAATCTGGTAGTAACTCAAATTCTAGTAATTCAAACAGTGTTGGCGGGGGTCTAGGTACGAATAAAAAGTCCGGCGGTACGATGGACGATCCTATGAGATTGATAGGGACCGCCTGGTGTCCACGTTTCGACGAGTGCCCTGTTCTAGAACCATTGGTGTGCAAGAAACTGGCCCACGAGAGGCTGACTGAATTAGTGTTTAGAGAAGATTGTTTCGTGACAGCATGTCAGGACGGGTATGTCTACACGTGGGCGAGACCTGGCCACATGGTAGGTCCTCTGACGATAAGCAGCACCCTCCACAGGCCCCATCACCACACCAATCCTCATACCAACGCCAATTCTAATCGACCAAATGATCTCTGATGTAACCCATCTTTTATTGTTATTAAAACTCTATCGAATCGAGTTTATTAACTAATTATTAATCAATTAATTTGTATATACTAGAGATAGCTCAGGTCCGTAACTATATTGTTGGACAAATAATCAAAGGCCTGTAACTATTTTATCGAAGCCCTTGAAATTTATCTGATAACGACAAGCAGTAACTAACGTGACGGTCGTTGATGAAAATAAAAGGAACTAGAAGAATGTTACAGAACTTTCAACTATACTTTAATTCACTCCATACTGTATATGAATACAAATATTTACGAAGGAGCACGGATTGCGTGTGATACTGTCTCGTTTGGACGTCAATTGAAACATACTCGAAATTATCTGTTTTAGTCAGGCAGCGCGAGAGTTAGAGTCTGAGTATTAGAAAATCTCGACTACATGTTTTAATTTTGGTTGCAAAATTTGAGCTCTATTCTTGAACTAAGTAAAATTCACTTGACTAAACATCCAGTTTTCGTCTGAACGCAGTATTATCCCGACGCCCCTATCCTAATCAATGCGTTGAATTGAATATGTCAAAAAAAGAAGAGAAATGAGGAAGGAGGAAAATTGAAATCACGTTAAAAGAAGTCTAAATTATAGATTATATTTATGTCCGGTTTGCATCTCTGAGAGTGATATTGTTTATGCCCAGTAGAGGTCTGGTAGCCGGGCAGGTCCCACCCTCTCTCTCCCCGCTCTCCTATTTTCCGCAGGCCCGTGTAAAGTGTTACTAGCTTAGCTTAGCCAATCGTAGTAAAGCAATGAATTACATAGCGAGACTATTGTCCCAGAATATTAATAATGTGACATTTATTCCTTTGTTGGAAATGATGAATTGCCTTGTTGTAAAATAAAGCAAAAAGTTGAATGAAAAACTGCTGCTTGCTTCCTGCTTGAACTTACGTCTCTTTTTGTCCATCTGTTTCCTATTTTTAATTTCACTTTTATCCCTTACTTAACAAAGTTGCGTTCCTGCCGAATAGAAACATGCCGCTTATTCATATACCCAGATTTCAACAAATGTTAGCCTTTTGGTACAAAAACTTCACCTGTCTCACCAAACGTTTCCTTTGCTTGTACACCGATGCCGCTATTTAGATCTGTGTTAATTTTTCTTTCATAAAAAAATTAATATTCCCCGCGTTGCTTTTGGCTGACCCAAGAGGCCACGGATGCTGCCCTGAGTTTGCGCATGGTACGTACAAGACTTTAAATTTGTTTGATCCAGCTTTTAGCTTTTCCTATTTTGCTAATTGGAGATTTTCATAGCCGGTAGTCTCAAAAACAAAAAAAAAAAAAAACCCAGTAGCGTTATTTTATCGAGTAAAGTTAACCCGTTGTTTTTTTTTCTTGTATCTTCCACAGTATGAGGTTCTAACTTCGAGGTACATTCAATAATCCAAAGCATAAGCTTTAATAGTCATCACATCACATCAATGATCAACGATCCGGTCTAAGTTGATAAATTGAATTTCAGGGAAGCATAGGACAAATGGGAGCAGCTTTTCACGTAACGAGCCTAGTGGATGATGGCGGTACTATAGTGTAGCCACGGATGAACATCAACCAAACTTTCCCTGGGACAAGTTTATCATCCTACATCGAAACGCCACACTTTTGCCAGCAGAATATTACACTCCATTCCACTGCAGTTGTTACTTTACAATCAAGTATTATAACTCTAAAAGACTATTGTAAATTGATTCAAGTCCTATGCTATACATGTAGTATTATATACAAATCAAGTACGTCATTTCTTGTTCTCTTTCGATTAATCTAAATTCAGTTAAGATTTTCAATGGAATCTTCGATTTAATTTACATATGGTTTCATCAATGACCACATCGCGTGAAGCATGAAAAAGCTGCTATCGTTTCGTCTACCGATGATTAATCGTTGGGTCTAAGATCGAATTTTTAGTTGTCGATAGAAAACTTGAAATTCAGCACCATTTTCTCGTATAGGTAGATCACTTTTGTTACGATTATAGAAAACTAAATTTTGTCAGTGCATTGTCAATCTCGTATATTCTCATTTGTTCTTTAATCAATTAGCCAAAAAACTGTGTATGCAAAGCTCGGAAGTTCCTTTAGTAACTAGAATTTGAGATATAATTGTATGAGTGAGCGCAGCGGGGTGTCAAGCCAAAAAGTAATAAATATTGCAATTATAACTTGTCCGATAAAGTTATGCACTGTGTTGTAGGACAGATCGATTTAGCAAATCTAATATTCCACGTGGTGATACTGTACATTTTCAAGTACCCTAGTGCAAATTTGTCTCAAAGACAAAGATTTTACATAAATTCAGTATTAGGTTTTGAATTAGGTATAATATGCCTGCACGTTATTCCACGATACATTGGGTAAGTTGATTTTTCAAGTGAATTAGCATTGCAATGAATACGGTGATGCGAAAATAAAGACTTTAAACCGCAGTAAATTGTATGTTGGGGATATGCGCATATTACGTACAACTTGTATAAATTTACTTGTACAATTACGAAAACTTGATAAATTTCGTTGTAAGTTTATTAAAAAAATAACTAGTTTTGTTGCAAAATTTATTTTGCTACCACCGTCGACATATACGAGAGATTATACATATATACGACTGCGCAACGAGCATGATTAGCGAATTTTCATTTGTACGATAATATGCATACATTATTATGTGTACATTCTTTACGATCACTATAAATCAGAGCATTTAATTCTCAACTCGACGTTGTATCTTGTTAATATTTTCTCATCAATGACCCAACCCATATTTTCTGCAGCATGGATTCCTATTCCACTTATAGCCAGTACTATAAAGTTTTTTTGAAAATGCAACGCCAAGCAGAATTATATTTGATAGATTTTTATTTGCAGCAACTCACATATGTCTCGTTCGTTGATCTCTGCTCAGGATAAGTGATTATGTATTATCCGTTACGTTCTCTCCATGTTTCAAACCGCACATTGTTCCAACACATCACACACAAAATGCAACACACCATAGTGATCCGCGGTAACTTTTCATAGAAGGGAATTCAAAGAAATCGACTTTCAAAGCACACACGTTCAACAGTTTTTAGGAGAAATTCACTCACGGACTCAGCGGACCGATCACTAATACCCGATATTCTAGTCGTTAACAATAAAATGAAAAGTCGAAGACACTACCGAAACGGTTCCCGCCTGAACATTACTTAGCAGCATTTTTAAATAAATGAACGTCGTGTCGGTGGATGTCCGTATTCAAAACGTCCGTTTATGCGGATCATATTGAAGTTAGTAACGTTATCGTAACGATTCATGACGACGAAAAACCGTTATTTCGCGATTTTAGAATTTTCTGGAATTCAGTAAACTGCAATGAAACAAAACACACTCATATTTCGAAATCTTGGTGGTTCCTTAAAAATCATTGTAAAATCAAGAGAATAGTGATTTTTTCCCGTTACCAACTTCAATTTTATTGTTTATGCGATATCGTTGTGAAAATAGACTACGAATTTTAATACGCGTATAACAAATAATGCAAAGCCGTATATCCTTGCGTGATGTCGAATTTTGTTACTTGAAAATCAACAAGCCTAGTTGATGCACGTAGTTGTTTGTGGCGGGAACACTGATCTCTATATAACACAAACATGGATCAAGATGGCCGGGCGATAGGTCGATTCGATATTTTCGGCGGAATTTACTACAAATTAAGCTAGTAGTACAAAGAAAATCACGAAACACTAAGCCAAAACACTTGGTCCAAACTACGTGCAGTCGAGCGGAAGTCGCGACAACCGGATGATAGCCCGCGCAGCACACCGGCAATGATAAATCGACTCGCGACTAATGTCACACCGGTCTGGTTTTGTTTACATGCGGGACCCGTGCGCTCATCGAAAATGTGACGTAACGCAGGTAGGTTGAGGTTTATGTATAATGTTTGAATTTTGCATGATTGACCCTCAATTTTTTTCTTTTTTTCTATGCCCACATCCCTCGCAATGAGATTCAAATTTTTATGCACAAAAGAAAATCTGTCTTTATAATTCTGATGTTTTATCTGTCAAAATTTCAAGCTGTGACATTTTGGCTTTTTGCTAAATAAATTTCACGCGTTTATATATTCCTCAGTTTACTGACCAACATGAAGAAATTTCAGATCGTACGGGTAAACAGCGATTCTGTTCACAAGGCTGAATTGCAAACTGGTGCCAATGAAATCGATGTCAGAGTCCTTACTGGGGTAAAAAACAGTGGGCCTCATTCTTTAATATTTAAGCAACTAAACATTGCCAGTGAACAAGCAGTAATAGTGGTTGTATGGAAAAAAAACACACCTCTCTCTACACACTTTCGTTGTAATTATAACTAGAATATTCAACTTCTCAGTGCAAGGACGAAGACGTCCGGAAGCACGCCATTACTATTGATGTTACAGCTGAAGGAGATATGACAATAAGTCCGGTATGCACAAATACTTTGTTTAGATATTAATCTTTCCTTACAGTCAAACCTTTGAATCCAGGTAAAAACTCCCGAATCTCTAAAATTATTGGATATGGCCAAGAGTTATTCACTCGAAACAATACGACATTACCTTTTCTTATTTTTCATCCACAAGTTGACCTCGTGCTACAAGAAATCACCTGGTTCATCCGGATGGGTACAACTTGAGGTGGGTTCAACGGTTCCCATTCACGTGGGGGATCTTTTTTCTTTGCTGAGCGACAAACACTGGTTCAAGGTTGTTCACGTTGACGCAACTATGGAGGATAATGAATCTGGATGTAAGCGAAAGGTGGGTAGTGGCTATCTTGCTATTCTTTCGAACATGTTCTTATCATGTTTTATGAGTCAATGAAATAAATTTTACCAGTCATTCGAGAAGTCGACTGACGAACCGTCTGAGAAAAAAAATCGACTAGATGGAAGCATAGAGGCAATATTATCCCCGAATGGAAATCTTGACGCTGTTCCTAGTAGTATAGGGGTGGATCCAGGGCAGGAGGAATTCAATCCTTTGGACTACGAGGACACAGCTATTGTGGCTGTCGAACAAACTACAAATGATATCTATGGAGCTAGGTTTTCATTATTGCTTTACTATTATGGTCATGAATATATATATTACTTGGAGAAAATTTTTTTGAACGATTCGAGTAGCAATACTAACGATCAGCTTTTTTATTTCCAAGCGTACCGGAGGGAGGAAAAATGGTGGATGAGGCATTAGCGACGAGGCCACAAGCTTCCAGTGCGAAAAGTATGACTGAATCTGATGAACACGATTATTCGCCAACCCCTGCAGCTGCTAAAACAGCAGAGATTCCAACAGAGGATAGGAGTGCTGCAGAGTGTGCAGAGGTTATAGGTCTCGACGAGGCTGCAAAGAAAATAAAATGGGACTGTGGGCAACACTTTAGCGATCGTAACGAACAAATTACTGCCAATTCAAATAGAGCACCAGATACAGACCAACATACTACCGTCTCTACATCCAATACTGATACAGCTGTAAATGTGGCTGCTACAGTCTCATCCTCTCCTACGAGGAACAGATGCACATACGGGACTAAATGTTACAGGTATTATCATGCATTACATTTTCCTCGGATTCTGAAAGCATTTGAAATTGTAAATAGTGATGTCAGTGATCGAGAGAAATCTGCGTTACAGAAAAAATGAGGAACACAGGGCACAGTTCAGCCACCCTGGTGATTCGGATTATGCCGCTTTGGACGATAGGCCGGAATGCCGTTATGGAGTACGATGTTACAGAAAGAATCCACAACATAGGAAAGATTTCAAACATACGATTCAGCGGAGGAGGCGACCCCAGACGCCGATACGAGCAAAGACTCCTGAAACAACATCTGCTACAGATCAATCATCTCCAGAGGAATCTATCGACGAATCAGAGTACGAACCTTCATTTTGTACAGATAGTTCGGATGAAGCAAAAAGTGATTGGGATAAGTAAGGAGGCTGGTGCGACCTTCAGTGTCTTAATCCATATTGTACTTGTATTCAAATTGTCGGTGCTAGTGAAAAACTTGTACAAATGTATTTTAATAATAAATATCATTTTTTACTAACCATGTTGCCAAGTCTTTACAGATTCTTGTCACTTGATTGTTCAGTTCAATATTTGTACATATTTAAAAACTGGGAAAGTTTGCAGACATGCCATTCGGTACATTTACTGATCTCGGCGATGTTAATGGCTAAAACGGATGATACCCTTCGTCATCTTCGGCTGCATATTCATTGGATGCTCCGATCGCTACGTCGGCAAGCATGTGTTTCGGTATCTCGGAGCCTCGTACCTTGACCGTATAGCAGACATTCTCCATTTTAATTAAACTCTGCTTCAACGTGTACAATTTCCTATTTATTTCTTTACCGGACGACCCGACGCAGCCAAGGAATCCGATGTAGATACTTCTGACAAAATTGCAGGTTTGGAAACAGCTGGCTATGTCACCTGATCCCAAATTGCTTATACACTTTCGCATTAGCTCTCCAGTAAGATCGGCTATACCCAATATATACTCGTGTGGCGTTAGCATGGTTCTGATTTCTCTGGAAGTGTAAGCCGCTGGTTCCAGAGCTCCATCCCAAGGGGTACTTTTTATTTCGCAAGGAACAACGTAGATCAGAGATCTCTCCAAGTCCTTCCAGTCATCCAGCTTATTGCTCTCGAGATATTGATAAAAGGTGACAGCCTCTATATATTCCTGAATACCTGCGGTATAAGCCCGCAAATACTGAAACGGGTTCTGGCCATCCAGCTCCTGAGCAATACTTTTGAACAAAGTCTTAGCCAGAACGTCGAGCCGAGTCTTGGCCTCTCCGAGAACCGCGTCCCGTTTGCTCTCCTTGTCGAACGTATGGAGAAGAAATATAATTCTCTTACTCTCGATGGTGATGTCGCGGCTCAGTTTCACTACAGCCTCGTAACGATCATGTTTACTGTCCAATTCTGCGGCGTATACTCGAAATTGCTTTATCACTAAAGAGTTTTCATTTATGTTCTCCAGTACCTCGCGCCCTTTGTCACCGACAAGAATCTTACTATTTTTGTGCCCAAAGTATTGGCCTCGATTTCTTCTCCCCCCACCCGAACCACCTGGAAATAATATATTCATAAGTGAAAACTGCGAAAATTAAGGGCAACAAGAGCCAGCGTACTTTTGACATTTCTCGGGCCGTGTTGTGTGGGAAGACTTGTCACCCTCTGACAAGCCGACAGCTATTATACATTATCACTCACCTCGACTATGCGACATCGTGATATAATTTCGATGCCGATTCTCCAATTCGCTTTCCGGTTACAGGGAAACTTTTCTCTGTTCTCGGTGTGATGGCACTCGAATGCACGGTAGCAAACAATAGCTTTACCTTAACCAATACAATGCGGGCTCCGAATGCCTTGCAACAAATTGCGACAATCTTATTTTATTACATTGCAGTACGGCTTATCGCTGAGAGTTGTAAAACCGTCTGAGATCGCTACTTCGGCTCTAATCAAGTCTTTTGGCAGATGTTACGAATAAATAAGTAAATAAGTAAGCGTATTTCGTTAAGGAGTCGTAATGTTACCGGTGTGTTTCCAGTGTGGCAAAATCCGCAGGCTATTATTGGTCGGAGCCGACGGCCGGCTGTCCGTGTGTGTTTGTGATGTCCTCACGGGGCTTTCGTGCTGTGCAAGGTGAGCTTTGGTTCGCCTCTTCCGTCAAATCCATAGCCTCAAGTGTCAGACGACGTGGCCGACGAAAACATGGCGATGGCAGTGTCAGCGCTCGAACTCTACCTTGGCGATGTGCAAGGCTGACGACAAAAGAATTCCAACCGAAAAAACGTTAACGCGTAAATGTCCAGGGGTTACCTGGTCTCCCGGGACTCACTCTCTACCTATGTAAATACATACCTGCGTAATTATTTATTTACAAAGCTGATCAGTCTTTTCGTAAGGCTTCAAAATGGGGTTGTGCAAATGTCCAAAGAGAAGAGTTACGAATCAGTTTTGTTTCGAGCACCGCGTCAACGTCTGCGAGCATTGCATGGTCACGAATCATCCCAAGGTAAGTGTCGTCCCTTTTCTATGATCAGCCGCAATTGCGCGGTCCATTCCTAGCCTCACTTTTCTCCAAGTTGACAAATGTTTAAACTGCACATGCCTTACAGTGTGTAATTCAGTCGTATCTTCACTGGCTGAAGGACAGTGACTACAGTCCGGCCTGCACCCTGTGCTCAGGAGCGTTGACGGATGGGGATTGCGTCAGGCTGACGTGCTACCACATCTTTCACTGGGCCTGCGTAGATGCCTATGCCAGAAATCTACCAGCTACAACTGCACCCGCGGGATACACGTGTCCAGTTTGCGGGATTGCCATTTTCCCACAGCCAAATCTAGTTTCCCCGGTCGCGGACGTCCTCAAGGAGAAACTCGCCGGAGTCAATTGGGCGAGGGCTGGTCTCGGCTTGCCATTGGTTGGTCATCATTTTATTTGCACAGAAATTAATTTCTCCTGTGTTAGTTTAGATTTTACTATTGTGCATGGATGATTGAATTTCCCAAAGGCTTCTTGGGATTTCACAAAAATTCTACCTCTTGATCCGTCTCGTGACTGTAACAGAGATTCACTCTGAGGTTTAATTTTTTTTTAGTTGAGCGACGACAGGGAGCAAAAACCGACCCAGGAACGTAAGGTCTCGGTGACCGAGATGTCTACCTCTTACCAAAACCACACAGCTACAGCCTTGCCGAGTGTAGCGACCCCTCGGACTAGCAGCAATATAAACTTGATCAATTCCGGCGGTAGCAGCAGCAGCAGCAGCAGCATTCACTCGACAGTGCAGAAATCTGGACCCCCCTATTCCGTTGTGAATGTAGAACCTTCGATGCCTTTTTCAAATCAGGCAAGCAAGAAAGTTTTCGAGGCGTACGATGACCCGAAGGACTTATCCTATGACCATGACGAAAACAAGTATCAGCGAAAATCCGCGATTGAATGGTTCATGAGATGGTGGAAATTAATTTCTAGAACTCCGGCACGCAGGCGAGGCTCCTCTGGATCGTTGTACAAGCGATATGTTGTGGTTACCGTACTGTTAGTCCTAGCATTTGTTGGTATAATTATGTTATTCTCGTGGCTTGGCAGAATAGCTACCGATGGAGACCCTAACTTTGATGTAAACAGGAACAATCTAGTGAGAGTTGAAAGGCGACAAGAATAGATATTATAAGATAATATAACAGTAACAATATTGTGTGAACGTAACAACGAGTCCATAACAGTAGGCGTACAATCGTGTTACGATGGCCGTTAAGATCGGAAGAACCGAGGTTCACTTATCTCGTGGTCGTCGATTTGGACCGAGCAACGTAAATGATTAATTACTGTTCTTACGTTGATTATTTTAACGAAAAGTATATAATTTACATATAACGATAAAAATAAATTGTATATTTCCATTAATCGTGCAGTACGTAGCATATGTCGACTCAGCGAAGTACATTTCCATGCGAATTTACTTTTACTTTTCATTCACATGTACGCTTCTGGTAAGCCGACATTATCGTTACACGATAGCTATAAATATTTGGATGTCAAAGAAAAAAGCGAATCTTCTGAAATTTGAATTAACAAAGCATAATACGAGTGTGAAATAAAACAATTCACCTACACGTGTAAGAATACTCTGAATCGTAAATTTTTGAATATTTCACTGTTATCTCGTCGATCTGTAAGTGGTTCAGAGTCCTCCATCGCTCGATATCTGATTGAATCGGAAATAGTCACAAGCTTTGGCATCTTCATAAATTAACATACATCGTCCAAGTATTTGTTATTGAAATCAATCCTGCCGGGTCGATGTCGGCGGTAAAGTCATGAAATATTCAAACAGTTTTCCAGCCTCGTACCGAGAAATTCACCTTCGGCTCGCTCGCGATAAAGTAGTTCTAGGAGATATCATAACCAGATCGGAAGTGAAAAAATGTATTCAGCGACTGCGTTCTCGGGTACCATTGCGTTATTGAATTTCGTTGACGCGGCAACTTCTAACGCGGATTTCGGCGTCCCTTGCAATTTACCATAGTATTTTTATAACTGCACCGGCTGTTATTCTCGTAATATTACGCCTGTTCAGATGTTGGCGAAATTTCATGAACGCATCGGCAAATTGTGGTGGGGACGGTAAAGAATGCTATCTGAAACGAAATGAGGGAGGCATAAGAGCAGGAGGTACACTCGCTGATTCACCCGCGACAGCGAAGGATTCCCAGACTCGATCTGTTCCCCGCTTACGGCGGATCGGCTCGCTCGTTCTCAACGGAATCACGTAAATAATAACGCATATTTTGCACGCGGATTTGATTGAGATGAAGGCCCTGCAGATTTGGTCCAGAAAATTGTATCTGAAAAGCTTGACACTCGGATTGGGGAGTACTGCCGGGCTGTTTTGTCTCTACGAGAGCGGTCACAGACTTGTTGCCACCACGATTACCGTTCTTGGCTTGGGTACGTTTTCAAATTTGCATCGTCTCGCATCTTCCCAAGTATTTAGTTTGTCGAAATTACGTCGGCTTTAATTAGGCAAATGATCGTTGACATTTCGTCAAGTGTGCTACCTGGGTTGTTTCATTCTCCATCCGTTGTTCATCTTCGCGATCGGCTGACAACCCTCTCCAAAACCTCGGCAGGCATCCGGGCTCTAAACCTGATTTACGTGACTTTTATTTTTACGACGCGATTTAGGAACTGCATACCTTCGTTGGAGGAATGCGACGCGCTTACCGATTCACTCGAAGCACGCGGTGATCGTAACAGGATGCGACTCGGGGCTCGGATACAGCTTGGCTCTGCACTGTCGTGCCCTGGATGCAACGGTAATCGCTGGGGTCTTACAGCCCGACGGCCTCGGTGCTCGGGATCTGACACGAAATGGGATCAACGTTATTCCCTTGGATATAACCAGGAGCGAGAGTATCGCGCAATTTGGAACCGAAGCTCGGGAGCTGATGGCCCAGGAGAAACTTGGTAAGTGCAGTTTAATTAAGTACAAGCCAGACCTTACAACGCTGGCCGTGGAAGTGTAACATCGAAAGTTTCGCAAATTCGCTACGCAGATCTTCGCGCTCTCGTGAACAACGCTGGGATGATGATTTTTGGCGAATTCGAATGGCAGACCGAAGAGCAAATGCGACGTCAGGTCGAAGTAAATCTCCTCGGAACGATGGGAATAACCAAGGAGCTTATGCCGGACGTCAGGTCAACAAGGAGCAGAATCATCGTCGTCACGAGTCACTGCTCGAGCCAGCCTTTGCCCGGCGTTGCGACGTATGCCGCGACGAAAGCCGCGCTTTCGGCTTGGACGACGGCACTTAGGATCGAAGTTTCCAAGTATGGAGTCGAGGTCGTCTGCTTTGTGCCAGGTAAGCACTTTGTCATACGCCGATCATCATCCGCGTCCAAAGTCGACCATCCGCATGTAAAAATTTTCAACAATCTTCAATTTCAGGATCATTCACCAAGGACAGTAATCTACTCTCGAGACAGAGCAAATACTTCGCGGACATGGCGAACGCGATGAAGCCAGAAGCGAGAAGCTTTTACGGTAGCTATTTCACGAGGTACAGCCGTTATCTTTCCGAAATGTCGCGAGAGATCGCGCCGCATAAGATAGAGGATCCCCTGCTTTATCAAACCTTCGACGGCGCTTTAATGGACGTCTATCCTCGCAGCGTCTACAAGTATGCGAATCTTTCTTGCATCGCTTATACGCCGTTGTCCATTGTCGTGGTGATAATAATATCTTCCGGCACTGTCGCTGTTTCAGATGTGAACCGTGGAGATACACATTTTATCACCTGCTCTTTAGTACTACACCCACGTTCGTTCGCGATAGGTTGGTGGAGAAATTCGTTTCGATGCCGAGATGGAATTCTTCTATGGAAGAGGCGGAAGAGAGTGCGATGGTACCGGAACTTGAGAACGTCAAACCTTATCAGTCTGATCTTATGCCAAACGATGAAACGGTCCCCAGTTCTGTAAAATCTATTCCCGAAGATGTGTCAACGCAGAAAAGTGATTTGAATAACTTGACCAAGGGGAACAACTTACCACGGTGATGCTACTGGCTACTGTACGTTAGGCCGTCGCATTCACGATCACATTAATCTCTCATTCGTAATCCCGATACAATGATAAATATGCGTGGTGTATACTGTCGAAAGAATTCATAACGTTAATAAACCTAATACACAGTTTGTCTACCCAACAGTTTAATAATTATACATGCATTTGTAATGAATTATGGTGCGTTTTACTCGATACGTTCGTCACTTTTTCACCCCGCCCAACTGTTCTTGATCTTTATCCGATTTTTGATCGTCTGACTAATTGCTGTCGCGTTTAAATTTATCGTAAGACCACCAAAGCCACTTGCGTGGACGTTCAGAGGACGTCAACTTCACACTTGACTGATTCACATCCCTTATTTCTTTGCAATCATCTATATATATTTATATATAGATAATAATCATTTAGAATAACCCTACGTAACCATATGACGAAGGTTGTTTGTTCCCTGATGAGGGAAGAAACAATTTACGGTATTAGTATGGGAAAAAAACATGCCTGTGGTGACTGGTACCTCTTCGTCGCGCCATGGACAAGGAGCATTAATTCCCACATTCTCAATGACCGATCGCCAGTCTTCCGTGATTGGCACATCGTTGAAGTTTCCACAAAGGCATTTCGGATGTGTGCAATCCTTTTTCTGTAATGTGGCTGCATCACACCCTTGAAGTTCCTGACCCTGTGCGGCTCGCATTTCGTTCCTTTCCGTCGCGTTCAAAAATAATTCTGGAAAGTATTTTCGCAAGGAAAATCCTCGAGGAGATACGTCGATGTAGTTTTCACTTGTTGGGAGCAATCCTTTCGTGGGTCTTCCTGTAATAATGCGATATTGTTGTATTAGACATATTTATATCAATTTCTTTTTCTTATAAATATAGGAGAACGAATCGCTGAATGACAAATCTACCTCTGACCGGTATCCATGAATTCATGACGTCTTTCGGTGTAAAATCTTTGTTTGGCGCATTCTGCTGCTTCAAAACATCCTGCGATACCTGAATTTCCGTGGACACCGAAAATGCTGACGGCACGGAACTTTGGGAGTCCGCCTCCTCATAGAATTCGTAAAACTGAACTACCGATCCTGCTCCACGTTCGTCAATGCTGGTTTCTCCACGCGTGTCATGGCACTTGGTACAAATATTTTTCGGTGCGAGGTGCGGTTTAGGTTCTGGTAAAGTGCGGTCCGCGGTTTTCGTAATTTCCGTTGCTTGCTCATGATGATCATTTTGAAAAAAACAGCTACAGGTAGAGTGATTCTGACGATCAACCCGGTTGTTGGTGGGCTGCATTCGCGAGCGAAATTTCCCTAAGGTACGCGCCTAATGAACGGGAAGATGATACTATACATAATTGAGAACATTAATCATTAATATTTAAGCAAACTTTCAATGGATACCTCATCGGTTTGTGGTGAGAACGATAAATAATTTCCATTCCGAATGTGGTCGAAGTCCGTTATCCCACCATAGGGGTCTTGTCCACCGGTATTGGTACCGGTTTCTGGAAAAAAGTGTTTCGTTGCGAAAAATTCAATCTAAGCACGGCGGAAGATGCGTCCTATCAAGGAGTGATCATTTTTTATTACACATATATTTACGAACGAAAGTTAACGGCAAATAATTAGTCACTTATAAAACTTTGATAAGATTCTGAAAAAATCACAGCGAATATTATAGCGAGTATCCTGAAATAAATTTATCAAACTTTATCATTGACTTGTTGTTACAAATCTACGAGAGTTTGTTAAGAATTTATGCATCACCTTCAGCGAAAGGAGCTCCATAATTAATGTTGTTGATTGATATTGCAATTAGAGTGGATATTTCAGAATTGTTTTTGCGAAATCTCACCGATCTCGAATGAATGTCTCGTCGTCTGCGTGGATCTGCAGGGGTATAACAGAGGATCCCTGTGTCTTATATTTGCCATTGCTCTCCATGTTTCATGCGAACGTGAGGGAGATGACGATTAGTATGCCGTAAGTATATCGAGCTATTCGTTGTTGTAACATAATTTCGCCGGGGACGTAACGTCTATAATATTCACGATATTATGAATTAAAAAAATAAACATAACCATAAGATTTCAAAGCAGCGTGCGTTGTGATAGGTTTTGTGGATTGGCAACTTCCTGTTTGCCGGCATACCTACCGTTTGAATCTTAGAGGTTTGAATAAATAATAGATTCAACACTTGCAGATTTTGCAAGTATTAACGAGCGGAGCACAAATTCTTCGATACATTTTTTTGTAGCTTGCACAAAAAATTCATATCGGTGTCGCCCTCTTGACGCGATGAAAAGTAATTCTTGTAAAATTAGCGCGAAACCGCGGCGCGGAGGTTGAGATAACGCTTACGCGATCTCTTACAATTATTTTGTACTTGAAAATTCAATAGGCAGGTCCATATCACCGTGAAACAGTTACTAAAAACTTGAAATATCAGACTCGGCTATTCTTCATTTGTACATGTATTCTGGACGAAGATGATCTACACCACACAAAATTATTTTACACACATTTATAAACTCAGTCAAGTTACGGCCTTATTACATGCGACCCGCGATACTTCGAAGGTAACGATAAACGCCTTACTCTATACAACTTGAGATACATACATGCAATCATCGTGTTCCTGAATTCACGTATGTGCATACAAGCATTTGTATTCCCTGTTTCCAGTAATTGTGTTTCATGATGATATGGATCTGTCTATTTATGTTACAGCCACAGAATAGTCGCCAAAGTTGTCCCAATTATTATCCGTCACGTGTATTAGCGTCATTCTACAAACAACTTACCCGCCAAAAAGTGAAGACGAAAATTTGCCAGGGGTACCCGTCTTTAGATTTATCAGTCAACGACTCACGGCTGACAAACGTTTGTTCCTAACCTGTGATACGTCAAATTCTGGTCAAATTCCAACTGCACATTGAAACACCTGTTTGTTCGCACTCCTAGCTTCGAGTGTCAGCAATTCAGGACGAGATAATTACTGATAGTCTATTCACTCCATTGTAGAGGATAATGGGGAATCGATCCAGCCTACTATTGCGTGAGGAGGAAATTGCGCAAATTCAGGATGCGACTGGATGTAAGCCTAGTTACGCAAATTCCATAATATCTTAACTACTAGGTTCATGAAAATTCAGTTACGAAATTTCTAGATCATGCTTACACGTTAGAAACTGACTAATCTGATCGTCGATATAAGCTTTCTCGTACAGTTCTTTGTCAGTAATTTTCAATAATTAACTGTTTAATTGACGGAGGACTATTCGATTTACAGTTACACCAAACCAAATAGAGCGACTGTATAGCAGATTCACGAGCTTGGATCGTGGGGATTGTGGGACCTTGAGCCGTGAGGATTTCCTCAGAATCCCTGAGTTAGCCATTAATCCACTTGGTGACAGAATTGTGAACGCGTTCTTCGAAGAGGGCGGCAGTGACAGAGTCAACTTTCTCCAATTCATGCAAGTCTTGGCCCACTTTAGGCCTATTAAAAAGAACAGTCCAAATCGGCTAAACTCTAGACAAGAAAAATTGAAATGTAAGTTCAAATGCACACAGGAAAACACTCATAATTACCATATTTTCCTGCTAATATTTCCAAATGTTTCTCTTCAATTTTAGATTCTGGTTAAATGTATTTAATTGAACGCTAATTATTTAATTATAGTTGCCTTCAGAATGTACGATTTGGATAACGATGATTTAATTTCAAAGGAAGAATTATTGGCAATCTTGCATATGATGGTGGGGGCCAATATAAGGTAGACGATTGTTCAGTGATGCAGTAATGGCTTACAAAATGTTAAAAAACTCAATTAGCTGACACGTTATTTTTTATACTTTTCATTGAAACAATCAACATATGATTGCAGTGAAGAACAGCTGACTAGCATCGCCGAGCGGACTATAGTAGAGGCTGATGAAAATGGGGATGGGATGATTTCATTCGAGGAATTTGTCAAAGCATTGGAAAGGACGGACGTTGAACAAAAAATGTCCATCAGATTTCTTAGCTAAAAATTGTATCTACTGATCAAGCACAGAGTATTGTATATTAATAGCTGAATATAGTCATTAATCTGTTTATTTATAAGATTCAACAAACGACGAATTCGAATTGTTTGCCTTAATGTTGACATTTGCAATCACTCTTCAAGATTGTCAACTAAATGTGCAAATTAGCAAAATGTAGCTGCGCGTCAATGTTCTAACTTGAAATACGCTTGAACTCTACAATTCAGTTACAGCCAGCTACTATTTTTTTTTCCTTTTTTTTTTTTGCTTATTCAGAGTGAGCGGAATAGTTGGAACGGTAGTAAAATAGACCATAGTAACTTTTGGTTGGTGAATGTACATGATATAAAATAAGACGGAATTACATGGGCCGAAAACAAATATCAGAATCAATTGTCTCATCTGGAGGTACATAAATGTGTTGTTCAGGCCCATAATGTAGATAGAATGTGTATAGCAAGTACGTAATTAATAAATAATTTCAGAGCTCAATTTTTATGGTAGATAAGTTGTGGGAACATTTCAGGTAGATAATTATGATTAATCAATTACAGATACATACATACAGTAATCATAACAATCTCGGGTATGTCATTTA
The DNA here is from genome assembly GCF_021901455.1 of Neodiprion lecontei. NCBI lineage: Eukaryota > Metazoa > Arthropoda > Insecta > Hymenoptera > Diprionidae > Neodiprion > Neodiprion lecontei. The sequence goes on from NC_060266.1 coordinate 586,832, forward strand.
TTATTTCTAGGTCAGAATGATGAAGTTCGTGAAACCCTGTAATATTGGTGTTTTGATTGAATATAACATAGAAGATAGAGCCGATCCTGCTTTGGAATGCTTAAGCATAAATGATTAAATTATTTACCACATGTTTAGTCTTACCGATATTCAGGATTCACACGTTCTGCTTACAAAATATATTGTCGAATAAACCAAGAATAAAGCATAAAATATCAAACTCTCTCCAGAAAGAATTTCGTTAAATGCCCGTGGCTTCTCATTTATAGAGTCTATCAATTGCTATACTTACAAACCATTTCAATGATTATTAAATTATAATTTATTTAATACAAAATAATTTGATGCCTAATCTTCTTTAGGTATAAATTATTAATCTACGCTGTGGAGGATACTGCCAACTTTTTCAAGTGCTCCATAAATACTTGAAGACTGACATCGTCTGTTAATACAGGTGCTCCACTTTCCTAAAATCCAAGCAATTCAGTTTACATAATTTCGAGGGGAAAATTTAATCATAGTGGAGGCAAAAATATGTGGTATAATATTTGTACTGTCAAAACCTGCACCAAGCATTTATTAGGATATCATGATTTTATGAGAGAATTGTGATTATTTGTACTTCATAGTGTCCAAGGTATTTACTGGTCTGCAATGAATAAGAAATATTACTTGTGTGCATACGTCCACACCGATTACATATAACTCGAAGTGACCGAAAAGTCCCTTCTCTCCGAAGCTCCAATTATCAAGCACCCATACCAGAAAGAAACAAAAGGAGAAGGAAGAAAGAACATAAAAAATGATAAAATGAACACACCCCATTGGGCATCGGCATCCCCTGGATCGCAGGATTCATGGCGACATAAAAATTATCATTACAGTTACACATTGCTGGCAGCTAATGATATATTTCAGCTTAGCACATAGTGAGAGGTATATGCGGCCAATGATTGTGTCACATTTACAATAACGAAAACGCTATGGATTAAATTACAGATAAACTTTAACAGTTATTTGTCTTTAGTAATAGAAGTCTCTGATCAATCAGCTATTTTTGATGATCCTTCTACACGGATGAAAAATTCCATTGAGTAACGAGGGATATCGATATGATTGATATTCATTAATCGAAGAAGATTCAATTCGACATTCGAGTAGGAATACAAAAATCTGTAGGTATTGATAGATATCAGAAGTACTTACCGCCCCATAGGCATACATATTATTGTGAGTTTGGCTCGGATTGACTTTACTGAGAAGAAACCTTGCTTGGGATCCTCCTTGTTCAGTATCGATATACCGAGGAGCTGGGAATCTCCCAGCCAGAATTTCTGCTGCGTCGTCTACAGGGGCTGCCAGTAGCTGGCGGAAATTCTCGTATTCTGGTTGATCTTGGTATTTCAGTTGACGCCACTGAGCTATCGTCTAGTAATAAGAACGTTAACGGATATAAATGATCCCTGAGCTGGACCATAACTCGGTTGAGAAAACGATTTGAATGTGATGCGTAACTATTTGACAAAAAAAAAAAAAAAACCATCCAAAATTCACCAAAATTAGTTTGTTTCCTAATTGAGTGCGAGGGGATATATGTACTTACCTCTCCATGGAAAATGAGAATTTGGAAGAAAGTGTCCATGAGCAGGATTCTGTCTGGTTGAATTGATGATGTGTCTAATAGGACAGGTTCTGGGGGACCTCCAAATCCATAGCTGTACAAGATTGGCTGTACCATGATGAGAGAATTTGTCAGGTCTTCTCTCATAAGCATGTGCCTAAGTACCATAAAGAAATTGCGAGGTGTTTACGATTATTTTTCGGATAGTAGGTACTTTGCAAGAATTGAATCACCTGGCATCTTACCTATAGAAACTGGTCTCATCCGGGGAATTATTGAAAACTTGAAGAAACTGAGATCTTCTGAGATGATACATGAACTGTGGGTATAGCGAAAAGTTCTCTGCCAATCTAAAACTGTTTGGATCATCCTTCGCGTATTCTCCGAACTTTTGACACTGAAAATGACCGAGATTCCACCTTTACAGTGCTGTTTGTAGAGAAAATAGCCATGAAAATGCAGTGAAATTATAATCACGTACGAGTCTAATGAGCATCCGATCCACCCATCTAAGAACATCCGGTCCATCGTCTGTCTCAGCTCTAAACACAGCAAGACGAGACATGAGAACTGCTGCAGCCTCTTGATCAAAGCCTGCACTGACATGATGCAATGACGTAGACGCGTCCGCCCAGCTATAGGTAAAATAATCGAATCATTAGGAATCTGACGTTCAGAATAAGGTTATTCATTTGCCGTGTGAACTGTGTAAAACAAGAAAAATAAACTAACTTTCTGGCAATAGTAGTGACCCTAATTCTCCTTTGCCCGCTACTGTGTTGATACTGTGTGATGAACTGGATGCACCCTCTTCCGCCCTGGGGTATGGGTGCAGCGTGTTGATTAACAACTTCAAAGAATAAAGCTGTCGTAGTGGAAGGGTTCAATGAACAAAACTTCCATTGGCAAGTACCACCTAGGCCAACTTCCTGTTCTCCGACACTGGGTCCTTTGACGTTGAGCGATACACACGGACCAATTGCTCCGGATACTTTGATTTCTCTCGACGTTTTCACCTCCAGTGTTGCGTTAAATGCCATTTTCAAGTCTCCTTTTGGATCCTTAGCAAAAACACGTTGAAACGTTTGTTTGAAAAGTGAAGAATTGAAAGAATCTCCCATAACCATGTGTCCTCCCGTTGAATTACAACATTGTCTCATTTCTAGTAGTCCAGTCTGGTCCAGGGCACATGAGTATATATCGATTATGTGACCGTTTGCAGCTGCACGAGCGGCTAAACTGTCGTAGTGCTTTGTCGCCTTCTTCATATACTTGGCATTGTCTTTGTGGATGTCATGATGGGATCGAATCGGCTGACGCAAATCGTCGGTGACAACTTGACCTGGTCCTTGACTGCACAATCCGCCCACGAACAACATGATCCTGTGTAAATGGAAAATGATGCACTGATGCTATATTTAATGAAAAGTTCACACCGATACACTCGTGACAAAAGTTCTAAAAAAAATTTTTATATTCAAAGAAAGAAACAATTTGAGCAATCACTGCATACTGAACAATGGGGATGGGTCCTCCTTCTATCACTCCAAACTGACACAAGTCATCGCAGCAAATAATTTTACACTTACCTCCCACCAGTATTGGCATAACTAGCTTCTAGCAGTCCCGTTGCAACAGCCAGAGCAACACCAGTTGATCTCAGGGATCGCTTTCCCGGACCTACAGGCCACGGATCTTTTTGTAACTCTCCCAGCAAATCGGTCAAGCTCATATCGCATTTGTGCACAGGCTGAAGAAATCTGTTAGCTGGAGAAAGGGGTTGACCACCAGGTACTCTTTGCGGATTTGGATTTTGCCCAGGGACTGGTCTTCCGATACCTGGAAAAATCGAGATGAGTAAAGGAAGTGCTTTTGAAAAAGCTGAATCAAGCAAAGGGTCCGATTTACCTACCCAACATATCCTGGACTTGTTTTGGCTGGAGATCCTTGGTCCCCCGAAACACATAACTTTTACTGCAACCCTCGCAGCCCAGCTCGTGAACTTGAACCATTTTTCCAAACGTGATCAAGCCGATTAGTGCATTAGGTGGGAGAAGGGAAAGTGACATCTGCAGCGAATCCTTCAGAGCCCCCAGTTCTTCTTCGTCAAGACACGTATCCACAACAAGCAAGAATATCGGTGGCAGACACTGTGCTCTAGTAATAGTATACTCGATGGTAGAAAACATCGGTATCAATTCGGCAGGCTGATGTTGTTCCGAAATGGCTGCATACTGGGGAGGGAAGGGATTCCTCTGGAAGCAGAAGTTGCAGACCCAGAGCTTGGCACGGTAATCTACTTGGCAAAGTGGATTCAAAATCGCCCTGCATGTCGATCTTGTGCACAGTACTGGATCGTACTGAATAGGCGGGAGATCTAGGCGCTCTTTTATCGGCTGGTAGAGTGTCCCCAATGGAACCACAAGCCGTGTAGCTTCGATTCGTGATGATGGCCACACGTTCCATGTGAACCTTACTCCGTCCCGATCCTCGTTTTGCTGAATGAATTCTTCGTATGTCGTCATATCGCTCTGGGTTTTATCTCAGTTTAAGCAAAGACCTATAATGAAGGCATGCAAGAGAATCAGAAGCCGGGATGGTGATGTTTTGAGGCCAGTTCATAAAATTGGATTGCGACGAACTGGGGACGACAAATATGTAGTGTACTTGCAGGGTAAGGAAATAAGGCTTCTTCAATGAATATTTACGTATTCTAGTCAGGTCTTGATTTTCTTACCGCATACAGTTTACACTTGATCGAGAAAATGAACGCAAATTTCGTGCGAGTAGTTCGATTGTTTTAGGTTATGACAGGAAACTTACCTGACAGCTGCCACTTTTGAAAATACAGTGAAATCTTGTCACGAAAAATCTTACGAAACGGCTTCGAGAGAATCCTCAGGGCCGGTTAGTACATAATTTTCTTAATAAATGAGGAAACACTAAGAATGATGTTGGAATCTCCCACACCCGTCACTTGAGGCCACGTCACTTTGAAGAACGCGTACGCAGGCAAACTCTCGGGCAGATCAATCGTTCTCTCTGGTTGTAACTAGAATTTTAGCCTCTGAGAGTTGGCCGTCCGATTTCTCTGTCATACGACTGCTTCGCCTATGTTCATCGGTCTCGTTGATGACTTCGTGATTTCGTGTTTGTCAGTTGCCGAGATAAATGGTTCGTACCTAACGTTTGTTTAATTTTCATAGGTCTCAACGCAAACCCAAAACCAAGTTTCTAAATTAAGTAATCAATCGTAACTCTGCGTCGTTGTATTTTTCGGATTTTTGTCAAAATTTCGTTTAATACGAGGGAGACGATATTTCGGAGGTTGGCTTTGACACAGAGTTGTTGGAAATACCTTATTCCAAATTCTTGGGTCTATACGACATACGTGACCGGAATGTAAAACCAGGTGTCTTTTTGCTCTAAAATTAGGGTCAGAATCAGTCGGGAACAGGAGGTACGGGAGGGGACAAGAAGGATGACAAAGACAAGAAGAAGAAGTACGAGCCCCCAATTCCTACGCGCGTAGGAAAGAAGAAACGACGAACCAAGGGACCGGACGCTGCGACAAAATTGCCCCAAGTCACGCCCCACACCAGGTGTCGCCTGAAGCTCTTGAAGTATGAAAGAATCAAGGATTACTTGTTGATGGAGGAGGAGTTCATTAGAAATCAGGAGCGACTTAAGCCGCAGGAAGAGAAAAATGAAGAGGAGAGATCCAAGGTCGACGATCTTAGAGGAACGCCGATGTCGGTTGGGACATTGGAGGAAATAATTGACGACAATCACGCCATTGTTTCTACATCTGTAGGGTCCGAGCATTACGTGTCGATTTTGTCATTCGTTGACAAAGATCAGCTGGAGCCAGGATGTTCTGTTTTATTGAATCACAAGGTGCACGCCGTTGTTGGCGTCCTTGGCGATGACACGGATCCGATGGTAACAGTGATGAAGCTCGAGAAAGCCCCGCAAGAAACATACGCCGATATCGGAGGTGAGCTTTTGTATTTTTCAAGCGACGTATCATATATCTTCTCAGAAGCATGCACTGACATCATATTTCTTTCCCAGGTTTGGATACACAAATTCAGGAAATCAAAGAGTCGGTCGAATTGCCCCTCACTCATCCGGAATATTACGAAGAGATGGGAATCAAGCCCCCCAAGGGTGTTATACTCTACGGTTTACCGGGAACGGGTAAAACTCTTCTGGCCAAAGCAGTGGCCAATCAGACATCTGCGACTTTCCTGCGTGTTGTTGGTTCAGAATTGATCCAGAAGTATCTAGGGGATGGCCCGAAACTTGTCAGAGAGCTATTCAGAGTTGCTGAGGAACATGCTCCTTCTATCGTATTCATAGATGAAATTGACGCTGTTGGTACAAAACGATATGACAGCAACAGTGGAGGCGAAAGAGAAATCCAGCGTACTATGCTGGAGCTACTAAACCAACTTGACGGTGAGTAAAAGATTTTGTCTCCATACTGACAGAGAGTCAGTAAAATAACTATTTGTATCTTCAAGTGCTTGATGATGTGCTGATGTTTTACCGCTTATCGGCACTATGTGCAAAAGTGCTAATGTGAATCAATTATTCAAATGGACAGGCTTTGACAGTCGTGGAGATGTCAAAGTAGTGATGGCAACTAATAGAATCGAAACTTTGGATCCGGCACTAATTCGACCCGGACGTATCGATAGAAAGATCGAGTTTCCCCTGCCAGATGAAAAAACCAAGAGGAGAATCTTTAGCATTCACACAAGTAGAATGACATTGGCACCAGATGTAAACCTGGCAGATCTCATCATGGCTAAAGATGACCTATCCGGAGCTGACATAAAGGTGATTATTTTGCAGTAAAAGTAAGATTCTTTGTATGGGTAAAAATGGAAAGTTATAGTTAACTTTTCCCATAGGCGATCTGTACCGAAGCTGGTCTCATGGCTTTACGAGAGCGCCGTATGAAGGTAACCAGCGACGACTTCAAGAAATCCAAGGAGAGTGTGTTGTACCGCAAGAAGGAAGGATCGCCTGAAGGATTATATTTATAATTTAATTTTTCGCTTTCCCTTGTATTTTTTATCAATCGTAATAATACGAAATTCGAATAAATAAATTTTCTTTAACTCAACCAACTTTTGTCAACTATTAATTGATTGGGTTAACTTTACAGGTACAGGACATAATGCTACAAAACTGCATTGTTGATACATGTTACGTGTTTGCTTGTCAATTCGTCAAATTGATGCTGCAGCGTCTCTAGTATCCTTGTAGAATATTTCTTCTGACCATTTCTTATATCCTGCAGCGGCATTTTAACGAAATCATCTGTCTTTACTTTGCTCTTCGTACTTTCATTGCAGACGTAGCAAGCCCCTCGCCTTGTCTTTTCAAGTACATCATCTGTAGCTGGTAGAGTTTGAGAGTCGTTACTCATGGCTGTTGCCAGCCCCTTGTATTTTCCTAATACGAAGGCAGTTTCGAAAGCGTCTTTGTAACCGATGTCAAAACCTTCTTGGAAAACTGATTTCTTTCCTTCTTCAACTCCTTCCCTATAACCGGCCTGAGAAAGTTGATGGACTGTGATCAAGTAATGTTGATTGAAATTCTCGTCATTTCACTACCAGAGAATTCTTACCTTAATTGCTCTATTTATAACTCGATTCCAATTTCTTTCGGAAAGCTCTACTGAATGCTCAATTTCCTCACAGTCATCCATTTCAAGGTTATGTTTCCAATCACTTGACAGTGTCACATAAGTCCCGGGATCTGACACAATCTGTACGATTATTCATTCGATGTACGCATATTACATAATTTATCAAAAATTTGCAAACTGTGTAAGCGGGAGTAAAGTAGTAATTGTAGGGTAGTTCCTCTTTGTTATTCGGAAAGAGAAGAGCAAAGTGTTTAATAATCAATTAAATGCAACTGTTGGTACTTGTTTGTACGACATTACGCCTGATTATATGCGTAATTAAAGGTGTTTTATAAAGCGCCCAATTACATGCAACCAAACGTACACCAAGAACGCCTGATAATGCCCAAGCATGCAACATGCATTTCTCCACATAAAATTCAAAATAGTTATGAATTTATTAATTGAACAAAAATGAAAATAGGAATAGCATGGAGCGTCCAACGTGGGCGAAATGTCGAGAGTACTGAGTCTCGGATTTTAGCTATCCCCTCAATTCCTGTAAATGAAATAAATTGATTATCATGAACAAATCGTTCACGTGACTTGTGTATTTTACCAAATCAGTGGCAATAGTAAGCCCTTTTCCTACAGGGGGCGTACGTCACGTGGGTTCGTCGCCGCAGCCACACGTGTTCGTTGCAAGGTTCGATGGCAATTCATTGCATTGCTTCTAATTCGTTCGTAAGATTTTGAGTCAACGATTAATTATCAAATACTAATGGATGTCAGAGGAGAATTCTCTAGTGAGCGAGAAATAAATAGAATTGTCGATGTGGGTGAATCGCCAGAATTTATCGAAGAAAAGTATGATGCTTTAAGATTAATTGTCAAATAACTGTCAAACAGACCGTTAATAACGTAATAAATAGATAACAATTAACTGTCAAATAGACCGGATATAGCAGCAAATGTTTGTTACGCTTTCAAAGCTCCATAGTTTTCTAACTTTGTATAATGAAATTGAAGGGAACCTGTTAAACGAGATTTTTTGTGCAACAGTGTAAGAGGTACAGCTTTGATTTCAGGATTATCTCCTTGGCTCAAGCAAAGCCGAAGGGCATCTCGGATAAAGACATATCTGCTGAGATTCCAGATCTGGCACCGGCGCGGAAGGCGGCAGCGATAAACAAGCTATTGGCTCAGGGATACTTTGACTTATTCAAGCAGGGTGGAACTCTTCTTTACCGTTTGAAAGATCCGAGCAAGGCTAAATCGGTTAAAGGGGCAGACAACGAGGAGAAAGTTGTTTATAATATAATCGAAGAGGCTGGGAACAAGGGGATATGGATACGCGACATCAGGTTCAAATCCAATTTAATGCCGACGCAGCTGAATAAAATTTTAAAAAGTTTGGAAACTAAGAAGTTCATTAAAGCTGTAAAGTCGGTAGCGGCTAGCAAGAAGAAGGTATATATGCTTTACAACTTGGAGCCTGACAGATCTGTGACCGGAGGCGCGTGGTACCAGGATCAAGACTTTGAGGCAGAATTCGTCGATATTCTAAACCAGCAGTGTTACAGATTTTTGGAGCAAAAAAAAGACAGTACAAAAAACTGCAAGGACGGTCCTATCGGTGCAAGAAATATAGCTTTTGCGTCGTCGAAAGAAGTTTGGAAATTCATTTCCGATCTGGGAATAAGCAAGGTACGGCAACGGGATACCTTTCACTAACTTTTTGCTGTTACTCCTCGATAATACTTTGACTAAATAAATGAAACGATAATATTGCAGGTTAAGCTTTCCGTGGAGGATCTGGAAATGATTTTGAATACCCTTATCTACGACGGCAAAGTGGAAAGAACTCTGTCAAGCGACGGAAGCAACTTGTACCGAGCGGTCGAACCGTTGCTCAGCCCTCCAGGATTAATTAGAACACCTTGCGGTGTTTGTCCGGTATATTTAATGTTGTATAATAAACGAGAAGCGACGAATGATCGTTGAGCATCTTTGAGGTATACTGTATTTTGCTTTCAGGTGAGAAAAAACTGCTGCGACGTGGGAGAAATAACGCCAAAGAAATGTCACTACATCAAGGAATGGTTGGAGTGAAGTTTTGACATCGAAATTCGCGTTGAATCTGTGTATAAATATAGATCCATGAAATGTGAATTTCCGTTTATTCTGCTCTTATTCGAGATCCATCTCTGTAAGCCTGTATTGTACAATTAATTCGTAAACTGCACGGTACGCGTAGTGTCAAAGATGAGAAACAAGGTGGTCGATTGTTGCCGAAATTTTATTCTCCATGATTATAGCAGAGCGTTTCTCCCATGGGGACTATACAAGGAGCACGAAGTCCATGCAACCAAATAGCTGCCTGAAGTAAGATGGCACTGATGTTCCGTATGCACCGAAGGTATTGGACGGATTATAAGGCAGTAGTGAAAACTTTCTACAGATCACAACGCAAGATCACCGATCATTCGATCTTACAATTAGCATCCTTGCAGCCAGAGACAATTCGGTACAAAAGGGACGCTGGCGACGCTAGTGGTACAAAAAACAAACCTGACGTGAACGATTACTATGACAAGTTTTGTCAATTCACCCATTGAGTTCGTGCTCCATGGTCTCTCCCGCCAAATGGCCCCCAGGCGTTTCGGTTTCAAGAGGGACGCAGACGCAAAACGCGGTATCCGGTGAGTCTTGCCAGGTGTGCGCGCTTTCCGAGACACCGTTAAATCGCGCCTTGTCATGAATTTGTACATTTTTATTGAAAAATCGCTTATTCGTCATCCCCGAGGATAGTTAGAGGGTTGCGTAGCGTCCTCGGCAAGACGGTTGTGCGTCCAAGTGGAGATTTAAGGGCGACGGGCGGCCGAAGCGGGGCTGCGGGACGTGTATAATCGGCCAGAACGTAGATCACTTGAGATTGATTTCTGCGGAGAGAGTGTTTCGTGACGAATTAACAAGTCGGGTCAGCTCGCGCCAGCGTCGTCATGCCTCTCCTACGCAAGAAGCTTTTTCACAAGTTGCACGTCTCCTCCGATTTCCGCGACGACGACGAGGTTTTCCACTGCGAGGCGACCAACGAGATCTTCAAAGATTACAAGTTAGTGTTTGACAGCTCGATCATTTTCACCTACGGACAAACGCACTCGCCGCATTTTGTTCTGTAACGTCTCCGACGTCTTCTCCTGCTTTTCAGTGAATTCTGCGAAAGAATTATTCTCTGCAACTCACTCGTCTGGTCCTGTAGTATCACAGGAAAGCCGAATTTCACTTACCAAGAGGCATTGCTCAGCGAGGAAAATGCGAGAAAGAGTCTCAAGGAATTTCCCATGGAGGTAATACACATCAAATGCAACATACACATTCTTCTAACATACCTTTGCTTGGGCAGCAACGAACTTCTTCGAAGCCCCAAGATTCCACTTTTTTTCAGTCACGATCGCTAGGTTTTTTTTTTCTCTTACACCCCCACGACTTTACTAAATCCGAGTGTTTCTTTTCGTGTGAACATAGAAGCTTGATAATGATATTCCGATGAAAGATGTGCCTCGAACGGAGGAAATCCAGTCTGTGATTATACACGTTTTACAAATAACTGCAACATAACCTAGTAATTGAAAATTGTTTATCTGACAATTGATCTTGACTTCGCCGCATAATGCATTGTATTGCATTACGTAACCTGGTTTTAGATTATTACCAGAATCTCGATAACAGTGTCTGAGGTTTAAATTACGTTTGGGTCTTGATTGCAGTTGCGAATTCCAATCTTATACCTGGCGAGCAAAACAAACAGGACTTCACTTAATGAAATGGTCGAGGATGTTTATCAATTCGCACGAGACAGATACTTTGTAGGAGAAATGGTCGAGGCCAGTTTTACCGAAGATGCCTGGTGCGAGTGTCACGTTTTACAGGTCATCGAGCCTACCAAGCAACAGATTAATTCTTACGTAAAAGAAAATAACAGGTATTTGTCAAATCTCGGTTTGGGCAATGGCTTGTCGTTCTTGACCTAACTAGGTGTCTTCTTATCTCCTTGTCTCTTCTTTTAACCATTTACACAAAGAAGCATGCTGGAAAGACAGTATCAACCTCCGGCAAAATTATTTCGCTACGAAGTGGAGCAGTTTGATTGCGGAGGTGACACAGACGTTAGCCAGCTCATGATAGTTGAGGCTTCACAGGTGCGACGACGCAAACAACACTACAGCAGAGAAAGGAATAAGATATTCTTGCGACAACTCTGCGAGCAAGGCGAGACTGGCATATGGATGGTCAAGGTAATCTGTTCAATTTGCTTCATTCTGTGTAATATTTGAATTCGCTTGTTGATTTATTTATTACTAGAGAGGTTCAATAGTCGTTGACAGAATATCTATAAACTCAACCAAGAATGTCAAACGACGTTTCATCTAATGCAATGACTTTGTGACAGATATTTGTGAATGAAACCTCGAATTGGCGTCAGATAATTGGAACAAGCTGACTCATAATTCTACAAATAGATTTGTATTAAGCCTGTAGAAAAATTGACTCAGCATCAACTGGACATTACGGTTGGCATACAGTATTTGTTCTGCCTACATGTTTTGGTTTGCTTGTTGCAGGAGAATGTCTTACAAAAGTATGGCATTCATAAGACTCGATTCGATACGATATTTGCTGGACCCATGCCAGACTTTTCTCCACGTCTCAAGAAACCTATCAAGCACAAGCAGGAGTCTATAGCGAAGTTTCTTACTCCAGATATAGCGAAACATAGGGTCTTTGATAAGCCAGATCCCTTGAAGAAAATAAACGACAGCGGAATAATCGGCAAGAAATCAAAGAAACAAAAGTAAGTTGAAACGTTGAGGACTTGTATGAATTTCCAGATATTTTTTTTTTCCTCACTTTTATGATAACAATCAACTGGAGTTTCACTTTCGTGATACCTTACAAATTTATCACAGTTAATTGTCTGTGCAGGATGAATGGTAAATTTAAAGAAGATCTGAAAGCTAAAGCTCTGGAAGAAAAAGCTCGCCTGAAAGAAGCGAGGCTCGAAGAACGGGGTCGTAAGAAGGAAGAAAAACAAAAGCTTGCAGCTTATGTGAAGGAGTGGAATAAACCCAGAGAAGACTTAGAATGTGAAGATCTCCGACAAATTCCAGATCCGACCCCTGTTAAATGTTTCATTCCCAATGACAAATTTGGCGACTTCGTCATGATATTGGAATTTCTACAATATTTCTATGAAGAGTTAGAAGTTGGCAGTTACTTTCCAGGTGGAGTGAACTTGGACTTGATGGAGAAAGCTCTGTTAGAGAAAGAAGTTGCAGGACCTTGGAGTGACCTCTTGCAACTTTTGCTTGCAAACATTTTTAAATTTCAAGCCGAAGAAGAAGATGAGATCCACGCGGATGCTGCTAATCTAACTGACGATAGAAATATAGACCATGGGGTTTCATCTATGGCCGAAGCCGTGAAATTAGCCACAATAGCCTCATCTTGGTGTCAAACGCACCATGGGTGTCAATTATCCGAGCTGACTTTGGATTACGTTACATTGAGTGAAATTTTACGACAGCATCTCTTGAGTTCTGGCGGTAGGATAAGCGACGTGGCATCTAAGTGGCGCTATTCTCAAAGAGGTAACCAATTATTCGTTTATCTCGATGCACACCTATTTTTGATAGCTATTGCCAATAAAATGAATACAGTCGAATGGTTAATGGGCTGTAGGCATCTGAAATTCCCGTTGAATGATTAATTTCATGCCAACCTGTTATATGATGGAATAAATTGAATTTTAGGTGGCTATACAAATCATGACGATCCAGTACTGCTCTTGAGAATGAAGGAGGCGCATATACTTCGAACTCTGGGCCACATGAATGTCTGCGAATTCGAATTGGATGATCGACTGAAGGTTGTCAGTTGTTTGATTAATCAGTTGCTTACGTTTGCATCTATTCGCGACGTGATCGATGAAAGATACGACAAACTGCATCAAGCAAAGAAGAAACTCAAGTTATTCCTGATAGCTGAGCAAAAGAAAGAAAAGGAAGAGAGGGAGAGAATGAAGGAGAGAGAGAAAGAGGGAAGAGTAGAGGAGGAAGAGCAGAAACCTAAGAAAATAACGAGAGGAAATTACGAGGACGAAAAAAAGAAGGGGGAATACGAAAACAAGCTGAAAGAACTACAGACCGCATCTCGAGATGATCAAATGATGCTTTATCTAGGCTCGGATAGGGCACATAGGAGGTACTGGAGGTTCCTATCTATACCAGGTACGGAATTGTCTTTGATGTGCATAACGTCTGACACATTTTTAATTTCTTATTCCTTTCATGGATCCTAATCGCTATATTCATTCAAACTCTAGGTTTATTTGTGGAGAACGATGAAAGATGGCCGGGTGCTTGTCTGCCCGGGGGTACTCCCTACAAACCGGAGCTTCAAGATGAGTCCGGAGAGGCGATGTATGCGTATTTGAAGAAGAAATTTAAAGACGAATCCAGCGATAAAGAAAACAGTATTAAGGAGCTGAAGAAGTCTCCGAAAAAAGTTGCCTTTTCTGACAAAAACGGATTAAAATCACCGCGAAAAGATCTTAGTCCTAAGAAAGAAGTAAAGGTAGATTTCAGTGATATTAGACAAAACTTGAACGTATGTACAGGAGATCAAACTTGCCCCATCCATTGTGTCACGGCTAGACCGCAGTGGAGTTTTTACGGCTTGCAAGAAAGCATTGACAGTGTAATTAATGCGTTAAATAAGAGGGGAATCAGAGAAGGTGAACTCAGACAGACTTTGATTCAAGAAGCAACGAGCTTAACGACAGTCATTGCCGAATGTCCCCGACACAAGTTAAATCCCGAAGTGGTCAGTACCTACATTTTTTGCCAATTAAAAATGAAAAACTTGATTTTTTGTGGAATTTATCTATGTCCATCTTTTTATTCTGTCCTTTTTTTGTTCTCTCTCAGTATATGGAGCCGATCAAAGAGCCGACGAATAAGAATCACAGGAAAAATAAGTACGATAATGTTAATCTGACTTTCCCACCGGGTACCAACATTGAGGAGGTACTAGAATTAACGTTACGGGACTATATACTCGACCTAGAGGATAAAATCAAAGTTGGATGTCTGGGATCCTTGAAAGTCATCAGCCGAGAGGTCTGGAGAACGGCGATAAACAAGCGTGGTTATGATAAACAGTGCGACAAGTTGGTTTACGGATTGAACGACATTGAGGCAGACACTGCGTCGAATCTTGTCCTGGATAAAATAAAGAATGAGAACAGGGTGAGCAGACCCGGGACCCCGGATTCTGAAATCAGTAGCAGCGGTGTTAAAATTTATCGGGATCCAGGAAGATATCTAGGACCACCGTTTGAAGACGAACCTGTGCCAGATCCGAATCAGCAAATTGCCATCAAACAATTAGCCTGCGCTATCTTACAAATATCGCACGCAATTGAACCGAAATATCTTAAAAAACCATTGGGTGTAGATGACAAGGACAAGAAACCAGCTAGCGAAGACATAGGCAGAGATAGGTGGGAACAATCGCTGATGGCTTCGACGAGTTGGTCCCAGTTGTTTGTGCATATGAGCACCTTGGAGAACAGCGTTGCATGGGCCAGAAGTGCTTTGAATGCGCAATGTCGTATCTGCAGAAAGCGCAGGGATGCCGAGAACATGCTACTCTGCGACGGATGCAACAAAGGGCACCATTTATACTGCCTCAAACCCAAACTCAATGTTCGTAGTCTTGATTTGTCTTATTGCATTATTTGGTTTAAAATTATTATTAATCGGTCGATAGTTCCTTGCTGAGTACTTCATTATGCGTCTTTTGAAATAATTGTTTGCAAAATTCGTGGTGAAACGACAGCAGGCTGGTTGTATGTCAAAATTTCTTCTCAGGCGGTACCGGAGGGAGATTGGTTCTGCACGACATGTAAACCCCGAGAGACGAAACCCAAGGAGAAGTCGAAGAGGAGAAAGAAATTTGAGGACGAGGTGGAAGAGGAGGCGGTTCTCACCAAAGAGACACGACGAAATCGTGCCAAAAGAATTCCTGAAAGTGAGGACGAGGAAACCGAGTTGCCGGAGGATCCGTGAGTATCCAGCCCAAATTTGACTGGCATCTATAGTAATTTCACTCGTTTCAGTGTTTTTTTCCCAAATGATTGATATACGACTCTGTTATCAGAGACGCGACGATGAGCCTTTGCTCGTTGTGTGGAATCGGAGGAAGGGTGATATGTTGTGATGGATGTCCGAAAGTATTTCATTTGGAGTGTACTGAGCCACTGTTGAAAAGAGTACCCCGTGGCAAGTGGCTGTGTGACTTCTGTTTAAGGAATAGAAGAACCAACTCTATACACGGTAGGCCTCGTTGTGTCGTTAGTAGTATTATTCTTTTCACCTGTAAATGTGAACCATTATCGATGTTCATAACGCATATCTTCGAAATATTATGAGGAAACCACAGATACGACACTCTATGCACCAGGAACTAGGAAATCCAAGTACAAGCCACGATTGAATCGTGAATAATCCGAGAGTTGTTGTCGTCGCGAACTGAACGGTAGATCCCGTTCTTTCATGAACAGTCTTAGGAAAATTTACAGATAGCATTAATTTTAGACTAAATAAATGACGCGTCACATTGAAAACAATCGGTCAGCTTTGGGTATGTTGCCAGCGAGAGGGCGCGAGAGGGAGAGAGACAGAGAAAGAGTGAGTGCAGCTGCTGCTCGTTCGCGTATCCACGGCTTCGCCAAGAGTCTACTGACTACCGAATCCACAGACTGGGACGGTCTGTATCGTACCCAAATATAATCGTGCAGCGAATAATTCAGTTTTTTTTTTACTTCACCTTTCCTGCTTGGGAATGCGATTCATTTACCACCTACCCCAAGTTCAATACATAATAGCATGAAGATTATTACGTCAAGCTGTTCACAACCATTGACTTGCAGTATCATTTCGTCTTTCTTTTTATCGTCGTAATAAAACTAACGATTTGAACAGGATATTTGGTTTTCAGAGTGGAGAAAATTTACTTTGATCATTTATGACATCACAGACCTCATAGCACCTTTTTTATTTCTGTAATCATTCTTGTAAATCTGCCCTTACAATTATTCCAAACTACCCGGAATGACGCCCGTTGGCGAACATAGAAAATTACCCTTACGTGATTTCTGTATTCACGTTATTGACGAACAGTCCCTACTTATTTCCTTTTTGTTAACAATCATCCGTTTACTTTTGATACCCAATATATTATTTCAATGTTACATTGTTTTGGCTTGAGCTATGCGGTGTTTGCTTGAATCTAACTTTAATCTACCAGATAAAAACGCTGGAAAATCACCTGAGATTAAATAGTTGCACATGTATTAACTGGTCATTTTCATTCTCCATACTTTGGTACAGAGAGCAGCATAAATTCAGACGACTTTGAACCGATACCCCAACGGCAAACGAGGAGATCCGCCAAGCGTGTAGCTGATGCAACAATCGACGAGATTAAAGAAGATGCCAGCACTGTAAAAGGTTGTATGGCAACTTTGCAAGAATTATTAGCGGATATCACGCATCACAGAGATTCTTGGCCGTTCCTTTCTCCCGTTACAAAAGATGAGGTTCCGGACTACCACGACATCATTTCAAGTCCAATGGATTTTGGGACCATAAAGTACAAGCTTGGAAAAGGAGATTATCAAACGCTTAGAGAATTTTACAGCGATTGTATTCTTGTATTTGATAACTGTGAGAAATACAACCAAGATCACAGTTCTGTTTACAAGTGAGTATGAGAGCCAATGATACATTTGTCATTGGGTTCGGACGCCAGAGATTTTGGGATGTTACTAATTGCAGTGTTTTACAAGATGGTTTGTATGCAAATGGCTTCGTATTGCTGGTTACTTTGTAACGTTTATATGTGTCTTTTCGAATACCTACATACATTTTAAATTCATTATTAAATTTCAATTATGGCTGGAGCTTTGATTACTAATTGCAATGTTTTACAAGAGGGGTTGTACGCAAATGGTCCTGCATTGCCGGGTACTCTGTCACGTTCACATGTGCCTTCTTAAATACCTACTTACATTTTAAATTCATTATTAACGACCAATTATGGCTAGAGCTTTTCCTTGCATAAACATTTATGCGAATGATCATTATTATTTACATAGTTACAGATCCATATTTGAATAGTACATTTATTTTATATTCCACAAAGTACAACTGCCAAGTGACATGACCAGCTTCGACTCTTGTATGATACTGTGCTGCATCGCTAGATTATTTCACACGTTAATACTCGTATAGTTGCTTCAAATGCATCCTCATATTCTACTGTCCGTAACAAAAATGCTTGATATATTTCCAAGTCCTGTGATTACCTGTGGTTATTTCATATTATTAACAAAGATCACTATTTATTAACGCCTGTTCTAATTTTCGTCTCCTATCAATAATTCCATTTTGCTCAATTGCATGTTATTCATTACAAAGAGACTATTGCACGTTTCCTACATCTACCAGTATTATCGAAATCTCAACGGTGAATCCGTTAGGTTACGTAAACTTTGTCCAAGTTTTTCAGCCGACATCAAATTTCTACAATTTGGTTGTTTGATTTTAATGTTCGTGAACCAAATAATTCCCCATCTCGCTTGTCGTTATTATTGCTTGAAAAATAAATTGTGATCTTTGGCTTCCGAACGCAATACCAAATCTCAGAGGAGAATCTGTACTACGTTTTTTTTTAAAATACAGTACCATTTACAGAGCTGGGACGAGATTGTTGAAATACTTTGAGAAAAGGTGCAAAGATTTAGGTCTGAACTACAATGAACAAGAAGTAAGGGAACCAGATACAAAAAAACAGAAATGTGAACCAAACGGCGAGCTGGAAAACGGCATTGAAGATGAGGAGGAAGATGAGAACCTGAAGGACAACGAGGAGGAAGATGATGTCGACGAACAGGATGATGCAGATGAAGACGATGACGCAGATGAAGACGATGAAGAGGATTACGAAGAATCAGAGTCGGACGCAAGTTAAGTACGACGCGTGGATGGCAGCAGTAACGTAGCAAATCTATCTGAGCATTTCCCAAATAACTCCAACCAAGGCTACACGAGTTTTTCAAACGCAGTAACAATTGTATTTATTTTCATTTTTCTGGCCGCTCGAAAAAGTATTCCTACAATTATCACCAGTGTTTGCAACTGACCTTAGCAAATATCAAGACTAAAAATGTTACTTGTATGTACATGCAGAGGCAACGATTGTTCTCAAATTTATTTTCTAAAACGGTTTTTGTAAGCTTGAATTGGGAGGATGTACATTTCATCACAATATTTATTGAAAATTTGATACTTTCGAATGGTATTGATGAGACTTTGCAACCGTTAATAAAAATGAAAGATTCTTACTGTTCTACAAGTGTTCCTACTTGCTGAAAACTGCTGGAAATTGTACGGAGGGGGGCATAGTGGATTGTTATCTTACTTTTATAGTGCGACAATGAATTTAAATATGCCTTAAGTAAGTGATAGTCTGATATACATCGGAGAGTACCTACCTATAACAGTATACTTAATGCATAATGCTAGTTTTCCTTTAATCGGAATTTTTGCCGAGTACAACATGTGTGTTTTAGCATTTATGATAATTTATTATTTTAAAAGTAGTCTTAATCCGCCAGATCAGCCAGTAGTATACTCCTTGTAGAGACAATGCAAAAGTTCCAGAGTATATTTCTTTGTTCAAATGAGGCATCATTTTTTAAATGTGTTTTCGGGCACACGAGTATACAATATATCATCGTAGTAAGCATTTCTTCTTCACACTTATACATAGAACATTACCATATTATTAATAAGATATTTAACGAAGAATACGTATGTCACCGATTGCTCTCTTTCATTCTCCTTAGCCTCTCGGCTCATGGTGGTATTTTTTTTTTTTTTCTTCTTTTTTTTCAAATCTTAAAGGTACTTATGCATTTCTTTTCGAAATATAATCAATTTGCGAATTTAGGCTGGGCCTACACAAAATCGAGGGTACAAAATGTCAATGTCCGTTGTATGATTAAAGCGGTCCTTAATTGTAATGATGTGCATTTTATACAATTATTAATTTAGTAATGATGAAATATTTCAATAATAAAAGAAGAGAAAAACGAAAGGAAACAACAATAATAATTAAACTATCTTTTCATACATAGTAGACATATTCTCAATGCGATATAATGTGAATTTGTATTTCCCCGGGTAAACAAAACAAAATCGGTTTACAGCGTCGTAGCGGTTGCCGGGACTGCAGGTTCATTCGTGCGTACGAGATTGGTTCGTTAAGATGCCTCGTGGTTTCGATTCAGCTAGATTCGCGTTTACCTGTTGATAATATTCGCATAAACGTGCGTAATTAGATCATAATTATTGTATTATAATTATATTATAATAGTCATATTGATATCTTGTTAATATGCATGAACGTTCAAAATCTTGTCGGGAGAAAATCTTGATTATCCTTTTCTATTGCGGCGACCGTTAAACAAAAGACGGTACGACGTGAACATCGGCACGAAACCATTTCATTTTCGTTTACGACGCGCGACGCTTCGAGCGTATCGTGGCTTCAGTTTTGGATAATATTCACCTAAAACTAAGTCGTAATTACGGTGTTCTGGTAGGATATCGTGCAAAAACTGGTCTAATCAATCCTCGAGCAAATTCTGTGCGGCTAAAGAGTTAATTTTGTGTGCAAGATGACCGTACATATTCGCCAATTCGACGACGCGCAAAGTCCGTTAAACAAAAGATGACTACGACTCTCGATACGGTTTAAAGGTAAAGGCAGAATGATTTTCGTAGATAGTCGCCGTGTTAATACACACACATTATCTCCGTTTAAGTTGGACTAACATTCTAGAAGCATCAACCGTTTCGATATCGATTTTATCGAATGGCATTTGTCCAAACATTGCACGGCTTATTGGCGGAATCGCGGTGTGGAATAAAAAATTATCACCAATTGCTCTCTTTCATTCTCCTTAGCCTCTCTGCTCATGGTGATATTTTTTTTTCACCGTTTTTTTTTTTTTAACAAATTTTAACAGTACTCGTGCATTTCTTTTCGAATTATAATCAATTTGCGAATTTAGGCTGGGCCTACACAAAATCGAGGGTACAAAATGTCAATGTCCGTTGTATGATTAAAGCGGTCCTTAATTGTAATGATGTGCATTTTATACAATTATTAATTTAGTAATGATGAAATATTTCAATAATAAAAGAAGAGAAAAACGAAAGGAAACAACAATAATAATTAAACTATCTTTTCATACATAGTAGACAAATTCTCGATGAGATATAATGTGAATATGTATTGCCCGGTAAACTAAACAAGATCGGTTTACAGCGTCGTAACGGGTTGGCGGGACTGCAGGTACATTCCTGCGTGCGAGATTTGGTTCGTTGAGATGTCTCGTGGTTTCGATTCAGCTAGATTCGCGTTTACCTGTTAATAACATTCGTATAAACGTGCGTAATTAGATTATAATTATTATATTATCATTATATTATAATAGTCATGTTGATCTCTTGTTAATATGCATGAACGTTCAAAATCTTGTCGGGAGAAAATCTTGATTATCCTTTTCTATTGCGGCGACCGTTAAACAAAAGACGGTACGACGTGAACATCGGCACAAAACCATTTCAGTTTCGTTTACGACTCGCGACGCTTCGAGCGTATCGTGGCTTCAGTTTTGGATAATATTCACCTAAAACTAAGTCGTAATTACGGTGTTCTGGTAGGATATCGTGCAAAAACTGGTCTAATCAATCCTCGAGCAAATTCTGTGCGGCTGAAGAGTTAATTTTGTGTGCAAGATGACCGTACATATTCGCCAATTCGACGACGCGCAAAGTCCGTTAAACAAAAGATGACTACGACTCTCGATACGGTTTAAAGGTAAAGGCAGAATGATTTTCGTAGATAGTCGCCGTGTTAATACACACACATTATCTCCGTTTAAGTTGGACTAACATTCTAGAAGCATCAACCGTTTCGATATCGATTTTATCGAATGGCATTTGTCCAAACATTGCACGGCTTATTGGCGGAATCGCGGTGTGGAATAAAAAATTATCACCAATTGCTCTCTTTCATTCTCCTTAGCCTCTCTGCTCATGGTGATATTTTTTTTTCACCGTTTTTTTTTTTTAACAAATTTTAACAGTACTCGTGCATTTCTTTTCGAATTATAATCAATTTGCGAATTTAGGCTGGGCCTACACAAAATCGAGGGTACAAAATGTCAATGTCCGTTGTATGATTAAAGCGGTCCTTAATTGTAATGATGTGCATTTTATACAATTATTAATTTAGTAATGATGAAATATTTCAATAATAAAAGAAGAGAAAAACGAAAGGAAACAACAATAATAATTAAACTATCTTTTCATACATAGTAGACAAATTCTCGATGAGATATAATGTGAATATGTATTGCCCGGTAAACTAAACAAGATCGGTTTACAGCGTCGTAACGGGTTGGCGGGACTGCAGGTACATTCCTGCGTGCGAGATTTGGTTCGTTGAGATGTCTCGTGGTTTCGATTCAGCTAGATTCGCGTTTACCTGTTAATAACATTCGTATAAACGTGCGTAATTAGATTATAATTATTATATTATCATTATATTATAATAGTCATGTTGATCTCTTGTTAATATGCATGAACGTTCAAAATCTTGTCGGGAGAAAATCTTGATTATCCTTTTCTATTGCGGCGACCGTTAAACAAAAGACGGTACGACGTGAACATCGGCACAAAACCATTTCAGTTTCGTTTACGACTCGCGACGCTTCGAGCGTATCGTGGCTTCAGTTTTGGATAATATTCACCTAAAACTAAGTCGTAATTACGGTGTTCTGGTAGGATATCGTGCAAAAACTGGTCTAATCAATCCTCGAGCAAATTCTGTGCGGCTGAAGAGTTAATTTTGTGTGCAAGATGACCGTACATATTCGCCAATTCGACGACGTGCTAAGTCCGTTAAACACAAGATGACTACGACTCTCGATACGGTTTAAAGGTAAAGGCAGAATGATTTTCGTAGATAGTCGCCGTGTTAATACACACACATTATCTCCGTTTAACTTGGATTAACATTCTAGAAGCATCAACCGTTTCGATATCGATTTTATCGAATGTCATTTGTCCAGACATTGGACGACTTATTGGCGGAATCGCGGTGTGGAATAAAAAATTGACTGACGATCGAGTCGTGATATCGGTCGGGTAATCTGGCGGTTTGAATTGTTAGTTTTTCGTCATTGCGGTGGAAAAAGTGTAAAAAGTGAACGCGTGTGGCACAAATTTGACATTGCGATTCGGTGTGTCGCGGTATTTGCGGTACGTAGTTGTACGGATCCACACGATTCCCGTTCATTGTTTTCAATATTCAGTTAACCTCGGAGTTATAGCGTTCCCTCGCGAAAAACGCTTGGTTGGTACCTATTTACCCGGCTTCGGCAATTAGATTCGAAACAAGGTTTCCGCATAAAAAGTGTCAAGTGTGAAAGAATTTCTCTACGTGCGGCCCTAGTCGCGTCTCGAGTCGGAAATGATCGCGTGTGTTGTGTATTGTCAGTGTACTCTTGAGGATGTGGCAAGTGGATTCCCTCGCAAAGATTTTCTGCAGAAACCGAAGAAGAGCACGTGGATGCACAGATATAGTTGCGACGCTGCACGAGTGAGTCGCATGACTTTGAAATACATAACTATCTTTTTTTTCCTTTCTCAATGCTACCAAATTGCATAACGTTCAGGTTGATAAGAATTTCCTAAACGAGGAAAATGCCTCTATTTGCTGGGTCCGTGTTTACACGAGTTGCACCAAAGAGACTTACGTCACACCCTTCACACCGTTTTCACCGCCTCTGTAGCATTCAGTTTTCCGATTTGTCTATAGTTTCGGATTTACTGTTACCGATTTTACTTCTTTCATAGATTGCCAGTGTACCTTGCCACTTTGCAAGACGCTCACTAATATACAACTGTGTGCACGATTTTAAATTGATTTTCACCTACGACGGTTGACGCTTTACTTCTATACTTCCAAGTGGATAAATTAATGCAAAGAATTTCTCGAATAATCAAACGAAATGAGTTTACGGCGCGATGTTTATTTGTCGACGACTACACCTTGTTTATAAGAGGTATTACGGAACATCAGAAATTTCACAACGAAAAGATCATATCTAAAATTTAATTCGCGACTCTTCTAAGCAATAGTTGAATGAAAATTCTAGTGGTGATGTTCAGCTGCTTCCTTCCTTCTCATCTCTGCGTATGCAGCTTTGTTTCCTGGACTGTTAGCTATAAAAGAGGAACAAAATATATAGTCTTGAATAGGTACCGAGTCTATAGATACTGTCACAATCGTTTGTCACTGCTTTTCCTACTTTTCATGCAAAGAACTGTGCTGAGCAATGAAAAAAATTGTTTTGCTTACCGAGTTTGTGAATTTGGTAGATTATGGGTAGGCTGGCGACAACGCCATAATAGTAGAATCTGAATTGCCAACAGTACTTCCAATAGAACTTGTATGGAAATTGTGCAATCTTTGCCGAAATGGTATACGGGAACTTCATGGGACGAGACACTGGAGCAGGTGGTTCTCCAGACATATTTGCTAAACAACAGACCATGAAACAATAATTATCATCTCTATTCTTTTTTTCCCAATACCGGGTTACGAACAAAAATTACATCCCGTCAGAAACTAAGAGTTCTGTGTTTTCTTACGTCAACTTTTATATTCCCCTTAAAACTAGGCGCATGATCAGGTTTTATTTCCACCATCCACAAACACGGTTTAAATCATGATGATAAAATTTTGTCGATCTACGTGACTATCATCGGTAATTTCTAGATGAAATGTGAAAACAGGAGTCAACGGATTCCGGAAATATTTACGAAGTTGAATTATGTAATATTGCAACGATTTACGTTTGGCAGGAAATTAGCACTAGCCTTGCTAAATGGACGGTATTACTTTCGTGGGAATGAGAAATATTTAGTAAGAGGATAGAGTTACTACTAGCGTATAGAATAGGGACGGAACAGGGCAGAATGTAGATCAGACGAAGCGACTTTCGAACTTTCGATCCATCGAGTGACATTGCAGGCTGATAATTGTGCGAACCTTTACTTCACCGCGAATGAGACATAAATTCGTTGTGCGACGTGAGCCGAAGGTAACCGACTGCTCAGCATTCATGATTTTTGATCACAAAACTACCCATCGAAGAAATAATCTAAGCTTATGAGTGTATCATTACCGTTCCGTGGAAATACTTTCTGCAATGAACTTGTGACAAATCAACTCGGGTCCGTCTCTCGTGCACGATGGCCGACGACTGCGGCTGCGTCCACGAGGTTACGTAAGCTGACGATATCAATCGAGTGCCGACTATCGAGAGTAGTTGAGATCCTTCAGCGATAATCGGTGTCAAACGCAGCCAAACCGTCATCATTGATTTCAAATGAAAAATGTCAACGATGTCGACGGCTCCTGACGCGCGGTTGTGTTTGTCTTAACGAGACTGAGTTTCGGGCCCAATTTTCCGCACACATGGTGTATCGTTTATGCCAAAAAATGGCCGGAATGCTCGTGCAAATGCAGGAGGCATTCACGCAGGTTCAGTATTCCCGGAGAGTTCACCCGGAGTTCATGTCGAAGTTGAAAAAATTGTACCAAAAGGTGAGCCTAGTCCAGAATTATTTCTTCAGCCATCCGAGTGGTTCTGGCTCTGCTTTAAATGCAGTTTTGCCCATAAAAATTCTGCTGTAGTACGAACCCTCGAATGTGTCGCACGTCGATTTGTCATAACTCACGAAAATACTAATCCTTTGCAGATGAGTGAGAAAGACTTTACAAGGGCATTCATATCTTGTTTGTTAATTCCATTGGGCGAGGGAGAGCATCATCCTCGTATCGAGAACGTACTTATCTTTGCCGCAAAATTTGCAGTCAGCGTAGAATCGTTTAACCATGAGACCGAGGAAGAGGAACTTTGCCCTTTCATGAATTCGTTGTTTGAGTTTTTACTAGACAATCACGATGTCGGAGATGCAGCGCTGAGGTTCCGTATGTGCTACTTTATGAATATGCTCCTCAACTCTATGGGGGACAATGCGTTTATAGATGATTTGCTGTGCGATAGAATTACTACATGTATGACTGAGCGATTACTGGATAAAGTGCCCAAAATCAGGGCTCAGGCAATTTTAGCTCTTCATCGTCTTCAAGATCCGTCAGATGAACATTGCCCTGTGATTAAGGCATTCATATTTCACCTTAACAAAGATCCACAAGCCGAAGTTCGCCGAGCAGTCTTGCTCACAATGGGAAAAAACAAACAAACACTAGCAGCTGCGCTGCGAAGAACTCGTGATATTAACGATGGTGTCAGAAAACTGGCTTTTCAATTTTTAACCAAAATTACAGTTCGATCATTGACCATCGAACAAAGAGAAAAGTTGCTGAGCGACGGACTACGCGATAGATCTGAAAAGGTCAGCAAGTATGTTAAAATGCAATTGTTACCCACCTGGCTGGAACATTACGAGGGAGATTTCATCAAATTGCTCCGAGCATTAGACGCCGAGAATGCACTGGAAATTTCTATTCTAATGCTGGATGTTTTATTGAAGTAGGTTTATTTGATGACTGGGTGTGAAACTCTACTTAATTGCCTGTTCCAATGAAAAATATTATCGTATCATCCGGTTTTTCGTTTCCAGACTTACTCCAGTGCGCAACATCATTCAACATGTGCCTGTCGATCTTGACACAAAATTAATTCCATTTGAAAAATTAACAAGCGAAAGCGTAATTTATTGGCGGTGCGTGATTACACACCTGCAGCGTGAGGGCTGTCAAGATGAGATTGATAAAATATTGCCTGAACTTTCCAAATTTTGTGAGTACATCAGAGATTTCATGAATCTGATGAAACATGATCAGCGTGAAACTTGGGAACAGAACACGCTTCGTTTCATTCTTCTGCAGTTGTTTGAAATCACAAAAATTTGCGATCTACATGACGAGGTTGGCAGGGAAAACTTGAAGGAATTGATAGTAGATACACTAAAGTCAGATCATGATTCTGAAGCTCTTATCGATAGTATTGTTCAACAGTGTGTAGCTATTGTGCCAGATACCGAAAGTAGATTGAATTTATTGGCCAATGTGATAAGTGAACTGCGAATGCCATTGACAACCGAGGTTGTACCGTTAACCGAGGCTGAAAAACACGAGAAAGATATGAAGGTATCATTTTGTGAAAATTTGAGGATTCACATTTGTTGCGATCACTACTATAACCTCAAGTTGTATACTCATTGTTTCAGAAAGCAAAATTGAAAGTAGAGTTACTTCAAGTTCAAGAGTATCAGTATGTGGCGATCCAAAGTAAAAATTTTTTGCGGGCAGAGGAATTAAAAACCAAAATTGAATTTCTGAAAGCTGCCATTGAGGATCTTGGCACAGATCAGGTTGTGGAAGAGGTGCGGGAAGAATATGAAATGAAAAGTGACAAAAAAACACTGACAAAGTGCTTGCAAATCATGTTCTCCATGACGCAAAGCGTAAAGACATTGTGTCCGATGTTGAGAAGCCTTCTGATGGATATGGTTCTTCCCAATCTCGATGTAGGTTTATAGAAATGCTGTGAAGATATTTGAAAAACTTTTATTGCAATTTGGATAAACTAGATTTTTCATACTTCTAGCATTCAGTGTGCAGCGTCATAATCGGAGCACTGAAGGCAACTACAGTTTGTTGTCTCCTGGATGAGGATTTGGCCAAAAAATACATACCCGTTTTCTTCCTGCAATTTAGTGTCGAAAATGACGACATTTGGCTCGCCGCACTCAAGGGCATATTTGATTTATTGGTACTCTACGGTCTTGAGCGTCTGGGTATGGCTCCAGATCCAGAAACACCAGAAGACACTGGTCAAGCTAACAAAAGTAGGAGTAACAGGACTGTCAGACTGTATAGTCAGTCGGAAGATACAGATACATTGCTCAGTACTCCGCGACCTTCCCTGAATTGCGAAAATAGAAATATCATCAATATCCTCACAGGGTTATTGGATAATGCCGTAAGCTCAGCACCCGATCAATTTACCGTTCGAGCGAATTTCATGACACTTTTTATTCCTGCAACAATCTCGATATTTTGCTTTCTGCAGAACCGGGACCTACGGACAATTGCGGTTGAAGGTCTTTGCAAGCTTTTACTACACCGAAGAATCTCCAGTCCTTCTTTGGTCGCGCGACTCATTATTTTATGGCACAATCCTGTGACTGATAACGACTCTTATCTGCGCCAGTGTTTGAGTTATTTTTTCAACCATTTTGGCGCCGTTGTACCAGATAGCCAAGAAATGCTGGAACGCTCCTTTCTCGTGACGCTGAAAATGCTGGCCAATGCTCCAGACACCAGTCCGTTACACGAGATTGAACCTCTCAAGGTTGCGCAACTTATTTTGCACCTTACGAAAACTGAAGCTCAGGATCGTCTTCTAGGCTATTGCGCCCATAATAATTTGGCCCTTGCTATAATTGCCGAGGCTCTCAACTCTGACAGTTGTATAGATCCCAAACTACTTATTCGAAGCTTGAGGTATTTGCATATTCATTTGGAGGATGATTCTATGAGAAAATGCCTTCAAGAGTCTGTCAAAAGACTTTCAGAACAGGTTAATAAAAATTATCCTTATACAAGCAGATGTATTGATTATGGAGAATATTGGTATATTTCTTACTTTCAATCCTAATTACAGGTAGAACCTTCCGAAAAACGTATAACTAACACGTTGTCGCATTTCAAGCGCAATTTGGACAATCAAACCAAATTCGGAGCAGAAAATGGGCCAATAACAGAAGAAGAGCTAATGATCGAAGAAGAACCAATGATCGAAGAAGAGCTTGATGCGTGTTAGAAGTGACTTTTGCCTGCTCCCTCGTGCCTTGTTAAAGACGATGAATCGCGTTCTAATTCGATCAGTATATCAACATCTGCTGGATTTCCCTTCGTGAGAAGCTCGGGTTAGGTGATAATTGTACTGAATTCGTGATGGCATTTTTTTGGTATTCTAAACCATGATGAACGAAACACAAAAGTGGCTCAATTCATAATTTTTCTCATATTAAATATCATCACATTAATTTTTAATCATCACAACAATTTGTCATGTGTATCATATGTATTGTGAAATTTCTGGTGAATTTTTTTAAACACGGGTCGTACTCGCTAATCGCTATCTACCACGCGTGTTTTCCCGTTTTGATTGATCTCCGTTTTGCGGTAATTAATTTAAGTCAGAAATAATAAATCAATCGAAACAAATCAGTCGTATGGTTCGTGAAAAGTCTCGAGTTCATTTTTGTAGAGCTATAACGTAATAGAATTTCCGATTGACCGTAAATCTGCTCTGTTCTTTCTTTCATCGTTATATGCTATTTACTCGCTCGCTATGTGTCTTTATTCGGCAACGAAAGATTAGAAAAAAAGTCCATTGTCGCCACGACAGCAGAGTTTCGATTTCTCGCTGTCGGGCGGTTTTTTTCTTCACCTCCACCAAGTTGAAAACTTGAAAACCACTCGAGCTTTGTACCCTCCACTACGGATACGTGCATTTGGCACGCTTTCCGGCAGCTCAACGCCACTGGGTGGTTAGTGCAGCTGGCGGAATCGATATTCATCCGTAAAACCTTTCAAATAAACGAGGACATTAGGCAACGCGGATCCCTTTGCGATCCTCTCGCGATTCGAAGACAATCGACGCCAGTGGTACCTTCAACTTGATCGTTCAATTCTCAATTTTTATTTATGGTCCTAGTAGCCCCTCTCACCCTTCGTTTTTCACCGATTATTCAGAGTAAAATCCATCTGCTCCTTTTTCTTTTGCTCTATTCTCGTTTCAAGTCACTCTAGTGTAAATTTGTACGTAGTATTCGGATTCGATAAATTTCAGACGCTCTCCCGACTTTACATATATCTTTTATCTAGCAGTCACTTCCGGACTTACGCAAACTCCGTTCAAACCTATCAATCGCAATAGAATATTGGGTAGTAAAAGGTATCGCGAAACGCGGATGAAAGTTTGGGGGAAGGTTTAGAAATGACAAGACAAGAGTCGTTGTTCTTCGTCCGGACTGTTGCTGGCGTGGCTCGATTGGTATCGAGGTGAACCATTTTCTTCGCTTTTTTCATTGCCCCGTTGTTGTTTTATCGGTCCTGACATCGACGGTAAATTTCAAGTTTCGAGTGTCCGAAGCAGCACGCCTGATTGGCCAAATCGATTGTTACACTCGACTGATTATCCATCCCCTGTGACTGTGTTCTACCCAGGTTTCGATATACTCACCGAGTGGTGGTCCTCGGCGTCGTCGTCACACAGACGAAGATGCTGCCCACTGGGTAGATATATGCCTAATGGTTTATAGATCGAGTAATTATCCTCGGAAGGATGATCGTGCGAATACGCCGCGGCGTCGAGGCCCCAACGTTTATCCTACGACGGATTCGAGTCACCCCCGGTTCGTTCAAACTAGCTCGCAATTTGGCCCCTGCGATTGGTCCAATTTGCTTCTAAAAATTACACAATTTAGTTCTCAACACTCCATTTTACCTAATTTCAGAATAAACTCTCGTCCTTTTTCATTCAGCTGGCTGTTGCGGCCTCGGTGATAAATAATTGCGTGGGTTCAGCCGTTGTCCAAACCCATCGCCGGTACGCGTCTATCCCGATTCCTTGTGTCTCGACTTGCTGGCACCGTGGCTATTTCCTTATTTATAGTCGATAACTTTCTGTATTGTATCCGATACAATCAACGGTATAAATATTTGCTCTATCGAATTGCCGCATCTTTGGGGAAGATCGCAGTGTCAGCGAGTGCAAAAACAGGAAGAATCCCGCCGATAATTCTCAAGAACACTAAATTTGATAGGCAATGCTTTTCATTTAACGCATGCCCGCGAAGGAATCTTTGTACTATATTTTTTTGCGGTGGATTGATGGATGGAGGAGCTTTCATATCGTCCCACCCCGCGGTCACTCTGACGGGGATGCGTTGTCGTTATTACTTCATTTTATCCCCCACGGCGACCTATTGCTTTTGTTTATGCATCCAATATTTGTCGGAAAACTTTCAACGGATCTCTGATACAACCGTTAGCCAGAGACGTCGATCGTTCGTTTCTCTCTCATTGATTAGACAGGATCTTTTTCAAGTAAGAGGTAGCAAGAGTTGAAACTGCAATGGAGAAATACCGACATGCAGCAGTCAGCGCGTTCATTCAATCGTACATTGTGCAATTTGGGGACAGGCAAACGGGCTATTTCTACCTAGGGTCATACGATGGCGCAGAAGTCGGAGTCGAGTGTAACACCGTGTTTTTTTTTTTTTCAAGAAGTGCATGTGGGGCTAAAATAAAATGATTACGGTTCATTTTTGATTTCACTCATACGAATTAATTGTAAGAACAACGATTGATAAACAAAATTATTCGGTGTTGATTTATTGCTCGTTACTTCGCGAGGGCGATAATGACGTCCACGCTCGAAATGAACAATTTCCCATTCACCCAACATGCGTGAAAATAGGACTTATTTCATGCAGGTGTTGATAAAAGTCCGATAATTACAATCCGTCAGCCTAAAAAGTCAAATCCCTGTCTTGAGTTATTTGGTAAGATGGCATTTAACGAGGGGCACTAGAGAAAGATAGATAGATAATTCTCATAGGTTCGTTTATTTATTTTATTTTTATCGTAAAATTATTACCCACTGCATTATTTTATTTGTTCGATGGTAATTAGTAGGAAATTAACGTCGTTCGATTTGTTGAAATTTTGAACCCTTTCGATAGATACATAGGAACGACCAGAAAAAGAAACGTGTGGATATAGGAAGACCATACTATACATTCTGCCCGGGAAATTAATGACATTGATAACATTTTTTTATCAGGATAAAATATGAATATGTATATCTTATTAGCACTTCCCGCATTACTCTTGTTACGTATTTTTAATTGCCTGAGGTCAATGACAACTTGTCCGGTGTGTGTGTTTATATGCCTGTGTATTCAGGCCGGTTGGTCATCGTGGACGGACTCGCTCGACCGAGTTCAAAAGCTGCTCGTTAATTTCTGAAAATGACGAATCACTCACTCGACGTGACACACAAGTGTCGTTAGTTGCTCATCGTCCCACAGGATTTCTTTTACTTTTTCTTCTTTTTGTGTTCATCTCGCATCGGTTCAACTCCCGCACGAGCGGCTCTGAGAAGTATATATATATGTATATACCTGTAAAGCTCGCGTTGGGTATTACCGGGGAATTCTTGCCTAGATTAGATTTATTTCAACACCTGTCCGCATGTTTCACTTTTACCTTTCATCGTCGATGCATGCATTCGTACGTACCCACGTGCTCGAGAACGAGGATATACGTTTAACTGGTCCTCTATTATCGGATACGCGGGTAATGCTTTATACTTCGAATATCCTCCGGCTAGGTGTGTATACGTATCCTTTGAACGAGGTTTACTAGGATCCGTGGGCGTACAGTGATACGCGGCGGCATTGTCTCGGCACGGGCGTATCCTTGCAATGAGTATAGCTCCCGTAGGAATATCGAAAGGGAGAAAGAAAGAGAATAAGAGAGAGGCGAGGCGATGCGAAGCGGAACTGCTGGCAGGGCAGGGAGGTAAGGAGAATAAGAAGGACACTGTAGATCTCGAGTGACACAAAGGGTCGGGAGCAGTGGGCTAGAGTAGGCGAGAGTAGGCGAGAGTAGTAGGCGAGAATAGGCGAGAGGAGACAAACCCTCGAGCAGTCACTGCCCCAGTCTTTGAAAGGCGAACCCATCCTCGGCGCAGTTATACCTATGCATACAGCTACGTGGGCGCACACGCACGCGCTTTTATGCCCGTGCATGTATTCTGACCTTCTTCGTCGCCTTGAGTCGCGGGACTGAGGACTGAGGACTCGCCGCGCCGCGTACTCTGCACGAAAGATAAACAGAGAACCGGCATTTGTGCTCCTTAAGTACATACGTAAATACGCGCAAGTACACAAAGAGTTAGGTCCGACCTCGAGAGGAGAGTGCCATGCATTGGGTGGAATTGAATCGTTCAAATAAACTCTGTGTAACTTGTGTATAAGTTGCATCCGCGAAAGACCGTTTCTTTGTATAATCTACTGTTTCATGCTTCATCGCGCAAAGCCGGCATTACGCACGAATACGCACAGTCAGATCTTACACTGTAAATTACGCGGATCGCGTTCCTTCTTCTAGTCACGTGCGGATGCGTGGAAATATCTGCTGCGGCTATCGTCGGACTTTGGTAGCGGTGGATGGTATCAATCCTGTTGTATTCTCTGCTGCTGCTGATTGCGGGATACGTGGTAGGTCTTCTACGAGAGAGATTCGTCGAAGGGATGTTTCCTTACTCGTTAAAGCTGGCTGAGTTAACAAAACGCGCAGGTTTGGGGGTGGGAAATTTTATTTCGCTCTTGGCGTTTGTCGTTTGAGAGGGAACGAATTGAGGGATTGTCTTCGTGCAACGAATTGGCGTAGATTATACGTCGCGACGACTCCCAAGGAGACGCGGGGTAGGTACTCTGCCCGGCTGGCCATTGTTCCAGCAAACAATTACCACCTAGGCTCTAACCGGGGCGTGCGAGAAGATCCATGGAAGCTTTGAATTAGGTCGAAGGCTCGAGCTGGCATTGTTTCCTCAAGGGCCGGCTACACTTCCACGCCGCATACTGTCACTGTATGCACCCTAGCTGTAAAATTTTTTTTCCACTCCGAACCACAGCTGTAAACGTTTAGTTGCCGTTATCACATCCGCCATTCATCGATTGACATTTATACTCGTGCAGCTATCATTTGTATTTGTCGTGTATTCGCCAGCTGCACTCTCTGCACGTAAAATCGACCTTGTGAAATTTGCCAACTTTGCTGCAAGCTTTGCGGGTTTCAAGTCGTTTCGTTGTTCCGTATCCTCTTCGATGGAATCGCAGCTGAGTGGTTCGCTCGAAAACGGACTCGCCGCCGGTATAGACCTGACGGCGGTGGCAACCGCAAGAAGCTACCGGTTCGGGGTAAAACCTTTTTGCGGTTTCCTGCAGCGGCCTCTCGGCGGGATAATACTCGCGTGTGTGCCAACCCGCAGGGATTTTCTATGTCCCTTGTAAACTCCGTTGGCCCACGCGTTCGCTTAGCTATAAGTGTTGAATACACAAATGTAATATCTACACTTGTACAAGCATCGTCCATTATGTCACCCCTGATATTACACGTGACGTTATCAATCGCGAGAGAAATCCTAAAGGATATGTTTCATGCGAAATAAGAATCGTATACATGGTCCGTTATTCTTACAGCTCGTCGGCTCTGACGTGTTTTGCGATTATTAGAGCGCGAGAGGGCAACAACGAGAAACGGTAACGGGTGAAGACCGGGAAGACCGCAGAGACGTTCATAGGTTACGCGGTCCGTATCGGGGAGAGCTGTGAAAAAGGTTAATTGTAAGTCGTAGGTGCGTCACATTATATTATATTAGGTGGGTTTGTTGTGCTGTCGGAGTGTGCGCAGCGTGGCTTGTGCGGTACGTTGTCCAATTTTTATATAGTATACAGTTTATTCGTTTCGCCGTAGTTTTTATCTTTTCGGACAATTAGGCAAAGTTGAAACGTTCGCAGAAACTGACTGCATGGACGTAGAAGCGCGCTTTGTGTGCGGCCGCCCCTCGCTCCTCACCGCCCCGGTTCGAACTTTGCATTTCCAGGCTCTCCTAGCGGTCTTGATCTTGCATAATTTGCAAACATCGTGTGCCCCTGAGGAGAACTTGCTTTCTACAATGAGGAGCCCTTCCGCGAGCAGCGGTGTTGCTCCGTGGCTAGCTGAATTCCACGCGCGCCCCTCCTGCTGTTGTAAGCACCGGCCCTTCGCGAAAGAGATTCCTTTCAAAGGGATTCCGAACAGTTCTCGACAATGTCTGACGCGGGTTCCGGCCGACTTCTAACCTGCGCGATGCTACTCGTCGACGTCCTCTAATGCCGTTCCACAACCCATGCACCGCGGCAGCGTCGCGTTTCAGTCCACAACAGTTCGCTTCACTCCTCTATCCGAATATCCGTACGTCTCGAACTGCAGACATCATTCTAATGCTGTATTAAATGATAAATTTCTTTCGGAACGGAAACTTTTTATGCATTGAAAGTATAATTTGCCTTCGCGTGACAGGGATGATTTTTATTTTTTTTTACGTATACCTGTAATAATTTCGACAGACTGATAACCACGCTCGCGGCTATTTTATATACTGGTTCACCTTGCACGAGAGATGAAACTTGAAGCGGCGAAGAAAGAAGGAAATTTCTTTGAAAATTCGAACCTGCTTGTGATTTGAATAATTTTCCTCATCTTCCGCGCCAAATTGTCAGTGGCCACGTAGTCCCTCTCTCGAACTTTTCCTCCTCGCGCAGTTGACAATGGAGAGGAATATCTATATGTGCAAACGGAATTTCAAATAACCTCAACGGGAATGAAGCGTAAATTACGGTGATAGCTAGGTACGTAGGTACATGCATGTACGTATAGATATCGGTATGCATACGTGCGGGATGTATTTTTATCCGGGCAAAGTCCCAACCGCGCCGTGAGATCTGCGGCATCACCTCGCTGCGTATATTTGAGTGACGTGCACATAATAAGAGGCTATAAAGCAGCAGTAGGAGCACAATGGTGTTTAGACCGAATCCCCGATGGTAGGATATATACATTATAGGTAGTTGGTTGGTATAATACATCGCGGAATATCCATATGTGTACTCGCATATCGCGGAACGTCGATCATCGATTTGAATTAGGAAGCCCGACGTGTTGGCCATCGCACGATGTACGTCTACGTATATGTATGTATGTAAATACATTACAGGTAGGTACGACGTCGTCGTTCGTCTGCAAGTGTGCGTGACGGCGGGCACCGCACGTGGGCCGCAGAGGGCTGTTGGCTGCATACATTGTACTCGTACATAGAAATTTATAGACGTCGTTCTGCTAAACGCGAATGTCTATAAGCTATATCGGCGACGAAATTGCAGAGTAATTCTTGGCGCGCATGCAGAAATAATACAAGGCGTGATATCTAGGAACGTAAATGATATAGGCGTGTGAAGATCTTGTAGAAGAGGATATGAATCGTAGGCGACGCGGCGGCGAGGAAAGTCGAATTTTATATCTCGTCTGTACTATGTTCCTGTATGGTTGGTTCGAATAGAAATTATCTTAGGAATACTATTAATATCCGTAGTGTGACATTTCCGACGACTGCCTGCTGCTGCTGTTGCTCATCTGGTTTAAAAACCAACACTCTATAGGTATACGATATTATTGTGTAAAAATCTCTGCCCGTCGTTAGAGCTTGGCACGAACACAGCCGCTCTCGCGTCGTTCACGTCGATCAAAGATAACGATGACCAAAGTCGACCTCCAAGATAACGAGCAGATGGCGGTGGATATCCGTGAGCGCCTTTTCTCCTCCCCCTCTCTCCGTTTTCCACTCTAACGTTTTGCGAAATATGTTTTCAACTCGGATCCGCCAGTATGCGTAGGATATGTGTAATGTGACACGTGTATATCCCTACGGGTAATACACACGCACACACGTATGCGGTGTAATCGTCCGCAAAAGAAGGTCAGAAGGATTTCAAATGGCTCAATCGGAGGCCGAGTGCAGCGGCTACACGTGTATGGGCAGATATCCGAAACGCACCCTATTGCTCGTTCTTCCCTCGTTCGAGAACCTGCTTGTGATATCGGAGTCTGCCACCCGTTTGCTTGAAATCTCTCCTTACAGGCGCGCGATGACGAGCTGTTGCGATGCTGTAACGAAATATCTCGCGATAAACGCGGGGTTCGAGTTACCCAGTTTCGCGACGAGCGCACGTACCTACCTAGCCACACCCCGCGTATAGGTAGAGGCTTATGTAAGCCTGTACCTGTATACGTGCATGTTGTAGCATCTGATAATATACCGGTAACGAAACGAGCGGAACAATGGAAGATTCAGGTTTCTCGAATTGGCAGGAAGTCGGATGCGCGTGTTATCTGTTTTCCGGTTTAGCTGGGATTGTCTCAAATCCCACGTTTGATTTCGTGATCTTTCAAGCATCGAGCTTGCGAAGGCCCGATCCGCCAATAGACTATACCTCCTTTTGTTTGTGTTCGTAAATGGATTTGCCGGGTGACGTTGGCGGTAAACCGCGGTGGTGAAGGACGAGAGGATAATATAAGTTGGAGCAAATTGATATACCGTGTATACAGGGGAAGTCGCCGCGAAGCTTGATTGGAATGGAAATAATTAGGAGAGACTGATCGTGAATGTGCGCAACCTTGCAGATACCTCGGGGACTGTAAGGTAATGTCTATGGGCTGAATGCGTCGATACGGACATACGGGTAGGTACTTGTCGTGCAACGAGGTGATCCCGCACCTTGGGTAATACCGTCGTATTTACCGTAGAGTGAGAGAGAGAGTATCATCAGCGAGTCCAGTTTCCTGCCCGTCTCGCAGTGATATCTTATTCGAAATGCGCCTCGATATCCACGGTTGGATTGGCAGTTTTTTTCGAATATCATTCATCCGACGGTGATCAGGTCCGACTTATCGTTAGTCTGACTGACCTGAACTTCCGCTCGCCATATTTCAACCTTTATTTTGAAAGCGACGACACAAACGTTGAGGTACGGACGACAGAATGAATGGGAATAAAATTTGCTTTTTCGATTCATTCGTTTCTTGTGGGTATATTATAAGCTATACTCGCAACGGTGCCTGTACGCGTCATATCTCATACCACCTACTCACAGTTAACTTTCAGTTGACGAAGTCGGCCGCTTACTTGAAGACGCGGCGGTTTGGTAGTTTCCATTCCATCCGTACCTACTTATATACAATAAATACCTATACACACAAGGAGCGCGGCAACGTTCCAAAAGGGTTGCCATCAAGCTTCTATCTCAATAAAGACGGAATGTGACGAACGTTATACCCGGCACCATTCGGCTTTTTGTGCATCGACCATTCCTTGCGAGAAGGATTGTTAGCCCGAGCCAGTAGTACGATGCCAGCTGAATATACGTCTCGTAAAAATACCTCGCCTAGTTTACCCACTTTTCGTCTGTTATACCGAGTGTCCCGCTTAAGCGTACGATCTCGAAAAGTGTCCGATTCACGGCGACGCTGGAGCGTTGTTCGTGAAAATTTCGCCCTGGAAACAGTCGCGGTCCGGTCCATTTAACGTCTTCCTCCGAAGCCTTGATGTCGGTAATTGCTGCTCGCAGAATTCTCGAGCTCCGGTAGTTAGTTTCCCTACTCGAGACTTCGCGACGCTGCCGCGGTGTGCACGAAGCTTAAGAAAGTCCTCGTGGATGCTGGTCCTCGTCGTCGCGGTGCAGGCGGTCCTTCCTGTCTGCCTGCTTTCTTGTCTGTAGCGACAGGGTGGTGGGTGTTGGGTGACACGGTGCGCCGAGGAAACACGCAAACCCTATTAGAGACGCCGTCTGGGAACCACTTGGCTCTCTCCGGGTCGGAGGACCGGCTGATGCGCTTCCCCCCGCCTTTTATTCTCTATTCGATACAAACGGCAGCTCGAGGAAAAAGTCGGGAGGGGGTCCTCGGAAGCGTTGGTCGCAATATTAATCCTCTTTCGCGTACGAATTGCTACCCGTACTGTGCGTTACATTGCTGCAGGTATTGCAGGTATAGCGGTATAAAGTTTATACGTATATGTACGATGTTGTGAGGAAATGAAACAGAAAGGAAACCGCATCAATCCCGTAGCGTGCTACAATTTCGATAAACGTTTTGGTCATTCCATTTCTGAGAGAGTTGCGAAATCCACTCTTGTACGCACCTGTTACCGCATTGAAAAATTCTATTTAGCCGCGTGGCTATCACGACGAAACTACTTATGGTGCGACTCGTCGTGGCTCGCTCCCCATTTTTCCTATACTCATCTTTTACTTACGCAGTCATTTCCGTAGATCCCTAAAATGCCGGGAGATATTCGCACGTGGTCATATTTCATCGAGTTAAGAGAGGTCGGGCATTAGTATGGATTAAAGGTTTCTAATTTCTGTGCCTCGGTTATACGCGCCGCATTTTATTACTATACCTGCGTTCTCTTGCCACCCTCTCTAAACCCCGATCTTTCCGACTGCTTCAGCGGCGAATGCACGATCCAGCCTACGTCATCCTCTCGACCGTGTTTTTTTATCCAGCTGACATCAGCAACCATGCATTGAACCTCTGGAAATTTTCGTTTATTAAGAAGTTTCAGCTGCCGCCGTACACACTGTGCACACAGCGGAGAGGTTGTGGCAAAAGTTGAAGCCAAATAATGTAATAACGACATCGTACAAGTCTTGCTTTTCCCACCTGGTAGCGTAAATGAAGAGCCACGCTGCCAATAAGTATGTAATTTGCTACGACGGAAGAGTACCCCCCCCCCCCCCCCTTCTGCATCGACGATAGAGGAAAAGTTCCTATTTTCATCTCGACTGGTCCTTGCCTCACTTGGGGCCCGCTTCGTGCTTCTGTTCACTTCAACCGATCCTTCAGGTTCGCCCGACCGCCCGACGAGACGCCAACTACCTTCTTCAATCGATACCTTAACCTCCGCCCACGTAACCTCGGATTAACAGCACTTTCGGGAGTTTTAAGGATATATGTATGTCTACATGTACAAAGGCATACACATGCGTTTATATGGGTGTGTAATATCCTACTATAATATAGGTAGATATGTGCCTTAGGGGAGAAATCACTTGTCGGCCATCGACGACCATCGTTTGTGACTGATCGTTGTGCCCACACTCTCGATTCCCTCGTGTGCGTGGTATGCACGGTATGCATGTATGTGTGGATGTGTATATACACATAAAATATATACGTACCTGTGCAGAAGGTACCTCAGCACTCTCTGCCGTTTTTCCCTCACCCTTGTTTGACAGATCGGGTATTTGGCGTTGACTCGTATTTGAGTAATCATTCATTGATTTTAATGACCAAGGCCCCGCTTATGTAGCTCCAGCATAAAATCGTCGAACGCTCTTTCGGAAAAAAAAAGAAATTTGGAATATCTCAGACTTGCTGCAATATCGTCGTACATGTTGCGTATAACATTCTTCTCTTTTTTCTCATGCGTTGTAAAATGCGAGTAGCATATCAATACGTGCAGGCTGTATAGAATATTATGTCGCTGTAACGGAGAGGGATTGGTTTGGGAAAGAATAGTGGGTGGATTTTAAATAAATGTAGACGACCACCAACGATTTGTGTCATTTTATGGAATCTTTACTTTTTGCCCGATTCGTTAGGCCAGTCTATGGTAATTATGATTACGCTTGTATAACGGTGGTGATAATATTGGATATCTCTTTTTTGCTTCAATTCTTTTTTCTTCCTACCTCTTCGCTTCTCACCGGACAATTCATATCTTTGTATAATATACCGTGTCACAATTATGTGTAATAATATGTATAATAATAGTTGGTATATTATAAACATATAACGTCGAAATTCCTTCCATTGTATACCGCGCAACTAAACAATAATATAGATACAGTAACGATCTAATTTGTAACAATACAATATATAATAGTTAACTAATTATATACCTATACGTGATAGATATTTCTTATACGACGTACGGTGTGATGATATTACATGATATACAAAGAATTATCATACAGTGACATTATCTCTTCATACAACAACAACAACAACAACAATGGAAGTGATAATAATAATAGTTATAATGATAATAACGATGAAAATAATAATAATAATATAGATGATGACGATGTTGACAATAATTTAACCAACCGAAAATCTTACCGCGCAGTTTTAGATATTTTTCTTGATCTCCGTTAGTTTATTTTTGTAAATAGTATATTTCATTTTTCTTTTCTTTTTTTTTTTTGTCTTTTTGTTTTTGGCATTAAATAAACATCGACGCATAATACCCTATCTCGGTATTATTTTACAATTGTAGTTAGTTACATAGGGTAATGTATGTAGTAGTGTTTTCGTTCACCTAGCTATATGTATGTATGCATATATATATATATATATATATATATATATATATATATGTATATCTGGGATTTATAATAGTATATATAATACGTATCTATAGCGACGCGTACATGCATGATAGAAGTGTCTATTACAGGCTATACCTATTAATAATATCGTATTACTATACGTTTACTAGGTTGGCAGGGCGGGTGGCAGGGTTCTGACTCGGCGCTCTGTGTTCCAATTGGCTTTTTGTCGTCTACACATCTTGCCAGTGCATACGCGGTTATAACAGTTGCACATTTGACGGACTGCATAGATATACGTACGATGAACAACGCTCGTTGTGTGTCGTGTCCGTATGTTCGCTCGTATTACTATACACATGTACACCTTCAGGTATACGGTCTACACGTGTATTGTACGGTCTACACGTCGAGGATTGCCAATCAGCAATTTATGTACATAGTAGCCTTGTAAAAATATCAAGAGGCAACACACGAGCTTCGAGTTTATCGAGTGTATGTGTGTATGTGTGTGTTGTGACTCGAGCCTGGTACAAAAAGTTGACTGGCAAAAAGACCGTTTTATCAATTATTATCAATTATTATTTATTAGCCTCGATGGGAAATTAAAGGATTAATTCAAAAATATATATATACGTGTGTGTATATATATGTGTGTGGATATATTATATATATTATTTTGCAACGAAACTATCCTTACAATGTTTTATTTTTCTTTTTTTTCTAATTTTTTTATTCGATATAGTATTATCATGATAGTTTTATTAAATGTATAGGTATTATATATTAATAATAATAGTTATTATTATTATGCATATTTTTCTAATTTCCAGTCGATTGGAACGCAGACGAACAAAATCACTCGCACTCACGCTAAATAGGGTTTTTTTTAAAGCTTTTGTCATTAGAATATAAAGGTTTGTCAGCCTAACTTCTTTTCATTATATATAGTTACTGAATTCACTCGGTTTATAATACGATTTCTTTTTCATTTTGACTCTCCTTTTTCTTCACTTTTTATTTTCCTTCAATGGGTCTCGTAATTTTTAGTCTTTTTAAATGCATCATCTGCAATTACTCTTTGTTTTCAGCTCTTATTCTGTAATTCTTCGCCGTTTCTTTTCTCTCGCCGTCGAGCGTGAAGTATTATAATATTTTTTCGATGCTTCCTTTCGTTTCGTTCCTTTAGTCGCAGCTGGCGATTCATAATAATCTGCTTATTAAAAACAACAAACATGTTACACGGATATATAGGTATTTCTGTACGGTATATGCATATGAGTTATATACTATAGATTTTCATCCAAGAGAATGATAGTATGTAGATTTACCTACTATTTATGTTATATGCGTGTATGTGACGTGGTTCAAAGGCTAGTAGAGTAGGATTACACTCGATTTGAGGTTGCGCAATCGTGTGGTGTAGTATATGGTATACAATGAGTAGCACGGCGTGTCTTTGCGCGTGTGTCGTATATGGGTGTAGGTATAGGTGGTATTATGGGAATAAATGAGAGAATCAGCAGCCGGCCAATACCTACATATAGGACGGGCTTATCTTGCAACGAAACGAAACGCGAAACAGGAAAGACGAAAGACGAAAGACGAAATACACGGCCGGTGAAACGTGATACGTGAAACTTGAAGGGGGGGTTATGGAACTAAAGAGAGTCACGCGAGCATTCACACGTAGGTAGGTTATATACACACACACAGTATAGAGAATCCCATTCGCTTTCAAGATAAGCTTTTCGCTGCCTGGAGCCATACCTGTCCCTCGTCTTTTTAAAACCTTTCATTAACATCCCACTCATTCTCGCTACCTCTATCTTTCCCTACGATCTCTCGTATGTCGGTACCGTACGTCATTACCGCATATTCTATACGTATAGGTAATACGATAGGATACACAGCCTGCATTCGCGGCCACGCTACGTTAAAATGCAACGCCGCGTTATAAAATTTGTTGTACATACAAGTATCCAAACACACCAATAATTTAGGTAGGTGTGGTTGGTGCATTCTGCATGCAGTATAGATGCATTCGTACCAGCATCTGCGTGCACGCGTGTGTAGGAGAATAAGATGAAGAGAGCGTGTAGTGAGGGAAAAATCGAGGTTTGCACGACGCAGCTTCCTAATCATCGTCGCCCTGTCTGTTCGCGGTTTATCTGCTTATTGTTAGATGCAGCACCCCTCCCTCAGGGTACAACTATATGTTTCACGGTTATTAACGCGCGAGACTAAGAAAGATGTTTACAATTTCATTATACATATAATTACAAGTATGGATATACATATCTAGTATATACACAGTGATAGTTGATTTGTTCAATTTTTGCAGGGGATTATCCCCTTCTTTCCTTCTTGTTCTCCTTTTGAATTCTTTTAATCGTCAGTTTTATCGTATATGGTATATGAAGCGTATTTCGTTTATAAATTCTTTATTTTAATATTTACTTATTTATACCATTATTAATAATTCTCTTAAATAATCGATCGCAAAAACATCGCTCATATTATAGCTGTGTATATATATACACGTGTGTGTTGGTTTTTGTTTGTATTTCTCACTTTTTGAATTATTATGC
The DNA here is from genome assembly GCF_021901455.1 of Neodiprion lecontei. Taxonomy (NCBI): domain Eukaryota; kingdom Metazoa; phylum Arthropoda; class Insecta; order Hymenoptera; family Diprionidae; genus Neodiprion; species Neodiprion lecontei. Next base: position 629,936 of record NC_060266.1, read on the forward strand.
ATTATTTGTTTGACTATCATACGTATGTACATGCATGTATTTGCATCGCGGTATCTACATGTCATACCTCAGTAATATAATGTACATCTTATTGTTAGCCTTTGCAAGTTTTTTCTCGAGATTTGACAAAACTACATCCTACGTTATCCTCGTTATATACGTATTATATACCGAATTGACAGTGCCGTTTTAACTTATGCCGCGCAGTTGGAAAACTGTATTCTATCCGATATCGGCGTACGTATATGTATAATAATAAGAGGATAATCGGCAGATGTTTAATTTCCTCCTCCAGTTCGTAAACCGGGATCTGCACTCCTGGAATCCCTGCACTCCTACAGTATAGACAGGAACTATATATATATTATCTTTCCTCAGTCGCGTATGCATATTTACACACATATATCCCTATAATATCTATATGTACCTATAAATATGGCTACCCTATTCTTATGCCTATGCGGTATTTACAGGTATTCGCGTTATAGAGTCGAATACAGGAATGTACGGTTGCACAAGTGTGTGACGAATCAGCAATTCGTATCGATCGTATCGGCTCTCGCACGTGCAAGTTTTACGTAATAACGAATTGTTGTAACGTCTAATTCTTTGATTACTCCATTATACCGCTGCTGTACCCTCGCGAAACGGCAGCGGCGTTATCCCCTTTATACAATATACGTTCGGTTGTGGATCGGCATCAGAGCTGGCGAGCTAATGTCTGAGAATCAGCTAAAGCTGGGGCATCCATCAAAGTCACTCTCTTTGAATGGCGCGTAGGTACCGTGTAAAAATGCGAGGAGCCAAGGAGGAGCGGCAGGCAGCCAGTGTTGGCATTTCAAACGACGATATCCGTCGTTGACGTATACACGTATACGTACGTATACGTGCAAGAGATGTCCAGTGTATATACATACGTATATATATATATGTGTGTGTGTGTACACACACCTACCTTGACGAATCTCTTTGTATGCAGCCACGAGCTGATATACACCACCATTATCGATTGTTCTATTTTTGTTCGAGATTTCGAATCGCCCTCTGTAACGAGGACGATGGGCAACGGGATTCGAGTTGTTGTAACTCTTATGATGAAAAATGAAGTGAAGTTTGCCATTCACTTTCGTCGAGATTCTTGCTTAATTGCCGACAGGTACCTACGAGAGTTTGTCAAGTGTGCGAGCAGTTTCAAGCTTCCGGTGGTACGTTTAGCTGGATTCTCTGCCGATAGCTCCGGCTCGTAGCTATTCCTACGGTACAGTTGTGAGTATATGTTTTATTCTTCATGCTCACATCGGTATGCGATACATATGTACCTACATCGCGGGTACGCAATGCGTGTGTAAGTAAATGCGTTTTTTACGAATACAATGTTTGGCATATGACTTAGGCGGGTATGTACGCAATTCACACAGTGGTATAGGTATGCTGATTAAACTACACATAATAAAGGTACGTAGAATATGATTTTTTCGCTCTCGACGGGTGCGACCTGTGATACGTAATATTGATATACCTATACGTTACAAACGTTCCTATAAAATATAATCAGATACGAATAGTTTGATCATTCGCGAAGAGAAATGTGGAGTAATAGTCTGATAATAATTATATACTCATATCTTATATCTTTCGTTTATCTTGTACGCGTTGAGGATACTTATAGGGACAGGTAAATAGGAATCTTGCGATACATACATATACCATATATATACACGCACGTGCATTGTACACGTACCGGTTATATAGATTAGTGTTATTCTAGCTAATACTGGTTGGGTTGGCGATCTAGCTTGCGTTAACGATAGAGAAACATTGAATAATACATTGGGGCGAGGATCGAGAGTTGCCTGTATGTATGTATGTCCGCGTGGGGCCATCCGAGTCAAATAGAAGCGAACGAATCGCGGTCCGATTAAACATTGATTCGAGAACAATACCTGCGCTCCGAGATTTATTCGCGGCGGCCGGCGAGTCGTCGATCCGATCGTAAGAAGTCGAATACCACCACCACCGCCACCATCACCACCTTCTCCTTCTCGTTTCGTTTTGTTTTGTTTTTTGTTCTCCTTGTAACAAATATGATGCATTACACGTATAACACGGACGTCCAACGTACGTTGACACAAGCATTGCATGCACGAAAAGGCAGGTAAAGATATCGTTTACTTAGCCTGTGGCTTCGTCGGGGAGAAAGAAGAAGCCTAGCGAGTCGTCGGCTCTCACGCGGGCATAGTTTCGTCTCCGGAGGGATCGAAGTTAAAGAAAACGAAGAAGAAGATTTTTGCGGTCGGGAAAAAAGATTCTGTAGCCTCGGTCGTTGACTAACAATAACAAGAATGATAATAACGATGATAATAGTACTAATGATAATAATGATAATGCTGTTATAAATAGTAAAAATAATTGAAAGTGTGTCGATACAAGGAGCTGGCAATGCATGTCGTTGGGGGTGATGAATGATTTAACAGACCATATGCTACACGTTCTGAAAAAGTCTGTGCAGCTGGCTCGACGAGCTTATCGTCGTTTCGTGCTGTGGGTAGTACCAGCTTCCACCTCCTTGGCTCTGATTCTGGGAATAGGTTCTTCGCGACGTACAGGATACACAGGCGCACCCTTTGCCACCTTGACACCATTCCGTACACGTGACGTTGCTACTAGGGGCTGCTAAGTAATTGCCGAGTAACCAGTTCTCCGTGTTTGACACTGACATGCTTTGGTAATGTTGCTGTTGCTGCTGTTGCTGTTGCTGCTGCTGCTGTTGTTGTTGTTGCTGCTGCTGCTGCTGCTGCTGTTGTTGTTGTTGTTGTTGCTGCTGCTGCTGCTGCTGCTGTTGTTGTTGCTGCTGTTGTTGTTGTTGTTGTTGTTGTTGTTGTTGTTGTTGTTGTTGTTGTTGTTGTTGTTGTTGTTGTTGTTGCTGTTGGGAATGCGACAACTGTGACAGGCTATGAGAGATTTGATTCAAACTTCCTGAGTTTTGTATTGCGTTTGTTTGCTGCTGCTGCTGCTGCTGTTGTTGTTGTTGTTGTTGTTGTTGTTGTTGTTGTTGTTGTTGTTGTTGTTGATGATGATGATGATGATGATGATGATGGTGCTGATGATGTTGAGTCTGTTTTTGAGATACCGTTGAATGACTCAGGGTACTCTGGTGACAGCGGGGCGTTGCGGCGCAGAGCGTTATTCCTTGATGATGAGTTTTCTGTAGGCCAGATATACCACCGGATGTATATCCCATCTGTGCAGATGCCGCAGTTGGTTGCTGCTGCTGCTGCTGCTGCTGTCGTCCGTGTGAGAGCTGGTTCTTTTGATTCGAGCGATTAGTCGACGAAGAATCATACGCCGTGTACGAATTGCCGATTTGATGATTCTGGAGTATTCCTACCGCGGAATTTCCTGCAGTGGGTAATGAGTTTTGTTGCAACGATGTTCCGGAGGACGAAGAGGTGGAGGAGGCGGAGGAGGAAGAGGCCGCGGCGGCGGCGGCAGCGGCTGCGGCGAGAGAATGAAGGACGGGGTTTTGCGCGGAGGACGCGGCCGCGACGAGGGGATGCTGCTGCCCGGATTGTCTCCGTTTGCTCGCCGCGCTCCCGCTCCACCGCCTCGACGTCGTCCCGTTGGTATTCGCCCCGTTTGCGTGCTCCGGTGGACCCGCGGGCTCCCGAGCTCGCGTCCGGGTCGGCGCTGCGGGCGCCTGTTGCGGGGTCGGCTGGGCCGCAACTGCCCAGGGCTGCAGCCGCGCGTATGGATGGGGCTGGGGACGACAGCCTCTGCAGGATACAGCCGCTATTCCCACCGCGGGCTGTCGGTGATGACCCAGGACCCCCGACTGGTGCTGCTGATGATGCTGCTGCTGCCGAGCTTTCATCTCCAGGAGCGAGACCGCGCTGCCCGGCACCGCGAGGAGTTCTGAAATCATGCGTAATACGGAAATGTCTCAGTCTTTGGCCGTATCAGGTGTAACAGCGGCGGCTAGGTATACGGGTAATAGACGGGCTCCTTCGATAATACAAATCTCGCAGACATCGGTTTTTTTTCTTCTCTTTTCTCAGTTTTGTGTAACGTATTGGTTAAATCGTTGATCCGCAGTTGGTGTACAGATACGTTACACGGATAGAAGTCGGTAAAGTATTTTGGCGTACAAAAAGAAATACACCTGCGCCGAGAAATTGATGATAACGAAATAAGGAAATAACAAATTACGAAATTTATGTAAGCTTACGTGCCTGGCGTGCGATCAACCGCGGCTCTTTCTCTCCCTACTTTGTTCCACTTCCACGTATAGGTACACACACATATCTATTCGTACAAACCGTCAGTGGGCTTTTACTCATACAGCCTAAACGTGGGAGTGCGGTTTATGTATACTCGTACGTATACACCCATCGCGGTTTATTTTGAGGGAAACGCAAGAGTGCCGCAGCTCTGTACGCCGGATCTTCAAACACCGTCTAAGGGTTGCGATTCGTTAAGCTATTCAGACTCATCTACGTGTGGGTTAATTTAAACGCGTGCGACGCTTTGCACGTGTATTTCCGTTCGAGTATGTAGGCATCCGAGGCAGGGGGAGACGTACGTGAGAGCGACGAGCTCAACGGGTCCGTGTCGGTGCGAGCGTGAGAGAAAAAGGGAAATGAGCAGAGGAATGGTAACGCGGGGATGATGTGACCCTGTACTATATCCAGGGAAATAAAAGTATAGAAGGAATTGAGTACCCTGGCGAGGCCAAGTAATCTACCGAACAAACAACAAGTTATTAGCGCTGGTGTATACCCTGGGCCTTAGGGGACGTGAAAGGGAATGGGGGAAAAAACGGAGCTATGCGAAGCGGAGGACTGTTATATACTTGTCGAAATTTTACACCTGCAGTGTGCAAGCCCCGGTGACCACACAGGTGTATTTATATTTTTTCCCCGTAATGAATTGGTGCAATCTCGTACAAACATCTCCCGTCATCTGAGTTGGACGGCAGAACCGAGTAACGTGTACATACTAGTAGGTACTGTAGGATTGTCAATTTGTCATTCAACCACGAGCGTTGTTTCGGGTTACTCGAATGGCCGGAGGCCAACGTTCCGTCTCGCAGGCCCTGCATCTGCTGGCTGCTCTACCCGTATTAAAGTTGTGCGGTCGTAGGAAGCGTTTGTCGTCGCCGCCGCGCTGCCGCCGTTGTTTCTTACGTACATACGTATACACTTGTACAAAGTTGCGCGCGAGAACGCATCTGGCACCAAGATAAGCCTCCCCGGTTATACTTTTGACCCGGGTATAACATTCAGGCAGGAAATTAACTTTATATCGCGTGTACCTACGTACATAATATGTCCGACAAAGTCTATTCGCATTGAAGCTCGGACGGGTGACCCTATTATACCTACATCCGTCCACATCTTTCGGCAAATTTATCCTGGTTCAATTGACATTTGCAGCTGTCTCGGTTTAACAATTTTCCTCTTTTCCTTCCTGCAACTGTAGCGGTAAATATACGCGGATTACTTCGCATTACGTAACGCACTTGTTATAAACCAAAGAACCGCGGACAAGGATTTTTCCTTATTCTACAATTCTGCGGGAATAATAACCTCACCGTAGTTTCTGCTTACTTGTAAACTGCATAGTTAAAAAACCCAGCTACGCGGAGTCGATACGCTAATAATGTTGATATAATACGTGTCGTACAAGATGTACCCAATTTCGAAAACTCGCGAGGGGTTAAGAAGTAAAATTGACGCGAACGATAGACGAGGTCTACCGACTACCTACGTTTTTTCAACGGTTCAGTGCAGAGATACGTTTTAATTTCCATTCCATATTCTTTATTTTGTTATTTTTAATAAATTTTTTGACCGTCTCTGCTGCTTGGCAAAGACGACGTTACACGTATGTGAGCGGGCGGCGAAATAGTTGAAAACCACGAGAGCTTGTCTTTGATCTCATAGAGGCTGCTCCGTCGTTCCAAAATACTTGTTTCAAACCAGTCCCTGCGGACTCGACTCATGGTCGCAATTTATTTTTGCCATTTCGGAGAATGCTTCATAGATCATCACTGCCGTCCGCAGCAGACGAAGGAGAAGAGGAGAAAGAGAGCGAGGGAAGACGTAAAAAACGAGAGCGCGATCCAGCCAGCGGCTGTTGGATGCCGGAGAAGCACTTTGCTTTGAGCTACCAGATCGGACCGTCCGTCCGCATCAGCTGACTCGCGTCATTAGTCAGGCTGCGGCTGATCGTTAGGTGACTAGGCTGATTTACCTCCTCGATCCTACGCGCCGGTTTGTGTATGCTATGTGCTGCATACGGCATATACTTGATGTAATAAGTGAATATGATGCAGCTTGCATACTTTGTCTCGTCTGTATATACGTTTAACGGCGCTAGCGCTGAATCTTCTTCCTTTTCGTGTCACAGATCAGTTTTGTGCGAGTTGTTTTTCACAAAAGATTTCAAATCCCGTACGGAGGGAGATGATGAATTTCGGTCGTCAAATGCAAGCAGTTTTTCAAAGAGATATTGGAATCGCTAATAAGCGACATTGCGAGCCTGGGGCGGGGCGGAGCAAGACAAGATCTTGAAAGTTGCTCCTCTCTCATCTGCCGAACGGCTGGATACGAGAGAACACGGCGCTAATGACCGTAGACGTTTACGGTGTAAACTTGAGTGAGGAAACTCTGAAAAACTTCCATTCGGTCAGAGTTTCGAACTATACGGGTGTGTCAATTCACTGATCGTGCAGTAATCAAACCTAGCAGAACTCTCCCCGCTTAGTAACTGCAGTTTTTTTTCTCTCTGATTGAAGCGGTTTGCCGGCGTCATAGACATTGAGTTCCAAACGAGTATTACGATCGTTCTTGATCCAAATATTCTTCCGGACCCTTGACTGGCTGTATTAATTAAGGGTGGGTCGACGCGAGAGAATGATTAGGTGCGTGATGCGTTTCACGAGAGAGACCCAGATGCATCCGCTAATTATTAGGTGGAGCAGGAGTTGCGTCGGGGTGAGGGCAGGGGGGGAGGGGGGACTTTGGAATTTATAGCGGTTTCCGAGTTGAAGTAAATTGCGGCGCGGCGCGGCGCACGCACATCCCATGATCGTTAACCCCTAAACATAACTTTGGCGGTTTCCCGTTCGTCGTCGCTCGTAGCTCGTCGTCGTTTCACCTCGCCCTGGGTCGTTAAAAACGCATAAACTGCCTCATCATCGGTACCCCCCGGCGCACCGCGGCCCTCCGAGACTTTGGGGGAACTTTGCGCGCACACACGGTTAAATTACGAAACGAAGGAGAAAGGGGTGGCATAGGATACCTACGTCCGATACAACGTCTCTCCGAATCACACGGATCACGGGGTGCTGCTCGCCATTGTCGATCCTATCTTTCATTTCTTTGCGGTATAAGCAAATCGATCATTTACCATCTTGCCGTTCGTAGGACGCATTCCGAGATTCGGAAAATTATATAAAAGGTAAACTTGATAGCAGGAGGAGTCACTGCAAGTTTCCTTTTACAAGCGATGGTTATTACGTTCCCACCTTGTACGTATTTGATCTACGTATGTTTATACATTGCTCGATAGAAACGAACGCAAATTGCAACGGACAGCAAAGTGCCGTGGAAGATTCGAGCGAAGGAAAATCTTGGCAAACGTCGATCTTCACCGTCTCATATGACCGTTCAACGAACGGACAAGTCGTTCGCGCGAATCCTTGGCTGTATAGTCTAAAGACGCGTATGGAAGCCTTATGCGGGAGACGATAATAGTACCTGTACGTACCGCTTGCGCAAAGTTGACGGAAAGAATGAAAAGGAGAAACAGGAGGAAAAAGAAATGGAAGCGAAGCGATCAATACCTTATATAGTAGCGTTCTGATTCTTACCTTTTCATTACAAATGTGATTTTGGTACATAATTGTTATCGATAAGAAATGAAAAAACGAGAGATATGCTGCTGCGATCTTTCGTGCGTATGAGGGCAGGATAACAGTCTTATTGGTATAAATGCCGATCAATGTGTACCTACCCGTTGCTATATTAATCATTAATCAGCGAGACTCGTCAGATCGGGTCGCTTTGATCAAGACTCGGCTGGCTGGTCGACGTATGTATGTAGGTACTATACTACTGAGGAACGTTTACCTGCGGTGCTGCTCGGGTTATATCCCGAGTTGTTCCATCATCGGCACACCGTAGCCAAGCGCACGAAATACCCTCTCCTCGTATCTGACGTTGAGTCGTCCCCACCCCCTATCCCCTCTCAAGGAAGCCGTAGACACTTTCGACGACGTCAATTCAACTGACTTGAGATCCTTATAAATTTTTCACCCAAGTCTGATCGTTACTTCTGCTTCGCCTACCGTAAAACGTCCCGGCGAACGAACCTGACGGACTCCCGAAGTCCCGGTGTCCGCTTCGCTCGAGCTAACCCATCCTTTTCTCATTCCTTGCGAACGCGTGCGCGAATTTTTTCCATTTCAATTCTGGGACGTAATCGCACACAGATTATATGCGTTTCGGCTGGGAGTCGAATGGAGGGAATTCTTCGAGCACGCCACCCGGTATAATTCAAGGCTTTACAACCGAGGACCATAAATAATGCAGATGGCCGACTGCGGCCGAACTCGCTCGGCTGCCGTGGCTGTTGCTGGATGCGTTTCGTTGCGCCGAGTTCACCCGGATCGGGTCGGGCCGAAAGGGAAGGTCTTCCGATCTGTACGGAAGCGGGTGCCACCCGCGTGCGCGGCGAGGGAATGTAAAACCGATAATTGCAAAATCAATGCTTCCCGAATTATTATACGGTTTGGCTATGCACGGCGTTTATCATTTTATCTCACGGGCGTCGGCTGATGGGTACATGTATTATACCGTGATGCGATATCGAGAGTCCAGAATTGATTGCCATGCAATCTATTTATATAAACACGTTTGACCGCGGAGAGGATAGATCTAGTTCGCGTTAGTCGCCGATTGCAAAGGGAATAGTGAATAGAGTACAATACAGGCAACGCACGTGTGGGTGGATTAAATATGGATATCTCCCGGCCTAGTGTCTGATCTACGTTAGTAACTGCAGCGGTGCAAAGCGCTGTTAGCTATCCACCCGTTTCCTCGGCATCGATCGAACCTCAAGTCAGAAAAATAATCAACCGACTCGAGACCGCTCGGTCTGACTGTGAGCTATAGCTACACGAATGAAATATGCTACCGAGGCTCGCGACTTGGTATATACACACAGTGTCTGCATGTAGGATGAGAACAGAATAAGCATTTATTATCCTCTATGGAGCTTACTGTCCCCTGATTGCGAGCCGAGCTGACACGCGAGGATACAAAATTCATAGTCGTGCCGCAATGAATATTTGGCGTCGTGTACATCGGTCGAGATTTCATCAAAAGAAGCAAAGGGGAGGTATTACAATATCTACTCGTTCATTCCATTGTCTTCCAATCAGGAGACAGATTATTATTACCTAAAAGCATCAGAGGGGTGCGCGTCGTTAACTTGTGAGACAATTTTTTACTCCGGAGCACCTTACGTGTTATGCAATGGTGCAGGAGGATCATGTTCGTAATGTAAGTTGCGTATGTATAATCGCAACTGCTCTCATACACTACCGCAGCGCGACCCTTCGCATACCAGTTAACCCAAAACAACATCCGTTTCGTCGAGACTGGGTCACTGTATAAACGTGTCGCGTAATGTACGTCAGTTTTATTTATTATTATTATTCGCGCCTTACGTTTTGCGTCAATTTCGCAATCATGCTGAAGTTTGTAGTTATCTGCTTACGAATTTACTGAAAGAGGAGGCAAAGGTTTTACTCTATCGTCACCTAGATAACCTAGGCTTGCTCCGTACACGCATGGCGGTGGTCGAATCATCTCGTTCGAACGGATGGTACGTAATAATTTCAGCTATCATGTTTCGAGGAAGCCCAGCATCCTTCCTGTCTCTCGGTCTGTTTGTCCGTCCGTCCGTCCGTCCATCCGTCTGCCGCGGCGGCGTAATCTCTTTTCGTCTCGCATCTCCTCTTCCCGCATCGGCGCCGTCCCATTTCGCTTCGGTTCAATCGTTCCTCCAGATTCCATTTCCCTCACAGCTCTAACGCAACGCGCCCCTCCCTTCTCCCTTTTCTCTCTTACCCGCAACACCCATCGAAGGCAGATACAAATAACAATCCATGTGTCAAGTGTGGATTCGACGAATGAAATTAATCATCCAAGAGTAGGCCGCACGCTGGGTTTACAACTCATTCGAATATATTTAAACTCGACAAACAAACGGAGGAGGGAACGTGGGCAAAGTGCACGCGGTCGTCTCCGTTATACCTATCTCCTCGTCTCTCGTCGCCGCCCGGTTTGGCAAAGTGGTGGATTTAACTTTTAAATGAAAATATTTCAATCTCCGCGCAACGCTCTTCTCCGCGCTCTCCTCAAAAGGCTCTCCTGCCCGTCCTTCGCTACTCGATATTAACTTATATAATTGCGCCCAAATCAATTCCTGCCCCGTAAGCTTCCGGCCATTCGCCATGGAGCGGACCCGCGACGCAAGGCTTGCCGGGTAGTTCTATATTTTTAGATTCGCTGCCTAAAGGCACTGCGGGCAAGTAATTTTCTCGGCCAAAGTCACAGCTGCGGGCACGCCCGAGTGGACCTGGAAATAAGGAAAGTAAAAAGAGGGGAAAAAATGCACGGCTGGTACAAATAAAGACAAAACTGTAGGATCATGGTCATGCCCATGCCGTGTCTGTCAGGTAAATTGATTTTGTCTGCTTGGCGATGATGACGGTGTCGCGACGCAATGATACGCCGACTACTGCGAGTTCAGCCTTTCGTAAGACTCCTCGCCCCTGCGTCGAGTAACAAATACACGACTTTTTCGGTCCTTAAGCGCCTGTAAAGAAAGGGGGGAAAAACAGGTAAGAAAATTGAGAACGACTACTGAAATTGAAGGTTTTTTTCTTTTATTCTCGACGGTTGTCTTTGCACCTTTCTACCCAATTTTTGTATCCTACGTGTGCATTTCTTTTTCTCCATCATCTCGTTTTAATCATTCCGCCACACGCCAAGCTTTTCGAGCGTCTTCAACTGTTTTGCCATCCTTAGCTTTTAATTGTGTGCCTAGCTGCCAGCTTTACTTGTTTCCCCCGATTGTAATTGCAAACTCGACTGCCCATGGCGTAATTTCTGTCAACATAGTGGAGAGGTATGAAAAAAAAATTGCAATCCCGTGACATACAGATTCGAATTCTATTCTATATACCTACATTTACCTCACCTGCCCATGTATTAGGTACCTATCTGTACTTGCCGGATGCTCGAGCGAGTTCAACATATTGTGTGTGTTTTTTTTTTCAAATTGCTTAACAATCGGCTTACTCGGGATCAGAACAATTTATCACAATATCTCGATTGTCTTTTTCTTATCAGTGACAGCTCGTTCACCTTGAAGAATTATGCTACCGTGGTAATTTATTCAACACACAAGGTGTGTATAAGTATTCCACGATCGACGCTCACGGATCAATGCGAGAATTACACTCCCTAATGAGCTATCAACTCCCTTCTGCTACGGCGACTCTTTAACCGGTATGTTTTATATGAGAATTAAGACAGCCTTACAACGCATTTCTATAATCTGGTTTTCAATTCCGAGCGACTGGTAAACGTATTATGTATATTATATACTATACATGTATGTACATGTATTATTATTGTCGACCTTTGGAGAAATTGTATGTCGTAGGTAAAAGTGTGGGTATGAATGTAGTATATACATGTACAAACCGTATCGTTGGCATACGTGCCGACGTCGTTTAGAACGATTCATTCCGACAGCCATCGTTGTCGTTAACTTCTTATCAGTTGTCAGTTGGCCCAGGTATGGGCATTGCACGTTTTATGTGTATATAGGTATATTCTCCTGCATAATGACAACTCGGTATACAGGTTCTTGTACGGTTTTGAGTATTTTTTTCGATTGATCAAACATGCAGGCAGCATATACTTGGAAAAGTTATCAGCTGAAGCTAGAGAAAGAGGGCAAGCATATGTGATCGACCGAGAGTAGCCCTGGAGAAGAGCCACGTCGACGGTTTGTGTCGTTCGCCCTGTAATTCTTTTTTTCCTTGTCATCAACTCATTTTTCGCTACAATCGCCTTACGCCAGACCGGCGCGGCGGGTAAATTTTTTCCCCCTGACTCACAACGTCCGCCTGATTGTCCGCTATTGCTTGTCAACCCTTTCTTCTTCAGTCTCCGTACGAACAAACTGTTGAAAACGTCGTCGGCATTCGACAGACTTTCTGCCCATCGATAGTGCCGCTTATCGCCCTTTCACGCTTTATCTGTTTCCTTTTTGTTTTTGTTTTTGTTTTTTTTTCGAAGGCCAACTGTGTACACGGAACGCGTTGATAACCGCGAGAATGCAAGCGTAACTATCGAATGTCGATCGAAATGCGCCAGAATTTTTTATACGCTCAGTTAGATTGCACGTCATACATAGATTCTGTCCACCTCAAGTATAGACGGGAATATTACTCGGCTAACGTGGTCGAGCAATGGCGGCACTTTGTCAATAGCAGCTATGTGCCGCACGCAGTGCAGAATTATCAGGCCTCTATTGTATCATGAATCGCATATGATTGTAAATATTGACGAATTTCGTGATCGTGCGATATGTTTGCGAACATTCCGTCTTCGGGAAACGTTCCAGCACCGTCTGGCTCATACCTCATTTTTCCCCCTCTTTTCCCTTTTTCTTCAAACGAATCGATCTTCCGCCTATCCATTGTCTATCTACCTCTCTCGTCTACACTGTCACTATCATTTGTAAAATTGTTCCCCTCGAGTCGGGTTGTTGTAGCATAGGAGCACAGCACCTGCTCCCCTTAATCTAAGCATTGTCTGTTTCATCTGTCCGCGACGAGGCTTCGGGGCGAGTCCGGGTAGAAGATGGCAAACAAACGACCACCGTCCTGTCTTCTTTCGGCCCCCAGCCCTCCCAGTCTTTAGTCTTCAGCATTTAGTCTTGAGCCTTCAGCCTTCACCCTTCAGCTATTGTCTTAGCCAAATTGTTGAACGGCACACCGACGCTTCGCAACGCGTTGCTACTTTTTTCGACAGCATATATTCTCTTCTTTCTTTCTTTCTTACTTCCACCTATGTACGAGTATGTATGTACCTATCACTATAATATAACTGCATTTATGGGTATTATTCTTCTTCTCTTGGTGCAGGCTTTTGGCAGGTGTTATACAAATAAGGCGGGGCTCTCAAAAGATTCACGCTTCTAGTGGCCGCATGGTTCAACTCGAGGCGTTAAACCTTTATTTTTTCTTTCCTCTGATTCGCCTTCGTTTCTCAGCGTGGGCGAAGGAACGATGAGTTATCTAGGATCCCGATTATTGCCACGTTTACTATACGATTGTCAAAGATTACGTGAACAAGCAGGTTGTAAAGTAATAACGAAACGTTATCGAATGAATTCGTGCCGTCCGTTCTGCTCCCTTATCCGCCGCACCGCGTATTATTAAACCAAATAAAATATCAAGTGTTGATTCACGGACATCTTGAGAATTCATCCTATATCTCGGGACTAAAACTCGATTTTATTGTATATATCATACGGCAAAGATAAACTCTCGAGCATTCCTAACCACGCTTGGTCTGTAAACAAATAAAATTCCCTCTCGGAGATTCCAGAAATTTGGGTGGAAAGATTACACTCAATTGATAATGGATTAGGAATCGGTTCACGGTACGCGTCTACTCGTATCGTATAGCGTACAGGTATCATAGGATGCATGGGTGTAATGTTACGCGTGTATCATCAGCACGAGACGATCCCCCTACTCCCTCCCCGACTCGAATATTCCTAGCTGTGATGAGAATGTACGACAAAGAGCGAGGCGAGACAGGCATTAGCTGTTCCTGACTCGAAGGGATCGCGGACTGGAATCAGCTGTTTGACGTGGGTTAGGTATATACGTATAGCGTCGAGGAGGAAGCCTGGGAGTTGGGTCGGTCTTGGATCGTTAATGCAGGTCTTGGAGGACTGTAGCGTCGACTCCCACCACTACGGGTGTCATTCGTCCCTGCTGTTCCTGAAACAGTCCACATAATCTACCGTCGTATATATCCTCACTAATACCCGAGCGTAGGATCATGCGGGTGCGATGATGGAGTGTCCGCAGAACCGGTAGGTTCTTTAATACATTCTCCCTCTTCTCTCGATGGGCACATATTCATCCACCTCCCCCCCCCCGCCCCCCTCCCTCCTCTTCGACTCCCGCATCGCGGCTACATGCACGGCACAGTGTCTGGCCGGTACCTAAATAGGCGAGCTTACCGCGCGCCGTTGAGATGAAGATCTGCGCGGAGGTCTTTGGACAGTTTATACTTTTCTCCGCCGCTGGCGGGGGGTGGGGGGGTTGTATTGTACTTGCAGCGCTTTTGGAAAAGACAGGGACCTTTGAAATTCTATTCAAATCGGATCTCCGGGACGCAAACTCTATACTCATTGTCAGAGTTCCTCTCGGTCGGCTTTCGACGAGTTTGAATGATTTCTTATGCAAATCCAGCAACACGCGCGAGAGAGTCGTACGGAGATACGGAGAGCTGTTCGAATAATTTTTCAATTTCTCTGCCAAAACTTGCATCTTGCGGCTGACGAAGTTGAATTTATCGTACAGCAGGTACGTATTCGTACACCGCTACACAGCCGTGTCAGAATACATGTTGACATTCGTGGGCGTGAAATTTATAACTAATTGGAGTATTCTTCTATGCAAGAAATAGGTTATTTCCCTTATGAATTTTCCCTGCTCAGATTTAAGTTGTATAACCGCGGCGTCTGACTAAACACGGCACTGGTTATTACGGTAGGGAAGAGTATAACGTGTCTATAGCGTGAGGGGGTTACGTTCTAACGAGCCAACACCTCGGCAGAAAAGAAAAGGTAGACTTTTCCAGCGACCGGCCTCGTACCTCGTCGCGGAGCAAGACCTAAACCAACTTGGCACTACCCCGGGATATATCTCGGCATGAGGCAAGACAGGCACGGCAGGGTATGCGTGTACCCACATCAAACGCCGCATGTTCGAGGGATGTATGCGCGTATACCTGCGGGGGAAGGAAAGGACAGGGTTGGTAGACAACAGCGTCCCGCGGGGATGTGATACCGATCCCCCATTACATTGTGCGGGACTTGGCAGTTTTATACGGCGGTACGACGATACTCGCAGCATATCCTTTTGCAGCGCGACGCGAGGTGCGTTGTTATCGGGCGTCCAGGTGCCGCGGACCCCTATTTCAGTCAATGCTGTATGCGTCTATCGCATCCTCCGAGCTGCTGCAGGGCTTGATGGTACGTGTGTGTCGTCGGACGATCAAGTTTCTGTGAATTCAGTCCTCCGCCCTAGAGAATGCGTGTGGTACGCTAAATTCAGACTCTTGATGTTTCTGGGTTATCCATGTCCCAGCTGAGAGTAGTTATAGCCGGTGCCACGTATACGCACGGTGCGAATGAGCAAGCTCGCAAGCATTCGCGTGCAAGAATTTCTTTGTATACGTAGCGTAAAGCAGGTCTGAATGCTTGTCAAGTCGACTCTTTGCTGCGAACCCAAATATCGCTCTAAGTATCCTGTGTGACCCGTTGTGCACAGGTGTAGGTACCTACACCTCGGTGGGTAATTTAACGCATGACCCGAAAACTGTCGCGGGCGATCGAACGACGTACCTACGTCGTAACCAGCGTCGTCCTGTCTGTCTATCACGCTAAATGCCCCGAGTCGCTCGTCTGGTGTCGCGAAAATAGAAGGTAGCTAAGTAGTAGGGCGCTTCCTGGTCTTTTGATGAAGAAGAAGTTTGAAAAAACGATTTGTTCACAGCCGGTGAATAATTATACCTATATGCCGCCCGATGTCGGCCGAGGACTGCGCCGCAACCGATCGTTGACTGACTGACTGACGTAGTGTCGTAACACGGGGGTCTGGAAGGAACGTTAATATCAGTACCCTCGCTCGGAGTGTGACACGGTTCGCAGGAGGAATGTATTAATTCGATCATTTGACAGGTTAGGCGCGCTGGTATTTTCTCTCCGCTTATTGTTGGCGTCGTTACTCCGAAGTATTGTCATTTTTAGTATTCCTTTCCCTTCTCCTCTGCGACGAAAAATGAAATATCCATTCTTGTCGCAGCCCACGGCGAACCGCCTCAGAGAATCGCGCGACCCTGACTGGATTCTTTATTAAAACGGAGGGGCCGGTTTTAATTTTTGATCGACCGTTTTTATAACCGGGATCTAATTTCTAGTCGAAGCCCTTGGGGAACCTCGGGGAAAGTGGATTGCCGACCTCTTTTCGAAACCGTTCGGGGGATAGACGAAGAGAGAGATAGAGAGGGAGAGGCAGAGGGGGAGATAGGGAGGATTGAGAAGGAAGAAAGATTTTATTGCACGAGGGAATGGAGGGAGCATCTCGCCTTGCCTCGCCTTGCTTCGCCTCGCATCCTCGGCCATGCCCGTCGTCGTCGGATGTGATAGTGACGGTTGACGGTCGACGGTGCCGCGCGTGTGGCTCTCCAAAGGGGCTATAATTTTTTTTTTCTCTTTTTTTTCCTACCCCCCGACATTTTTCCTCCGATGACAGAGCGGGGTGATAGGCGAGCGGTTGGGCGCGGGTCGCGCGTGGTATGCCGGTATGCCAGGATCCTTAGAAATGTCTGATTAGAAACTACAGCCTTTGTTTCATCCTGGGGCCGTATTCTTTCTTGCCAGTGAGCGTGGCTGCCTTTTGTTTCGTGTTTGAACGGCTCGAGCTTTCGGCTGCGGCTGTGGCGGAACTTCGAAGAGGGGCCGTGGAAATTGCGCGGAATGATGAAAGACACTGTAATCTTATTCATTAAGGGGAGGCTTTGCTGTCCGCGATATAGAAGCCTGAACCTTGGCGTAAGCAAGATGAATGTCTTTCGCGTTTAAAATGAGAAAAATGAATGACAAATAAAAAGTAAAAACCGCAAACAAGAGAGATATATGTAATGTATACCAGCTCGTGCCCTCATTTCTACTTTTTCTCGCTTCTGATTCCGCAAAATCAAAGCATCACTGTCATACGAGGTATCAGTCGAAGACGCGTGGGATTTTTGAATTATGGGTGCAACCTGAGCGAACTGAGGATTCCTGCCTTTTGTGGTAAATTTACATAACGCATTCGATGACGCGTCTCGTTCAGGGTAACGAGAAGAGGGACTTACGTTCTCGACACTCATTCCCCGGTTTACGACGAGGAGTCATTCGAAAATTCCCGAACCTCGTTGCGACGTTTCCCCATTTACACACCTGCGAAACGAGTTTCGAGGCTCATTTCTGCGCCCGGCCCGTCGAATTTCATAAATAACAGGCTTCGCAGCTCTACGGGTTCGTAGCCGACCTTCTTCCATCGCTGTTGGTTGATTCTTGAGTTGGGGTTTTCTCTCTCTCTCTCTCTCTCTCTCTCTCTCTCTCTCTCTCTCTCTCTCTCTCTCTCTCTCTCTCTCTCTCTCTCTCTCTCTCTCTCTCTCTCTCTCTCTCTCTCTCTCTCTCTTCACTTTACTTACTTTTCATTTGCTTACGGTGCAAATTTCTCTCTCTTTTCTTACTCACGATTTCGCGTGCTAGTCATTGGATGTTAGGTGTAGGCTACTCTAGTTTAATTCCCTACGCTGAAGTGCCGCATTACATTGTGCTGTCTATCTCTTTTAGTCACAAAGTAAGTTTTATGCTAATGCTCTGTGGCTACATTGTCTAATATATTGTTACAGACACGAATATATTATATCTGTCTATCTCTCTCCTTTATTGTCGAGCACGGTCGAAAGACGTCTGGGAATTTCAAAGGCCTCTTTTCTAATTTTCTGAAATTTTCAGGTGAACCGCACGTCGAGTCTCCAGCGGGGCTGTAAACTCGTAAATGTTGCGAGGGTGAAGGCGAGAAGAGTTCCAGAGGCGCAGCCGAGGCTGAATCTGACCACACAACGCGGTATGTAAGTATTACGGTTTTCACAATTTACCTTGTAGGTCTGTATCACCGCTGCGACAAAGAAGAAACGTATGTACTGTACCTATACATATACCTATAAACCTCGATCGCAGTTGACTGCGGGTTCTCCTCCCGCATTGTCGTCCGTCGACCGAGATTCGTATCTCGAAGACAGAAAAGTATACATATACCGCGTATCCAGGTACAGATGTATATACGCGCACACACAGACACACACATATGCATATATATACATGTTGCCGCGTATATTACGTAGGTACATATATATACATATACCCGTAGACGTTCGTTCGTTCGTTTTCGCTAACTTTTCTTCCCGCTGCCGTTGCACTTCGCGGCTTGCGCCACCGCAATTACCGGGGAGACGCAATTAAGCGACAGTGTCTAATTATACAAGTGAGCGGATGGCGGCCATTTTTCATTTCTTTTTCGTTTCTTTTTTTTTTTTTCCTTCTTGAAATTAACTTTTGCGAGACCAAACGGCACGCCACTCGCGTGTTTTTCCATAAGCCCGGGCGCGTAAGTGCCGCCTCCAGTGAAGTGCAGCAGCTTCTTTCGAGCATTTCTCAAGCCCTGCCAACAATAACACGTGTAGCTAGGTACACGTAACGCTGAAAGCACTGCCGCAGCAGCGTTCGATGCTTTGTCATACTTTTCGTACTGCAGGCATCCCGGAGATGAGTAGCGAGCGTTCTTGCACCAAAACGTGCCTAGCGTGACAGTAGATCGGGCTGCGAGGTGAAGAATAATCTAATTGACGAATCTCTTCTGCGCGGTGAGCTGTAGAGTAGGAAATTGCATTTACATTTCAAATGCAACTTATAATTGAAACGCAGTTTGCTAATCGATCGTTAGTGAGGGGTAGTCTGGTGCGGCGACATTCTGTGGAAGCAACGCTACAGAGAGAGAGAGAGAGAGAGAACCGTGCTCGGTTCTGAAATTCGAAGCGACGCTGCAGGGGTTCGGTATAAAAGGTATATAATATGGAAAGAAAGAATGGGAATAAAAAAAAGTGCCGCAGTCAGCTCGCGGTGAACCAAACATGCTTCGACCATTTGCGTTATCTCGTCCGTCGGTGTAACGAATTAATAAATTCGCCGCACCGTTATATTCGTTGACTTTCGACATTCGGTGACCGGCGACTCTCGTCGCACCATCGGCATCGTTATCGCCAACTCCACCGTCGATCGCGGTCGTCTTCTCTATCGTACTCTTCTATCTGGCGCTATCTGTCGCCCCTGCTCCAACCCTATTTGCTCTTCACCGCATACACCCGCATACGACCGCGTTCGGCACGTACGTGTGTATGTACATAGGCGCCCCTATATTCCCCCGCCTCTATCTCCCTCCCTCTCCTTCCTTTCGCATGATCAACGCCGCACTTCGTCTCTGTTCACCTCCTGCCAAAACCAGTCATCAATAACCACGGTATCAGCCCCGCCTGGAAGTAGGGGACTATCCACGTGCACGAGACGTGCTCCGATTCCTCGACCGTCCCCGGTGCAACCTGTACTATACGTACTGCGTACTATACTGTACCTAAACGGTGCATAATCGTGTCTGCGCAACGGTCATGAGCGTAGAGTCGCGGAAGATACGTTCAATTTTACTCTATGAAAAAAAAGAAGACGCACCGAAAATGTACCTTCTGTTTTGGAAATGATTTTTCGTTCGAGTCCAATTGTGTTGGACGGGGTCTCTCTCCGATACGATTAACGAGGAGGTAGGAAGGTAGGTTATGCTAGCTACGCCTTGCTGCGGGTTTCTATGCCCGGTTGCCCCGCAATTACAGTTTTGCTCGCTTACAACCCGGGAGGCGAGAGTGCCAGACTAGGATACTAAATCGTTTCGCGTCAAGTATAATTAACGATATTACTTGGATATAGGAACAGGTATATAGGTACCTTTAGAATCGTTGGACCTTGGTTATACCTGGTTGGGGAAGTAGGTGTACCGCGTGTGTTGGTTGGCTCGGCGCAGCATATCATTTCTTTACCTTAGATTTTTGGAATTTATTCCGAGTAACGGTTGTCTTTGCCATTGGGGACAGAAGGATTATCATTGTCATTGTTATATTCTTGGACCTGCTTCGTAGTCTTGCACAAAGGGTATTGTGGTTCTCCGGGAACGCTGCAGCAATCGTGGTATACGTGTACGCGTTTAATTCCTATGGATTTATGTATGTGTATAAGAAATAAACCTGTACTACCTACACTTAATGCATAAGCCGATCATTAAGTAACATATCGAATGAATTGACGCGGTGCGTGGTAAACCGATTTTTTTCCAAGCAAAGGTTTGCCAGACGAATGAAATTGCATTAAATCTGCATACAAATGTACAATGCTTGGTCACCTCTTGCATAATACACAGGTGTCGGTAATTTTCATTCAAATTTTACACTTAACGATCCGTCGACGATACAGTGGGAGAATTCATCTTCCTCGGGATTTTTTGCAGTCTCTGATATTGATTTATCCATCGGCACTCTCTTTCTCTCTCTCTCTCTCTCTCTCTCTCTCTCTCTTTCTCCTAGATCTTTTCTTTTGGCCTTTCTTGGACTTTTCCCGCATCTCTACACAGGAAAGCCGCAAGTTATAGTCGTTGGGGAAAAGGCAAAGCCCGGGCACCCGGCGCTGTTGGAAGTTGAAACGCCCCGCAGCTCCCCAGGGAAGCTTTTAATAGACACGAAAGCAATTACTGCAGCGCAAGCTACGGGGACTCGATCCTTCTTTTCCATTATTCCTGAGCGATTCTCCAAGTATGCTACGTATGAGGTACCTATACCGCAACACAAACAAAGAGTCTTGATCGCTGCGGATTGAACGAATGAGAAAATAGAGGAAAAAAATGAGTGGAACCAGTCTATAACCTTCACTAATTCATTCCTACGGATAATCTTGCAGCAATTTTTATTCAGCCCAGCGCAGGGCGTACCTTTAAATACAGTATTTCACGTACGTGTCCGAGCCCTTCAAGTTTCCTACGCCGCTCTAGAGTCTGGTCTCTACATTATTAAGTCTCTTGTACCACGCGCAACCTGGCCGGAAGTACCGGCTTAACGATTAAACAACTAGTTCCGCCAACAGCCCCGATTACGTCGTAGAGCGCTGCGCCATGTCGCGACGCTCGGGTCAGTCACGGACGAGAGAAAATGCGGGATCCGTTGAGGAAACGGATGCAGGGGTTCCGCCGAACTTGATAACGCGGCATGTTGTCCTTGTACTTAAACTATTCAACGTTCCATATAATACCGCGTGGTACGTTCGCTTGTTCGCCCGCTCGTATTTAGGTACGCGTATGCGTTTGTCCCGGGTTTTAATCACTCGCCTGAAACAGAAGCAGTAGAAAAAACAGCTTGCTTCGTATTCTCTGTATCTACCTACTATTTGTGCCTGAAACCAGTAGATACATTATAGATAGGTGTAACATCGAGCCGACGGTGCCAACGATTTGCTCAGAATTTTTCTTTCGTCAACTGGGCTCCGATGGTATGCAGATATTATTTCTTTTATAATCTATTTTTCTGCAGCTGGTGAGTATTGATGCGACGGGCAAATTTTCTAAAGATGAAAGAAAACCTCGGTGTGAAATCGGTGTAGGTATAGGTAGAGATGCTGCTGCTGCGGAAGGGGGTTTCAGGGGTTGAGTTTCGATTCGACGATTAATAAGTATGTAGGTACAATGATCCGCACGAAGCGGTCTATACCTATAGGTAGCTGAATATATCGCTGTATCGCTGCTGCAGTCGGCAAAGAATGGAAGTTGGCTGCTGCAGGGGCAGAACAGCTCGGTGCCCTTGGCGCTGGCAACAATGCAGATTTGCGGAATTTATGGGAGCAGCAGCTGCTGCCGGTAGTTCGCGTATTTTCCACGATATTGTGGTCGTTCGCTGCTGTATATGTGCCGGAAACTTGCCCGTACGTACACGAGGATCAATGCGTAGCTTGGACGACTTGTGCTCCGATATTACAGGGTGAACGTTGGGATATCTGCCGCTGAGTGTACAGTTTTTTTTTTCTTTTTACCCGTCCGAAATCGAACGGGGCAAGGCTTGTATAACTTCCTTTCTTACTTTATTTTTTTTCCTCTCTTTCTCTCGGGTTTCCCTTACGCATACACGTGTACCTACTACGCTTGTGGCAAGAAGTACGGTATCGCAGAGCTGATAGAGAGAATATTTCGGGGCTGTTTTATCGTTCGACAAAGCCGCCGCGTTATCGTCCCACTTCGTTTGATTCCACCATAGGCTCGAATTCCTCCATTTGTGATCTTCCAGAAATACGCGTATCTATATTCAATGTACAAGGTACACTGCGCATATTGTTTCATTTCATTTGTGTATAACGACGGCTCGCCGCTGTACAGATAGTCCGTTAAACCGGATCACCAAACGCTTGGAGATAAGATAAACCTCAAGTCGTTCGGTTGCCGCCAGTTTTTGCTCCCGTTTCATCGCTGCTCAGAAGGTTGTAAAAATAGGGAAAGATATATGACGAGGGGAATGTTTATAAATAGTAGTAAATGTTACTTTGGTAAAGATAGAAAAAAGATTAGAAATTACGGGGGCGGTGGTGGTATAATCTGTGACCGTTGCCACCGGTCAACTTCACATAATATACGTATATAGGTAGGATTGTATCGTAGTTTCTCACTAAAGTTCAAGCTCGGGCGAAAAAATGCTAAAAATGGATCAAATTAGTTTTTGAAAAGTTTCCGCGGCGACCGAAAGCCAAAATCCGGTACGAGTTCTGTTCCTCAGGGTTCGAAACAGGCGAGGGAAATGAGGGAAAAAGAATAAAAAAGACTTTCGATACAGTGCGGTGAACGGGAATCCAGGGTGTACCGTCGCATCGGTCTGCTAATGAAAAGTCCAGTTGCTTTCAGTTTCCGGGCCGCTTCATCATCGCCGAGGGTGGCTGGGCGGATTTAACGTTGCCTACCATGCCATACCATGTTCGTGCAGTTACTATACGTATACGCCGTTGTAGAAGAGAAGCCTGGATCGGGCATGTCGCCACCCGTACCAAACGCGGTGTAACTAAATCTCAACGGAGTCGCAGTAGCTTGTTTCCGTGTTGCTGATTTTCCCCAGCATGGGCTTCGTGTTCACCGGAGAATAACTCCCGGGATTTCAACTCGCGAGTGCTTAGGAACGCTGCCTATCATCTTTTTTTCCTCATCTTAGTTACGCTACTTTAAATCTAGAATGCACCGTATAAGCTGGGCACGTAGTGATATTCCGTATTCCTTCAGCATTTGCTTATCCTCCAAGAGGGTTCGAAATTACAGGTATAATTACCGCTATCGTTGTATAAACTGGATCGGTAGGTCCGACGAAACGTCTAGTTGGTCTTTTTCGGACCTACAACTACACATGCAGGGTCTCTTCCCGTACCAGACGTATACGGACTTGAGTATACAGGCTGTTGTACTGGTTCACAGCAACGCTGCTACACACGGACTATGTAGGTATAATCATGTGCTTGCTCGCGACACGCGTTGTAGCCATACAGATGCCCGCAATAGATCACGACTCCGTTGCAGTACGCCGCAGAGACGTGTAACCTTTGAAATGGGAGGGGGGGATTTTGGGGTCGATTGCTAGACCTGGAGAGCTCGGATTCCGCCTTCCTCTCTCCTCTTCTCTCTCCTCTCTCCTCTCTCGACTCACCGATCTCTGAAGGAGCCCTTTTTGAGCCGCGCAGTTTCCTGGTATTTGACACGTCGATGACGCCGCGCCGCATCGAATGAAAGAACGGACGGTGTATAATGTAGGAGCGTCGAGCATTCCTCCGCGTCCTCGACGAGGCGGAGGACCCCGTCGAAGAGTAGATCGGACCTTGGTTAGTTAGGCGGAACACGCCTCTCCGGCTCTCCGGTTCTCCGTCTACGGTCGGCTCCGAAGTAGGCCTGCGGGCTCCGGCATCTGCCCTTGTAGAGGCGCTAACCCATCCTCTAGCATCCGACCGTCCGTCCACACGTAGGTATACCTGCAAATACCCGCGCACCGTATATGCCTATGCCGTGCGCGGGGCTGCCATGCCGACGGGCTTTTTATTTTCCACGTAGCGCCGCGAACTCGGATCAGTTTCCGAGAAAGTGTAGCAAGCACCGCGAATCTGCGATCCGAACGACGCGGGATGAATAGAACGCTCCCAGCCGACCTACGAGAGTATATTTACGATCGGCTGAGATTTCGTCGAGGAGCTTTCTGCAGGCTCAGCGTGTAGGTACATATTCCGAAAGGTTCGGCGGTGCGCTCGGCGAGGACTTATAGACGTAGGTGCCCCCGAGTCCCAGGAATCGTGACACGATTATTCCGGCTTAAACGCCGTTTCCGTGAACGTTTCAGAAAAACAAATAGCATACGGAACAGCATGTGAACATAGCTTGCGAAATTGGACGGGGGTAAATCGATACTTTACTCGCAAGCAAGGTAAATGTCTGTAGGTGCGCCTATACGTATGCAGGTACCTACAGGTCGCGTTATTGCAGAAATACAATAGGCACAGAGCTATCGTCATTGCTTCTTACTCTGTATACATATATGCAAGTTATCATGCAAATTGTGGCAATTTCAGGGCGTACCAATCTTCTCGCAGCTGTGCTCGATTAAAGTCTGTATAGGTATGCACGTTTCTCCTGCGGGTCGTTGATATAGTTTATATGTATGCCATGGGTGTAGTCGGTCATGTAGTTTAGTGTACGTAGAGCTCTCTGTATCTGTAACAGACACCCGTAACGTGTGCCCAGGAAAATAGCAGAACTCCGTTCGAACGCTTCATTTATCAACGATCTAAATGCTAGCGTCTCGGCAGTAGTCTATACCTGGGCCCCTTCCTGCTCCTCTCCCCCTTTCCGCCGCTCTTTTGCCCCCCCCCGTGTATCGTATCCTCGTATTTTGTTCTTCCGATTTCGATCGAGCAAGTTGTATCAAGGGTACCGACGCACAGTCAGTACGACTCTTATACACGCTTAATGGCAAATAAAACAGCTGTTGAAAACCCTGCAGCGAAGAGTGTGCAGGGTGATAACCGGGTTACGGTCTTTAGATGGAGTCGGCCTTCCGTCGTTAAAGCCGATCTTTCAAGAGGAGCCCAAAAATATTTTTAGTACTAGCCTCGACGCGCAGAGGTCGATAACTCTTCTGGGTACTTGGTATAATACGACTCTTCTCCGAGTTATACGTATTCCATGAAGAGGAGGTAAATAATCGACGCGTTTTGTAAGTGAACGTCGGGACTTCGAGATGGTAATTAGAACGACGAACAAAGACCGATAAGATCGAACCTGCACCAGGGACGTGGACGTGCAGGGAGTTTGTCATACCCTTACTGGGATACCTGCTCATACCTTCACTTGTATACTTCTCGGCTAATTAAGAAAGTTCGAGGGTATATACCTGCCGGGCGGTTGTGATGGAAACATCCGTGTATGTAGGTATAATGTACCTACATCTCGCACGGCACGTCGTTTCGGAATACAAAAGTAAATGGAATATATTACACATGTTATATTATTGTGTAGTATACGTTTCATGGTGAATATGACGCGAGGTTCGCACACGTTTAATGCATAGCCGTGTCATCGTCCTCGTCGTCGTCGTCGTAGGGGTGGCCTGTCGGGGAGAACGAGCCAGACAGGCGGCAGCGGCGGGGTTCGAACCCAGTACCGCAGAACCGCAGGACCGCAGCAGCGGGACCTCTCGACAAGACAGACGAGGACCGGGACTATGACGACGGACACGCTACGATACCTTCCCGGCTTTGAACGAACATGAGAAATCGTATCAGCCGACGACGTCGAGAACGTCGCCGACGTGGCGAAGCGGCCGCGAGGTTGAATTGTGGTGAAACTATAACCCTCCGAGATGTTGCGAGGGGAGCGCGCAGTCGAGCTGTAGGAGAGACGGGTGCATTACTGCAGCTGGGCTCGCGGTGCAACATACTTTGGTTTCTTCGTGTAATGTTACACAAGATGTGCACTGACTCTCGAGCGAATTCATCGTTTACTTGGTATTATTAGTTTCCTTTCGTGATTTTTTTTTTTTTTATCCTTATTTTTCTTTGGGAAGAGGAAAATTCTTCTATACGACTTTTAATACGTGAAGCGGTCGTAAATTTTCAACTAGTCGGGGGAGAGTGCAGGGCTCCGGCGGGAGAGAAGCTAGATCGTTGGAAATTTTTCAGTGTAATTTCTTCGCCGCTATAAATATTGTTAAAAGCGATGGGAATTTATTGCGCAAGTATCGAACTTTACTCTTTATTCTTTGCTTCCTTATCGCTCGTGTATGTTGTATACGGATGTATAGTGAGTATGCACACGAGGGGTTGCTGTACGTATTATCGGGGCTCTTTTCGCTTACGCAAATTCGTATCGCGGGCTGACTCGCGTGTGCCTGATTTACTGACCGATTGGCTCATGGACTAGCAGCCTCATCCGCGCCCAGTATACGGATGGACGATCTGACCTAAATTTTAAACAGTGAATAAATTCTTTTTCCCGTTTTCTGGAGAAAATAAACTTGTTTTAATCTCAAGCCGTGCACGCGTGCACTATATCTACATCGCTCGTGTCGGGGGAAAAAAAAAAAAAAAACAACAAAAACGCGCCCTATATTATACGCAAGACGCTATTCTATCGATAGATAACGCTACGGTATAATTTTTGCGATTCAAACGTAGCGTGTTCGTCGGGTGGTGTTAATGATCTCATTAACGGGTCTGAAATTCAAACGGAGAGCTCCGGTGTATGCCGTATTGCTTCGGACCGCAATATCTCAGGCATTCCCGGTTCTCTCCCACGCTGCGATCGCCTTATTACACTCGCGTTGTCGCACCGACCACTATCCAACAGAGGATAGAGAATAACGTGGCAACTTTTGATCATTCATTGTGCTTAAAGATAAGAGGTGAGTTGCGATTTGTTCCCTCGGTAGTACGGATATTTTTTTTTTTACGATTTACAAATTTGCTGCGACCGGTTGGTTCGTAAAACCACGTTTGACTGCGTACCTACAATATGCATCGTCATGGCGAGATGAAAATGATACGAGATCGGAGCTGAACAAATGCTAGAAAGGAGCGGTAGATGGTGAATGGAGAGAAGGAAATTGAACGTCGACAACGAGCTGAGAGAGGAATGATTGTCCGTGACTAAGGACCATTAAGGACCCCGCCCGAGGGTTCGGGGCTCCGCGTCGCCTGGGTGCGTCCCTGAACCGCCCGGTACTGCACGTCCGTTTATAACCATTACCCGTTGTTCCCCCGAGAGCGAAATGAATCGTCGGTAATACTGCAACTGCCGGACCGCTTCAATAGAGATTATTTGTCCGCACCCGATCATCGGGCGAAAATCTAAGGCTTCGATAAACTCGCGGTTATTGTACATGTATTGTATAATATGTATACTCCGGCAGTGCAAGCGCGATGACATTGGAAGTATGAGAAGGTATATCTTCGCCTCTGTTTATGCGTATACAATAGAAGAGCAAGTACGGTGCAGGTGCGAGAGAGAAGACAAGAGCTGGAAAAGGTTTGACCGGGCCTCCTCCAGGCTTGGTGCCATGTGATGGAGTTGACGACCGAGTGATCATGTAATAATATTAAGAAAAGATGTAGCAATATCCTTGCGGTCGACCCTAGATAGTCGTTCCCGTTCCGGGTTCGCTCCTTACGTTACGTCAAATTGTAGTTTACAAAACTTCTGAGACTACGACGACGACGCCACTGCCGTTGCTGCTACTGCTATTGCTGCTGCAGTTGTCTTTAATTACGCGCTAGGCGCGTCTCTGCTCGACACACATGCACACCGTTGTCCTCCGCCAGACGGATGTAACACCGGGGCGCCTTTGCCCTTCTCCTTGCGTCGAGTTAGTTTGTTTGTCTTTAACTATACCTACCTATAGGCAAACATATCGTTGCTGGTGGTCTTGACGCGTTATTAAACTTGGCTATAACAGTTTTCAACATTTTTCACCACGCTTTCTGTAAGCAATGTGCATTACAGGATCACCAAGACGTCATACTCTTATAGACGGTTGCATTCCCAGTTTGACGCCTAAAAATCATAGCCAATTTTCATTTTTCAAGTATTTTGCTTCTGTTTGATTCGCCTCTCGACCCTCGATCGATAGCCGCTGTCTTCTTATTCTCCACAGTCCAGCATCAGGATATTAAAAGTTTGGACATCGAGGAGCTGGCGATGCGGGGAGGTGGAGAGGAGAGGAGGAGCTGGCTCTTCTTTGCCGGTCGTACATCATAGGAAATTCTTGAATACGTGAGAGAGCCATAACTTATAATATCGAGATCGCGGCAGGAACTGCCCAAGTTTCTCTCTCTCTCTCTCTCTGTCTCACTCGATTCGTCCATCTTTTTCTCTTCCATGCGCTTAATATCAGTACATTAATATTTACTGCACGCGGTACTTGAGCGGATATTTTATAACGTTGTAACGTATAAAGCGTGGCGGTATTATACGGGCATCCGGTATAGAGTCTATCCTTCGAGGAAAGTTGGATTGTTGAAATTACTGAAACCCTGCGCATGACGAAGTATGTATAATAAATTTCCTGAAATTACTAGGTACCGGTGTACGCTAGCGCCAACAGCAGAGACGTAGTACTCTCGATTTACGGTTTTCGGCGGATTAGCCCGAACGGATAATTGACTTGGTTGAAACGCCTTCCTGCACATATATGTACCGGATCACTCGCGCGCACTTATTGTACGGGAGATTGTATTTTTCGATCGATCTGTCGTCCCGTCGGAAAGTGTAACGGAGCCGTAATCTCGCTAATTATAGAGACTACGTTTAGATGTACTTCTGTACAGCTAATCGGTCAATTATTTAATTTATTCTATTTCTATGCTTCGACGAGCGAGTGTAAGAAACCAGAATTGGCCAACTGCTGCTGCCTTTCGTAATGATCGGACGAGAAATATAGATTTATAGAACTGGAAATTTTTCGTTCACGAGGAACCTTCGATTCGCGTAGAAGAATAATAGTAAGTAAAGATATTACTTATCATGTGTACATGTATTCAACTATCCATGCGGCACGTTGTTGGATAATAAATTTCTGTGTAATATCGGACTACTAACGTTGATAGCAATCTCTTGATGTTAATTTGTCAGTCGCCTTAGCCATTCGACTGCAGGATTATGTATATCTGCCCAGTCGATGCTGGTTTTCTATACCGCGAGTGGTGAAAGCAGCTTAATCGTTGCTCGTGTAAATCGGCTCTATAGCAAGTTTTCATTAAGTCTAGATTTTTTTTTTTTAAAAACTAAAAATCCATCTTGCCCCCGTTAGATCGGAGTGTACATGCGATGGAATTTCTCTTATCTCTGAATAGGTAATTCGGATCACTCTGCAACAATAACGGCTGTAACTGAATATGCTTAGACACGATAAATCGATAACATCTATACATCTGAGAGTGACTGTTTTTCTCTTCACTTTACTTCTTATTATACCGATCTCCTCTTCCACGCGCCAGGATGGAACGCGCGAATCATTTGAACGTCAATCAATCAGCGAATGCTTCGATCAAACATCTGACATACGTTACGCTCAGAATATTAGTTGCGTGGATAAGTTTGCAGGTAGGGAAAATATATCGTTACACGGGTGTGGCACAAGTGCACAGATAGCTTATCGCCGTCTACGTGTTGTACTTATTGTCGATTTCTTTGCTCGAAATTTTTCTCATATCGAACAGTATCAGGTACGGTACGTCTATGCAAGCGCGGGATTGTTTGCGAACAATGGGGTGACGCTAACGCACATTCTAATCCGGCACTAAAATTTAACTATATAACTATACGACTTCCACGAGGCAGGCTCACAGAGGCAAGGCTTGAACGCAACGCCCTGAAACTAATTTGGTAATGCCATTCCGGGTAGCGGGTTTATATTGCGATGCCGCCGCGCTTGAAATCGTTCGTTAGCTCGAGTTGTCGAGAGAAGAGGGAAGTGGCGAGTGGCGAGTGGCAAGTGGCGATTGGCGAGTGGCAAGTTCCTGCCGCTAGAACCGATATACTCTGACTAATAAGGCTGGGAACGCGTACAATGATTTTCCCGCAATGCGGATGTAAATTATGTGCGTGAAATACATTTCTCCGACTGTTTAATTCGAATTCCTAAAAGTAAATCGACGACAAGGTTGCATGGTGATAAAGAAGGAAGAAACAATCTCTTGGCTGGATTCATCCCGCGCTCTCGGCGAAGCTGCAGAGCGATCGATTCGAATAATCTCCGGCCGAAGGACGTCGTTACAAGGGATAAATCACAGCTCAAGCGATCGTGCTTCGCTGGTACGGCCGGCGAACCGAGCGAGAGGCGGAATCTCGACTAATTAAAATGCACCGTGAAGAGTGGTGATACGTGAACCGTTGAATTATCTTATCGTTGAGAGGCGAAAGGGAGTCGGTGGTCCCTCCGGTTTGACAAGGCTCTGAAACTACAGGCAGGGTGGACAGAGCCTAGCTCCGAGATTCCGGGTACACCTTCGTCTCTTTTCCCCGACAGATATCTCCCTGCCTCGGGCCATGGGCTGCGGTAAAAAAAAAATTTTTTAATTAAAAAACAAATAATTCGTTATGCCAGAACGCTCAGGTTATTGCGAATTGCGAAACTCAATTAAACCTATTCCGCGCGAAATGTCTATCTGTTTGCAGTTCGAGTGAGGCATATATAATTTATGTATCTGTGTTTTTTAATCACCGTGAATGCACGTGTACACGTATACGTTATATACGATATTTGGCAAGTTTGGAACAAATTGGCAATACGCGTTGTTGTTTCGAAATCGAATTTATCCACCGCTGCTTATTAAAATCCTCCCAATTCTGTCAATCATATAGGCAGGTACGCGTATACGTGTGTTCTATATACATTATACACACGAGACGAGTTAATCGGCTTAATGAGAAATCGAACATGATTGCCGTATTTTACGAAGCCGGTAGAAGCCGCGGGCTCGCTCGAGCCTTTCAGGCATCTGTTTGCCGCCAATCATTTATATGCGGAGCTTGATCAATTTTCAAAGTGTCACGCTGCTCTCGCAGGATCACCACCGTATATCTTATCTCGCCGCGCGCTCCATGCAGAATCTACGCCTACATCTCATCCAGAGTACCGGCTGCCTAACCTAACCGTTTCTCGTCTTTGAAACAACATTTCCACCATCTTTCTACACGGTTTATCCGCCTTCGGGGAATTCGGTCGAGCCTCGATGGGACTAGCGGCTCTCACGTCTCGACGTATATTGCACCGCGTTACATGCGGGCTACAGGACATTAAGCGGGGAAGCCCTCGAGCTCTTCGGTCTGCATACGGTTCCTCCTAATTTCGACATCACACATCCTGCAGATGTCCACCCTGCTGGCCATAAGTCGGTGCAGATGTGCACCGCGCAGCGGAAATGCTAAATCCTTATTGGGACGCGGTTGTTATCATTGTCTCGGCGACGTTTACATCCTCTGCAGCTATTCTTGATATTTGTAAGATTGAGTAATCTTGAGGAAGCAATAGGAAATCTTGCGCAACCCGAGCAGCGGATGCTTTGGAACGCCACTGCCGCAGATCTTTGGGCGAACCGGAATAATCTAAAACGAATCGATTCCCGTCCGCCAACTCGCGACTGAAATGAATCGGTCTCGGGTCTCGAGGTCCTTCGATCCTCGGCCGCATTGCTTTCCCTGCGCCAGGATCCGACTGCACCTCCTCGTCGCTTGCAGGGGGGAAGGAACAAAAAGTCGGAGAGAGAAGGAGCAAAGAAGGAGGGTAGTAGGGGGGAATCGGAGAACCGAGAGAGATCTCGAAATGAATTATCCTCCTGGCAAAGAAACCCAGGCTGGTATGGATTAGCCGATGAGAGATTTGAGCGTGCCTTTTCACCGACTTACAGCCTACCATTAGACGCTCAGCTCCGTGCTAGATGAAACGGGGAAAGGAGAGGGAGGGGGCGCGGTGATGGGCAGGCTGCAGTGCTCCTCACAAAGATCTTGAGATTATTCCTTCGAGTCAGTCTCCGCCGGGTACCTACCCACTTTATTCGCAAAGAGGCTTTGTAATATCCTGAACGGCTAGTGTTTCCTAATACTCAGGATTGCTGTGGGGCCGATGAACGCATTTTACATGTATATATTCCAACGATTGGATATTTTCTGAACGGTCCCGAATACGCCTCTCACCATCGTTCGAGGAAGAATTATTATTGCTGGATGTTATTTTACCAGAATTCCCGCCCAACGATTCACAACCCGGGCTGTTATCTATATCACCTCGACTCCGCGGAGGGGCTCTGCAGGATAATAAAAGCCTGTAGAGAGCGTATTTTCGACCGACTGCGCTAAAGGATATCGTTTCGATAGTTAACGACACCGATCTGCATCAATGTGGGACTCTGCACTCGAAGGTCAATAAATAAATCAGTGTTAGAGAGATATCCTTGATTCGTGAAAGTATGGAAACAAAATGTTGCGGGAGGGAGAGGTAAAGAGAGAACGAGATGGGGAAAGGGACAGGGAGGGAGGGAGGGACAGGACTTACAAAACGCAGAGCGACGAGGAGGGTCGCAGCAGAGGGAAACACGCGAGGCAGTGTAAACACAGGAATTAGTGAGACGGTTGAGTGTTTGACGAAAGGGAGACAGTTCCCGGGTTCTCTCTCTCTCTCTCTCTCTCTCTCTCTCTCTTTCTCTCTTTCTCTCCTCTCTTCACAAAGCCCTCGCTGGTCTGACTCATTTGCTCGTAGCCGGGTAGGTACTCGAACGTAGCCTCGTATCCGCCGAAAGTACGCTGTTTGCATCTTAAGTCCCCTTCGGGCAGGCGGTGTTGGAACCTTCCCAGACGAAGAGCAAATAGGTGCTTACTTATACGTGACGTTGAAATTCTACGCGGATGGTTAAGGGATATATCTCGTTAAGTTTCCTTCGCTGGAAAGTTATGAATTATAATTTGCGAGGGAGAAATTCTGGAATTAGAAAACCCGCGTCGACTCTGCAAGCGTGGACTTTAATATCTCGTTATGCGATAGTATATATTGTGCAACAAGGAGGCAAGCTCGGTATTTTCGGGTCGAGCGTAAGTTTGCCATCTGAGTCGTAGGTGAGCCGAAGACGAATATTGCAAATACGTAAGGTGAGAAAAGACCGTTGCCTCCTTGTTGCAAACGATTCTTTATACAGCACACCCGTCAAACAACCCGTAAATCATGCCCGCGTTATATAAAACTATGTGTTTATCAATTTTCAAGAAATAACAATACAATCAACCGCACGTCTTTGCCTGACGCTTGATCGCGGTATAAGGGGATACCTGAGTATAAGCTACTCTCGAACATTTACCGCATACACAGCAGCGGGATAAACTCTTCAGCGAATAAAACAGCTAACGGTATTATTTGGTGTCGGTATAAATGGAAGAGGAATTTGAAGGATAAATCAATACGGCCGGAGGCTAAATTGCCTCGGCCAGCGCGAAAAGATCCATCGAATTCGTAAACAGAAACGATTCCCACGCGGCTGTTTGTCAAAGGCATTTTCCGAAGACAAAGGAACGGCGTTGACGACGGCGATGACGCCCCTTCAACGCGAACGCGAATTCTCTCGAAGTTGTGGCATTACGACTCTTCTCTCGGCGAAGACGTCGCGCCCTGATTGCCAGTGCGGGATAATCCCGCCTGCCCACCTCTTCACCCCCGGTTCTCCGAGTATTTTACTCGGAGGAACCGCCCTGCCTGGGGTACGACCGACAAAGAACGAACTTCGTCAGGTTCCTCCGGGGTAGCAGGTACCTTACAGGTACAACGCTGCAGGTAGAGAAGATGCATGCCGTCGAGTTTCGAGGTTCGTTTTCGCAGGAAGCACCAGCTGCGGCTGGCACAGGCACCGAGGGTCCTTCGACACCCTAGGCTCCAGCATGCACCGGGACAAAGTTTACGCAGCGCCACCCATCGAATGCCACGAATTCGCATTGATCAATGGTCACACAGTGCTTTAAGTGTCCATTTGCGATGCGCAGCTGCAGTTTCGGCCTTTGGTTACATTTTTCAGCGTCGTTTTTATTTTTTTTTGCTCCTCCCCCCTCCTCGCGCACTGTTGGCAAGAACGAAAGCCTGCAGTTTTCCAAGCTGACGCGACGTGCAGCATTCCCCGCGAGGTACGATCGTATCTCCTCTGCACCTTGGCACGCGTTCTAACCAGCAAGGCTCGTGACTCAGCTACACGTGGTGCTTGCTCGTTCGCTTTTCGATCCGCGAGAATCGAGAGATGCGTGATTTGGTATTCCAACGAGTAAAGAGTAAATCCTCCCTCAACCTGCACCCTCACGTTTCGCATTAAGCTCCGGCCTGCAACGATCCCGTGCGAAAAGACTCCCGGATACGCGCGTGTGGCTCGATCCTTTGAAATTTTATCATAAATTCGCCCCGCTACCGTGCAGCGTGTTTCGATGCTTCGCTAAGTATTTTAATTTTCTCCGGTGCATACGACGTCACATGCTTAATCGTCTCCTTGCGCTCTCTTCGGGCGTATACTTTACACGTTCAATATCTCAAAAGTCCATTCCTCTATACTGTAACGCGTGTGCGAATCCAGGCAATTCGCCATTGTCTAACGACGCGTAGGTACCCGTAGGTATAGCGTGGGCCGCACAACACCCGCATCGATCAGCTGTTCAACATTTGCGTGTCTGCCTTCATCTCGGCCGTTACCTTTTTATTTGAATCGCTGCTCTTGCAGCGGCGGAACGCCCATTCCCGAAGCAATTTAAACCTATTCAGGTTTTTTCAAACCACCCTCGGAGCCTGCCTGCCTGCCTAACCGCGGCCGTCGCATTACCCCGCCGTTCCTCGATCGTCTCGCCCGAACCCACCGTTTAGTTCGCTTCCTAGCCGACCCCGCCGGCATAACCAGACTTTTTCGTCTCTTTCTCCCTGTCCTCCTCCTCCTCCTCCTCCCTTTCTCAAGGGTATATAAGACCATGCGAAGAAAGCTTATTGCCGGAGATGCTGGACAATGGCTATCGTAGTATTCCCCGGCTCCAGAGTACTCTAGCAAAAAGCATACCGTTATTGTCCACCTCGTGCGTACGTAACTCTCGCCTTGCTATGGGAATCTATATGTGTACGTATACAGCCTTATATGCAAAGAGGGAATAGTAAATTTCGTGGCCGTACCGTGTATGCAGAGACCGAGATGAGGTGCCCTCGTTTCGGAGTTCCGCAGACTGCGGAGAACCGGACGGCCGTCTCGCAGGGCGGAGGGCAGGGCCGAGGCTAAACCCTTGTCTACTAATTACACATTCCTTGTGCAGGCCGCGTAGATCTTCCGTCTCTCTCCCACTACCGCTTCTAGGTGTGTGTGCGTAGATATGGGACGGCAGGCAGGCACCGACACACGTTTGCTTATGCTCGCCGGGCGGAACCTGATGCGGCGCATGGCTTGAATTCGCGAGTACCCAAGGGACCCCTATGTTTTCGAAATATTTCGCCCGGTGCAGGCCTAGCGGCATTCCGCCCGGTATAATACGTGTCAAAGCGTCTGTTATATCTATGCATGTAGGCGCGGATGTAATGCATGAATACAGGATGGTGCTGGGCTATTCGAAAACATTACTTGTCAACTCTGAAGTTGGTTCTCGTTAGCTCGCGTTCGATCAGCTGGCTAGATCAGTCCAACGATCGATAGCGAAGCACGGATCTTGGACTACGGCTTCACGGCGTCCTTCCTCAGTCAATCAGGCCAGTCGCGTTATGTCTGCCAAATATTACCGGCCAAATAAACTCGTCTCAAGATTCGACTCTGTCCGCGAGGTTACAAACGGCCAAGTACCGTCCCAGCGGTTAGCGAGCACCAGAGGTGTTAATTGCGTACATCTGTCAGGCGGAGCTTGCCTAGAGCTG
Organism: Neodiprion lecontei; assembly: GCF_021901455.1. Classification (NCBI taxonomy): domain Eukaryota; kingdom Metazoa; phylum Arthropoda; class Insecta; order Hymenoptera; family Diprionidae; genus Neodiprion; species Neodiprion lecontei. The sequence continues at coordinate 665,881 of NC_060266.1, forward strand.
TTCCCCTCCGCGCGTTTGTAAAATAGCAGCACGATAGATGTCGAAAATTCGTATTACGGAATCACGCCAGGGTCGCGGTGTGGTAGATAGGAATGATGTTATCAACTGCAGGATGTCACCTTCGGTCAAACAAGATACACGGGAACCTCGGAAATTCCGCGACCGACTTGCGAAGGGCTCGGGGCTCGAGTCGTCTCGCGGCTACGCCGCTGCTAGACACCCGCTACAAGGGGCTTCTCGACCTCCTCGTCGGCGGGGCTTCGTTGAGGCTTAGAATCCCTAGACGTGTCCCTCTTCAGCCGAACACATACATCGTACAGGTAACCGCAGTCGCGCAGAATATATGTACAGGCGGTGCCACGTGTGCCGTGCATTTCAGCGACTCCTTCGAATATAGGAGATCGCCGACGACCTGGTATTTTCATGTAGGTACCTATAACAGCTGACCACCGGAACCTGGGCTGGAGCGAGTAACGAAATGTGCTAATATTACCGTTTAACCCAAGCCCTGTGAATCCGCCAGTGCTCGCAATTATGATTTTAACAACTGAAGCAGCGTCGTTCGCTTCTGCCAGGACGTACCGTCGAAAGACCGACTGCCCCGAGTCGTAATCACCGGAGGATAAGGGATCGCGGAAGCGGACGTCCCTCTCCGCTGACTGACCGGGGTCAGTTCCCATAGCAACTAGATTCATGCTCACCACCGAGTTTCCCCTCGCCTGCCCATTCCTCTCAGGCTTGAATCGACGGCCGTCTGCCTCATCCTTGTTCTCGTCGTCATCGTCGCCGCGGACTCATGGCGTGGGGGGGATTTAAACTAGTTAGGCACTATATTTAAGCCAGTTGACTGAACAAGTGGATTAAGCTCTCGTGTGACGATATTGAATACGGAGACGACTGGAAAGGATCAAAGCGGCTTCGTTAAAGACGAACCTCGTGTAATCACCCAAGTGTATACGTATATAGGCATGGTTGACAGACAACCGCCGTGAGACAGAGAGAGAGAGAGAGAGAGAGAGAGAGGGAGAATGGGAAAGGGAGGAACACGCGAACGAACGAATGGCTCCGGCGCACAGTTCATTTGCATTTCCAACCTTTTGCCTCCGATCATGTCCGCTGCGCGGTGAATGATTGCGAAAAGTACCAACGACGGAGGATGCCGGGTTCGAATCAAGAAATATCTATCTAGCCCGGGAAGATTGCATTTGTAATGAGGAATTTCGAGATATACCTAACCTACGCGACGTAAGTTTTCGAGGAGCTCGTCAAAGCGGGTTAATTATAGATTAACGTCAGGTGACACGTGGGAACGCAAATGGAACGTTGGAGACAAGAACCGGTGGACATTCGTACGACACGTGGCTGACAACTCCGTCGGGAGCTCGGAACCACTAATTCATACGCGTACGAGGCAACGCATTACGACGTTAAATCGAACGTGGGTACGGTGTTGAAGTCACTTGTACATCCGTGCTTGCGTGTGATTAAATATGTATATACCAAAACTTGTACACCCTCGACTCGAAAAGTAATTAGGAATGGCAATAGTTTAGGCGGTTTGTATTATATGTATTGTCGTACCACGTTTACCTGTGGTTCTCAAAACCCGAATCGAAGCCTCCGTCTGTAAAGTTCTCGGTGATTTTTCGGCACACTAGTCGCATGCAAATCATTTAAATGCACGATTGAAAAAAAAAAATATATATATATATATTTTTTTCGAGAGAGAGAGAGAGATAGAGAATCACTTTTTGCACAGTTATCACAATTAAGTTTGGGTCGGTGTTCCATTAGCCTGGAAACTTTCACGTTTTACCAATTTAGAAGGATGCAGCAGGCTAGGCGAAAGCCGCCGAGCTGGGTTAATATCACAGCCATGTAGAGGGTCTGCGGCACTCGGAGAGGATATGAAACAGATGACGGGCAACTCTGTTTTTACTGGCGCGGCCGCTAGGCCAGGAGGTACCCCAGGTCCCAGCCAGGGCACATGTAATCCCGTCCCCTCGGCGGCCCCTCGCTTTGCTAAATAATACCCCTTTCTCCGCAGTCAGACGAACTTTTACCCCATGTTGTCGGTACCGGACTGACTCTACCTGACAGGACTTTGTTCAGTAAGGCAACGTTACTAACCCACGAAATTGTGCCTTCTTATTTACACTTCTACGAGTTGAGCGTGGAAGGAGAGCGCGTCTCCAATTTCTGCATCCGCGACGGAGTAAGTGGACGGGGGGTGATTTTTTTTTTCTACGCAAAATCGATTATTAGCAGTAGGTGAGACTATTTGAAGAGTCCGGCATCGAGTTCCTTACTGAATTCTTTAGAAGAAGATATTTTCGTCGCGGTTGATCGACGGTCAGGCAATTTGAACGAGTAATGACGTCACATCTCAGCTTTACGAGCCATCTATCGCACCGTTCTTGGCACACCAACCGTCCTTCCTTCTGCCCTTTCCCTCTATCCTCCTCGTTCCTTCACTGCAGGGCTGTATAAAGGGTTCCCTGTGCAATAGACCTCCGAGTCCGAGTTCTTTGGAGTCAAGTTTCTCCCGAGGAACGAACAGAATCGTAAAGCTTTTATTTTCGAAGACGCGGGTCCGCGAGTCGAGGGTGACTGCGCAGATAACGCGAGTCCACCGAGCCATGGACCACGGACGCTGAATTTTATTTCCTTATATTTATGTAAATTTTTATCAGCGAAAAATAGTGTCATAAAAACCTTTAACGAGCTCACGCTGCGTAACCCAGGAAAAATGTCGACTGACTATCGCATAGAGTGGTGCTGGATGTAAAGGCCTACGTCGAAAATCATGTTTATCAATGGCAAAAATCTAAACTGTTCGTATATTCTAAGCTCGTATCGCGGGACACGTTCCGTTCGATTGGTTCGGGGATAAGAGCCGGGGACACAGAGAGCGGGCGTAAGTTTAGATCCAGGTCCAAACTCTAATCGAGGGTTCCCTGGACCGTGTAATCGAAGAAACGGCCGAGTCCAGCACCGTCACGTCGCCAATGCCAACACAGCAGCAGTACCACCATCACCGCTAACACGAGCCTGCGAGCGTAGTGAGTATAAGTAAAAAAAAAAAAACAACTCGTACACGTCGACTGTTAATTGACGAAACAGCCGGTGCGAAGCAACGAAAACAGAAAGTGGCTAATGACAAACCGGTGCGAGAGGAATTGCATGGTAATCTAATCACTTGTTAGATTATAATATCGAGAGCACGGGATACCTATGCTTATTCCTTTCAACCTCGTATGGAAGTCTTCTTGTAAGACGTTCAACAAATCGTTTGGCTGGCTCCGTACGCGGTAGGTGCAGAATTATACTGCCACAATTTGGGTATTCGTATAATTTCGTATACGTTCCAATTGCGTTGAGATAGTGAATTTGTAGGCGAACCGTGTCTAATAGCGTCGGACTATATATTTACGGCAATAACGATATCGTCCAAGTATTAGGAAATCGATTCAACATTGGTCACTGGTGGAGGCTTTGTTTTTCACTCGAGGAAGTACAACCGTTGGTGCAGCGGACGTCGGAGCTAGAAATGGTTTATACGAATATGTTGTTAACAATACACCTCAGTGACAACGATATACATATAACGTATAGATTTACTTCTGTCCGCGTCTGCGAAGTCACGGCAAAACTCTTCATTGTCGTCGTCGTATGTCCACTTATATTCCAGCTACTCAATTTTTCCTTTTACTTCACTCAGGGCTGTCGGTTATATGTAAGTATAGTATACCTATATCGTAACGCCTTGCGGTGATTCTTACTCAGATAAGCTTTTTATTTATTTTTTATCAAACGAATGGACGGCCGCGGTCCATGCTTCCTGTATGGTATATGTAACACACTGCAGCGTCGCCGTGACGACGAAACTACGCTTTGGACGTAGATGCCAATCACAGATTACCTCGTTTAATTTGAAAACGCACAAGCGAGCGAAAGAAAATGAAAGAAATTGAAACGGTTTCCTCGGAAAGCTTCGCCGTTATACACAACTACACGGATAATATTATATCACATTACTGCAAAGTGAGAATTATGCTGCTAAATTTCAATTTGATTGGTCCATTTGAAATCATTATCAATTGCCTCAACAGTTTTTCGAATATATGAAATCCGGCAAGAAACGCAGGGAAAGACGTGAAAGGGATGCCCGGCAGGGCGGCTACTCGCCGGGAGCATCATCGATAGGTGGATGAAATAAACCTACATCCCTGCGTCCTCCGAGAGTAGGTACGCGCGTGGATACCTAATATAGCTTTTCCCCTTGTACCGCGTATTCGCTAGGGGTTTGGCGACTTGAATTCCTAACCGGGAAAGGGGGCACGGAGCGAGCGCAGTGTGGGGTCGAGACCCGAGCCTGATGGATGGCGCCGGCCGAGACGAGCGAGCATCCAGCGAACCGCCGCGAACATGGCGAGCAAACGTCAGCCTCTCTCCTTTCATCTCTTCTCCTACCCTGTACAGATAGACCCAGTCGTGCCTGACTGCGTGCGGCACATATTCATACCAATGTATACCTGCTGTGCGGGCGCACCGAGGCTTATTCGTAGATGCACATAAGCGACCCTTTATTTTTCCGTAACGCTCGACGCGAGGAAGGGTCAGGGTCATTTTCGATCGGTCGTCTAAAAACGGCCAAGTATTTATAGATCGGTATCAGTTGAGTTTAATTTTCCGACGCTGCATGAAAAAGTTGCCGACGTTGTGCTGCGCCCTCGGCTAATGTCGTTCGATTCTATCTCCAGCCTGCAATCGGATAGTACGAATTGTATAATAAAGGTATAAATACAACGGAATGATATGAAAACGAGCAATCACAGCTGTTCTTATAACAGCGAAGAGAAATCGGTACAATTGAAGATCGAAATAATTACTTACTGCGGAGCGTATAGAATACTCGACGTGGCTGGGCATAGCGAACGAAAAACATATCCCAGGTCGATTTATCTTGAAATCCATTTCCTGTACACATATCGTTTGCAATTATAGGTGGTATACCTTACCCCCTGGCTGACGGAATATCAGAGATACAATATCAATCGCCCTTGTTACTGATCAAGGTTTCGTTCCCGGTCACGTAGCAACGTCTGATTATACAGACTCGTCCAGCCAATCTCCATTGTGTTCTCTTTGTACGTTCGTTTTATTAATTTTATTTTTTATCGCGACAACGAAAAGAAGGACGCAATCGAAAAAGTTCGCACGAGGGTATCTTGCGAACCGCGCACTGCAGCAACGCCGTCGATAATCCACGTACTTGGTTAGCCTTACATTTCCGGGACTCGATGCCGCAGCATCGGGGATTGCCTTTGATGTAGGTAGGTACGTGATTGAATAATGGCCCTTCTATCCCAGTATCCGATCGTGAGAGAATTCGCATCTTATTTCCTAGATAATTGCGACAACTGACCCCTCCTGCTCGCCGTTACTCTTCCTCCCTCCTTTACATCTTTGCAGGAACCGTGGCGGATCTGGTACTACGCGACTAAATCTTTTATTCCCTATACTGCTGCATACGCGACACGCGTACACGGCATAACGAATGCGTGAACGTATAACAATATAGTGTACGCGGCGCGCGGGTACAAGGTATACGGTGGATTGCACGAGCGAGAGAATAAATTGTTGCCAATAAGGGAAGGAATAACGGAGAGGAATGGAGACGAGAAAGCAAAGGGACCGAGCGAGACCCGAGAGAGGACGTATGTATAAAGTAAACGTAATATAAATGTTAAAATCAATCCGCTCTCCAGACGGAGCTGCTCGCGGATATACATGGGGGAAAACGTAAGACGCGAACCCACCACTCGACGATTCACGAACGCACACACGGATACCTATAAAATTCTTACCGAACGAGCAATAAGAAGGAGAAAAAAATAAAAATAAAATTGGATAAAAAGTAAGCACGGAACAAAATAAAAGGCAGAGCCGGAGATTACTTATAGTTCTTCCGAGCCGAGGCTCTTCTTCTTTATATGCCAAGTTTTAGTCGGCCAGGCAGTACAGGCCCGGTCGAGCCGCACGTGTTTTGCAAACGCTGCCTTCATCGCTGCTGGGTCAACCGTATATATAAGCTTCTTATCCATCTCCCTCTCCCTCTCCCTCTCCCTCTCCCTCTCCTTACTCCCTCTCTTTTATTCTTTCTTCTCTCGGCTTGCCTCGCCTCGACCCCTCGCTTTCTCGCCGCATTCGGCCGATTCGCTCGCTCGCTCGTTCTCAGTCTCGTCTCACGTTCCAGTTACACAACAGCCGTCTGTCCGGATTCGTTCGCGGAATCGCAACACGTGCTGGTCGGCCTTATAGTCCACACGTGTATCCCGTCGACGCAGGCACCCCCTGTCCGTGTCCGGTTCAGACTAAACCAAAGAAACGATCGCGCCGATTGATGCCTGACCGTATCGCCATAGTTGGACAAACACATTTTGGATAGTTGACAGGTACGGCGAATGAATAAAGGAAAAAATCAAATGAGTCGCGGGGCTGCGGATGACGGATTTTAGGAGACATATGCAGACATCCAGCGGCTTCGCGTTTGCAAATATTTCAATTTTCTCACTCACTTCCTTCTCGTGGGGCAATAGTTGGCGTCTCATCCCAACAACTACTCGTACACTGTCGTACGTATACTCGATTTTCATTATTTCTCGAAGGAAGAGCAAGAGTCACGCCGGTAAACGAGGTGGTCCTCTTCTACCATCCTTCAATTTTCTCCTTACTCCCTGTTCCTCGCGTCCACCGTCATTCGATAAAGATAAATTGTTCGATACCTGCACACTCATGTTTAGTTACAGCAATAAGACCTGCGTTTTGTTTTGTTGAATCTGATTTTTTTCTTACAACTGCAGGAGAAAGATGTATTTCCTAATGGAAATATTGGTAAATAAGTTTGGAACATATGTACCTAGTCTACGTACCTATTCCCTTTGTGAGGTATTATTGTAACGAACATCTTGGAATATTTGAAAGCTAAATCTTATTAAACGGGAAGATGATTTCGCTGGTTTTATAGTTTGCCATATCTTTTCTGCGCGTGATAAATATTGAAATAAAGACAGAGACGGACAGAGGAAGGGAGAGAGAGAGAAAGAGAGAGAAAGAAAGAGAGGACGAGTCGTCGTTCCCGTAGCCTCGAAAAGGCTTAAAGCGCTCCGGTAATTATACGTTCCAGTAGCTTTCGAAAGAGAATTCATTTATGCAGGAACGCAAGCGGCTCGGCACAAAAATAAGAGATGAAGATTAAAACGAAACACCTGGTGCTCTCTGGCTGGGGAAGTGAAGATGGCGAAAATAAAAGACGACAGGCAGGCAAAGAGGGCTCTTCGTTATTATTAGTATCATTGTCATTATCGTTATTATCGTGACTGAACGGTGATATTCGAACAGAATTGTATGAATAAACCTCCGTGACACGGGATGGGAAAATTCGTATATCTTTCATCCTCCGATGGAGCTGCATGGCTGCGCGAACAGTGAGGTGCGTATCACGGTGGGTCAGGTCGTCCGCGCAGTTCCATGACGATTTCCGTGGTATAAGCCTCGCACAAGGCGAACCGTTCCTCAAAGACGTAGGCAACCGCCTTCTCTGGACCCGCGGGACCTTCGGGAATCCATTAACTATTTGGTCGACAGCCTAGGGGGGAAATCGTGGCTGAATCGCAGGGAAGGAGACACGGGGAAAGGTCTTGGCCTGCTTAGAAAGACCGGCTGGCACTTCCACTCCTCGCTCGTTTAATATACGATCTTATCCAAACACGGAATCTGTACCTAGAATCGTACGTTGGGAAAAAACGTCGAAAGTCGAATTCCGATCGCTCCGTCAGCTCTGAAATTTACTATGGAAAACGCGAAACTGTGACGGTCATGGTCTCGTCGTGCACATACCTGCGATTACACATCTACGTGCGAAAGTATAATCGTACACGCAAATCTCATCTCGGTCACGTAAAATATTTACATCCTTTTTCCGTATGAAAATAATCTTCTCGCTGCATGTATGCGCGTAGACTGCAGAGACACGGGAATCACATGATATGCGTGTGCGCTCACGTATTCATTCGCAATGTACGTATACGTACGTGCCCGCGTGACTCTTTTGTATACGGTGAAATCCCGTACCTACCGCTTCACTTAGAATAAATGGCGTTAGCTCTCAGCCTCCCGCTGGCGTGCCTAATATACGACAAAGCCTAAAACGGAGTAACAATAAGCATCTCAAGGCGTCTATTCCACCGTCTCGATTGTTCGCTTCAACCTCTGATGCGGCTGCACTCCCCGTAGCAGAAAGAGGCAGGCGCACTAACCTTGTCTTACTTTAGGAATTTATCATTCCCGACGGTCGGTAGAAGGCCGGATGAGATATAGCGCGGCTTCGGTGTTTTATTTCGGCCGGTCAACCGTTACTACTTAACACTAGTCCGAGGTAAACTCCGCGCACGTTGCGTTGACGAAATCGACGTGTCAATCGGTCATCACCGCGGCTGCTACTTTTCTCACGGCTATTTCACAACCCCAGAGGCGGCGGGTCAATCCGGGGTGAACCCGCCGACGTGGCTCAAGTCCTCCACTCGAGGTCTCCACCTCGGAGAGCTTGGAACAACAACCGACCGAACGAACGTACGTATGTGTATAATTGAGTGAAACTCGACGCACAAGCCGCTATGAAAATAAGACACAAGAGCACCGGGGTACACGGAATCGAAATTCATTTCTTCTCTCTTCTTTTTCCCATGTTAAACGTTATTGTTATCGTTAGTGTTACAATAAACGGATGGCGGGGTTCGAGGCTACATCCTCGGAACTCCGAGATATTCCGTTTCACAATCAGCTTTACAGCGAATTAAGATTGCCTCCGCGTGTCAAGGGGCGACGAATCGATACCGCGGAACGATCCTCTGCCATTGAAATTTCTGATAAGACAGTCGAGAGGTCCCAGGTGTTTTTACGGGTCTCGCGAAATATTCATGGTTCGCCAATTCATTGCACGCGCCTTTCATTTTCAAGAGTCCGCCGTCGCATGTACGGGAAGATGAAAAATATCAAATATCCGCATCGCACCAGGAGAAAATTAATCGGAATAACGCGGAAAGACAAGGGGCAAGCCAGCAGTGTGTACGTCGAACAATATTAGCAACGTATACCGTATATAATAGTGAGATATTGTTTCGATTGATGCCGGATGGAAGAAACGATAATGCAGCAACAAGAGTGTGAGAATCAAGATTGGGCAAGTTGAAATTCCGTATCCTAGATCAGGAACTTCCATCTCCGCCACCAGCTCGACCTCGAATGTGTAGGTAACGCTGCTCGCTCGTGTGCCTACGTGATTAGTGATTGGTGGACGGATGTGTGCGAGGACCGTTCTTCTCTGCGGATAACGCCTGATTACATTAGCCAGCCACTCGGTAGATGAATGCTCTTGTAATTGCACGCCCGGTAGGATCATTGGCGATGATTTATATAATGACCACGTGAAACCCGTCATTAGAGTCCCTTCTACGGTCCCAGTGTGTGGCGTCGACGTAGGCATACGCCGCGTGCGTGTGTCTCGTGCAGCGTGTGGAGGCACACACGCGCTCAATGAACGTCCGGGCCCGCCTTACTAGCCGTTGCCTCTCCTTCCACGTAGAGGAAACCCGAGCGCTGCAGCATCTCGCCGTCTCCCTTCGTCCCTGCTTTCCTCGTAGGCACGGCACCCACGATGCGTGGCCGATAAAGAGGGAGAAAACAAGAGAATTATCGATTCATCACACTCGTGTCCTGCAGTATATGCGGGAAGGTGTGCGATCCACGTATGCGCTCGATACGAACAATGCGCGTAGGTGCACGCAATTTCTGATCATGATTCCTGAAAGATCGATGAAGGGATTCTTCCACCTTGGACTTCTTTGCTTTAAACACCGGTGAGATTCCGTGCAACGGAGCATCCTGCGATGCAGACATCACGTATCCGTCGCCAAGTAGCTTGAATCCGTTTTACGGGTCTAATCAGCGCTGTCAAAAACCCTGCGGACATTCTTGATTCTCTTGTACAGGTGCAAAAATTATATGGGCTAGGCAACGCACCGCAGATAATCGTCGGCAATCTGCGTAGTCGGATATCGAGGTGCCTCCTGCAAAGGGCTCGCGAAGTAGTTACGGCATCAGGTTTATCGTATCATCGCCGGGGGGGGGGGGGTCAAGCTTATCTTTTGGTGTCCTATTAAAATACGGTTGAGCTTCTTTGGCTTGTTTAGGCTTGACCGCGTTTCGAACTTCTATAATATATATCTCGCGAGTCTCTCGACTCTGTGTAACTGCACAGCACGGGGGGACAAGAGGGATTATTTTTCTAGCTACTTTATGGAGCGATAACACACACGCTTTTTATACGTGTCGTAAAACCTTCCCTCCTTCCCTTACCCGTCCTCTTCCTCCTCCTTCTCCTCCTCTGCATCTCTTTCTCGGAGGCGAGAGAGGAACGGGATGCAACGCCGCGGATCGCTTATATGCGTGCCAAATTGCTACGCGGAGGCTACCGCACTCCTCCGCGTTGACTTGTCATTTACGCTTCGTTCGCAATTCTTAGTATCACCTCTTCCCCGAGTCTTGCCGCTCACCTGCAGCAGAATGCTCTTCTTTATTATTCGACGCGGTTTTTTTTTCTCAATTCTCATTCACCCCAACTACGACGACCAGCAAGATGATGTAATAAGGAAAGATCGAAGTTCGCGGAAAATTGGTCCATTCATCAGTGTATATGAGTATGGATGGTAGACTCGTTCGACGAGGGGGTGTGGATTTCTTCTCGAGAAGTCGTAGAGTCGACTATTTGCTGCGGTAGTGCGGAATAGGTACGTCTGGCGTATCGCTCCAAAAACGTTCGCTAACGAGCTCCTGTGATGACGAAGAGAGCGTTGCTCAGAATGACGTCGGAGCTGCGCACGTCTCTTTAGAACTTTGGGCCAGCTCGCGTGTCCTCCTCCCCCCCATCCCCCGGCCTGACATGCATGACGATGTGGGTATATATGCTCGAGGTTTCGTTCGCGAGGTCCCTCTTTACACTCGCTGGACGCGCCGCGCCGCGCCGCGGAGACGAGATTAAGGCGGTATTGTGTTAGCGAGGACAATGGGGTGTTTGTGCCACATTCCCTCGCCCGCGGTATCTCGTCAACGGGGACCGAATAAGCTTTGCAGGGGGCGTGGTGAGGGGGCCGCGGCACCGTGTGCAGCATCTTTGTTCGTCGCGGGTTGAAGAGCCTTTGGGAGAACTCGTTGATTATCGCGCGGAGACCGCAAGCTCTCCGTTATATTCTCAACCGGACTTGAATGTGTGCGTTTCTCTCTGTCTCTCGGTGTGTGCGTGCGTGCTTAAGAGCCTCTGCAGCAGCTACTGCGCGAGTTGGTAAAAACGTGCACCGAGTGCAAATCCTTACCACGCTGCGACGCAATGAGTTCTCTTTCCTCCCTCTCGCCGTCTCTCACAATCAGAGAAGTTTCGTCTTTCGTCGTCGTTCTCAGCTTGGAAATCCGCGTCTTTCAAATTAAGGACGGCGCCGTATTATTTCATCCTTTACATTCCCCCCGGGTGAAGGGACTACATATATATTTTCCTTTGCTCCGAGACGACCCGGATGCCGACGCCTGCCGCCGCCACCGCTGCCGTGCCGAGGTCATCCCGAGGAATCAGATAACCGATGACCCCAGGAAATCTAGAAATCACTGCTCCGTTACAGTACACGTTCTTCTATGCATGTACGGAGTTGACAGATCGATCGAATTGTAATATAGTTGGGAGCAGAGCTCTGACTTTGTCACCCGGAGATCCGGTTACTTTTGAATTTTATTCAGGAAGTACGAGCGGTTGGACGACTCGATCGGGGTCGCGGTCATGGCGCCGCGTGGGTTAGATTCATACATGTACAATCTATACACCTCTTTGTATCTCCTTGCTGCTATAGACACTGAATATCTAGCCAAGATGGCAAGCACCAAAGTACGTAGGTACACGTGAGGAGCTGGACTCTGACCAATTCAAGGTAACCCGTGTCGTCTGCAACGCAGGTTAAACAGATGGTAGCAGAAGACACCGCATCGGTAGCCTTGAATCGGTCAGAATTCACTTTCCTTGTAGGTATAGCTACGTCTGTGAGGCACGTTCTTGCGTCATACGTATCTAAGACCACCGGGCTCCTTAAATATACACGGAGGAGTTCGAAGCAGCGTCTCCGATCAGATTCAAACTTCAGTCGACGTACCTAGACGCGGGAATTTCAATTTGCCCTGGTAAATGAAATTAGTAAATTTACGAGCGAACGGAATTATTCCAACAGACTGAAAGATGACGGCGTTACTGCGGCTTCCTACTACTTCGCAGGGATGGCAAAGTGCGGACGGTTCTTGGTGACCTGTTATATTATTGATTGATTTTCGAGTCAATCAACGAAGGTGCGGATGCTGGCAAGTCTCCCAGAGGGTATGAGGCATTTACAGCCGATTGTAGTTACAGTCAGCGCAGTTGCGCCAACGGCGACATTGTCAAATTTCATTCCCATCCGCCTGTGGAGAAGGAGAAGAAGAAAAAGAAGACGAAGGTGCAGAAAGAGAAACTAGAGAGAAACAGAGCAATCGCGTTTGAAAAATCAAGAGGCGCGAATTCTCCCAGCAGAGCGCGTTCCTACGCTCTCCGTTTGGTTCGAACTCCTTCTGCCGTTCACTGCCGGCGTATCATCGATTCTCGATATTAGGCAAGTTACAGTCATACGTCCCATCAGCGAGAATAAGAGAGACCATCCACTTTTCTGAGCCAAGCTATTGGAGCACGACGCCTCGTTAAGACGTCGCGTCGCCTGACTCTGGGCTCACAGTTCCCCGACAATACGTATCCTATATATCACAAATAATACGTATACCCATACATGTAACGGACGGTGAAGTTATTACAATCGTACTCCGCTCGTATCTAGGAGCATTTCGGCTCTTCGGCTCTTCGAAGAAGCGGAGAATCCTACACGCCGCGGATGTGTATGCGCGCCTACCGGAGCGAATAGGGTCTGCGGATCATTAGGTACACGAACGAGCACGTACAGCCATTCAAATACGTTTTCAAACACGCGAGCTAACCGAGTCGTCGTGTCCCCGAAGCTTTTTTTTCTTCCCCGAGATACCCCGTCCCCTCGTCCTCGTTTCTCGGACCCCATCTCCTGCTCCCGTTGTTCCTCGTCGCCGTTGCAGCGTCACTATACGCAATGTGTTATAGGTATATACGCATTGTTGCGACTGGATGATTGTCACGCGTCACCGCCTCGGCTAATGGCACTCCTCCCCAGTGTCACAAACGCGACCGGCAACGCTTTGCCCAAATTATGCACGCTCCTTGACGATGGAGAGATGTGATAAGACTCGTGCCGATTTATTATACCCCTCGGCCTGTGGTGCAATTCTTGTTCCACCGCTTTTAGCTTTTCCACTCCTCCGTCTTCTAGCTTCCGCTTCATTCTTTGCAGGTAATTCACTCGTTAACGCTCATTGTCTGTTGAGAAGTGATATGGAATTACAGCGGTACATGCAGAGGGTATCACTATACGCACAGCCTTATCGGCACGTGATTCGAACGGTCATGCGGACGCGATCACCTTCTGACGTAACTCGTTCGTTCGATAAATGGATACCGCGACGACAATAAACTGCCGAGATCCCATTATTCGATACCGAAAGCACGGCGTAAGGCGAACGTTGTAAGCCCGGCTTTTCTCAATCCCCGCAAATTCCCCTTGCATTCAACGATGAAAAACGTTCAATAATTGCGGGTCGGTGACATAGTCATATAATACGTATCTAATATATTATTATGTGTACAGGTGTGTTCGCTCGGTGAATTCAACAGCTTTTCATTGGCAAATTTCAATACCCATTCGCCACTATCATCATCATTATCATTATTATTTTCATCGCCATTGTCACTCTCATTGTTATTGTATCGGGACCAGTATATCCATCAGACTGCTTTCGCAGAGCCGCGTTATTCGCGTGGCAATCGTGTCGCAGCTGCATAAAGTTTCGATTCGCCGCGTGTCGAGGCGATGTACGCGAGACCGACTGACGTGCCTACGCAGGATATCCACACGGTTCTCGGAGGCGTCTGTGTAAACACCGCGAAAGCTCCGAACGTTGACCGATGAGTGGAGCTTAATCTTCCACTTGGTGCGCGGAAAATATAAGACATCCGACACGGGTGCCACGCCGTCGACCATATTACGCACTCCCGAGACGAGCGCGTCTGCGTAGGAAGATCACCGCAGTCTTGGAAAACAAGCGGTTCACGACCTAAATCCCGATGATTGATTCCCTCCGGGTCGCCGAAAGAATTCTTAACAAGCCCATGCGACAGAGCAGGTAAAACCCGGCAACACGAGCGAAGTGTAACCCGGCTGCAGGGCCCGGCGTCCCTGACGTAGGTACCATACCCGCAACATACACGCGAAGCCAAACTGAAACGGAGCTTTGACGAGCTTCCGAACCTTTTGTGCCGTGATCCCGGCGACGGAGCTTTCGCCTTTGTGCGAAACGGGGCTAAGTCTACAGAAATAATGGCAGGGCTGAGCGCGGAATGGCGGACCTGAATGCATCTCCTCCTCCATCTAGACGCCCACCCGCAACCTACCTGCAGAGCAATGAGTACATCCACGTTTGCCTTGCACGGCAAGGGGGACATCGGTATCCGGGTTACAACACCGCCGTCCCTGCGCGAGAGGGCGATACCGAATTTAGATTCGATCCGACGACGGTTGCGGCGAGTCGCCGGTGACCGAGAATCAAAACCAGGCGAAGTTCAGAGGGAAGACGTAAATTTTAACAGCGATAATGATGTATCCTTGGAACGTTGATCGAGTATATTTATACCTATACCTGTACGCAGAGGTCGCCTGTCGGCGCGGAACACCCCGGCCACGTGCAGGTGTATATAATTATTAATTAGCAACGCTGATTGAATCGAGTATTCCATAGGCGGTGAATCGATATCAAAGGCCTATAATATTCAGCACGAACAGGTAGACTTTTTAAAGCTTTGAAATTATAATTAGCGACCTTTGGAACGCTGATTATTATAGGACTGGCGTCGAGGAGGCCCGATCTTTTCCGCTACTCCATTCAAACGGCGGAGGCAATTAAGAGATATTGAAAGAAGCCCTGTAGAATATTTCCGCGAGGGTGCGGATTTGTACTTGCGTCGAGAAACGTAGGTATGTTACTCCGGCGGTATACGAAACTGTACAAGTTCCGAATCATCGTGCGCGGTAACGGAGCGTGTCGCCTGGATAATATTATTCAAGGGTGTGGAAGTTTCCTCCGGCGTTTCCGCGTCTCGACAAATTTCAGGAGAAGAATATCGCGGTGGAATACGTGACCCTAGACCGGAGGCGGGTACAGCGCCGCAGCGGCGTTAGAGCCGATTATTCTGGCAAGGTACGCTAGATAAAGGTCATTATGCCCTGCTGGCATCGTAATGGCAGTTCCAGGTAATTTGAGCCCTATGGGCCCCGTGATCCGCGATAGCGCGGCCTAAATGCCACCCGCCGGCTGCCCCCCTTGCGGGCCGCGACGCCCAGCGTCGTTACCGTGGGTACGTGCCTCCCGGCCCTCGGCGTCTCTTCCCTCCCTCCTTGTCTCCCTCGCCACTCGATATCTATCTCGTCCGTACGTTATAATATCTTTTCGATCACTAGGCGCGCCGCTCCCGTCATCAAAAGTGTCTGATTTTAATTTCGGCCAGGTCCGAAACTCGAGAAATTGCTTTAGATGAACCGAAGGTCCGATTATACCTACACCTGACAACAATTTGCAAATAGAGTACCTAGGTATATTGTAAAGTGAAAGTGTAGATACTTCGCCGCCCCTCAATGTATACGGTGCTCTAAAGTCTCCGATTCCCAAACGGTTTAGAGCGGGTCGTCGATGGGTTTACCTGGAACAAAAAAAAAACAAAAAACAAAGCCGGGGAATTAGAGATAATTAGGACGGTGTAGAACAGCGAAGATCGTAGGGATTAGATTTTACGATAATTACGCCCCGGCGTAGGGTACATAGGTATACCGTAATCACGGGGGCCGCCTTTGGTATGGCAAGCGCGGCTCCTTTCGCTGTACACATAAAACGTTTGCATTCCATTAGCCGTGCATTCAATTACGTGAGCTAGTTCAGTCGTTTGATAGAAAACGCTTCGACGGCTTTGCTGAGACTTCTGTTATACAGACGCGAAGACTACTGGAATCGATGGATTTCCGCTTGCAAGATAGGATTCAGAGAGCCATTTTTATAACACGTGGTACGTACGTTTCCGCCAAGAATTTTGTCCGAAAAATAGCGAAATAGCCATTGACCTTTGGTTTCAGAGGTTTCCGAGACCGGAACGGTTCTTGTTCGAGAACGCTAAATGCAGCGACGTTGGTTGATGCGCGAGCGGCGATTAACGTTATTTTCTTGTTCCCTTGTTATTCTATTTTCTTTTTCTTTTTCCTTTTCTTTCTTTCTTATTTTTAATCAAAATTCAAGCCAGCCCACGATCCGATGGCCGTATAATGTTACGGCGTTTTGCCGGTCGCTCGCTGCAAGGGTTCCGAGGGCTATCGAGGGAAGTTTATGACCAACTGTGCCTTAATTAGCCTTAAAGTTCGTCCAATTAAGTTACCATCCACCGCGTTCACCGATGTCGATTGCCGCTGCAGCTCGCGTACCTATAAGCTGCAGATCCCCGGGCCACCCAACGTCTCGACTTTCGAATTGCGGCCGTTCCGCACCTACTCTGCATCCCCTCGAGCCGTATACAGAACGAACGACGCCTCCTCTGGTATACGTTAATGAAATTCACCGCGAAGAAAGAAATTCTAGGTTGAAATATTTTCGAAAACTAATTCGTATTCCAATCGCGAGAACGGCGTGGGTCGCCGACCAGGAGAAGGGAGATTTCCTACCGCGCGGTCAACGTTGTCCATCGCTACGGGCCATGAATAAGTCCAGCTCTTCCTCGATCGCATTAATTGGTTTATCGCGAAGAATACCTTGGAATCTCCGTACGTCTCCTAAGAAATTACAACATTTTGCAGCGGATGCCAGCTCAGACATAGACGATATGATAAATTTTATTTTCAAGATAGGCCGACAATGAGACTACTGATATGTATACGACGGCACAGTTGTCTGAAAAACATCTCTCGGTTTGGGAGAACTTTCCAGAACGTCGGGAGTCCTCCATTGCCACCCTTCGAGCTCTGTATCATCTTGTTCCAATTAGCATTGTCAGGTCTACCGCGTCGTGTGTGGCTTGGCCGAGAGAGTTGTAATCAGAGGAGCAGCAACGTGTTGTTGCCGATTCTTGAATCAATTTGGCCTACTCGTCCAGGAAATCGTATCGTCGCGTTTACCACCTTTCAGCGTTTATACCTTTCATTTTATTCTCAAGGTTTGTTTCAGGAAAGTGTATTTGCTGTATATCATTCGTGTAATAGGTTACGTGTTTTCTCGATGTTTCGCGGGCGAGGAAAAAGGCTAAAAAATAAATGCACAAAGTGACCGGAGCTTTGTTTTAGGATACGGGAAATATACCTATAGGAAGGCACTTTTACTATTAATATCGCTACTTACGCCGGTTCTTGGGCAAGTGTGCGTTTACGGGTTTGCCTGCGTTTGCGTGTAGTATACCTTTTAACTATATCGTTGAGTGATACGGACACGCGACGATTTTTCTCGTATATGCCGTGACGGAGAGACGTTACTCCCCGAAATCATTGGAATTTTCTATCTCTCTCTCTCTCTCTCTCTCTCACTCCGCAATTCGCGCGATTGTTGAAAGAGGCATGCGAGTGATTCGAAAGAATCGCATCCATGAGCTGAGAACATCGACCGCGCTAGGGTTTGACGCATATTTTTGGAGGTGAGTTACATTATACATCAATTACGGATTATACTCCGCTTCGTTCTGCATACATCGAAATTAGAAATAACTCTTTATCTAGGCCTGCTGGAAGGCTAACGGTCGTCGGCTCACGCTCTGTACTTCGAAACGTGGGACATACAATGTATGATCGGGCTTAAATACCTACGTGTAGTCATTGTGTGACAGGATAGGATAACGGGGAAACGTTAAGCCAACGATGAAAAACACTCCGGAGGCTTTCCGAATGCGAATACATGTCCGAATCTGGAGTAGAGGAGATATATCGCTGGGATATTACAGTACCCATGTTTATTTTTTGCAACTCGAGTTTCCGCATTGTCAAATTCGACGACATCTCGTCCGCCAGTCGGGGGTTCGAATTCCGTGGTACGTCATGAAATGAGACGCGTCTACGCCGGTGCGGACGCCGGTCGTGATACGTGATGTGCCTACATCTACTCTACAGAGGGAGTAAAGGTAAGAGAGAGAGACGGAGAGCTTTCGCGGGGGTGTCTTCTTTACTTCTGGTATAAATTTACGGATTGAAGCCGCGGTGGCGTCGGTGATAACCTGTAGTCTATACCGGGGAGCCGCTCGCACAGCTACACTTTAACGTAGTGTCGCGTTTCCACGTGAGAAAGCAATTCGATGAGTTTTGTAAACGGAGTCTCGTTCACCGGGTATTCTCAAGATGAAAATTTCGGGACGATGTAAGGTTTGTTCCATACGTTGTTAGATAATATTATAGAATCGAAAAAGCTTGTCGACGTCGAGGGAAGAGAGCCGGCTATCGACGCTTGTCGATTCCAAGTGGATTTTCCTATTTCACTGAAACTCGAATCGCTCGCGCGGAAGTTTGACGTTCGATAAAACTTTTTTACTAACCGGTTCAGAGTACGGGCGACTCGCTGCATGTGTATCGGGAAGAGGATACGCGACAGAGAAACGCGTATGATATGCGCCTGGTACAAGTACGCGTAGGTAGAGCGACAGAAGCGAGTGAAGTTGCGTTTATCATTTTACGCGGTATAACAATATCTTTCTTCGTTCTCGGCCAAGGACTGTAGACTGCACCGAACGTGCGTTAAAATTAGTTTTGCAAATTCGCCGGTCCACGGCAACTCGGCAACTCGGCAACTCCGCCGCTCCGCCGCCCGCCTATCGTCAATATAACAGCAAAAGGTAGGCACAGCGGCACGTGTGTCGCGCGTGATTATACATATGTAGGTATAACGTGTTTGCGTACGTACGTATATGTGCCTACAACTCGTGTAACTAAATCCACATCACCGTGCGATGCGGCACGTCGTTCAACACGCACCGACCGCGGGCTGCAACGAGCTATTAAATATGTGCGCACGGGGTTCTGGAATAAGCCTTAAAATCGGGCAAGGTGACCGGCCGCCAAGTTGATGCGGAAAAAGCACGTCTCGATTAGGAGAATAACTGTGTGTCCGCAGGCTGGTTCGTCGTTTCTGCAGTTAATTCGTCGATCCACTGGTTTTCCCCTGCAGCGGTATAATACGTGCATGGGTATACGCTTATACTACGTATAAGCGGCACGGTGACACGACGACTGGTTCGGGCGGGGTGCACACGCCGAGTTTCAACGGACATTTTTGCAATTCAAATGCCGGGAGAGAGCCGCACCTACCTATACCCACGTGTTATATATGTGTAGATACGTATATCCATATACTTACACCTGCAGACGGCAGAAGCGGGCGCTGTCTGTTGTTGACGGGTAACGAATTCACCGGGGGAATTCCGGCGCTACCCACCCTCTGCAGGGTGTAGGTACATATTGATCGCGCGAAAACATTCGATTCCCATTTGCTCTCTCGAATCGCGCGTAGCTTCCCGGACCGATGGATGGATTTTGACGCGTTTAGCGCTACGTGAAAAACCAATTAGACTCGGACGGATAATCAACGGAAAGACCCACCCCCTGCAGTCGACGCCACGGCGTTGCCCGCGGGCGGAACGGTTCTTATTTTTCCTTCCTGCCGCTGATTGATGCTTATTAGGAAGGCATACCTGCCTTTCCTAAGACTTATACATGGCATGTACGAGATACCCTCCCCCCCCCCCCCCCCTCGCGCTATAACCTACTCCCAGGAAAAATAAATGACTCTTCGGCTCGTTTAGTATCTACGATTAGAGAGGGAGATTATCATCACGTAACGCGTGATTTGGGTATTTGCATTTCCGACGAGAAACCCGGATTAGTCAACGTCAGCGATATACCTGTATGTACAATGCAGGAGCAATCGTAAACTGTGGCTAATGTTCTTCCCGATGTCAAAAGCTCGTATCACCTGCGTATACAGGTTGGCAGGTATAACGGCTAGATAGATGTACTAAAGTATCACAACGTCAAGCTACCAGGTAATCAGTCTGCCGAGGTGCGGCAAGAGGGTTGAGGGACGCCCCCGTCGTGTTTATCTGTACAGTCGGAGAGCCCTTGCATCGCAGTAACGGTGACCGGGGGCTTAGGAAAGGCTATTTGCGTTGTAAATTATGAATAATCTCGTTGTGTTTCATTCCCACCGGCGTTCCGTATCTATGCGATATACATATAATCTGTGTGTGTGTGTGTGTGTGTGTGACACACACAATGCGCAGACTCTATATATACACAATTATATATATATATATATATATATATAAATTGTGTATAGGGTGTGCGCTGTACGAAGCGTTGGAAAGATGGGAGAATATATGGAACTGGTGGAATAAGGTGAAGACGAAGAGAAGGGACGAGGAAATGTCCGCCGCGAGCGATAAATACTCTTATATCGTATAAATCCTGGAGGAGCCGGCGAGAGCTCGCGAAACTTGAGAGGCTCCGGAGGGTTGAAAAAGCGGTTATTATCACGGGAGAGCCGCGAGGGAATGACGCGTCGCTTTGCATGGTCAGGGTGGAAATTTTGCTTATATACATGTATAATAACGCACGCGCTTCTACAGCGACACAAGCATTTCTCTCCCCCTAATTTTCCGATTCGTCAGCGCCGGTGCAAATTGTACGAGTCGGCGTAACGACGAAATATGCGGTGCATGTGCGCCGTGAATGTAGGTAAGTACTGTGTAGGTATAAAGGACGTTTTCTTCCCTCGAATATTATTGCCGTCAACGTCGTAAATCATTCCCTTTGTTTACCCTCCACCGCCATCCTCACCCCGCGCTTTTGCGTTTTAACGACGTGTGCTCGGTAGAACCCCATGAATGAGGTGCGCTCGCGTATACCTATTGCATATATGTGGGTGGAGGTACATCGAGGTGCTTCGTCCTGCTCAACTTTCCGCCACCAGAGGTACAACCTTTAATTCTTACGCACTTGGAGATTCGATACTACCTCCCAAGAGCGTAAAAATTTATCCTGCGGAAAATCAAACGCGGCCTACGATACATTTCGCGTAGGTCGAATCGGGCAATGTTTGCCAATAATTTTTATGTAGCTCGATTCGGAATAGGTACCTAGTGTAAGGTAATAAAGGATAGAAAAGAATTCCGCCGCGGCGGCACGCAATATCTGCGATCGGCCGATGATTAATCCGCGTGGGAGTTCCGCCCGGAGGGGTAAGAAAGAATACGTGTGTTCGACGAAGGAGCAAAAGTCGGGGGGGGGGGGGAGGGGAGAGCCCTTGACTGATGAAATTTCACGGCTCTGCAGATATTCTTGTCCTTGGGAATTGGCCGTCTGCCGGTGTGCGTGTATGAGGCATACGTGTGTGGGTATATATATATATATGTATATATATACATACACACACACACATAGATATGTATAGATACGTAGGTTAGGCATGGGTATTCTTAGCGAGGCGGTCCGTGTCATTACGCGCGGCTCTAAAAGTCATTAAGATTCTGTTGGCCTCTCTCTATCCGTGCTCGAATCCCATTCAACCGTTTCTACGTTAATTAGCCGATGTAATATTTCTTTGGGCACCGCGAGAGCCGGTGACGCTCCGGGCGATAACTTTTTCACCCCTTCAACTCTTACTCGATAATTCATTTATGCTCGTGTGTGTAAAATAACGGCGCGAATGAATTATCGCGCGAACGGCGAAACAGCCGTTTCATGTCGCCTGTGACGTACTAGGTGCACACCCCTTACTCGAATCGTTGCACGTCTTTTACAGTGGAATCTGGAAAGCCGGCTCCTCATCGGGTCTGAAAAAAAAATTATTTCTACTTCACTCGAACGTGAGAAATTCAAAGCGCTTCTTTCGTACCGTCCGCGTCACGACGAAGCTAGAGGCAAAATAAAGGAATACGTTTCGGCAAACCGAACAGATCTGACAACCGATGAATTAAGCGCGACAGAGTATTTGCGGAAAGCCTCGAGTATATCGATTCAATTTGACTTCGTTCCTTGGCCTCGCCTTTCTCTTCTCCCTGCTTTTCATCTTTCCCTTTTCTTTTCTTTCGGGCTCGCCGATTTTCTCCTTCCCCGCCCTTCCCTCCTCGTCCTCGCATCCGCCGAGCAAGTTGAAGTTTAATTAAGCGCTATCTCGCGACTCGAGGGACTCGTTGAGAAACGAAGCAACTATAACTCGGTCTTCTTCGCTCGGTCCGTATAACCTCGTCATCGGGCCGCTGTGTCTTACCATTCCTTAAAACCGTCGTCCCGTGCTGCCGCTTTCGCGAGCTCTCTCAGTTTTATCTTTTTACTCGCATTCGTGACGTTGGATCGGCCGGGGTGCCTGCCCACCTTACGAGTATATCCCGCTTTCTATTCTTCCCTTTTCCCAATTCGGTAGCAGGGCGACTCGCTTTCCGCCGCGCCTGGGAGTCGGTCGAACGTTTTTTAGCAGGGGAATTGCTTCGAAAAACGGCCCGGCATCGTGAGCCATCGACGAGGCTTAACTTCGCCCAACCTCAGCGGTTCTCACCGCCGCCTCGCGTCGCGTTGCCCCGGAATGACGTAGCCTGCACGGGTGCCTCTCGTGTTGCACCGCAAGGAAGGAAGGAAAGAGCCTTCCTTACGATTCAACGGAGAAAACGAACCTCGAACGGGTTTCTTCGCTGTTTCCTCTCCTTTATTCCCAACTCTCTCTCGTGCTCTCTCTCCTTCTAATCATCTTTTCCCAGTTTGACAAGGGTCTCTTTGATCCCTCGAGTGCACGGTCGACAGATTCGCCAGAGTCATTCTCAATTCAGACTAGTCGTCACTTATACGCCCAACGGTACAGCCGCGGCGATGTAACAGACCGTGAAGGGTGTGTCTCCCCGCTTTTAGCCAAAGGTATTTTTGACAAGCGGAAGTACTCCGCGAGCGGAGGGACGCTGACGAGATTCAACCGGCCTCCGACGTTTTCTCGACGCTCGTCAAGCTTGATCGTGGGAGCGGAAGGCGAAGATGCGAGGCAGTTGTCATGACTGCGTGTAAAATTTTTACGCCTTCGTCGGAACGAAGTTAAACTGCGTAGACGTAGCACAGTATCGTGCAATATCGATGAGGACCGCGCGTCGTTTCAAAATTTGCGTCCGTAGGTACAGAGATTGAGTGAGGTTCGCTTTCACATTGAAAGAAGTTTGGCTTTATTTTTTAAGATGGTACTCTGGTTACATACATTTGGTCGTTGCTTTTTTAACCTCTACAATTTTTCGTTTCTATTTTTTGTTACAGATCCGGCACTGGTTCGACACGCATCTGCATAATCTAGGGAGTTCTATGTAAGTGAACAAAAACTTGTCATAATTTACATGATGGAGACGGTAATACTTTTGGATTGGCAACTACTTGTGTCCTCGTGATATTCGGGCGAAAAAGAGCGACGCAAATCTTTATATCCCCGATCTTTAATCTTCGATTCGCGCGCGAGAAAAACAATGCCACAGTTTCTGTGCGTATAATATTGTCGAAGAATGACGAACGATCCGTCCGGGCTACATCTACATTTATTTCAGGTCCTACTCGGTCTTGACTTTTTCTTCTTCTTTCGAACCTTTTTTCACAACCGCGGGACCTGTTCAAATGAGCCGAACTATACGCAATTCACCGCTATTCCAGACTCAAACGAACGAGCGTCGCGCGTTTAGCGAAAATATGGCAAGTTCGTTACATACACTGATGTATGTACGAGTATTATACATTGAAGGGGAAAAAAGTACGCGAATAATTTTATTATCATTGTATATTTGTTCGGAATGCAACGAGTATATTTATTATAGTCGCGAAACAGCGCTGCAGCGTAGATATGCATACATACACATGTATGTACGCGGTGTTCGAAAACAATAACATTTTTACAACCATTTCGGCGGTATAATAACGTCGCGGACCGTGCGCAGTTATATCCACCCACTGTTTTCAAGCCTTTTATTTCCCCGTGCGAAGCGCTCGTAAATCCTCTCGACGGATGTATCATTGCCTCCCGTAGACGATGACTCAGTGCAGAACGATCGGGGTAACAGTTATTTTACGTAGACTCGAATTCACACAAGTCTACAATCATTACCGATAAGAGCTGAATTCTGTTTTTCCTCGTCTAATCCCCCGTTTTATGGCCGCACCGGGCAAACATTCACGCATAGCTATAAGCTGCGCACTTGGCGTGAAATTCATACGCATGAGCGGAGAGCTATAATAATGGAACGAAAGCTGTCCGTGCAGGTTCCACGCCGGGTGATAAATACACGTATACCTCAACAGCAACGAATGCCTGGCAGACCGGCCCGTCGGTCTCTTAAGTGGTGCACGCGGTGCGAAGTGGATCTGCAAACGGAAACTGATTACTATCGACGCTCTAAGCCTCGATAACGCGGCGAGAGGAAGGTGGTAACGCGGTTAGACCCTCGCGGCAGAAGCGGGTCATAATGGAGCCAGCCAGGGCTGCCTCGGAGGTGGCTTGTTTTTCTAGACATTATCTCTCGTCTCTAGCTTGCATCTCGTTCTCCTCCGCTGTTTACTTAGCCCCTCGTGTTTTCCTTTCCTTTTTGCAATTTTCCTTCTCGCAATGTGCACGTTTTACACTGGCGAGGGCCAAGGTGCCCCCGCATCCGTCGCTGTTGGTTATACATATAAGTAGGTACGCGGCAGCGCAGCCACGCTGAAGGATTACCTTATCGAACGAGGAATGAGATCTGTCAGTCAGCGGGAGCGACGGCTGCAGGGCTGCGTTAGACAGTTGGCCTTAGGGGGGCGAAGGGGGCGAGGGAGATAGGATAACACGGAGAAGAGTTTCGTTTGACGACGATGCTCGTACGCAAGTTATACGCAACATCCGCAGCAACGTGCGGCCGTGCGGTGTCGTCCAAGACGCTGCTTATACACAGTCGCCTTACCTACATGTCGTACGATTCCGTCGCTGCAGACCGAGCAGCCGGCCGGCCCCCGACTTCGCTTCAGGCGAGACGTGACTTTGGCTGATAACGCGTTAATGCCTGCCACTGCCTTATCTCCTCGTTGTGTGAGAGGGCGCGTGAACACGCACCGACCGATCACTGGGTGGGTGCTGGAACGCGTACGTATGTGTACGCTCGCTCAGCTGCTCCCGTAACAATTCCCCTGCCGCCTGAACTCGTGTGGCTTAATTCCTCCGACGAGTATTGATCGAGTCGTATTTGATCGACTCCGTTTCTAATTAGGGTATACATTATTTTTATCCTCAAATTGATGTCGACGGAATTGGGCGCTGGGCTGACGAGTCTCCTCAACGTCCGCGTCATACGGATTATACGAACTTTCCCGATCGAGGCCCCGGGTGTAATTCTAGCTCGGAGAATATAAACAGCCTGCACTTATTGCCTCGTTTTCTCGAGCGTATTATGCGGGGTACGACGGTATCCGTTCCGTCGATCCTCATGCAAATCGATACCCACAATTTTAGAGTAAGCCGGTAACGTTTCTTTTTCTCTCTCTCTCCCTCTCTCTGATATTTCTCTTGCTGTCCTATATTTTTTCAGGGCTGTACAGGGTTGTACCCCGTAGCCTTAATAATACATTCAATCAATCAATCTCTCTTTTATTCTTCACTCTCGTGAAAATGCTGCGCGAATCTACGCGGCATGTCGGACCGTTTGAAAGTAAGAATGATAATTTGTTGAGAGGTGGAAGCGAAACCAGCAGCACCATCAGCTATTCGTACCTTTAATGCTTGTCCGCGAATTTAAATGAATCCCGAAAGGCTTTACATCCTGCGACCAAGTCTCTTCGCTGCTGGCCAGCTATGTCAGCGACCTGTAAGAGTTGTTTGTACGATCATCAACCGCGCGACGTCCTGGCTCTTTCGGAATCTCGATCGAACCATCCGACGATTTTCGACAACGCCTCTCCGTGCGTGGATATTTAAGACCGGGAGCTTAATAATCTCTGTTCAACTACCGTCGCGGCGAGGCCGATTCTCACGAGCTGCAGAGCTCAGAGTAGGATGCTGCGAAGACAGACACGAGAACCGGGCAGATAAAACTTATCGAGCGAGCTCGGACAGCCGAATGTTTTTTCTAGCCGATAACCTGGACGGCGTGTAATTGTATTACCTATATACCGACTAATCTCTTCCACCGGGGAAAGGTATACCTTGTATACTCGCGTAACGAATGACTACTCGTTTTCGTCCCTAATCTGTAAGCATTTCTCGATAAGAGCCCGAGGCAGCCGTGACTCGATCACGGATCCACCTTCGAAACCCCTCACGTCTCTTCTCGGACGTCATTGAGCAGTGAGCAGTTGACTAGCGTCAATCTAGGACTCCCGTTAACGTTACTCGAAGTGGATAACACTGCAAGGCAATTCGTGCCTCGCTAATTATACAAGACCGGCGGTCTGCACTCTCCTCGGAGGAGTTTTTGATTTTCACATGTGGTTGATTTTCGCCGGCAGCCTGTCGCGGAATCACGCGAATGAAATGAGAAATAAAATAACCTAGCTCGAGCAGCGAGGAAGTGGCCGGGTCCCCCTTTGCCGGTTTCAGAGTCCACAGCTTCCGTTCCGCGATAAGCGTTCTTCGGTCAACCTCTCATGGTCTCCAGATAAGAAGCACCGAGGCTGCTGGGCATGAATCACGTATCGTACAGCGCCTCGTGCGATCCGGAATGAGAACGCTGCCGCATTTTCCAAACTCGTCATAATTTTGACACGTCGCACGGGGTCTTCTGCGCTAATCTAGGTATACGTGGTTCGGCTGAAATGTACGGTCGTATCGTCCGAGAAGGTTACGGAGAAGGAATGACAAAATATGTCGGAGATGCTGTTTCATTATTTCTATCACGAAGCGCCTACAGCGAGCCGAAGAACGTACGGGATGAGCGAGGCTCTCCGATCCCTATCTTTCTATCTCCGAGCCAGCGACGTTTATTGAATCCCGAGTCGAAGAGGTCCAACGACGAGGACGAATGCGCCTTGCGTCTTCCATGCTGCTCCGTCTCTCTCCTCCGTCGACGTAGGACGGGAATATTGTGCAATTATGATCTTCGCTCCCGCAGCTTTCAATTTACGCGAAACGTGAATAAATATTCTCAAGAATTATTACGGTAGATGCCCAAACCAACCTCACTTAACTTTCTTTGGCAAAAGTGATCATTTTATACCGCAGCGTTGTAATAACGGTACGCCTGTAATATTATACCTACCGTTTTTAATCAACTTTGAATAAAATTTTAATTGAGCCCCCCTCCCTTGCGCTCGCAGCTCGAGCTACAAGAAAACAATCAAGTCAGCGAATGCAGGTTAAACCACCTTTCCTGTGCTGCGCCGCACAGCCGCAGCTCCCTTGAATCATTTCCGCTTTTTCCCAGAGCTGGCGGGCGCTGCAAAATGACTCGCACCGCGAAAATAGACACGCAGGTTGTTTCCTTACCCGGGCAGGTATCCCAGCTGCGCGTGTGCGACACGTCGTGGTTTCGTAGAAACACGCGAAAGCCTCGTGCTGTATAATGCCGAGGGCAGAGAGAGGCCTGCGAGAACCAAGCATTCGTTGTTCGGCAGACTCAACGAAATTGGAACACAATTGCTGACTAGAGGAAGATGGATCGACTCGCAGGTTGCTTTCCTCTTGATGTATCGTACGCTCTGTAACGGGTCGATATTTCTGCTGCACTTTCCGTCCAAGTTTTCAAAATTGACGAATTCCAAACGCGACTGATCTTTATTGCCGTATTTTAGGAAGGCGGGCGACGTGTCGATCCAACCTGAGCGGTTGATTATAACGAAAGGTCTGACGGGTCCCAACTCGCCTTTCTGCGATTCCCGTGCAATCGTCCGCCTTGAGCGGCGGACACCGTTGCGCTTACAAAGTTCGATGAAAACTGTATTCGGGATTGACGAGAATGTCCTTCTTCGTTGAGATCGAGGTGTCGTGCCGCCGAAAACTCTTTAACGACAATTTGCGAAACTTTCGCCGAATTCCGACGCATCGCGAACAGCTGATCTTCGCAGCGTCAGAGCCCTTTTGAACGTCGGGCCAACAACGTGTTTGACGCGCGTCGGCGGAAAGAGCGAGAGCGAGAGCGCGGTGGACGCGAGGACGGCGGGGAGGAGAGGCAGCGAGTCCGTCCACGCGTCGGAGGCGCCCGCGCCCGAGTGTCTCGGCTCGTCCGGAGCGTTCGCCTTTAATGCGGACGGGGGGATTCCCCTTCCGCCCGACGCACACACAACTCGCTCGGAAAGTGAGATTTGTGATGTAGGCGAGGCGAGGCGAAGCGGGGCGAGGCGGAGTGGAGTCCAACCTGTTTCTCCCCGCTGCCTGGCTGCGAAACGTAGGTACCTACATATATAATACATTGAACGCGACTCGGTCCCGTAATGGCAGGCAGGAAGGAAGTCTGTCCTTGATCGTGAATCGAGAATACATCCGCCCCCGCCGCGTTCTCTTCTCCGATCCGAGCCTCGGCGTCGTCGCATCGGCCAGCCTTGACCAATTACGCAGGTAGGTAGGTGATATCGCCGCGCCGCATAAACGCGGACAGTCGTCGCAGCATCCGCGGCGATGATGATACCATGCATATGATGTATATATATCTATTAATCCGCCTCGTTCGAGCCGCGATGAGAATAAGATGGAAAGACCTCGGCTTTAAACACCTGCTGGAATACGACGCGAGTGCATGGACGACGATAAAGGGAACGCGGTTTTGGGCATCTCTCCGCGATTCCTCCTTGGGTGGTATAATAATTACGCATGCATGCCGTATTCTAGCCCGGTGCCTGTCGGTGTAATCGTCGAGGAGAAGAAGCGCAATTATCATTTCGGTGCGGTCGATTCTCTATCCTTGATCCTCACGCCGGCGCTACCGAGCGACGGGCTTCGAATACGAAAACTAGGAGCAGCAGCGCGGGAACGTGTCGAAGAATTATTCCAGTCTTCGCGACTTTTCATATCTCAATTTATTCCGGACAGGTATGAGCGGGCCGCTTCCTCTCTTCTCCCTTCGCCCTCCGGTCCTCCGGTTCTCCGCCACACCGAACGGCAGATCTATTCGCAACGAGTCGCCGCCGGTGGGTATATGGAGCCAACGATTCGAGCCCACCCCGTATAAACGGGGACGCAGCTCGGCCGGGGTGGCAGAATGAATGCCTTCATTAAAGTCGATAGGAAAATACGCGCCCGGCTCTCCGTTCTATCCATCACCCTCTCTCTTTTATCTCTCTCTCTCTCTCTCTCTCTCTCTCTCTCTCTCTCTCTCTCTGTTTCTCTCTCTCGCCAGCCAATTTCCCCCCATTATTTCTCACTCTGTCACTCGCCCGGCTCTCACACTCTACCGCTGGATACCCTCCTCGCGCTCCATAATACGTCACGTCCGGCGGGCGTCAATTTATTTGTGAAAATAGCGCAGGCGAAGCCTTTATGCCGGCGTCCCTGCTGCCGCTACTAATACCCAAGCCCCTCCGCTTCCCCCCTCGTCACTCATTACCGGGCAAACCTCTGCGTCAGCTGAAGACCTACGCCTAGAAAGCGGGGAACGACTTGGCTGTTTACGTAAGTACAGGCGACGCGAAGTGGAACTCTAACCCGTTCGCTAACGACGCCGCGTCGTTACATACATACATGCGCGCATAGATTACAACCGGAATTGCAAACGCGAGATATATACATACTTATATGTGTATGCGAGCTGGTGCAGGAAGAGGACGCTGCGAGGGAGAGCGACGAGGGGGGGGGGGGGGGCTCTATTCGGGTGGTGGTTCTCATTAATTTGTGGCCAGGCCGGGAGCCAAGAACTTCCGTCGAGTCCGGGGTGCGTCCCAAGTGCCTCCCTAACGCTGCGCCAATGTCTATTTTACCCGTGCATCCGTCTATGAACTGCTGTAAGGACACTGATCGCCGTTCTGCGTCGCAGAGATAGAGAAATATGCGACTTTTATCCGAACGGACGGCGGGAAAAGCCGGACCTAATCACCTCGGCGTACACGTGAGAGCGCTTAGCTGCCGGCTCTAGTTGGGCGCGGTCCGCGGCCAGTTGGCGGTAATTAAAATTAACAGCTGTGTATATCGTAAAAGCAAATTGAAACAAACACAAACCCGGGCCGCCGCCGAGCGAGGCAGCGGGCGAGCGTCTCTGCGATTTCGTCTTCTCGTCGTCGCCGAGTTGGCGACGGCTGTATACGGGAGACCGCGGAGAGAGACGGAGAAACGAATTTAATCCGTCGAGTGGTCCGTCGAGATCTCCGAGACGAGGTTCTTTGAAAGAACCACCGAGCCGTGCCAAAAGGATGCCAATGATTTCTCGAGACCCTTGGTGTTTCGCCGTTGTTCCTTCTTTCCCTTCATCTTTATCTTCTTCCTCGCGCCAGCGCCGCCGCGAACCATTTCCAACGAATCAAAAGTCCGTAGGAAACCTTTGACCCTTTTAGGGTCAGACGTCGAGAGCGTCACCCACGAAGCGTCTTCCTTTCTTTCTTTCTTTCTACTCCTCCGCGACCGCAGCTCGACCGTACTACTATCTCTGTTCGTTCTTTGCTGCTCGAGAGTTCTCGCGAGTAATTTGAAAAATAAAAATAAACACCCGAGGACTGCACGTCCGGTCACGGACGACGCGGAGCGTAGCTGCACCGGCAGACAGACTGCAGGGAGGGAGGACGGCTCGAGTGTAGTCATTACGAGGAAAGTCCATTGTCAGCAACGTGGAGTTACCAGCTCTTACCCTCGCGATATAGCGTAGCTGCAGCCTGCGTGTCCGTCGTGCCAGCCTACGTAATGACCGTGGACGCGGACCCTCATCTGCAGTCTGGCCGAAATAGAGGAATGGGAAACCCCGTGGAAACTGTGCAGTTGCGTCGACGCCCAAAAGGCAAAATTCATCTCTGTCATTCGAACGAACCGTCGAACCGACCTGGGAACGCAATCACTGCTCTACGGTTCAATTCGTCCCGACTTCACCTCGTTAACGAATAAGCGCGGAGGAAAATCGAATTACAAGCCGTCGCTGCAGCATCGCGCGATATGGCTGGGATGTGTCTGTGTTTCGATGGCGTCGCTGTCGTCTTTGTCGAAGCCACGGCCGTTCGCTCATAGAGATTTCATTCCGCGATTGCTTTCAGCTGCAGGTTCATTTGGAAATTCGCGAGAGATTGAGTAGAGCTAGGAGGCTAATCTACCTACAGAGGTTGCGATCGTTTCGGCAACTGATATAATCTGATCTCTCCGTGTCGTTGTTCGAATTGTCAGGGCACGAGTCAAACGCGCGCCGTCTTATCGCTGCGCACGCGGTAAAAATATACACGCCGGAGAACGAGACTCTCGCGTTTGTCCTCGTGTTACAGCCACGGAAGTTGGTTTATCGCGTCCAAAGGTCGGCTGTGTCCTTGTTTAATTTTTTTTTTTTTTTTTTTCATAACAAACGAAACAAACCAAATTTCTTTCGCCGTACGGAATTTTGTAATCGTTTACGATCAATGCGCGCGAATATCGTGGCAAACCGACGAACGGAAAGCTCCGACACCGTGCGTATATTAAAACCAGCGGATAACAAACAAAATCTACATGCGAAGGTATAACGCGCGATGCGTATTTCCATATCGCGATAAGCCGCGGGTCGCGCTCTAGCCGGCTGACTTCCTCTCGAAAATTGCCTATGCATGCGATCGCCGATATACTCGCCGTGCTTCGCCGATTGTGTCACCCCGCGCGACGTGTCCACCAATTCAGCGAAGAGGTATTTTTTTCGCCTAAAAAGAGAGACGGAAAGAGAGAGAGAGAGACGGAAACTTTCTGACACGGTTATCGTGCGATCGGCGTCGTGACGTCAGCGTGAGCAATCTCAAATACACTTATGGTACTCAACCTCTCCCTGTCAGCTCTGTCTCTCTCTCTCTCTCTATCTCTCTCCTTTTCTCCATCCATGTATACGTCTCTTTCGCTCTCCCTCTCTCTCTCTCTCTCGGCACACATACGCACCTCCCGTATACTCCCAATGTTTACTGAGAATGGTACACGAGGCGCCAGCTGAATAAGTGACCCGTAAATGTTTTGTCCCCGCGCGGCCGACGCGCCGTAATTGTACATGTAACATGTCCTGCGAGCGCAACCCGGTCGAGCTCGTTCCGACTCGGTACTCCTGCAGGCGGAGGAGAACGACGATCGTTGCGTAATGGAATGGCATTTTGATGAGTTAGTCCTAAAGGGTAGCTGCAGTCGAGGTTGTGCATGACTGAAGGCTAGTTCGCTGACCGAATCGATTTTTGATTCGGGGAAAATTTCTCCTCTACCAACTTCCGAATTGTTGTGTACAGGTATAGGTGGGTACGTGTGTATTTCTCGGGTCACGTAGACGCGGCTTATCGCGCCGGGAACAAAAGTTTCATCTCGATATAACATGTCGACCACGCTGCCATGTCTTCCTTCCGTATCCCCGATCTAGGAAAAGTCGTTTTCATTTCCTTTCCTCGAGAGATCTCTCTCCCCCTTCGACCATTTTCCAAGAAGCAATTTTAGCCGAGGAACACGTCGCTCGTCTGCACGCTACGCCGGAGAATTCGTTCACCTCGGCAGGGCCGTTCAATTTTTATTATTACTATACGTACACCCGTGCACCTCTGCATGGCGGGATCGCAGGACAGTGCAGGATCTTCTACATCCACTACAGACGGCATACCTATCGCCTTTTTTTTTTGTAATGGTTGGGCCTGCGTGGCGGAATATCCGTGCGAATACCATAGGACGGATAAAAATGTCGACGACGTAAAAAGTTTTCCACATCTCTCGCAGCTCGCGTATATACGCTCTCCTTTGAAGTTCGTGAATAAGCAAGAAGCAACACCCATCGCCTCGCCTCGCCTCGCGCAACGAGAGGCAATACTTTATCAACAACGCCGCGCTCAGCTGATCGTACTATCGCGTCGCCTCCACTCACTCCACGACGTACTACACTACGCGTACCTCGTCCCTTGTCCCGCCGTCTATTTTTCCCCCCACTCGCCCACTCTGGGTAATTTTAAATCATCGGCTGGCGAACCGAGAAATCCGTGTGTCGACGACGACGATTAGAATCGGACGGGCTATCCGTCTACTTAACGGAGGCTGACGGATGCCCGAGTGACTGCCCTGTTCTTCTTCTATTCTCGTACCCCGCGACCAACCTGATGCACCACCGCGTTACACGCGTACCTACCTACCTATTATTCGTCACGCATCGGCTCACCTCACCCTTGAAATCTTGCCAACTATCCCGGCGCTCCTCGCCTTTCTTGGTCCACTGCATCGCCTTACGCCGTCGCGGCCAAGCTTTGGAAGCTGCGCAGGGAAGGACGTTTTTCATACGGGGCTCGTTTTACCCGTCTGCTCGTCTCGACTCCCCCTTTTCGTTCGTCGCAGGTTCGCACGCCCCGAAAGCCCTACCTCGAGCTTCACGGGTTCAGAGACACTTCAAAGTCTCGTTCAGCGTGCAGTCCGCGACACGTAATGCTCGGGGACGAGTGAACACGGGATGACAATTTCTTCCTCTTCTTCTTTTTCTCTTTCTATTAATCTCGCCAGTCCGACGCGACGCGACGGCACACGAAACGACGACGACCACGACCACTACTACTACTGCTACTACTACTACTAATACTACTACTACTAGCTCTTACGAAATGAGAGCCGGTTGCGTGCTGGGTGGAAGGTTGGAGGCTACGCCGGTTAAGTACGTCGTGCAGATAAAGTGGGTTGATTTCGAGAATCTACGAGTTTATGCTACGAGTTACGAACTCGGCTGCGCTGAGACGTCGCATCTACTCTCCTCCGAGTAGTGGTAAGAACGTTATAGCGACGATCCGGGAGCGGCAATGGCGTCGCATCGCATTCCGAAACGACGCAGTTTTGCCAAAAATAAAAATACTTCCCTTTTTCACGTACGTAGAGATATCTCCTATACGCTTGGTTCACGCGCTGACGAGAGGCAGCTGAATTTCCTTGAAATTGCGACGATTAAAACGAAATGGCCGGATGTGCCGTACGTGGCGCAGGTCGGATATAGTAAGTGCACGCCACCGCGCCGCTCGATTCTCGTCCGCCTCGATATGTAGCGACGGGCTGGTTCAAGACCGTTAGGCTGCACTCACAACCGGTAACGTCAACGTCGATGAGAAATCGTGCCGCGAATCGTCGATTATTCCACGTGAAAACGATAAAATACGAGAGAGAGAGAGAGAGAGAGAGAGAAAGCAAATAAACGGAGGTGTATATAATCCCTGATGGGTGTGTACGGATTGGGCAAGAGGGAGCTGCATTGCACTCTTCCAGCAAAACGACTGCAAGACGTGCAATCCTGCAATGGTGCACGTACACTGCTCGTGTACCTATACGCATCCACGTATAGCTGCAACGACTGCAGGATCTGTAGTATTACAGCGTTCGCAAGACCGAATCATACCGTCGATCCAACGGCCCGATCCAATCGGGCCAATCAAATCGTGATTGATTGCGGGGCTGCCCGATCGAGAATAACCTTTGCAATTGCTCGCCCACGCGTGTAAGTATACATGTATACGCGGAATGAGGTAACTTTATACTTTGCCGTGTACGATGTGCGCTTATACCGCCGCCGCTGTCTACAACGGCTATTCCGAGAAAATCCGTAAATTGCAAAATCTGGGTAGCGAACGAATTGTGGATATACGCGCAAAATATTCATTCGAATGAATACTTCGTTTCAAATTATATTGATTATACATGTATAGAGACGTATATATCGCGAATGGAGAAATCTTGAGTCATCCTTTAGGCAGAAATCTCCGCGTCTGCCGGTCATCACGCTTTCGTATATAACATACGTATGTGCCTGTTTACGGCATCGTCACAGATTTCTCGTCGTGCGGTAAATTCAAATTGTACACGCAGGCTGACTGTTACTCTGCTGCTGCTGCCGCCGCTGCTGCGCACCGCATCGTAAATTTAACCAACGGTTGATTGATGAGCGTTCGAAACCAGAGATCGCATCGGAACGATGAATTGGAGAAAAAAAAAAAAACGAAAATAAACGAAGAGAGATTAAAAGGAAAGGTAAATAGATAAATAAATGAATTAAGGTGCAGCACGACGCGGCCGTGAAGTATAGGCGACCTTGTTGCCTGGGCTACGCGCGATAGAGATTCGCCAGCACATCTATGCCTCTGTACACGCATGTGTGTGTGCGCATTATTATCCGCAAGGCGAGCGTAGGAGTTTGGAACAACCGCTAATCTCTCCAGTCAATTTTGCTGATTATAAATTCGAATATATCGCGCGTTAGTCATTCGCGTTCACGTTGTCGACCTATGACAATAGCTGTGCGACGGTCGTGGGCAGCGAGTGCGTTAAACGCTAGGTGACTCTGCGAGATAGGCATTCGACGAAGCCTGAAGCAATCGTAATCAAAAGAAGCAGCTGTATAATTATAGTATACGTGATCGATGTAATTAATAATCTCGCGAATATTGTTATCACCGAATCCCATCGCGACGATCGGCAATTTGAATCACGCCAGGCGGCAGCACAAGTTACGGTCGCTGTCTCCTCTGGGTTCCATGCAGCACGCGGACTGCCTTCACAGGTCTGTACATAGGTATGTACAAGGTATCGGCCCTGTAGGAAAATCTGAATTTAATCGGCGATCGCGGCAGCAACCGGATACCGAAAAACGATCGGCACACATGCACCAGCCGTCGTCGTGCCTGGAATTGCCATGTGAGCTCTTATCTCAACGGATATCTGATCTCTCCTCCGCAGCAATTCGTTAAATTGGAATATTGGGAACGAAGTTCAAAGTTCGGCCACTCGTCCTCACAGCCGTGTGACAGCGACGTCCTTGTCTGTTAGCTTTCTGCATTTTTTCTTATAATTTAGAACGCCTCGCGTCGCTTCCGCGCAGTTACGCCAGTTATGGTTCGAAACGAGTAGGTATAACTGGACTCGCGATCCGGCTCGTTAATTATTATCTTCGATCAGGTTTCGCGATTCGTCAATTGTGCTCGGTTCGCGCACTTTGCACACACGGATCCTGCATCGCATATGCGGGAGAAATATAGGAGGACGGATCTCGAATCCGGCATCGTGGCATGGGGAAAGCCTGTCTAGTGCGTACAGAGACGAGACTGAAACTGAAACTGAAACTGAAACTGAAACTGAGACCGAGTCCGAGACTGAGACTGGAATTGAAACTGAACCGCGTAACGAATGCTAACAGCTGTCGCGAGTCGAGTTTTCCCTTTTATCCCGCGGTGCCTTTGCGCGCACTCTCTCTTTCTCTCTCTCTCTCTGTCTCTGGCGCTCGGTCTTCTTCCTCTTTCATCCTCTCTACTATTACCTCCCGCTCCGCGAGAGACAATATACGCCACCTCGCGTTATACGCGTAAGAATTCAGTCATCGGTGCGAACGGTGAACGAGGAAATTACGTCAGAGAAAGAGGGATCAATGTGCGATAGAGACAGAGAGAAAACGCGAGTGAGCTCGCGGGTGAACGCGCGAGACGATGGAAGTTTTGTAATCATTGCCAATTCCCATCACGTAGGTACCTCAGCTTCGACTCGAACGTCATCTTTCGGATCGATCAATCTCTTGCCCTGCTGTTTTTAATCGGCTTTCCTCTCGCCTCACATCCCTGCGCACGTAAAATATGTACACGATGCAAAATTCTCGCGCAGCCGTCAATTTCGGGTGACGAGAAAAGCAAATTGGCTCTTCCCAATCTCCCGTCCGTTTCGATTCGCGTTTACAGCGGTATCGACGCCTCGATTACCGACGGCTGAATTCATTCAATTCAACAGAGAGGCGATTCACCGGCGGCGTTGAGAAAAATGAGAAGAAAACCAAGTTTCTCAACGAAACATGTATGTAAATGACATTGCTCGTAATTTCGTATCGCGTCGTCCCTTTTTCTCCATATATTATACCTACTAATCTTGAGCGTGTGCGTATACCGCATATGTCAGGCAGGCTCGGATAGAAGATGTACATAGGTACGTTATCGTGCAAGCCGCGGCGTTACGCGTGTGTTCGAGAAGAAGCGATGCGGGCTCAGTGTTACGGCTCATTTGCCATGGCCACTATATCATTTGGTAATCATAGGTTCTATGGTGTACTCCGCGGCACCTGTGCTCGATTCCCGCACGAGTGTAACTCGGCGTTTCTACTCACGTTTCACTCCGTACACCGAGATAGCGTAGCTATGCATAAGGCACAAAAGCCTCGGTTGTTCGATGACGGACGACTTTCCATCAAGACCGATTTCGCGTTTCCGTTGCGAATCACGCCAATATACACCGATATTCATGCACCACCGTAAAACGTATCGGTACGTGTGTATTGATCGAGATACAACGGCTTCGTCTTCTCTCGAAATTCAGAGCCGATCTTTCGTCTCTGGATCGGGGCTAATCGAGCGATAAATCGGCTTTGTATACCCTTTTGTGTAGCGCCGGAGCAGGCAAACAGACATCGCCGAGAGATCTTTTGTCCATGTCCGTGAACGAAATGAACTTTGGCGAAGAGTGGTGGTGGTGGTGGTGGTGGTTGTCGTGGTTGTGGTTGTCTGGTTGAGGCGTGTGTGGGTCGACGACGGTCGTACCGACGACGATGAGACAAAGGACTCGGTGCGATATTAGAACCCCACTTGGTCGGCGCATGACGGTTCTGTGTACCTTGCGTATTTGCGTCCGGCACAGGACCGGCTCGCATCGTGCTCCCCCATGCACACGCAACCTCCTATGAATATCGCGCGCACACCCGTGCCTCGGCAGGCTTCACGTGCATGCTCGATGATTTTATATAACGAGCTGCTTCGACTGTGGTGGAAATCTCTGCAAGCGACAGCGACAGCAGCAGCAGCAGCTACAGCTACGTGAAAGGGGACACTGCTGGCTGGCGTACGAACCGGCGTGCTAAATGGATTTTCTCTGAAAGAAACCATGAAGTGTAATAGGAGATTACGAGGCCTTATGGCGACCGGGGACTCAGACTCGAAATCGCTCTAGAGTCTGGTCCCCTCGCCCGTCGAGGCTGGTTCATCCCGTCCGCCGCCATAAGTACGCAGGAACGTGCAAATACGGGAAATTGGATATTCGCGAAATTAGATTTTTGCTCTTACTGCATCGCCGATCGCGGGGAGAAGCTAGAAATAGTTTTGCGGAATGTCGTATAATCCTTGAATAAAATCAACCTACGTTCAATTCCGTTGTATCGGCCGGCCAACCCGTCTATTTTCCCCCATCCTCGTTCGTCGAACAATTTCAGTTTCACCGGAACTTTGTATCATCTCCCGGCGAGCAGGTTTGCACGAACGATACACATATAGGTATAATTGCGATGTGGCTAACGGGATGTAATCCGCTCGTGACTTTCAGCTCCTGAACGTACAGATAACGCTCTTGCTTAACGATCCGCGACGTATTCGATAGACTATTATTCTTCACGAACCGTTGTACCTGCGCGTTTACGTATGTATGTAAGCCGCGCGCGCTCACGTAGTAATAAATCCATTCGCGGTCTGCGGATCGGCGATATTTCGTCATTGTAAAAATAAAATGCGCTTCGG
This sequence comes from Neodiprion lecontei, assembly GCF_021901455.1. Classification (NCBI taxonomy): domain Eukaryota; kingdom Metazoa; phylum Arthropoda; class Insecta; order Hymenoptera; family Diprionidae; genus Neodiprion; species Neodiprion lecontei. Next base: position 704,745 of record NC_060266.1, read on the forward strand.
AAACACGTAGAACTTTACCCCTGGCCACCTGTCAACGTCGCTCGAGCTTTACTCGCCGCCAAGGAGCTTTGGCGGTTGATATATACACGGGCTGGCAGACAGGTGCTTAGCAAGAAATCGCGACGTAATCTGGTGACGTCGGTGTAATATTAGCTATACCCGTTGTCGCGGGATTTACCCAACAAACATATTTTCGATAAACAATTTTAATTGCATCTGTGCGTGTATACATAATGACGCTGTTTTCTTTTCCTCGTCTCACTAGACGTTCCACTTTTTTCGTCGTCTCGTTCCAATTTACGTTCTATCTATAATTCGACTCACTCTCTACACGCCGCGGATGTAAAAATTTCTGTTGCGAAACGCATCTGCATTGTCGGTTAATCGGTGTGCGGACAACGCGATTAGCGAGCGATTACGAGTTTTACGGTGTATCGGAGCAACTGGCTGAATTCGTTTGGATACACAACGACCAAGCTCACGAGTCCGGAGAGTTCTTTGACGAGAAATTGGAAGAAAGGCGATTCTGCACCAGGTTAATTTCCAAACACAGGCATACACGCGTGTACCCTGCATATTGTATGCGTTACCTGTACGCATACGCGTATAATTACACATACCTCTACGAGATGTATGCGTAAACTAGTACAGTGATTTATGTTGCAATTGAGAACCATCGATCACGCGAGGTTAGCGTATATAACATCTATCATAGCCGCGCCTAATGAATCACCGCGTCAAGGTATATTTTTATCGGTGCTTTACCGGGGGCTCCATCCGCGCATACGGCTTTACAGGCAAAATAATGCAAGGGCGGCCGAGTTGAAAGCATTTTGTATAACAGGTTCGAGAACGGAGAGTGCGAAAAAACTGCAGAATTTAAGAAAGGTGAAACAATTGCGATGCATCGCGATGTTGAGTGCATATTTTAGTGCGTCATTTTGGGTTGAGGTACGATAATATGGCGTGCCGTGGAACGTGTCGCGTTTATTCCACTCGGCAGATGCCTCCCATCGATCACCTATAACACCCAGCTCTCGCATGATCGGAGATTGAAAATTGTTTTGTACGCGAAGCGCGAAAGCCAGGTAATACCTGGAATAAATTTCGTTATACGCAGCGGTATGCAAAGCCAGGTATACGTATAGTCACCGACTCGAATATATCATACCCGTGCACGCAAAGTTCTCCGACGCTCCTTATCGTATCCCCGCACCGCATTGGTTGTTGGATCTGACTCCGCGACTCGCGTTCTCTGTTCATAACGACGAAAAGGTAGATAAAGAAATGAGCAAATACCGCTGCGCGGTTGAAAAAAAAGATTATGTATACATTTCAATTACAGCGATGGGGATTCCGCGAGGTGCGACAAGACCCTTGTGCAGCAGCGCGAAATGAAATTGCGAGGCAAACCTCGCGGGGTGGATTATTATAGGGTGCAGGTCTAATTTAGAATTAATTAAAAAAGCGTCAGTTTTAGAAACTTGGTATATAAATTCGGCTGTGTACGTGCCGCTGATTCGGATGTATTTTTAGCACAGGGAAACTCGATTCCTGCAGGCTGTCGGATCGTGACTCGTGCAACACGCTTGCTTTTTCTCCTCGAACAGTTGCAGTAAGCACGTAATTTTTCTGGCACCCCGGTATATCGGGTCGCCTCCCTTTTCTCTCCGGCTCCGGGCGAAATTTTTAACGGTGCCATTTCGGGCAGCCGGTGACGCCTGGCGTAATTACCGCGGGAACGATTACAATCAGGCCAGGTCGCTCCCAACGGCGTGCGACTGCACACAGCTGTGGCGGACGAGGTGGAGGAGAGCTAGGAACACGACGTGCTCGAGGCCTGGAAAATGCACTCCATTTGCGAGTCGACGTGAATAATTACAGTTACGATCAGCGCGTGAGACAGTGCATCGAGGGGTTATTCGCTCTTGAGTGTACTCGCTTCTTAACTACTCGTCGCCGACGAGTGTCGGCAAGTCTTTGGACAGATAGGCAAATCAAGTTAAATAAGGTGGTCGAGAAGCGAGTATACTCGGGAGTGAATAGCCCCTCGCAGTGCACACACACGCGCGTCGACTCACCCTCGCGGAGTATCCTCTCCTCGTCTCCGTGCGTGCACTGCCCAAACTTCGCGTCACGAGGATACGCTAAACGCCACGGATGACGAGCCAGCGTGCGCCGGAGTGCAGTATAAACGCTATTATTTGACCACTCTCCCGTCGCCTAAATCAATATTGTTCGCGGTCCCCGTCCGCCTCCTTTCAATCCGCTTCTCTCTCTCTTACTCTCTCTCTCTGCACATATGTATATATATATATATACACACATGTCTTTACATACACGCCCTCCCTTCCCCTCTCAGCCGCGAGAAACTGCACCTTGATCATCGGCTTCTTCGCCACCCTGCATGCATTAACGTTTGCCGTGCCCCCGTGGTGTTTATTATGTATATTCGAAAGACTGCAGCAGGTACTCGAAAGACACCCTCGACCGAGTCCTGGATTAATATTTTCGTAGGAGGGTGGAGAGCCGCAGCTCCCGACTCGGGGCGAATAGGTAGACCGGAGGACCCGGGAAACTCGAGCCGGGTACCTGCCGAACTGTAATCAAAGAATCATGGCTACCCCGAGAGCCGGCAACCCAATCTTTCCGTTATACCCCGTTCAACCGATACTCGAACGAACCGAACGAACCGAACGAGAAGCCGTCGTCGATCAAATTTGCGATCGTTACCGGGGGAGATTTCGATTCGATTGTCGTCGGTCATTAGGGTGGTGAAAATCGGAAATTAAAATGAAAAGAAACAGAAGGAGAGGAAAAAGGAAAACGACAAGAGCTCCTCGAGGACTTTTCAAGGAGTTGCGACGAGGGCCTGTGCATGCATGGTCAGCCGCTTCGCTACGGGCCAGAACCGCGGTTAATGGGATAGCTGAGAGTTGGTCGGTATCGGGCGCGGCGGGGCGGTGAGGGGAGGGGAAAAAAGGAGAAGAACCAACAGTCGGGGATTCATGCCAGCCATTAATTCATCCGCGTAGTCCGGGGCCTCTTCTTCGCACAGATTCTTGCGCCGTGTTCGCGCCGCAAGGCCTCCGTCAATGCCAGGGGTATGAGAGTGAGTGGCGGTCGCTGCTTCGTCGAGCCGCCTTCTTCGCTCACCGCGTGCCGCCCTTATAGCCCTATGTATAGTATGTACTCGACCTACCTATGTAACACCCCCTGTCCTCTATCGCGGAGTTGGCAGAGTCCTTCGTTTCGCCTTCGAATATCCTACAGCGCGAATATTACTTGTGTACGTTGACGCGAAGGCGCTCTCACGCACCGCGCGTGTGAGTATAACACGCACGTGTATGTGAAAGCCTGCGTCACCAACGAAACGACGTGACGGAGGATCGGCTCACCGTATTTCACTCCGCTGCTCGAGCTAGGTTATTACGGGGCATAAGGTGCAATGATAAAAATTGCATAATCATGTTCGGCCACTCTGTCCTTATACCTGAAATAACCTTTTTGCCCTGCCCCGGGTGCGCACCGTTGTTAGGCAAAGGGACCGGGAAAAGTGGGTGAAAAACTCACCGAAGCATGTATTAGGGATTTAAAAACTTGGATTACGAAGCCCGTACCACGCCCAACGGAATTCACGCGGTTCCAGCAACTACGAGGAAACCCTTCAGGCTACCGTCTTGTACTCGAATTTCAAGCTGTTGTGCTACTTGGGCACAATTTTGTCCAAGTTTCCCTTCGAGCCGAAAGGTGGCGGAAAAAGGAAAGATAATATGAAATGCACCCAACTTTCCACGAAGCTCTTTTTTTTCATCCATTTCACTTATTTCCCTTTCTTCCTTTATTTTTCTTTCCCTTTCTCTTTTACTCGCCGCTCCTCGTTCTCATGTATACTTTAAATGCCAGTCCTCGGTCCTGCCGAGTTTTCCCGTGACTTACGACCTGGGCGTGGTCTCTTCGTAACCGTGCATACACTTTTTATTGTACTTGTTTCACCTCCTCGTTCACATGCCTCTCTCTGGTCCCCGGGCTAGCCGGCGCAGCATAACCAGCAACTTTTTAAGTGTGCTATGCAATTTACCAAACTAACTCTGAGAACATTTCGCGTTTTCTTGCCAGAACTCGGTGGCACCAGGCTGCCATTCTGAGCTACGGCAGTTTTAACAAACTTTTGCCCCCCCTCCCAAGACGACGACGATGACGGCGATGCAGCAGCTGTTTTATACCGGCTACTCTCGCAATTATAACGAGTTGGTACAAGGAGAAAAAAAAAGAAGAAAATGATACTAAGACCAGGTACGTGCGCGCGTCACACGCGAGTCAAGTACGAGCGGGAATAGAACACAAAGGGAACAAAATTTTCCGAGAGCATTGTTTCACCAGCCGAGCGTTAAAACCAAGTGGAATAGCAATCGCAAACTCGAGAGGTGTGAAGTTGAGATCTTTGTACCGAATTTATTTATCTTTATCAGGTCTGCAAACTAAATGTTTGCATGCAGTTTTGGGTAATTTGAGAAAAACAGTATTGTTCATTCAGGTGACTCCACGGCGCGTTTCTGTGTATGCATATGTTGATTACGTTACATTACAATCGCGGAGGCATGTTTATAGAGTACGCGGACCGATGTAACAGCTGATTTCAGCGAATGGTTGGTAATCAATAACGAGTTTACTTTTTCAACAACCTTGCAGCTGATATCGGTCGGACACCAAATATGTACCGTCACTTCGTTGTCGCAGTGACGTACGTACACTCGTATAGGTACACGTATACAAATACAGGTTGTTCGGAATATTTTCACATTACGCACGCGTTTCGCAAACGTCGCGATACTTATTGAGCCGGCGTAAAAGGAACGAATTCTAACAAAGCGAAATACTTGTAATTAGCGAAGAGGAATAAGACGAAGAATAAGAATAGGGATAAGAGAGCGAACGGGGGGCGGGCTGTAGGATCGACGGAGCACGTAGAGTCTAGGGTGGTGTATACGTAGAGCATAGTCCGAATCTCGAAGCTTGGCACAAAAGCTGGGCTGCTCCAGAGTTGCGAGGAAGTTTAAGGGTAGGAAGACGGGGGGGGCATAGTCAATCATGGGCTTAAGAACCGCAGGCGGCCAGACAAGCAAACCTTTTCCCTCGGCGCCCCCCTCCCCCCCCCCCCCCCCCCCCCCCCCCCACCCAGCGCCATTACTTATACCTCGGGAGCCCGGCGACCCAGCGGGGCCCTCGACGTCCCGAGGGCAGGCGGGGGGGCCTTGGAAACGGGCCACGTCAAGTACACTTCATTTCACGGTGGTGCCGCGGCCCGGTTCGGGTCCCGCTCCAGGCCCGAACTACACGCTCGTCAAACCGATCCCCCTCCCCCGATCTACAGATGCATGCGCCTTCCCTCCACCCCTTTCTTGTCCCCTCGTCGCTCGCAATCTTACCTCTCTCAACGTATATTCAATTGCCGTCGGCCCCGCGGTAAGCTTTGTTATTTCCATTTCGTTAATCTCCTTGCCCCCACCCCCTTTTCCGCGATATCTACGCGTGTGCTGTACGTGCGGTCTCGGCAAGAGATGCGCAAACTGCCGAGACGAAGGTCTCGGAGTGTCGGTAATCGCGCATAAGCGACGTGGATCTCTCTCTCTCTCTCTCTCTCTCTCTCTCTCTCTCTCTCTCTCTCTCTCTCTCTCTCTCTCTCTCTCTCTCTCTCTCTCTCTCTCTCTCTCTCTCTCTCTCTCTCTCTGTCTCTTCCTCTCTCTCCGAGTAGGTGTGAGCTTAGGCGAATTACCTCGGGGCTCGTCTGACATCGTCCCTCTCTCTCACTCTCTTTTTCTCTCTCGCTGCCTGCAAGACCTTGGCTTGAATTTCTTTCGACAAACCAAGAGAGATAGAGAGGGAGAGAGAAGCGAGACGAAGGCCATTGAACGCGGCGAAAAGCGTCGGGCTAGTTTGGCGGGGCATCCGGAGAGGGTCTGCCTTGAGAAATAAGTCGGTAATTCATCGCTACAATACCCCCGAAGATTTGAAATATAGTGCGCTCTTTGCCTAATTCCCCCGGTTCCTGTATACTCTCCCCTCGCAGCCCTCTGCGTCAACAAATCGCAAGATGAAAGTCGTATATTCCGGCCGAACCGAACAAACCTCCACCGAACCCATGCGAAAACGAAGAATCTGAGAAATTGAAAGATTCAGAAGTTGAAGCCCCTGCCTGCCTGCCGTGCCGCGCGCGGATGCCGAGGACCGAGTTCTTTGGCTCCATCGACAATGCCGGGAGAAAACTTGATAAATAGAGGATACCGAGGAAATCGTTCGAAATTCAAAAACTTTTCCACGCTTTGAATCCACCATCGCATTGTTCGCCTTTATTTCATCCGTCTATATCTTATGTGCCCGGCACGTCGAAACGAAATGTCGCTTCCGTGGAGAAATGGGTTTATCACCGATTGCTGGACTGTTTCTTCAACTAATTCCTTATCCGGAATTGCGTTATACGCGCCACTCGTTTGCCCGTTTGTTCATTTTCTCCCCGCTACTCTATAATTATTATTATTACAGTATATCTCGACCGAGTGACAAGAAAGACCCCAGAAATAATGACGCGTTTTTTTTCTTCTCCCATTTCGGAATCATTTATTTGCAGCGGGAACGGCCAGTCGTTGACGCGGTCAGACGAGGAGCACGCGGCTCCTAGATTCTTCAGCGATCAGACTATTTTCCCCGGACATCGTATTCAGCCGTTAGCTAGGTGCGGATAATCCAATTCGTGATCGTTGGAATAATTCGTGATATAGGTTTAACGTTGGAGATACGCGGCGGCGGCGGCAGCAGCAACCGTACGCTTTATGGCGGTCATCATTCCTCAAGTGCGAGTGTGCGTGGATAGTTTCGTTTAATGGCTCGCCGTTAAGCATCGCGGCGCTCATCGCCGCCTCGTACTTCTCAATTTACAAAAATTAATTTTTACGACTCTCATTCCCTCTGCTCTCTCTCCTCTTGTCTCCTCTGTTATCCTTCCTTGTACCCTGAGATCTCACCTCCCGTTATACATATAATATACCGATTCTCTCAACCACCGACACGGTCGCGAAGTCTTCGCACTTCCAGAACGAACGACCGCACGCTCGGAGACGAGGAGAATGCGATCATGCACCTAGTCGTGGCCTCCCCGGCACGTAATAATTTTCAATCGAAAAATAAATTAAGGAGCGATATATAGGGACCCTCGACTCTGGAGGGAACGGGAGGATGAAGGATGACGGCGGAAAAAGAGTACGGGGCGGAGGGAGGAGAGGGAGGGTTCGTAACGAGTGAGTGGCGCCGGGGTCCCATCCTATCAGCCGGGGCCCATCTAAACCACGGAAGGGGCCTCATGCCGTTGGGTACGTACAATGGGGGGCGTGAACCCTACAATCACCGGGTATAGAAACTCTCCGGGCACCGCACGAAATCGGGGTAAGGGGAGAAATGAATTGTGTCTAGGGTAATGAGTGATGCGGTAAATTTCTGATAAAGAAAGAACGTGTAATGGGGCTGCAGCTCGAGCGAGGGCCGCCATGTCGGAGAGGAGATTACGGAGAGGACGACGCATTCGCCGCGCTGCACGCATGCGTTCCTGCCAAGCTCCTAGATGCCTCCTATTTATACGTAATGGGAATCTAATGGCACATGGAACGGACAGGGGATACGCTCTACGCTCTACGCTCTACGCTCTAAGCTACGGTCACGAAGACGGGGGACCCTGATTTCATCTAGTTTCTACGTATATACCGCTGCGATGCCGATGTTAGGGCAGGTAATGATATTTCGGTCTATACCTACGATCGACCGCGCGCGTCTGGCATGAAAGAAACAACGGTTCCGTTTATATTCTTCCCGCAGAGTACGGACACTGATGTATAACCTACCGCTGCGCCGTCCGTCCGTCCACCCGCCCGATCGCTATAATAGTAATTCATTCCTATAGGATAGGAGGTTGTGCATTTGCTTTGTGTACCAAGGTATTGTTTACTACCGCTCGTTGTTGCACGCAGCTCGGCTGCTCCTCCTCGAGTAGTGTCTAATAAATGTTTGAGGGAATTTGCCCGAAGGAAACCTACGAGTCCGGTGCAGCTTTCACCGTGAAAGTAATAATACATTATGTGTGCAGGACAAAGGACGAGCTCGTAAAGGTCCTGCTGGATCTATTTCCCGGCTGCTCGATTGTTATTACTTTAGCCCTGCGTGTACAAGGTACCGTCATTTTTAGTAGTCCGAACTATACGACCAACGCAATCGCAGGGCCGTTAGGAATCCTTTTTCCCTCAAGGATTCCCGTTCGGAGCCGTGCGGAATGGAAATTTCATCGAAAACCCGTCCCTACTTCGAGTCGCATGACCCGCGATTGAAAGAAAGGATCTTGCAAAGTACCTACGACTAGGTATGCGGGCTATAACAAGGCTAGCGGCTCTGGAATCCACCCGAAGGTTATTGGTGTCGTTGAAATTAATCCTACCATAGCACAGCAGCGGGTCGTCTATACGTACGTATAGCGGTTTGTCGGCAGGTATAACGAGTTTGCCAAATAACTTACGGCATAGGCGCATATATTGTCGGCTAGTAGGTAAAGTTTAAAATTTGCCAAGACATAAGTGAGCATATGTAGGTACATGCATGAACTTGCAGCAATGAAAATGTCACGGGACGTCGGAAAACTTGGGATCGGTTACACGGATAAGTTAGCGCCGTGCCAACGCAATATAGTTTATCAAAATCGAGAGAAGGAGTGGAGCCGGAACAGAGGTGATTATTTTAACCGTAGCCGGTAACAGAGAATCATACCTCGTGTAATTCCCACTTTGAAAATTATTTTTCCAAGTTACATATAACCCATATCGCGACTCGAGGTTGTAGATTTCACGTACGAGGCCACGGGGTCTGTTGGTCCGCTGCATAGCGAGAATTATTTTGACTTCATCGTCGTTCCATTTCGCGTTAAAGTCACTTGCCTCTTTGTAATTAGTTGTAACTAATTAGCGGCTCGCGGGTAGTTTACGGTCGTGTTTTGTGACGCGCCAGTGCCCATTACAATGACAAACGAATAAGGGAACCGAGAATTTAAATCCGTTGGTCGATCTCTTACCCAAAAATGGCCGTGTATACAACCCGCATTTTTCTCTCTCTCGTAACAGGGCACTAACGAACCCGTGTGTATAACGACGCGACAGGGCGAAGGCAACGTGAAATAAGGCTGGGATTACGCGACGCGAGTGATATATGTATATAGTAGCCGGTCTCTCCCTCTCTCCTTTTCTCTCTATCTCCATCTCTTCCCCCTTTCTTTTTTCGCGAGCGCGAGTGCGGGCGTGAAATCGCAGCAAGCTGTTCGATGAACGGGAATTCGGCGCAGTGCATGCGCAGGATTGCACTTATGCAAAGCATTCGTCCCGACGTCGGTTAGCCTGTCGCGGCGTGATAAACGAAATTTTCGCGACTCCCGGAGAGTCACCCAGCCCCGTCGACAAAACGAAAAACTCTGATAGTTTGCAAGCTCGATACGAGGCAACCAAGCTAAATGTTTACTCCGCGAAAACAACCGAGTGAGCAAATTTTAACCACGTCGACTACTTTTCCCTCCTCAGCTGGCACGTTCGCCGATTCTAAATTCTACTTGATTGCACCTTCTCACAATCAGAATTCTTAGACAACAAGGAGAGGGACGTGGAAATTCTGCTGACACCGAACGGGGGCCGAGCTCCTGGCACCCAGGCGAGACGCCGTTGAAGCGCAACACAGTTAACGGGTGTCACGAATGTCCCCGATGCATGCAAAGACAGCGTATAAAAAGTTTACGTCACAGCTGTCACGAACGCCTCACAATCGGTATCGCGCACTCGCCGCTCCGCCGTGTACCTATAACAACATCGGACTGCAGCGTCGGTTGGAGGGTTGGGTCGAGAAAGTTTTCCATTGAATCGCTGCGGAACTCGCGGAGGTACGTGTATTTCTCCTCCTCGTCCTCTTCCCGAGGGACCATCCTTGGAATTATTATTGACCGAGTCCGTCGTCGTCGTCGTCGTCGTCGTCGTCGTCGTCTAGACTCTAGACTCCGGGCGAAGTTTAAGCCCCGAGTAGGCATCGCAGGCGTGCACATACATGCATACCTAATAAAACCGGACGCGTTTCTGGCACCGTTTCTCGTTATTATACAGACGGCCCCTGAGCTGCATTTCCACGCGGTTTGAATCTGATTTATGTACACTGCAGGCAAGCTTGGGCTGATAATGTGCGCCGCCTGCGTGCACACACGGGCGACGCTCGCTGCCGCTGTAACGCTAGGGGGAGGCGCCAGGATTCCCGGGACGTAGGTACCTACGGATTAGCATCCCCTACCCGCCGCTTAGAGCTGTGCGTGCGGCCCTGCGGGGGCGGAGAAGGGCCGCAGGGTGCGAGCTCCTACTTTATCTAGCCGTGCCACTCGGTGCCTGCTGCCGCAGGGGCGCCTTTTTTCCCCCCAGCCATCTCTCCCCTGCTTATCTATTCACCCCCCGCCCCGGCTTTTCGAGCAGACGCGATCCCGACGACGTCCAGAAAGTAGAATATTTTTAATCAGGGACACGAGAGCAGCGTATAACGTTTTTTCTCCTCGCATAACTGACAAAAGAGATCGGCGGAGGGACGCGAGATTGAATATTCGTACGCTTTGTATATACCGTCCTTTTCGCCGCGTAGAATTTCAATGCCAAAGTTGGATAGAAATTCTTTCGCATGGAACGAGGAATCCGCCTCGAACCGCGATCGGGGAGGACGACGCGCGCCCTGCAAAAGTTGGAACTGGTCTAGGCTGCGCTTTCGGCGATGGGAGGATCGGAGATGAGGAGAGGATGGATGAGGTCCAGACCGCCGCATCCATGCCCAGAGTTGGCGTTTATATTGATAGCGTGCCGGCGAGCACTTTGCAACGTAATATCGCTGCATTCCTCCAAGTTTCCGATAAAATCGCCCAGCGCCCGTTCTCATCTACCCCAGTCGCTCCGGATATTTCGATACTTTCGTGGATGCGCACCATCGCTGCTTCTATGCAGGCTCACATAGCCGTGGAAGGTACTCGATGCCGAATCGCACCCAACCCACGTATAGTCAGGTATGTAGCCATGTACACATACCTACCTATAACCCGCAGCGGCGCGCTGCATCGACGTGTAGAATTATTACCAAAGTTGAGCTCTGCGTTAAATCCTCCTTTTCGAAACCCATGCCTGCATGCCCGGGCCAATACAGGGTATCCAGGGTGCGCGCCTACACTATTTTCACACAAAGGGACTTTGCTTAAAGTTGACTAACAAACGAGAGCCGGAGGTAGAGAGAGGTACCCGCATTAATTTCCAAACCCCCTCCCGCTGCCGGTCTCTCGTTTGTTAACGTCGCATGACGCAAGGGGCGGTGGGAGAGGGGAGAGGGGGATCGCAGGACACGGTATAAACGGAATGCGAAAAAATCATGCCGAGATTTACGTGCAGGTACCCCGCACGCACCATTCAAAAGTAAGATCATACCTCAGGGGAGGAACAATTGACCTTAAAAGTCCGAAACCCTCGAGGCCTACTCTCGTCGACTCGGCCGGGTCGAGTTCTGTTCCGCAGGCCATTCGTTCGAGAATCGCAGGTCGAAAAGCACGAACGGCACGGCGCCAGCGCCTAGACCCTTTGTGCGTAACCTGGAGGCTCCCGATTACCCTCGACCGTCGGTTTTAATTTGATATTCCCCGCCGGTGTGTCGCGAGAGCGAGGGTGGCGGTCCCGGAAGGCTCGCGGGACGGATGACCGGACCTTTTCATCGCGTTTCCCGCATGACGGATCGCCGGAACGGAGTGGATAAGACTCGGTGGGAAAGACCGACCGACCGACCGACGCAACGCGTTCCCTCCATTTCCACGTGGCACAATCGTCCCGACGCAAGCCTGCGGTGAAAGCGCTTTAATTATATATATACCACCGCAGGGTCAAATCCGCTTGCGACTGGTAGGTAGGTACGAACGCGGGAATCGGTGATGATTTTTATCATCAGATGATTTTTATCGTACCTATGTACAGGGCTTCGAAGAAGACACGATCACACCTAGCCATACGTATACGATGATTTTTCTGCCGAGGGCAGGGTTTAAATTCCGTTGACGAGCCGAATTGCGGGATTTCGAGAGTCCGAGCAGCGCGGTAGCTGACCGGGCATCTCCTCCTCCGAGCGTTACCCCGCTTTTATGAAAAACCTTTCTCGTCCGAGTTTATTACACCCGCGGTGTTCTCGAAACGAGGGTGCCTCTACAGATGTATTCCTCATGGCTTGTTTTACGATAGACATCCCCTTGCTCTAGTCCGGATACCGCAGACTGCAGACGCGATGAACGCGAAAGATACCTAGACGTTATAGCCTACAACCGCGGGCTTCTTCTTCCCCTTCTTCTTCTGCATCTTTACGACGCGGGTATAAGGTACCGCGAAGGCATGTGTGTACCAACATAAGTACGTGCTGAATTTCCGCGATGTAGGTACCTTCATTCGGCGGCCGTTGCGCACCCATCAACTACATTATCGCGGAACTTGTACGTCAGTCGATACCGAATCGCGACGGGAGGTATCGTCGCCGACGAGCGGGTATTAAGCGACTTTTTTGGTCGCCGAGAGTGCGTAAGGACCTCTGCAGCGGTACCTCGGCATGGGTACCGAGCCAGGCGGCGCTCCGGTTCCTAATGGCCGTCGACATTATCCTGGTAACGACGCGTGCTGTTTCTCCGATAAGGCAATTACCCGTAAGTGCTTCGTTCACGAGCTTTGCTGCTCCGTGCAGACCCTGGACCCCCGACTCTCTCTCTCGCGAGTTCCTGCCAGCGTGACACTCGTGGCACCCGCCTTACAATCGTGTAGGTACCTACCTACCCGCTTATCCATAATACAAACCTACAATTACCGCACCCTTCTTCGTTAGTTACAGTTTTCAGTAATTTTGAGAATCTCTAACGCTCTCGTGCGACGTTGGAAAACTGAGTGTGATACCGAGTCGCGTTCGGCGCCATCTTCAAGCTCCCGTGGCGCAATTCTCCGGAACCGGCAGACCGCAGGCCTGCAGTGTAATTTCCTCGAAAAAGTTGCGGGGAACGGAGCGGAGGGTGGCGCGGGGGCATAACCGTGAAAGACTCGCTTTATCCTCCACCGAGTGGTGTGTACGTGACAGCCGTCTAGCGGGCGTGCTTTCCGCGACGACTTGACACGCACAAAGCTCCCGTTCCTTTCTTTCCTCAGACCTGAACCCGGTTATTTTTTGTCCGAAAACGTGCAATGCGCACGGAGATACCCTGGGTATCCGGTCCCGGTTTACCCACACGAAAATCGTGCGCCTGCCCCGTTGGTTACATCGAATGCCCATGACGTGAACGTGGGTGTTACAATATACGTAGTTGCGTACCTACGTAATCTTGACGTGTAAAAGAGCAAACGTAAGCGTCGACGCATCCCTCGTGCGGTTATACATAATACAGACATCGGCGTAGATTCCGCGACAGGTGCGCAGCGTCGCCCTGCATCGCCAAGGGTTCTCCTTGGCATGGGGATCGCGGGGTGTGAGGAGGGAGTGGGAAGGCTGCCTCGGAAGGGATTTTGATCGTCGCCTCGTCCCCAGCAGGAATTCGCGTCGCGAGGAATTGCGCCAGGCGGAATCGGATAAGATAGAATTTACGGCGCACATCTCGCCGGGTTTCGTTACGTTCCCTTTGCACAATAGCTGCTGCTGCTGCTGCTGCGGCTTTGTCGGAGTGCAGCAGCCTCCCTGCCGTCTGTACGTTCGTGCCCTCCTCGTATATTATACACACTCTTTCGCGTTCCGTTCGAACTCCGCAGTTCCCGATTCATGTCGTTCCGCCGCTGCCCGCGCTGCTGCTTCAGGGCTGGTTGCACAATATTGCGAAATTACGCCCCTGGTCGCTCGATCCTAGAGCTGTCCCCTCGACGTTTATTCCCATTCCTTTTCCCTCTTTCTCGTGTATTTCCCGCACTCTCTAGTTTTTGTCACAAGTGCCAGGAATTGCGGGAGACCCTTCGATCGTCTCGCCATACCTGTGCCTAATAGTTTATCGCGTATAAGGCGTACAACTTGCCTCTGGGAATACGAGAAAGGAACTGTACGAGGACAGCAACGGGTTTTCGGAACAACAAACAACGAAACGGGCTTTTTTTCATCGCCTTTTTACTTTTTCAACTTCTTTTCGTGTTCCTACGTAGTTAGGTAGGTACATGCGATACGCAGGTATACATGTATAAATATACGCGGTATTATTTTTTCTTCCTTAATTCAAGTCCGTCTTGGCTCGTGCGATTTAAAAGTGTTTCCTGCCGACGTTGTGATGCATCCGCAGCATAATGCGACGTCCCGCACGTTACACGTATAGGTATTCCGCGGCGCAAATTTTTAACCCGCGTGACGGGCGGTAGCGAAATTTCTGCTGCTTGAAATTCATTCGATCGGCGAAGTCACGCAAAAAGTACGCATATAGCGTTGCGTTGTCTACCGTACATCTACGTACATCCATGCGCCGCGTATATATACACACGTATACAAATGCCCGGATAAATGTAATTAGGCTTAACGCAACGCCGCACCCTGGGATCCCTCGATGCGGTGTTCTCGACGGGGGGTAAAAATCAGAAACGCATTTCCCTCGGCGCTGCAGCGACGCGCGGTACGCCGAGGGAGGAGAAACAAAGCTGGGTATATAAATGCGAAGTTCGCACTTTCCTCGTTTCGCTTGGGTATACGTAGGTAAAATATAGATAGGTTGTAATTTATACCTACGTGATCGAAACGTTTCCGAGTGTGTTTTGCGTGAAAAACTTTAATGTGTTGTAGCCTTCGACGACACACCGCGCGGGTTCGTCGCGTGTGCGCCAGCTCTGCAAATATACGATGACATTCGACGCCGCTGACGTGGAAAGTTATACTTTCTTCAAAGTTGAGCGTCTTCAAACCGTTGAAGCAGGTGTGACAGTCACCTCGACCGAGTTACAAGTTTCATTAATATGTTTCCGTCGCTCGCTCCGCATAAGATAGAAGGAGGATGAGAAAAACCATTTTCCGAACCAACCGTCTTACAACTTGCCTCTTAAACTCGTTTCCAACGCTTCTGTCATCTCGACAATTCAACCTCCCTAAAATTTGATCATTTCTGTAATATTCTCCCCCTTCCCCCGCGTTTCCACTCATCCAGCCCAGCCTCTGCTGTCCTTTCTCTCTCTCTCTCTCTCTCTCTCTCTCTCTCTCTCTCTCTCTCTCTCTCTCTCTCTCTCTCTCTCTCTCTCTCTCTCTCTCTCTCTCTCTCTCTCTCTCTCTCTCTCTCTCTCTCTCTCTCTCTCTCTCTCTCTCTCTCTCTCTCTCTCTCTCTCTCCTCTCTCTCTCTCTCTCTCTCTCCTCTCTCTCTCTCTCTCTCTCTCTCTCTCTCTCTCTCTCTTGTAATAAATCGACCAATCGTTGCACGCAGCTGCGCCGACGTCACGGCCGACGGCAACGCCATTATTTCGTACCCTTCAAAGCTCCACGGCTCTCCGGGATAGGCAGAGGCAGGCATAGTACACAGAGCGAGCAGCGCCGTTCGAAGCGACCCAAATTGTAATTCCAGTCGTTTGCCGCCCTCAAGTCTTCTCTCTCTCTCTCTATTTATCTCCGTCTCTCTCATTCTCCCGTCGGATGCCGGGCGAGACGCTTAAAGCCGTGACGCGTTATTTTTCTTTATCAAATTCTCTGTCCCGGAGATCCGAGGCAACCGCGCAACCGTGCAGTGCAGAAATTATTCGGATATACGTATGTCTTCCTGTGCTGCAGTTCCCGCTCTCCGTGGGTATATTCTCATAGGCTTTCGTTTCTGCAAAGCTTCCTCGATTGTCCTCGGCGCCAGGCCGAGTCGAAGGGACAGGCGGTACTATCTCATAGCTCGCTGCACGCCCCGTCTAGGCTTCTTCCCTTTTTTCGGGCGCACAATGATGCACCTATAACCTACGTTGGTAACGCACACATGCGGAGGCATATGGTACAGCCGCATACACGTCGCTTCATCCCGTGACGTTGGTTGGTTCTTACGGTACTCGCGCTTTCACTATGGAAAATCCCTGGGTGGCTACGTGTGCCGGGCCCGTTACATGTATGTACGTATGGGTATAAAGCGCGCTCAAAGCCCGGGAGGCAGAGGCGGACGAGTGAGCCTCGGACGAAGGGACATCTCGCTTCCGGTCAATAGACGTCGGGGAAAAAAAGAAGTCGACGAAGGAGGGAAAAAACGTAGAAGTAGACCTTAATAAGCTCTTTGACCTCATCCGCACATGCGAAACAATGAATTCAACGATCGATAAACCTTTGACAACTTGGTCGTAACTCCGCCTCCTCCTACTCCTACTCCTCTTCCTCCTTTTGTAGTTATCGTGTGTGAGAGCCGAGGCAGGTGCAAGAGAGAGAGAAGCGAAGTGAAAAGGAAGAACTTTTCTTGCGCATATGATATGTTTTATCTACGAGCACGTAAAGCTATAGCGTATATACGTACTATTCTGCGGCGATTAATGATTAACAGTCAGATTTTCTGTCCCTGTTTCATCATTGAACGTAGCGGTAAGTAGGTACGCATATAACGTGCGGTGGTCGAGCCCTTGCCGGGACACGTCGCTTCGTCCTACTGGCAGAAATTTCAATGGAATAAAATCGCGTGCTCGGAAAGAGAATACGCGTCGAATTGCCCCCCGTATGTTCCATTCTATGGCATTCTGTTCCTCTGATGCGCGGCGCACAGTCCGCTAGTCGGTCGGAGGGACTGCTGCAGCAGCAGCAGCAGCCTTTCAAAGAGAGGAATATCGAATAAATTACATCGATCCGAGTGCCTCCAGTCGATAGTGCAACGACTGGAAAGTAGGTTTCGCATCCTTACGATGAAATCGCGAGACTCCCCCTCCGCTCGAACGGGGCATCCGCAGCAATTCTGTAAAGCCTATAGCTGCTGTTATAATAGCTTGATTCTGCCGTCTGGCACTCGCCACGTACACCCGGCGGTAGTAGAGAGCGAACGAGTCGTACGTAAGACCGTGTCTGTATAATTCGTCGTGTGTAAAAACACCGTGCTCAACCCTTACGCAGCCAGACAGATCCCGTCTACGAGACTCGGAACAATGTTTCAAAGGGACCCGGAGCAGCCCGAGACAAATTTTGCAAGTAGAAGGCAGCCGACACCTTTGTCCAGGGCACTGCAAGGACCAACATATTCGGCATCAAGTTTAACGGGTCCGACACTCGTTCCGCTGCTACCGCGGTATATTGTCCGGCGCGGCGTGCAGTAATGCACGTCGCTCGAACGGTGGAAGGAAGAAAGGAAGGAAAGAAGGGACGGAGCTGTCTCAGGCAGAACCCGCAGACTATGCGCGGAATAATAAATGTAACCGGGAATTTTTCGTTCCGCAAACTTGACAGGCTGCGGGCTCGAAAAATTCAGAATAACGCCTCTTCACGTGCCCGAGACAGCCAGCCGCAAAGAAACCGCGTGCGTACGTAGGTATATACGAGGCGACGCAGAAGTGGTGAAAATCGGGAACGACTCGGAGGTACCTAGTGAATTTATGCCGGTGCAGCCTCGTCTCGTTGCGTGATATATCGCGAGGCTTTTTCGAGGGATTTCCCCGCATCCTCGTGCACACCCCACCCCTCTGTGGATCGTGCAACCGGGCTTAGGATGCATCCGGTGTATGGTTTTTTTTTCTTTTTTTTTTCTCCTTTTTTCCTATGCACGATGCAAAGCGACGAACGAACACTTCTCCACTTATACGCCGGGTGAACGCCGCGTCGTATAAGGTATACGCCTTGTCGAGTGGTGGGTTGAAACTCTCGACCTTATTTTTTTCACTCTGCACAGGGATTTACCGGTTCGTTCCTTCTATCTCTGTCTTATCTCGAGTGTGCCTGAGAGAGGGATAAATGGATGTAGAGAGTGTGAAAAAGAGTTGGACAGATGTACGCGAAAATTGATAGATGACGCTTTACTTACGTCCGTCGCAATTTATTCGACGGTATTACCTGCATGTTCAAAATCACAGAAAGAGAGAGAGAGTGAAAAGTTTGAAAAGAAATTATGCAACGCGGTTCTCCCACTCGCCGTGAACTGTCCCATTCATTAAGCCGCGACGGTTCGGTATCATCAATCAAACCGAACGACGCGACCGACGCCGGTGATGGGTGGGCGTGGGCTACACACTGCGTAGGTAGGCACCTATAACCCACCTTTGACGCAGACGTAGCGTAGCAGCCAGTGCGGGTACGTTTATAACGTGCGCGTATAGCACCTGTTCAACGGCCGCTGGATTACGGGATGCCCGGGGAAAAATGTTGTTGCCCGGTTTACAAGTTCCTTCGCCTTCGGCAGCCAGGGAACATCACCCCCCGCACCACCCTATATATCCGTTTCGCCTTTATTGCCAATCAAACTCTGGATGTTACCGATACCTACGGGCTCGCGAGGCCGATGGAAATCTACGTCTTAAAATCGCGCGGCAGTATACCGAGGGCGGGAAGGGGGAGTTGTTGCAGGCGGGTGAATCCGAGAGCGGCACCGGGTTGGCGGAATCCCGTCTATTCGCCAAATGGGCGATAAAAAAAATATTATTACCCGGCCATTCCGGGGCTCCGATGACTACTACTTTTACGATAGCCGGGCTCCGGCTCTTCGGAATTGGAATCTCTCGCGAGATTGTTATAATCGCGAAAGTTCGCTACTATGCTCCGCTACAGGCGCGACCGAACGGGTATGTACGTATGTACAATGTGCAATGTACATACTTATGTATACAAGGTATACCTATGCGTATACCTGCGGTAAGGTAGATCCGTGCATGGGCATCAGGGCATCAGGTATTACAGATGTGTGCGAGACCTGCCTGCCCGATCCTCTCAGGTATTACGTCCACGTAATATAGCATGATCATGTCGAGAGGGACGTGCATGCGGCAGAGGCCATAGCCCGATAATCACCGGGGTTCGATCCGAGCGGGCCGAGAGAAGGGAAGAGAGCCCTGGACCCGGATCATTAATCCACCAAATTCGTTTGTCGTGCATGTCCGTCTGCTTTTCCCTTGCTACAAGATCAACCCCCCCCCCTCCAAGCTTCGACGCACACACGCGTGCAACGGCGCTTTATACACATATACCTACATGCACGCTCGACTGACCGTCGACCGGTCGGATTTGTTCCCTAAGCCGATTTTTCCATCGTTCAATCTTAGATTACAGATTGCGCCGAGAACATGTGTGCGCATCTTTTAGAGGAGGAGAAGAAGAAGAAGAAGAAGAAGAAGAAGAAGAAGAAGAAGAAGATGAAGAAGAAAAATAAGACGAAGAAGAAGAAGACGAAGGCCTGCCATTACCCGAAGTAGCGGAGGAACGGAGGACCACGTTAACCGCGTCGAACTTTCAGGCCCCACGCCTGGCTCGTAAAAATATCGTGTTTCGGGCCCCCGCACTGCGACCATAATTCTACATCCTCCACCCCTCCGCATCTCTCTTTCCCCAGGCTTGACTGACTCCACTTCTCTACTTGAACTCGGCAGCTTCTGTCACGCCTGCCCGGACGACCGATTCACCACCAAGTTTGTTCAAGTTTGTTACGCCGAAATGATTCTTAATACACGAGGGGTCGAGAGCGGAGAGAAGCCCGTCTCTCGCTCGCTTCTCACCTTCGTTATTTTCCATTGTTCCCTATCTCGCGTCCCTCCGGCCTCTGGGCTGTCCCTGCATCAGCTCGGATATAGATTCGGCCGATAATGAGTCAGGGACCGGCACCCGGCACTCGGGGTCTAATTAACCTAGAGAAGTCTCCCGGTCCTAAACGTGATATGCAGCCATATCCGACGACGAGGGCTGCCTGCACCTCGTTAGAACAGATTCACCCGGGATAAAACGCGCGAATGCTCATGCCACGAATGTGAATACAAAATATCTGTATTATATGCGCGCTTGCGGGCGAGGAGATACGAATAAGACCTTTGCTTCTGCTCCATCTGCACGTGCGCGAAGCTCGTGGTTCGAACAAGGCAGGCAGGAAGGCAGGAAGGCAACCGCTATATAGAGGCATGTGTACGGCCTACGTTGTAATCTCGCGTTGAAGCCGGCGTCAATTAGATCCACAAATTTTACGACAATCCGTAATTACGCGCTCGCGATATGCTACGTGGCTCCCTGCCCGCCTGTAACGTACGTGCCGTAAAAAACCTCGGGAGCAGTCGTTCCATTCCGCATCTCTCCAATATTGTTTACCATCAGCTGTGCGATGGGTGTACCTCGATCGTGTTGCTCCCCGAGGTGACGAACCACTCTGTACGAGCGAATTTTCGATAAAGATTTCATTTCGAGTATACCTACGTCGAGACTAGCGAGGCAAGGGACGGGAAAAAAATGTGAATAATCGTATACATTCACGCCACGTGGTCTCGGGGAGGTTGAAGCGGAAGACGGAGAAATCCTTGCATGAATTTGTCGTTCATCAATCATCCCAAGAAGACTCGACAATTATCATTGTGGCTGGTAGCTGAGAGCACTGTACATGTACCCACCTACCGGCTGTTCGTTTCAAATCCTCGTGTCTGTACCTGTGTAATTACCCGTCGTATAAGGTACACCTGCGCGTATACACATCTCCTGTAGCTTAAATAATCGGGGAGCTAATCAATTATCTCCGGACCTAACGCAATTCCAGCGTCGAATCGAATCTCGCTGTTTGTTATACCTACGACAGTATTATTATACCTGTACACCTTGCTCGTTTCCCGATAGTCTTACAAAATGGAAAAATAAGGTAACTACCTCGAAAGGAGAGAGCCTGGCGTTTCAACATTTCATAGAGCGCGAGACTCCCTGCGCGAACAAACTCTGCCGTAACTCGCGCGGGTGAAAAAATAAGAGGCAGCAAGAAAATAGGGGGGAGGAGGAGGAGAAGACGAAGAAGAAGAAGAAGAAGAAGAAGAAATCTTGGATGGCTTTGTTTCGAAAATTAACTACGCCCACCGACGCGACGCACTAGCGCAAAGTACGAAGTATAACGAAGTTGTTAGGTACGCGAAGGGTGAAGCGAGTGAATGTGTAGGTTGCAGTAGGGTAGGTAGGTATTCACCGGGGACCCGAACGAACGTCTATAGAATTTATATTCTATGCCCGCCGCGCGGACCCGGCCAAGACTTCACTTCAGTTCTCCAGCGATGGTTTATTATTCACCGGAGTACCTGCGCTCCACGGGTGTATAGAGAGACTCCGAAGGCTATATTCCCTCCCCTCTCGGCTCCAACAATGGTCGGCTGTATTATTTTTTACTTAATATTATTTCAAAGGGTCCCCCGTCTCTGTCTCTTTCTTCATCTCTGCGCCATTATGCACCGCTGACTGTAGGTACGTACCTACTCTCCGGCTTTATCGTCTTCGCGATGCTGCAGCGCGACGTACTCGGAATCTATCTATAAGCTAACAAACCGCCCTTCGGACTTGTCCGTTTCCAACGATCCGACGACCTCGTTGTTTCTCATTATCGATGCGGTGCAATGCCAGCGCCGCCGGCTCTGAATCATCCCGATCCTTTACCGAGTAATTGGCCAGGGCGCATGTGGCGGAATTACAATGTCGTCGGATGGATGAAACTCCACTGCGTTCCGACATATTTGTAAAAATCAGCCGTTCGACCTCAACGGAATCCTGCGGCTTACGATTAGACGACGGTGACTCACCGCGCGAGGATCTAGACGCTGCCGGGTAGTGTCTGCGCCTACCTATACCTATACTAATTATACCACCTTATACACGGTACCTTTAAGGTGGGCGTAAGGTATAACCCACGAGGTAAGGTATATTCGGGACGTCGTATAGATACGGAGTTGGGGCCCGTAGTTTGATTACGTAATTGCAGGTTCTTTCAAGGAAGCGCTAATTTAGATAAAACGCGTAATAAAAACACAAAAGCCTCGTAATGACCGAGGGTTCCGTGCGACGACGGCGGGTTTCGAGGTTCGGAGTCGTCAGAGACAGCGGCAGAGGAGGAGGAGGAGGAGGAGGTTGCCGTAGCTCAAGATTACACGCGAAAGGACAATAATTATTTTACGGTTTGTGCGGGGCAGAGATGCACGGTGCCACGCCGCGTGGAGGTAGGTACGTACATACATATAACCACCTTCGACGCGACGTTACCTACCTCCTCGTTCAATCGGCAGCCATCCGAGCCGTGACGTCGCGCCGTGCCAGGCGGCTTATTGTTAAACGTCACTCCGGCAGCCAGTCTGCCAGCCTTTCCCGTATCAAATTATATATCTCTCGTACCTATCTTTGTAATATCGTTACTCGCGCACACTCGCAGCATTCGGGAGAACCAGCTGCGGGCCGATTGATGATAAAGTTCGTGCGAGCGAAATTCAAAACCCGTATGCAGGGGATGATTCCTCCCTCGAGGAAGGTATTACTCCCCGAGCTGCTTAGCCCGGCCATTTCTACAGTCCCTCGCAAAGTATCGTACCTACGTAACGTGTATTATACGTGGAGCCAAATTTATTCGCATCTCGAGATTCTTGAAACATGCAACGAAAGGAACGACCACGGAATTAGCTTACACTTACAGTAGGTATACCATCACGTTTTACCGATACGTCGCCGGTTATCATGTATTGGTTTTTATTTTTCTTCATAGTTTCTCTCTACCCTCCCCTTTCAATTCGCTTCCTCGTTTATCTTTAGCAACAACGAACCGCCGCCGCAGGCTATGCGGCCAGGGTGGAAGCCTGCCAACGACAGGCCCGCGCTTTTTATGTCCCAACGACCACCGAGCTCAATTTTCTAGCACGGCCGGGCGATTTAAGCCCCGGCTGCAGGATTCCTACGAAGTCTGTGAGTTGAAAAATTGCGGGCTGCGGCCGGCGGAGGATCGAAACCTCTGTCCGTGGGACGAGCGCTCTCGACCGCCGACGAGGACGGTTTCGAAGTCGCGTACGCGGTGACGCAACCGCGGGCCAGGCTAAAGGTTCAGCGCAAAGGTTAAGGCTGACACGAGCATTGTTAGCTGCGTCCGTGTTGGCCGCACAAGGATGTAACCATATAATGCGACGTCAGGCATGCCTTGGCTCGAAGCCTCGCCGCCGCCGGTAGAATCACAAGGATGTCTAAGACCTCGCGTACACTCGCCGCACAAGCTCATTGTTCGCGCGGGATATATGGAGTCGAATTATTTGTCAACGACCCCCGGCCCTCGACATCGGCCTATCTCTCTCTCTCTCCCTCTCTCCTCTCTCTCTCTCTCTCTCTCTCTCTCTCTCTCTCTCTCTCTCTCTCTCTCTCTCTCTCTTCGGCTAGACTCGGCACCGTGGTTCCGCATTAGCATTTAAAGTATATGCATATAAAAAAAAAGCATCGAGTTGGTACGCATTAGAGCACCGGCGAGCAATTTCAACGAGTAATTGCCTCAGGAATATACCAACCAACGTATATATAATAAACGCTAGCTCTCCGCGTCGACCCGCTAAGTGAAATAAATTTCAGAGCAAACCCGTTTGCACCGCACGTGTATTATACATATGTACCTATAGTATATGCTGCACCCGGTCATCGGGCGATTACGTCTTTCCGCAAGCGATATCTGTGTATGTATATAAGTTTCTTGCCAATGTCCCCGCGTCATTCTTAAGAGAGAGAGAAACGAAAGACAAGCAGAGGAGTTGAGGACCCTGGTTCTGCGGCTACTCTACGGGGGGGAATTACCCAACCCGCGCGGTATCTGCCAAGCGGGTGTTTAAGAATAATTTAGTATTCGCTGTTCAAAGATAAAAAAAATAAATAAAAAAAAAAAAGGCGAAAGACCCGGTCGGGCGTCCCAAAGTTCGATGTGAATTTCTATGCAAAGTCAGTCTGTATGCGCGGGGCCGCGAGGAGCGGTGCAGATAGGTATCTAGGTGGCGGCGTGTCGTACCGTCTACTACAAGTCCCACCTACACGGGCATCGCCGCCTGCCTGCACGCTACGAAGTCCGCCATATACACATATACCGCATATATATGCCGAGGAGCGCATGCAGGAGGAAAATAAAGGTCACTTCCCGTGTCTGAATGAATTAGCCACACACAATCGAACCCCACTCACACCGACTCGCGCGACGCCGGTACGGGGCTACGATCGAGCGTAAACCCGTCCTTCCCCTCCAACCTTCGCCGCGACGACGGTGAACGACCAATACGGTTATGCGCGTCTCTCCATACACGCTGCACTTTGAGTCGTCGGCTCGGTACACGGGGCGTCCCAGGTTACGGTTAAAGTTCCAAGCCGTCTTGAGAGTCCCTCTCGGCGTCGTTTCACCCACCACACCTCACCTCGCCGCCTGACGCACGATGCACCTGTGCTTGTTGTACGTACGTATAACCCCTGCGCCACCCGTCCGTACAACGCGACGCATTCCGATCGTTCGTATCCTATACCAACCTACTTATACCGAAATGTACGTATACGTACGTTATGTGCGGCAGAACCGCCGGCGAGAGCGCAGCTATGAAATGCGTGCCAAGTGCATCGGCGATATACCCAAGTCGAATTCTCGCAAGGGTCGACACGAGGGAAAAGAATCGAGTTGTAGAGGAAAACGACGCCGACCGTTCACCGTTGGACGGAAAATCCAGGAGTAACGCTGCGGTTGTTGCGAATCGCGCGGCGATTGCGGTTTGCACCCTTATCGGTGTGTTCAATCTAAGGAGGAAACCGGCCGCGTCTCTCCGACCAGTGAGAAAAAATTTCTTTTCCTTGCTGTCGGATGATTGCGCAATTAATACGGATACGCGAACGATACCACACGCGGTGGACAATTTTAAACAATAATTTATCCCCACAGCTATACGCTTATACGTGTGTATAATGCAACAGCTGAGAATTATTTTCTCTTGGGTAATAAATTACCGTTAATACCTACATTTTGTCGGTGAAAAATCGTATGGTTATCCACCGACGTGAAGAGGCTTGGACGTTGGTACTTTGTATATCGAGTAAAAAAACACACAAGTCATTATTCTTGCTTCGGCACGACGAATGGCCGGCTGACGACGAGGCTGCAGCTCTGGCTTTTTAAAATATCAAACTTTCGATCTCCGTGGTAAAAACGCTCATAAATAAACCCCGTTACTATACCTACATACTATATCAGTCTCAGCTGATAGCTGCCTGCCGTCCGCCATCCGCCATCCGCCTGTATTATGCAACCGAATATACCGCGTCTGTACCCGTGAATGGACAAAGACTCGTTTCTGCGAGCTCAAAGTTGCACAACGAGCCGGACGATTCGGTTTCTCGCTGTGCCTGCGTTCGCGGGAATTCGGTGCAAAAGCTGCAGGTTGGATATTTTGAAAATAGTATCCGCAAGCCCGATACTTTGACGATGATCGTTCCAACAACGATGACCGTGGTAAAATTTTGCGGAGCGCCGTTTGGTTTGCCAGAACTCTTATGGTGTAATAAAACGAGTCTGAAACCGGTGGAAAAGTTTCTCACACCGCCCAGCGTCGTCTCTGAAAGTTTTGAGAGCCAATTCGAGCCTCGACGCCAATTTCGTGATTCAATTACCCGCGTTGCACGCCGCAGCAGACCCCCCCCCCCCGATGCCGATGCCGATGCCGACGTGGAAGCTGGCCGTCCGGTATGCGCTGATCGGGCGCTAATGCCGGTCATATTATACATACGTTGTGCGCGCACACACGGTTTCGTTCGTACCTACTCTGGCGGTGCAGACGCGGCGTCAAGCGGAAAGCAGTTCTGAGCCTTCAACGGATAACCCGGCCATCCTTCCATTACGCTAATGGCTGGTGGTACTCCAGGGTATGTGTATCGGCGGATCGGACCGCCGTTCGACGTTGGTACGTAGTAACGAGCGTTTTACTCAGTCGCACGATTAATCGTCCAACTACCTCGTCCGTTCCTCGCATCCATTCTAAACAGTCCTTAATCATATATCCGCGCATCGGTCTTATTCCCTAGCAGCAGCTGTCGAACCTCCTCGGCCACCTCGACACTTTGGGGCATTACGCGCGTAGACTGCACGCTCTCCAGGGTCAGCTGCGGCCTTACCGCTAATTGTAAATGGAGTGTTCGCGCGATCCTCGTATACCTGTGAAAACCTTGAGAAACGAGGGGGGTAAAAGCGAGTATAAACGAAGACCGGCAAAGTCCGGGGTGGGTGTCAGTTGGCACTCCGATACCGCGCGGTGCGAGATAGTCGCGCTTGGTCAGCGCTCGGGCCTGACCGGGTCGAATCGGGCGTCCCGGCTGTAGCCGCATTGTACGTACGCTCGGGGCGTCGGATGACTAATCTCGCCGAGAATCGTCTCGGATTGAGCCCGATTGAACCTTTCATTCGTTTCGACGTGCAGGCATTAAGCGTCGTCACCTCCTTACGTCACGCCCGCCTCTGCCCATATTTAATCTTGGAAGCATCCTGAGCTCGAAGCCTCTCGAGGATACGCCCGCTAGTCTGTCGCTCCGTGCATACAGGTATACTCGGTAACGCGTCCTACGGATCAGAGATCTTATATTTCCTCGACACGGAATTTTTCACTTTACCTACTCTACCATCCACCTTCATGCCTCCGCCGTCGCGCGCGTCACGCGACTCCGAATCATCGTATCTCCGGTCACGAACGGCCCTAATTCTTCCTTCCCTCCTGCACTGCGGACCGATCGGTTCTCGCGCGACGATACGGATCGGCAATTTCCGTATACCGTGAAGCGAGCTGTACATGCATGCCTCATAATAATATAATATACGCGCGCGTACGCGCACACGCCTGTAAATATCGGGACCGAACTCGGAGCGATGCGAACGCCCGCAAACGCGCGTCACGTATAGTGCCTGGAAAGTAATTGCGGAATATATCGGATAAGAGAGCTACGCCGGCGAGTGGTGGGCGAGGTGGAGGTGGTGGAGGTGGAGGAGGTGGAGGAGGAGGAGGACAACGCAGACTGCGTACGTGTGTATAATATAACGCCGCGCGCGCGGAATCCAATCGGTGTTTATTATTTATGAGCTCTGGCACCGAACGCACAAACGGCTGTTTGTTTTTCTGCCTCCGGGCGAAACACATGTACGAGCCGTGCGTCGAGGCCTTAAGGCCGAAGGGGGACGACGCCTGACGGACGGCTGCCCACCTAGGATTCCAAAGCTAAGGTCAACCCGTATCACCGCGGGTTTCGAGCGCCCGCCGCCCGTACCTACGTATAATAATTCACGAGACTGATCGTTGAAGCCGAAAGAAAATCAAATTTCCGGTAGACGCACCCTCCTCGCCCGGCGGCGTACCGTTTTCCACATTTCAGCGGAACGATCTCTGCGCCTTTCTGCCGGCTCGCTCGAGAGTCGCTGATCGTCTCGTTGCTCTCCAGCCTCGCCGATTTCCGTTACCATTCTTTCATCGCTAGCTCGGTTCACGCGCTGTCGAGTTGGAGATTTTTAAATATTTATGAATCAGGCACGAAATGCCTTATAGAGTGTAGCGCAAAGCGAAGAAGAAGCCGAAGAATATCGAGTTTTACGCCGATAATAATCCCGAATTTGCTGATTCCGCAGCCGCGCCAATTCTTTTCTCCCTCTCCCTCTTTCTCGTTTGTAATTTGCATCGACAACGAACCGCGTTTTCGAAACGTAGAGAGCATGGAGTTGTCCCACGGGGCACGTAGCTACGAACCTACAGCTGCGCATAGGTAGGTGCGGGACAACCATAATCCCGATGGGAAACCCGGTGCATTTAAATGGGCGAGTAGGCGAAGCCGTGAATTTCCATCGTATTACCCGCGTCCTCGTCTCGGCGTCGCGTCGCGTCGACCTGCATTACAATTTACGGCGAACGCGCTCGGCTTCGCGTTCCTCTGGCGCCAATGGTATCGTACGCACTTGCAGGCGTACACACGTACACCTGCTCTATTCGCACCGAGCCGTAATAACGAATCCGGTGGCTAACGGGGCACGTTTTTCAAAACACTTTCGAACCGATTCGTTCCCGGCCGCTGCAGGTGGTATGTATAAGTTACGCTGTTCGAAGACGTCAGCCGGCGATTTGCTTTGTTATGCGTGGCATATCGCGCGCGGCCGTATAGTAGGTAGATAATATAAGTTGGCGGACTCTCGCGGGTCTTTGAATGAAAATTTACCGATTAGTAATCACCCGCCGGTGCTGCAGTGGCTCAAGTACCTACCTATCCTTCCGAAATTGCGGCCCACCGAGGAGCACCGACGCCGACGTTTAATGGGCACATTTATTACTCCCTGTCTCGCCTACAAAGAGCGGCCACGGCAGAGCTCCTCCTATATCCTATAACCCTCGCGGTTATATGAATCAGTCGAGATATTTGACAGTGGAGGCTGCGGCCACGCCGGAGAAGCTATTACATATCTGTTGCCAAAAGAGGAGAAGGAGTGCCCGTTGTTCTCGATTCCTGCTTCGTCGCCTTACGCGCGGCGAGTAATCGGCGAAAGCAACTGCAAACGCATTGAAACACGTTGACCTTAACCACGGTACACGTGGACCTGCGGTACCTACAGCGTAGGAAAGTTCGTCGCTTCGTTCTCGTTTCCATTTGATTGTTCCTCGAGTACCTGTCGTCCTGAAACGTCGTGGAAAACGCGGTCCGCGTCTGCTCGATAACGATATTGCTCGCGCTAATTCCTCGATGCGGAAAGAGGGCCGAGATAACGTTGACGGAAGGCGACGAAAGTACGAGTACGAGGTACAACAAATATATACATACATATAGATATTATTGTAATTCAACGCGCCGCGCGGCGGGCGGGCAAACAGATGCGGACGGACGAACGAGACGGACGAGGCGGACGAGGCGGACAAACTTGCCAAGTGTGAAGCCAGTGTTCAAACAACGCGAGGCCCGTACCGAACAAATATAAGAATACACTCACGGCGGAGGGAAAAGGAAAAGAAGGCAAAAGGGGAAAGACGGGAATACAACAAACGTTGGATATTTCGGTCCTGATTTGAATTTTTTTACAAAAAAGTTTGGCGAGTCCACATCCTTACCCCCTCCACCCCCGTTTTCCCACAACTAGCTTGCCCGACGTTGATATTACCGGAAGTTGAAGGGAGGTTTTCGCCCGCGAGAACCCCGGTCCAGTCTTAATCCCCCCCGGGTGCGGGGTGTGGCTGATCCTCGAAGGAAGGCTCGTAAAACATTTCTTCCCGAGAACGGAGCGGATGGACCGACAATTTGAGTATTTTCTCACGTTTCACCCGTCCTATCGATCCCGCGACAGACCCACCAGCTTTCTTCGATTATTACGATTTTCCCTGCGCATTCTGATATAATATCCTTCCCAGCCCCCGCGGGACTCGTTAACGTATATGTATCCGAAAGCGCGATAACGTCGGAACGTGCAACGAAGTACAGCTTGCAGTTTGGAGCCATAGTCCGCTGTCCCCTCGGCTTGAAACGGATGATCGATGGCTCTCGAGCGATCGTGCCGGATGCCTGCAATACCTGACTCGTCGAATTTTTCGAAGAAAACATTGGCCGGGTCATCGAAAGGTACGAGCTGCAGCCGAGTCGGAGAAACGCGAATCCGTCGAGGTCTGTAATCATCGAACCCGTGTAGCGGGGGGTTTGAAAAACGATTTCGAGGAGGAATAAAAAAACATCGAGAAGGCACAAGGTAGGGCGAAGGAGAAACGCACCTCCTTAGCGTTAGGCGTTATAGGTATAGGCCTCCCGACAAGAAGTCATAATTGTCGGTACGCAGCGGGCAGCGGCAGCGGTCTTAAACTTTATATACTCTTTATTCCCTTTGACGATAGTATCGAAGGAGCTGCGACTCATTGTGGTTAACTGCACCTCGTACGCCGCCTCTCGTCTTACCTTTTCTTTCTCATTTCTTCCACCTTTTCTCTCTTTCCCCGAAATCGAATACGCGGTGTACATAATGTATAATGGGGGTGTCGTTTCGTTTCTTTTCAACCGCCGGGATTTTACTGGGCTTTGTGGAATTTCTCTGTATCTCTCTATCCTTCGCCCTTTCTTCCTCTCCCTTTTTCTCGCCCTTCCTTTATCCTTCCTTTTAATTTCACGCACGCTCACGTCTAACTGCATTTCCCTATAATATCACGTTTTAATCACCAATTACACCTAGCCGCGCCTCGCAACCCCTTGTCGTCGTAGGTTTCGTACCCAATTTTTTTCCCGCAACTTGCGATCTGTGATTGGATTTCCGATAAATCGCGTATCCCGGGCGTTTACGAATCAATTTCATATCGGGCGAACGGTTTGATTCGATAACGATATTCATGCGTTATGCCTACGTGTGTGTTCATCATTCAAAAACTCATTGATCGCCGTTACGCATCGTGGTTTTAATTCCCCCCCTCTGCGGCCCCTTTCTTTCTCCCCTTACCTTGCAGTACCGATACAACACAGGTTTGCTTGACCGTTAATGGGAGAAGCGAAAAATACGAAGAATAGGAACGAGTAAAGAACGGGTTTTAACGGCGTCGTTTAAGGCTTAATCTACCGGGTGATCGTAAACAATATTTTTCGTCAATTTTTCGTTTCAACCCGAAGCGGATATGCATGGGCGGTGGAAAATGCGCCGAGATTTTAATAAAAACTTATCTCGGACGAGGCGAGTTTTTATCCGCTTGCCGGGCTGCATGCGTCATCGTACAGTTGAACTGTTCGATATTACGTGAAATCTTTAATTTAACGTAGTTATACGAAATCTCTTGCGGATTACAGTTCGTACGTACCATCGTGTGCCATGTGTACCGCGGGCAACGTTTATCGTCAGCCGATAGAAAGAGAGAGGAGGCAGAGTCGTAATTAACCGCGTGACACGTACTTTCGCGCTTCGCCTAATTCGGTTTCACGAGTTGGCGAAATTCTAAAACCGTTTTTGATATCCAAGCCTGTACGCTGTCTGCAAAGATTTTGCAAGTATCTTGACGACCCTACACTCCTAACGTAAAAACAGTTTATATCATTATACGAACTGATATTCAACCGAATGGCGGAGATTTGGGGCACAAAGTTGTGAGCTCTGTGTGAGTGCAAACTGTGCGACAGTGTTTCAATCGGAGTAGGTATACAACTAAAATTACTGCACAATCGCGCCACGTGTTCAATTGGCCAAGTCCATCGTAGTCTCGTATTTCGCACAATACTTAAGCAAAGCTGGATTTCGCGAAATCGCGACTTTACTATACTTTATTAATAATTACTGGAAGCTGACGCGGCGGCTGATGGCATTTTATTGTACCTACTTCAAACGCCGTCTGCACGATTTATATTCTCATACGGTGATAACGAATGCGAAAACCTTGGATTGGTTGGATATGTGATACATATTCTTATCGCCGCAGTATGTACCTGTATATTAATCATGATCATTCGCTCAACGCCTTCTATGACAATTTCTCTCTCTTTCTGTATTGTTTAATGAATCCTATTATATCATACGCGTATGTATGCATGTATGTATTTAGGCCTACGTATTGCAGTGAAGGAGAAATTATTATAGGTGCGTACATAAACCATCCACCACGATGGCGGATACACCACCACCCTGCGCAAAAACCATGAAAGGAAAGAAAAATATAATAAGAGAAGATGGTAGATAATTCTTGAGTATGTGTCATAATACTGCAGGATATGATTGCGGCAATACTGCGATTCGATATGATATGGGACAAAAAAGAGAAGTGAAATTTTCAACCGGATCGGAAATCATATAGATCAAGTAAAGTAAAATACAAAAATCATGAATAAAACCAATAATGATTACCTACCGTCCATGCGTGCGTGTTATGCGTCCGCGTTCTCGCTCTTTCTCTTGGTCAAAGGTTCTTCGAATATTTTCTTTCGTCTTTTCCTTTCAGTGTGTGCGTGTTGTTTTTTTCTTTCCTCGTTTCGTAAATACGGTTGTAATAAAGAAACAGTGTGTATGCAGCATGAATGTGCAGAAATGAAAAACAGCCATTTATTGATTGTCCGTCATTTTTATACATTTTTTTTTTCATTTTTTTTCTCTTTCTCTTCTTCTCTTGTTTCGATTAATTTTGTGACATATTTTCGAATCAAAATTTAGCACTGATTCTGTTGTTTGCAATTTATAAGCTGCAATTATATATATATATATATATATGGTGAATTTGGAATGGTTGTGGATATAAGGTGCGGGTGGTTGTTTGCATACGACCGCGGCTCAGCCTTTCGTATCTTTGAATTTTCTTCCCCCCCGCCCCTGAGTTCTCACGTTATCAGCAACGACGTTCGTCAGTTAAGTAAATGATGAAAAAACATACCGTCTCATTGATTGTGAACTCGCGTGCCCATTGAGGACGGAAATGATGAGGTCGAAAGCCGCGAGGTAGGTAAACAATTCGTGTTCATGTGTATGGTGTATAAAATTGCACCGTCGACAATTGAAAAACTACGT
Source organism: Neodiprion lecontei (assembly GCF_021901455.1). NCBI lineage: Eukaryota > Metazoa > Arthropoda > Insecta > Hymenoptera > Diprionidae > Neodiprion > Neodiprion lecontei. The sequence continues at coordinate 737,206 of NC_060266.1, forward strand.
AGGTATGTGTGTAATAATGCATTTAGCAAAGATGACGAAATCATACGACCGTCGCAAATACGAAACGTCAGAACCGCAGTCCATGCTCTCAATAATAAATAAGCTTTGATGTTTAACATGAAATATAAATATATTTGGGTGGTATTGTACAGTCAGTGGATGGTTCATATATACACACTATTTACACGCAAAAGACGACGTGACTTATCGTTAATCACCTCACACGTCGTACAATTTTCATTGTTCGTTTCTCATTTTATTTCCGTCATATATCTTTCTAATATGTATTTCATTATAGCTCTCATTCTCTCACTATATTATCATATATATAGAGAGAGCGTGAAGAGTGCAAGTGAGAATAAAAAGAATATCTATATATACGTGTGCTGATATATATAGGCATATATACATATATATTCTTTTTATTCTCACTTGCACTCTTCACGCTCTCTCTCTCTCTCTCTCTCTCTCTCTCATTCTCTCATTAACATCCTTCCCTAAATATCGAAATTCATGCACGTGCGCGCCTGCAACCACCAAAATCCTTCCTACTTGTTAGCGTCGTCAGTCGTTGTTGTCATTATCATATAAACTAGACGTATATTTTTAATTCTTATGTGTGTCAATTAGTCAATCATCAATTATACAGGACTCTTGATGCACATATATGTATGACGAGTCAGCTATAGACCATTGAAATACTTCGAACTTCTATTATAATTATATGTATACCTACATTATGTACAGACTTAGATAACTATGGTCAGAGAAATAAGCGTAGAGGTGTATCACACTAGAGACTTGTACATTATCGTAATATAAGTGTGTGTGTGCGTGTGCATGTGTACACGCGCGCACGAATATATAATAGATATCATCATTAGACGCATGTTTATGTGTATCATTATCGCTAGTTCGATCATTCTCATCTTGTCTTTTCCTTTTCTCTCTTTGCATCGATGTCTAATCGACAACAATATAAGCTTTTATCTATGGTATTATGCGTTTTGGCTATGCGTATACTTCGTAAGATTTACCGGATATCTGATTATGGTTTTTTTTTCTCTTTCCAGATCTCTTTCCTTGCGGACGCAGCACAGGCGAATGTTCATGTAAGTGTTTTCGATTAGTTTTGAAATCTTTCCTACATATCACAACACACCCATACATAAACTACACATAGATGTGAAATCGAGTCTGCCTTTAAAAGAGTCTCAATCCACCGTCTGCAATTGAAGAAATATGCTGTTTCCTGCTTTCAATTCGCAAACATTTATCGTAATCGTTACCTATTATCATCATCGTTATAATTATTATTGTCATGAGAATATCGTAATAATCTGGGAATAAAAAGGGGAGAAGAATCACAACTATGCTCGTACTGAAATTAGAGGATTCAAGATTAAACTTGTGAAGAAATGAAGTTGAAAAAAATCGAAAGTCTTCTATGCCAGAGGTACGCGCAGCACACTGTATTATATATAGGTGCACGCGTGTGTGGGTGTGTGTGCGAGTGTGTGATTACATGCAGTACAGGTATAATATAATGTACGCACGGCGAAACAGTCTTTTTGAATTACATATGCGTAAGTTCAACTGTCTGAAGAAAGCCAGGTAATCGTTATTATATTTTCAACGACATATAACACGCTATTCTGCATACTTTTAATTATTATTATACGCATATGCACATGTATTTTCAAAGTTTTCTTTCTATTGTGAGGCTTTTTTCTTTTCTCTCATGTGAGCCTGGAAGATTTATCAATCGATTATACACATTCAAATTAACGACCAGAGCAATAATTATATGGTAGTCTACTGCAATTACCGCGTTTTTTTTTTCGTTTTTCTTTTTATCGCATACATTACCCATGTTATATTCTTTTTTTTTTTTATATGAGTAAATATGTATAATTCCATATACTACCGTATATACTACATAATATATACGAATCTGCGTCATTTTATACTCTACCGTATAAGTTGATGATTTTTCTCTCTCTTTCTTTTACTCGCAATAAATTTGTATTTGCAACAACCTCCGATAATCGCGATATACTGCATAATAATAATAATGACGATATAGCGACTACAGATTTTGTTGTGAAATTTACAAGCGACTGATCATCCCAATCTTGAATTTTCATGAAAATCACCTCGGTTACATATCTGTAAAGTAGTATACAATGTATAAGATACGTAATTGTCAAAAGATAGAGAGAGAAAGTCGGACCCGGCAATATCCAGGCGATATCCATTAGTATTGCTAAAATTCTCATCGCATAAGGATTTGAAAAGAGGCGCATATACATACATGTACGGTTGTAATTTGTTTTTCTTTATCCTTTCCTGATTCACTTTTACACTACATATTCAATGCTATTAATATTATTATTATTGTTGTTTTTGTTGTTGTTGTTGTTGTTGTCGTTGTCGTCGTCATCATTGTCACAATGAGAAAGAAACATCATTATCGCATATATGCTGAATATAGCTGTATTACGAAACGTACTTTTTTATAGAAATATTCAACTATATGTTCGATTTATCTTGTATTTTATTTAATCATTACTATCATCATTGTTCCATGTTGACATTTGTTTTCTTCTCTTCTTTTGTTGCACGATAGTCGTTTGGTAGCCATATTATTTCTTACAACGTCACAACCTCCGTCAGCGGAGACAGCGGAGATATAACGCATAGGTACCTATAATACCCAGGCGACTCGTTCAGAACCGCGGTTTGAAAATCGTTATCTGTGCAGTGCCGCGCGCGAGATTTACATACATTCCGTTTTATTCCATTAAATAATGTATATCTATTATAAACTATGCTGCGCCTATCGAACCAACCGTACGACCAATCGATACGATACGGAAAAATATGCGGTTTATCTCTCATGTTTTCAGAATTTCTTCCCCATGATCTGCAATATCTACACATTACATATAGCTATACCTATATTAATTATGCGGAATGTCAACGCGTCTCGGGTCGATATAAACTGTAAATAAAAATCCGGAGAATACATGTACGCGATTAAAATTAAGTGAAGTCAGAATACAACTATAGGTTAGAAACTTGGGCTTTTTTCTTTTTTATTTTTTCCTCTTCCGAACGCACATCGAATGTTTATACTCATCACTGCTCATTCGTATTCCGACATTTTTCTCGAGTAAACATCACACATAGATACAATAACAATGCAGGAATCTGAATCGAGCAACGACACATACCTATGATATGTACAAAAAGCAATACATCGTATATCACGTTATTCAAGCATACAGCAATACGCATACAGGTATATGTATAATAACGTGGAAGGTAGGCGGATGCGATTTGTTGTGAGAAAATATTGAGAAACAAAAATATAACAAAATTCCGATCAATCTATCTCGCTCGCTATGAAAATCGATTAGGAAGAAGAAAAATCGAGAAAAAAATTCAGGAACTACGAAAGTTCTAACCCGTTAGACGGAGTGCAAACATATTACAAGCAAGCCGCTCCGATGACCGATAGACGGACGTAACGGACGAGGAAAACGAACATCAGACTTCACGGCACGGCATACTCGCTATCAATTTCACTTACGCCGACGCGTCGCGTCGTCTGGCCGTCGTCACACCACACGCCGCGCCGTCGGTGCGCTACGTATAACTATATGTGTTTATATACATCTATGTATAAATATATACATATATAGGTACATATAGATACGCGTATGTGTACAGAGAAGGTACGGACTGACTCGGTCTCGGCTGGCATTCTGCCCTTTTATCCGTTTCCCCCATCGGGCACTTTCCAATCTCCGGGTGCATCGGCGACCATCCCCTTCTTCTCCCCCTTTCGTCGGAGGACGACCGTATCGGATATCCTCTCCGAGTATCGAATATCGACCGGGCCGCGAGTCCCCTCTTATATACCTATATTTTACAGGCCTGTGGCGAATTGGCGAACGTTCGAATATTGCCATAATACATTATATGCATACACACCTTCCTGTAATAATATGGCCGCTGCATGCACGTGTCTTCCGCTTACGAGTAGTGCCGAAAACAACAACAACAACAACAAAAATAATAATAATAATAATAATAACAACAACAACAACAACAACAACAACAACAACAACAACGACACGACACAGTGATACGAGGATTGAAAGAATAATTGCTCGATGGAAAAGGGATGAGTTTCGAATGCTTTGGAAAACAGTTGAATTATACATACGCGTAGACCAACGTCGAAATTATTTAGCGGTGTTGTCTGCCGCAGCGCACCGTATTTTCTATATCCTCCTTCATTTCTTGTTATATATTCACGTGCGTAGGTACGAATTTATCTACTTTATCGTATACGATCACCGGTATTTTGGCATTTCGAATTGAAGGCGAGTACACCGTCTGTACATGCATACCTATTGTAGCTTACATCCGTAGGTATGAATATGCGATAAGGAAGAGAGAAGAGATGAAGAAAATATACACTCGTACGGACGCATAATACATACGCACGTTACAGGAAAGTATACGTAACGTATACACATACCTACGTCAAAAAGGTACTTGGAACAAAAAACAAAGGCAAAAAGCCGCTGAATGAACGACTCCGCTGTACCGCTATTCGATACACGTACACATACACGTGTGCCTATATATATGTATGTATATATATATATATATATATATATATATATATATATATAGGCGTACGGCGTAGGTATATGTATACATATGCATACGTAGGGAGGAACCTCTGAAGCGAATGGCACCGAGTTATATTTGGCTGTGAATTGTGTATGCACAGACCACTGTTATATACGTGGGTAGTACAAGCATACAAGTATTGACTCGAAAAGGAGAATATGCGGAGAATGAGGAGAATGAATAGAATGAGGAGAACGAGGAGAATGAGAAGAGAGAATTCGACGCGTTGTTTCGCATACATACTCGAACTACTCGTTCGTTCTCAATAGTCGTTAAATAGTTTTGGCATAAGTTTATTAATTACACATGGTTAGACGAAAACACTGGCAGGGTGGCCTAGGTATATCCGACGAGATTAGAAAATAACCGCGGTTTGCATATTTCTGTACAAAGTTGTTCCTACGCATACCTACGTACCCATGCGTATACTATACGTATACACAAATATGTACGTACCTATACAGGGGTCGGAATATTTTTTATTTTTTATAACGTCCAATGCCGCAAGTCTCGATTTGGATCGCGTTGGAATCAAGAAACCCGCAATTTAGGGATCTTGTTCGCGACGCACGGCGACTAACGCTCGTTATTTGGATGATTAATCGCCCTTCGCGAGAGATGATGCAAATGGCAATGGAAAAAAAAAACAAGTACGGCATAAAGAAGAATGATCTACGACTTGGAATAGATCGATAGAAAAATAATAATCGACGCGTGAGTGACGGAATGTACCAATAACAAAACCGCAGCGTTTCGACAATATCCAAACTAAATATCGTGCGCCCTAAGCGTTTACCCGTAACATTTAGGCAGAGGTGTTTTATACGCATTAGTAGTGCATAGTTCTCGACTCTGGTGTGAACTTGTACATACTATCGTGTATATCGTATGTTTTACAGGTATCAATATAATATACGAAACACGACGTGGATGACGATAAGTATAACGATGATGACAACAACAATGACGATAATAATAATAACAATAGGAATAATAATAGAAATGATTATGATGTTAATGATGAGGATAATGAGGATGATAATAATCATAATAATAATCATAATAAGAATAAGAATAATAGCTATTGATTAGAAACTAGCAACTAATAGTAATAGTAATCAATCGCAATCGACAATACTAATAATAATAATAATAATAATAATGATAATAATAATAAGAACAATAACAACAACAACAACAACAATCCGTAATAAGAAGGAAACATAGCTAACATGATACAAGTTTGTTCTCCTTAAATTTTTTTTTCGCCCCCCCCCTCCCCCCCCCCTGTTTCCGCCAACAGGGGAAGGCTCGACTCATCGTGCTGCGTAGCATGAACATTGTAGTACATGACACGGTGGCGAAAGAGACAGGTAATTATTACGGAATCGAAACGACAATGGTTCGTTGATAACGGAGGAATGAAGATACAGGCAGAAGGTGGTGGTGGGTGTCGAGCGACGATTACGTTAATCGGGCTATCGATCGTCGGAGGTACGGGAGGGGAGGGGGGGTGGGCTTGCGAAGGTGGATGTGGAGACGGAGGCGGCGTGCCGGGTTTAGCTTTGGGGCAGAAGCGCGTGATACGCGGGAGCCTCGTAGAACCCGGCGGCCTGTAGGGCGTGGAGGGAGGCGGCCGCGTGGCGTCTGTGGATCGCGGAAGCGTAAACCGCGCTCGACGTCGCGGCGACGGCGGCGGCCGCGTGGTGATGATGGTGGTGGTGGTGGTGATGGTGGGTGGCGGTAAAGTGCGAGGCGAGGGGCCGCGAGGAGGAGGCCGCGGGCCGTCTGTAGGGGTGGATGTGCGAGTGGTTGTGGCGGTGATGGTGCGACGTCGACGTTGTTCCCCCCGACGACGACGCGGAGAGGGTGGTGGAGGAGGAGGAGGATGAGGGCGCAATGAGGCCGCCCGCCCCGGTGCTGCAGGCGGCGATCGAGAACTGCTGCCGGTACGACGACGACGAAGACGACGACGACGAAGAAGAGGTGGAAGACGAAGAAGACGAAGAAGAAGAGGCGGAAGCAGAGGAGGCCGCCGGCTGCAGGAGAACGCTACCACCCACCGCCACGGAGGAGGAATTTCCCGTCGAACACGTCGCCGCTGCTGCAACGCTTTGGTGCTGGTGGTGGTGGTGGTGATGGTGGGCACGCATTGCCCGGAAGTAGTGTTGATAAATACCTGATATAACGGCCTTCTCGTCGGCCGAGATCAGGCTCGTCGCCGTAGGGACGGACGTCATCTGCTGCTGCTGCTGTTGTTGCTGCTGCTGTTGCTGTTGTTGTTGTTGTTGTTGTTGTTGTTGTTGCTGTTGTTGTTGTTGTTGCTGCTGCTGCTGGGAAAGGGCAGCCAACTGCTGCTGGGACAGCGAGGCTTGCTGACCAAGAGACGCGGCGGCCGTCAGAGCCGCGTGGTAGGAGGAACTCTGGGTCGCGGCGACGGCTGCCGCCGCAGCGATGCTGGAAGCGGCCGATGTTGCCGCCGCCGCCGCTGCCGCCGCCGCCGCCGCCGCCGCCGCCGCCGATGCCGATGCCGAGGACGACGACGACGACGACGTCGATGAGGAAGTCGTGGAAGTCGTCGATCGGCGGCTCCTGCTTCGACTCGAGGTCGCGACCGTGGCTGTCGCGGGTGGCGGGAGGTTGTTGACAAAGGGGCTTCGCCGCTCACGCTCGGCCCGCCGATAGTAGCAGGGGTGTATCATTAGCAGGGGTTCGCCACCGCCGGGGGGCGGCTTCGCCTGGCTCGGCAGCTCGTACTCGACGCTGCAGTCCACGTGGAGTGGCTGGGAGTAGTCCTTGTAGGCGGTTACCTGCTCCTTGCAGTACTCCTTGTAGCCCCCCGGACCCACGGCGCTTATAGCGAGGGCCGACGAGGCCGGGGGCAGAACCGTCTGCCCGGGGGCCGGGGTCGCCGGTATGACCCCGTGGTGTCCGTGCCCGTGCCCGACCCCGATCACCACTTCCTTCTCGTAGCAGGCGGCGGCCATGATTCCGAGACCTCTTCGCTCGGCTGCACTCCTCCTCCCTTCTCTCGTTGGGGTTGGGTTTCGAGCTTATCGCGCACCGACGGATCGTTATTATTCCGCTTGTTCCTCGAGGCTGTCACCTCGCCGCTTTCGCAGACACTCACTGACACTGATGCTGCTCCTGGTACGCGATCCTTCTCTCCAAATTCATGACACCCCGCCTTCTCGTCTTCCTCGTCCTCCTCGTCGTCAACCTCGACGACGCTCAGCCTGTCATACCTCGGGCCCGTTCTTGGCACATCAGCGATCGCTATTCGGTGGCTCGCCGAGGATGAGTGATCGCCGAAACCGAGCCTCGAATCCAGGACTGACGAGGCGAGGCCCGCTGCTTGGTTATATTCTCACACTCTCGGACTTTTTACCGCGGTATAATAACTCTGTCGCTCCCGTAGTGTTGGACCAAGAGGTGGTATATATCCAACACGGAGGAGACGCACGTCGCTTTCCGGTATCCACAATAAATATCCCACCGATTAACCGATTGTATTATCTAGATTTTGTAACAGCCACTGTCGCTTCCCGTCGATCACGACGATGGTGATGATGGTGATGACGATGATGATTATGGTGATGGTGATGATGACGAAGATGATGATGCGAATGTGCCGCCCACCCGTCGATTAATCCAGACGCATTGCACGGGGTTTACTTTTGACGTAATATCCTTGTTGCTTCTCGTATCACTTCACACTATTTTCCATATGCCAGGCCGTACGTTTGAACAAATAAATAAAAATAAAACGGCGGGGGGGGGGGGGGAGGGTAGTAGCAATACAGGGGGCAACAGAAACGAAAGTAACACACTCCACTCGCAGATAAAACGACGATTTTCTGCACGTAGCACAAAAATATAATTATAATTATTATATTACATCACCAAATTCGCACGGTTTTATAATTCGTCATTCCGGGATCATTGCTCCTTGACCCAGAGAGACCAAGACGCCCGTATATAAGTATTTTAACGAAGACCTCGTTGTGAGGCGAATTCAAGGCAAAACGATACACAATAATTTCTTTTCTCCTTTTTTTCCTTTTATTCAAGGAACAGAACACGCCAGTTGTACTTCACGTATTCGTTACGCGTGAAAGTTCTCCATGCACTGCGGAACGATGGATCGCGTTGCGTAGGAGAATAATTATTCGGCAGACTGGTAGAAGGGATAAACGACAACGAATAAACGGATTCGGAAAACTGCGAATCGAAGAAGAGATCGCGCACACATTTGGGCAAAACGACTAGAGTTCTCCACTGTTCGGTCGCTTGCTTCCGTTTCTCCTCTCCTCGAGCCGATACCGGTAAGTATCTTTGATTATTTTCCAAACAGTTTTCCTCTACTCTTACCCGGCCACGAGATTGTAACTTCTCGATACACTGTCGTCGTCGTTAAACACTCTACTATACTGTACGCACGTTATTTATTTATTTATTTTCCTCTATCACAAATGCCTCGTTCTGTCCGTGTGTATTCTACCGTATACTCGAAACTTGCGTGCGTGTGCGTGTGTGTCTGTCCGTCCGTGTGTGGGTGTATGTATGTACGTACGTACGTGTATGCGGGCGGCGAAAAACACCTCGCCAAAAATCGGTCGCTCGATCGTTACACGGCGAACGTCGAGCTGCGACTGAGGAGCCCTCGAGCCGCCACTCCCCGCTCGGCTGGTCCGCGTCGCCACCTCCCACCTTCCGACCCCCACCGCCGGGAACCGACCTCCCCTACCGCCGCCGCTATTCACCCCTGTCCCGGCTGCAGGGGCGCCTCGCCGGGCTACACCCTCGTCCCGGGGGTTTCCTAATTCCCTCTTCATCCTCAGCGGCGACGGGGCGGGGTGGATTAGCCGGTTTGACGCGATTTCGGTACATGTGCCTGTATCTTGGCCCGTCCGGGGTTGCCTCTGGTTCTCTTACGTCGTCGCTCCCGAGGAGACGGCGTTATCGCCGAGATATACCCGAGGGAGGTGAAGGATGTAAGATCGACGTCGGACGTTTCATTCATACCTAAAATCGTTATCGGATAAGCGGCGCAGCGGAGAAGGAGATTAATCGCACTTATCGCCGTACACGGACACGTGCTTTCCGACTCCCACTTCGTTAGGTTCGTCGTGTCTCGTGATCGCGGAGTTGAAACAGGCCACCGCATTGATTGTACTTGTACGGCGGTGAAATCGCCGCGTTCGTCTATAATGGAAAATAACTATAGATACCAGGTGGTAGGTTGTATTTTTCAGCGATATGCCCGGGGTTCGGGAAACTTGCGTTTCTACCTTGAGCGGCTTCCTCCCCGCTCGAGGATTTCAACCTGTTTCCCCTTACCGCCCCTCTTCTGTCTGGCGCTCGCCGCCCCCCGACGACGACGCCATCGCCGCATCCACCCCTCCGTCGCGTCGACGGAAATCGATTCAAAGAGCTGTTTTGGCACAAGGCGACATTTTTATAGACAATGGATGGGTGTTTAATTAAGGGCTGCCGCCTACCCTTTCCTCATCCCCACCCCGCACCCTTATACGTATACATACGTTTCGCGATGCGATTTTCGCAAGCCGTGTCGAGGATGATACGCGATTCGCGGAATACGAACAAGTTTCGCAACCGCGGATGCCACGGGGGCTCCTGTTGGAATATTGCACAACGTGTGTGCGTGTGTGTGTATGTGTGTGCGGGTGTGTGTGTGTGTGCTCGAGGCCCGCGGTGCCGATATCGTATATATTTCCATTATTTGGCCGCGTGCATGCGCGAGAAGCTAAAGGTGAATGACGCCTCTTACTCATGCTGGCCCCGTCGCGTCGTCGCCCGTCGACGTCGTTCGACAGAGCAACCGCCATCCGCCATCCGCCGTATCACACCGTCCACCTTTGAGCACCGCCGCGCGACCGAACACAATGATGCAAGTCGTTATTAACTCCTCGTGCGAGGCCTTTGTCCAACGGATTTAAGAATTTGAAATTCTAACTCCGCGCGCGGCCGGTTTCTGAATTCGTTCCGTCTCATTTCGCAGTAAGATTAGCTGGGGTGACTGTCAATAGATTCGCGGTAAAACGGTTCGTCCGACTTATCGCAACCGTACGACATCGGTGCAGTTATAGGTCGACGATGGCCAACCTCGCCACGCCTCGTCGTTTCTGTGACACCGCTCTCTGGTTGCCCCCCCCAGCACGCCATTCGCTATTCTAATGTCCAAATCGTTTTACATTACCATTCGTTGAATCGCGGGCGACGATCCTCCTTCCGCCGAGTCCTTCCTCGATCGACGCCAAACTATAACTCGAGACGACGGACTCCGTTCGTCTTCCGCCGCTTTTAAGTTACATTGCACCCTCGTCGATGATAAGACGCGCCCTCCAACGACGCAAACAATGCATTCCACACCCATGTCCCCGAGATACATCCTTCCCCGGTCCTTTTCTCGTTTCGATTTTTTGCACACAATGCCGCAGATGCGGGTACGACGACGAACTTAATTATTATAGGTACCCACCAGACTTGACTAGATAATATCGCTTTAGAAAAGCCATCGACGAGCTGTTGTGGACTGTTTATTATGCCGCATTATTTCGGGCTGACCGTCTGCGTATTACAGCGTATAATGAGCCGTGTCAAGTCCCTGGAATTTCGACGGTCAGTCGGTCAGCCGGTCGCCCGAATCATTGTCATATATCAATAAATGTTCTTCGTGAGGCATAATCCTTCCCACCATTCCATATTTACAACCTCACGAGTTCGCAGCGTAGCCGGCATGTATAGGTATAGGTTATACCTATAGCCTGCGATCCTTCCTGCCTTCGTAAGACCGATCTTATTCGGGAACCGCGTCGGACTTTACTTTTCATCGGAAAAAAGGAGGAAGAGGAAGAACTAGGTTCGGTTCTATCCGTTCACCGCGCGCAGCTGCTGCTGGCGTAAATAAGAAAATCACCCTATATCGCGTTTCTATCGATTCGGAGAAACATATAATAACGACCGAGAGATCGCAGCGAGGCAAAAAGCGAGCGGACACACTCGAGATGACGGGGACCCGGTCCAACGCTGTAATAGTTAATTAGGTCCGCGCGAGCGAACCACCGAGGAATTTTTCCTCGCTTCGTATCGCCCAAAGGACGACCCGGCCACGATCGTGTTCTCTGCCACGGACTGTTTTGCGTCGACGTCGAATTGCGGTCTCCACCGACCGCTGCCGCTGCGCCGTGCAGCCTACTGCGGTCGTATAGCCCCTATCCTATACGCTCTCCGTCAGTTGATATCTCTTTCTCTCTCTCTCTTTCTCTTTCTCTCTGTCGTCGTCACCATCTCCGTCTTCGTCTCCCTCATGGTCGTTCGACGATGCAAAGGCGACTGCGGTCACCGATCGTAACAATAGCCGTTGATAATTATCCCGAGATTAGGGCGTATCGGAGTCGAACGATGTATACCTTGTGCTTACCGCCGGTACCGGCTTTTAGTTTACAGAAAATTGCGCGACGGTTACGACCGAGATCGCGATATATTATACGTCCGCGTGTAACAAATAAAGACCCCGTATTCAGACGTGACTAACGATCAAAAAAGAAGCGAAGTCGAGAATGCGAAACCGGGAGAAAATTTCACCGAATTGGCGGTATAATCGGCAGATTTTCATCACAGCCGCGAGTGGACGACGGCACGTTTTTTGAATTTTTTTTTTAAATTTTTTTACTTCACCTGCAGCGACGGTTCTTCAAACAACCGTGCCAATAATGCCCATATTGCATTGGCGTGAAGTGAAATCGGCATCGATATAACGCAGCGGAATATAAATTGACGAAATAAATCGATTCGGACGACTGCGTACTTACATGCCGAACCGATTGCCTAGTACGATCATTTTCCTTCCGACCCTCCGCTCCTCTGTACCTAAATATATAAGGAACGAGCCCATAGACAATGGCTCGACACGGTATAAAGTACAATTAAGAGAAACGATCTCTGACCGTCGCGTCGGGTTCCGCCTCTCACGCATCCGCATTGTGCCCGGCAAGAAGAGGCCTGCCTACCCGCAGCCTAGCTCCGTATCTCGAGACGCCGCTGCAGTCTCGCGTCAAGTGCCGATGGGTGGTGGGCTGCTCACATCCTCCTCCTGCCATGCCTACTCGTCGCTCGTTGATCGGTTTCTACCCGGCCCGGATTCGTCATGTTCTCCAGTCATACAACCATTTTGGCTTACCGTCTTCCGGGTGCATCCGCGGAGCCGAGGATCGTGCCTTCGTCGCCTTTCGCGTACGCGGAAGGTTATTATCGTAGGTATGTAGTATCATAGGTCGAGCGGTGCGAAGAAACAACCATTTTCCGGAACCGTAGTTGCTCACAGGGACAAATCCATCCTCGCCTTCGGGTTTAGTCCCGTTTTAGGATACGCCGTATCCGAATGGCATAACCGATATGCATATACCTATACGTACCCGTGCGGTTTCTCCGTCTACGTATCGATCCAAGGCTAAAACAATTATATCTGTCCGCCGAATCGGGGGAGACGCAGCAGCAGCGGCAGCGATTTGCCGCGCGTCGCCGAACGTTTGATCAGCCTTGATCTACTTCGACGGTGCGCGTAACAGGCGTAGTTGGATACGACACCTACTTATCGCACGCGGTACTGCGGTAATGGGTATACGAATTTGATAGTATGTCGACGTAGCGTCTGTCCAACACCTCGCAGACCCGGTCCTCGTGTCTCCCGGATGCAGCTTTTCAGGATGAAAAAACACTCCGAAGTCAAACGTTACGACCGGCGTACCTAAAACTCTGTTCAATCGTCGGTCAGGTTTCCTCTTCGTCCGCACGTGCCCGGCGCTGCATAGCCGATTCATCCTGCAGGTCTTTTCTCTCCTGTCGAGATCAGTTTTTCGCCGGGCATGTAAGGCCGTACGGCACGGGGTAGGTGCGACAAAGGGGGAGGTGCACGTGTGCGATGGGTGGCCGAAATGATCCGCAGGAGCAGGCGGGGCGGGTGACTGGAGACGGTGGGAAAGACCGGAGGCAACGTTTTTCGAAGACTTAGCCGTTGCCATGGCGACGCTAACTAAGATGGCGGGTGCAGGAGCTGAGGAAGCGAGGAAGCGAGGAAGCGGGGGCCGGGAACCGCACGTTTGGTCTAATCAGCGGGACTGCGGCGGGAAAAACTTGAGACCCCGACGCGGACCACCCGCGGGATCCGCGGGAGATGTGGCTCCGGGTTCCCGATACCTCCTCCTTACGTATACATCCCGCACGTGCCTATCGATCCTTCGCGTCGCCGTGCACCCTGACAATTTCTCGGGGTTCACCTGTCCGTCATCCTCATCGCGCGAGTATTAGGCATCGGCCGGGCGATTCTCCGAAATCGCGTGTCCGAGGATGATCGGCGTGCATCCAGCTTCTCGGGCCTTGTTTTTCGAGGGGATGGGTCCGCAACTTTTACGCTGCCGTGCCGAGGTTCGATACTTGGATAGCCCGTGAGGTTCTACGTGCGCGAGTGGGACTTTTGTTTGTTTTGCCTCAAGGGCGGCGGAGGGCGCGATCGCGTTGCACCCGCACGCGCTGTACCCCCATGCCCCCTGCGCTTCTACGCGCTGTATAGGATATGCATGCGTCCGCGGTGTTGTACGAATGACTCACTTCTACGCTGTAAAAGCCATTACGATATAAAGATTTTACTGAGAAATTGGCATCGTAAGTATTGTCGAAAATCTACACGATATAATACCGAAAGAATTATATGCGCTTAGGCTAATCCTTACATTATAGCTTTTCGAAAGCAGTAATTGTTGCTCACCATTGTGTAGGTAGGTACTTTCGGATATATGACCCCTAGTGTTCGAAACGCATTATGTATACGGGCGCCTCGTACGTTATTAATGCCTCATCCGTCGGATATACTCGTGCATATATATATATGAATTATCGTGCGACCGTGCAATATAAATATCGACTTTCCAGGCATCGTCCATGTGGGTACCTACCTACATAAATGGTCTGTAGATACGAAGGCACGCTTTGTGTTGCGAATTAACGAACCTAATATTATTGTTGAAAGTAGACAGACACTACTGCGTGTACAATTGCCGGAGTGCGCAAAGCGACTGGCGGCAAACAAAACGATAAAAATAAGAATAAAAATACATACGGTGATGTAGGGGGGATTTGGCAAATGGGAAGTAATAAAACTGGCAAATAGTATAAAATTGCGCTTACAACGCGAAATGTAAATAAACGGGTATTTGGTCGACTGCCCGGCTAGCTTACAGCGAGAATAGCGACGCGTAACTATATAGCGTCGCTTTAATACAAGCACACTGACGCACCCGCGATTATGCCCGACATGCAATATGATTCACACCGCACGTTAGATTTTCACAATCGCGCGCAGCTTTTACGCTGGCTGGGGAAGGGAAAAAAAGAGTGAGAAAAATATCACAGAGCGGCGAAGTTGGGAATGAGGGTCGTGACGTTTTCGTATAAAAAGAGGTACCTACGCAGAATTGAGGCGGAAAGTCCGTACGTAATAAAAGTATCAACTTCTCTCTCTCTCTCTCTCTCTCTCTCTCTCTCTCACCCGAACGAAAAGATAATGCCAGGAACGACCATTTGACTCAAGCTTTCACGAGTATTTCACGAATCGTGCAATAAGAACGACGCCGTGGTATATTTGGCGAATACGTAAGCAGTTACGGGAAAAGATGAGGGAAAAAAGGTAGTACCTAACTCGACCAGTACCCACTGCCCAGCTGCGTGTGTCAATATTGAATAATTCGGTAAACGACGGCGGTGAAATCTGAAAGGCTCTACGCGTCACCGCTGTTTGCAAATTCCGTGGCGGAATGGGTATTTCTTAAAAATTGGCCATAGTTGCAGCCGCGGTGATCATTTCCCGCTATCCGTCCCCTTCTGCCGTCCTTGAGCTGCGGGAAATGAAGAATTAAGATTGCCGAAAAATTCACCGTACACTGTAAAAAATTTGCGGTGTAAACAAGCTCGGAGTTGTTGTTTAGGAATATCGGTGTCACAAACAACACCAATAAAGTGTATGAAAGACTCCGGCGATGTTGTTGTAATTAAAAATGGTGTTATCTTAACTAAATCAACACCATCTGCAGTGTTTAACTCATACTGACACCTTTTGGTGCAATTTGAATGACTAAGGTGTTGATTCAGCCTCTTCAGAAGTTAGTAAGCAAGCTCGGTGTTATTGGCTGGGAATTTCGGTGTCACGAATAACACCAATAAAGTTTATGAAATACTCCGGCAATGTTGTTGGGATTAAAAATGATGTCATCTTACGTGAATCAACACCATCTGCAGTTTTTTACTCAAACAGACAGATTTCGGTGCAATTTGAATGATCAAGGTGTTGATTTACCCTCTTCAGAAGTTAGTATATCTTCAAAATAAAAATTCTCATAGTCACAATGAGCCTCGTCTGTGGTACGAGGTATACTCACTCTCTAGATGTCGGAAATCTTCGCACATAACTTCAAAATTGTATTCAGTGATTATATCTCACCGTGCGCGAGATTACTCGGGAAAAAAATAGTCCGCCCTAACACGATAAAATTAAATAAAAACAAACAAATTACAATTCGAATTTGATCCAATAAGATTATATCAGATTATACGCATGTATGTATAAATTAGTATATATTATATGGGCAACATTTATTCGCTAATTCAAAATTTAGCACTATATGGTGTCGAAAATGACGAGTTACGTGTGTTTAACAAGCTGACCGTGAGCCAGCCCTCGATCTTCCCGTTATCACACTGCAGGTTCCAAGTTGACGGAATAAAAAAATATTAATATCCAATTCGAATTTCGAACTACAAATTCAGATTCGTGATTGATGTGTCGAAAGTCCTTGGATACCATATTACATGAAGATAATATGATTTTCTTTTATTTTGAACCACTATAATGGATCCACCATTATGAATTTGGGAATTCTGACCTTGGATTTGTTATCGGTGACCCAAAAAACCTCCGACTACTAATTTCTACCAAAATCCGAATATTTTTAGATTTTATTCCACCGTATTGGATTCGCCATTTTAGATTTTGCAAATCTGATCCCATATTCGTGATCAACGACCCCAGAAATCTCATGGTACCAATTTTCATTCAAATCCGTTGATCCATTCTCAGGATATTTTTATTTTATTTTTCGGAGATTTGTTGTTCGAATAATTCAAAAAGTACTGAACCGATCAAAGCAAAAATCTAATCAGTTCTAAGTTTTGAAAAGCCGCGTCGATTGGGACCAAAATCATTGAAATGCGGTGCCTCGTTTTTGAGATATCGTCGGATAAAAAAATTGATCCGATACGTATATACATACACACATACACACACACAGTCGTCCGTCCGAAAGCGGTCGGAGATGATTCTCTGGATCTTGAAACGTCAAGATTTAGTGAACACCTAACTTTTCATTTTCGGGGTGATGACAATAATTTCCTTTTTTCTCCGAAAATGGAGAAACGGGAAGTTAAAAAGCACCAAATAGTGTTGCTTCCAAACCGAAATGCAGTCTATAGAAGTTTTATAGAAGTTCACACCGTCGATTGTTTATAATGTGTTGGTTTGACGGCGATGGTGTCAACCTCAAAATCCAAGTCTGTCACAGAATTGCGTGTACACCGACACAGTGTTGCATTGACACCGATATAATGTTGAATTGACACCGATGGTGTCAATCTGATGTCGAAAGCTCTTACGCGTACAAGTTTTAACATGCCGCAAGTCCTTAGCCCGCAGTCAGAGAAGCTCAGTTTCCTCCACGCGCGCTTACAAGCAGTCGCTTCGCATTTCAGGTAAAACGTGTTGTCTGCCTCGTGTATGGTTCTAATTATGTCGGAATCAGATTTTGTTAATGTTTTTACCGCGACTTTGCTTAATATGGATGGCCCTGAAATGGTAAATGTGTTGATTGATAGTGCGCAGCAAGCAGCAAATGTGCAGGATGCACCGGATAGTGGTGACATTGTTACCGGGACATCTTTCCAGTTGCGAAAGGGACGATACAACGGGGAGACTAAATGGATAAAAGTGCTCACTCCCAATGGCAAGCCCTTGGAATAGAATGATTTTATTATTACAGGTAAGTGTTAATAAATAATATTTTCCAATAAATCGTTAAATGCTATTTTCTGTTCATCTAACACTATTTGGTGTTCTTTGAATAGTATCTAGGGTTCTTTCAACGCTATATGGTGTTATTTTAAACCATTTGGTGCTGACTTGTATAATTGAGTACCAACCAAGCATTATCATTTCATTCCGCGTACTGAATTACCAAAACGCTCGATGTACACTAACCTATCTCCATTTGGTGAATTTATTGGAAATAAATTATTAAATTGGAATAAAATACTGCCACATTCTAGTCGGCATTGGCTTTGAAAAGAATTTTGAATTAACATATTTTATCTATATATAAGTGAAACTTTAGCCCGATATTTTTTACAGGACCATATACAGTAGCGAATTGTTTATGTGTTAATAAAACTATCTAGCATTTACTGATTTGAATTTCAGAAAATATTCTATGACCCTGAAGGCCGGTCAGGTTACATCTCCTGGAGACTGCGCACCCTCAATAGACGTCGTCAGGTGCCAAGTAAAGAAGTTAAAATTGAGCAGAAAGAAAACGTTCGACCCCCAAAAATGTGTACCCTCACAATGAGGAAAGTGCGCAAGGACAGTTGATCTTCCTCCGCAATGCCTGTCCTAAGACACAAAAGAAAGAAATTTTATTGGCACAGGCGGAGGCAAATTTGATAGGTATGACAATTTTATAGCTGAATTTTTGTTAGCGAGAAGCGATTTTCAATTTAATCCATCCGATAGAATATACGTGGTTAAAAAAGTAGTTTCTGGATTTCTTTATAAAGTCGGATTTTCAATTGCAACCCATATTGATGAACAGACGGATCTACCCGTATTTCAGGTCATCACTCATATCTTTGTACATCGCAATGTACCATTCGTTATTTGTACCAAATGTAAAACAAAATATTTTAGTGACGAGTACCATGCTTTTGTAGTCGAACCCAAAATTATAAAGACCTATAGTTTAATCGATCTCAATCTGTTGGATCATAAGTATGCCTATGAATTTCATCAAAGTTATCACAAAACTATTACGTTCGTAATGCCGAAATGTCATATTTTTTAAACGTACCTATATGCTACTATTTTCATCATTATCATAATTATAATCTATATGTATATTGTACTATTAGTTTTTACGCCGTTTCGTGTCACTCAATTCATATGTTCATATAAATGCATACGGTATTGAAAAGTTCCTATCCCGCAGAACGGAAAGTACAAACAATAATGATTAATTATTATTTAGCCAATTTGTTGTTAAAGAGAAAATAAGTTTTGTACTTTTGATATCAAATATATAATATGTAAGATTATTCTAAGGTTCATGTGGTTATATATATTATATATGTATAAGCAAAAATAAGTTTATATATGTATATATTTGAAAGCACATGTAAGGTGTTTACCTATGTAATAGAAATTATATATTGACTTGGATTATCTTATGAATCACTGTATTTTATTTTTGAACCCTACCTCATGTGTCATATATGCATATACCTATATTCATATAAGCAAAAATAGTCGGTTTGCCAATTCTCTGGTGTTATTACCATGGTGTCAATTTTTTGGAGTTGTTCTCAGGGTGTAAGTTCTATAGTGCTATATTGCGGATGTCAATTTTCTGGTGTTATCAACTGGGTGTCAGTTTTTTGGTGTTATTGCCAGGGTGTTAATCCGCTGGTGTTCATTCGCAAGGTGCTTATTCAGCGGTGCGGATTCTTATGGTGTCCATTTCGATGTTGTTATTTCGCAGGGTTCAAATTCCTTGGTGCTGATTTTTATGGTGTCATAATTGTCTGGGCGTCAATACTCTGGTGTTATTCTGAAGGTGTCAGGTTTCGGGTGTTACTGCAATCGGTGTTACTTCGGAACACCAAACTTTTAACACCGTCTGTTAACACCAAGCATGCACACCAACGGAGTGGACTTTTCGGGACTACGCGTGGTGTTAAAATGGTGTTGATTTTGACACCAAATTTTTTACAGTGTACCATGCGGCGTCGTTAGGCCGCACGCAGACCGAAGAGTTAGTACGGACCCTTATCTCCTCACCGGGTTGTTTAATCGTCGCGATGTCGTTTCTCGTTTCCCCTCCCGAGATTTCGGCGGGAGGGGGAGGGGCTGCAGAATTCTCTTCAAGTCTTCAGCGCCGCGCCGCTCGCAGGGGGGCGCGGATCACGTTACCCTGAGGCATAAGAAGATCCTTACTTTTTCCTCGCTGCAGCATCCGAGTCAATGCCGCAGTGCACCGCGATACACTAACCCGCATAAGCATGACGTGAATGCATCGCATCGTAACAGCTGATATCCATGCTCCTCGTCAGTCCGCATTTCTTTCGAGCTCATTGTCAGAGGAGATTAGGGCCGATCGTCCAACCGGCTGGTTCGGCACTGCCACGCACGCACGGTACGAGGCAGCCAGAGTCGGCGTCTATCGGCCGGTGGATTAGCCGAGGGCAGTCGAGGCCGTGCACTTACGAGGGCTCACCGCATGTAGGTATACGTACGTGCCTCTCGGCCGTCAAGTCTGGATGCCGTTGCAGCCCCGGGAAACGCACTTTATACAATATCGTCTTTGGGGTCTCGTTTCGCTGGCCGCATTCCCACGCGCCTTCTCGGCTCGCCCGGGAGAGATTACACGGATCCAGGCGTGCAACACGCGTGCGTCGCCAACTCAAAAATCACGGCTTACCACGGCCGGCGTGGATGCACCGCTCGTTCGCTACGGGACGATTCCGACGCGTAGGGCTTAAAGCGGCAGAAGTTCGTCGCAGGAGATTCCCGGCGAGCCGAGAGAGAGAGAGAGAGGGAGGGAGAGAGAGAGAGAAAGAGAGAGAGAGAGAGAGAGAGAGGAGCATAAGTAGGCACGGCACTGATCCTAAACCGGACACCGACCGTCACCGGCGGCTGCTCGCCTTATCTCCGTTCTCTGCAACCCGTATCCGCTTAACTCGGGTTCTCCGGGTCCTCCGGGTCCTACGAGTCCTGCGGTGTAATTATGCAGGAATTCTTTCGATGCCGGGGACAGGGGAATGGGAGAATCGGGCTTACTACGTGATTCCCTGCATATGCATGCGGCGGAAGACCCGGGCTTTATATTTCACCATTAACAGCTGCGTCTGATGATACAACCGCGCGCCGAGCTGGCGTACGCGCATGAGCCTTGAGTATAGTATGCTCGACGGTCCTAGTCGCACGACTCTGACAGTCCAATCGGGAACTTGAAGTACATCCGATATTCACGAGCCGCGTCGAGGAGATTTTTGCAGTCTCGTCTGTCGAGGTGTTGAAGAGCGACGAGTATTAGCGGAGAACCTTTCGGTTGCCGAATTGGAAACTGATTTTAATTCTCGACGTCACGTTGTACGAAAGAACCGTGCAGTCCATTATGCGTTGTATAATAGCGAGAACGAGGTCTGTGCCCCTTTGATGGCTGAAAATCGAACGGCTTTTGGCACGTTCCGAAATTGGCAACTACATCTGTCACGGCTAGACGAGCTAGTACGGAGCGATTTTCCTGCGACGGCGATATCGGGCCAAATACCGTCGCTCGTATCCCTCCGTAATTGCACAAGCGATCGCGTACGCTCATATTAGGCAATCGCTTATTGAGCTCCGACTCCAGACGCAGCCCGCGGCGTTGACCAACGACTGATTTCTCTCTTCGCCACGCAGACTTGATGCACGCTGCAACGCTGACGGACGACTGACAGCCGGTGAGCCGCGCCGATGGCCTCCGACTTCCCCCTCCTCGGACCCGGACGAGTGGCAACAACGGCGAAGAGAGCTGAGAGACGGATGAAGGGAGGTGGTGAGTGTCTTTGGCGTAATTTAAATAACCCAGGTATTGCTCAGCTTTGAACTTTGTGATCCCCTGGTAAAGAACTGTCGCGTCGCCTACTCCGAGGAAGTTTCGCAGTCCTCGGTATGGACAATTGTTCCCCGATCCTCTCGAGGACGGCTATCTCCAGAGCTCGGCCGGGCACCCTCGAGTTGCGACGGTTAAAATAAATAAAATTAACTACCTTTTAGAAATGTAAAATGAAAATTAGTTGCGCCCAGGAATGAGATAAGCGGGCAGAGCGGCGCGGCGAACGGCCGGGTGTACGAGCACAGCCTCGCTTCATCCTGCATTTAAAATGCGATCCGTAGATCTCTCGGATATCTCGATCCCGCTCTCGCCCCGGGAGTAGAGACGACGGGATGCTGCGTCAGAGGAGAGTTCTCGGTATTACTCGACAGAAGATTACACTTTGTAACTCTGCCCTCGGCTAACGCCTGCTCTCCTGGCGCAAACTCACTCTCATCCTAGGAGCGCGCGGTGCACAACGCCAATGCCAGTCAAGTTCACCTAGTTATAACTGTCTACGCACCTAAATGGTACACGGGCAGGGTACGGGCCACCATTGTTGGCGACAAACACAAACGCGAAGTCGAGGAACGTGACTGCGGGGAATCGTTCTTATCATTTTAGTTGTTTCGTTTTTAGTGTCGAACCGTACAAAGACGACTGCGCGCAGCACCGAGGTATAACAACGCTCCATTCTTCTCGTAGCAGGTAGCCAAACGTGCGTGTTCCGCCGCCGCATTGTGACGTCACTCCCGTACGGACGTAGGTATATACTCACCCACCCACCCCACCTACTCAGCTTATCCGTTCCTCCGCCCGTCCGTCCGTCTGTCCGTCCGTTTCTCCTTGCGTTAATAAATCAGCCCGTCTCCCGTACGCCGCAGATAACTCGGCGGTATTTCCTCCATGCATGCAGAGATCCGCGTAGGCGGGAGCTTCGCCAAAACATAAAACGTGACCCCTTCTCTCTCTCTCTCTCTCCCTTTCTGTATCCCTCTAATACCAGTGCATTGGTCGAATTACTTTCGGGGGTCCTCTTGACCCAACCTTCTACTTCGGTTGGAGTAACCTCGTCAATTGTTGCGCGGACACATTTATCACAGATCCATTTACCACAAATACATATATTTTAACGTTCTACGTATCCGGTAATTTCTGTCTAACCAAAGACTAAACTTATTATAGACTGACTCGGAGATAATACAAGAAGGTAGAACTTACGCGAAACCGATGTGCGTTTTTTCCCCCATGGTCGGCTCCCTGGCTGTTCCGGGGCCCTTTCGAAAGTTCGCCAACTGTCACGGATATGAAAAGTGAAAAAAAGTATAAAAGGAAAAAAATAAAAAATAACGGATGCCCAATGCGTATCTATCAACGTTGCCCTCCGATTTCACCCGGGCATGCAGGCGGACGCGGAGGCTGGCCGGCGTCGCCCCTCGAGACCGCTTTGTGGATCTGCTCATAATTTATTGGGAGCTGCCTGCCAGACCAAACCGTAACAACGCTGCGCTACGTTGCGTCGCGTTACGTCGCGTCGCGTTGCGCTGCGTCACCGAGCCGGCCCAACCTTCCTACCAGCTTCCTACCTACCTACCTACCGACCAAGTCGAGGGATTGTTCTGCAAACTTGTTCACCGATAAGCGCCGAGATATATGGACCTCGTTATGTCGCTCCGTCCGTTCTATTACTTACACTCATCCTTTCGCGGACCCTCAATCAGAGCGGCTTAAACTTACTATGCTTCAGCCCGCCCCGCCGTGTATACCACACACGTTATACATACCTATATAATCATACGCACCGTGCTAGTGTGTTAGTTACCACGTATCGTACGCGTACGTGCAATCGGTTCATTCTTGCGATGACCGTGTACGATCCTGCAGCAGAGATAACCATTGGAAATTCAGTCGCTAAAGGGTATTCTTGCTATAAGGAGTCTCCCAAATATAACGATATCGCATAGATAGGGTACCCGAAGTAGGCGTTATGCATGTACGGATGGATGACATGGTTTGCATCGATTTATTTCAGGCTGACGATGACGCACACGCTCCTTGCTTCTTGCGAGCAATTTCACTCGCGTATCTGGAATACAGTACCTATTCTCTACCGTTAAAATCTAATATTTCCATTTCCATCGAGCCTGATCCGGCAGATTATGAAGTGAAATTCGTAGGTCGCTTTGCGCCTGTACGACCACGCGACGCAACCGGGCATACACGAGATCGTTTCAATCTCTGCCGGGTTGAAACGGCATCTGTGGGGGGCAAGTTGAACCACGCGGCGTAGTTATGCAACACCGAAGTTCTAGAATTCCAGCCTGCAGGCCATACCGGCGTGGCGAATGGTCGACGGTGATACGGGTGCGTCCGTAACTATTGCTAACTTCTCGTTCTGCCGTTTATTATCAAGGAATAGTAAATTTCCCTCGAAATCGTTGTACGATTTACGCTGCCGTCAATGTGAGTGAATTGTGGCCAACGATTATTACTGTGTATCATGCGTTACTTAGACGTCTCTTTGTTAGTATGCCATTGATTTCTCGCACGTTATCGTAGTACTAACCTAACCCGGATCGGGATCTAACCTTGAATTAAGGAAAAAAAAAAATAAAGAAAGACACGGAATGCAGCTCCTCGGTCGCGAGGAGAAACTCCGTTCACCTCACTAGGGATCGTAAACATTTTAACATCTATTTTTTTTATTCTCTTCGTTTACAGAGAACTTCCCAACGACTCGAACCGTGAGATAAGTGCGGTATTTTTGAAGAAGCATGTTATGCAGGCTGTGAAAAAATTATTCGGAGCTGTTGGGGCCAAGTCGCAAGTAGATATACTCAAGTACAACGTCAGCGACCGCAGATTCGTCCTTCGCTGTCAATCCGACAGCTACGTTAGACTGAGAGCCGCTTTAACGTTGGCCAGTGACTACGAAGGGGAGCCTTGCGTTTATACCGTTCATAAAGCGTCTGCGAATCTTCTATCTCTAGCTGCCGATAGCAGGACTTTTGTTCATTAAGTAAATTTGGTAGTATTGTTCAGTTTTTTCAAGTCATAGATTTAAGGTTAAATCAATCGTCGTTTAGTCATGTCGATTGTTAGAAAAGAGGGTAAGGACACAATAATATTTGCCTCCAAAGAGGATCACGCCTCTCCCAGTAAAGTGAATCTTCCCGAACCCGAGCCAAGTCCCGGTTTGATACTGGCCAACGGAGAAATAAACTGGAACTGTCCGTGCCTCGGTGGAATGGCGACTGGCCCTTGTGGTCTTGAATTCAGAGAGGCGTTCTCTTGCTTTCACTACTCCGCCGCAGAGCCAAAGGGCTCGGATTGCTACGACGCTTTCAAAACCATGCAGACTTGCATGTCCGAGTATCCTGCGCTGTACGGAAACAAGGAAGCCGACCTCGACGATCTTGGTCAGGCTGAGAGTCAGGCGGTAGTTAGCAAAGACTCTGAAGATCCGATAAAGGACAGTAGAGAAAGCAAGAGCGATGAGAATGGGATCGAAGCGAGCAGTGGTAGTAAAAACGAGATGCAACACTCGGTAGGGTCCAAATGAGAGATGTATTTACATATTATTGACAACGTTAGATATTGTTACTTTATGTACTGCCAATTTAGTAATTCCTTCGTTAAACAATCGGCTGTTGGTCGATATATCTTCGAGGCATGTGGATCAAACAGTTGTACAAAATTTCATCTTGCCGTCGATAGATATCGAAGCTTAACCAATAGATTAGAATATCGGCAATGTTTTGTATCCCTGGTGTAGAAAGCGGTAGAATATTATCGTAGAGGAACAGTAAACTCTTTTCACTTACTACCAGTTGTAATCGTTCGAAAGCATATGGTGTGCCGAATTTCAATAGTTGTATCTATCATTCTTACGTGCATTTTTGTAACACGCACAGTTGTCTGTTGCGTGAAATTGCGATCATTTCTTTTCTTCTATGGTACTGCTATGTCACGAATAAACGAAAAATGGAGCGCTGCATCTGTTACATTTCCCAACGAACGCTGCTATTCATGTGTAATTGTGTGATTCCTGTTTATGCATATACGAGTAAACCGTGAGAGTAACATTTTGTTTCAAATGTAGAATAAACGAAGAGCAGGGGGGCCGATTCGTTACAACGCTCCAAGTCCCGTTAACGCCGTTTGAATTTGGCGCCGGATTCGGTTAGGTAGAAAGTAGTTGACGGTTCTGCCGTCGTTGGCGTTGACGCAGCGTGTGGCGGCCATGTGACGTCAAATTATCCCCCTAACAAGTTTACCGAGCACGTCGGAATCAACGAAGTTCCCCGTCCCGTATTTTCCTACCAGGATCGTTGGTTAGTGAGGGCCGAAACAGTGACGTGGTTAAAGCGTGTTATTTATACCGCATCGGTGTGATTACCTGAGCACGTTGAGTAGGATACGCGTGTGCATTCCTTGGCAGTGTCTAAGAGTGTCGGGTATTCTACGTGGGCGCTCAGTTTTTTGGCATGCGCCAGGTCGATGAAATGGAGTCTAACAATAAGCGAACCAAGCCGAAGGAAAAGCGACGGTGAGTCCTTGCACAAGTTTCTGTTCAATCAATGCCCGCTTTTTCGACGAGTCGATCTTTTTCCATCTCACGATTCTTCGCACCTGCGACACATGATGCAACGATGCGAACACCGTGTGCGTGGAGGAGCAAGCACACACCTCACTCTCCATCCATCCATCCATCTCTCTCTCTTTATCTCTCTATCTCTCTCTTGTCTCCCTTCTGCTGATCGTAATTCTTCGCGAGTGCGTACTGCGTGTAACCGAGAATTTCTCGGGCACGATTACACGTATAAACGTGATTGTGTACTATCCAACTCGCGTGATATCCCCGTCCCTTTAATTTTTTACGACTTTGGCCTGGGCACGGCGACCGTTGCGCGGGGCGATGTTTTCCGTCCGATTCGTACCCACCTTCGGTAACCTGAATAATAATTTCCCAAAAACTTTCATCTTAAAAGCACGCATACGCGTTATCGTGACAGCACACCCGCGCCTGCCGTTCGACCGTGTAACGTTGACCTCCGCTCTGACTCTGCGAATTTTTGCAGTGGGTTTCGATTCTGAAAACTCATAAAAAATCCTATCTGTAAGGAGAAAAAATACGGATTCCATTGTTACCGATGCCGTCGGGCAGTGTGAAGGGAGGGCCGAGTTGTAATTTTATCTGTCCAACAAATCTAGCCACTCGTTAGGTACTCGCGTATAATTTCATTGTTTTTTTTTTCTAATCCGTAAATATATCCCTATTGTCACCTCCGTATAGTTGAGAAGTCCGAGAACAGAGATACTCGAGGCTAAAAATATCTGTCGTCCTTACCTCTTGCAGCTCAGACATAGAGATCGGTATGTAGAAAGTGCTTGTTGATTCTTAATAATATACCTGTATAACGGGGGATTCGTTGTTTGTCGAAATGGCGCTCACAGACGATCATCCAACATCGAGCACGTATGCATGTACGTATCTACCTGGGCGAAATTCTTTCGAAATCTCACGCTCACACATGCATCGCCGATGTTCCTGCGGGAAAGCGTGTAGATTAAGATAATGAAGCAAGCGAGCGAGCGAGCAGCTGGGTAACGATGACTCGATAATTTCGTACCGCACGTGCAACGCGTGTACCTTATGCGATGTATTAAAGAGGAGGGCGCTATCCGTTTCTCTACAATCGCTTTCGTCAATTAGTCGAACGAATTAACTATTTACCAGGGATCAACAACAGCGCATGGAAGTCGTTAAACAACGATTGCGGTCGGTCAACTATCGTCGCTATAAGTCAGGGAGCGCACTTTGTCACCGAAAGCGGCGGAGGCGCAGATCGACGTTCTTTCATACGCTAACGATCGGGATCGATTATTTTGTGTAATTCCTCGAACAACCACACCCTCCTTGACATCCTCAATGCCTCGTTATGGAAATTAAATTATCCATCATCACCGAACTCCGTTTTCTTTTTTTTCTTCATTTCGTTACCTTTTCGATTATAATGTCGTAACGCGGTTGCGTTGGATTACATTGCGTTGCGTCGCGTCGCCTTGCCTTTGCCTTGCGGTCGCCGTTGCTTCCCCGGCGACTACTCGCCGATGTGGAATATTTCCACTGCCGTAGGTCGAGCAGCCGTTAGCTGCTGTTAGATTTGAGGAGGCCTCGAGTATTACGACTCGGTTATGCACGCCAAGCGACCAACTACCCTGCGTCACAAATGCCTCCGCGTTGCGTTGCCCTTACTGACTCGAGATACATGCCTCGGGAATAATAATCCCATATCGACGCCCCGAATCATTATCTATCTTCACCTGCATCACAAAATTCTCGCCTGTTTACTTCGAATACGTCTCAACGATGCGCGGGGTGCATGATTTAATGACCGGCTATTATTTAAACATTAGTCTGGCCGCATACTAGAACGACAAACTTTCCGCATTCCACTTCGATTTGAAAAATCACTGTCGTCCGCGGATCCTGAAACTCGTCATTTTCTTATTCCGCGCTAACACAGCTTGGCGTCGCATTCGTATCCGCCTCTCGCGCTGCGTCCGCTTTTGCATAAAAATAATCCCAAATACATAATCCTGCAAATCGCCATTATTAATACCATGGTAATTCGATGCTCCGGCGGTATAAGCTGCGTTGTAAAGCATCCAGGTCACGTCGCTACCGCGGGATTTACGTCAGAGTTTGGACACAGACGCTGGCCGTTGTTTTGCGAAAGGAAACGCACAAGCCGCGAGTACAACAGACGGATCTTTAGACTGTGTTTTCTTCCATCCGGAAAGGAAGGAACGAAACTTTCGGCTGTTGACTAACCAATCCGTTATGTATTCACAAACGTCCGAATCACCTTTGATTCTGATGAGTTTCATCGAGCCTCGAAAATTGGAAACTCCAATGAGTTTGCTCAAAATCGTACACCCTGACAATAGTTCGCTCTGACGAAACTAGCCCTTTGCCCGAAAAGCCTCTTTGTTTGTTTTTTTTTTTCTCCAGTTTTCCCCGTTTGTTTATTCTCTACTTGTTCCTCGCCCTCGTGACGTCAATGAAGCCGAGTGCTGCACCTTATCTTCCCCTCCCGCTTCGTATCTTCTTCCTTTTCTTCATACACGAGATGGAATTGAGGGGCTGGACTACTCCTCACCGCCGGGTTTCGAAGAAAAACCGCGTTCGCTCTCCGCATGTACTTTACACTTTATCGCCTCCCTTTGTCTTCCATTTGCTAATAACGTGCCCCGATGCCGTGGAGCTGTAAAAGCGCAATAACGCGTTCGCCTGGTCTTTTCAGTATCGGTTTCTCGCATAGTCTTCGATCCGATTGAATTCTGCCGGTCAGCTCCCTAATTTCGACAGAGTGGCGATACGGCGCAGCGCTTCGCTGTAATGGAAAAGGATGTGTTGCGTGTGTTCGCTTGATTCACCTAACGGTAATTACCGTATTGGGTATGCAATAAAAATATTTTCAAAATTTCGACCGTACTACGAGAATAGCTTTCGCTTCATTGGCGAGCGATTAGGGTGCGTGTGTATTTTCGATCGAGACGTCATGACGAAATCGCGTCTTACCGTATTTAACACCCTTGACCTAGGGCAATGTATTCTTTATTTCTCATATAATCGGCAGGACAAAGTTCGCCTTCGTTTCGTTCTGGCGTCCTTAAGTATAGGTGATGCGATCTAAGCAAACCCTGATAACAATGAATATGTGTAATAAAACCATCCACGACAACTGTACTATTCACCGCGTGACTAGCTAGCAATAAGTCGTTTTTGCCCGTAGGCCGAAGCGTGAATATGCACTTATTTGCACCAGGGTCTCTGATATATGCATGTTGTTGTTTCCCTCGCTGGTGCTGATTGGAGTTTAGTTTCTACTGCGATATATGTATACTTCTTTGTTGTTTACCGCTTGTTGCCTACGTCATGTATCCATGTTTCTATTACCTTTTCTTCCCCGTCCTGCTTGAATCTTGTTTACGTGTATAAAATCGTTTTCATTTTATTCCAAGTACGATGCCATTGTTGTGTGAGGATCAAGTTAGTAAGGTTACCGTAACGACGCGTGTTTGGGAAGAATCGTTACTCCGCACCCTCAAAATTGTCGGAAATTTAGTAAATCGCGACGGATATCGCGTTTTCATATTTTGCAAAACCAGCTCCTCGAAAGTCATTCTAACGTGACGGAATGATAATTTGTTTCCCTGATGTTTCGAACGTCAACGTTACACCAACTACAGTTTCATGCCACTGTCGCGCTTGTTGATTGCCATGTGAAATAAGAACGTGTATAAACGTGCTTCAGAGGAGCGGTGTGGAAGGAAGAGGAAGGCAATAATATTTTGCGATTATTTGGATTACGTGACTTCTGTGGTGCAGTTTATCGTACACGCGATTGTCATCGTTTTTTGCTTCTCTACGGCACTGTAATTATTAGAGCAACCAGAGACTCGACCTGTTACATCATCTTATCGACCGCAAGATATGCGAACGTACCGTATATACCTCTAGTTTTTTCGAGAATCTGAAAAATGATAATATCATTTGTATTACAGTGCACTCTCAATAGTGCCGCTGCGGCACTAGAGGGGGAAACTTTACTCTTGAGAACTATGGAGAGAGTGATTCTATTGAGAGCATTGTATTTCGCGATAATATGCAAAATTTTTCCTACGATCATTCGAGGCGTCGCGAGTTGAAATTATCTTGTTCATTTCATTAGCCTCTCCTATCGTCGTGCAGGACAGTTGACAAAAAAGGCGCCGATGACGAAGTTCGCGTGATTCGATTCGTTCCCCTTTTCCCACACACGGCGCTTACGGACAGCGACAAAGAGACTCGAAAAGTTCGATCTGACATACGCGTTGCTGTTTTAAATGCGGTGAGCGCGATGATATGGATGCATGCAACGCGTGTACGAGCACATCTTGACGTCGCCGAGAGAAGGACAAGTCCAAGGCCACGAGACCATCGCGAAATAAATAATTCACCTAAATTTCGGAGAAGGTTTACTGCACGGCTGTTCGCGGATAATTGTTACTCCTTTTCTCTCTCTACTTATACTTCTCTCTCTGTCTCTCTCTCGCTCTCCTCGTAGTACACTGTCAAAAAAATCTGACTGAAATTTAATACACCTTCGTTGGAGGCATTTTCGCAGATGAAGTCTCTGAAAATTCAAACACAATGTTGACAATTAAAGGAGTATGTTTTAATAATCAATCCAACGTACGGTAATTGAATATTATTATGCAAGCGTACTTTGCCAAAACCTCGCAGTTACAAATTTTTTTGAACATCATTACTCTTACAATAAAACATATGCTAAGAATGTGTCCGAGACACGTGTATTTTAAGTGGGGTAATCCACCCTCTTTGGGGCACTTCCAAGAGTTGAGATAAAAATTTGAAAAATATCTCTCTCGTTGAAGATTTCACTATAGGTATGCAACAATATCCGCGATTTATTTTGCTTGCAGAGTATAAACGGCATGCGGATGTTACCAAGACACAAGTCGTATGGCCACGAGTACAATATGGCGATTGATTTATGTACACTTAGATCATGAATTAAGCCTTGGATTATCGTTACCTCGAATAGATGTAACGAGGAACTGGTATGGCCGATACAAGATATATTATGCACGATTCGTTCCCGCAATGTACGAATGCACGCGTTACGAGTCAGGGGCAGAAGAGAAGAAGGGAAAGAATAAGATCGCAATTTGCGAAGACACACTTTATTTTTCGACATTCGGTACGCTACGTGACTTATTTATTGGGCTTGTTCGTATTCGCTGTATAATTACAAGATTGACATTGGACAGGACTTTTCGTCGCAAACCGAATTTTCATCTACGCATTTAAGTATAAAATACACCGATAATTTACAACATTTCCACGTAAGTATAATATGCTGAATAACCGGCAATGCAACCAGACGGGTGACTTTTTGTTTTTATCCTGTTCCGTTTCACTCCAGTGCCATTGGGTATAAAACCGGAATTTTAATGCCATTCAGTGTTGTAGTTATAAACACATTCGATCTGATAATCAAACATCACGGTAAATGATTTTTAAAAGTATTGCAAGTGGCGGCGAAAATATACCTGCCACTCATTGATAACGTCCAATCGTACCTGGCACGTGTTAAAAACGTCGGAGGTGCAGGGCGCATGTATAAATTAATTATTATCGAAAAATCACGCCGAGGCTGACGACGTACATGTTTTTGTTTTTAATTGTGTTTAATTATCATTTTTGTTATTTATTAATTTTTGCCCCGCCCGTGTCGTGAAGCAGTCGCGGTACGTGTGTGAAATAAGTTGACCCAGTTCCTAAACGAGTCCGATGCTGTTTGCTGCGTAGCCGCAGCGCCGATAGTAGCAACGCGTCACGCGTATTCCGCCTACTCCTCCTGTGTCCTCGTAACGTCTCTCGTATAATCGTGAGTGAATTATGCGCGGACGGCGGTAACTTAGTTTTCTCCACATTTTTACGGCGAGAAAATACCACCTCGCCACCCTCGGCATCCTGTTGCAGTCGCGCGTATCGTATCGCATCGCCGCATGAGCCGAAAGAATTATATGTCACACATCACGCTCGCCTTCGTCGCGGGGTCGTTGACTCATTTGGCGAGACGACATGAGAAAATCTACTATCGGCTGACTGATTCGGTGTTAGTATTTATATCTATAGTGGTATGATGATACAATTTACACGTACGTGCATCGGTGGTCTCTTATTGTCAGCGGCGTTGCACTGTTTGAAAAGAGTATCTTTTTAAAACTTCCCGATACTCTCTAGTGGCGGCATCTCTCGTCTGCTCCTCGCGGCGTTTCGTACGTTTAAACTTATACCTCCTACCCAATCATAATGCCGGAATCTGCACTATGCCCAACTATCGATGCGAGATCATTTCCGCCGCGTCGCGGTTCCTCGTCAGCTTACACCTACGGGAAACAATTTTACCCCTTCATCCTCTCAAGATAGCGAAAATACACGCGTAATGTAATAAAGGACGGCAGCCGAATACTGAAAACTTATCTTGCAGCACCGAAATCACATTTAATCCACGCAGTTACAGAACGGTGATTGAAGCCTATCATCGTATTACACACAAATTGTGAAACGCATGATCGTGTACTAAAGTTCACGCCACCGTGCGAGAGCGATCAGATTACATTAGATTAGATCGCGAGGCGATACAGTGTGTTGTTTGTTATACTTATTAACCATTTAATCGAAAATTGATTGCCCACCTAATTGTGCATATCGGTGTAACCGGGGGAATAAAAATGTTATATCATATAGACGTACACGAGCGGCGAAGATTTTACCGTTCACTGCATTTTACCGTGAAATTTTTTCGCTATTCAAACTAGGATAGCTGTAGACGATTTATTGATAAATAATCGGTGCACGTTAAATACGTGACGTGATGTCGGAGTTGGACGAATAAGCCAAGAATGAAGGTCGGGTAATGAGAAGGAGAGGAGCATCGCTGATATACTTTATAAATCGGTATACCTAATTGATTGATGCCGCACTGCACTGCAAGCGTTCGTACTTGATCGTCGCTACGTTAATTCGGGTCAATTTCGTCTCGTTTAAAGTTCGCTGTGCCGCTCGTCGTGCGGCTCGCAAAATATTACACCGCGAATTGCGGACACACGATGTAGTCATGTACGGTACGACTAGTACCTATTGACACGGCGGAGGTCATAAGTCCGCGGTATGCCGAGCCTGCGACGTTTTACGATCGGGACAAGCAGCTTCGTCTGTGCTGATCTCATTGGACTTGTGCCAAAATTAATAAACCGCCTTTACCGCGCGCCACTGCTCCAGACGTGAGGCAACAATTTTACAAAAAAATGAAAAAACAAAAAAAAAAAATGAACTGGTTGTTAACTTGAAGCGGTCCTCTTTTTCTTACGCGGGAAGAAATATTGCCATGAAATTCACTCCGCGGCAAAGAAAGAAAGGTTATCGATGCATAGGGAGCAAGAGAGAGAACAGAACTAAAAGTGTGATCACGGGCGGCGAAGTAAGTATAATTTATTTGTGTCAATTCAGAACCCGTTGGTCTAACAAAATGCTTGGTTGATTTCAACTGAATTTTGTTTGATGAACAGATCTACAATTGATAGAAATGAATGTATAAGTACTTCGCCGCTCGTCACCGAACATTTAGTTGATTCAATGACTTTTTTCTCGCAGTCTACACGCTTGATATGCGCAATTACAGTTTATCATCCCGCGCCACGTGTATTTCATTGAGACTTATTTGGTCTAGTCTTCTTCCGCCAATGAATGTAAAAAAATGTGTGTGTCAGCTCCGACGCACGACTGGAGTTTACTCCTTACGAACGATAATTATGATATATATCGAATAGAAAAAGAGGGTAAATGAACACATTTTCCAAAATGATAAGAGAAACAAACATATATCTGTAATTATTCGGATTATTTATATTACACTTGATTTTCACTCCTCATATAATTTCCATACCGGGCCCTATAACTCAAATCGTTTCTTAAGGAGTAAACTCCAAAAATGTACAAATCCTACCACGCTACCTGATCTGAAATTCCTCCATGTGTGTGCGTTTTTTTTTTTTTTTTTCTTATCTAATCACGTACGTTGCAATTGTATACCTGTAATTAAACTCAGCGCTGTTTCGTTGTAAAACAAGTTCTGTTCCAATTCCTTCATATTGTACATACAAGGCACATCTCACAATTTCCATCGAAAGATTAAAAATTAATTTTGTAATTGCTTTGTTGTGTAGATAATGTTCTTTTTCTCGACTTCCTCTTTTATCATAGATAATTAAAAAGTAGAAGCCTCTGCGGCCATTTTTTTCCTTCTCTCTCATTCCGAGACTCGCGTCTCATAATTGAGTTTTCTAATCGCCAGTCTTACGATTCGCGGTGAGAGAGGAGAGGGTTTATAAATACAATTTTGATCAAGACTCTCGACAGCGTTATCTATCGGCTAACGGCTATCGAAGTTGGAAAAGATAGCGGCGCGACTAGGCAACCGCCGTTTTGCCACCCGCCCCTTGAGCATACCCAGGTCATCGAGTGGGTACGTTTTCGAATTCAGATTTAGTTATCGTTAGACGACCGACGGGTAGAAGAGGTACTTGTATCTCCGAGTGTCAGTGAATCTGGACAAACAGCCGGGGTGACGGTGGTGATATTATTTTATCACATATACCTATGTAATACGAGAAGGAAAGAAAACTGAGAAGAATTTTGTCGCAGAAGAAGAAGCAAATTATTGCGCATTTGAAGGCGTCGCAAAAACGATAATAATAGCAACAATAGTAGTAGTAGCAGTAGGAGTAACAATAATAATAATAATAATAATAATAATAACAACAACAACAATAATAAAAAAAATTTTTTAAATCGCGCTTACGAAACTATGCAGAAACCGACATCGCCAGGCCATCTTTTGTGGCGCTAATTAAACGATGTTTATTCCCTTTTTTTAAACGATTTACACGTTATACCTCCTCATATAGACATTAGTTAGCTTTGTAAGTCGGGGTAAGAAACCCCACTGGATCTGACTAGTAAGACTGAGGCGGTGTCGGTATATATAAATAATTTAAATAATATATACGGCGATTCTTCCGTAATATTATATGCGCGAAGAAAATTTGAAATTATAATAGAGACGACGACGACGACGACGTCGGTAGAACGAAGCAGGGAGAAGCTGTTGCGTAATCGCGTTGATCAGCCTCTCCGCATTGCGAAAGAATATCGAAAGAAGGCAACAATTAGCGCAATGAACTGGAGATCGGTAATGTCGTCGAACGCGGGGGAGGCGATCGGCAGATCGGTCGTCTATCCCTCCTGCAGTCCGACGATACAGCATCGAGACTCCGAATGCGCCATGAACGTGAATTATTCGCAAGGAGTTGGACACTGCGGTCTGAAGCAGACTCTCGACGTCGAGGATTTGGGACGTTACTTCGAAGGTGACTATAACAGGAGCAACGAGAGGATCAGATACACCTGCGGCAGCGAGAAGAGACATTCGGTCGCCAACGCGGGGATTTCCGGGCACGCGAAGATCGCTGGTCCTTCGGAGTTACGGATGTGGGCCGAAATGAGGAACGGCTTAGGGGGCTCCGAGAACGACGGCTTCTTATCGACGAACGAGATCAAAATGGCGACGGCCAGCCTCGAGCCACGAGGAGAAAACGCGGACTTCCCTCGCGGCTCAACGAAATGGAACCGTCCGCCGTCTCGGACCCGCTTCGATCAGCCCGTCTCGTGGTTCGAGCTGCAGCCGAACCTAAATCCCGAGATAAAGACACCGTTTCCCGAGTTTAATGCGAGAAGTGACAACTTCTGCACCGAGTATCAGTGGCTCCGGTGCCCGGCCACCCAGTGTCCGATGCTTCTCGCCGACGGGTACGAGGGCTTCGGACGCTCCGGCGAGCCGCCGACGTACCCCTGCCTGCAGGACCCCTTCAACGAATCGGGATTCTATTACGGGGAAAATACCTCCCACCTCACCCTGGCTGATTGTGAATACAGCCAACGATACGACGAGGATTCACTGTAAGTTCCGTACTGCGAGACGAGACGTTTCGCGGATAGCAAATTTTTATCTATAATTCACCGACCGCCTCGAGGGCTTTCGTTATCGTGCTTTGTAATTTCTAAGGACGGGGAAGGGGAGAGCCGATACGCTTGTCTCACCGAATCGAAACCGAAGACGACCGAGTGGCTCCTTCGTAGCTCTTATCTCCAACAGTAAACTCTCGGGTAAAATGGTTCAAGATCGCCGTCTTTGTGTTGTTGCAGCGTTCCAAGGGTCTCGTCGATACATCGAGGTTTCGTTGTTATTTCTACACCGAAACTGTTGTGTATTAGGTGTTATTCTACTATCGCATTTTGTTTATAGTCATTATTGTTGGCGAATACGCCGTTTCCCCTCGCCTCATACATACATTGTTTATTATACATATATACGGATGACGCATCGCAAGCGCCTGTCTTTTCATTTCTCTTCCAAATTAGTCCAGTTTTTACCGCGGCATTAGTTACGCGGTTCGACCAAATCCGTAGTTACGACGGCAAAAATTGTCGTCAAAATCCGTCTTGACTGTACGATAGTTTCTTATAATGCGGTTCGCACGGGGCAGGTCCGCAACCAAATCAACCAGAGGAAAAAGACACAATTCTATTCACCCAGACGATCAAATTTCCCCCTGTATGTAATGTATTGTGGACAAAATTATTCGTGTCATGCTAGCTGCGTTACGGTGCGGAATTCGATCGGCTCGTGACGCACGATCATTATAAATTTGGATCGTCGAGACCGTCTTAACGCGTTTTTCCACTAATGGCAAATTTGTCTGAAACAAAAATAACAATATTATGACAGTAATGCTTCTTTTTCCTTCACAGCCGTTTTACGTTATTCGTCTTATCGTTTATTATCGCGTCTCTGCGAGGCAGCATAGAAATCTGGGCGCGGTAGCCGTTGGACTGGTTATATAAGGCAGACTTCGGTGTTTCCGTACAGGGAATAGAAATAATTAGCTCGTACATTATGACTGCGCAAGCAGCGCAAGGAAAAAAATAACTACCGGAAGAGGAAGTCTACGAATATGGGTTCAGGCTGTTGAAAAATGCAGCTACCTTACACTTGGCGTATATGTACTGAAACTTGGTCAAAGTATACAAGGCGGTGAGTGCGACGATTTGCAAGGATAATAGAATATAAATAACTTGGCGTAATCAGTTCAACTGACAGGATCTTGCGGTGTTTTCTTATCTGGGTCGCGTTATATGCCAAAGTCTGGTCGAGTGTGACGAGCAATAAAACAACGTTCGCGTATAAGATAGATCCGTGGATAAGCTAAGAATCGATACGCGATAATAATGTCTTAAAACGGAGCTACGACAACCTTCGGTTCGATTCGGGTCCCCATTAAATGCGGTATTGACTATACACAATACCCATTAGGTATACGACAATCGCAGTAGCAAATTATTATAAACTGCTGGGTTATAAGAAATAATCAGTGCTCGGCGATATGACTCATATCGTTGTACATGCATGTGTGCAGTAGGTATACAAACTTGGCAACATACCCACGGAACGTATCTTGAAGCGTTCCCCGAAACTGTGCAACACGCAGTAATTAATCCTTACATGTGCGTATGAGTAATGTTGCGTCATGCTGAATATGGTGAATGACATGCTTTTTCGATTCAAAGAGATTTTATTTATCTAACGCGAGCACGTTTCACGCGTTTTTCCATGCGAGTTTTCCGTACACAATGTACCCATTTCCATGGCGGTCGAGTGAGTAAGCGAATGCGCACGCGCGGACTAAAATTGAAAATACCACTTTTAAGTCCTAGGACTTGGAGTGCGAGTGAGAGTCGAGTTGCGAATTCGTTACAATGGCAACCGCTTGTACGTGTGCGCCTGTATATTATCCTATCTCGTGTACGGATCTAATTATTATCCCTACTATTATACACCCTGTGCAGAGATAAATAAGCGGTATTTTGAATATCAGAGGCCGGGACTTGAATAATGATCTAATACACCTTATACGCAACTCGAAACCCTGGTCACGATGCTCAGTGACCTCTGACCCAGAATCGGCCTTACTTTGGTCTGATTTGCCGCTTCTCTGCGCCGCTATCCGCTATCCGAGTGTCCACTCTGATAATTGAAAGCAAGAGACAGGGGCAGCAGCGACGCGTGATTGCAGTCGATTTGATCGACGTACCTGAACCGGAAGAGACAGAGAGGGACTAAATCAAGTTTTATTATCAGCCGGTGCGCGTGATTTCTCACTGTTTGGAAAATATACCGGTCTCGCGTCCGACTAAATTTGAAAATTCAAGCTAATCTCACTACGGTCTAAATTACTTGACCTCTGTCGAATTATAATTTTCTTTCATAGTCTGAGCTAAATTTGTTGCCTGTATGCAACTTTCGTACCGATATAAGTATAGTGTAACTCTGCATAGGTATAATTCACCGTATCTAAGTGCCTGTTGAAAGACTTGGTATTTTTCTTTCAATTCCAGAAGCAATGAAAAACGGAAGGAGAAATCTCGGGACGCCGCACGATGTCGGCGAAGCAAAGAAACAAACATATTTACCGCATTGGCGAATGCACTTCCGGTGCCGATCGAGCAGGCTGCCCACCTCGACAAGGCCAGCGTGATGCGGCTCGCCATCGCTTACCTCAAAGTTCGAACGGTCATTGATGCCAGTGAGTATAAATAAGAAACGATACCCACGTATGATTGACGTATCTGTGACGTATTGACGTTGATTTGATATTTTCGCTGCATTTTTTATTATACATGTATGACATTCTGATGAAACTATTGCAAAATTCTACCCACCAGTACCGGACACGTCTCCAACGTCGGAAACATCCGTAGAGACGGACGCGGCGTTCCTGAAAGCACTCGACGGATTTATGTTCGTCCTATCCAGCGACGGCGATATGATCTACCTGTCCGAAAACGTCAGCGATTACCTCGGAGTTTCACAGGTATAATAATCGTAATCATACGTAGTCGCAAAAACCGGCGATGGTAATGTCAAGAAAAAAACACGATGAACCCCGGCATTGTACTTTTAATTCGTCGTCAATTAAAAATTTTCACATGGGTTTTATTCGATAATAAAAAAACTGAATCTACGGTCGCACAGCAATGTCATTATTCGTATTATAAATATACGATGAATTGATTTTGGGAAAGTTGTAATAATAATTTCGGCTGCGCCTCGGAGTTGATAAAGATAATTGTATCTTAATGAAATTGCCAACGTCTTCTCGTTCTCTTTCAGATGGACATGATGGGTCAGAACGTCTACGACTACAGCCATCCGTGCGATCACGAGGAGCTTCGCGAATGCTTGTCGATGAAGCCCTCCGGGGTTAACGACGCGAAACAAATGTGCAATCTGTTCCTCAGACTGAAGTGCACTCTGACCACCAAAGGGAGGAAAGTCAACCTGAAGAGTGCCTCGTACAAGGTATGCGTTATCGCCTTGGTCCTAACGCAATGATAATTAATACATATATCTTGTACGAAACAACATTGAACGTTGACTTTTGTATTTCGAATGCAACCTATTTACGGAAGAAATTTTCGAGCAGGTGATACACTGCACGGGTCACGTCGTGGCGACGCCTCGGGACCTTTCGACACCTCAGAATCAGCTCGATGAGAATGGCGACAGCGTCGATTCCTTTGAAGGGGCTCACGTGAAGATCGAGAAGCAGGAAAAGGAGAGCAGCTCCGGCTGCCTCGTTGTCGTCGGCTGTCCGATTCCCCATCCGAGCAACATCGAGGTGCCCCTCGGCCGGCACACCTTCTTATCGAAGCACAGCCTGAACATGAAGTTCACCTATGCCGACGAGAAGTGAGTACGCGCCTCTGTTGGACGCCAGGGCGAAGCTCCGTTCGGATCTATATCCCTCTGTAATTCATCGATATTACCTTGCAGATTGGCCGAGTATCTCGGCTGGGATATCAGCGAGCTCGTTGGCCAGTCGGTTTTTGACTTTCATCACGCCCTCGACAATCCTCTACTCGACAAATCGTTCAAGTCGCGTGAGTATTTTTTAACCAATGGACTATCCTGTCTCTCTTTGTGTCGTTCATCGGTAGTTTTTTATTTCATTCTATTCATTTTCAATTCAATCGATCAATCAATCAATCAGTCAATCAATCGATCAAAAGATCCATCTATCTCTCATATTCTGCGCGATCACATATTACATTAATAAACCGAAACTTTTTTCTTCTCCTTTCTTTTATAGAACACTTTTCTTGTTATAGTTTTCGAACGCCCCCGCTCGGTTCAAAGAACTC
Source organism: Neodiprion lecontei (assembly GCF_021901455.1). Taxonomy (NCBI): domain Eukaryota; kingdom Metazoa; phylum Arthropoda; class Insecta; order Hymenoptera; family Diprionidae; genus Neodiprion; species Neodiprion lecontei. The sequence continues at coordinate 777,790 of NC_060266.1, forward strand.
GTAAAAATTTAATAGAAAAATGAAATTTGAATCGCGATGTGAGATATTCTTATATAAAAACACGTGACCGTGTTTCGCGCCGTAAAAAACCGTTGAGTCGGAAAAAGAGCGCGGGAACAGAAAATATGTCGAAAACATCTCGCGCCTGGTGTATAATGTTTAGTAAGAACAATAAAAGTACCGAAGGATGCCATCGGAAGATCCTCGTCGGTGGTCAGATATAACTGGCAAATTGCCGAGCGACGCAATAATCGCGGCTCTGCGCGCACGTTTATTCGTAAAACTCGGGATAACCAACACCTTGGGACGTTTCAGAACGTGTTGTCGTATTTGTTCGATCGATTCGTTTCGATTCTCGTTATTAATTGCTCTTTATTTAATCATGGATTGTTGTTGCAAAGATACTTATGTAATTCAGACTCTGAGACGTAGCCGAGTCATGCGTGCCATAAATTTACCTACCGAGCGACACACGCGATGTTTCAACCTTACTTTATTATACGCATCCCTTCGTCAGAGACGGTTAATTGAAATTGGTGATTCTCGTTTATATATCACAGCAGGGCGAAAGTCGTCGCGGTGACGGGAGTCTTCGGTTAAAAATAGTCGAATTTTTGGCAACCGTTGGTTCGATGACATTGTGTGTTGTCTCGTGTTGTTATGTGTTGTGTTACGTTGTTACCCAGATTCCCTTTCCTCTGCCACCCTTCAGCCTTGGTCAAGCCAATTTTAGCTGTACTTTGTTGACATCCGTTGCGTCATTTCGTACGAATCTTCTCTCCGTCTGTTTTCACGCGTGTTTCTCATTCTCGCGTTTAATAAAGTTCCTTACGTTTCTGCTTTCTTCTATTGAACACATGATGGCTCCAAATATCACATTCCAGTTGCGTATTTATAACTACGGCACAATCGTTAATCGTTAATGACACGACATACCGGGGTGTTGGTGCGATTTCGTTACGAATCTCGAGAGTCTGCTGCCGTCTACTAATATTACGCTCACAAGTGCGAGCAGCTGGATATTTTTTTTTAACGTACAACAATGCGCACGAGAGATAATCAAAGGACAAGGTGTGGTGATATCGAATAAACCTTCGTTTCGCAAATTGAAGACCGGGGTTTATTTCATTGTTGTTTATCCTCCCCCCCTCGTTTTGTTAGTAGCTATTACACACGACTTGCGCGGAAGTAAAACCTTTTCATTCGGATCCGTCCGTGAACTTTTCTTTTTCCCTCTTATGTCCCTTAACCCCTTGTGCGACGTTCTGCTATCTTAATCCTTTCCTCATCCCTGCACAGGGGGCATTTTTTTGCTGCGATTTATCGTCGAAATAATCCTTCTTTACTACTAGAAGCCTAGCCTCTGGTCTTACCTCGCTGCTTTTGAAGTGTATGAGGAACGAGAAAAGGATAAAAGCAGGATCCGAACAATCAAACATGTTCAGTTAATTTGAACAGTGTACACGGTAAAAAGTCTGTGAGAGCGAACAACGATGATAACGGTAATTGATTAATTACGATGAAAATAAAAACATCGAATACGTCAAATTATAGGCTTCCTGTTATACGTAAATAGTGAAGTCTGTTTTCAACTTGATCCCTTCCTGCAGATCGATAACATCGCTCATTCCGCGGGTTCTGTCCCCAGCAGTTCTTTATCTCCCTCGCAGTCCCTCTACTCATCCCTCGGATGACGTCACGTTAAATTTTCGCTCGTCCGTCCGCGGTCGTGAAATCCGCGAGGAGAGAATCCCGCGGGAAGCATGGACACTCGGCCCTCATCATCTTCTTTACTGCGTGGCCCGGCTTCACCCCGAGCGAATCTCTCGTTTTCGCCGGCCCCAAGCCCAAGTAACAAAAGTGCGTAAAATCGAACCCCTCGACCTTGGACGCGCCGTCTCTCTTTCTCTCTAGTTTCACCAGCTGCGCGAAATTGGCTCGATTAAGTGGGACCACTGCCTCGACGACTGCCCGCCCTCTTTTATTACTAGGTACCTATCCGCAGTTTCTATTCTCCTCTCTCTGTCGCAGATTCGAATCACGGTCAGCTCAAACGTATTTAGTCTCACCTTAGGAATTTTTCACATGCATAGCAGATTGTAACTTGAAAATCAAATGGGTCACATGATACGCGAACGTTGCGGATGCATGAATTGCCGACTCTATTTCTCTCCCTCTGGCTTGGAAGTGAGAGAAAATTTTCATCTCCGGAAGGTATCTGAAAAATTGAGTTTTGATTTCCGCGCGGGATGTCCCAAAAGGTCAGCATGGGATTCCGAGCGAGGAATCAAGATTTCATCTCTCCCTCCGTTCTATATCTTCCGCTTTTTCTCCCCAAAGTGTCTGCGGTGGCGATGAGGTCGAGTAATGAAATTCACTTTGCGTGTATGTATATACACGTATAAACCGCGTGTAACAGCAGCGAAGCTCAAGATTTGTTAGAAGGCGAAGGAAAAACGATAAAAAAAACCTTGCATGCTTTTTTTCCTGCGAATCTGTATCTACGTATCCACGCACACACACACACAATAGGTATATCTATATATATATATATATATATATATAAATATATACACGAGACGGGTTTAACGCCCTCGAAAGCTGCCGGAGCTATGTCGCATGATCCGATTGTACGTATGGGGGTGGGTGGGTGGGTATTAAAATAAAGAGAGTAGAAGAAAAAAAAACAGTGCGAAGAGGGAAAGAAACCGCGAGATAAAACGGAAATCGCGTCGCGGCGCCATCTGAAGAATAGGTAGGTCCGTGTACCGTCGTAAAAAATTTCTCATCTCGCGAACGACCGCGCCTGAGAGATCTTTGCAGTGATCGACAGAGAAACAAACCAGCCGACCAACCGCGCAGGCTGACTGGATTATTCTAATTTTACGCGTCTGTATACAAGGGTCGATATGCTCATAAAAAAAAAACGAAAAAATTATTTATTTTCAAAACCTCTTGATCTATTTCAAGATGAATAAAAAAAATTAGGAAATAAACTGCGAAACGAAATCCACAACGTGATTTATTATGGCGGAGTGATAAAAAAAAGCAACGTCTTCTTACTTTTCAAAATTGCGCAATATGTAGTGCAGTATGCACAGATTTATGTGTATATCTAGATATACCTATGTACTCGTATAATCGTGAATGATTATATGTAAGAAAGAAAAAAAAAGGGGAATGAAAAAAAATGTAAACCGGATACCGTAGAAATTCATGCCTGGAGAGCTTGTCGCTATTTTCAAGGGTCTATAAGGGGGCGGAGCCACGGTGAGATTTCCTGGTTGTTTATTCGACATTTCGGGTCGTGAAACTGAGTCGAATAATAAAAATGTATAAAAACAACAACTTAAGGAAAGGTGTCATCGTGACAAATCCAGAAGCGAGCGATTTGCAGGTGTGAAATGGTGAAATGGATCGATTGACGCGATTATTGGCTTCGTTGGGATTGACTTGGCGAAATTTCGGCGAGAGTATAAAATATCAGCGTCGTTACGTTTGCATACCGTATTCCACGTGAACCTATAGATTTCTCATTAATTATTTCTCTCCGTTTCCAGTGTTCAGCAAAGGACAGTGCGAAACTGCGGCCTATCGCTTCCTGGGTAAAAAGGGAGGCTACGCCTGGGTCGTGACGCAAGCAACCCTGATCCACTGCGCCAAACAGCACAAGCCGCTCTCCGTAGTCTGCGTGAATTACATCCTAAGGTAAGAGACGACGACAAACAATTTCTCTGCATGTTTACGCCCGTGATGCAATCGCTGTGCCAATTTCAACGCCGATTTGCGTGCCTCGACGGTTCTCCGCTGGGGAATCCACCCTTCCCTGACATGATCAAATTTCGATCGAACATCGTTGTTCGGTGTTTTTTCCCAAAAAACGGTCGTTGAACCTCGTAAGTTTTATTCCCCAACATGTTATCAGGGATCCCGAGGCACGTGCGATTATCGATCCCGGGCTTTCATCGCATGATACTTGTTATTGCTGAGTCTGTTTTTCGGGGCTTGTTTCTTTCTCTGTTACTTTCGATTTTGTTTCTTTCTGTGTTTCAAAGATAATAGCTTAAGAATCTTCTCGACGACGCTTTGAAGGAGCTGCAGTTCCCTCCCTTTGCCAACTCCCGCTTCTCAATCTTCGGAATTCACGAAATATCTCAATGGTAGATTTTTACAACGCATAGTATACGAAAATAATTGATTTTTCCTTAAAATCTGACGAAGGGATTCGAATTTGTTTGAGTTCATGTCATTTTCTCGCGTTTGTTCCCGTTTATCTCGTTCTCGAGTCAAATTTTGCCGGCTAAGAATCCCGCACCTCTTCAAATATACCGATAGTTCGGCTTTTTACCTTCTCGCTTTTTTTTCTCTTCGATCATATCCTTCGGAGTGATAAATCTTTACAGCTTCTCTCTCTTTTTCCGTCGGTCACGCAAGGGTTAAAAACACACGGTATTCTTGATTTTGGTCAGAAAGATCCAAGTCCGTCCACGTATTGTAGATAGACTGAAACAACCGGTTCGGTTCTCCCCATTTTTCCCCGCGCAGTTTTCTTCCCGAAAGGTAGGTGGCAATTATATGTTTGGATTTATTACCACAGCACTATTCTATGTGGTATCGTGTGACGAAAGAGGATTGTTCAGTGTTTTGGAAATTTTCGTTACCATATGCACATGTATGCATAAAACGCGCACGCGTATTATATGTATGAAATATAGTACGCAGGCACATGTGTATTACGAAATCTGAAAAAATCTTTCGACGACAGTCAACGCGACTGTTCGTATCTACATAATTACATACGGTAAGAGAGCATACACTTATACCTTTATCCTAGTCTATATGTATATATACGACATTCACGCTATACCTATGCGCATTATACCTGTACATTTTTATTACTGTTCTGTACTACGCGCCCCCCCCCCCCCCCCCCCCCTGATACTTTGGTATCACTCAACGAAACAAATTGTATCATGGGACACGAGCTGCGCATGTATACATTGTACGGCTGCGTAACACGTAACTGTGAGATAGTTATTAATCTACCCGGTTTACATTTTTATTATACAAGGTACCTCACAAAAATGTATGTACAAAGCGTCCGGTGACTTACAATTAACGATGACGACGGTATAATAAATACGCGCAGCAAGCCTCCACATGATATTCCAAACAGTTTATCCGTACGCATTGGAAATCATCTTTTCACGCCTTTCTGCGGCAAGGCCGGGTAGAGTTTTGCGAGTTCGCAGGTCTAAAAAGGCGTTGCATACGGAATATGAATTGGTTGCCCCGTTTGCCGTTCCTCTTTCATTTGTTGAACGTGTTATTTATTTATTTTTTTTTTTCAATTTTACGACCCTCCGACCGGTCCTGCATGTATAAATTCGCAACGCGTATGTAACCTGCTCGTTTAATGATCCTAATTACCACGCGCTATGCTACCTGCCTTGTGTCCTCTTTTCGTTTTACGAGTACCTCAACGGTCGACTCTGTAATACAGGTGTATACCTACTTATGTACAATACGCGAGGTGTGCGAACTTTCGCGAAAGGCAACGCAGAAACCGAACCTGCGGCCACGAAACATTTCTGTTGCACGTATTACGATACACAATGGATAACAAATTGCCCCGATCCAGAACTTCGTGATCGATCGAAGCGAGGTGTAACAACTTTATACGAGAAGGTGAAATAATTGGAAAATGGAAAAGAGAAACCGTTGCTGTGTGCCGGCCGAAAGTTGATATAATAATGAATTCTGTACGTGTGTGAGGATAATAGTCGTAACTGAACCGATAATGAATAAGAAAGGAGAGAGAGAGGGAGAGGGAAAAAAACGTCGAGGTGTCTTGCGGTGAATTTTGACAGGTTCCGATGCCTCTTTTAATTCCGTCCTCTCGGTTGCAAATAAGGCTTCGCATTAAGTTTTAAATACTTGTCACCTGCCTCGTCTATATAACTATGCTGATTACTCTATCTGATTAGAATTTTAATACACATACTTTCAGGTGCGCCGGCATCTAGGACTCGGTGTACAAATGTGAAAGAACTTTCGGGTTGACTCGAGCAAAAGTCGACGAGTAAAAATTCGTTACTCCCCCGGAGATGAAAGAGAAATGATGCATCCCGTACATTCGTAACGTCGTAACTCACAAATCGGCGAAATATTTTTGCGTCAAATGACGACACCGGCGTAACGTGGACCTTGCTCAAGGATCTCGATCCGTTGCGTCATGCCGGCAGAGGTGTGCGCCTGCCTCTCGACCAATCGGGCACGAGGATTTACGTTATATAGTCAATGCCCGCCGACGGACTAGCTGCAGTTCAAATTCCGGTGTCGCCAAGGTACGCGTGAGGCCTCAGCTGTGACATATCGCATACCAGGATTAATTGTCGTACATGCAAGCCGAGTACCTGTATTCCTTATCTGCTCGCATCAACGTCTCATTTTAATACGCGGTACGCACGTGCCTCCGCATCAAACGAACGCCACGTTAGCCCGCGCCGGGCGTTGAATCCGTCTTCGTTATTATCGTAATTCTGGGAAGGAACGGAACGCGGATTTAATCATATAACAAATCACCGACTGAATTTAATTCGCAATCTCGACGTAAGTTATTTCCAGCATTTCTCTCATTCTTGTTCTAATCTTAACGCTGTGCTATGTTACGGTCTGTGGGTACGTATGACAATTTAACGAACGAATGATGAACGGACGAGTGAACGACATATCTCGTCGTTGGAGTCTTCGTGCAAGCCAGAGGCGTATCTTGGATGAATGTTTCCGCGTGGCGAGAAGTCGTCCAAAGTTGATTGAAGTCATTTTACGTACGTGCCTGAGAAACCGTCGTGACGTATCGTTGAAGCGACGCGCGATGATTCGTGTGCGCTGGCTTCCGCGTAGAGTTTTCCTTTTTCTTCTCATTCAACCGACGATGAGGCAGCTTGGCTTTCCAAAGCGAGGTGTGCCCGCCCTACCCTATCGGATAACGGTCGGCTGGCTCCTCGGTGCGTTGTGTGAAAATGAATCGGGGGTGGAATACAGGGTAGAAGGAGTGAGGAATGCCGCGGACGTTGGAAAAGGCCGAGAGAAAAAGGGTGCAGGGATAAATATATATTTGGGACGAGGAAAGATTTCGTTAGAGCTGGGATGAGGGGGGGGGGGGGGGAGGGGGGGGGCGATAAATTCTACTTTAGACGAGGGCGTCACGAGGTGAAAAAATTAATACAGCCGGCGAGGATGGCGACGATTCCGAGGTACAGGAGTCACGGTACCGAAATGTCAGCTCGTAAATCCTCCAATAATCGGAAGACGGTGGAAAAAACAAGAACTGTTCCTCGCCAATAGCTTTGATAGTTCTATTTCTTATAATACCCTACTCCCTGTTATAGGTAGGTACAGAAGTTTTTCTCTTGCAAAGGAGATCTTGCCGCGCGACGGAGAAACTTGGCGAATCCTCGTCGACTCTATGCTCTATCCTCCCGGTATCGATCCTGCTACCTCCGGTTATACGATCTTCCTCCCGGTTCCCGCGCGTTCTTGCCTTCAAAGCTCCTAAATGTGCCCGAATTTATTCACCATAAAAGCGGAAGCCGCCCATAGGGAGAGGGAGAGAGATAATGGTTTTTTTTTCTTTCTTCTTTATCGTTTAGAACCCAGTCTCGGAGTTGAGACGAATAAGAAGATGGATACAGTAACGGGATAGTTGTCTCCGAAAGTTGTTTGTACCGCCGCCCTGCAGGGGTTTCTCAAATCGTCCTTGGGCGAGATCCTTGAACTCGTAAAACTCCGCGTCCACCTTTCCACCCCCGCCGCAGTGTCTTCGCTAGATGAAATGCCTCCCCCCCCCCATCCCCCTTCCCTCATTGCGTTTCTCTCCTTTTCCCCCGACCGCGTCGCAAGACGGCGTTAGCCTCAAGGATCTCAACCACCCCTTTCTCGCAATCTCAAAATCAGCCTCTATCCGACCGGCAGTTTCCTTCGGATCTTCCCTTCCTCATGCGCCGAGTCCAAGATACGCCAGACGCGTTTTAACTTTCCGTTATCCCGGGCTACTCCGGGAAGTTAGTCCGCAAGAAGTTGCAAAGCACACTACCGATCTTCCTGGCCTAAATAACTTCCCCCCCCCCTCCCCCCCTCTTCCTCGCGTCACCCTCTGCCCTGGTTTCCCTCTCTCTTTTTCTCCCTCTCTCGGTCGCAGCTTCCCCTCCACGACTCCGCCCCACCTCGATGTTTTTCCCCTTGACCCCGCCGCGCATCCCGGAGAGTTCCGTTCGTTCGTTCGCGACTACGGAACCACTCTCCCTCTCAGTCAGGGGGCACGGCTACTCCGGTTCGAACACACCTCGCACTGCACCGGATCACTCTTCGCCACGTCTCTCCGACGACACCACCTCGATATTCCCTTTGCCGGAAACGAAACAAGAAACTTAAAGAGGAGAAGGAAAAAGGCCTAGATTCGCGGTCTCGGCCTCTATAACTCGTCTATCTCACACTGACTCTGTTTTTTCATATTCAGCTCTTGCATTCTTATTGCCCTGTTGTTCACTTATTTATTATCGCTACCGTCTACGCTTTACATATATACATAAACTCCTAATGTCGCTGTGTTGATGATGCAGTCTTCATATCAATATGGTTCTTGAAAGTGTTTTTTTCCTTTCCTCTCTCTCTTTCTCTCTCTCTTTCTCTTTTTTTTTTCCATCTTCCGACACTTCTCCGTCGAAGTGAATTCGGCCTTTGGTTACCCGAATGAATGTAGTCTTGTTTGTTATCACGCTTGTTTGTTGAGACGAGCAGAAGGGAGTTACGTAGAAAAGCCGAGACGTACGTAGTGTCAAATGCAGGGACGAATTACACTCGCTACTGTTTCACAATCCCTGCCCTCATGTTATGACATACATATGTGACGTGCGTGCGTGTGTAATAGAAATTGGCATAAAAATCGGTGCGTACGGGGTTGTGAACATTTTCAAAACTAAAGCAACGTACAACTTGTCGTCAAAGAGAATGAAAACGATGAAATGCCGAACCTGTACCCTATCATAAATATTTATGACATAATATCGTAATGCAAAGGTGTGAGGAAGGAAATTTTGAGATCGCCGGCAAGAAATCCAACGCCATGCGAGGGTGCGAATCGAAGGTGATCGAAGTTCGCGGAGAAGAAAAAAGTTAGTATATGGCACTCTTGTATGAAATGATGGGAAAGAAAGTGTTTCGCTTATAATCGTAAGTTTTTTACAAGTTTCTTCTTTATCTCGTAAAATTTTCGGCATTCCCAAAGAGCGGTGAAACGAGCTGTTTGTTTTTCCGTCGTGGTATCGCGGTGACTCGACGTACTCCTCGTGAAACTGACCGCCCTTCGTTCCTTGAACTCCCCTTGACTATTTCCGTCCTCCACTGTTTTCCCAGCATTATCTACCATCCCTCGCTATTCGTCTCGGCTTCATTCATCCATCGGATTGTCAGAGTGCACAGCTGTGTTGTAAGTATACCGCAACGTACCTACCTACATTCGCAATCGATATCAATTCTGTGACATCTCGTTTGCGCGTAAGGATACCCCGACATTTTACCTACACGCGTATAATAATACATGCTTAAAATTCAACCTATCAGTCCTTACGCATATAGCGTGAAATTTAATTACATCCCTGGACTCGGGGTTTAACCATAAACTCTTGGGAATGATAACGCAATTGAAAATACGAGATCACTCGCTATTTTCACTCAAAAGTAGGTGATAGAGGTATGTTTCGATTCAATCTGTAACTCGAGACGAAGGGTGTGATCCGAGTCATGCCACGGCGTTATTACACGCTGATTCACCCTTGTGAAGAAGGGTGCGCAACACGCCATAACTCTAATTAACGATTGACGCTGATCCACCGTATAAACGACAACACCGACTAAGATTATCGGAAAATTTGGAGTAGGTAATCGCATGTTGCACGGGTGATCTTCATCATCGATTTCCCGCTTTATCCCTTGTTTTTGTCGCGATCGATTACCCGCCCGAAAAGACACGTCTCTTGCCCACTCGCGATAGCTATTTCTACGTAAGACGGAAGTGCGCGCTAGGCGAAAATGAAAATGAAAATGAAATTGAAATTGAAAATGAAATTGAAAATAAAATCCCGCCCCTGCTCACAATCAGCATCGATACGTGACACTTGGGTGCCTATAAGAAATTCCCCTCCCGAACTGATCGTTGGCGTAGGTTAGTGTTTCTCTTGCGTACCGTAGTCCGTATAATGTATACAATATACGTGTATGCGCGTGTATACATTCGTTTCCGGGAGAAAACCCCTCTCTAGGCATTTTCCTAATATATCCCAGGGCGTATATATTCCTATACGTATCGTACGCGCGTTCACATATAGGTGTGTATATACATGTGTGTGTGTGTATATATATATACACATATACGCGTACGAGTACCTACATCCGACCCAAGATGATCTCTCATTAATCACGCCCGCAGTGCGGCTCTCTCTCTCTCTCTCTCTTTCGGGTCTTTATCCCTCATTCAGCTTTCTTGGTGCTTCGAACTTCGGAGAATTTGAATTCGCGCCTCTTAACGATCCCCGCGTCAATGTCTCTTCAGCGGTTCGATCGTGCACGATATTCGTCAATTTTCTCGCAAACCTTTTTCCTTCATCTTCTTCTCTACAACGTATCATCATCGTGAATGTTATTACTCGTGCGGATGCGGGGGCTAAATGATCCGTGAAATTTGGCAGATTTTTGAAAATTCTATGCCGCTCGCGTGATTCTGAAGATGAAAGAGTGAAGCAAGAAGTGTAACTAGAAGTAGGAGGAGGATCAGATGCAGCTGACGGTGCAGATGATGACAAAGACGCTCGATCATGCGGGATAAATTGTATGACCGTAGTATTCGTTTCACGGAGGCCAAGGTTATTTGCCGTCTCTCTTCCGACTCTCATCAGCTGACGACGATGACGACGTTTACAACACATCGCGTTCCATTCAACCGAGTCCCCTCCCCCCTTCCCCCCTCTCTATCTTTCTCTCGCTCTCTCTTTCCTTCTTTACCGTAGTTCCCTTTCGTAAGTCGGGTTCAAGGATGATACAGACACCGGAAAGGGTGTTTGTGGCGCAGGCGCTTTTACCTTCGCTGAACTGCGATAACTCGGCGAGGCGGGAGAGCGAGAAAGAGGGAGAGACGGGGGAATCGTGACTCTGGTCGATAGCCCCTAGCCGAGGTGGGGATGATAGCCGGGGGTCGAGCGGGGGTGGAATCGAAACTGAAAGCGAAAGCGAAAGCCGGCTAGGAAAGCGAAAGCTTCAAGCGTCCATGGGAATCCGGCGGAACGACGGTATGATAAAAATTTACAACCCGTTCAGTGATTAATTCAGAACCGCGATTATATACTCCGACTAAAGCAGAAAAGAAATAACGCCAATCCCATTTCTTCCTACCCGTTTTCATTATACCCTTTACGCGTTTTGTTCTCATCTTTCGTTTTCGTCTCTCATTGCACGGAAAATTTTCAACTTTTCTCTCGCTTGAAGATACGGCTGAAAAAAAAAGAAAAAAAAAACAGCGAACGACGAGTGCTAGGGGTTAGAAATGAATGGTGCTCTTGCTAATTTTTTTTTTAATTTTATTTATTGCTACGCACAACTTAATTTTCTTTGAGTATCTTGTACCTATAATACAATCGTTTGACCTCTGACCCATATCTGTAGCAGCCATACGTGCACTTTGTAATATATCGGGGAAACCAGAAGTACCTTGTAACCAAATAACCTGACCTGACCTAACCTAAGCGGACGGTGATAGCACAGGTATCGGGTATCGTTATTGTTTTAATTATCTTTTTTTTTATTCCACCTCAGATCGTCATAAACATTGTTTACCACCCATCATACAATATAATACAACGTCTGTTGTTGGCTGAGTAGAATGTAGAAAAGCGATAATAAAGAAGAAGGAAAAGTAGAAAGTTTTTTCTTTTATTATTAGTATTTTCCTCTATCCCCGAGATTCAACGTGTTGTTCCCGTTAAGGCAATTCGCGAAACAAAGAAGAAACAAGAAAGAAAGAATACTCACATTCCTGACTTTTGTCAGCTGTCGTGATGAAAAACTAACTCACATCTTACACCCAGATAGGTTCAATCGTTGTAATAACATATATGCCTGTCGAATATTACGTATTACAGATATTTTGAATTTTTTACCGTGTAAAACGTTAATTCACAAATAACGTTTCCTTGTCAAATGCGTTTTACGATAAAGTATTCGATGTTGCATGTGCTAAATAACTATAATCCCGTAAGAAAAATACACTCGCGACATTGAACCGTGGCTCTTTAATTACGTCATTATCATACACTACATGCGATTTTTTATGTTCTTTCGCTTCTGATCTTGAGACATAATCGCTAATGCTTTCTTCCTTTTTTTTTTTTTTTTTTTTCACCACCCCGCATACTGAAATAACAGACATTGATAACGATAAATATTATCACGGCTTTTCTTGCATGATACAGAGATGTGACAACATATTATACGATCACGCTTACACTTGTGGGAAAAAAATTTACTTATTTTTTCTCTTTTTATTTTATTTTTTATTTTTATACAGATATGAAAACTTGCGGTTGATTCTGCGTGGCTCCCTCTTACGTGTTTCATAATCACGCCACTAAATAAATGCGTCATAAAGCGCAAGTGGTGTTGTTCGGTAAAATATACGTGCATGCGTACAACTTGCAGCCATTTAACTCGAATTACGTGACTCCTTGTTAAACTTTACGGATAAGATCTTGTGTTATACCCATACCTATTCGAACACACCTACGTATTCACACTTCGCAAAATTAAATTCGCATTTTCGATTAGTTTTGCGAATGATTTTCTCGCGTCTTATCTGCAAAACGAAAATCATAACAGAAAAGAGATCCTCGTCTTACAGAAACTAAAGTTCTCGGAGAGATAGAGTATTCAACGCGTTCCTACAGGTACACACGCCGCAACAACGAGCAGCGTAACAATGAAAATAACTGGTTGAATTGTGTACATAGATTCCTACGTTTAACCCGTAATATGTCAAGTGGCATTAAAGTTTATACAAAACATTTTTCTCAACTGAGTTTGATTAGAAAATCGTGCCACTCGTTGAGCATTACACAAGCTCGACGGAGATACGGTGGTACGTTGCATACGCTGCGTGACTCGGGAGATGATCGCAAATCGTACACGTCGCTACGTCATTTTTAACCCCATAGTTTGATCCGTTCTTATCTTGATTTTTATTTTTTTCACGCTTTTCCTATCACGGTACAGTTTCGTCAATTTCTTGCGCATTATTTGTACTCGCGTGAATGTGCTTGAAGCCAATCCAAGAGGAACGCAGAAAATACGGGAAAATTCGTCTCCCGGTACGTTATGTCCGATCGTTTCTATTATCGTATGCTTGAAAAATCTCGCTGTCATGTCGCACGAAAGAACCGTGGAGCCTGAGAAATGCCAGTGTCGTTATCAGCTTCGTTTACGAGCAGGGCTCGAACTTTCCTCGTTCCATATACAGAACTCCGGGTTCATACCATTTCGAAATCAGATAAATTCCATCGCGACTAGAGTATCACGCGGGGTTCGGCCTCCCCACCGACAAGTAACGCAACGGAGTAGCGTAACTCCTAAGGATAGATTTGTTATTTTTCTGCTCCATCCTTCGTTCTCTGTGCCTTTCCGGTGACGGCCGAGCGAAGTCGATAATAAAACCGTATACCTAATACGTATAAAGTGCGGTGTCTTTTATCACCCGCGGCGACGGATTTTCGTATTAGCAAGCCGTAAATGCTGCGGCAAACGAATGTATTATATAGGTATATACATGACTGAATGTGTGAAAATGTAAGAAGAATATCGAAAGAAATTTGAAAGTAAATGTCAGAATAAAAACGACAGCCGCGATAAACTCGACGATGTGGCCAATATCTAATCCCTGATCGCTATCGTAAACCGCATTATTATATTTGTAGATGCAATCCTGGAACGTTTTCTACAAGCGCGGCGATACGTAATATCGCAATTCAGATTATTACACTTATCTTACCATGCAGCAGCGTTCCACGCGTGTTTCTCGCTTATCTGTCCGTGATGCGAGTGTAACAATTTCACTATCCGCTACGGACGAGTGAATCAGTCCACGATTTTAACATCGGGAATCGCCCGATATGCACTATGCGGTGGCAGCAGCTGCATCGTAATTCGAGTACAGGTTTCGAAGAGCGGGATCCGGAAGATGGCCACATTTGAACAGCTACACCGGAATCTCGCTCACTTACTTGCGCTTCTTCTCGTATTCGCCCCCCCCCCCCCCCCCACTCTCTCTCTCTCTCTCTCTCTCTCTGAATTCGTTCCTTTACTTTTTACCTTCCACTTTTGCTGCTTCATTTATTTCAACTTGTTCCCCGGGCAATTTTTAGATCAAGAAAGCCCGAATCGCGCGCATCAAACGTTATTCGCACACTTGCCAGGCCGTAATTCAACGGTACTTCGTCGGTGTGTTGTTGCAGGCATACGTGTATTTATATATTGCTGATCGCTCTAGATCACGTCTGATCATTCTCGTCCTATCTCGATCTCACGTCGAATGTTACAAAATTGTATTTCAGCGTTACGCGTACATTGCACCCATACCGCGGTTACGATCATTTGCGTGTTTGGCCGAAAGTTTTGCTGATAATCGATACCCCCGTGAGTAATTTGCACAAATTTCATTGACGCGATAATTGAGGGGACCTAGGTGAGAAAACATTAGGCTGCACGCGGGGTAAAACTTGAACTTGAACGTAAACGCAAACGTACGTCGCGCTACGTGTAAAACGTGCAGCGCCGCAGCGTGCGTAATAGTAATAATACATTACGTGACATATTTTAGTCCCAAACAAAGCAATTGAGGGCAAACGGTTGGGTCGGGTTAGTTGAGGGCATTGGCGGTGCGAATTGCTTGACTCATATATTTTTATTTATTACGTACCCACTGCGTGGTACAGCCGAGCATCTGCCACTTGCCATTTCATTAATCGTGACGACGAGTCCGTTATTCCCACTCGCTCGACGAACGTGCGTACAATTGTCAAGAATACCGTACGATGCAGCGATATAACACCGTAATTAGAGAAATCGTATAATATCCAGAATCCGTCTCGGTTTTTAGATCAGGGCTTACAACAGTAACCGCAGGTACGGTGGGTCGGCATGACCGCTGCGTACCTACGTATTGTACACGTACGAGGTGTTGGAGCAAGCGAAATCTTACGTCTATGCAAAGACGAAAGGAGGAGACCAGAGGAGGTTGGGGGTCTGATGGGATGAGAGATAAAAAAGCTCCCTCTTCGCTTTGTAGACCAGAGCAAAGATTTTTCATGCCTGATGCCGTAGGTTATACGGGAGGGCTCGATGAACGCGTTGAGTGTATTTTTAACCAAGTTATTTCGGTGTCTTTTAAAAGAGACGCACCGTGTGCTGCATGTGTGGAGACGGGCAGGTCGGTAGTTACCAACGGCACGCATCCGTTTCTACTCCACCGTCCTTTCCGTACATCGCGACACTCGCGGCTGCTCGTCTGCCACATCGTCACGTTATTACAGATAATTAGGTCTGTGTGATTTGCTCGCAGAATTGATCAGGTTCCCCTGCCACGACGTTGCCGTTTGAACGAATTCGATCGATTCGCTAGCACCCTCCGTCAAATTCAACGTATCCCAATCCTTTATATCGTCCAATTGTAAATGACGCGCAAATCGCTTGCCGAACATGTTTCGGTCTCGGACGCGACCGAGCCTTGCATCTTCGCATCGTCTCGAAAATCTGAGACAACTTTCGGTGCAACTTTCAATACCACTTGATAGCGATTAAATCAATATTTTCTATCTCTTCCCGCGTATTTTACTCAACTCGTGCATCTTGACGCACAATCTATCTGTAATGCGTATTTGAATAAACGAGGAAGCGGAGGCGATCGGCACGGGTGATCAATAACGCGCACGTAGCGATGGGTTGAGAAAAAATGTTTCATCAATCGCGGTGTTCTCTTAAATTTGTTTGTTTATTCGTTTAGTACACGTGTACCAAGTATGCATGTGTTAAATGTGCGAACGTCGCGTTACACCTACTCGTATATATGCAGGGCGAATGAAACATCGCGAATTATTCCATTCCCGCTCATACTTAAGCCCGACATTACGCAACGTTGTGTCGGACCACAGCAGCGGCGGTAACTTGGACTCGGTGTACTCGAAGCATCGGCTATCTTCACCAGTCGCACGCCTCGGGCACGTGCCGCGATTCGTCGATCAGTCAAATTCGAGTCAGCGTTTTAACAAGAATCGGCGATATTCGTTCGGTCGCCCTTTATTGCAACGATCGCGTTCGTCGTTTCGGTACACGGTCGGAAAGGATCATTTGACTCGACTAAACGCGGCGAAGACAATATACTTTTGTTGGTCTGACAAAATTTAGTCGAAATCAACCGAACATTTTGTTGAACCGATGGATCTTGAGTCGAGACAAGTAAATATTTAAGTACTCCACGTATTTAGCCGTTTCAATAGGAAATGCGGCTTGACGATAGCCAAAAACTGACGAATTTGTGTTTTCCGGAAGGGAGCGAACAGATGTATCGGCGATCGTTTCGCACGTACGGAAGATCCCGAATTACAGCTTACCTTCGCTTTCGATATTCAGAGAATCGCGTCGCGATTCGCGGCGTGAAAAGGCCTCGTAGCGCGGCGCGGTACGCGACTCGTCACACGTAGACACGAACGGTTTCGCCATTCCGTGGGAATAATTCTCCGATAGCCGGCGGAGAGTTCGCGATACCCAGCACGTGGTTTCCCTACGGTCCGATCCGAACTTCCGAGAAATTCGTATCCATTTGGCACGCGGCGCCGATTTACGCGTACCTGTCCCCTCTATCCCAAGCAAGACGCCTCTTGTTTATACCGACGCGTCTTCTCGTACTTTCCTATTATACGTACTTCACAGCGTCGAAACGTGTTTTGCAATCTTCTTAACATTATCCTACCGTGTGCACGCACGCCTAGGTACGCACGCGTGCGATTACGGTTCTTTCATCGGACGCGGAGGAGCGTTGAGGGGCGAAAAGTTTGAGCTCGGTTCGGGATATCGAAAACCTGTTATGCCTGCTCCGAATTTGCCGATCCTTCTTTTTTTCACCTCTTTTCCCTTTTCTTTCTTCTTTTACATTCTATTTCGTACGTTCCGCGCTCGTAGCCGCCGCTCCCTTACGCTGTCTCGCCCGGTTTCTCTTCCTTTTCGTCTTCCTCTTGGTTGACGGTCTCTTGTAACGCCCGTCCCTCGGCTTTCTTTACCTTCGGCCTACGGTCCAGTTTCCCCACTACCGTAGAAACTCGGCTACTTTGTACGACGCAACACGCATCTGAATTACGTCGGGTGCCGCTCGGGGTTGGTCGTATAGTCCGGTCTAGCGATAGGGTTACTCCGCTCCGTCCGGGAGTCCTCAATTGTTCCTGCGCCCGGTATTTCAACGACGGAAATTCGATGTTGTTCACCTCCCGTATCGAGTCCCGCCACTTCCCGTGTACCAAGTACTTTCCTTCTCTTATTTCTGCGAGAGTCACGTGAGAAAGGCAATAAGAGAAAAACGGAATCTGGAGTTAAATAATTCTCTGACTTGACGAGTGAGCGTAGGTGGGTAAGTACCGTACCGTTGATTATACCTCTACGGCGATTCTGAGAAACTGGTAGGATCGGCGCCAAATATTTGACCGTTCAATATTATTTTGTGGAATATAGTCGTCTCGGTGTTTCCACGGAAAAAAATTCGGAACGAGATGCTTTCGTCGTCTGCGATACACGTTTGGCTCGGTTGATCGTACCCTGATTTATTGCTTTAAATTGCGGTCTGAGACTAGGTTGGACTATTTCCCGCAACCTTTGTCCATTTTTCGGGTAACAAATGAATACCCCGCGGCGATAGAAGCTTTCATCTTTGGGGGCAATAAAATCAATCGCTACTTTTCTTACTTCTTCCAAGTTTCTAAATTTTTGTCCAGATAAAAAATGCCGCATTGACCGAAACAAATGGTAGTCAGTCGGAGCGATATCTAGACTGTACGCCGGATGTGGTAGGACTTCCCAGTATAGCTGCAATATGGTATTCTTAGTGGTTGAAGCGACATGCGGCCGAGCGTTATCTTGGCCAGAAAATGGTCGTTTCTCACCGATTGCTTTATTTACTTCATTCGATTGTGCACTGTCGTAATAAAGTACTCCTCTTTCATCCCACCATACATCAGATTAGAGCTTTTCGAACATGGGTATCGCGCTTTGCCGTTGACGTTGAAGGCTGACCAGGATCAGACCATGACTTGCAGTAGACTTATCAACGCCAAGCTTGGCAGAAAGTTCCGTAGTTGTCTGAGCTGGGTCTTCGTTCGGCAACGCCTGCAATTCGTCAGTTTCTAGGGTTTGAGGCCTACCGGAACGAGGTTTGTTGCCTAAATCAAAATCGCCATTTTTAAATCGCTGAAACCACTTTTGGCACGCACGTTCGGATACAACGGATTCGCCACAAGTTTCGCGAAGTATTCTTGTAGCTTCGGCTGCTATCTTTGTTTTGATTAAATATAAATAAAATACAGTGACGAATATGCACTTTGTCAAATATCCATATTTTAATAAATGTTCAACCAAACTAGTAGGTCACTGCGATATCAATGACTCGTAAATCGATCAGATTACTCAATATTACACCATATTATTCAATTTACAGACGAATATTTTTTTTTTACTTTACAAGGGGAGTGTCAAACTTGGGAATCACAGATTTCCATCACTTTTATATATATTGTAGGGCAGGGTCCCCTCAATAAATATATAAAGCGGCAAGACGCCATTCGTTTTTATTACTGAGAAATTTCAACTCAAAGTTCTATATGTAACTTAAGTAGAAGGAACCTTTTTACCGGTTGCAGCAATAGTTCCGTGGCGTAGCGGTAACGCTCTTGCTTACTGAGCGACCGAACGGCTGTTCAAATCCCGTTTGAGTTACTTTTTTTTTTTTTTTTTTAATATGTATAAATTATTTAATATAAAAATAAGTAATTGTCAAAATAAATTTTAAAATAAATAATTTTTAATAATTTTAAAAATAAATAACTTTTAAAAATAAATAATTAATAATTCTAGAAATAACTTTTTTCTTCATTTATTAAATATTTTACTTCAATTTTATTTAATATTGAAGAAAATTTTTCAATTTTAACAGTTACGTTAGATAGCATAGAATTCGCACTATAATTTTACCGGCTATGATACCTACTACCTAAGCGACCTTTGTACATACAGTTTACCTGCTCCACTATGTATTGTCTAGGGGATACACATAAAAATAAAACATTCTCATGCCCGAAGAAAGTCAAATCACAGCTGCTCAGGCCACGTCATACATTCGGAACTGTTCTCACTCTGTTTTGAGTTTTCGTAAGCGTTAGACGTTGGAATAATTTTGTGCTAGTTATTTCAAGTGATTTGTGTATAACATGGAAAAAGCAAGTACGAGTTCTGGAGATTTCGTTCATGAAGAATCTATCCTCAACAATTCAATTAAAAATGATATTACAAATGCATTTTTGTATTGTAAATCATTATTAGAAGAAAGTGAACTTCTGGTCAAAAATCCTCCATCAGAAATGTCACATTCATCTATTGTCATGGGAGAAGAATTTTATAATAGCATTGTGACAATGTTAGATGAAAGAAAAATCATTGAAGATGAAGAACTGATCACAAAGGATGAAGATGATGAGAAAAATGAGTATACGGAGGTTAGAAAATAATTATTTCTGTTATTATATTTGTTTTTAATCTTTTTGAAATTATGATGTTATTAATATTTGATTCATACGAATGACTATTAACATTATAAAGTATGATTCTTCGTATTTAAATAATTATATTGAAAAATGTATAAAAGTTGTTATATTAATAATTATAATATTTTTTTCATGTTCAGTAAAATATTTTTTGGTATTTTTAGTGTATTGGTGTACCGGAAGATGATGATAATTTTGTAGCTCAAGAATTTGCCCCCGAACCACGTGACTATATTCCACTGTCATATAAAGAGAGGGCAGTTGCTATTGCCGATGCTCACCCAAAATGGAGTTTGAAATGCCTTCAAAACCATGGGGCATCACGATTAAAGCATAAGCAGAATTTATATCGATGGAAAGAAGATGTCAAACGTGGAGGTACTTATTTTGACAGGTGGAAAACTATTGACAGTGATACGTATGAAAGATTCTTGGAAGCCCGATCTAGTATGGAGCAGGTATTAAATTTTTAATTTGATGAGATCTGACTATTATATTTTGTAAGCATACAGTTTCATGTTATTTTATTTTTTTTCTGCCACTTTCCCAAGGTAACCACAAGAACATTGCAACAGTGGGCAATGAATGCTGCCTTCCAATTTTTATCGGACGAATTTCATTTCATTGCAAGTAAATCATGGGTGGAAAGGTTTAAAAAAAAACACGGAATTCGCCAACGTAAAATTACGAAGTTTATAAGTCACAAAGAAGTAGTATCTATCGAAGAAGTGATGGAAAGTGCAGAAAAATTCCGTTTGCAAACAAAAGCATTAATGTCTGGATTTGATCGTGATTATATTATTAACACTGATCAAAGTGGATGCCAATATCAATCGACATACAACAGATCATTGGCAGAAAAAGGAGCGAAAACCATTTTCGTTAAAAAAAAGAATATTAGTTTAACTACTCATTCTTATACTGCACAGTATGCACTAACGGCTTCAGGGAAAGTGTTACCATTTGTTTTTGTATGTTTACGTGAACCAAGTGGAGCATTTGGACCACAAATCAAGAAACAAATAAATCAGTTGAGTAAAATATATAATAATATTATTATAACGTGTACAAAATCTGGCAAGCTAACCAAACAACAATATGAAAAGTTTTTAAAAACTTGTTTATTACCTTATGTGCAAGAGAATAAATTTCTATTAATTATCGATTCATGGGTTGGTCAAACAGACACGACAGTGTATGACGATATTTTTTTAAATGAAAATGGTGAAGCTACTTGTACAGTAAAAATTATTCCACCAAAATGTACACCCATTTGCCAACCGTGTGATGTCTACTTTTTTCGACAAATAAAAATATTTATTAAAAAAATTCAAAATGCTCCAGAGCTATTGGCAGATAAAAGGGAATTAACATCAAGAGAAGACATCATGAAAATTCATTCCCTGATATTGCATCAATTAAATTCACCAAAATTTACAGCGATGATCCAGTATGCTTGGTTTGCCTCCAAGTTGATTGATGAAAGGGAAATATTTATGAATGTAAACCAATTGTGCTTTTCTATAAAGAATTTGAAGACAAAATGTAATTGCAACAATAATAGTTTTATAAAATGTGCGGTTTGTGACAAAACTTTATGTTTTAAATGTTTCTATGATGATTATCATCCAAATGAATGTTTATTTACAAATGATTCTGATGGTGATATGGAGAGTGAATAAGTATAATATTATGATTTTAATTATAAGTGTGTAATATTGTAATTTTCGAATAATAGATTATTTTTGATAATATTGATTACTTTGTTATTATAATTATTACAAATCCTATTTTTATCATTTTTTGTATTTTTTCTTAACTTAATATAAAAAAATAATTTATAGAAATATTAATTGTTAATTATTTATTTTTGTATTAAATAATTTATACATATTAAAAAAAAAAAAAAAAAGTAACTCAAACGGGATTTGAACAGCCGTTCGGTCGCTCAGTAAGCAAGAGCGTTACCGCTACGCCACGGAACTACTGCTGCAACCGGTAAAAAGGTTCCTTCTACTTAAGTTACATATAGAACTTTGAGTTGAAATTTCTCAGTAATAAAAACGAATGGCGTCTTGCCGCTTTATATATTTATTGAGGGGACCCTGCCCTACAATATATATAAAAGTGATGGAAATCTGTGATTCCCAAGTTTGACACTCCCCTTGTTAGATGTTGTCTCCTTTTAGATACGTGCCCTTACGAACTTTTGCAACGACCTGATATAATATTAATTTCGTACACCGCGCGCGGAGAAGAGAGCGATATAATTTAACGCGTAGGTGGACATAGGAATTTCGCAACGGCGAGGGAGGAAGAAACGAAAGAAACCCAAGGGGGTGATATTATTTTTAATACCGTACGCACACGTAGTGTTTCCTTCTTCATTCCTCTATGTTGTATACAGGCACTGTCACGGGTCCCGTGCGCGAGGAGTCGTAATCCAAGCGCGGCTTGATCGAACATTGCAAGTGTATTTCGTTTACACTTGCTTTTTTTTTTCTCGTGCCTGATGTTGAAACGCAACGAATTCCTCATCCATAACGTGTCAAGCTCACTGCCCAGACCGAAATACTTTCATGCGATTTGAAACTTATTGTTAGAAAAAGAAACCAGAGATTCTCTCATCTGTCATTGTCAGCATCATATTGTAGAATGTGTTTGTTGGTTGTGCTCGTGGCCGATGCAATGTCACCATCGTTAATTTGTGATCGACGATTGCGAAATCTCGTATGCCAATAGTATCTTGCGCTGATTGTGAGACAATTGAAACCTAAGCTAACTTTATTAACAGGTACTTATTCATTTTTATCGAAGAGGCCAATATCAATTAGTTGAAGAACGTTGCGGAGAGCGCGGCCAGTAGACGACCGTCGACGGTGCGTGTTTTTGACTTTGGTGAATGATTCTGTTCCACTTTTGCCCCCCTATCCCTTTCTTTGACACAGGCGACGCAAATACATATCGGCCAATTGTCCCCGCGCGCTCGTGTGTGCGTGTGCGAGCAAACGGAGTTGAGAAAAGAGAGTGGGCTGCTGCTGACGCTGCTGCATGACAGGCTCTGATTGCGAGCAACGTGAATTTATCCGTTCGAGGTGCAGGCGTGGGTATTACCAGTGAAATACGCCAGGAGCCGGCCGACGTTGTGATGTACGATACAGCCGGTTCGCGGGAGGAATTTTTTGATTCCTTATACCCCCGTCTTCTTCGCTTCCGTTTCTTATCTTTTAATCGATCCCCGCGCATACCAGCCGATGGGCGGTATAACGTAGATGAGAATGAAGTTAAGAGCAGAGCAGAGTCTGACTGTACGTTCGTGTTCGACTTGGCGTCGTACCACCTTGTTCCACATATCAACCGTGCCGCGTACGTTGTACGTATCTATTCTGTTTTGCGTCCTATGGTCTATTTACATTATTCACGTCTGGCCAGCGACGAACTATGCACGATTCCTTCCACATATGCTCCTTATTCAGCGACGTGTTACACACGCCTCCGGCACTCCGCCCCACCTTTCCGTCCACGAATCGTGCAGATCGAATCTCTGCGTCCGTTCGATCACACCCGCGGAAGATCCGCGTGATCACCGACCAAATCGTTGCTAGGTACGCGCGTCGCGTATCACCTGACCGGTGTAACGAACAACAACCGATATTGCCTCTACCGACGCGCGGCTATTATTTCCCTCAAATTAAGCTTGAAACCCGCGTCTGTACATACCACGGAATAAATGCTCGTACAGAACCACCGATTGCCGTTACGTAAAGTATTGTAATATGTATTTGCATACGAGTATTCAAGTGTCCGCTCGTCGTACGTGGGTATAAGGTACACCTGACCAAGTTTGTACAAAAATCGACGAATATATTGATGGTAATGATGTTTTCACAGAGCGCGGAAGTGTAGACGTATGTTTGCACATGTGCAACGTGTAGGTACCTCTGCGTAAGCACACACACACTCCGAGACTGTCTAATTCAGAGATATTCAAGATAGGTACGCATACTCGGTCAGCCAACTATCCGCGATTGCCGCGCAATGAGTATAATCTCGATTGGGTACGTATGCAAACGCATTATCCAAACTTATTCATACGTCAGTGGTGTCCCTGGCCAAGAAACGCTCGTTGAGAATTTTATTTTAAAGCTGCTCAGTTGCGCGCGTATAGGCACGTTTTATACGTGTGTGCATATATGTCACGCATGACCACCTCATAGTCGAGTGATTGCTGCCGCAGGGGGAAAGAAATCGCCGGTCCTGTGTATGAAAAAACGCGATCTAGACGAGAATTCCGGCATCCGTACGATCCGCAGTGGTATAAAAATAAACCGGGTGATAAAAAATGTGATTCCGAAGGGTTTGCAAGAGAGTTTCAAACAATTCGGATCGTCACCGAGTCCTGTACCCTGTTTTTTCCACGCTTATTCACCGATAGGGTTACCTATTTTCTTCGGTCAGTCGCGATTGATTTTCTCGGTTTTTTGTTTTTCGACGGACGAGGATCGCCATCCTCCTACCTCGACACCTACAACATAACCTGCAACGTCGGTCGACCGTCGAGAGTCTCGTGATTCTAGGCACCGTGCATCAGCGACGATGTTGGCTGGCAACGTAACAGCGCGGCGGCCAACACGCCCGAGTTTTATCGCACCCGTCGCGGCGGGGCGAGGAAAGGGAACGGAGGAAAAAAAATGGATAGATCACGTGACGTATTCCGGGCTCCCCTCGGCACCCCGCGACTCTATGCGACGGCCGGTTCCCTCATCTCGGTTTCTGGCCGGTCGGTCTTGGTGCCGCGGCTGCATGCGCGTATCGCCGCCGCTTCGCTCGCTTTACTCGCTTGGCTCGCCTGGCTCCGGCGTGGAGAGCGAGTTCGCCTCGGGTAGTGATCGCAAAAAATTCCATCGCGGCTCGTTTAGTCGTCGTCGTCGCGTGGTTGTGGCCAACGCCAAGCAACGCCGGGATTCGCGCTCTACGCGTATCGCAACGCAACGCGCAACGTTTCGCCTCCTCGCTGTTTCTACGTCCGCAGTGTCGCGGTGCTTGATCGGTATATATCGCAAGTGCCTAGCCCGCATCATATTCTCTGCACGATTCCAATGGTCCGCTTCAGCGTCGGTTTTTATTACGAAAGAAACGGTACAGATTTACCAAGCCTTCGGAAGATGCATCGTTTTTAGGAAAAACTCGTGGTACCTGGAAGTGACGGGAATATAATTTCGGCCATTTCTCTCCATCTGTCTACCGATGCACCGAGTATAAACGATAAGGAAATAGGTAAAGAAAGATGCAAAACGATATGCGGATGATGTAGAGAGAAGAAAAGTTAGTTCCTATTTATCATTACGTATATACCTGTAATATAGAAGTGACATCTGTGATGTAACTGCTGCATAGGCGATAATTCCGAGCCGTGGGAAGGTAACGGAAAGAATAATCGACAAAACGGAAAATTGTATCACACGCGTTGCAAGTATATTCGATCGTTGGGTCCTGTAAACCTGTTGCTACAGTGATTGGAAAAAGAAGACTGAATAATAGATACTGTGTTACCGAACAACGCTTATATTACAGTACGTACGGTTGAAAGTTTCCATTTCCTTCTTATTGTGACGTCTTAGTCACCTGCGATTCCGGTTTGCTCGATTATCGTGTTGAACGGAAGTAACAGTGGGAAGTAAATGAATTGAAAAAAACTTGGAAAAAAAAAATAAAATAAAGAAAAAACAAACTTGAAATCTTTATGATAAATTAATTGATCAAAATAACGACACTGAAATGAAAAAAACGCGGATCGCTGAGTGTGATTTCACCGATATACTCGAGGGCAAGATTGTCACCTGAGAAGAAGAATAAGAGAACACGCAAAGATCGTCTAGTTTGCATTGCTGCTGCTGCTGTTGCTGTTGCTGTTGCTGCTGCTGTTGCTGTTGCTGCTGGTGGTGGTGGTGGTGGTGGTGGTAGTAGTAGTAGTGTTAGTGATGCTGTTGTTATTGCTGCTGCTGCTGCTGCTGCTGCCGGTTGTGATCCTATAATCCAAGGATACATTTAATATCGTGTACATTAGTACCGTGTCACGAACTACTTCGCACTTAGCGACAGGCAGTAAAATTATTATACCTATATTACGTGTGTTTGTGTCGGTGACGAGAAATTGTACTCGTTTTTGTGACAGATATACAGATAAGGTACGATAATGTGTGATATACAACGTGCCTGAAAGGCCGCTTCGGTAAATGAATTATTAAATCACGTGTCGAATCTTATATCAAAACGAATACGCAGCAAGAAACGAAATAAGAGGAAAAGAACTCTCGCGGATCGTTATCGGAACATAGATTTGAAATCATCGAGTGTCACCGAGTGTAGGATAAAAGAGTTGATCGACAACTTTTCCCGATACGTCGTTCAACAAATTGTTAATTTAATGAAAATCTTGTGCCACCTGCTGGTACCGTATTACCATTACATTCTCCTCTACCACTGAGAAAGCGAACAATATCGTTGACGAGTATCCATCCGATGTTTGAAGACGTGAGTTAGTTTCTTCATCATAATTAAGCCATCAAGTTCTTTTCCCTCTCTTAACTTTATCCATTGGTATCCTTATCATTGCGGATTCTTCTTTTTCAATGAAGCGTATAAATAATTACGATCAGGGAATCGATATCGAAACGCTGACGTTGCGGCACGCAGGAAATCTTATCGAATAACGTGCGTAAAGAGCGATTTAGATACGGAGACAGCTGGTAATTTGTATACTTTTTCCGTTTTCTCTCTTTCTTTAGTTTATTTTCTCATTTTTTTTTTTTCTCTTCTCCGAATAGGCAAAGCTTCGCGGATGTAGCGAAGGTAGAAATTTTCTGCACTCGAGATCTGCAAATTCACGGTCGTTCGAGGGCAACGGTAGATGGAAAGTGAAGTGAAAAAATAAAAATTGAAATCACTGCGCCTGTTGTCATATCCGCGGTACGTTCGACGTACAGTAATTCATCTCGATTGAATGCCTCGCAACATCGCAATCGTCTCGCGATAAAACTATACCTGATGATTTATTGTCGGTTGTTCGCGCGGTCGGTACGTGTATCTACCTACAATTATCATCTTTAAGCCGCCTTGAATACCTCCAACACATGCCGCACCTGCTCGGTGAAGTGATAGTGCGACGAAGAGATGTCGGAAAGTCTCGTTGAATCGTATTACATAATGTTGGCAAAAAAAAAAATAGGGGCTCGAGGCAAATAGAAATCAAGGGCGACGTGCGTCTATTGAGAATGAAGGGAAAAATAGATCCTTGCGAGCTGTGCTACGAGTTTCAATTTGACGGTTGCGTGCAGCAATGCGAACGAATTTCGGTGCATTGAACCTGGCCTCCGTGCAGATGTGTAATACATTGTATAATAATACGCCGGGCGTTCGAGTGGCCTCCGTATGAAAAGGTCTGGCAGCTCTCGAGAGCTTTTCAGACTCTACCTACTATTTTTATTCGATGTATTCCACCCGTTCGCGCGTCTGTTCATCAATAATTTAACGGCCTTATAGCGAAACTGGCCGTACGCGCATCTCTGTAACGGATCGGAATCTCTAAGAATGGTCTCGACCCGACTGGGAACCAAAACTTCACTGTACTTCGCGGTATTTCGGTATCTCGTTTACATTTCACCTGCGCGTGCAACAGGTTCTGTCCGTTCTGACCAATGCCGACATGACAGGTCTGCTTGTGCCCGACGAGACAGGCGGTGACACCGTTCGTACTCTCGAGTTTGTTGCACGCAGAGGCCGGCGTGGATCAGCACACCACGTGCTTTCGGTTCTCTTGACTCTTGCCAGTTGCGTAACAAGGGGCAAACTCGTCGACGCGCGAGCCACGGCCATCGGTTTATTTATAGCGATACCCGTTACATATTTAACCTGCCCTAACTTCTTCTTCTACTTCTTTCATCCAACTGTCACACCGCAGGCTCGACTGCTTCGCACACGGAAAGTCTAACCGACTGACTTGCTCCCTTATGCCGTGGCCGATAAGAATCGACCCTTGTCATTTTCTGTTAGACTAGTTCCGCGGTTCCGGTGGTCATCCTTCTATAATTTTCGACCATCGGTTCGAAATCTGTAGTCAAGTTTTAAGTGCAGGCATCCCTTCGTATGATTGGTATTTGCCGTTGAGAATAAGAAAAATTTCACCACGAGCGCCTGATCATCGTACGGAAGAAATAAAAAAGAAATAAACAAATTGTAGGAATGATTGTGTATGTATGATGTTAGTGTACATGATGCATTGTAACGGATAAATTGTTAGATAAATACGATAGGGTGACGATCGACGAGCACATCGTCGTCGTGTTGAGATAACCCCGTCAAACGTGATAATTAAAATTCAACTAGTTTATAAAAGCTCGGCAATACTCAAGCTGCATCATCCTCGTGTAATGTGCGTCACTGAAGAGATGCGAGTATCTTTACCTGCGTTAAACGCGCCTCGCTCCCCCATTTCTCTTTCATTTTCACTCGCTGCACCGTCCGCGAAGAATAATTACTATACGTGCGGTTGTTTTCATAATAACCGTGCCGTTGAAAACCGAAATAAACATAAACACGTTAGCGTGCAATCGATAGATTATATTCGTTCATTGCTTGGTTGCACGTAAGTTTATTCCGTGCACAGAGCTACGTTGAAATTGCACTAAGAGGTGCGAGTATATTTTTTTTTCTCTCACCTCCTATAATTAATTATTGGTGTTCTTGTAACACGATTTACGTAATAATTTTTGACGCGTCGGTGCTACTACGCTCACATACTGATGTTTACGTACGCGGATATTTGATTAGCCGCCAGCTCGTCGAGAGGATTCATAACTGGCTAATACCTACTGTACTGCACGAAAATACGCAAAGCCCGATCGAAACCTGAAACGCGAAGCGGCAATTAACGATAAAACGATAATTCACTAGGGGGTGTAGCACCTACAACGCTCTGTGCGTGTAGGCTATGTTTGCTTCTAATTCTCGGCCGTGTTTGTTTTCTCAAGATCTTTTCATTTTCTTTTCCTTTTACCTCCTGACCTAGTCGACGTTTATAAACTTTGCTCCGTTTCTCGTTTTCCATTTACATCCTATTTCAGGTTTATTTTTTCTTCGAGCCGTAGGCAGCCGCAACGAGGATGATTGATAGGAAGTTGATTCACGTTTTCATGAAAGGCTTGCCTGCGACATCGCGTTTAGGAGAATCTATTCGTGCATGCCCCCCCCCCCCCCTCCTCTCTCTCTCTCTCTCTCTCTCTATCTATGAATCTATCTATCTATCTATCTATCTCTTCCTCTTTTAAATAAACTGATGACACTATTGCCAAATCGTGCTACCTGGTTGTGGTCAACGCAACAGGTAGTTACGGACTTTGATCTTTCAATATGACATCACGTCGAGCCGACGTACTGCACTCTCTCTCTCTCCCAAACGAAGAAATACTCAAATGGTAATTATAATTGAAGAATAGAAAGAAAATAGAAATCGTGAAATTTAGCAGCCGCAATTCGCGTAGAATGTACCCACGCGAACTTCTGCATATCCTCGCCTCAAGTGCCATGCGAAAACGGTTCGGTTCATTGAAAGTGAATCCGCGCGACACGCCGCGCAACAAGTTGTGCTCTTTGGCACGATTCATGAATGCTGCAGCGGAAAACTACCGAGCAGCGTCGCAGCAGGCGAGGGGGTGAATGAAGTTCATTAATCAACCGCGCAATCGCTTCCCATTCGAAATCCTGCGTGATTATGAAATTGACAATCCATGAGAGGGGAGAGCGGGCACAGTGGATAATCGGTGGTAATAGTTCGATTCTCGTGATTTCGCAGGCTGTAGATCTATAATAATGTCATTCGATCATTATTCAGCATTGAAAAATGACCGTGGAGACGAAAAATTCACATTCAAAGTCCCCGAATGTTGCGAACGCCGCAAGAGGCAAGGTGAGGGTCCTTTTCCAAGTTTTCTCCCTTTCTCTGTTGCAGTGAAATCGAGTGCGAAAATGAAGTGTACAGCACCCGCCAGCTGGAGGCTCGCTCCGTAGATGTGGCAGCCTCCTCAGATTGCAAGCAACCTCTGTCACCGGTAGCTGTCGCCGGTTGCCCAGCAGCGATAACCGTACCGACAACCATCAACCCCAACAACAACAACAACAACGTTGAAAAGTCAGACGCCGGCTGCCCCGGCGAACTGATCACCGGGGATTTGCCGATCGAACACCCGAGACCCTTCTCCGTCACCGCGGCCTTGTTCCGACACCAGGAAAAACCGATCGACGAAACACCTCAGGTGTCCGAGAACAAGCCATTTGATACCGAGAAGGACTTATTCTCGAAGCCCGTGTCGGCCACGGACCAGATATTTGGTGTTGCTAAGATACCCGAGTCGCAAACCGATAATAATCTGCAGTTGCCTACGCTTCGCCAGCAGAGAAGTCAAAACGTTCCTCTGCTCCCGAGACCGTCGGAGAATTTATTCCAGGTGAGAGGAGGCACGCGTACGCTTATAATAAACTTGCAGGGTCTGAACACGGTTCTCCGTATAATTGTGATATTTTAGCTTTAAAATACTTTTCGGAATGTAACTTACGTACACAATCGACCATTGCCGGGTTGAAACGGAATACAAAGGTGAATAAGGATCGTCCTGCACAGCATCCCGTGACTACTTTTTCCAGCTGTCGATAAATCGATCTTGATGATGATGACTTGATTTTTCATTTTCATTCTCAGGGAAAACGCGTACTGCAGTACTCGGCAATCAAACAGCAACAGCAGCAGCAGCAGCAGCAGCAGCAGCAGCAGCAGCAGCAGCAGCAGCAACAGCAGCAGCAGCAGCAGCAGCCGCTGCGTGCCAAACCGCAGACAGTGACGAGGGACCTGATCGTACCGATTCCTCAAATCCAGGAGCCGCCCAGCAGGGTTCCACCTCAGACAGCGACCGCGAGCATATTCGCACCTCGCACGAAGGACATGAACAAGGGCTTCCTAACCTTCAGCGAAGACCAGCCTGGCCTTACGAGTGAATATAATATATGTGCATGTGCGGATATGTCGTTGGATGTATGCAGTAAGCGAGAAAACGATGCTGCGGATCATTGCTGGGGTCAGTTGGTCGGATCGCGAATCTCTTTCATTCGCTTGAAGTAAATCTGGTACGCGTGTCGGGCCTACTTTGCAAGGTGATCTTGATCCCGTTCAAGGCTGCCAAATCCGCATATTTCCGGTGTACGTCCGCGTAACGAACACGTATTCCATTGTCACCGACGCCGTGTATTGTGAAAGCCTGATTATTTTACACGACCGTCAAGTGTGAAGAAAATCGCACGTAACGTTTATAATTTTGATCGGTTTTACTCGACACCCTGACGGCAACAACGCCTCGAGGAAGTCAAGGGTGCGTCGGCAACGAGGACACGTTACGCCCGGCCTGGCCCAGTCTTGAGAAGAATCCGTTTCGAAATAAATATCTGGCGTCGGTCTAATTTCATTCGCGGTTGTCCTCGTGCGGCGCGGCAGCTAGCCGTTGCGAAACTCGGAAGGACGATCATTGTTACACTCGGCTCAATCGTTTCTCATCTCATATCCAGCATCATATCCCAATTCATTGATTTTATATGTGAACTTTGTTGAGTGCGAAGTGCCCGTCTGATTGGGTATATCGAACGTCGTTCTTTTATCTCTTTGCAGTGTTGAAGGATGAACCGGAGGACCTTACCCATCTCGCCCCGACGCCAGGCGACGTCTGCGTGCCCCTCGAGGACAACACACCCTTCTTCCCCGACATGCTCGTCGACCAGTTTATACTCGAGGACAACTACTGCCCTCTCCTCAGTCCCGGACTGCCAAACGAGCTCGGTGAATCCCTCTGCAAAGATTCCGACCTCGCGGATCCGCTCAGGAGCAGCGAACTGGGCGAATCGCTTGCCGACAGCGATCCCTTCATGTACAGGGAGACGCCGCCCAGTCCCGGCAGCGGCAGCCCCCATCTTCTTTCACCGGCTCTAAGCAAGGTGAGCCTACGAAAGTAATTGCGTACAACTTTCGATCTCGCCGTTTTCTCGTACATGTCGTTACTGGTATGTCGTTTCAGAGCCCGGGAAGCATAGACTCACTTTACAGCCCAAGCGGCAGCGGAGGCGGACTTTCCGAGGATGAAATGCTGATGCTAAGCATCGGTGACGTCCTCGTCGACGAGGATCTCGCCCTCAGGGCCCCCTATATTCCAATGTCCGACCAGGACGAGGCCCTTCAGCTTTTCATCAGCGATGACATGGTCATGTGGGGACCGTCACAACCGC
Source organism: Neodiprion lecontei (assembly GCF_021901455.1). Lineage (NCBI taxonomy): Eukaryota > Metazoa > Arthropoda > Insecta > Hymenoptera > Diprionidae > Neodiprion > Neodiprion lecontei. Next base: position 810,012 of record NC_060266.1, read on the forward strand.
CCGATAAAAAGTCCAAGTGGTCAGTTTACTGGATAATCTCGCCGAGATTAAGGCATGAAAATAATGCTGCAAGTCGAGTGAAATAGTAGAATGACTCCGTTCTCGTTGTTCAACAGGTCGAACGTAGAGGGCGCGGAGACGAACGTCAGCTCGAGCCTGGAACAGTTGCTTAGAACGAATTCGTCCAACGTCAAAAAGTCCAACGACCACGGGGGTGGATTAGTAGATCCGATCGAAACGTTTGGTAACGTTTACAAGAAAAGTGAGTCCCCCTCCTGTCGCTAGACGTTGAAGGACGATAGAAATTGTCGGAGAATCCTGAACGTGGAATTAATTAACTATATAATCTCTATCTTGGTCATCGCAGGTATAAAAGAAGAGAGCAACGGCTGGACGGCGTCCAGGGCCGAGCGTAATTCGCACAAGCGTGTTTACTGCAACGCAACCTCGACGTCCGCTAGTTTCGACAACAACGATAATTGCAAGAGGATCAAGTGTGAGGAGAGAACGTCGAGCTGCGCGAACGAATCATCAGGGTTTAATGGGGGCCGAGGTGCCGGAAGCGCACTGACTATCCGGCAGGGAAGCCAACTGCTTCACCAGCTTATGTCTCAACAGTCGGTCGTCGGGAGCAACGCAAGGAGCGAATCGACGAATAACGGTGGCCGAGGAACCGACGGTGGCGGCGGAGGCGGAGGAGGAAGAGGCGGTGAGAGCGAGGACTCTTCTTCCTTGTCGACGACGACAGCGAGTACGACGGTCTTTCCCCCCCAGCTGCATAAGCAGCAGTCCAACAGCGTGTTGATGAACCTTTTAGTATCGGGATGCGACGTAAGGGCCGGTTATATTTGTTTAACTAAGCAAAAACAGAAACAGAAACAACAACAAGAAACTTCCAAGAGCATAACGACAGCGCGAAGTCAGTGATGTTGTTGATCTCTCATTCTTTCCTCAGCGCTATTTCAGACGTATAATATTAAGTTTTGCGTATACGCATTTTAGTAGTGTATACCGCGAGGCGCAGTCATTCCATGGGAATATTTTTTGTTTTGATTTCTAAATTATTGTCCCCACTTCATGTCCGCCATCGGTTTTGTCCTATGCGTAGAGATAGTCGTATGTGAAATTTGGAGTGAATATTTAATTGATGATAAGAAACGAAAATTCGGATGCGCTAAAAGCTACCGTCATTCGAAATAATATGCGACGATCGCGGAGGACTTGCAACAAAAAAGAGTAGTAGAATGGCCTGGTATAGCAACGCTTGGGGTATCTTTTCTACGGGTAGACGAGTCTCACGGCTAGCAAAGAATTTTCAGATATGTCCATACGTGTCGCGAAACCGTCAGTTTAAATTAAATTTAATCCGGCCAAGATATATTCTAAGAAAAACCCAGTTGTGTGCGACTGAAAATTTTGAAGAAAGAATTTAAACAAGTAATAAAACACTATTATTCATAATTATACGTATTTGTGTATAGCTAGTGTGCGCAACTGTGCATTTATATTTACGATCTATATCTATTTTATTTCCATTTTCTTTTCTTTCCTTTGTAGGTTATTCGTCTTATTCGAGGATAAGAAATAGAGAGTGAGAAAAAAATGAATTACGAACGATGTCTAAGTTCGTGTTGCAAATAAATAGATTATATATATATAAAAGAGACAACGACGGTTTTACAAAGCACTTTATTCCACGAGGCCCAATCGGTATATTGTACAACAATGTATAGTGATGTTTGACACGGTTTGTGTTATGTGTAACTTACGTGATACCGATTTTAATGTTTTCAATCTACGGCCTTAAGCTTCTCATAACTGAGCGTGGTTATCATTGCGTTAGTGAATGTATGTTGTTTATTGTAGTATTATACGTACGTACCTACATCGTAGTACCAGAGTTTATTTTGCACGATATATTTTGAAAACAAGGCTGAAGCAATCAAAGTCCCGACGCGATCGATAAGTTGTATTTTTTCCGTGTTGCAACTAGTTTTTCCTCACGTCTCGCGAGAATGAAAGAATAGAAAGTGAAGAAAAGCTAAGCAAAGGAAAGAAAATTGAAATATTGACAGTTCAGTGACCTACATTCGCTTGTAAATATCATTTCGTAATATAGTGGGCACCGTTGCCCCCCCCCACCCGCGCCGCCGCTTATTAAAGGGTTAAATGAATTTTATAGCAGGACGGAATTTAAAAAATATAATTTAAAAAAAGTACACAGTCAAGCTTAAAATCATCGAAATGACGTAAATGAATGGTTAACGAGTTACTTTAACGCAAATTAAAGTCTGTGTGGTTAGTAAGCCTCGATCGTAAATATTATTAGATTAGGGATAGTTGTAAAATTGCAAATAAATTATATATATAGGAATACAGTAATTATATTATGTTCACCGTTATTGTTATAATTATATATGAGACATTAATGAAGTAACCGTAGCGTGGCATAGGCTAGAATGACTGCTAGTGTTTAGAACACGATCTGAATGTACATACGTGAATAAGATATCGGTTTTTTTTTTTTTTTTTTTTTTCTCCATTATCTTAGTTTTCTTTTCTTGGGAAGCCGCGAGTCTCTCGGTTTCGGTCGCTGTTCATTATTTAGGTGCAAGTTTTCTCGAGTCGAGAACTGAGGAAATACAAAAATCATACTCACATCGGCATAGAGACTCATCAATTAATCTCGCGAGTGAATACTATTCGAAACGTTGTTGAAAAACACAAAGTAATAATAATGTTTATTTATTTTCTCCGTTTTCATTCGCGATCGACGTTAGACGACGATGAAGAACGTAATAACAATTATGATAAAAGTATCGAAGAAGACAGGGGTGTATGCGTAATGGTCTTAACACGAAAAAAAATAATTTAAATATATCTTCGACGCAAGGAGAAGAATGTCTGAAAAACCTTTGAAAGTGAAATTTGAAACGTTGAACCGCGTCGAAAATATAAGTGAATGTACGAAAACGCAAAACGACGGTGTAAGAAACTAGGCACGTTATAAAATTAGTTGTTATATTATAGGTGTATATATAAATATGTTGTATAAAACAAACACACACGCGCGCGCGCTCGCACAGTACATGTGATAGGTGCGGCAATTTATAGAAAATGAATAATACGTTATTGTTATATGGGTGATATCAAAAAAGGTGATGTAGAACCACCAGGATTGTTAATTTATTTTCGGAAAATCATTTATAATGAATCTTGAGAAGGATAAAGATGCAAGGGGAAAATAGAGAGGAAGAGTTGAAAAAACATAGGAATTCTAAAGTATAATAAACTAATCGAATATGTACGTATGTGTGTGTATAAATTTTATTCGGCCGGCAGATCAACACACCATCCGCTCTCTAACGTTATGTGCTGTGTAAATATATTTAAAAAAAACGAGTATATTTAAAATTGTTGTTAAATATATAAATTTAAAGAAAAAAACGAAATATATATTAAAAATTATTAACAGTCAATCGTTTCATTCCAATTGACGCCCGGCGTGTCTTTCATTACTTCCGTTTGTCCGTTCCTCCTTGGCCCTGTTTCTCCCAACCTCGTTCATAAACCCTGATTTTGTATCACTTTTTGAATATGTATTTATGCTATTCCTACAAGCTTTTCACACATAGTGCAATTCTAATTTCAGGCATCAATTATCTCGTACGTATGTTCAATAGAAATATTTTACTCCGTATTAATACACGTAGCTACTTAAATTAAGCGCAGATGTAAAAGCATAAAATATCTCCCAAAAATAGTGATTCTTTAAAAGTGACAAAAAATCATAATGCAAAGCAAAGAAGCCGGAAAGCTAATGACAAATTTTTTCCCTCTGAAAGCTTTACTTGGGTGAATCATATTTTTTCCACTATCTTGTTCCGGTTTAAATAAGTTGATATATCAACGGAAAAAGCTTTTAGCAGCACGTTGAAAAAAAGTTTAGCAAACGAGACAAAGAGAAATGGGGAGACGACAGGTTGATGAAAAATTGACGACGGCGTATTATAAATATCGACATTCGTTACGATTGCGATTATAGAATCACTAGCTCGAATTTGTTAATTTGCCACACACTGCTTACACGTATGTGTAAGTTTATGAGTACATGGACACAGATAAATCTGCTGGATTATTTCATTGGATATTAATCGAAAACAAGAACTGCGTGAATTCTGCGCAGATGTTTAATCGCAGTAAAAACGCTCTGCAGTGTTGGCTAAACTTGGTATTCTAATTTTACAAACTTGATGTTCTAATTGAATATTTGTTTTGCAAGATGAGGGGTCTCATCTTCTTGTATATCCCGCGCGAGATCGTTTTTAATCCCCTCAGCTAGGACCTCGAGCATCTGTGTAATTCACGTATTAGCACCTACTCGGTAAAACGAAGCAAGAATCCGGATTCAAGATGCCAGGGCGTTCATTCTCATTTTTATTGCACTAGTGCGAAACCTACAGACAAGTTAGGCTTCTTAAAGATGATACTGTTGCAATTTTTTTCACATCTGAACATAGTTCTTTTATGCCATCCATGTCGTTCATGATTTTATTTGTACCCACATCATTCTATCCCGATGATTCCTCTCCACTTCCCGTATGAAAGACACCACCAGTCGTTTGTTAACGGACTATAAAATTATCTTTACAATTGTAAATATGTATATTATAGTTTGATTCAATAATTGGAACGAAACTGGTCGCAAGCTCTTGGACGGTGTTTCTGTCGTATGTGCGATATAGCGAAAACCAATGATTACGGTGTAACTGAATTCTGTGTGCTTTCCAGGGACTGATAGACCCTCGCAATATAACACCTCTCCTCGAAAGGAAGATATCCCCACTGAGTCTGAACCTCGAGAATCACATCGTGCCGCGGATGCCCCTCAGCATGGCGCTGAACCATCTCAGTCCAGATACGCGAAAGGAGCTCGCGAGCGCCGTGCCCAGGAACAAATCCTGCGCCGCACTTCATGAGGTCGTGCCGATGGAGTTGGACAATTTCGATTTCGACGTAAATTCGCTGAGCCCCGAGCTAATGCACGGCCCGGACCTCCTCAAGATCTTAACGAATAATCTTGCGTAGAGATCCTTGGAAAGTCGAGTTTTTATTTTTTACGTTAACACACATGTATCTATATCATCTATACATTGTAACATATATGTAGACATAACTGTTATATGGGAGGTGAGAAAGAAATAGCGTAGAAAATGTGATTAACCAATTGACTAATTAATTAATAATTGCTGAGGGAAATCGAGAGTTTTTCTACTTAGATTGTAATATTAATTATTGTCGAAGTTATCTGCACATGACGCAAGAATTGTCGCGAATAACTGCGGGCAAAAGCACATATATGCTCAAAATATCGTTTTTGTACCTTGTGTTTTTAACTAATACATACGTTGTTCGATAAGGTCGCGAATGTGTTTCTTGTAAATTGCGTTTCAACTATAATAGGTGTAATAATAATACTGCCAAAAGTAAATTATGTTACGCTAAAACTTCGACCTAAATGTTGTTTGACCTTTTCTGATTAATTTGTCATTTTATTCTTTTTTGCTTCACAATTATATTCTTTGGTATTTGAATTTAGCCTATTTGTCTACTACTTGATATACATGTAACATACTGTCATTACTATTATTATTAGTAGTGTATTAGTACGAGTAGGAGTAGTATTCTTATTACACATACGTATAACGTAATGCAGAACTATTTTCGATTCAATTTATCGCAGATTGTGCGACTCGAGGTAAACTCGAGGTGGACTACCCTTCTCATTGGGATGGGATTATTGTTATTTTCTTTCTCTGTTATTCTAATGAATCAATTCGACATAAGAGGGAGATAAAGTAGGCTTGCTCGCGTCAACTTATTGAAATATATACCTATATATTTTACATATTATTATACGTATAATAATACATATATATTTTAATACCAGCGAACATACATGAAGCATAGGAACACAGGAAGCATAGTTCTTACTTTTACCATTTACATTATAAAGAGCCGTGTAAAAGAGTAAAGAACCATGTTTAGTACATGTAGGGTTCTATATTAAAGATGTCATATACTAGTGCGTATACATAATTGCCTACGTGACAAGAGGGTTTCTGACTATACATACACAACGATGAGCTTGGGTTTGAAAATGAAGTTGAACAAAAAAAAATGAGTTGGCAAGAAAGATATACGCCACATGTGCTTACGACAGTCGAGTGCCAACTGTAAGAGTTTGACTTCAAGTCCAATATTTGATTTTTCTCAAAACAATACAGACTAACCTGAATAATCGTTTTCCCTTCGCACAGACTAAAGGTGGAGATGGAGGGATCAAAATTTCGGAGTTCAAAAATTACGTTGGAACGCGCGGGGAAGAAAAAAAGTAAATGAGTTGATCGGTAGTATAATAATTTGTAAAGCAAAGAAAAGGAATACATAATTATGCATCTATATACATATACCGTGCATAGTTGAGGAAATGGAAGAGTCCGCAGTCAGGCACTAACAGTCCCATGATCGCGCGCTCTTTCGTCCGTGAGATCGGATACGTTCGCTCAGAGAGCGTTCGCTACATTGGCCGATCGTGCCCGACTTCGAACTGTTTCATTTCCTCAACTACGCACGGTATGCATTATTTCCATATTATGATTGTTTTTACTAGCTGTCACATTTTTATTGACAATGTCTCTACAGAATTATTAAAATTTTTATTTTCCTGTTTTATTGTACGATTGAATTAACATTTTTGGCCTTATGGCACTTTAATGAAACAAACCAAGATATACTTGAACATGTAGTCCGAATTTTTGCCCTCTTTCTAATTACCTCTGCCATTTGTCCATTTTTTATATCTTTTTTTGTTACATATTATAATTTCTATCCTAAATTTAATTTATTCTACCACGATTGAATACATGATAAATGATCAGCTGTGCACTGTTATTTGACACAATGTACAAAAACGAAAACAACAACTCAGAATTGAAATACGAATCATAGGAAAAATGTGAATTATGTTTAAGTGACAAGATAATGTGACTTTAAACAATGCTATACTATAACAAAAGTAATTGAATATTATTTTATAAGGCAGATCTGTATATCTTATTGTGTAATTATTATTAGTATTGTTATAATTACGAATATATCATAATTATTCTGATTATGATCGTAATTGTTGATCGACATTTGATACTAGATATATACGTATATGTATACGAGGCACGTACTGACATTAAGAAAAGTGAATCCTGCAGGTGATTAGAGCTGTAAAACTCAGTAACGCAATGCTCATTGTCGTAAACTTGCTCGTGAAACGCATGAATCATTGTAATTGCATCGCCAATCCCGAACGCAACGAGAGAACTGCTTAAAACAGAAAACTTCAAAAAAGAAAACTTTTAAAAAATTAACCCACCAGACACTTCTTATTTGCGACGTGATAAGAGAGTGATGGTAGCATTTTTATTAAACTTTGTTGGCACCGTTTCAGCTTCACAGACGATTGCGTCTTACATGCTTATCGTTAAAAGACATGTAAATGTTTCGTAAAATTGTCGACGTAATACTTGCTTTTGTATGGCGGATACAATACACAATTAATTGAGTACAATGCGCCTGCCTCTTTGCTTTGCTATATGGCATCGACAATACAAATTTTGGAAATTTATTATTGTACTTAATGTTCCATTTTGATATGCCATATGTCTGATGCTGGTTATCAATTTGATAATATTTAGAATCTAGGCGAAGTGAATGAAATTAAAGTGGTCCTATTTATGCCCCGTGTCCGAAAGCGGGTATATACGAAAGTCACTCGCCGAATAAAGGTGTTATTTGTAACGAATGAAATTTAGATACAGTATACACCTGTTATGTAGTAAATTCCACTTAGCTTATAAGTGAAGAAATTATAAGTATCAATATAACTAGCATAAGCATTCCGTAGCTAAATACTAAATATATCTATATCTTTATAACCTTATGAGTATACAAATAAATACCAGATTTATTGGGTATCGTTTCACTCTAAAAATGAAATCCACAATACACATGTGCTTTCAGCGTATTCGGCAATTTAAAAATACACATAGTCATAGTATTAATATAATAATATTTCACATGTGCATTTTTGCGATTTTTGAAGCCAACATTTTTTCGATTCGGAATTTATTTGTATAAATCTTTTCCTTCTAATTGAACCTTTGATTTTAATTGGCCTGTGCTGAGTTAACTGTTGCTATCTGCTATCTGGTAATCGTTAGCGGATTAGAGCCAACGAATAAAATCCTTACTGGATTTGCCAGTAAGTGCATTCGCGGAATTTGTATTGCTCGAACCATAGACTCGAACGATGTGCGGACAATTAAAGCCTATAGTGTCATAGATGATTCACTACAAGTGCTAATCCAATTAGAGGAACCAATTTGAGCGGGTACACTTATAGGTGTGGTGCGTATGCGCATGCGCTGGGGCTTTCAGGCTATCCGACATGCCGTTATGTATGTTGGGTATCCTCTTGAAAGGCGTCAGGCGTAGGGTGAATAATATGTGAAACAGCTTGTACATGAGCGTACTGATAACTGAGAAATACTGACTTTCGCTGTGCTGTAACTCATATTCGTACAATATAACATGCTAATAAGTTAAGGATAACATGCAAGAAATGTCGAAACTTGACGATTGGTGAATTTTCCACATGACTGCCTGACTATTATACGAGTAAATATTTTACAGAAAATGTTATTCTACACGTAATTATGGAAACAGAAAAATTAGACCACACATGAATATAAAACCTAAAATTACGCTGTACATAATTATACTACACGAAATTATTCTACATATGATCATACCATATCAAATCATACTGAACGTAATTAAACGACATAGAATTATACCACATAGTTATATTACTCAAAATCATAGTACACATAAATATGCCACGCACAATCATTCAACTCACATTCTACCTGTAAATATATGATTGAACTTATGTGTATTGAACTATCTACTACGCAACTACAATTTATAAGTATAACCAACTGAACTGTGAAAATAAGATACTCTAGGTAAAATATTGATGCAAAATCGATTGTACGAGTAGGAAAGTGACTATTCTGTGATTTGACATGTATGCAACCATCGTAACTAACTCGTCTTTTTTTATCATTAATATATTAAGTTGTGGGTTTTGATATAAATGTAAGTTAAGACGGGCTGCAGATAGGTGCATTATGTAACACTACAGATTATGACCTAATGTTTAAGGATACTGATTTGTTCTTGTCTAACCTATTATGTGAATAAAATAAAAAGTATTATACCACACGATTTATGCTTCTCATTGACATATAAGATTATGCTTCTAGTTACGAATTAAGGCTGACGCCGACTAGACCGCGGCGGACGGCGGCGGACGGCGGCGAAATTTTCGCTCATACAGTTATCCATATAGGTGTTCACACTAGACGGCGGCGGACCGCGGCGGACCGCGGCAATTTTTCGCGAGTTCCAGGTTGGGAATATTTCGGCGGTGCGCCGCGCATCGCCGCGCATCGCCGTCGTCTAGTGTGAACACCCGACCGATGCCGAAATTCATCCCAAGTATAAAAATAGGGAAACTTTAACTGTAACTGTAACTGTATCTGCGCCGCGGTCCGCCGCGGTGCAGTGGGTGTCAGCCTTAACTTTTGAAATGTCCTACCATTTCCGAACACCTCCAACCATCCTATTTACCTATATTACTAGATTAGCTATTATATGAAAAGAGAAGAATTATTCACTTCGAAATGGGATTCTATTCGACGCGCACTCGATGTATTCCATAACATTAGTATTCCTAATTATTTCAACAACTTTTCATTTGCTCTCTCGATCTTGAATTTTCGTAGGCATATAACCAAAACGCTGTTCTAGCTAGTCGAGAGTGAAGTATCTACGTTGGGTAGAGAAGCAAAATTGTTTTTCGAAAAGTATTCGGATGGAAAAAAATTCAGAGTAACTGTAATACATCACGGATGCGCTAATTTTGAACGAGATGAAATGGATGCTTCGTATATGAGATAGTATTTAACGCTGCGTAATGATTTAAAGACTAAAAAGGTGATAGGAAGAGAAAGAACGAAGCTTCTTAACACTTCGAGTGTATTTTAACACACATTTGAAAGATACGAGCAAAATTTTTCATCATCCAACTGTCGCAGAACGGCAGCGTTATCGGCTGACCCGTTAAGTAAAGGATATATCTTCAGTCAACGGCTGACCATCGAAGGGCCTGGCCGCTTGAGTCTGGAATCGGCAGGACAGATAAGGTGTGTATTTCTTGTATGAAATGTGAACACTAGAATCATTATACATCATATCATATCATCATACATCATACATCATACATCGTACATCATACATCATACATCATATATCATACATCATCATACCTAGTATTACAGTTCGAAACCAAAGTTTGAATTTTCGGATGTTCGGAAAGTGACGTCACCAATCTAAAATCGGCTAGCCGAGTTCCTCAGTCTGGTAACAACCGCGCAGTAGAGCGGACGGTTGAGAGTCGCGCTCCGCAAACTTCGAGTACCGGCTTCTCAACCTCCCGGATCCCGCGCTTCGGGTCCGCTACGTATTTCGAGTACCGGGTTCTCAACCTCCCGGATCCCGCGCTTCGGGTCCGCTACGCGGTGAAACTCGACTTCCAGGATAAGCGCTCCGTGGTTCCTGGTTCACGTTTACAATGAATTATTTCAATTCGTTTTTCGCGCAAGCTGAAATTCAGTAGCTGTCAGTCCGCTAATAAAATTTCTTGACTTCCAGGATAAGCGCTCCGTGGTTCCTGGTTCACGTTTACAATAAATTATTTCAATTCGTTTTTCGCGCAAGCTGAAATTCAGTAGCTGTCGGTGCGCTAATAAAATTTCTCGACTTCCAGGATAAGCGCTCCGTGGTTCCTGGTTCACGTTTACAATGAATTATTTCAATTCGTTTTTCGCGCAAGCTGAAATTCAGTAGCTGTCAGTCCGCTAATAAAATTTCTTGACTTCCAGGATAAGCGCTCCGTGGTTCCTGGTTCACGTTTACAATAAATTATTTCAATTCGTTTTTCGCGCAAGCTGAAATTCAGTAGCTGTCAGTCCGCTAATAAAATTTCTCGACTTCCAGGATAAGCGCTCCGTGGTTCCTGGTTCACGTTTACAATAAATTATTTCAATTCGTTTTTCGCGCACGCCCAAATTCAGTAGCTGTCGGTGCGCTAATAAAATTTCTCGACTTCCAGGATAAGCGCTCCGTGGTTCCTGGTTCATGTTTACAATAAATTATTTCAATTCGTTTTTCGCGCAAGCTGAAATTCAGTAGCTGTCGGTGCGCTAATAAAATTTCTTGACTTCCAGGATAAGCGCTCCGTGGTTCCTGGTTCACGTTTACAATAAATTATTTCAATTCGTTTTTCGCGCAAGCTGAAATTCAGTAGCTGTCAGTGCGCTAATAAAATTTCTCGACTTCCAGGATAAGCGCTCCGTGGTTCCTGGTTCACGTTTACAATAAATTATTTCAATTCGTTTTTCGCGCAAGCTGAAATTCAGTAGCTGTCGGTGCGCTAATAAAATTTCTCGACTTCCAGGATAAGCGCTCCGTGGTTCCTGGTTCACGTTTACAATGAATTATTTCAATTCGTTTTTCGCGCAAGCTGAAATTCAGTAGCTGTCAGTCCGCTAATAAAATTTCTTGACTTCCAGGATAAGCGCTCCGTGGTTCCTGGTTCACGTTTACAATAAATTATTTCAATTCGTTTTTCGCGCAAGCTGAAATTCAGTAGCTGTCGGTGCGCTAATAAAATTTCTCGACTTCCAGGATAAGCGCTCCGTGGTTCCTGGTTCACGTTTACAATGAATTATTTCAATTCGTTTTTCGCGCAAGCTGAAATTCAGTAGCTGTCAGTCCGCTAATAAAATTTCTTGACTTCCAGGATAAGCGCTCCGTGGTTCCTGGTTCACGTTTACAATAAATTATTTCAATTCGTTTTTCGCGCAAGCTGAAATTCAGTAGCTGTCAGTCCGCTAATAAAATTTCTCGACTTCCAGGATAAGCGCTCCGTGGTTCCTGGTTCACGTTTACAATAAATTATTTCAATTCGTTTTTCGCGCACGCCCAAATTCAGTAGCTGTCGGTGCGCTAATAAAATTTCTCGACTTCCAGGATAAGCGCTCCGTGGTTCCTGGTTCATGTTTACAATAAATTATTTCAATTCGTTTTTCGCGCAAGCTGAAATTCAGTAGCTGTCGGTGCGCTAATAAAATTTCTTGACTTCCAGGATAAGCGCTCCGTGGTTCCTGGTTCACGTTTACAATAAATTATTTCAATTCGTTTTTCGCGCAAGCTGAAATTCAGTAGCTGTCAGTGCGCTAATAAAATTTCTCGACTTCCAGGATAAGCGCTCCGTGGTTCCTGGTTCACGTTTACAATAAATTATTTCAATTCGTTTTTCGCGCAAGCTGAAATTCAGTAGCTGTCGGTGCGCTAATAAAATTTCTCGACTTCCAGGATAAGCGTTCCGTGGTTCCTGGTTCACGTTTACAATAAATTATTTCAATTCGTTTTTCGCGCAAGCTGAATTTCAGTAGCTGTCGGTGCGCTAATAAAATTTCTCGACTTCCAGGATAAGCGCTCCGTGGTTCCTGGTTCACGTTTACAATAAATTATTTCAATTCGTTTTTCGCGCAAGCTGAAATTCAGTAGCTGTCAGTCCGCTAATAAAATTTCTTGACTTCCAGGATAAGCGCTCCGTGGTTCCTGGTTCACGTTTACAATAAATTATTTCAATTCGTTTTTCGCGCACGCCCAAATTCAGTAGCTGTCGGTGCGCTAATAAAATTTCTCGACTTCCAGGATAACCGCTCCGTGGTTCCTGGTTCATGTTTACAATAAATTATTTCAATTCGTTTTTCGCGCAACCCCAAATTCGGTAGCTGTCAGTACGCTAATAAAATTTCTGTAATTTTACAATCTTCTCATAATCTTTCTGGTAGATAATATCGATAAAAAAATTATATCAAACCTTACACGTTATTTTTGATTTGTTCTCATGCTGAAAATATTTATTAGTATTCGTGGTATAACTCGAGGTGGTTGGCGGTGGTCGGAGGTGGACGAGGAGGAGGACGAGGAGGACGAGGATTTGTGCTGGGTGAGTAAAACACTTTTATAATATTTGATGGCAATTGTAATTATATTTCATCTGAAATATTACAAACTTGTCACGTTTACATTAAATTATTTCAATTCATTTTTCGTGCAAGCACATATTCAGTAGCTATGAATAATCTTATACAATTTATTATATTATTAATTAATTAATTAATATTCTTATAATATTTGATGGCAATTGTAATTATATTTCATCTGAAATATTACAAACTTGTCACGTTTACAATAAATTATTTCAATTCATTTTTCGTGCAAGCACATATTCAGTAGCTATGAATAATCTTATACAATTTATTACATTATTAATGAATTGATTAATTACATTAATCCTTACACAATATTTTTGATAGGTTCCTATACTAAAAATATTCATTACTATTCCAGGTATTACCCCTGGTGGTCGGAGCCGGACGAGGAGGAGGACCAGGTGGACGAGGAGGAGGACGAGGTGGACGAGGAGGAGGACGAGGTGGACGAGGAGCAGGCGGGGTGGGTCGTGGGAGAGGACCTCTCCTCTCCTCAGAGGAGGGGCGGGGGAGGGGCAGGGAAGGGCGAGGTGGGCGGGGAGGGGGAAGGGTCGGGAGGGAAAGGGAAGGGATGGGGCGGGGTGGGGGAGGGGGAGTGGGGAGGGGGGGAGTGGGAGGGGGAGGGGGGAGGGGGAGGGGGAGGGGGAGAGGGAGTGGGAGGGGGAGGGGGAGGGGGAGGGGGAGGGCGAGGGCGGGAGGGAGGGAGGGAGGGAGGGAGAGCGGGCGGGTGGGCGGGGCGGGCGGGAGGGTGGGCGGGAGGGAGAGAGTGGAGGACGGATGTCGATGCAAGCCCGTTAGAGTTAATAGAGCAGTACCGCCCCCCTACACGCCCGCCCACCCTCCCTCCCTCCCTCCCTCCCGCCCTCCCGCCCTCCCGCCCTCCCACCCTCCCGCCCCCCCCCGCCCTCCCCCCCCCCCCCCCCCCCCCCCCCCACCCACCTCCCCCTCCCCCACCCCGCCCTATCCCTTCCCTTCCCTTCCCTTCCCTTCCCTTCCCTCCCTTCCCTTCCCTTCCCATCCCTTCCCGTCCCTTCCCGTCCCTTCCCCCTCCCCGCCCACCTCTCCCCCTTCCCTGCCCCTCCCCCTCCCCTCCTCTGAGGAGAGGAGAGGTCCTCTCCCACGACCCACCCCGCCTGCTCCTCGTCCACCTCGTCCTCCTCCTCGTCCACCTGGTCCTCCTCCTCGTCCGGCTCCGACCACCTGGGGTAATACCTGGAATAGTAATGAATATTTTTAGTATGGGAACATATCAAAAATATTGTGTAAGGATTAATGTAATTAATCAATTGATTAATAATGTAATAAATTTTATAAGATTATTCATAGCTACTGAATATGTGCTTGCACGAAAAATGAATTGAAATAATTTATTGTAAACGTGACAAGTTTGTAATATTTCAGATGAAATATAATTACAATTGCCATCAAATATTATAAGAATATGAATTAATTAATTAATAATATAATAAATTGTATAAGATTATTCATAGCTACTGATTATGTGCTTGCACGAAAAATGAATTGAAATAATTTATTGTAAACGTGACAAGTTTGTAATATTTCAGATGAAATATAATTACAATTGCCATCAAATATTATAAGAATATGAATTAATTAATTAATAATATAATAAATTGTATAAGATTATTCATAGCTACTGAATATGTGCTTGCACGAAAAATGAATTGAAATAATTTATTGTAAAAGTGACAAATTTGTAATATTTCAGATGAAATATAATTACAATTGCCATCAAATATTATAAAAGTGTTTTACTCACCCAGCACAAATCCTCGCCCTCCTCGTCCTCCTCCTCGTCCACCTCCGACCACCTTCAACCACCTCAGGTTATACCTTGAATAGTAATAAATATTTTCAGTATAAGAACACATCGAAAATTTTGTGTAAGGATTAATATAATTGAGTTGTTGATTAAATAATTAATTGATAATATAATAAATTGTATAAGATTATTCATAGCTACTAGATATGTGCTAGCACGAAAAATGAATTGAAATAATTTATTGTGAACGTGACAAGTTTGTAATATTCCAGATGAAATATAATTACAATTGCCATTAAATATTATAGGAATATTAATCAATTAATTAATAATATAATAAATTGTATAAGCTTATTCATAGCTACTGAAATTGTGCTTGCGCAAAAAATGAATTGAAATAATTCAATGTAAACATGAGAAGTTTGAAAAATTTCAGATAAAATATAATTACAATTGCCATGAAATATTATAAAAGTGTTTTACTCACCGAGCACAAATCCTCGTCCCCCTCCTCCTGAATCACCGAGATTACCCGCAACCACCCCTAACTACCTCCAACGAAAACCGCCAACCACCTCGAGTTATACCTCGAATACTAATAAATATTTTCAGCGTGAGAACAAATCAAAAATAATGTGTAAGGTTTGATATAATTTTCTTAACGACATATTTTACCAAAAAGATTATGAGAAGATTGTAAAGTTGTAGAAATTTTATTAGCGCACCGACAGCTACTGAATTTGGGCGTGCGCGAAAGACGAATTGAAATAATTTATTGTAAACGTGAACCAGGAACCACGGAGCGCTTATCCTGGAAGTCGAGAAATTTTATTAGCGCACCGACAGCTACTGAATTTCAGCTTGCGCGAAAAACGAATTGAAATAATTTATTGTAAACGTGAACCAGGAACCACGGAGCGCTTATCCTGGAAGTCGAGAAATTTTATTAGCGCACCGACAGCTACTGAATTTCAGCTTGCGCGAAAAACGAATTGAAATAATTTATTGTAAACGTGAACCAGGAACCACGGAGCGCTCATCCTGGAAGTCGAGAAATTTTATTAGCGCACCGACAGCTACTGAATTTGGGCGTGCGCGAAAAACGAATTGAAATAATTTATTGTAAACATGAACCAGGAACCACGGAGCGCTTATCCTGGAAGTCAAGAAATTTTATTAGCGGACTGACAGCTACTGAATTTCAGCTTGCGCGAAAAACGAATTGAAATAATTCATTGTAAACGTGAACCAGGAACCACGGAGCGCTTATCCTGGAAGTCGAGAAATTTTATTAGCGCACCGACAGCTACTGAATTTCAGCTTGCGCGAAAAACGAATTGAAATAATTTATTGTAAACATGAACCAGGAACCACGGAGCGCTTATCCTGGAAGTCGAGAAATTTTATCAGCGCATTGACAGCTACTGAATTTCAGCTTGCGCGAAAAACGAATTGAAATAATTTATTGTAAACGTGAACCAGGAACCACGGAGCGCTTATCCTGGAAGTCGAGAAATTTTATTAGCGGACTGACAGCTACTGAATTTCAGTTTGCGCGAAAAACGAATTGAAATAATTTATTGTAAACGTGAACCAGGAACCACGGAGCGCTCATCCTGGAAGTCGAGAAATTTTATTAGCGCACCGACAGCTACTGAATTTGGGCGTGCGCGAAAAACGAATTGAAATAATTTATTGTAAACATGAACCAGGAACCACGGAGCGCTTATCCTGGAAGTCGAGAAATTTTATTAGCGGACTGACAGCTACTGAATTTCAGCTTGCGCGAAAAACGAATTGAAATAATTCATTGTAAACGTGAACCAGGAACCACGGAGCGCTTATCCTGGAAGTCGAGAAATTTTATTAGCGCACCGACAGCTACTGAATTTCAGCTTGCGCGAAAAACGAATTGAAATAATTTATTGTAAACATGAACCAGGAACCACGGAGCGCTTATCCTGGAAGTCGAGAAATTTTATTAGCGCACCGACAGCTACTGAATTTCAGCTTGCGCGAAAAACGAATTGAAATAATTTATTGTAAACATAAACCAGGAACCACGGAGCGCTTATCCTGGAAGTCGAGAAATTTTATTAGCGCACCGACAGCTACTGAATTTCAGCTTGCGCGAAAAACGAATTGAAATAATTTATTGTAAACGTGAACCAGGAACCACGGAGCGCTTATCCTGGAAGTCGAGAAATTTTATTAGCGGACTGACAGCTACTGAATTTCAGCTTGCGCGAAAAACGAATTGAAATAATTTATTGTAAACGTGAACCAGGAACCACGGAGCGCTCATCCTGGAAGTCGAGAAATTTTATTAGCGGACTGACAGCTACTGAATTTCAGCTTGCGTGAAAAACGAATTGAAATAATTTATTGTAAACATGAACCAGGAACCACGGAGCGCTTATCCTGGAAGTCGAGTTTCACCGCGTAGCGGACCCGAAGCGCGGGATCCGGGAGGTTGAAAACCCGGTACTCGAAATACGTAGCGGACCCGAAGCGCGGGATCCGGGAGGTTGAGAACCCGGTACTCGAAGTTTGCGGAGCGCGACTATCAACCGTCCGCTCTACTGCGCGGTTGTCACCAGACTGAGGAACTCGGCTAGCCGATTTTAGATTGGTGACGTCACTTTCCGAACATCCGAAAATTCAAACTTTGGTTTCGAACTGTAATACTAGGTATGATGATGTATGATATATGATGTATGATGTATGATGTACGATGTATGATGTATGATGTATGATGATATGATATGATGTATAATGATTCTAGTGTTCACATTTCATACAAGAAATACACACCTTATCTGTCCTGCCGATTCCAGACTCAAGCGGCCAGGCCCTTCGATGGTCAGCCGTTGACTGAAGATATATCCTTTACTTAACGGGTCAGCCGATAACGCTGCCGTTCTGCGACAGTTGGATGATGAAAAATTTTGCTCGTATCTTTCAAATGTGTGTTAAAATACACTCGAAGTGTTAAGAAGCTTCGTTCTTTCTCTTCCTATCACCTTTTTAGGTCTTTAAATCATTACGCAGCGTTAAATACTATCTCATATACGAAGCATCCATTTCATCTCGTTCAAAATTAGCGCATCCGTGATGTATTACAGTTACTCTGAATTTTTTTCCATCCGAATACTTTTCGAAAAACAATTTTGCTTCTCTACCCAACGTAGATACTTCACTCTCGACTAGCTAGAACAGCGTTTTGGTTATATGCCTACGAAAATTCAAGATCGAGAGAGCAAATGAAATGTTGTTGAAATAATTAGGAATACTAATGTTATGGAATACATCGAGCGCGCGTCGAATAGAATCCCATTTCGAAGTGAATAATTCTTCTCTTTTCATATAATAGCTAATCTAGTAATATAGGTAAATAGGATGGTTGGAGGTGTTCGGAAATGGTAGGACATTTCAAAAGTTAAGGCTGAAACCCACTGCACCGCGGCGGACCGCGGCGCAGTTACCGTGAGATGCGCCCACTATAGTCGCGTGACCACCCGCCGATACTGTTTCTACGAAAAAGAGATATTTATCAATTATCTGATGACCACGATTTGTCTCAGTCGTCATGGGCACACAATAAATAATCATGCATATTTGCCACTACTTTTTGATTACTCATTATGGATAGCTCAGATGAAGAAGTGTTTAACACGAAAAAAAAATTACTAACAATTGTCCATCATAAATTCGATAAAAAAGAAAAAAGGATTAAAAATCAACCGACAATGCTCATCTTTCGCCAGAATTTTTGTTTCTACCTAAACTATTTCGGGTGTGGCTCGTTGGAAAATCGTAAATTTTTTTATTTTGAAATACCCTATTATACATATAATATATGTATAGTAAAAATGAAATAAATTTCAGCTCAAAATATACTCTCTCATTTCTTATGCATAAAAATTAATTTCCACTTGGACTAAGCAACTCGGAGAAATTGCAGCGAAAAATCACTCCTGGTATTAGGAGAACATCTGAGCCGAGGAGCTCGATCAAAGGCACGCCTTATTCCTGAAAGCCCGTGTCGCATACGTATAAGCGTGGTTGCCTATGATTAGGCGCTTCCACTTGAACTGAGCAACACGGAGAAATTGCAGCGAAAAATTACTCCTGGTATTAGGAGAACATCTGAGCCGAGGAGCTTGATCAAAGGCACGCCTTATTCCTGAAAGCCCGTATCGCATACGTATAAGCGTGGTTGCCTATGATTAGGCGCTACCACTTAGCTAAGCAACTCGGAGAAATTGCAGCGAAAAATTACTCCTGGTATCAGGAGAACATCTGAGCCGAGGAGCTTGATCAAAGGCACGCCTTATTACTGAAAGCCCGTGTCGCACACGTATAAACGTGGTTGCCTATGATTAGGCGCTACCACTTGGACTAAGCAACTCGGAGAAATTGCAGCGAAAAATTACTCCTGGTATCAGGAGAACATCTGAGCCGAGGAGCTTGATCAAAGGCACGCCTTATGCTTGAAAGCCCGTGTCGCATACGTATAAACGTGGTTGCCTATGATTAGGCGCTACCACTTGGAATAAGCAACTCGGAGAAATTGCAGCGAAAAATTACTCCTGGTATCAGGAGAACATCTGAGCCGAGGAGCTTGATCAAAGGCACGCCTTATGCTTGAAAGCCCGTGTCGCATACGTATAAACGTGGTTGCCTATGATTAGGCGCTACCACTTGGAATAAGCAACTCGGAGAAATTGCAGCGAAAAATTACTCCTGGTATTAGGAGAACATCTGAGCCGAGGAGCTTGATCGAAGGCACGCCTTACGCCTGATGGCCGTGTCGCGTACATGTAAGTTTGGTTGCCCATAATTAGGCGCTTCCATTTAGACTAAGCAAATACGCTAGAAGGCTACTATTTTCCTTTTTTATTTTCATCATTATTCTTATGATTGTATAATACATAGAGATCTAAGGACCATTGAGCTATAACATAATATATAAATATAAACTTTAAAATCAAAACCTTTTTTTGAATTTATGTACCTCACAACTATACATTATGCATAATAATGAATACATTTATTAGCATATATGTAGATATATAGAGAGAACATGACTTTAGCAGAAAAATTGAGTTATTAAATCATTTATTTTATGAAAATGCTTTTCGGTCGGCGTTTCAGTTGTCGATATAGGTAGATAGATACAAATAGGGAGAGCAAGAGCACATATCCGCCAGTACGGCTTGAAGAAAATATCAACGGCGAACAACCAAAGTGCTAAAAACAACAATCAATGAACCAGTCAAAACTTTATTAGAGAATGTTTCAGAGAAACTTTTCACGATTGATGGTGTAATTGGAGCAATCCATACTAGGTTTTATTTCAGTATTGAAATTGTAAAATGGTATTAATAAACTAAGCATGTTGCATTCAACAACGCTATTTTTAAGAATGAATTATAAATGTCTGAAATGTTAGACATCTGAAATTTTGTGTACTATTATATTATATATTAATTATTAAGCTAGCGCAATTGGCTAATGCTAAATTGTCATCATGTTAACGAATCTTGTGCTCAGTTTTTAGCAGTCCACATCATATGCTGTTATACGGTAAAATAATAAACAAAATGTAAACAGAAAAAAAACAGTACTCTCAATCTCTAGTTACAATTGGAAACTCATACACATATCATCATATGCCTCCATACAATATCGGCAATAAAGTATGAAATAACGGCGAGAAAGAAGAAAACCCTATTTGTAGACAATTCAGTAAAAACCTCGTACACAAATTTATCGAGCGGTGACAAAATCATGAATTGGCAATAAGACCATAGTAATATTGACCATTGAAACAACTACGGCCTTTATTAAATCAGCCGTCTATATAGTACGAATCCATAAATGACGAATAAAAAGTGAGAATACATCCGATTGTAATATACTCTCTCTCGACTATTGTTTCTTTCAAATAGTGTGTACGCAAAACAGGTTTTATTTGGAGACTAATCCTTCACATCCGTTCTAGAACGCGCCAGCAAGTTCGTGGGTTATCTTCTAGTCGACGTTGACTGAATGCCGAAATATGTATTTTCTGGTGTTAAAACTGTTGCTTAAATAGTTTTACATTGAGCAATATAGGTATAATTATGTCTCTACTTTGGACGCGGACACGTACGGTTTTGTACGGCTCGTTGCTCAGCTGAATATAAGATTCTAATGCTACAATTTGTATAATTCCAAAATTTCACGCTATTGTACGTAGCGATGATAATGTAAAATTAATTTGCGTTGAGTGATGGCATGACAATTTATTATTCATTTTCTTTTTTCATTTATTTATTCACAAGCGTGTGATACTATGATTGTACTCACATTTTCGTCTTTACGACTCTTTCTGTATGTTATTGCTTTTCGAAGATTCCCGTTCCATATAATAGCAACCGATGCTTGTTATAATAGTAAAGTTGATAATAATTTGAACAGAATGGATATTATGCCAAGAAGAAAAAGAAAAAATATATGATTTCTGTTTTGAAAAATCGATTGCAGAATTCTATACACAGTGGAAAACCAACAATTCATGAAATATGAAAACCCCAGATTAAATGCATGACGCGTATTTTTTCAACAACCAGACCGCCGGCCAGAGCATCTGCACAAAAACCAGTCTTTTTTAAATATAATTATTACTGTTAATTAATTGTTCTTAATTTGCAATTGCACAATCATTTGTAGGTCAACGATTGTTTTCTCAAGCATTTCAAGCCACGATACATTGGTCAGCGAACAGCGTATCTGACTAAAACAGCTGCTTGCGGTTGTCGTGGTTGTCGTAGTTGTTGTCGTCGTGCCGCAAACAGCGGTGGAAGATACGGTCGTAATATTAGTTGCTACAGTCTTTGATTTAACCGAATCACCCGGCTTGTCCTCTTCGTCTATTCGCGACACGTTAGGACAATCTTCTTTGTCACCGCACTGAATTTTATCATCCACGTTAAGAACGAAGCCGGCTTTTTCTTCCTTCGTCGTCGCATCGTCGACCAACAAAAGAGTGGGTTTGTCATCCTGCTCCTCTTCCTCACTCGAGCTCAACTTCCGCTTCTTAGACGGCGCTTCGAGCTCCGTCTGTCCGGCCTCTTTCGCCTTAGCCGCCCTCGTCCTAGCTAGAAGCGTGTCCAAGGCTGGCTGAAGACCGCCGGGAGGTTTGAGCCTCGTGCCACTGCTGTAAACGAGAGCCAGAGCCCTCAGATCTCCGGTTAATCTGTGCGCAGCAACTTGAACGTCCACCGCCTCCACCATCGCGGTCAGCGAGCTGACGAGATTGTCGATCAGGGAACAAGTCTGCTCGGTCAAAACGTGGCTGGCTAATTTTGGAAAAAAAGTCTTCAGGAAGGCGTGTATAGCCGGCACACCGAGTGACGATCTCTCGTCAAGGAGCACCGCGTCCACGTAATCCACCGTGTATGATGAACAGAGTAACGCGGCTATGTGCTTTCTATCAATATGCGTTGCCGCGTGCACGTCCAGCCATAATCGTGGAAACAGCGCCAGATGAAGAGGAACCCCTGAAACGCAAATAATTCGGGAGATTATAAATAAGAGAACTGGTTTCGTTTCCACTATTTTATAATAAATGAACAAACATTCGGGTGAATGAATTTTCCCTGTATCGACCCCAACGTCAGCTTTAATTAAAATAAAGGCGATAAAACCAGTAATCACACTCAGTTTACACACCTTCGAAACCAAGCATCGCACTGAGATTAACCAATGTGTCGGTCATGCAGTCATTGTTTATAGCCAATCTGCACATGACATCGATCAGCTCGTGATACGGTAAGTAAAACTCAAGCAGAGCACCGTCGTACTCGAGGTCAACGCCTTTGGACGCTTCTAGTTGAGAATGGGGAACTGCCATCTGCACCATGGGTCGAGCGGGTCTAGAGGCCATTTTTCCAGGTGGATTGGATCGCCGGGGTAGATAAGGGCCGGGAGGAACAGCTGCGTGGGACTCCTGGAGGGCTGCGTGACAATGAGAGAGCAATGGGGCCAGGATGGAAATAGCTTCGCCGGGCACGAGCATCACCAACTCTTTGAGAAGGTCGATAGCCAGTGTTCTCATATCAGGCGGATTGTATGTGTTAAGCAGAGTGGCTAGTTTTCTCAGTACGTCCGGCCATTCCTTGCTGTTTGCTAGTATATTTCTTGCGTCTGGACCGTCGCGAGCTGTTCTGACGCAGCGTATCAACTCGACTATGATCGCTATCAACTCTGCCAGGTCTCCGGCTACATGGCAAGCCGTCGCTTCATGGTACATTATGTGAAGCATATGAAATGCCTCCAGCGCCATACTCAGCCCGCCATTGTAGACGACGTACAGACGATCATCGTCGGATTCGATAAGGATTCTGACAAAATATGAAGAAGCTGATTATTGAGGATTGTTTTACTTTGATATTTTCGGTTCAAATTTCGCCTAGTTATTCATTGTTGCCCCTGTGTTCCAAGGTAGTGTCGGTCATATTTACCTAAACGCAGAGATGAGCGTCGCCCAGCACGAGCGCCCGTCCAAGCCTTGCAGGTAAGAGGACAGGGTGCCTCGTCGAAAAGAAGCAATTTCGGCTTCTTCTTGTTCCGTTTGATCCTGATGTCTAGCTACCAAAAGCTGCATTAGTTTGAACAGTTCATCGACAGCCTGGAACAGGAGTACGGAAATAGCGGATGTCAAGGTTCGTGTAAATAGGTCAAGTGCAAAAGTTGGCATTCTTTCATTAATTATTCCCATACTTTGGTACACTTACAGTAGAATATTGAGTAGGGTGTGGAGTAATGTTCTTGAACGCCCATTGGATATTTTGATGAGCTGCCAATTGTCGCGTAAAGGCACGAGACTGTTGACAACAGAGTCTGAGCAAACCGTAGTACGCAGGAAGCATAACACGATTAAATAAAACAACATCTTGGTCTTCGTGATCGGCTCTGCGAAAAAATAGGGAGACAAAATAAATAGTTTACGATCTTAATAGCAAATAAATCATTTGGATTGACAAACAGTTAAACATTTTTGCCGAGAGATTTTAATCTCGACTATTAAGTTCTTATGTAACAATAACTTACAATATATAATTAAATGCAATATTCTTTGTGATGTGTGGATTGTGCAGTATCATTGCGACATTCTCAGGACAGTCGGAACATACATGATACCAGAATAATAATACGGCTTGTTTATTGTGATGTACGGGTATACTTGGCTCCGATAATTTTGGATGAAACAATGTCCACAAATCATTCAAGTATTGTCCAAACTGAAACACAATAGACGAATTATACAACTCACCTTTTATCTAGAATATACTGTAATAATATTAAATAAAAGAAACACAAGTCTTTATACTGCTTCAGTGTAACAACACAAATGAGAAACCAAAATAAAAATTGTATTTAGAGACCATATCCTACTCACCATCAGTTTTTCAGTCTTAGAAACAACGCAGTAAGTAAGTAATGCGAAATAGGCAGTGAGTTTCATCGTTCCGTGTGTTTGGATGTCGATGTAATGTCTGGCTGGTTGTAAGAGTCTCAACAGCGCTGTATAAATCTGGTGAAGAACCAGGGTTGCTTCCGACGAGAGTTGCAATTCCCTTGCAGAATTACATCCCAGGCCGAGTCTATGCGCCGTTCTGTATCCTTGCCTGAAGTGGGTGGAGGGAACCAGAGATACGAGCAAAAATGCAGCTGCGGATCTGACCCTCTGATTCGAATGTTCCAGAAGGAAATGCTGCAGCCAGGTATCGAGGCCCTGCAAGACCCAGGCATGGGCCAATTTGCTTCTAGCAACGGCAAGGGCCAGCCACTCGAGTGCTCCGTGAGGGGCAACTCTTGCAGCTTCCCAAACTCGTCCGAGAACCAACTGGGTCATGCAGGGTAAGCCACTGGGGCCAGATCCTTCGGTGAGAAAAGTCAACAGCTTGAAAAATGGCTGGCAAACATCCGTGTGCTTGGTTATAGCCTGGAATATCATCGTAACTATATGGACGGCGAGTCTGTCGTTCCAGCGACACAAGGATTGAATCAAGTTCCGTGTCTGATTCAAGTTTATGACGTCTCGCGTTTGCTGGTACAAAAATGGAAACCCTTTTCCGCCAGCAACTGCATTCAGATCAGCGGGGGACAGCGTCAGCCTGTAAAATTATTTGTTAAGAATAATTTGTCGTTTGTCGTTTCATTGCAAAACTTAAGTTGAAGAATGCAAAAAATAGTCTAGAAAGTATACTTTTTTCAGTGGCTTTGAACAATATTTAAGTTCAATGTATGGCTATGAAAATTCGAGATTGAATCTATCTTAAGGTACCACCGCACCGCCTGAACGAAAAGCACCGCAAAATCGAGTCCGAGCTCAACATGTTAATCACTCATCAATTGTAGTATGTACCAGATTCCAAAATTTCAAAGATTTCAAATAATTTCCAATGAGTTGAAATTATTTCATAGATTTCCAGAGATTTCCAGAATTTGAAATTATTTCATGGGAGTTCATGAATTTCAAAGAATCTCAAGGAGTAAACCAGATTTCACAAGTGATTGCATGAAGCAAACCCCTCGTTTGCGTTGAATCGAGGAAAAAGTGCTACGAACCTGTGATCTGCTCCTCTGCTTCGTTCCACCAGAGCTGCGATGAGTGTGATCATTTTGTCGAGAGATGCCGGCCTAAGTTTGTCAGTGGGAACGGCTACGACCTCCTCTTCCTCCTCCTCCTCACTGACAGTGTCTACAAACTCGTGGGTCTTATGACCGAGATAGAAATTGACCATGGTTGAAATGGCTTGTACTTGAATTAAAAACAAAGTCTCTTCCTCTCCCATTTTGCTAAATTCGTACAAGAAGCTGAAATACTCAGTGAGGTGTTTCAAGTGCTGCTTAGCATGTTCCATGAGGGAAAGCAGCATCCTCACAAACCTTGTGACACAGGACTGGGTGCCGACGGTGCTTAGATCGCCCTCGGGATCACAAGCAAGGTAGAGGGGAGCCTGAGTGGCTCGCAATCGTTGAATAACATGTATGCAGAGTCGCTGAAACATCTGGCGCACCATCTGGTTTGGGCATTTGACAAGAATCTGAATCGGCCACCAGGAATCCCCAGCCATTCTTTCCAAAAATCTGGCGCAAGCTCCTACCGAACCGTTGAACTGCTTTGTGAGCAGTTCAACCCACTGAACCATAGTCGGTTTTTCCTTAGCGTGAATGAAAGTCTCCATGAAAAATGAAGTTGAGAGCTCTGCCGACATCTCGGTGATGTCGGGTTGCATAGACAGTAGAGTTTGTGGTATGTAGCCACATATCTGCCACATAAAGCTGAAGTACGTGTGCTCAAAAATGTTTTTGTCCTGCAGAAAGTGCATGTTGTCTTGCCATATCCAATCTTCCAATTCTTTATTGAGCTCCAGAGGTGGAAGATTGTTGATCTGCTGCAGTGACTGTAGAGAATGAGGCGTGTCCATCAGGCTAGAAACTGTGGCCTCGTCGTCTTTGTGCTGATCACCTGGATTGGCACACCACTCATAGAAAAGCATGTATGCGGAGTTGGTTTTCTCGAAACTGAAGTCCATAAACTTGTCGGTGACAGAGTCGTACGTTTTACTGGTCATTTCGCCACCAAAACACTCGGCAGCGATCTGGTTTGGGTCAAACGGCTTCACTTCGGCGTCATTGAACAGAAACCACTTGTTTTTATTCGGCGATGTTCGATCTCTGATGAAACTATAATAATGCCCTCCATCCGCTGTGCCAGTGTGAACGGTAACGCCGATCAAATCGTATTGATGATGCTCTGTGGCTTCTTTGTCGTCAGCAACGCCCGAGCTCCCCTCGCTCTCAGACTTCCTTTTTTCAGAGGCAATTTTCTCCTCCTGATAATGCTGGGGCATGAGTTTCTTCTCGACATATCCGGACATGTCCAGTCTTAGTGGAAAACTGAAATGCGTATTTACCTTCTCCTTGAGCATTGTGACCATATTGAATGTGTAACGCATTGTGTTAAAGCATAAAATGTGGGGCAGTTTCTTAAAGCAAGCCCTCTTCTCAGCCCTGACTTTTTTTCCGCACTGTGAACATGTGTACATATTATCTCCCTCCAGCGTATCTTTCACCGTAACTTCATCGAGGCTTTCGTATAGATTCCTCATATCGGCCACTTGGCATCTGACCGTATAAAATTCTTCCAGCGTTCTGCTGACATGCTCGCAGTCGAGCGACACGACGTTGTTGGAAATAACGCCGCAGAATAAAGTCTTGACAAGATTTTTCAAGTCCATTGTCATTTCCTCAAGCTTTGAGACGAGGTCTATAAAAAATTCTGCCATGTCTTTCTGCTCGCCGGTATTCAGAGGTGCGTGATCCATTGTATACACTCTGCAAAAACTGCGAGGATTGTAAGCCTTTCTTTCAGATTCTTGAAGATATGCAAACATTCTTTGTAACTCCCTGAGCGTCAACTGATGCTTGTTAGCTTCCGCGCAGTCGGCACCCAGAATGGAAATGCGAGCTTGCGGCATCATGTAAAGATGCTGCATGCAGCTGGCCATATAACATGTGGCACCTAAGTTTGTCAATCCCACATAGCCGCAGTCCGATCTCCCGTCTTCGTGCGGCCAGTAATCCCAAGGATACGGAGAATGGGGTCCTGGTCTGTGCTGAGCGAGTAACTTCTCGTGAAGTATCCTGTAATTACCGGGTGCAGATTTAACCAATTCAACGAGCAAGTCAAAAGCAGCTGATCTCGAGACTTGGCTTTTGCATTTGGGCACGTGTTTTGTTCTCGGATTGGGCAGTGCGAATAGAAAGTCGAAAACTTCGTGCAGAAGTTTTTGTCCGAGTTTACCTTGCTTACAAGGGGGATTGTGTATCATTATGTTACAGGCCAAGTTCAGGAGACCGACAAGTCCATCGTCTTCGACGGTGTTGTGACGAGTTTCAAGATGCTCCCTGGTCAAAACAGAATCGATAACTCTGACGGCTAGGGCCTCTATGTCTATTGTCGAAACGCACGACTGTTCCAAATTCTCTTTTATAATTTCCTCGGGCAGAGAATCAACCAGTCTGCATACCAGCCAGAAATAATCCCTGCACGCTGGGCCATATGGTTCCTTCCCGTCGTCAAGAGCTGAATGTAAGTGAAGAGGCAAATCAGGCTTATGATGGAAAGGCCTCATGGCCTCGGCAACGACTAGATGCTCCAATAACGTGGAAAGCATGGGTCCGATCAGACTGGTAGTGTCTGTTCCTCCGTCATCGGAGCCTGTGCTTCCCAGACACAGCCTATACAAGGCGGTGCATACTTCTCTCCTAACTGCAGGCTCAGGATCTTCTAGAACAAGCCGCCTTAGCCAGGATTTGCCAAAAGGTTCCAATGACGAGAAAAGCGACTGTTGAGCAGCGGGATCGCTGTGTACCCAGCAAACGAGTAGCGCCGTCGTGTAATGAATGACCTGGGCCCATCCAAACAGTCCAGTTTTGTAATGGTTCGGATCCCTGGGGAGAGAGGCTTCGTGAAGAATGCTAGTTATCCTCGGCATTACCGTATCTACATCCATCATTGCTAGCATAGCGTCGCTGAGACGAGGAACGAGAAGTTTGTCGGCCTTACTTCGTTTCCGCTCTTCTTTGACGACTCCGAGGTGGCAGAGCTGCTTTAAAAGGCTAGCAAGACAGTCCTGCTGCCATTCGCTACCGTCTCCTCGCTCCAAACAGCCGGACATAAAGATATCAAAGAGATGTCGAAGTCCACCGTGTTGAACGAAGGCTGCTGCCCATGAGATCTCCTTGTCCTTATCCTCCTGGTTGTCCTCGGCGTCACCTCCGCCCTCGTGAACAGGCGTGATAGTTACGCTGCTTGTTGAGGTTGGTTGATTAGACGTATTCCTTCTGCTGAGCGACTCGACGATGTAAAGGGAATACATAAGCTTCTGAGGACTGGCAGGATCAAGTAATTCCGGGAAGGAAGCCTCCCCTAATTTTTGAAATCCGAGGAGAAGGGTCGGGCTGGTCGGCAAAAGTGTCAGGGTATCCCAAACTCGCCTGGAAAGTACCTGTGCTTTTGTGTGCGGTATGGTTTGGCCCCCTTTGACGATTGTCTTCATGGCGCTCAACGTCCTCATTAAAGTAAAAAGTTGCTCGAAGTATTGCGGTCTAAGCAGAAGGAGAGTGGGCAACGATTCTCTCGGTGGAGGTGGTAGCAAAGACGGTGAGTCGACGTCTCGCTTGCCACTCCTTCCACTTCCGCTGCCTCGACCTGCACCCAGAGATATAAAAACGAGCTGCCCATCCTTGAAACCCATTTCTTGCAGGGTCTTCTCGTCAAAGTCTATGGTCAACTCTTGGCCCTGAGTTATCATCCTGATCGGCCCGTCCGTGAGTAGCGAACCAAGGACAGAGCTGCCGTTAGCGCTTGAGTTGCCCAAAGCCGTAGATGCTTTGTCCTGAGAATTCTGGGTGTCATCCCACCACTTTGCCACTTCAGCCCTGAGATCAGCGACAAAATCAGTACTGAGCAAGGTGAAGCTGGTTTTGTCGGGTATACCGGCTGGCTGAACAAATATTCTTATCTGTTGTCCTTTTTCCGAGGTATTCATCGCTACGTGGCTCCCCGCGCCTCTTCCTTCCAAAGCCCATCTTCGAAGATGGTAAGCATAACGTTTTCTAAAGGCTTCCAAATGGGTTCTGAGCAGGAGCAACGCACGCTGTATACACCGTAGACTCGCCTCTTCGTTTGTTTCCAGATCAGCGCTGGCCGCAGCTAGATGCATCATGCATTGGGAAACGAACTCGGCCTCCTGAGTAAGCTGCCGCGACATGTAATAACCGTTCAGATACTGTATGGCAGCCATACTGACGTCGGTGCTCTTGGCTCGCAGAGCTATTCTCCACAGGAAATCCATTCCCACGGTATCAACGTCCCTCAAAGGTCGGTCCAAGTGGGCAGCGGCCAGCCTGGCAAGGTTGCACAGCTGTTGAAACAAGCTGAGACCAGTCATGCTTATGGTTTCAGGAGGAAGACTGGGCAGCTTCCGCATGCACAAATGTTTAAGGGTATCCATTCCGAGAGCGTGCTGTTCCGTGGATTTAGCTTGGCTGAGTAGCCAGCTGAAAAGTTCGTCCGAGCACATGGAATCCTGAGACAGACACTGCCACAGTATGTCGACCTGTTCAAGACTGAGTCTGAACGAGTCTGGCGAACCGAGTGGCGAGAATATAGACGACAGAAATTGCAGCCTCACTTGAACCTCAGTCTGATGAGAATAGAGATTAGTCTTCGACCCGTTGGTGGCGTACGTTCTCAGGTTGTTGAAAAAATGCCTCATCATTCCTCGCTCCCTGTCCGCCCACGTGGTTATCGTGTGAGCGTCCATCGCGTCAAACTGTTGAAAACTAGCCAGCAGCTTGGGCAGCAGCCTCAGAGAAACGACAACCGATCTGTTGGATGCCAAGTTTTCTAAGCATCCCTCAATGAATTTCATCGGTATGAGCCTGTCTACGTTGAAGCAAAGCAAACTGCATAGCGCTTTTTCAGCCTCCAGAGCCAGACCCTCGCCCAAGCTGCCTATCTTGTCATCCTGTAGAATGTCCCACAGCAAAGTGTTTCCGGGTTTACAAACGGTCTCCAAATTGAACTGCGAGCTGAGCCTAGCTATCGTCTGTCGAGCAGTCCTGAGCTGTGGTGGCCGGCAGATGGACCTTCTGAGCGCCATGGCCGGATGTTGATGGTCCTGGTGATATGCCTGCATCTGTATCGCAGTTAAATGCCTCGCTGCCAGCTGTGCGAGTTCCTCCTCGCAGCCGCTCTCCTCCCCGTCAAAATCGGCCATGTTCTTCTCGCTCTTGTTCGATATCCGGCTGCTGTAAGAGCCCTCCTCGTCTGAGAGCATTTCGTCGAGGGTCGAGGCAAGGAACGGCGGCCCACTCGAGTGTACGAGTCCCGCTAACTCGGACATGACGGCACCGGTGTCTTCGGCGGCCGTGACGGCTGCCACCGCAACGTCGCTGTCATCCTCGTCATGAGACGTATCCGCGGAATCCGGTCCTCTATCGATACCGTGAGCGTGCCCGACCAGGGCAAGGTATTTGCTCTTGTTGGCTCTTCTAAGCAGCGCGGCCGTCGTTGGGACTTGCTGATCGTTTGGCTCCATCGCCATTGCTTGCTGCTTGACGTGATCTAGGGTGTCGTCAACGTTGGTCGGATCCGATCTCGGATGGTCCAGAGTGTTCTTCAGGATGCAATCATTTTTCTTCACTCCATCGGCGTCAGGAAGCAACTCGCTAACTTTCGCCTTCTTGTCGCAATCGTCCAAGTTTGATTGGCCAGTACCTGAATCGAGACATCTCAGTGGCTTTTTCCTCTTTCTCAGTAACTTCTTTCTCATTTTTTCATAAACGTTTATCTCCTCGGTATTTGACTTCTCCGTGTCAGCCTCGGCATCGGAACCACTCTGCGGCTTCTCTTTAAGTTCCGAAGCTTCGTCTGTCCTGAAACCCGAATCTTGTTGCTCTTCCGATTTTCTAAGAAGTCCAACTTCGCTGTCCTTCCTCAATTCCACGCCTTCCTCTGTGTCTGTTATACCACAGACGACCGGAATCGCCTCCAAACTCTCAGTCTTGAAGTTGCCTAAATTTAACGAGAAAGAAATCCATTCAATGGAATCGGAAACTTAATACAAAGTTAGACTAGAATACAGTAGCATCGTGACTTGAAACGTTGTGAATCTGACCTTCGCAATCGCTGCTGTCTCCTCTGGCCTGTTTGCGAGGTGAAGGTCCGTCAGACGGCGCAGGACTGGGCTCCTCTTCCTCCTCGTCGGGGCTGGATCCCTCCATGCCGCTGGGGTCGCTGCTGCTGCTGCCACCGAGACCTCTGGAGCTGACGAGAATCCCTCTGTTTTTCATGGCCAGTCCGCCAGAGTATCCCGAACCTCCTGAGGTCCAGAT
Source organism: Neodiprion lecontei (assembly GCF_021901455.1). Lineage (NCBI taxonomy): Eukaryota > Metazoa > Arthropoda > Insecta > Hymenoptera > Diprionidae > Neodiprion > Neodiprion lecontei. The sequence goes on from NC_060266.1 coordinate 842,004, forward strand.
GAACTTTATCAAAGCAGAGGCGAGGAAGAGGCTTTGCTCGTTATGATCCTTTGGCTCCAATTTTCCGAGAAGCGAGTACAAATGAAGAACAGGCGTTGGCGCAAGGTGCTTAACTAGCGGCGCGAGCAGATCGTAAACGGGCCTGCCACAGTGCTTCAACTGGGCTGCCTGCCACATGGTGTCCATGTCCGAAGGTGAAATCCTTCCCTCCATTGCCAGGAAACTCAGAACAATGTGACTTTGCTTGATAACTTCGACGTGCAAATTCGGACCGAATATATGGGCGATTATGTTGTTCTCGGTCAGCCAGGCGGCAAGAGCGTGACCCACCTGCTCGACTTCGGCAACAGTTTCACTGTTGCAAAGTTCATTGAATGTTGTGATATGCGCGTTTATCTGCGCCACACCGGCCAGTCTCATGGTCAGCGTTGTGCTGGTAAAGTACTTGAATGCCAGATCCAGTCCGTCTCTGTCAAAAGTCGGAAGAACCGCGTCTATCGGGTCTTTAACCGCACTCCACATGAAATCTAAGGGGAAAAAAACCCGTTTTGAGAAACTCGAAACTGCTGACATTTCTTAACGTGGAGAAGATCATCTAACAAACCTGCCATAGTCCTGACGGCCGGAGTTCGGAGCTCTTTGTCCCCGAGGCGGCACATATACCTCATAACTCGTCTCCTCAAAGGCACAAACAGCTGAATAACACTCCCGTAATTCAGCCACAATTTGAGATTGCAAATAACCGCGACCATAGAGTGCGCCAGGCCGACCGGCAGTGCGTTTTCCATATCGAAACACGCGGACATGATGTTGAAGCCTCCTTGGTGGCAAAAAACTGAAACAGCTCGGATCAGAGGTGCCGGCACTTCTGGATCGTGTGGTTCGCAGTAACCTCCTTCATCCTGAAATGATAATTAAACATTCAAGTATCGTTTAAGGAAGAAAATAGTCATGGAGAAATAAATTCAGATGGACGGTACGCGTTTTTAACCAATAAACAACTAGCAAGTACCCGAAATGAGTGATATACTTGCAAATAGTCTCTTTCAGGATATTAAATACTGGACAATTGTTTAGCACGTATTGAGGAGTTGTTACCTTAATCGGTGCGATAGGACTGATCACACCACCGTGTTTCATGGCGATATAGAGAGGAAAGTTCAAAAGAAATATTTTAGAAAGAAGGTGAAGCAATTTCTCCCTGTCTTGCTGTGACCAGGAATGTTTTCTCTTGGATTGCGAGTTCTCTGAGCCATCGGCCTGACCGACAGCTGTGGCCGTGTTCACTGCTTTATTTTTTTCTTTTTTCTTCTCATCATTGTCGTCATCAGCATGTCCCTCCTTATTGCGATCCTCCTCCTTGTCCTCATCCTGAATAGCCTGAAGTTGCTGAAGCGTCGAAAGAACAACACTTTGCATCAATCTTGAAAATCGGTCAAAATTTTTAATATCCCGATAGCAGCACATGCATTGCCTGTAAAGAAAGTGTCTGAATCAGCAAGGAAGCAAGTACTTTGAAGATGTTTAGAGAATTTTAATTCCTATCTATCTGATCTAATTTTAGACTTTCAACGTTCTTCCAATATTGAACGCATATTAGTATTGATTGTTTACACGGAAGAAACGATCACAATACCTTTGCACCCACTGGTTGACATATTGCAGGATCGTGTCCACATCAGCTATGCATAGGTTGACCAACTCGTCCTGCTCCTTGGAGGCCCGTTCTTCGTCTGCGTGGACAAAGAATGTTAGTGGAAGGAAAAGTTTACCTAAATTTGATACGAAATGGGAGGACTCTGTCCAGGTTTGAAAACAGCGGATGTGGCAAAGACGTCAGTTTTGACAGTTGTGTGAAATAAAGTAAACAGAGATATGAATGGGGATATGTCAATCGGTTGAGAACGAGTAAATGAGACGAAAAAAGAAAATAATCAACAGATTGATAGGTTATAAAGTAGCGACACTCGATGGAACAAAGAGTCGAGATCGTGAGCTCGGAGGATCGGAAAAAAATAAATCGTAATTCCATGACAAACTATGAAACATGTGTAATAAGGGAAAGTAATGAAAATCGGGCAAATACTGTGTATAATCGGGATTTGGCAGTTGGACGCCTGGACAGAGATGCGGATGGCATTTGTTGGCTCGTTCGAAAAGGTTAGGTTAGAGTTTTGTATGTACTAAGTGTATCATATGGCTTACAAGAGAGAAGAAGATCGTGAAAGTCGGCGCACACATCGCACATGATTAATAATCTGTCTGTTTAGCCTAACACGGCCTTTAGTCACCTCAAGTCCATCACTATTAACCCTCAACGACCGTCCACCACCGAAATAATAAATTATCGACGATACTGTCAAACATTTTTAATTATCGTTTATTTTCATTTTATTATTTACTTGTTGTACTTGTTCTTGTTAATTTTTTTATTTCTATTTATTTCGGCTTTTTTCTAACAGTACCCCGACGGTCATCAACAGTTGATCAATCTATCAACCACCATATTGAATTTTATGTTGTTTCCTTGATGTTTCCTTGCGTAGAGGGCTGCCACTACTGCCACTACTACTAGCGCCCACCAAAAGCGGCCACCTTCACGTCCAACTATGCGTCCAACATTGATAGCACTACACATTCACCTCCCCCCCCCCTCCCCTCCGCTGCTGGGACACTTCACTCGTGGTGTAAATTTACCTCTCGTGGTGGAAATTCACTTTTTCTATTCATTATTATCTTTAGATTGGAAAATAAATGAATAACAAAATCACGCGCTGGAAATTGAATAATAATATGATTTCAATACACCCTTTATCCGGCTATAAGCTACAATGTACTTTTCTTCTGCGTATTCTAGTATGAAACATATGTAGAAGTATGAGCACTCAACTCTCGCATTATGTAGTACGTACTAGAAAGTATAATATTACTTAATTTTCTTACACTAATCTGTCCTCAGAAATTTACTACGAGGACATTCAGGTTAACTAACGCGTAACCTTTTTATATCAATGCACAATACTTTGTAAATGAAATACATGGTATGCCAAAGTTTTTTTGCGTTCCGTGAGTCCAGACGCCCTTTGACAGATGACAGATGACAGCTGACCAGTCAACCACATGCGATGCGTTGCATACTTCGCGTGGTATAATGCCGTTTTACTTTACCAATGCCATAAAAAAGACATGAATCCAGCTCCTCGATCAGTACTCGTAATAAATGTGATCAAAATATGTCCCACATCGGCCAGAGGATATTCCAGATCCTCATGTTAGCGCAATTACATTTGACCCCGTTAGACTGGACATCGCACCAAAATGGCTTTTAACCTTAGGTTGACTTCAGTTTTCTGTGGTTAATGATATTTGACGATTATTTTGCGTGAAAACGGTTAAAAAACACAGTCAAGGCAGAGATGAATAGGGTATAAGCTGCTCTGCAACTCCAATATATTTATCAGACTATTGTAAAATCCCCGGTTTACCATATTATCTGGGAATATTAAATTCGTAAAAAATTCGGATACCGAGGGGGTAGTTCATTACAAACTTGCCGTAGCGAGAGAAAAAGAGAGAGAGAGAGAGAGAGAGTGAGAGAGAGAGAGAGAGAGTCGACAGCGCCTTCAGCTAGCTATTCGCGCAGTAAATTAGTTAGCAATAAACAAAAGTAGAGAACGTCTCGGGCTCGCGGTGTTACCACTGATCCCTACAAAGAGTAACAGGAGAGAGGGAGAAAGTTGTGGTAAATAATAAAAATACAAAAAAATATATATATATACATGTAAAAAAGAAAGAGAAATTATTTACCACTTGAAATCACGTGCGTGAGAACACCACACATGTACATACTTACAAAGTGTGCTCGCATTCCGTTCATAACCAAACATTCATACGCGACGGTTCCTGCTGCTGTCATCGAAGTGTTACACGCTTTTATTGTGTCACCCGTGACTCTGTGGTATAGAAACTAGAAACACGCGACTGTCACCCACCGATTTCGATTCCTGGCTCAAGGATGGGCAGCACGGATAAGGCGGTGATAACCGGCTTCATATGCAGGCTGTGCAGTAAAATGAACCGATTTGTAATACACATTTACGGTGAGGAAGGAGAGCGCATGAAACTCGCTGAAAAAATCAACGCCTATTTACCTATAACGGTAATTAATTGACAAACAAAGCTAACCACTTGTAATTTAATTCGGACAACAAAGCCTTGAAAGATAGTTTAGCTCAAAATTTTCGTTCATTCGATGTACATTTGTAACATGTCATACATTTTTTCAATACAGGTCAATATGAACGATCCTTTGCCTAAGACGGCTTGTCTACACTGCATTCAGCGGCTAGAAGCGCACCATGAACTGATGGAACAATTCATGTTTGCCAGGCGAAGACTGACCACTGAGAATAAGGCGAATTCGGTCGCCTCTTCGTCCTCCCCGGCATCAGTGGTGGATGCCGCTATGCCTGCGCCAAGCTTGCCGCCCTGTTGACGTAGCCATCCAAGATTAATTACTCGTTAAAATAACTCTACTGACCTTTCGCTCAACGACATTGTAAATCGATGCCCCACTTCCACAGTTATCCCTGTACTTTGCGTTTTTTTTTTTTCTTGTGTCTCGGAATCAGACATAAGTATTGTACGTATCGTTCATCACCATAATTATGTGATATAATGCCGTAGAGGAAAGGCGGGAGCAGGGTAATTTTTTGCCACGATGTTAAATCTCTATTCTTCTACTGCTAGCTTTTCACATCTAGATCTGAAAACAGATGGATAGATACATATATAGATATATAGGCTGATGAAACATTATTGCAGAGATATAACAGCGTATGTTGTGATACACGATTGGTTTGTCTATTTCTTGTTTTTCTAATATTTTCTTTCTGTGTTTATAACAGATCTATAATATGCAGATGGTAAAGTATAGAGATTTAATTTAAATTCGTTGATCGTAATTTGATGAAACAAATAAAAATACTATTGCACAACTCCAATGTCGCTGGGAGATATTTATAGGACAGAGGGTGCTGTATGTTCCGAAAGGAGAAGTTATCCAACAATTTTGATTAATTTGAATTATTCCGTTATCTATTTGATTGAAAATAGAAACGAAAATCAGAAGATGCCATACAATAATACCAAAATAATTATAATTAGTATGAAATGAACTTTGGCTCTTCTTCCTTTTCTCTGTGATTTTATCCGATGATTTACATCTATGCCAATGTTTCCTTTTTGTCAACGATAACCAATTTGTTCGATAATTCGGTCATATTGACTGAGGAGAAGGAGGTTCTTGTTACGATGCTCCCATCTTTTGTCTTCGTACATTTATTTCTTTGCTTAATTTTAACTTTTTTGTGTGCGAATAGATGGGAAGCCAATGTTTCCCACCTTAATTTCTTCGTATTTTCGAGTCTTATTGCTTTGCTCTTTCAAGATTCATTGCGATTATCGCGAACAGATAAAAACCAAAATATTCTGTCTACAGAGAGTGCAAATTTCCCCTTACACGAGTGGAAAAATAAACTTTCAAGGTTCCATTATTAAAATTGCGACATCTAAATGTAGAATTTCGTATTTTTATATAGTTTGAAAAAAGGGAAGAGAAAAAAAAACTATAAAAACAAAAGCATGGCCAAACATCGATTTCAAAATTCCGCTCACGCGCGTTTTTTCGTCGGATACTTAGATGCGAGTGAAAATTGTTTGCCAAATATATTTCACAATTTGGCTATAATTCTCATGTTACACAGTACTAATTCTCTTTGATAAAATACTAATCGAGGGAGACAAGCTTGAAGATGAAATAACATTGGAGAAAAAAAATTTGTATCTGCAAGTTTCATATTTTCAATACTTAAAACGCAATACGAAGTGAATATTCTGGTATAACTCTTGTTCTTTTCTACGTCGAACAAGTGGATATGCCAATTGTAAATTTACCAGTATAATAATTTCATGTAATGAATAGATATTTAAATTAAATTAGTACCCGTAATCCTCTAGGTGCCGTATATAGTAATGTATGTATAATGATATTATAGTGTTGTACACTACAAGTATATTTGTAAAATTCTAATTATTGTATTATGTGTTCACCGTAAATTGTATCTTTTTCTTTTTCGTCTCTTACTTTTCTATAGTGTATTGGGGCATGTAAATGTTACAAACGCGCCGTATACACAACGTCCAATCATGTATGGTAAAACAAACTGTAATATTGTTATTGATACTAATATAGTAATGTAATAAATAAATATCTGTATAAACGTGTTGAGAAACAAAATGGTGACTTCCCTTCTACATAAAAAAAAATTTGTTATAAATAATAATAATATTACCCAGCGGGTACTTGAAAGTAAGGAAGAAAAAAATCCATCGGATCGTTGAATGCTGTTACTGTTATGATTATTTTGTATTATAGTAAGATTTATTCATCGATAATAATAATAATAATGCCCCTCGTTTAAAAGGCAATAAAATCATATACAATATATGTACGTATTTATTAGAATATTATCGATTTATGACAATTATTGACCCAGCAGTTTTTGTAATCAAGAATCGCTCGTCATTCGTACTTCTGTGTAATGTATGTACGCCATGTGGTCAACTTTAGTCTCCTCTCTCTCTTTCTGAGTCTACACAAAATTATCTGATCTGCGTTTCGTAACACGAGCTGCCGTTTACTTGAAAAATCATAACAGATCTACGTTTTGTTTCAAATTCTGCGGTGAGAAGTGCACTGAATTGTATTCACGTTTTTCAAAGAAGTCCTCTCGCTACTGACATGTGATATATGCTAATATTTTTTTCGTGTTTACTTTTAAATGCAAAAAGTGAAACCACAAGCTTCCATTGTATCTGCGTTTTTTTTTTTTTCAATTCTATTTAGTAAATCTTGGATAAACGTCGTACCTGGTGATTAATTTAAATACACGCTACAACTACTGTCACTCATCGGTATCGTCATTATTTACAAATTATTTATGGATAAATTTCACGACTCATCGGCATTTTAGGAAGAAAGTTTCTCACCCTGTAGTTATTTCTATCTCTATCTCTCTCTATCTCTCTCTCACTCTATCCCTCCAACTACCTCAAACTTTTTCATACTCCAGGTCGTTATAAAAAATATACCTACTATATATAACAACACGTTACATCTATATAAAATTTCAATTCTTTTGCGAATTTACTAGGCAAATATCGCTTTCCAAAATGGTATTGATCTTTATCTGTGTGCGTGTCTCCAGCTTTTGATTCTTATTGTAAGATTTCAATCGCCATTGCGTTCTCTCCGTTACATTGAGAGAAAAGAATAAACGATAAGAAAAAAAAAAAAAAATAATAAAAAATAAAAACTAAATAATACGTATTGAAACCGATAGTACGGGACTTTCCGGTAATTAGTACGATTCTAAAATCTAAACTTTAAGAAAATCTGCCGATCAATATTGTGTTGTTAGTGTTACATTACGAAGTATGAAAAACGTGGCAAAGGATACTGGTTTCATCCACATTGTCTGATACATTAGTATTCCTATTATTATAATATGTATAGTATAAAACTATTGAAACATGTACTGTTTATATTGTAGCAATGGTCGATTTCATTTCTATTTTCGTCGTAATGATACTTAGAGATTTACGAAAACGAGACATTATCCTCCTTTGTTAAATGCATGCATATAACGCAGAAATATGCAAGGATATTTATGTAGATACACGTAATTAACAAAGGTTTTTTTTTGTTCTTTGCAAATAATGATCACAATTACTTCAATCACTTATTACTCATTGTTTCATTGGAAAACAGTATCTTTCAACGCGTTTTCAGGTTCTTCCGTTTTTTTTTTTTCTTCTCGATGCTTCATTCCTACGGTATAAAAAACCGAAGACAAAATCGTACAAAATCGAACGATTTTGTCGTATTGAAATTTTCCCCACGCATCTATAATTAAGTATAGCAATTCTACTATGATAATTTTAGGTCAGGAGATTTTGTTGTTCCCAATTATAAAGTTTGAATTTTTTTTTTTTTTTCCTTTATCGTTGACAGAAGACTCATATTACTTAATGTCGTTGCTAATTGAACAATTTTTTGCACTCTATATACACGTATGTGTACAATATACACATTTATACATACACCTATGTGTATGTATATATACAGGGTATTCATGTTAACTCTGGATACACTTCTAGGGTATGTAATGTAATGACGCCGTTATAGTTTGAAATTCATCCTAACAACAGTGGAGAGCTTTGAAAAATTTGGTACCACGCCCTTGTTCGTATTGTAATGAATCGGATAAAATACAAAAAATTGTTTTGTTATTTTTCTCATTGTTTGTAGTTTTTTTTTTTTTTTTTTTTTATGCTTACAGTTTTGTTGACTTTACACAAAAACTTTGTACTGTTGTCTACGGCTGAATAAAACGTTAGGTCGAAAGTGATCACATCTGATTCGTTAGACTACTAAGAAGCGCACGGTAACAAATCCTTCAAAGCCTGCCATAGCTGTTAGGATGAGTTTCCGACCATGGGTGTCTTACTTCAAAATGCTTGCCTAGGCAGCGCCTACGCACTCTAGAAGTCTGCCCAGAATTAACATAAATACCCTTATACTTAGGGAATCGCAGAACTAACTATACACACAATGACAGAGGGGTTCGAACTGAATTAATTATACATGAAGAACATGTGGTCTCCGAAGGCGCATTCGGCAGATACGACCAGTTAAAAATTCGTCTTGCAACGATTGGTTTTTGTAATAAATTTTAATATTGGAAATACTTTCATTTGAATTTCTTAAATTTTAAAGCGTTATCCATTTCTATGGCACGTCCTCGTCGTCGTGTTTAGTGAAAATTCAATGTCGTGAGTATTTTTGTTTGAAATTTGCAAATCGAGCGTGTTTGTCAACAAGACTTCTACGAAACCTATGCCGCAGACTCGGTTGGCTGAATGACGGCTCTAAGCGAGATTTTTTAACCGGCGAATCTTAACGCGACTTCGCAGATCTCAGATCTTCTTTGGGTTAATTTACTCAGGAGGGGTCGCCCCTCTATCGCCCCTATAATTTTGTGTACATACGTAATTCTTGGACTCCCTGGATAACAAAAATGTCAGAAATAACGCGAAAGTTCAACATGCATACCATAAAGAATGATAATGATATTTCAAATGAGACACAATTTGAAAAAAAAAATTTTTTTTAAATAAAAATAAAACAAAAAACACAACAACTTATAACGACGCGTACGCAATTATCCATCGAAGCATCATATCTGAAAATTAATATTAGAATGAAATCTAGATCGTAAATGCTATATCTACAACTTTGATTAAACGTTTAAATGTTAAAATACCTATACCAACGATAGATAGACAGACAAGTGTGTATAATACGATAGAGATAAAAATTGTCATGATTTTTTTGCCACAATTGCAGGTGCCCAAATCACAAACATGATGCTCTTCTTTCTTCTCCTTTCTCTATTTCTTCTTCTTTTCCTCCCAACGCATATCCTACTCTAATATAATGATCGTTGACTACAACTCACACTGAATGTTTCATATTTGCACTCGCGTCAGGCGGCTTAAGTAGTTAGTTTGCTTTAAAATTCTGCTCGATTGTTGCTTTTTTGTCCCTCTCGTTTTTGTTTTCTCATCACGAGCAAGCTTGTTGCATCTCTGCTTTGGCTGCCTTCAATGCTGAAATAATCATCAATTAAAGGTTTCGACATTGAAGGACTATACCAAATTTTTATTTTCATTTTACATGGCCATCCCTATCCTTGTGTAAAGTTCTAGTAATATGTAAACTAAACACCCGATCTGATATTTCATTTTTGCTTCACATTGGAGGAAACAGAGTTTGTCGACTATGCGAATGATTCGGTGCGAAAAATCAGAAAATTCCAAGTTACATCTCTCGACTTTTTTTGTCATACAGAAACGTAGCTTTATTTACATTGCCTTAAAATCATACATGAAATTATAGTTCGAATTTGTGGTGCACAATCTGAATCATAAACAATGGAAGAAAACCTTTAATGATTTGACTTTATAACTTTTAGGACAACGATGTTTTTGATTAAAAGTGAAAAATCTGATTTATCGAATGTCCCCCACCGTATACCCACTCGCTCAATAATTCCAACACTCTCATTCCGAGGGTGAATCTGTAATACCAAAGGTAAAAAAATCTAAACAAGACGAATTATTTGTTGCTTCTAAAACAAAAACTATTTACGCACGCAATAGAACAGACACTAAGCGCTATATTTTCAACAGATAATATTTACGAAGCTTTGATCACAGAGCCGAGTTAAGTTAACCCAATTACAAACGAGTTAGTAAATTTGGTTGCCAAATGACAGAAGACAGATCATAAATCAGATATTCGTGGAGAATTGGCATGAAACGTATTTGGTATATAAACGTATTAGAGAAGCAGGAATATCGGATCAAGTTATTTACATGAGAAAAGGGCTGAAGTTTGCGCTCAAAATAAAAAATGTGAAAAAAACAAAAAAATTGACGTATTCAGCGAACCATTTCAACTTACCTTCACGTTCTCTCCGTCTCAGTTTTTTTCTCCTTCTCTCTATACCGGCAAGTTCTACCTTAACAGCGTTGTAAGTCTTTCGTAATTCCGCAAGCTTTTGCTGCAGCACAGCGATACGCTGGCTGCCATCCAACTCGGGATCTGTGAAGAAAAGTTGTTTTCCGAGTTTATTTTTCAGTCAATAACATAGACATATGAAACGTGTGCTTAACTTTAGTTCAATCATCTTTAATTTCAGTCCTTAAAAGGACGTCAACTCACCGAGCTCGACGTAAAAGTTATACTTCAAAGGTCTAGGTGACCTGGTTGAATAGGTAACGAGATCTGTAACACTTGTTGCAATATTAGGATGATTGGTGACGTTCGAATTACCAGCGCATATCATATTAGAGCTTTCGCTGGTGTCGTCGCTGTCACTTCCGGCGGCGGAATGCCGCATGGAATGCCTTGACGAGTGTCTAGTGCCTGACGATTTTTTTCCAACGTTGCTACCGCATTCGGAATGTTTTCTGCTACGTTTCCGCTTCTTGGGTGATTGGGTTTCTTCGGCAGTTCTCTTGGCGGCTATTTTTGCCTCTCTCTCCTGACCACCGCCTTCGGAGGTGTTATTCATGCAGGTATCATCCTCGCTAAAACCTCCGCTAATACATTTGCCAGCTGCGTCGTTGTCCGCCTCTGAGCTATCCCTATTCGACTTGGTGTTGTCCTCCGACAGCGGCGATGATCCACCTGTTCCCTCACCTCTCGGTGAACCCGATATGTTTGAAATAGTCGAATCCGGGGTCGTGGGCGGCGTGTTGTCCATCACTGGAGCCGCCTCGTTACTCTCCCGTCGTTGGACTGCCACAGGAGCCGCTAATTATGCAAGCAAAAACGATCAACCATGAAATATCTCAAAAAGTTTCTAGGTTCCTCAAGTTCTTGGAACGTAGCCTTCAGGTACTAGTCAAGGTGGGCAAAACTTTTTTCAAATAAAACAATGCCGTGCAATTTTTTTGCTTCTGATTCTATAAAAGTACCAACTCTCCTTGAGATTTGACAATGTTTAGACTATTAGGATTAACTATCTTACTTGGAGCAATGTCAACTGAACTCTGGCTGCTAGTTTCAGCTTCGTGCAGTTGGACACCGTGATATAACGAAATGAAGGTAAGTTTGACGAACCTGGTGGTTGTGGCTGAGGAAGAGGTTGGGGAAGAGGTTGAGCTCTAGATCCAATAACGAGGGCCTGTTGGACGGGCAGCGAGACGGGTACGGAAACGTCGGAACTCTTGGACACCGCGACGCTGATCGTAGAAACAGTACCAACACTGGCAGAGGTCTGGCCAGAAGTCGGAGCGCTAGCGAACGGCATTTCCAACAAAACTATGTTGCTTTCTGAGACTTTGACCTGGGAGGGTAGTTGATTGGCCGCAGAAGCACCGGCCTGATCGACGCTGTCGATGACGGGAGCCGGGGAGCCCGGAATCTCCTCTTCACAGAGAAGAGAGCTGATGTTTTCAGCCTCTTCTTCGGTTTTGGGCAGCGGTATAACAATGAGAGGTTTACACTCTAGAACAGCAGGGTCCTCGATGGGAGGCTGAATCTGAGCGTTCCTTCCTTCCTGGATGTCCTGGAGTTTCTCAAGCTCGGCTCGTAGCTTAATGTCGAAATTCGAGGTGGCGTTTTTCTCCTCTGGCAGTTCCTCGTTGTCAATGATAAGACGCTGCTCCGAATCGCTGCTGTCCGTCGAGTCGATGAATTCCTGGCTTATGACACGTTTCCGCTTGTCCTTCTCCTTGTCCTTCTGATCACGATCTCTGCGCTCCTCCTCCTTCCTAGACGACGATGAAACCTCATCCTCTTTCCTCTTCTGTTCCTGCTCCAGCTTATCTTGAGCGAGTTTCTTTTGCTCAGCTGAAGTAGCCGCGGCTTTGGCTTCCGCCGCGCGTTTGAGTTCGGCCTCCTTCTTCATCTTCAACTGCTGGAGTTCCTCCTGTTTCTGCTTGATTGCAACCCTCATCGCCTCCTCTCCAGTCTTCTCTTCTTTTCCATCTTCGCCTCGCTTACCAACACTGTTATCGACGTCCGCGCTTTTCACCGATACCTGATCATCCTTACCCTTTCTCACGATAACAGACGTCTCCGACTTCTTCGACAACTCCTTCGCCGCCTTCCTCTGCTCCTCGTCCTCCCGTCGGCCATCCTTGGTTTTATTTTTGAATGCCATCGCTGCTGCTGATAGTTTTTCCTCTATCGTCGACGTAGCCGGGAGTCTGGTGCTGATCGGAGCCGGGGCTACGAGGGCAGGGGACAGAGCGGGAGAAATTTCAGGCGGTTTGATGTCAAGAGTTTTCGTTTCGGCAGGAATAGTCGCAGCGGCAGTCGCGACAGCTGCCAGCGAAATTTTATTGGCGGATTGTTTGATCTCTGCGCTAGTTGCCAGCATCGACTTGTTGCCACCGGGTAGTGGTTCCTCTTTGGACGCCTTTTCTTGGTCCTTGCCCTCCTCCTTACTGAACTCCATGGTATCGGGAATGTCGTTGGATGGAAAAATTTCCTGTTGATAAGTGAAGAGATTCTCTTGCTCGGCCTCGGAAACCTCAGCCTCCGATATGATTAGCCTGTCCTCCGGGTCGTCGGCTGGTCCGTCCTCGTCACCGGGCAGGTCGCTGAAGAGCAGGTCGAGCGTTGTTGCTACTTTTCCAGCCTCCTCTGCTACTGGAACAGGCTTCAAGGGGCTGAAAGAAGGAGATTCGCAGAGCTTATCGAATGCCTCTTCGCAGGCGAGCTGAGATCTGGCCTTCCCGGACGGAGGAAGAACATCCGCGTCTTCCACCCTCTTAATTAAAGATCTGAAAATTCGAAATGTGCAGTCAGACAAGGATAGTAGTCTTGAGTCAATACATTATAGATGATACAAATGCAAATGACAAACCTTCGAACTCTCTTTTTTGGATCGCCGTCAACCTCGAGTTTTATTTCCTTCGGCAACGGAGGTAGTACCTTCTGTTTTTTCTTCGGGCTCTTCGGCTCCTCGTCGAAAACGCGTTTTTTAACCTTGTCCTTCTCACCGCCCGAGTCCCGTTTGTTTCTTACTTCAAATTCGAAAGGTTCCGGTTCTTTGAACTCGTAAATATCTTCTGTGCTCTCGGCAGTCTTGGTTTCAACAACGGCTTCGAGTTTGGGCGGCTCTAACTGTTTCTTCTCTGCCTTCGGTGATGCGGGCATTGGGACCAAAGGCTTGTCCTCACTTTCCTTCTCCTCAAGATTCGCCTCTTCCGTTTCCCTTTCAACCCTAATCATGTCGAGTTTGACAGCCTTTTCAAAGCCCTTCAGCTCCGATCTGATCTGGTTCAGATCAAAGTCCCGACCCTTGGGTTGATCCTCGTCGCTCTCAGGCTCTGACTTCACTGCCTGATTCTTTCCCGGCGTTCTCCTGAGCCTGCGTCCCCTTCTGAGCTCCTCAGGTGCATCCTTCTCCTCCTCAGCTTCGCTGCAGTCCTCGGTTTTCACCTCATCATCCCCGCGTTGCCTCGTGTTTTTTTTCCGCTCCTCCATTCCCCTGGATCTTGTCCTTGTTTGCTCCGGCTCCATCGTGTCTGATTCGTAGGCATCGCTGTCGCTCTCCGATGCCACTGATATGTCTGTATGACCAGACATGCGTCTGGTACGTCTCCGCGGTTCGAGCCCCGAGGAGTCGTTGTTCCTGGTAACTCTGGTCTGCCTTCCTACGGCTGGAGTCGCAGGGCTCTTCGTCCTGGAACTTGAACTTGCGACCGAAGACGGTGTGCTTGATCGGGGTGGGTGGCCGTCCTTCTCCTTCTCGTCCCGCTTTCCGACATCCTTCATCATCGACGCAGTTGGTATTGCAGTAGTTACGGAGGTAGGCGCAACACTGTGTGCCCTTCTCCTGTTCTGGGCTGACGACTTGGCTAGTTTACTAGACGCAGAGGAGCCCGCAGTACTTGGAGTCTGTGGCCTAGGAGTGGTCTTGCCGCGCTTTACGCGACCTTGAGTCTGTGTGAAATTTTGCGCAATCCTGGAGCCCTTTATCCACTCGTCGTATCGCGTGTTCCAGCCAGTGTAGTGGACCAGGTAAACCGGCTCAGCACCCTCTTTCTCTATATCGATTACTTTTGCCTCGTACGTTACTTTAGACTCGTGGTTAGGCCCGTAGTAAACCTTGAGACGATCTCCGAGGTCAACCACCCCTTTGTACGACGGTGCGGGATCGGTGGGCATTTCCTCCATGGGCCTCGGCTTTTCCGGCTCGCTTTCTTTGCGTTTTCTGCCGCGCTTTTTCAACTCTTCTTCGGTAGGTCGGCGCTGCTTCGGGGGAATCTTCTTCTCAGTCTCTGCGGATGGTGTTCGAACGTCTCTGGGTTCGGTAATCGATGGTTTACCCTTGGTCGTGTCATCCTTGGACTTGGATCTGGTCACGGTTAGCTGTTCTTCCTCTTTCACCTTGTCTTCCGCCTTCTTCTCCGACTTTTTCGCATCTCCCTTCTTCTTTTCCCCAGTTTTTTTCTTTTCATCTTTGAGCTTTGCTGGCGGCTTTGCCTTTGGCGCCAATGTGGCAACGATTTTCTGTGATTTTTCGCTAGACGACGATTCCTCCTCCCCGTCGATGTTCACATCGCTGTCTTGTCCACTCCCGCTCTCCTCGAATTCCTCCTTCTTCTTAATCTTCACAATCTCCTCCTCCTTCATCGGCTCCTTCTTCACCTCCTTTTTCTCCCGTTTTTCCTCCTCCTCGATTCTTTTCTCTTTCTCCTTTTCCTTCTCCTTCTCCTTCTCCTTCTCCTTCTCCTTCTCCTTCTCCTTCTCTTTCTCCTTTTCTTTTTCCTTGTCCTTTTCTTTCTCCTTCTCCTTTTCCCTGTCTTTGTCTTTCTCTTTTTCTTCCTCCTCCTTCTCAATCTTTGTTGAGGGCATCTGTGGCGGGACAGGCGTATTCCTGTCTCTGTCTCTGATCAGACTCCTGCCGGGTCTCTGTTTCCTGGTACTGCCCCTCGGGTGATTTACCATTGTGCAACCAAGCTTCCTATAAAAATCTTCAAAAGAATGAAGGAACTTTTTGTACTGTTGTTTCACGGCGTTCTGAGTTGACGACGTACTCTGAATGGGAAAACCGAGTCGACGAGTAATGGACTTCCATTGATTCTGATTTGTGACACGATTGTAACCACCCAGTTTGTAAACGGCTCTGAATAGTCTGTACAAGTCTATATCCTGTGTCCCTATCATAGGACAATTGTTTATCGGAGTTCCTCGATCGTCCATAAACTTGTAAAGCTGTGCAACAAAGTGATCCTTTTCCTCCCTTGGCTCGTCATCGGAACTCTGAAAATAAAAAAAAAAAAAAAAAAAAAAAAAAGAACAAAACAGATTCGATGCGTGAATCGGTCAGTGACAACCAAGTTTAAACATCATGGATTACAGACACTTACATCGGAATCCAGTTCTGCGTCACTATCGCTGTTCCCGCTAGAGTCTGCATTGCCAAATAAAGAATCCCTGTCCCAGTGAGGTGGAAGTTCGTTTTTGTCGAGAAATAACAATGCCTTTTCAACGGCAATTTTGAGCGCATTATTCTCCACCTTGTTAACCAATTCTTTGGTGAACTCTGTTGCTTCCTTCTTTGGAACGGTGTAGCTGAGGACAAAACAAGTAACATCGCGTATTGTTGCCGCTAGGAAAGTGAGAGAAGTCGCACAAGAGGTGAATATCAAAGAATGGCTGGACAAAAATACGTTATCATTAAATGTAGAAAAAGAAGAGTAAATATTACAGTTGTTAATCACAGAGATTGTATATGAAGGGATTTCAATGGATATGTTGACAATTAGAAAATATCAAATGTAAACGAAACTAAATGTTTGGGTACAATAAAACTTCTCTTAACGGACAAGTTAGAAATCCCTGACAGAAAAGCATAATTGAAAATGTATCTCCCAATAATGGACACTTCTCTATAAAAGACAAGATTTTCCTTCCCGAAGGTGTCTGCTATTGGCAAGTTTGACCATATTACAATTAATAAGCATCTTAGATGGAACTGCCATATAAATTATCTTATTAGCAAAACAAAGTATATGGTTTACGTGATATTCAATCTAAGTAAAATATTATCGTTTGACAACCTATAATATACATTACCAGACTAATGGATTTATATCTTAGGGTGCTAGAAATAAAACTACTCTGCAAGCACTGAACAGTATAGATAATAGGATTATAAACATAACGAAAATGGCAGATAGCAAAAAAGTTATATCATTAAATTTACATATGCAATATACAAATAATGCAACCGCCACTAGAAACGATAGTATTACACTACCGAAAACATACAGAAATAAAGGTCAAAGGAATCATTTATACTTAACTACATACCTATTATTTCAATAAAATACCAAGTGAATATGAAGCAAGAAAAAATCGCTACAAATCTAAAATGAAAAGAATATATTCAAAATATGATAAAAGACTGTGTAAGATTGAAGGTTTACGAAAATATGTAAATAAATAAATTGAGCAAACAATAATCGTTTTATTTCTCAAATCTATCGTAGTTCATAGGTATTCTTAATATTGTCGAATTGAACAAACTGAATAGAGATGATAAATAATCTCTGCAGCAGAAGGTGATTATTATGCAGATTCTATAGACATGAACAGTATTGGAAGTGTCTTTCGATAAATGTAAATTCAAATTCAAATACTCACTATCTGGCATCCTTAAATGAACGAACTAGATAGTCATCTCGGACACGTATCCTGACTGTATCCTGGGCAGTTGGAGCAACTACCAACCCTGGGAACCAATTGTCCTTTTTCTTCTTGTCTCCAAGCTCTACGCACACGACTCTACCAATCTCTGGTTCTGTTTCGACTTGTTCTTTTCCCACACCTCCGGAACCTGATTCTCTGACACCTCGCGGTGGGCTTTCCTCATCGTCGCTGCTCTCATCCCTGCAGAACGGTTAACGTTTCATAAGACAAGACGGAGATAGTTGCATTTTCTGTCGTTTTCTTCGGTTTATACTTCTTCCGGAGCTTGAGTCATAATTATTTTTAGCACTTACTGAGCTTGCCTGGATCTCCGCCCCCTCCTACCGCCGATAACAGGATTACCAAAGTGTTCGGGATGAGTGAGAGGCAGCTGATCCAAAGTTTCACTCTCTGCAAAGTGTCTGCCACTTTTCAGGCACAAAGCAGTTCGTCTGAGAGTCGTTATGTCTCCGTCGTCAAAAACGACAGTGTACTGACTACAGTCTTGTATTTTGTTGACGGTAGCATCGACGAATTCCTTTCTGTCATTGTGCTTGGCTTCGACCAGCCCCCCTACCCTGAGCGTGCCTTTTATCTGATCATCGGTGACTGTCGCTGTTCCCAAGCCCTGCTTATACGTTACACGGCATTTCACCGACCGCACAACCTTCCTGATTTTAGCCTCACAAAACGCACCCTTGTACTTAGCGCTTACCTCCGTACCAACCGACAGATACGGTGGATCGTCTCCCTGGAAATTAGATGGTTAAAGGTACGTTATTTTTGTTACAAATTTTTATTCATTTTTATTCCGCGATCCGGATCCATCAGCTAGCGAAGATGGGATGAGAATATATGATACACAACATTGATTGAATGGCGGCAACGAAAAAGGAACGATTCTTGGGAAGTGAAAACATACGCAATACTTGGTGGGTGGGAATCAGAGTGGGAACAAAAAGCTGCGAAAACGAGCGAAGCGATTCCGAGATGAGGCGAAAACCAGAATGGTAATTGAGATATGTTGAAGATGCGAATTCGAGCTCATGGATTCTTACCAGCATTTTCTAACGTTCTACAATCTTCATAGGCAGTTTCGGTAGGTAGCCGTACTCGCACCGAGACATGAAAACGGTCGTCAGTTCCGAATATCCTCGGAAATAGTAAAGAGAAGTGATCACACCGAGAACGAGAAGGGTCTTTGTTGACCTCTTTCGCCTTATGCGAGAACGAGAATATCGTTGCTCTAGCTTATATCACTGGTTCAGCGACACCGCGGACAAACACCACTAACTGCCACAAACTGCTGTTGTTCCCTGCCCATTTCCCACTCCCATCGGTCGCTCGCGGAGTGCTGCTACCAACCACTTTGCTCTGACGATCAGGGCCGTCAATCCATGACGAAAAAAATACCCGCTCCCAGTAGTTCCGGAAAATTTACCATTTTTCCTTTCGGCGAATAATCGCATAATAATAGATCACGATATCCGCTGCATTTCTACACTTTACGTTACCCGCAAGCGCAGTGTCGGTATTTTAAACTCGATAGAGACGCCGGCGAGGCCTCGGTCTATCAATGATCTCGATGAATACGCGCCAAGCGTGTCGAACCATGTGACGAGAGACATTTTTTGGAACTTGTAAAGGCGTTGGCGACCCTGTATGGCGGCCCGCATTTCGCAGGGGGTCGAAGAACGTCAAAATACGTATTTAAAACGAATCGATGATGACTAAATCGGCGCTATACGATGGACTAATTGGTGTTTAATATTTTTTTACCCATTATCAGCGTAGTTAAAGCCGGGCGAAAAACGGTGAGACGATGAAGTGGAGATGTAGTCTCGCGGGCAATTGCGCGGCGCAGTGGACGCATCGGCTGCTTCGGCTGCTGCAACGTTGATAAAAATGTGAAACTACGGGGGCGACGATTCCGTCTGAATAGCCAGAGCGAAATAAAAAATGGCGGCGAACAGCGAAGTGCCGGTGGACATCAGCGAGAGTAACGCACTTGGCAGCGATCACACGGTGAGTTTGTAGTTTGATAAAGTAAAATCGAGCCGCGCGATATTCGCGACATTGTGCAAGGTCTACGGATATTCGTTCAAAGAATATTCCCTGAAATCGTGTTTCCGATGGTGCAATTTTGGTATAAGAAAATTCGGTTCGTCGTCATCGTCGTAGTTTCGTCGGACGGTAAAGCAGACTAAAACTATGCGCCGCCAAGTCGACCGATTTCACTACGCCGACTAAAATACAAAGAATGTACAAATGCCTGGCGCTCTTTTCGATATTACAGATTTTCCCAATCACGCCCCGAAAGCCGCACATCATAATGGCCGCAATTTTCACGCCTGACAATGCGGTAATTTAGACGCCATTTATTTTGGCGCGTGCACGTGGACGTTTTCACGAGTCGAACGCCGCCGTCACGGACGCAGGCTTTCATTTTGTTTCCACGATCATCGCGAGTTATACCGCGTCGCGCTGTAACCGGGCTAAATAGTTGGTCAATCAAACAGCCGACAACCTTTCGTAGATTAGTTTAACGCACATGAACTCTATCGTAAGTAAAATCGACACGTGTCCAAGAATATCCAAATTTTATCCGATATCTCACAAGCGCCGTAATTCAAACTTTACACGAAACAGTCGCGGCCACCGGCTTCTTAAGTTTTCTAACCAAACAACCTTCGCCTCGTGTTTTGTAAAATTTACCATCAGACCAGAATTCATACAGTTAAATTTTTTACGCATTTGAGTATTAGTGAATTATTTCTAAAATCGTTCGTTAACTAGTATTTTGCATTTTCATCTGTTTATCTAGCTTCGGGATTACGGCAGACCTGAAAAGAAAATTTGAATTTGTTCTGAGATCTGTAATGTTTAATGTATCGATATTCTTTCAATTCACATCTAAAATCATATACAGAGTGTATGTATTTTTGTTTGAAAAATGTATAGACGTTGGGGAATTTTGTCAATGTTGAAATTCGCAGTGCTGCTTTCTTTGCCCTTTGATTTTTTTCATTCTTTTAGTCTCAGCAACAACAACAATATCTTGATCTCGAGAGGCAATGTGTTCAATCTTATATTCTCTAACTTATCAAATTCTTCTTGCAATATTTCTCATGATTCAATTTTTTATTGTGATGCCTTTCACTTGCTTCTCGATATCATGCTTCTTACCACTAGTAACAACTTGCTGAGCCGAACAACTTTATTGCCGAGGTGCCCAGTCAAGTTGATGTATCTGATCTACTCTCAAATCGCCATGTTGAATCATTACATTGTTCCATTTTTGATTTAATCGAGAAACATATTTCTAAGATTACTATCAATCATTATACCCATCCTAAGTGGTATCCTAAAAAAGTCATTTGCGCATTTCGTCCAAAGAAAAAGTATCATAGATTATTTGAGATGTGTAATTTTAGATTCAAACCATATCTGCACAAAAACCTGCTACTATGCAATGGATTCTAAAGTGTACTTATTGTCGTGTATTAAAGGATTTACACCTGTTAATTATAAATAAATAAAATTTCTCATTTATAGACACTTAAGATGGAAACCATGGAAGTAGCTGAGCCAGTGGTGCCATTGGGAAAGGACGCAGCGACGCCAAATGACAAGGAGGCAGTGTCAGTGGACGATATGACCTCGCGAGACTACTACTTCGACTCGTATGCACACTTTGGGATTCATGAAGAGATGCTGAAGGATGAGATAAGGACAATGACGTACAGAAACAGTATGTACCACAACAAGCACCTGTTCAAGGGTAAAACGGTACTGGACATAGGCTGCGGCACAGGTATCCTGTCGATGTTCGCAGCCAAGGCAGGGGCGGCTCGCGTCATCGGCATTGAGTGCTCGAACATAGTCGAGTACGCAAAGAAGATCGTGGAGGCGAACCAGCTCTCGAATGTGATAACGATCCTGAAGGGAAAAGTGGAGGAAGTGACTCTGCCGGATGGTATTGAGAAGGTAGACATAATAATATCCGAATGGATGGGCTACTGCTTGTTCTACGAATCGATGCTGGACACGGTCCTGTTTGCCCGAGATAAGTGGCTGTGTGAAGACGGAATGCTGTTTCCGGACAAGGCGACACTTTTCATATGCGGCATCGAGGACCGCCAGTATAAGGACGAGAAGATAAACTGGTGGGACGACGTCTACGGATTTGACATGAGCAGTATCAGGAAAGTTGCGATAAGCGAGCCGCTGGTGGACGTTGTCGACCCAAAACAGGTTGTGACGAATGCTTGCCTGATAAAAGAGGTCGATCTGTACACGGTAACAAAGGCGGACCTGGATTTCACGTCGCCGTTCAATCTACAGGTGAGAAGGAACGACTACGTCCAGGCTCTGGTCACATTCTTCAACATAGAGTTTACCAAGTGCCACAAACGCATAGGATTCAGTACGGCGCCTGAGGCGCAGTACACGCACTGGAAACAGACTGTATTTTACTTTGACGATTACATGACTGTGAAAAAAGGGGAGGAAATATATGGAGTGTTCTCAATGAAGCCCAACGCGAGAAATAATCGAGACCTCGACTTCAGCATCGAACTTGACTTCAAGGGTGAATTGTGCGAGGTGCACGAAACTAATACGTACCGCATGCGCTGATTCACACTTGGCGTATAAAGAGAAAATACGAAAATTGATCTAGCTACTTCCGCATTCTCTATTAGATATTAAGTCCGCCTTTCGGCCAATTCTCGTGGCTCACTCAGCCGTGCCACTCTGGTCCGATAACGACAAAAATTACGACCTGACCCGAGCCGTGGGTCAAAAGGAGAAGCTTGGATGTTCGCGATAATCCGTTGTGGAAAAATGGGATTCCATTTTTATTTAGGAGAAATTAGAAGAAATAATAAAAATTAAAAAAAAAATTAAAAAATTACCATACTTTACATTGATCTTCCTTGAAGAGGGACAAATTAACCAAACATCACAAAGATGAATTTTCCTATACAATTAATACTAATCCCCTGTAAGTTATCTTAATTATAACATATTTGGCTCACAGGTTCTTACATCAAATATTCTTCTTTTTAGTTTTTTCTTGATTTTAACTCGCTTTTGTCAGACAAATGGTATTCTCGATTAATGGCAAGGATGTTTCTACCCGCAACAGCATCCTTTTGCCATGCTATTGTTTTTGTTCATACATTTTTTTTCCTAGTACCAATAAAATTACATATTTACTTGGAAGTATAGGAATTGAAATGTAGACTAACAATTCGGAGTTTTTGAAGCTCCTATTTTTAACATTATTTTTGTTGTTCGACTTCAATGACCGATGAAAAATAGTATATGCTCCGAATAGGTTATAATTCAAATCTAAGCGATAATGAAATATTAGCCAATATTTCAAAAACAATGACCAATTCACATCATCGAACGTGGAAGTAAATGATTTATCGACACAGGGACTAGGCTATCGATTATTGTTCTATTATTGATTTCGATTCACATAATAATTGTAACAACGGAGAATCTTCTTTGTCTGAATTGATAATTCTAGTCAGGTAAAATCGGTTTTCTACTAGGTTGCTAACTAGACCAGGTAATTGTCAAACCAGCAGGCAAACGTATTTCTAATCATGCCGACAGACTGCCAAGTCACAGTGCAGCTGTATATATTATACTATGTATAATTTTTATAAGGAATCATTACTGTTTGTTAGATTGATGTGAAAACGGAAAACGGAACACGAAAAACAAACTTCTTTCCCCACTCTCATCCCATTTCTTTGAGTCCCATAATATGCCAGGGTTCCATTGCAACGTGATTATATAATTATGTATGTAACAATAAAATTAATACATTTGCTATGAATATCGCGAATTTTCGTTATTTCTTTGCCCTTTGATTGTTTGTTTCAAGTGACTGAAGAAAAAATGAAGGGAAAATTATATTCGAAATGAAATTGTGTCTCAATATACACTGAGCTTTAGTTATTTACAGTTTGTTTCCTACACAACTTTCCGCTTGGAAAGGTATATATATATAATTATATATATATATACACATACTATAATACATATATGTATATATATAATAATATATATGTATTAAATATTACGATTATTATTTACAAAATATTATCGTTATACCTCAATCGTTTTCGTATTCCTCTTAAAACCAAGATCGAGATGATCAGTCGTTCTTTGCGCAAGCTGTGAAAACTGATTGATCGCTTCTCTCTGTTGAATTCTACCATCTAGGCAGCAAGGCCTTTCAAACAATTTGCCAACTTCTGAGTCTTGTAGTCTGTCCTGAGCTGTATAAAATTTATCAATATGGACCTGTCGAGCATGGCCTGCAAAAAAAATAGGATTTGCAGTTCGATATGATATTACAAACATCACCGATGCTTTTATAGAAGCCAGAAATCGATGTGTCGTAACTTAAAACTTACCAATTGATCCCCAGTGCAGACCTGCTTCAAATTCTCAGGCTTGACGAGGAGCAAATTGCAGAGAGCGTGCAATGTGTCAAAGAGATTCGTGACTAGGCTGACTTTGAGATTTTTAGCACACTCTCTGTAAGCATTCATGTCACAAATGGCGCACATTGCGCCGGCAGAATTGAACTGAAACTGCTGCAAGTGTTCATATATCACCCTGTGGAATCTGACCCCCAATTCTGTGAGAACACTTTCGACGTTCTTTTCGTCCAGTCTGTCTCTTATGTGAGTTATCATCGTCGAAACGTATTGAACCACAACTAAACAGGCAGGGGTGTTCAACGTATCGACGTCCGATTCCGGCTTGAAGTCTGTCTTGCGCTGCTCATTCTGCAAGTAAATTTTCACCCAGCCAACTATCGCGTTTATACTTCGGTCCAAACCCGTGTCCAGTTTCAATTCCAGCTGCTCCAAGACGGCTTTCTTCTTCGCCAGGCAATCCCCATGCTTTGACGTTGATCTATGAGACGTGAGATGATTAGTACGGGGTCATTTCTTTAGAATAATTTAAACGTAAGATATTTCAACTGCTAACGAGAATTCCTTGTAAGTCAGAACCAATGTAAACTTTTCTGTACATCAGGTATCCAGGTTTTCAAAAAAGTATTAATGACGGATCTCTATTTGAAATGAAACAATTGCATACATGACTAGCGGTACGAGGCTGTCGTTGAATTGCTTTTCGAGCAGATGAATGATGGCGTTGCACCGTCTGACTACGTTGAAGAAGTGGATTTCAGGTTGACATCCGCTCTCAGGTATGGGGACACTTTGGAGTCCCAATTCCAGAGCATAGTCAACGTGTTCGCTGGTGAGATACTGTAGCAGGATTTCTAGTATCTGCAGAGCGTTTACAGGTAAGTCGCTTGATTGTGAGAGGATCTGGCACCGTTGAAAAGCCAGTTTGCTCTCCTGGAGTAGAGCGATGGCCAACTCCTCGGAGAGGAAGGTCTCACCGCCGTAATCTTCAATCTGGGCTATATTGATGTTCGTTCTAGTGCCGATTACGGCTTGCAAGTCTCTCCTCAGCTCCTGGAAGCCCCCGGTTTGCAGTTGCTTTTTCTGGTGATTCTTAGACTCGTAGTACTTGATCAACAGGGATGCAGACTTCTCACGGAGAGACTTGGTCTCGATACTGAAATCAAGGAAATATAATTCTTTGTTGGTCTACCGCCAATGAAGCGCAAAAACAGGACACGGAGTGGGCGGCTGAGCCTGTGTTACCTTATGTAGGAATCGAGATGTTTCTGAAAGATATTCCTGGTGAGTTTGGCGAGGTAAGCCTCGTCTGTTCCCATATCAAACCGCTTCAGATCGTTGGATAGTTTGATCGTCTTTGAGTAGAGGTCATAAAGATTCTTCAGATACTTGTCGGAGTCCGTACGATCGGTAAGCTTCGCCACAACGTATTTTTGCAGCCTGAGATGGTAAATGTTGAGGACAAATTTGGCCATAACTTGAGTCGGGTTAGCGAATACCTGCTGCATCAGTTTGTAGTTCTTGGTGCACATCGGTATGACATCCTGAAAAACATCCTTGCCGCCGAACGAACCCATTTGGCTGTGCTCGATGAACGCGTCGACACACTGCGAATAGCCCTTGAAGTGAGACAGGATCGAGGCCAGCTCCTTCATCCGTGTGGCGTCTTCTCCGCTGTGAGCCCTGGCAAACTCCTCTATCAAGCTCCGCTCAATCTCGTCGTACTTAGCGCTGATCTTCTTTTTGGCGCCGTCAAACTTGTCGGATGGAAGCTCTTGTGCTATCAAATGTAGTTTTTGTATCACGTCCGCTGCCTCGTCAAGCTGGGAAATCAGAAGCAATCGATAATGAAAAGTTAAACGACTCCGGAAAGCCTCGTTTTCTACGCACCGACGATTTGTCGGTGAAAACTGGGTCCGTTAAAGGCCCGGGACTCAGAAACTCTGCAAAGTGTCTCATCAACTTTTGGGCTTCGACGGCGCGTGCTCTCGGAGTGTTGACGCTCTCGAGCTGGTCACCCAGGTGCAGCACCTTCGTGGCGACAAAGTTGATTCTCTCGTCAAGCTGATGGAACAACTTCATGGCGTATTTGTTCTTCTCCTGGAGTTCGAGGATCTCTAGCGCGTGCCTAATCTCCTCCTCCTTGCATGCCGCCTCCAGCCTGTCGCATTTTTTCTGTTGTCGCTCCTGTAGCACCCTCAAATCCTTAATTGCCTGCAGAAACGTCTCGTGGACCAGCACTGGATCAAAGGAGCTCTTGTCTCCACCGTCTTTAAACGTGTCATTAACAGTTCTCCAAGCCAGGCGCTCCACAAATTCCTCGGAATCGAACGGCTCCTGAAATAGAAAGTGGAAAGAATGGAGAATGTTTTATTTATTTATTTATTTATAGTCGACAGGTATAAACCCTTTTCTACATGAGATTAACAAGAATCATTGCACGGTTTGCAAGTGTGAAGTAGGCATAGTTAGTGAAATTACTATTTATGGAGAATAAGTTTCTAGACAGAGTAGAGAGAAAGTATAAACTGGAATTATACAGGAATATTGAAATCTGGTAATACGTTCGAATGGAGAACTGACGTACTAGTAAAAAAATTTGTTAAAAATCATCTAACGCATCTGAGTGTTATATTTTTTTACTAGGTTATGATGGTTTGAATTTTTGATATCCCTTCGGGAATTCGACGAGAAATTCAGTTTTCACATGGGAATTAGTACTTGCCTGCTCCAGCTCCTTCATGTATTGTTGCATCATCTTTTCGTTGTTTTTGCCGAATGTGTTGACGATAATATCGGCGTCATCAAACTGCTAAGCGATCTGTCGCCTTGCGTGGGGCGTGTTGATAGCACGAAGTAAGAGGTTGACAGATGCTTGATTCGATCATGATTCGATTAATTCAGAAATTGGGGAAGGGCTCGATTCTACAGAAACCAGTTCTACCAATCGTATACCGTGAAGCGCGAAGAAAAGATTCAAATTTGAAAGTAAGAAAAAAGAAACAAGACGCCGCATGAATTGTAACATTAATGAAGGATTACCAAAACACGTGTATAAGTGTTGAAATAATTCTTCTGAATGAAACAAATTAAATCCACCCAATGAGCAATTTATAAAACTGGCGTTCTTGTAGGGAAAAAAGCTGAGTTTGCTGCTGCCCTTGTACAAAGTTAAAAAATTGCTAAAATTGTTTATATTTTGTTGATTAGGAACTTGATATTATACCTAGAAAGCAAAAATTTGATGTAGTACGGTAGATTGGTAATCAATTACTTTTGATCAGCTGAAGTCGAAGCATTGAATGGAAAATTAAAATCACCCCAACTTCCATCTCTCTCTAAATTATAATCTCCGTTTGGAACTCTGTGGCCGGACCTGTTACAGGTACTTTGGATGTTGCGAATTCGAGCGTGTATGTTTTTGTGTTCGCTCTTGGGTCCAAAGGACGTGTCACCTTGTGTGTGTATCGCGGATGACCCGAGAGACAAATCGGGTCTAAAGAGGATTAGCGAGCAGTTTAACCGCAAACGCCTAAAGGTAAGGTCTAGCGATAGTAATCCTTCGCAGATAACGTGTTAGCATTGTCGTTAGGTTTATGGTTGTTATAATTTATTTGCTTGACTAAAATGCTATCGTGTGTACCAGCCAGATAAAGTCGTGCGGTAATATTCCTTCATAGTTGACATGTTAATATTGTTGTTGAGTTTATTGTTATTATAATTTATTTCATTTTGTTTCGATCCAATAAAATTCCTCCAATCTTTAACAGACCTGAAATTGACCCAAAGATATGGTGGAAACTATGTGCACGACATGCGATATTACAATCCAATACCTAATTACAGATGGCTTCTGCAAAACAAAAAGTACAAAGTATCAGCGCGCAAGATGACGCAGCCGCCGAAATTGATGAGCATTCGAAAGAAGCAAAAGAAGCTCCCGAAGCTGGCAGCAGTAAAGTTGACGGAGCTGGTAAGTCGCCTGAACAAAATCTTCAACAACTGGACACCAACATAACCACTCCGATTGAGAAGGTGAGCCAACACGAATTCGCAACTTTGATCACTGTTCTTAAATTAGATTTAAATTAACAAGCAAACATATTAATATTGTGGTTGAGTTAATTGTTATTATAATTTATTACCTGTTTCGTTTTTGTTCCAACGAAATTCTCTAAAGTCTAACAGACCTAAAATTGACTGAAGGATATGGTGGAAACTATGTGCACGACATGCGATATTACAATCTAATACCTAATTACAGATAACTTCTGCAAAACAAAAAGAACAAAGTATCAGCGAGCAAGATTACGTAACCGTCGAAATGGATGAGTATTGGAATGAAGCAATGAAGGAAGCTCTTGAAGCTAGCAGCAGTAAAGTTGACGGAGCTGGTAAGTCGCCTGAACAAAATCTTCAACAACTGGACACCAACATAACCACTCCGATTGAGAAGGTGAGCCAACACGAATTCGCAACTTTGATCGCTGTTCTTAAATTAGATTTAAATTAACAAGCAAACATATTAATATTGTGGTTGAGTTAATTGTTATTACAATTTATTACCTGTTTCGTTTTGTTCCAACGAAATTCTCTAAAGTCTAACAGACCTAAAATTGACTGAAGGATATGGTGGAAACTATGTGCACGACATGCGATATTACAATCTAATACCTAATTACAGATAACTTCTGCAAAACAAAAAGAACAAAGTATCAGCGAGCAAGATGACGTAACCGTCGAAATGGATGATTATTGGAATGAAGAAATGAAGGAAGCTCTCGAAGCTAGCAGCAGTAAAGTTGACGGATTTGGTAGGCCTGCTACAGAAGAAATGTGTCAAAGAATGGACAGCAGAATGATCACTCTGACTGAGCAGGTGAGCCAACACGAATTTGCAATTATGATCGCTGTTCTTAAATTACATTCAAATTAAAATGTAGATTAATGCACATATTTTACTGCTATATTTTATTTATTTATTTATTAATTTCTAGCTCAAGCTAATCGAAGGGCAGATTGGGAAGCTGAATGTTCAAGATCCAAAATGTCGAAATAGAAAACCAATAGCAATACCTGAGCCTCCATCTCCTGATACCTTGACGGGTAAACCGTTACTTGCTGAGTTAATGAAAAGTATTGGTCAACTCACTGTAGAACGTGATATTCTTCAAGTAAAGCTTCGTATCATGGTGATTTAACTTTCTGACTGAATAACATCAGCCCCCTATAAGAACATTGTATATTTTACTTCGTTTTCTTCCGTCTAGGCTTCAGAAATCAAAGTGCACAATCCAAAATCGCGAGTAAGAAAGAAGGCCCAAGTTGCGATGACCGATGTAACCTCAGCATTTGACCTAGCGAAAAATGAACTACGTTTATTGGAAGAAGAGGCCGCCAATCTTGTGAGTTAATTTAGAATAATTATTTACTACTGGGACAAAGAAGCAGAGTATGTGAGAACAATTCTTTCATTACAGATCGAACCGTTCGATAAATTGACGGATGATGTAGAAGAATTCCGTTTCATAAGGAAATTAAGAGAGCAATTGGAGAGTGACGAATTGGTCCTTTTTAGGCATACAGGGAAAGAATGACGTGTGGCTTAAATTGCAGAGCGGATTAAAATAATCAGATTAAACTTTATATTATGTAACCATTTTTATGCGTAAATAAATAAATAAACGAACAAATGCAACACTATCAAGCTCTGTTCAATCAGACTAGTACCTTGCAGTAAGAACTTCACAATGCGCAGGTAAATTTGACTAACTTGAACCGTGAAACGTCATTGAATTGGAAATTGAACGTGGAAATTTAGGATCGGATCCAAGATTTAATGAGGGAAAATCAACAATTGATCGGCGAATCGAATGCTGGGAAGATGATGAATGAATCACAGTTCAAAATCACGGAACGTTGTACAGTCCGTTATTGCAAACTTTTGAACGGTAATATGTAAAGCTGTAAATACCTTTTCTACGTCGTTTACAGCATTCCGATAAATTTAACGGAGCCAAACAAAGAAAATATCGGTAAGCCAAATGTGCAGGCTATGTTGGGGGGGGGGGGAATAAAAAAAAGTTCAGAGTCCCAAGAATGAAAAAGTTGTGGAAAAAAAAATCAGAAACCAACTTGAGGATTGATTGAATTGCTGGTATAAGAAACGAAACGGACATATACGTATAATACGCGTGAAATCATTGTTTCAGATCAATTGGCCAGCTAAAATCTGCATATTTAAAGATTACATAATTTCATTGAATTTTCATTGTATTCACAGAGGGCAAAAGTGTCGTAACTAGAAATGGTAATGTCTACAAAGGATGAGGTGTTTGAAGCAAAGCTTTATCATGAATTGAATTGATGCGACGAGGAATTTATAAAACTGGCGTTCTTATAGGGAAAAAAGCTGAGTTTGCTGCTGCCGTTGTAAGAAGTTAAAGAATTGCTAAAATCGTTTGTATTTTGTTAATTATGAACTTGGTATTACACCCAGGAAGTAAAAATTTTTTGCAGTAAGGCAGATTGATAATCAATTACTTATGATCAGCTGAAGTCGAAGCATTAATTGGAAGATTAAAATCACGCCAACTTCAAATCTCTGATTTAGAAAGGGAACTGATTCCGTGAAAACTATTAGCAAAGATGTTGGAAAAGTGAATTGCCAGCTTCAATCCAGCTTCTACTCTTCAGAGGCTAAGTATTCTAAAGTAAGTGAAGTAAGTTTGCGAGGCTATACGGGCTCTCGTTATTACTCGTTTATGGAGTAAAATTAGATCCTCTTTAACGGAAGTTTTTATGTTCCGAGACAAGAAAAGTACGACTTTGATTTAGAGACTGCTGAACTAAGGTAGAAATTAAATGATAAACATACCGAGTTAACTGACATTGAATAAGAATTAAAAGAAAAAACCGCCTTCATGTCCTTGGATGAACTCAGAGATTTATAATCTTCGTTTGGAACTCTGTGGCCGGACCTGTTACAGGTACTTTGGATGTTGCGAATTCGAGCGTGTATGTTTTTGTGTTCGCTCTTGGGTCCAAAGGACGTGTCACCTTGTGCGTGTATCGCGGATGACCCGAGAGACAAATCGGGTCTAAAGAGGCTTAGCGAGCAGTTTAACCGCAAACGCCTAAAGGTAAGGTCTAGCGATAGTAATCCTTCGCAGATAACGTGTTAGCATTGTCGTTAGGTTTATGGTTGTTATAATTTATTTGCTTGGTTAAAATTCTATCGCGTGTACCAACCAGATAAAGTCGAGCGGTAATATTCCTTCATAGTTGACATGTTAATATTGTTGTTGAGTTTATTGTTATTATAATTTATTTCATTTTGTTTCGATCCAATAAAATTCCTCCAATCTTTAACAGACCTGAAATCGACCCAAAGATATGGTGGAAACTATGTACACGACATGCGATATTACAATCCAATACCTCATTACAGATGGCTTCGGCAGATGAGAAAGACATGAGATTGACGGAGCAAGACTACAGAACCCATGAAATCCACGAGGATTTGAAAGACGCAAGGGAAGCTCTTGCATGTCTCAGCGTTCTAGCTGAGAAAGCTCGTAAACGTCCTGAAAAATATATTCAAGCACTGAACGCCAAAATGATCACTCTGACTCAGAAGGTGAGCCAACGCGACTTTGCAATTTTGATCGCTGTTCTTAAATTATATTTAATTTAAAATGCAAGCATATTAATATTGACGTTGAGTTTATTGTTATTACAATTTATTTCATTTTGTTTCGTACCAATAAAATTCCTCCAATGTTCGACAGCCCTAAAATTGACGCAATGATATGGTGGAAACTATGTGTACGACATGCGATATTACAATCTAATACCTAATTACAGACGGCTACTGCAAAACAGAAAATAGAAAGTATGAGCGAGAAATACCACATGACCGTCGAAATTAACGAGCATATACAAGAAGCAAAGGAAGCTCTTGCCTTTGTCAAAAATAGAGTTGACAAATGTGCTAGATGTCCTAAAAAACACTTTCAACGACTGGAGATGAAAATTTCCCGTCTGGTTGATAAGGTGAGCCAACACGAATTTGCAATTTTCATTGCTGTTGTTGAGTTACATTTAAATTAGTTTTATTCATTTATTTATTATTTTTTAGCTCAATCAAATTGAAGCGAACATTATAATAAAAAATACGGAAGATCTAGATCGCAGACAAAAAAGCCAATCTTCAATACCCGAGAGTCCCAACACGCATAGAATATCACTTGATACGCTGATCGAAAGTATTGATCAACTCACCGTAGAACGTGATAGTATTCCAGTAACGCTTCGTGAATTGGTAATTTAACTTTCTGACTGAACAGCAATAGTGCCCTATTGAATCTTTCAATTTGTTTTCTTCCATCTAGCTTTCACTGATCAGAAGTTACAATCCAAGAACGTCAAGAATGCATAAAGTATATGATGTGATAGCCCATATAGTCAATTCATTTGACCAAGCGAAATTGGAGTTGCGTTCATTGGAAGACGAGGAAACTAAACTTGTGAGTTAATTTAGAATAATTATTTACTACTGGGACAAAGAAGCACCGTTCGTGAGAGCAATTTTTTCATTACAGAACAACTCGATCGATGATTTGACGGATGTGGTAACAGCATTCAGTTACAGAGAGGAATTCAAAAAGCTATTAGAGAGAAGTGATTCGGTCCTTTCTATGTTAAAGGGGAAAAAATAGCGTGTAGCTTAAATTGCAGGTCAAAAGTAAAAAAAATAGATTAATATTTATATTATGTAGCCATTTTTATACGTAAATAAATGAATGAATAAATGAAAATAAAACAAAAGTATCGACAGCAAAAATGCAGACAGAGTCGTTGAATAATGGTGGAAAATGCGCGGACTTTTAAACTATACCATGTAAAACGTTATTGAAACATTAATGTGGAAGAAAATTGAAACAGTTGTAAATACGGTGATACCTTTTCTATTTCATTTACGTGATTCCGATAAATTTACAGAAGCCGAACAAAGAAAATATCGGTAAGCCAAAAGTTCAGGCCACGTTGGGAGGGGTAACAAAAAGTCAAGTTCCTAGAATGAACCAGGTGTAGAAAAACCAGTTGAAGATTGATGCATTTCGCAACGAATTAAAAAAAAAAAACAAAGAAAAATAAACGCATAACGTATCACACCTTATGCATAATTGACTATATTTATTCATTAATTTTAAATGGAAAATTCAAAGGCTTCGATATTCCAGTTTCGTTCGGTTTTCTTGGATTTCTTTTTCAATTTTTATTTAGTTTTTTATCAATTTTTCACCATCGTTACCGTGTAATATTAACTACATAAGAATCATACATATAGAGAATTATACATCGCTATCATCCCTGCATGTATGTGAATATTGTTGTCGTCTTCCGTTTTCTCGCTTAATCATTTTCTTTATTTAATTTTAATCCTAAAAATAACAAACACGACAGAGCAGCGGTGCACGACACAATAGTAATAATAATAGTAATAACAGTAATTAATTAGTTGCGTGATTTAATAATGAGAAAAAGAAAAAGCACGTTATGCGGATATAATGAAACTACAATGTTTATCACGCACGCACAAACGCGCCTCTATTTATTTATTTACCTCTTCATGGCGCATATTATTGTTTTTACTTGATTTTATTTTCATATTTCTTTTCTCTTCTGATTCTTCTTCTTCTTCTTTTTTACCATTAAAATCAAACCGTGGTGATATTACCCGATATTTATACTGTTACTACAGTCCATCTGTACCAACGATTGTTTTCCTTTCTATCTCTTGCGCTTGTTTTTGTATAAAATGTAGTTTTACCTTATGCTTTAATAAGATAATTTAACTTAATTTTATTTTATTCTTTTCGTTTTCCAGCGTGTACAACTATTTTAATTTCTATTTATACGTCTATTATAATTTTATCCTATCGTTTTTGTATATAAAATACAAATACACTGTCTCGCATCGATATTTCTCCGTACATACCTATAACTGTTTTCGAAAAGTGTTCTTGCCATTGTCAGTCAATGTTTAATTGCATCGTACAGAAAAAATGAAAAGCACAAGGGGCTGCAGAGGAATAATTAAGTAATTTTCATCCAGCGCACGCTTTGCTGCAGCATGCGTACGATATTCGTTAATCAAAAGTGCACAAAATTTCTGCAGCGTGAGTCTTCGATCTACAGGTATGTGTGTGCATGCGTATGTACTTTTATCGATCCAACTTCGATTAACATTTTTCAACCCGCCCGTCTTTCCCGTTCTTGCGATCAAAAACCTATACCTATCGTACCTATAATGTATTCGGAAAAAAATAATATTCACACCATAGTGATCCAAGAATCCGGACGGGACAAAAAAAAAAAAAGAAGAATAGAGGAAAATGGAAACGCTGTCGAGATAGAAAAAACAAAAGGATAAAGAAAGTACGTTTCGGTCTGTGTAAAAGATAATAATCTCACCGAAAACTCGCAACTATGTGACACACCATACTATATTACACTGTATGTTGTTACGAAAAGTAGTATATGAACTGTAAGCAAAATGTGTGCATGTAGATACATCAATTTCAATAACATTCATATATAAAGATAATAACGAAGATATTATAAAAGATAGCCCGAAACATTAAAAATAAGTTGCCTTTGTAACGCTTTTCCATTTCGCCTTTGACTGTTTATTCTTCTTCTTCCTCTTCTATGCTTATACGTACACGTACAGTATGTAACCGTTAATTGCAACTAGCTATAATTTCAAGGAGAGGGTGAGGATCGCGTGTTTCCCCCTCTTTTTTCGAATTGTAATCGAAATTATTCTCTCGATTATTTGGCGATCCAAACCACCGCCGATAATGATGATGATGATGGTGGTGGTGACGATGATGATGGTGATGACCATGACGATGACGATGATAATGATGATGACGACGATGGCAATAATAATAATACTAATGATAATAGTTATAATAATGATGGTTGTATATATTATTACACGATCATTCAAGTACAATAATAAAAAGAATTTTCTCTTTTCCGTAGTACCTATGGAATAACAATTATTCGCACAATTCGACGACGTAGCCTGCACGTGGGGGAAACTGGGATGATCGCAAATATCTATCTGTGCAGGATAATGATTAGTGATGAATTAGGGTAGAAAGAAAAATTTCAATAATAACAAAGATGTAACTTACAGTTGTCATTACCATTATTATTATAAATCCGCGCACACGCGAGTATTCGCATTAAAAAAAAAAAATTGATCTATTTCCTCTTTATCCTAATCATTATTGTTATTATTTTTGCCTTGTATTTTCGGTTCTTTCTTTCCTCAGTTAAAATCGATCGCAACGACGTGGCCAACGTCCAATATTATTATTACTATTATCATTATCATCGTTATTATTATTATTATTTGCCAAGTGTAATTAGTTTTGTTTAAAATAATAATAGATTATAAGAAAACTAGAAATTTTGTTGACGATTTCTTTTTCACTTCTTTTTGTTTTCTTTTCGTTTTCTTTCCTTTCTTCTTTTGTTTTATTTTACCAACTCCCTATTCCTGTAGGGGAGTTGGGATGGTCCGTGTGATGACGTTGATTAGGTTTTCCTTTTTTTTTTTTTGTGTGTTTCTTGGGGGGAACTTGTCGTGGAACTCGCTATTATTGCGCAGTGGAGAGGGAGGAGATGGAAGATGAGAGGGTGGTTCTTGTTTTTCTTTTTATATATCGCCGACCGTCAAATAGGACTGCCAAATTGCGACGCCGTGCTGAAAACAGATGGAAACATCTTTTCATTCGACTTATTCAGCATAGATTGGGTTCGAAATTATGAAAACTTGGAGCAAATAACACGAGCGTAAAAAAGTACCGACAATACTATTCAAATAAGATTCTAATTTTGAATTCTCATTTCGAATTCATGCATACCTCTTACATTTATAATACCCGAGTTTGTTTTACTTGAAAATATGAAGCAAAAAAATCTTTGGAAACAAATAACGAATAAACAATGATTAGAGATTTTTCTAAGTTGAGAGAAGATGTTGCTAAAAGTAACTCCGTTCTACACATTCTGTTTTCAACTCTGCTTGCATAATGCATAAGAGAAAAGGTTAACTCACAATAATTAGCAGTGAGAGAAAATGTTCAGATGTTTCAGCAGCACCCCGACTTGGATGTCTCAATCGGGCGGCCTTGATCAATCTTGACTTTGTTGGCCGGGTCACTAGCTGCGCTCGACGGAGGACCAACTCTCGTTTTAATTTCCGCAGCCATCGTAATGAAAGCCTGTTCGACGTTCATTGCATTTTTCGCAGATGTTTCCAGGAATGGTATTTGTAGTTGCTCGGCATATTCCTAGCGGTAAAAAATGAGAGTAAGATAACCACAATTGAGGGTGAAGAAGAAAAGAGAATTCTGGGTACATGAATTTTTCAGTCAACTCATTTAGGATAAATTTACCTTAGCTGTTGTATAGTCGACCACTTTTTTAGTGTGCAAATCGCACTTGTTGCCTACAAGTAGCTTGTTAACATTGTCGGAAGCATAGCGATCGATTTCCTCAAGCCACTGTTTGACATTATTGAATGATTCCTGATCCGTGCAGTCATAGACGACAATGATGCCGTGCGCCCCACGATAATAGGAAGATGTTATAGTCCTGAACCTCTCCTGTCCTGCAGTGTCCCATATTTGCAATTTTATCGTTTTACCATCAAGATCGATCGTTCTTATTTTAAAGTCGACTCCGATGGTGCTAATGTAGCTCTCTGTGTAAGTATCGTCGGCAAAACGGAGCAGCAGACAAGACTTTCCAACGCCAGAGTCGCCGATGAGCAAAAGTTTGAACAAGTAGTCACTGAAATAAGGAAAACAAGGTCATCGTCGGTTAAAAAAGTAGAATAAAAAATAAAAATGACGAGAATAGGAAAGACCAGCTCTTTTTTAGCGAAGAAAGAAAAAACAAATAAAAGAGAGATAAAGAAAGAAAAAAGCATCATTTTTCGCAACATCATCGTCATCATCGGCTCGATGGTGACGTGGTCGTTAATCGCCACGAATGACTAAATCAATTACGAACAACCGACTAGTTCGAGTATCATCGGCGTAAACAATGACGACCTGGGATTGCAATTGCGGGCGTGGGACGAGGACAAAGTCTGAAAGTGCGACACGCGCGGTCGGCCGAACGAATAATGCTAGATTCCCGTGTTTCACGATCGAAAAGCGCGACTGGCGAGTGAGAAAGAGACAACGATCAAGGGCGGGGAGAGAGGGAGGGAGGGGCGAGATCTGTCAGTGCTCGACACGATGTGACTCAGAATATTTCCTATGCTGCTGGGACGGCGACGGACGAAACAATAATCGCAAATGTACACAAAAGCGTAGTAGTACGTAGAGCAACTGCGTAATTGGCATAGTATCGACGTTCTGGCGGTGATGGAGCGAGGATTTGGCGTTCTTTCTTCACTTCCGTAGACGATTTCGATTTTCACAATAACGGATTGGGGCAGCGAGAAGACGAATAACTGCGCGTATCGCGCGCGGCGAACGTCGACTCGACGGGATATAAAATCTGGCACTGCTCTCGCCCAAAGTTGTTGGAGAAACGGAGAAGAAACTGGCACGTCATGCATTTCAATAGGGTACACATAGCGACGGACAGACGACGACGTCGCGGATGACGACGGCGGAACGAAACTGACGACTGACGATACGGCGATGCTCGTGCCGATATAATGCTTATGCACGCGATGACAGGATATGCAGGCTTAATTACGGGACTTGTATACTCACTATTCGGGGTTCATTGTGGACATGCTATTTTTCAAACTACAACCGTTATTTATATTTCCACCACACTTTCGAGGTACTTAGGAGAACCTTGCCGCTCGGTAAGGCTCGGGCTTTCGACTCGCACTAACGACTGAACTGATTCCGATGCTGCTGCTGACGATGATCCCTGATTGTTCCTCTGCGCGATACACAATATCCAAACCAGTCGAAACAATGGCGGTCACGGCACCTCCTCCCTAATACGAACGAGCGAGATCTACCATTGACGTAATGCCAAAGTGGCAGTAGGTGCCTACCTTCACTTTCTTGATCTACGTCGATTCAGCCGTTTCGCTACCGCAACGCCGGATGCGCGCGCAGTCTCTTCGCTCCTATCGTTTGTTTTCGGGACACTTCCCGAATCACCGAATCCTCGACGATTTCAAGCGGGCATCGGTTTATTTCTGATTTTTCTTTCAAGTCGTTGCTCATTGTTTTTCGCGCCGTTTGACATTGATGGAAATTAGTTATCATTCGCAATGTCACGATATGTTATCAGAACCGTGATTCCGGAACGGATGAAAATTATCAACGAAATTCCTGTCGAAAAGTTAGCTCACGCATTCAGTGGATTCAAATTATAAGTCGTAAGGTCTGTACAACCGAAAATGTTATTTCTGTTGTAGTAAATATCAACCCTGGCTACCGAGTCCTCCGAACCTTCTCCACGCTGCAGGTGATATTGTGAACAATGCTTCGATGCCGGATTGCTGGCATTGGGATGTCGAGAGAGTGGTCAAGTGGTTGAGAAACGAGATCGGCCTCGCGCAATACAAAGTACATATACCGATAAAAATCTGATGAAAATTCTGCTGAAAGAAAAGCTGAATCATCGTTTGGGTTTTCCTCGACCTGCCTACAGGACTGTTTTGTCAAAAATTTCATAAACGGTCGTCGTTTGATCCGCGTCGATGCCTCCGTCTGTCCAAAGATCGGTATTCGGGACCTGAGCCACATAAAGGCGAGTATATAGCAGTTGCGACTTCATAGTAGAATTTTATTATTATCCTAAGAAGCAAGGTTTGCGAATTATAAAAGAGCATCTTCAGCTTATAACAGCTGGTATCCGGAAATTGTTCAATGTCGAGCTAGAGGCGTGGGACAGAAGCCTGAGCCTTCCACCGCGCTATCCTCTGACGCATTACCTCCTCTTTCAAGTGCCGACGGGGCCGATGCGAGAAAATACCAGCCGTGTGGAGCTGTTCAGAAGAATGGGAATCCTCGACAAGGAGGAACCCTGCCCCTTTGGTCATTGGGAAATGGTGGAAGCTACACAGCCGGATTATCCGGCTCGTAGATTCGGGCTTATGAAACGAAAGAGCGTTTATACGCGAATCGAACATCAGCGACAGCCGAAGGGACACTCCTACTTAAGACGATCGAAACTCAGGCACAATTTCTTCCTGAGAATCGACACCAAGTAATTAAAACGGCCACTTAAATTCTGAAAGAATGCAACAATTATTTACTATCTTTATTATTGATTATACACCTTGCATATCCGTTATTCAAGCTGCCTGCGATCAGGCGGGATTTACTTTTCTGACTTTAGCCACTCTCCAAAGTACCCTTGTTGTATGTTTGTTTATAAATAAGAGTTGCGGAGGACGGCATAGGAGTAGTTCATATTGCAAATGCAATAAAGTTCTCGCAAACCCATTAAACCTCAGAATTTTGAACACGGTTCTAACGTAGCTCGTCAGTTAAACGCAACGTGCTTCATGTCGTAAATTTACTTCATTTCATGACGAAGAAAAGTGAAATTCTCTCAGAACTATCACGTTACACGCATGATATAATCTGTCTACATAGGTATAATCTTGTCGTGTTAACCTTTTATCAAATCCGAGTCGTGACTTGGCGTCATCTATGAACTCTGTGTGAATATCAAAAACAGCAGACGATCTTTGGTCCCATATTGTCAGTCTTGCAAGCGGAGTTCGATTAAATCATTGACACAGTGCACGTTAGATCAATGCAGTGAGAAATTCGCACTGACCTAATCAATCCATGCGTTAAACGTCCACTGCTAGCTAACTAATCATCGTCAGTGTGAAAATTGTCCTTGACTCGACAAAGAGTTCGACGGTTAAAGAATTGCAGAATTACAGAACCGCGTAAGCCGTGCCGCCGTTCTAACCCAGCGACTTTAATACCGACCCAACTGTCCGTTGGCCTGCATCTGTGAAAACTATCCAAAAATATTCGAGAATATCAAAAAATTCAACATTGCCAAATTCGGTTTTTCGGTATACGGAATAATCTCAACTATTTTTTGGCGGTATAATATCTGTGTGACGTCACGCCGCTGCAAACAAATGACAAACGATCGAGCCGCCATCTTGAGGAGCAAACGCCGGATTTACTGTCTCGCTGTATCGATAGGATCGATAGCAATCGTCATCATTTCATTCGTGTCTGTGCAACTGCAGGTGAGAATGTTTCTTCTTATACTTATTATTACTACTAAATTATGCCACAGTGGAAATTCTCACTTATCTCATGGGCAAGAGTACGAATAATTATCGCATTGAAGTTAGGAACGTTATCGTAACGATTCATGCTGAGGAAAAACCGTTATTTCGCGATTTTGAAATTGCACGACATTCAGTAAAACTGTAATAAAACAAAACATACTCACATGCCGTAATCTCAGTTCCTTCAAAGTCATTGTAAAATTACGAAAATGGTCACTTTTTTCCCCAATATTTCGTTACTAAGTTCAATCGTGTGAATAATTAGAGTCTAACTTATCTTTTGAGATATTTCTATAATCTAAACCACGCTTATTCGTGGGGCTAAACTAATAAATGGCATAGAAATAGAATAACATTTTATTCGTTGTATTATCGACACTGAATATGATACTCGTATTTAAACATGAGTAAAGCTGTAGAGCAACAATCTTCGTACAGTAATTGTAAGTCATTTTTAGGAATATAAATTCACGTTCTGATGATAGAATAATAATAACGGTTTGCCGATCGCGATAACCGCGCCTAAGAATAAAATAATAATAATGATAGTAATAATAATAATAACAATCGTGATAATTGTAATTATAATAAATTTTAATAATATACAAACCGTTTGCAGGAATCGAACGGATCAATGTCTTTTTCGTACTAATAATAACGGTGATTGTGATGGGAAACAAATCATTCAAGTACCGGCCAACAACGACGATGCAGATGACATTTATGAATAATACGATTATGCATCTTTGCGAGATAATGAATGTGAGTATAATTGTATATTTCACAGTATAGACTTTAAGAAATAATGTCGTCGTTGTTGCTATTATAACTATTATAATAATGCCGTAGTTCTTTATGTTTTTCTTATTCTTATTGTTACCATTCTTATGCCGGTTTATAATTCGAGGAATCTCTCATATGGTCGGTAAATGATCGAAGTTCGGTTGTTGCTGTCTCGACGAGCTTTTCGGCCGGTGATTTTCATTCTGATTGTGATGAACGTTATGCGACATACCAACTTTGGGCAACTGGGGTAATACCATTTGACTGTAGTTCGCATTCTGGAAATACCAAAAAAAAAGGGAAGGTATCGTTTTTGCAATAGAGTTTAATTTTGTTCTTCTATTTTTTTTCTGCAGAATATAAAAAACTGCAAAAAGACACTCACTCTGCTTCTGTCCCGATACTTTCGCAATTTTTCAAACTCTTCCATCTCAACGTCCGGCATTTTGAAGTGAAAATTTTCAAAGTATAGGTGCTCCAACAGCTGATCGCAGGTCCATCTCTTCTCGGGATCTTTATCCAAGCATTTCGTAAGGAAGTCGATCTGCGAATAGGTACAAATAGTGATTAAATTATAAAAGGACGAGGAGTAGCGGGCAGCAAATTCTGAACAGTTTCATTAGAAACTTTGAACTTTGTTGTCTGAATTGATCGATAAGTTTACTATCCGAAACTCGGGATACTCGAATGAAGTTAATTCTCTTAACGCGGTATAAATATTTGTAAATGCATACGTGTCTATATATTATGTGTGTATGTCAATGGACCTGTAACGGAGCACTCGGTCTGTTGGGCAGAGAATCTTCGAGGGGAGTGATCGTCTGAGGCGCTGGCAGCGTAACACCGGCGAAAAATTCGTTCTGCTGAAATATCGCTATGTGCCTCGGCAGCAAATCGCCGAGAGTTTTTCGTATCAGGTAGAGCTGATCGACATCCGATTTCCCCGGCCACAACGCCTGGCCCCTCACCAATTCCGCGAACACGCATCCTATCGCCCAGACGTCGACCGGCGTCCCGTACTGCGTGTCACCTACCTGGTTTCGAGTTAAACCCGATGATCGAGTTATCAATTGAATTGAATTAAATTCAGATATTAAGTGGCAATTGAATTGCGTTGCGGTGCATTGAATGGAATTGAATTTAATTGAATTAAAATTGAGAGTCGAGTTGAATTGAATTGAATTGAATAGAATTGAGAAATGACGCGAGATTTAAATTGAATTGAGAAATTATCTGAGAATTGAATTGAATTGAATTGATCGTGCACCGAGATCATAGCTACTCGCCAATAATTCGGGTGCCCTGTACCACCGTGTCGCAACGTATTCGGTGTAGTTTTCGCCAGGGCTTAGCATCCTCGCGAAACCGAAATCGCACAGTTTGACGACACCGTCGCTGGTTAAAAGGATGTTTTCCGGCTTAACGTCCCTGTGGACGCAACCGAGCCTGTGGCAGTAGGCGATACCCTGAAGTATCTGCCAGGTCAGCTGACGGGTCGTCGAGTCCGGGCAACCCTTGGGGAATTTTTCCATCTCGTTCAGCAGCGTGTGCTCGCAGTATTCGAAGACCAAGTGCAGCTTGCGCTTCCGCCTGAACACCTCCAGCAGGTTCACGAGGTTCGGATGCTTCAGGTTCTAAAAATTATTGTCACGCTGTCGGTCTTACAGAAGTAGGTAAATCTAAATTCGGGTGCCTAACGAAAATTCGGAAAAGAACACTTTTCCCCTGAACTCAAGTGTAATAATATGGTAGAACTCTTCGCGCTCTGGGACACTCTAGGTGGGCTTGCTTTTGATATCCAGCGATGATAAGACCGTTCGCAAGCCGTTGCTTGCGGGCCGACACGCGAAGGTATCGAACGTCGAGGGCGACTCAGTTATTGACCACTGGTCAGAAAGTCGCGTTATAGCGTAGCCAAGCATCGGCCATGTGTCGTCGAATGATGCACGATACGAACATTTTACACCGATAAAAATTTTATTCCAGTCTCGTTATTTTTCCATATCGTAGCCACATATACTTTACCTACCTTTAGCAAGCGTATTTCTCTGAGGGCGATTTTACGGATCAGAGGATCGTCCTCCGTCTGTTGAAACTTTTTCACAGCGACGAGTCGTCCGGTCTGACGATCTCGGCATTGAAAGACAACACCGTAGCTTCCCTCACCGAGCCTGGCAAGACGCTCGTAACGTTCCATGGTCTTGCTTGGCGCCCGGGACCTGCAACGGTTGCGAAAAAGGTTTGGAAAACATTAATGTTCACAATCGCCAAAAGATGAATGATTATTTTCAATACACGCGAATTTCGGGGGTAACGTTTCTTTCGAGAGAACGAACGGGATTTTCGACACTTGTGAGAAAGGAGGATGATATAGTTTAGCTAACTGGAAACAAAAACCCACTTTTTGTACTTGCTGAGACAGGGCAGGGAAAATTGTTGGGCGAATAGCATTATAATCTATAGATTATTTTGCGGGAGACACTCGAGGAAGGCCGGGTAACAATAACTGACGAGGGGTTGCCGCCGGCATTGACCGATGGTCAATGTTCCCCTGAAAGTTTAATATTATCGCACTCCGCATGCCGTCCAACGTAGTGGGCATAACACGTACATTTCCGCGTCTGCGCAATCCCGTGCAGAATTTTTATCTTGCGTTTTTTTGCTCTCTTGATTTTCGTAAATATGTAATTGTCGATTCAAGATATTCAATGTAGAAAAAAAAAACAATAGAAATTATTTTAGAAGATTGTTTTTCTCTCGATAATCATGAAACAAATTTATGATTAGTATCACACATATTATTATATACAGCTTATTGTTGGATAATTGATTTAATTTAAATAGCGATAATTTGGAATTTTTTAAACGACGTGCAATTACATTTGATTCGGATAAAACTGTTAAATTCAATCTCAATAAGGTGCACTACAAAATTACCGGTGCAACAGGGAGATTTTTTAGACCGATTGCTGTATAATAAATTATCGCAGCTTGCAGCGGCAAATTTCAAATCTTTTAACATGACAACGACTATACCGATAATTTAGGACAGCTCAAGCGACGGTATTAATTACAGGCACAAACGAACGTCATAACGCACAATAATTTGTGAAGAAAAAAATAAACTTCACGTTTTCAGCACCGTTGATTATACATAGAAATTAGGAATAATACACACGGGGTTAAAAATTAGACGTTGAAGACACGCGTCGTAGTTAATCCGCGCATACCACTTTACACTGGAGCTGTCAGCCGAAAAGTGACGCGTGTCATTGAATTAACCAAGATAAAATGTTGGTAATAAAACATTTACCTGTTTACTTAGTGAAATATTTTTATTTCGCCGCTCTGTTCACGTCTGATTATCCACGTTGCTTCGTCGCGTTTGAACGACACGTCTCGTTGTGATCTATCGATCTGATCGAGTCGCGAATCTCGGGGGTCGTTGACCTTCTAATGTGACAAGCTTGGAACCGCGACTCGCGATCGATTATTCGCCGAAAACATTCGGAGTAAAATTCTATCCGCACATGCCGGATTAATGCGTACGAAATTCGAATCTTGCGCATAATTTGAACCACGAGTCGTTGAAAGTGGGAGAAAATTGAT
The DNA here is from genome assembly GCF_021901455.1 of Neodiprion lecontei. Lineage (NCBI taxonomy): Eukaryota > Metazoa > Arthropoda > Insecta > Hymenoptera > Diprionidae > Neodiprion > Neodiprion lecontei. The sequence continues at coordinate 886,531 of NC_060266.1, forward strand.
CGACCGATTTATAGTAATACTGAAAGAATGTCAAGACTTAAATAAATGTAAGAAGGTGTAGAGGTATAATACGTATAATTGTGCACGTAATGAATATTACATGTGTTTTGCAGACGGTGAAAAGCGGGTAACAACAATTGGCCTTATTATATACAATTGTACGTACAAAAATCCTAGTATAGCGTTCATCAAACGTCGAAGTATTGCAATTGTCTAACTTATAGCTGCCGTTGATTGATTGCTGGATTGCGGTTGTAACAAACCCGCGCAGTTTCAATTAATCATTGTTCGAATCGAACGATGTACAGGGAGTAGATCAAAATGCAGTGGAGTTAAATGATACAAGGCGTAAATATAGATCGCTCAACTCGATAAATTTTGAAACAATAACAATTTCGTATCTCGTTACGCGGCGACGAATCGCACAAAACTTCACCGAACGAATTAGAAGTAGAAGAACGCGACGACGTCGTCTGGTTGGCTTCCCATTTCAAACAACTGTTTGTGCGTAGGCATAACCTTAGGCAGCCAGGCTTAGTTGAGGTCTACACGACGACGAGTCGCACACCCGTGATTATCCGAAATCAATATTTGAAATACCTTCTGCACGCGGGTTAACCCCTCGTGTCCTTATGCCATGCTGCTGTACACAAGCTGTTCGGCTCCTTTTCTCAAATAGGTACCCTGAGAAACCAATAAATCGACCACGGCTGGATATGGATATAACCGAACCTTAAAATATTGTGAGCCGTGTTTTTCTAGGACTAGTCGCATCCTTGTTACGAATATTTTACCCCACCGTATAATAATTATTTATTCTGTTACTGCGGTATTTATAGGCAAGGACAAGACGAATTTGCGCGACGATGATTACGCAGCGCCGAATGCTGGTTGTTTTTGAAAAATTGATGAAACGTCGACATCTATGGATACGTGTCTTATCGTTTGACCTTGGATACCAAGAAAAAAAATCTCTCACATGATGCAATCGAGTAACTCGTCGACACTAAGTCTTGGCGAAAATCTCACCTTTGGTTTAGCATTCCAGTGCCTATTCTATGCAGACGCATCACATGTGACCGATAGATTTTTTCATAATAAATACAGAGAATGGACGAATGATACGTGACACTGTAAAAAATTTGCGGTTTAAAAATTCACGACAACCTGGACTACCCACTGTAGAACAATTTTTGTGTGTCTGCAATTCAGAACTTGAACAACGTCGGAGACAGTGTTAGATCGACACGTCAGAAAAATATTCTACGTATACAGTATTCGGCGATCATCGCAAGACGTGATCGTTGGTGATCAAATCAAAGCTGAAGGATTCAGGGAGTCGAGTTACCGGTTGGGGTAACCGTGTGCAAGGGTTATTTACGAACGACCTTGAACTTTACTGCACTAGAGATATAACACGACACGGCACAGTTTATAATGCTGCCGCTGTTGCATACAGCGTTTCGCGTTATTCCTGAATGCGTGTGACATACCTGCCGACAATCACGCCATGCATCGTATGTATGATGTGTTTCCGGTTCATTTGTACAATTACACAAAGACGTACGTACATGCGGTAATTAATGGAATAGGGAATCGATCGATGCTGATTAATATACTGCAACTGGCATCGTTCACACCACATTGCATGTCTATGACTACCGCTGTTACAATCCTTACGAGGGTGAAGTCAGTAACGTTACTGTAACGACGCAATATGATTAGGAACAATCGCTGATTCGCACCTTTCTGATTTTCCGAAATGCATTAAGCCATTATATAACAAAAAAAACAAAACAATATACACTGATTCTGAAAAGTTATTCTAAAACTGCCCAATAATGATTTTTTCTACGGACCTATCGTTACGGTAAAGTTATATTATCTTCAGCCTCGTCAATTCTTACCTTCTCGGCAGCAGAGGTAACGTGCTACCAAATAACCAAAGCTTTCTGTCTTGAAGCCATTTCTCCATACGAAGGCAATAAATAAGACAATCGATCGGTTTTTACGCCAAATTTCACATAAATTACGGCACGAACTCGGATACCTCGGTCATTTTATGTATTCCGAACCGCAGATGATGGTAGGATGATTCCTTCTTACACCCCAATTTTCGTATCGAACCAATTAGTTACGCACAACTAGTCTTTCGTGCAATCGGTTACACGTGCAAACTTTACACGTTTTCGATCGCATAGCATTCGCTGAAAGTGACAATTCTGCTTCTTCTTCTTGTGCCCACTCGCGTTCGATCTTCTGCATTTATCCCATTGAACGATGTAGGGCGGAACCTCTCTACTTGCACCTGACACGAGTGATACTCACTCACTGAATTCAACTTTCCTGCACGATGACGCTCTTATCGCACACCACGCAATCTAACTTTTGTTGTGTATAATAGCGGTATCATGATCGTGGTGCTGATGGTATAGGTATGAGACGTCATTGCGGATCAGGAACAACGTCACCGGGTTGAAATCGACTTTTCGGCTAAACTGTGTTATATCCTTTATTATACAACACACGATGCTGATTCTAGGCATATAACAAACAACACGACGATCGCAGCGCTGCCTTGAAAATCAAACGTGATTTAGATGAAGCTCGGTTCAAATGTGTTTTCCCCCTTTTGCTTCATTTTTATATTCATTCTTGTCGAAAAAGATACGTTTTCTATATTTTTCTTCCGTACGCTTCTCTGTTTATTATCATCATCTTTTTACAAACATTTTTTTATAATTTCGATATCATTTCGTTGTTTTACATTGTTTTTTCTTTTTGGTTTTTTACACATTTATAACAATCAATGCAGATCGGTACAGTATTATACACCGCACAATGTTAATTCTTCATATTATTCTCAATTAATTTTTAGTACGTTACGAATAATTTTGATACCAGCATAGATTTTTTTTTCTTCTTATTATTCGATTCGTTGCTCATATGCGTGTAGGTGTAAATGTACATGTATATTATTTTTAGTTTTCCTGAACACTTTCTTAAACAATATATTTTGATTATATTTTTGTTCTCACGACATGACGTATGGGATATTGCAATGTAATAACGACCTATCAGTTATATACCGTTTTGTAAAGATAAACAGCTGACACAGACACGCAATATATCTTATATTACGTCAACTATACACATATAATATTATAAATCGTCAATCATATGGTCCCTGCAACGTATGACGTTATGATATTACTCTAAACGGATCTATAAAAATTATTTCCTATACGGGGGAAGCTTTTCTATTGTTTTTGGAAATAAGAGACAACGATTTTATGATAAACTATACCTATGTTTTATAACACGTAGCAGGCAGCATCAGCGGTGCATCATCACGTAACAACAATACCTATATTGACGATGCGTTTCGTATTCAATCGAATATTTGATTATCTTCGTAGTAAAAATTCACTGTCTCATCAGCGTTTCATTTGTAAATCGCTTATCTTTAAACGCTTTTCGCGTTCCTCTGGGACGCTGCAGCTGCGGCGCTAAGCTGTTGGGAATTTTTATTGCTAGACTTTTCTCTGTCCTGAGCGTCGCCCCGTACTGTAAACGTGACGAAGTACCGTTTGCCTCGATCTAATCTTTCCGCTGGAAGCGCGATTACCTGCTTATTCTCACCGTGGGTGACTTCGACCTGAAACATAGAAATCAATTAAGCGAATTTGCAATTCACATGAATTCAGAAGTTGTTGCCTACTTACCGTCATTTGGCCCCGTCCTCCTCGTCCCTCGATACTCGGAAGTAGATTTCCACTCCGATCTCCAACCCCCACTGTAATTACAATTACTGTACCACATTTAACCCTGTCACAGTGGGACGCTTAGTCTCCCACCTGAAAAATATCCATGTCCTAGCCTCATCACAGATTATTATTTACAACTTCAAATGCTTTTTGTTACTTTGTAAAACCTTAAAAACTCCCGAATAACAAGAATTTTGATAACATTTTCGATTTTACATCCGCCATATTGGATCGGCCATCTTGGATTTAGAAGTGATCAAATTTTGATATCAGATTCGTGATCAGCGACCCCAAAAACTCCTCGAGTAACAAAGTTTAGGAACAAATATTGAGTTGAAAAACATGTGACTGAAACGGTTAAACGTCAAGATATAAGTAGTCTACCAATATAATAATTATCATCTAAATTCGTATAATACGGGGATAATATCGTGCCGCGTTTGCGTTCTTGTGTGACTGTGCGTTTTTGTCACATCACGTACGATATGTGTAGACCGGAAGCGAAGTGTAGGCACTTGTGGCGTGGTGACAACGGTGGGTTTTCTGGGTACATTGCTTGGCGCCCGTGCACCAGTCCGGAGTCGCCGGACGTCGTTGAAGACGCCTCAGCTGCTCGTAGAGGAAAGCCTCGAAGTGCCTGGAATAGGGTTCAGTTTATAATAACCAGCTGTTGATTATCTCGCGGTACTAGAAGAGCCGCTTTGTACAAGTCGAGTGAGTATTAATCGAGACCTGAAGGTCAACGGCTGATCGTATTTGGCCACCCCCAACGTAGGCCCGGATGTTCCGGCCCTGTGGAAAGCCTCGACCTGAAGCATAAAAACCGCTTCTTGATTCTTCCCGCGTTATTATACTTGGCAATTCTCACCTGACGCTTGACCAGAACCTGTTCGTTCGCTCTTCCGTTTCTTATCTGAAGTCTCTTGAGCTCCATTAACTGGAAGAATATCTTCCTCTCGAGGTGATAACGGCGCAAACTTATCTGAACGTCCCTCGTCACCGTCTCCATGTTCAGCGCCTGCTGCTTCTCGGTGTTCGGGTAGTATCGCGACGTTCTTCGAGGTATCTTCGATATCCGCGGACTCGGCTCGATACCGCTGTCTCGACCCCCGCTGTCCCGACGATGACGAGCTCTATCCTCTTTCTTTCCCGGACTACGAACTCTCAGCATTCGGGCTCGCGGCCTGGGCGCAACCTGGGGGAAAAGGGACATGAAACCAAAGGCCCGTCGATTATTCTTTCTTCCAACATATTTTTGTATAACCCATGTGTATGGGGTGACTGACTCCACCACTACACGGAAAGAAAAATATTGTAGATTGTACATCTCCTATGGTCAATATATGGACTATGGAGGATGGAGGCTAGAAGGACTTATCTCTGCATATGAGAAGTGTCCATAAAATAGAGTACAATTAAAATGGTTTTGCTGTAGGAAAAACTTGCCACTCAAAAAAAAAAAGGCTACAGGGTAGATTGAACCCTGGTTGCTTACTAGCACCATTCTGGTGACTTGTTGAACCACTATCCGTTGCTTTTTGGGTGGATACTTTTTCAGTTTCAAACCCATATGAAATACTTCTCCTTACCTCCATCTTCCATAACATGCACAGCACTTTTTTGGAGTTAAATCTACAGTAATTCACGAACCCGATAACAAGAGTTACAATATGCTTGGGTAGATGTACCACAATTGATGTAGATTTTACCCCAAAACAGTGCTGCCCATATATTAACCGAACTAATTTAACAGATGTAAAATCTACGTTACATTTTTTTCCGTGTAAATGAACAAACTACGGATAAGTATACCTGTATACCTATAATAGTGATTTTAACAAGTTCGTTCATTCATCACTGGTTCATTTACCTGGGGCAGCGAGTCGATGCCGGATGTTCGCGATTGGCCCAATGTTCGAGGGGTTTCCTCGTCGCTTGTGCTCGGCAAGACCCTCATCACCCCGACGCTGTTGTCGTCGAGGTCAGTCTCGGGTCCCGGATACTCGCCAATCGCTTCTCGTATCTCGTTGTCGATCGCCTCTTCCTCTTCCTCTTCTTCTTCCTCTTCGTCTTCCTCGTCCTCTGGCCACTCGGGGCTCTCTATCACGGCAACGATTGCCGCGGTACGAGCCGGTGACGATTCGTCCGAGCTATCGACCCGGCGTAGAATTCCTCCTTTACCGGACGACTTTCCACGTTGTTTTGCCGTCGATGGTCGAGACCGGGATTTTTGCGACTCAGCGTTTGCCTGTGGCGATGACGAACTCTCTTCGACGATAACCCGAGACTCGGACTCGACATCGTTAACCTCTTCCACGAACTTCCCATCGTGTTCAACAAGCTCTTTTCCAGTCTTCGATGACTCGTTATCATCGGGATCCGATGATTTCGCTTTGATTTCGCCCAATCGTTCTTGAGCAGAGAATAAAGCATGACAAAATTAAGGATATTATGAATTATCCACTGCACTGCGACTGCGAATATGCAAGTCGTACCTAAGCGTAATTAACAATTATGTATATACCTTAGGGTGGTTCTTGGAAAGTTCATTTTTGAATTTCGACCAGCTCGGCCCGCAAATCGTCTTCGGATAATTAAAAAATTATGTGGAAGCAATTTGGGTGGCAAGCAGGTCGAAATTCGATAATGACCTTGTCAAGGACCCCCCTAAATTATACCTGTCACCGTTTCTTGACGCTCCTTAACGGCAGCATTCGACGACGCGACGTCGTCCACTGATTTCACGGAATCCGATTTCCGGCTATCCCCAGATCTTGATTTGCTCATTCTGCTGCCAGGCTTCGAAACAGACTTCGAATCCGACTTGCTGTCCGGCGATCCTGCGGATTTGTCCACCGCTGTACCTGGTCGACTTTTCGACCGGATCGACGACCTCAACGACGATTTACCACTTCGAGTAGGCTGATCATCGGCGGATCGTTTTTGGTCTGTAACCAGATCCTCGGATTCTTTCTCATTACTAGATTCCTCAAAAGAAATCGACTTCTTCGCTTCCAAACCAACCGAGATCTTTTCGTGCTCCGAAGCATCGCCGGATGATCCGTGTTCGATTTTCGAACCATTCGAATCGGCGGTTTTCGACTCTTCGGCAACGTTCTTCTCGGACCCTGCAGGGTCTGATTCAGTTCCCTCTAGTGTCCCCGTAAACTTCTGCGTCACGGCACCGTCGGATTCTTCGTGACTGTTTTTTCCCGCCACCTTCTCTTCACTCGAACTTGATTCCTGGGGTCCACGATCGTCCCCGGTTTTTTCTCCGGTTATCTGTTCTCGCATTTCCTCGATTCCCTTCTTCAGATCGGCCGCTTTTTGCACCAGCGCGCTCTGCATCTCGTCAGCCTTTTCCAGTATGTGATCCATCCGCGTTCTCGCCGACGTCACGCGTTTCCCTCTGCTCGAACCCGGCCGAGCCGATCGAGGCCTGGTTTTTTTTTTCGGCTCACTTTCGGAACGTTGTTCTTGAATCTCTTTCTTTTCCGCCTGTTCTTCTTCCTCTACTTCTTCCTTTTCATCTTCTTGTTTTACGTTATCACTTTCCGCACGATCCACTTCCTCTTTTTCTTTTACCGCCGCAGATTGATGATCCTTACTCGACTTTTCCTAACCGTGAGAATAAATTTCTTGTATCAAATAATCTTTCAACATCGTATACAATGAAACTTCTCATCACAACCAAGAAAATTAATGTACTATTGGACGGATATTCCCAACCAAAGGTGAGTCAGGTAAAAAGAAAGAATTACAAATTCGCCAATTTACCGTATCTCCGTTTCTCGACGAGCTCTCAATCGACGTAGTCTTGGGCGTGTCCGAGAGATGATCCTTGTGCACCATGACCGTGACGGTAACGCGTTCGACGGCTTCCTGGCTCGTGCTGTCACCAGCCTCAATTTGGTACTGCATTTTCCTTCCGCATCTACGTTCCTCGGCGTCGTTGTTCGTCGGTGTTTTCACGGGTTTCGGTGCTTCAGGCTCGCTTTTCTCGAGGTTTTCGGGCCTCCCATTTCCCTCGGCATCGTTCTGCTCCTTGGGCTTCTTCCTCACGGTTTTACGTCGCGTTTTCGACCTCGTCGACCTGATCACGGAGCTCTTTTCACCCCCGGAAGTCCGCTTCGGTTTCCTGCCCGACACTTCGACCCTCTCCGAGGTTTTCTCGACAGATTTTTTTACGATCACCACCTCGAGACTGTCCTCGCTCACGGCGCTCCCGTCGCTCTCCGTATCCTCGTCGGATCCGAGCTCCGTCGCTTCCCCCGAATGCGTGCTCGAGGAGCCGTCGTACTCGTGGTTCCGCCCGCCGGACTTTTGCTTCGCGTTTCTTTTCCGCGATCCCCGGCCTCTTCCGCAGCTTTCGCTGCGCGCCCGACGGCGCCGACTCCTCACGGCCCTCCTCGACGTCGACCTGGGCTCCTCCTGGTCGCTGTAGCTCCGACTTCCGCCTCGGTCCTCCTCGCGTTGTTCAGAGACGTCAAAATCTGGCTCTCGGGAACCTCGGTGTCGCCGACGTCGCCTGATCCTCGGTGATACGTCCCTGTCGTCCTCCTCTTCGTCATCCGAGCTTGTTTCTCCATCACGTTTTCGCGCCCGCAGCTGAGCCGCCAATTCTGTGGTTAGATTGTGAATTCGAATTAAAAATTTTTGCATTCCACTCACCATCGCAAGACATTGCACCAGGATGGTTCATTTAAAAAATTTTTGGAGTTGCACTTTAAAAAAAAAAGAAGTTGAAAAAATGAAGCACCCTACTCTGCACTCACCCTTGCAGTGTATCGTGCCTCCGATCTTCCGGGTTTTGACATGCTGCGCCGTCGTTCCACCGTGCATTTGTATCAGCTTTGCGCAGTCCCTGTGACCTCGGTAAAGAGCGGCGTCAAGGGCCGTCATTTGCCCGCCCTTCGAGGTCCTCAGGATCGCGTTAACCCGGGCTCCGTTGTCCAGAAGGACCTTGCACGCGTCCACGTGACCGTGGAGCGCCGCGATGTGGAGAGGCGTTCGACCATCGTGCGTAGCTACGTCGAGTATTCCCGGACGCTTCTTGGCCAGCCACTTTATCAATTCCACTCTACCCGAAGCCGCCGACTCGTGGGCAACTCCGCTGCCTCGCACCGTCCTCGCGTACAAGGACCCTCCGTGTTGTGCCAACAGCTTCAGCGTCTCGAGCTGACCCTTTGCTGCCGCGCACAGTGCTGGTCTGGAATTACAATCATCATCGTCTGCGCGTTTTGTCAACGGAGGTTGTTAGGGTGCGGATCAAAGTCTCGAATGGCCAAGTTCAAGTGTTTTTTAGAAATCAGTGGTTCAGGCGGACCGTCGTTACATCGAAGGTTCGAAAGTCAGAATTAGTGCTGTGCGATTGATCGATTGATCGGCAGCTACGATCGATTAATTGAGTTTTTAGATTGATCATTTTGCCTGATCGTTTTTTATTAAATATTCCGACTAATCGATTAACCGAAATCGTCTGCCTTAGTCTATGCGTTTCATTGCCAACCCCCCCTTAACTCGGACTCACGTTCTTCCCTTTCGATCTTGTCTGTTCGGGTCGGCGCCGAGTCGGAGAAGAAGCGCTGTGGCGTCCGCGTGGCCCAAAGTAGCGGCGTAATGAAGCGCCGAGCATCCGTTATCGTCGACGTGATCCGGCTGCGAACCGCACAGGTTTACCAGAGCTTCGACGCATCCGGCGTGTCCTCGGGACGCCGCGCAGTGAAGAGCGGTCAGGCCATCTTTGTCCGAGGCGCCGGCAGCCGCGGATCCTCCCGCCCTTTATGAATAAACAATAAAGTATATCAACAATTGAATTCGAGTTGCGGAATGTTTTTCTTAATATCATTATTTTCGCCGTCTACGTATCGTAGGTGGTTGCGGATAATGCAGCCGATGGTTGATGACCGATCGTTGTTATCGTCATCACGCGATAATTTTACCGGGTATGTATACCCTCGCCTGCGCATTACGCCTCATATATGTATATGTGATACATGCCTATAACGTACTGCATCCATTATGCATGTATGTATTGTACGCGCAGTGTGTACAACGGATATAATCATCGATCCGATTCTTCCGTGCAAGTAAACTGACCCGACATCGTCGAAATCGTGAAAGTCTGACTGACTTGATTGACTATTATAACGTCAATCAGAAACTTATATACCACGTTTCGTTGAGGAGTTTTATAAACTCCGCGGTTATTACACCCTTGTAACATGATGCGTAATGCAGCTGTATGGTATATATCTCAATAGCGGATCATAGATCACCGCAGCATGAAACGAATTAATTATTAAGCCGATAGACGCAATTGTTTACGGACCAATAACGAATTATTGAAAGTAACAAGTTGGCACTTCGGACCTAAGTATCTCTCTCGTGAAGTGTGAGAGGTTTCAGTTTACGGTACAGGGCTACATCTTTAAAGCTAATCGGTCACTCTGGGTGAATTTCATCCACAAACATTTTCAAAACTACTCGGAAAAAGTCCCTTAATCATGGAAACGATCCTCTTGGCGCCTTGTTTTTCGACATTTTTGTCACTATCTTTAACTTTGCCGATGTTTTACAATATTTGAACAATAAATTTTGGCCAGGCAAACTGAGAGAGAGAGAGAGCTTTTTCTGCAATTCTTAAACAATATTTATATATTTCTTTCTTTTTTTTTTAAATTTTTAAGCTCTGACTTCTGAAGCAAAATTCGACGTATAGGGTGAATTTCATCCAGTGTAACCGTTATACGATTCTACCGAGGGGTGACCGATTAGGTTTAAGTTTTGGTAGACCTTGCGAGAGCAAGAAGGGCGTCGACGCTTCCAGCGCTGGCAGCCCATAGAATTGGCTGACGGCCGTCTTCGTCCTTCGCGTTATGGTTTGCTCCGTAGTCGAGTAGAGACTGCAGCACCTTGAGACCGATCTTTTTCGGCACTGAAAGCTCCGACGGAGCCGCAGCTCCGCAGCATTGCGCCGCGTAGTGAAGAGGCGATCCTCCCCGCATGTCCGGCGTTGACGGACGCGCACCCGCGGCCAAAACCAGCCGGACGCATTCCACCTCCCCGCATACTGCGAAGTCGGGAAAGCAAAGAAATTGAAGGAGGGTTAGTGCCATGATCGGGAAGAAAGTTGATAGCGTCATGGGATAAGAAGATGGATTCGAACTAGACTTCGAAGACCAATATATTAATTGTGTCCAATGGTCCTGAAAATGTTGAATTATTCTCGCGTCCTGAAAATACTCTAGTTTAAAAATGTCCTTGAATTTGTTACGGATTTTTTACCGGACACAATCATGAATATCTTTGAAAAAATCCTAAAACGGTCGACATTTATAAATCCATTTCCTGGGGCCAGTCGAGTGGGCGGTTTTTAGTTAACACAGCTCAGGCACGGCCAGAGTTTGTATATAAGTTTTGTGTTTGAGTCACGACTTGACGTCCCGTCAATCTCGAGAATCCAATCTCGCGGATCGCGTGCAGATTGCTGATCGCCGCGCGGACCGACATGACGTAATTTCCTACGACCTACTGACCTTAGGGGCTGGGCTAGGGCTGGTATACTGACCAACTAACCACCTTGAACGCGAACCCATTTGTCGAGTTGGCGCATGGGATCTCGGTGTTCACGATCTTCGGATAATTCAAAGTTAATGGATGGAAACCCGTCCAGCGTGCGATTTATCGCTTCTTTGCAGACTTTGTAGGTATAACGCAATACCTTGCCCTGGATTCGTGATACCGTACTACTACTACTACTACTACTACTACGTCATATCCATCCCGCGTATGAAATTAACGAAATTAGGGGTCAGTAAATATGGATTATAGAATTCAGACCGGTCGCCCAGTGGAGAACGCTGTGCCCTTCGGAGTCCTTGGCATTTACGTCGGCCCCGTTGGCCAAAAGGACAGCGACGAGCTGGGCGTCGCCGGCGATGACGGCCAGGTGGAGAGGCGTGTGTCCTTCGGCGTCCGGTGCGTTCACCAATTCAGGTGCCGCCGACGCCACCGCGCCTCCCGTACCCGCGTCCATGCAGTAGTGAAGGGCGTTCCTCAACGTTCGGTCCCTGTACCCTATCGTGTCCCTTTGCTCCTTGAGGAGGCGCAGAACCCGCGATCGGTCCGCTTGTTGGCACGCGTGCATCAGCGGCGTTGCCCCCAGGTGGAGAACTCTGTATTAATGCATTATGATTCTTGTTTATTACAATTTTATCAACAAAGATCAGGTCGTTTCAGGTGTTATTCAAAGATAACGTCTAAGGTCGGTAATCGAGTCTTTTTGCAATGAGTTCGGTAAGTCTGTATAGAACGTGATTGACAGCTCGAGATCAGAGGATACGTCGGTATAACATTATTAGATTGAATCAGTTTAAGGAGACTGTACAGGTTCGAGGTTTTGAAACTGATCCCCCCCCCCCTCTTAAGTCACTCATACTGGCCTGTAAGGTCTTTCCGACTGACGATTAGTGTGATAATTATTGTTCCCCCCGTCGGCGGCATATATTCCGGGTCCAGCCGAGCCGCGGGCCCAGGGTGAATTCGGGGTCTTCAATCTCTGTCGACGATTCGGTGGCGGTGTCAACGGGGGAAGTGATATTTGTACGTGCCGGACCGGGGGTGTCTTGAATTTCGTTCTATCGAGGTGTTGCTGACTTGTGCTGTTCTGCTTTTGCGTTATCGGCGGTGTCTTAGTGTCCATCACCCATGGAGATCCCAACGTTTACGGGATCCGGATCTTCAGCTAGTGCAAATTCATCTTTTCACAATCGTAGGTACAACAGAATAAAGGCGTTTGACTGATGTCGGGTTTCAGAGGAATCGGTGCCTCAATTCTCGGTATCACAGATCGAAATGTCCTACTGCGAATCTAATCGCAGATGAGTTTAACAACTATGTAAGGACGATCTATTGTACACGGGGTGAGTCAACCCGATGCCCGATTATAAATGTACAACGATATAACCGACGGCTATGGATGGTTTGATGACCACGTGCTGCTGGATTGACCAGGTCAGCGGGTGCCATGGAGACCGGCTAACACAACACCTGGGCTCGATAAAGAACTCTAATAGCCAATCTCCACGGCAAGGTCAGTCGGCACGTGTAAAACGGAATTCTTCAGTCTCTCATATTTGCATTTACGTGATTTCGGCTGGGTGTGTAACTTGTACATAATCATCCAACGCGTCTCTATATACCGAAATAAGCATGAAACAAGGGGACTCGTAGTTCCAAATAACTGTATAACAATTATTATCAATAATTTTCACCGATTATCTATAGTCTCGTTAATACAATTCAAAGTATACGTCATCCGAGTTGTAGGTAATTTACTTATTATACGTCACGTGCAGTATTTTAATGTATAATGGATAAAAAAAATTTGCCATCCATCCTCGCGTGAACTGTTGCTCAGAATATTCTACGCCTGACTTTTCTATACTTTTATTTATTTTTTTGATAAGAAGCTGATGTGATAGTTCTGTAATAATAATCAAACTTGCATTAAATTAAATCTAAACAATCAGAATACAACATATGAATATAAATTATGAAATTTCGTCAACTTACTTTTTCCGAACGTCATGTAGCACGGTGATCGGGTCTGATTATTGTCCTTCTCGCTCTCCCCATGATGAGTTTTACACTGCGGAACGTGTAGGAAGACAATTTGATCCGACGTCCACGGTACTTAATCGTGGTCGTTCATCGCGGATTATAATTAAATAATTAAAGTAAAGGAGTTAATCATCATTTACATGTAGTACATGTGTTACTTGTCAAGATCTGCAAGCGTGGCACCCCTTTCGGCGGTCGAAAGCGCACTGGCCACCACTTGCCGCTACTTTCCGTTGTTTAGATATGAACGCTGGGGGGGAGGGAAGAATTGTCAAAGCTTATAAGGGTTGCCTGGTTACCAACCTCACTGATATCCCTCTGCCGACTTCTAGTACTTGGTGGTTCTCATACACATCAATTGGGGGTATAGCTCAGTGGTAGAGCATTCGACTGCAGATCGAGAGGTCCCCGGTTCAAACCCGGGTGCCCCCTCACGAATTTTTTACCTCCAGATTCTTTCGCTTTGATAAAGCAATACCGATCGTTGCGCCACGCTCTTTTTCTTATTTCAATAAAATTATTCAAACTTACGCTGCATCCAATGATTTTCTGTAACTTAGCTTTAAATTTTAAGTTTTAAACTATAAACTTTGTATTGGTTCGATTTATGAGGAAGAAAAGAAAAAGGACTTTTGATCAGATAATTAGTATAAATACATAACATACGTACGAATGTATTGTTTCATAGTATTATCAAATGAAATATTTCTATATTACATACATACCTAGATACATTTTTCGATAAATAAACAGTTTATCTTTCTTTCTTGCTCTCTCGTTTTGGCAACATTTTGAGTAAACTGATTACCAAGTAACGGATTTTCTTTTTTTTTTTTTTGTTTTTTGTTGTTGGGGCAGGTATTAAACGCTACGAAAAGGATTGGGATTCGAGTAACTTTGAAAAGAAGATACAAATACATGTATAAATGGGTAGAAAATTATGTACAGTATAAGATGTAAGAGAAGAGTTAAAGAAGAAGTACGTAATTCGAAAATTATTCGTTATTACCTCGCTCCTTAACACTCGCTGTTGCTCTCTTTCTCTCACTGTCTCTCTCTCTCTCGTTTATTTATATATTTTATGTTATAAAAATGCACAAGAGATTATATCAATGGGATCGATCAATTGTCATATATAAATACATAGGGCCATTTGTTTGTCACTCGTAGGCATTGTTCTAAAGGATATTAAATTCAATTAAATTTATTTATTTATCGTTTATCTTGTTATTTATATCCTCTTACGCAATAGCCGATGCCACGAGATGCGATGATAGCCACCACATTAGAACCGGTTGTATCGTAGCTACGAAGAGAATAAAGTAAAGTCTCCTTTTGTTACCGCTCGCCGAGTACGAGCTGTGGCCTTCGGGAATCACCCTCAACTTCAAGGATCTGACTAAAAAGAAGGCTAGAGATACGCTGAAGTAGGCGAGTACGACGTAGTAGCCGAATCTTTGGAACGGCAGGGAAACTAACAGCGCAAAATTTATCCCAACATATTTGTAACCGCAGTAGGCGAGCAGATCCAGCGTTTTTAAACTCGTGTCCATGTTCATTACGTAAAGAGTTATCGTGTGGACTAGCAGCTCCATTATACCCCATGCCAGTGCCGAACTCGCCAATATTCCCAACTGCTCGGGTGTAAAACGTTCCTGAGTCCCAAGCGCCAGTCCTGCGACAACTATGTACGTCAGATACGCCATTGTCGGTATGTACATGTCTGGCGCGTTCCTCTCGTACCTTGGCTGCAGCGGCGAATCTTGCTCATACTTAATCGACCAATCCTGAACGCGAAGAAAAAGTAGGCGTGTTTAAAATACTTTGCTAGTAAAAATGTATATTATATATATAATATAACTACTTCCAAAGTAACGGAAGCTATTTTCAAGCCCAAGTGCAAATTGAACTCACCGAGTGTGTGAAAGGGAAGAAGAGAAGAACCAATTTTGAAATAACATAGTCTGTGTCGACGGCGAAATAGTACTTCAACGCGGTAACAGGGACGTATTTTTCCAGCTGCTGTTTCCCTGAACCAACCAAGGCAGAACCGTACTGAACAGCCATGTTGGTGACGATGGGCTCGGCTAGTAGCTGTGTGGCGTATGGAGGACCAGGAAAACTCTCCTGACGCATTTCGTTGGGGTTATACGTCTGCTGATGCGACGGAGCTGCGGTAAATCCATAGGGCGGTGGAGGCTGCTCGGCTACGTTAAAACCATAGTCTGGCTGCGGTCCGTTGCTCGATGGGATCTGAAAATTTACAGGATTCCACAAGATTGGTAAGAACATTCGGATTTATGTTATCGTCGTTGATCTGATGACGCGCAAAGTCTCACCTGCTGCTGGTTGTACATGTAAGGACTTTGCGCCATTGGTAGGGTCGGGCTAGCGACTGCTGGCGAAGAAAGACCGACCGACGGGTCAAGCATTCGTTTCGGTTTTCCTAGCGGAGAAATTAGTCGTATTAGATGATAAGGGTTCGATATAGAATTGCAAAACATAACCTGTATACTTGCGGAGACAACTGTCATCCAGATTTGCGAGATGTTGATAGATTTAGAATGATAGAAGGAGGGATAGAGAAACGTAGGAAATATGATGATGACGTGGAGATGGGGGTGTGACGACAATTGACAATTAAGAATGAATTTACGAAACTTTTTGATTTGATGATTAATAACACTCAGCGTACCTCTGCGAGCTCCCGAGTGATTGTAATTCATGATTGTTGTTTCGGCGTATGGTTTTTGGTAGAGAATATGAACGGATTATTCGATTTCCTTATATTTACAGTTCTCTGTTTTCTTAATTCTAGTTTTGTTTTTACGAGCTTCTTCGAGCGAAGCTGTCGCCCCTTTATCGCATACTTTTTTAACAATCCACCACTATAACTACCGAAATGAAAATACTAATTTCTAGTTCCACGCGTCGGGACTCCCGTCATTCGCTGCGAATCAGTGTTGCCACCTAACGGTTCTAAAAATCCCCCATCACTGCGTGGTAACACTGCCAATTCGGATGTTGAAAACCGTGAAAACCCCGTTAACATAACCAATAGAAATGTCAAAATAATTATGCGAAACGGAGTGACCGTAATCAGATTAACAAAATAATTGAAGGACTATAACACCGGCAGAAAAACATGGCAAAATCGTTTCTTCTTTTCTATTGATTCGAAGAAAAATCATAACGAAAAGGACGCGGCAGAAACGATACAATTCAAATATATTTCATCATGTAGCAGATCATCTAACGTCTGCTTTTGATCCGCTGCTACGACGGGCTTTCGATGTTTTGTTATACCTACTTTTGATACTATCGATTTGTGAACAAATATCGCAAAAATGACCCGTCTTTTGAACAGTTTTGAATAAGGTTAGCAGCTACGACGATTGGTAGAGAAGATCGGAATAATTATTTTCCGCTTAACCAGCGGTATTTATCTAGTAACAGTTGTGTCAACAGTTTCAGTGAAAAAAAAAAAATCATAACACTGAAACCTTGGCGTTGATAAAACGCTAACTATTGCAGTTAGTTGCAATATGTCGCATGCTGAAACAAATCGAGACCGTCAACAGAACGAGCTCGAAGTATTAAAGGTAAGTTTAATTTTCACTAACAATAAGTACTTTTTCCATCGATCTCATAGTTGCGCTTCAATCGCCTCTCGTTCTATGACTTAGTCGATATTTGCCGAGGAGTTGCACGACCACAGGAAAACTAAAGGAAAGAAGAAATGGCAACCGCTGGATCTTTCCATCACTCTGACGCCTCAGAAGGGGATGTCAGGCCCAGCCGAGGTCTATGCTCAAATCGATTTGCAGGTCATCTGCAGGGATAACTATCCCGAAGAGTGAGTTGACCTAAAACGTCTCTAAAGATAGGACGAGTCATTCACGTCTCTTATTTTGTCAACTTTAAGGGTGCCTTGTCTTCTGCTTCGCAACAGCAGAGGCCTTTCGAATCAGCAAGTAGGAGTTCTTTACTCCGACCTCGAGCAGATGGCTGATCAGCTGAAGGGTCAGGAGATGATATACGAGCTGGCACAGCATGTTCAAAAATTTTTACACGATCACAATAAACCTGGATACAGCAGTTTTTATGAGGAAATGGTGTCCAGGCAGCAGGAGAAGCTGAAGTTCGAGATACAGAAAAAACAGCTGAAGGAAGACAAGGAGAGGCAGGTTCGTTGGTTCAAATCTTGATTGGCACTTCTTTTCTTTTAATTTCATTTATTCATCATAAATGGGTTAAATTGTTAAGTATGAAATATAGAAAAATTCTACGCCACAATAGAGCCAATATATGACATAGCCTAACTACAGATGTAACAGAAAAAATTATTAACAAAAATCAAACAAAGCATCAAACAAAAAAAAACTTAATCACAATTTAATGCATTTCTTGAGACCCTATTAATAGAAAAAAAGATAAAGTTTGTAAGGATCAATGCATTCATTGTGTTCCTTGCGAAGTAGTAACAGTCTGTCAATAGCAGATCTAAAATTACAATCTGCTTCATTGTTAGGAAAGAAATAATAACTGTTGTGGCATAGTTGCCTATCTTCAACGGTAAATTTGAACTTAAATAATAAAAGTGGATAGTCAATTCTACCAGTTGAGATTTTATTTTAGCAAATAATAGACTTCATTATTAACTTACTACACAAATATGGGGCGAAATTCTTTCTCTATCAAGCCAGCTCCCTAATTCTCAGTGGATTTTGAACAGGTACTTCAAGACGAGATTCAAAAACGTCAAGAAGCGCTGATGGCGGAGGTGCGAAAGCGCAAAGAATTGGCACGGCTTACGTCAGAGACAGACTCCAACTGCCAATCCATACCGTCGTCCCCGCCAGACAGACCTAGAAGATACTCGAGGCGGCGCTGTACGAGCACTTCAGAAAGCTCGGAGAGTTGCTTGTGCGAGCACAAAGGTACCAAGCTCGTCAAGTTCAGCGACAATCGGGGAGAGCGAGTCGTGTGCAGAGGGAAATGCCTGGGCCATAGCACAAAGGGCTCTGTCGTTTACGTAGGACTTGACACAACTAGCGGAGAACTATTGGCCATCGCAGAATGGTCGTTGAGGTGCGGAACTACGGAATCACTTCCGGAAACTCACGAGGCAACCGACCTTCAACACTGCCTGAAACAAATTGCCATTATTGAACAGGAGCTGAATCACTTAAACAAATTGCATCATCCTAATTTAGTTCATTATCTTCACATGAAGTATATTCAGGATAAGGAAAGCGTAGTCATATACGTTCTCCAAGAGTTTGTGGTGAGAAAAGTGATAACTTGATGATTAAATTTTTTTTCAAATGATTACATTAAAATCCGTGCAAGATACAATACAAACTGTTTAACTAACGTTGTTGTGCTTATTTTTTCTCGTCCAGGTCGGAACGACATGCTCTTTCTTCTTGACGGAGAACATACCGATGGACGTTGACACGCTGAGACATCTGGCAACTGGGGTTTTATCCGCGCTGCAATACCTACACCACAATAACGTGGTGCATAAGGACCTGCGTGAGACCAGCGTTCATATAGACAGTACAGGTGTCGTCAAGCTATCCGGTTATTCTCTGGATAAAAGACTGTCAGATATTTATTGCGCGAGCTACTTGGCCAAAAATGAACACGAATTCCCAACCATTCAGGGAAGGGGTGGAAAAAAAGCCGACATTCACAGATTCGGAGTCCTCCTGTTGTCTCTGTTGAGGGGCAGTATCGTTTCAGAGAACGAAATAGACATGGAAACCAATTTGCAGGTAGCGAATTGATGAGAAACGATGATTTAAACTTGATACCCAATTCTCGTTAATTTCTTTGAATACATTCACACGGCTGTACAATTAATTTCAGACAGATCTGAAAGACTTTTTGTCCAAGTGCCTCGTTCGCAACGAGCGGATACGATGGTCGGCTGAACAGCTGCAGGGGCACTGTTTCATACGAGTTCCAATCGAACGTGGACTGTCTCCTCCATGTCCGGATAGAAAGAAGGAGCAGAATAGCTCGGAAACCGAGCTTCCGGCCGCTGATATTCATCCCTACTCGACGGCATTGGGAGGCCAGTCGCGTATACAGAGCGAGTTTGAGGTTTTGAAATGGCTCGGAAAGGGAGCATTTGGCGACGTCCTGAAGGTCAAAAACAAACTGGATGGCGGAATTTACGCCATCAAGCGCATCGAGCTCAACCCAAAGAACATACAGCTGAACAGAAAAATAACGCGCGAAGTTAAACTTCTCTCCAGACTGAACCATGAGAATGTTGTGCGGTACTATAACTCTTGGATCGAAAGCGCCACCATAGATGACTCCTCGAGGCACAGTCAACTCACACCGGCAGCTACGCCGTCCAACAGAACAGCACCGGAACGAGGAAATAACAAAGATGAGCTGATGGCTGTTAGTTTCTTTGATTGCGTAGTTCGTCACAATTTAAATTTGCATTACCTCTGTTTCAGTTTGATTTCCATTCGTTTTCGACTTTTCCCTTTCTTGATTGTAGATGGAAAGCAATGACATTGAGAGACTCGCTCCTCCGCTACACGATGTCGAGTGGAATATCTCTTATCAATCTAGGGCGAGCGGAGTTTTGTCAGGTGACAGCGACGCCGAGAGCGAAGATAACTCGAGTGACTCTGATGACGAGGACTGGGCCTTCCTGTAAGATATTTAACGCTAGCGTGGCATGTCATTGTTTTGAAATTGATTACATAAATGTTACGGATGCAGGAGTTGATCCCGTGATCTTCTGAACATTACTGAAGGCAAGAAAATAACGAACTCCTTTAACAAAAACTCTCCAAGTGCACGTCGGACAATAAATGGGGTGGCGACAGACCGGGAAAATCGGGAATACTCGGGGAATTATGATAGACCATTGGGAAAAATATACTTTTTCTAAAAATCGTTTTGAAACTTCAGATATGCTTCGTAAATTCAGTTGAGCCAACTTTCGAAAATCGTATTGTTCAATTTCTAATTATTTTTGTGAAACGAAGCAATACTATGTGTTTTTTAGATCCAAATTTATATATTCAAGGTGTACAGCTTCTGGATATTTTGATAAAAAACCGCAAAAGTTAGGGAATTTTATTTGACCAAAATTTTTGTCACCCTGATAAATAAACACTTTTTCCCCCAAAATTCTAGCACTCGAACGAGAATAGACTCTTCGAACAGTATCGAATTTGAAAAGAACGAGTCTTCTCAGACTTCGAATTCCACTCAAGACGTGCTTGATTCCCCAATGAGGCATGTAGAAAACACAAATGATTCAGCAGTTGTTAAGGAAATACAGTTTATGTATATTCAGATGGAGTTTTGTGAAAAAAGCACATTACGAACTGCCATTGACAATAGCTTGTGCGAAGATGAGGAACGGGTTTGGAGATTGTTTAGAGAAATTGTTGAGGGATTGGCCCATATACACCAGCAAGGGATGATCCACAGGGACCTAAAACCCGTCAACATATTTCTCGACAGCAATGATCATGTGAAAATTGGTGACTTTGGTCTCGCTACAAGTAATATTCTGTCCACTTTGGCACATAACGTGGACACTGACAAGGAACTCCAGCTAATTGGTACTGAAAGGCCAATTTTGAACATTGGAAAATTTCAATAATCGTATATTTCTGCAGTTCGTTGATTAATATTTTAAAATATAAAACTTCTCATTGTAGCAGGAACCAGTTTCGATCTCGATGATGTTGGCTCGATGACTGGACAGGTTGGCACGGCACTCTACACAGCACCCGAGTTGAGTTCGAAAGTTGCCAAAGCTATTTACAATCAAAAAGTCGACATTTACAGCCTTGGCATAATACTGTTCGAGATGTGTTACAAGCCGTTGGACACCGGCATGGAGAGAGTCAAAGTTCTACTCAATTTGAGGTCCAGGGAGATAATTCTCCCACCCGAATTTACCGAAATCGACATGCCGCACCACGTGCATCTCCTTAGGTGCGTAATTTGGTATCAAATGGTTACAATTGGTACCAAACACTTGTTTCGCCTTCTAGTTCTAGTGCCATTTTTTTATCCCTGTTCCTAATTATTTTAATATAAAATTGCCAGATGGCTTTTGAATCACGATCCGAGCCAGCGGCCGACCTCTCAGGAACTGCTGACATCTGAATACCTTCCGCCTCCTCAGTTAGAGGAGGCGGAATTGCAGGAAATGGTGCGGCACACGTTGTCTAATAGACAAAGCAAGGCCTACAAGTATTTGATAGAGAGTTGCATGGCTCAGAAAGTGACGCCTGCCGAGGACATAACTTATGACATGAACCTGCCTTCGAGAGGATTCACGAGTTGCCCTGCACCAAAGATTCAGTTTCTCCAGGAGAACGTCAAGTCTAAAGTTATCGAGGTCTTCCAGAGACACGGAGGTGTCTGCCTCGGCTCCCCGTTGCTAATGCCAAAGTCCAATGAGTCCTACATGCACATGGACTCGTGCGTTAAGCTCATGACTCGAACGGGTAGCGTCGTTTCTTTGCCTCATGATCTGAGAGCTCCGTTCGCGAGATACGTTGCCTGGAACAACATCATGCATGTGAGGAGATACGCGATCGAACGCGTTTACAGGGAAAAAAAGGTACGGTAGAAATCGTAGAGAAAGAGATTTTAAGGAAATTTTACAAACAGTAAAAGTAGCGCCGAGTTTCGTTAAAATTTCTCAGGTTCATGGATTTCACCCCAGGGAATTGTACGAGTGTGCCTTCGACATAATAAGCCCAACGCCAGGCGACCTGATGGACGAGGCAGAGCTGATATTGATAGTCAGCGAAATAGCCAACGAAATCCCGCAACTGCGTGAACGGAACTTTTCTGTCCGTTTAAACCACACATCGCTATTGCAGGCGGTATTAATGTACTGCGGTATAGAGAGGGAAAAATACCATGACATTTACTCAATTCTCTGCGACGCGAGAGACGGAAAATTCTCCAAGTTTCAATTGCAGACGCACTTGATCAGTCTGTGTCTTACCGATCAGGCCATGGAAACCCTCTACAATTTGTTTGAAACGGAAAGCTCGGTCGCAAAGATAGCCAGCGTCTTGAGAACCATCACCAGGAGGAAGGGAAACGCGGCTATTCTTGCCAAGGAAGGACTTCGGGAGTTGGAAATCGTCATCGCCAATACCGAGGCTCTTGGATTAAAGGTGAAAATCTGACTCAAAATTTTTGGTCAAAACTCGGGCGAGTTTAGAAATTATTATGAATATTTATGGCCAATTTTCCTCTTCTGTATTTCAGTGGCCGATTGTTGTTGTTCCACTGTTAGTTCACAACATTCAGCAGCACAGCGGCGTGATATACCAGATATCGTGCGAGTTAAAAAAAAGACGACGACGAGGAGGTCAAGATGTGATAGCAGCGGGCGGTCGTTACGACAAGATGCTGACCTCGTTTAGACAATTTCTAGAGCGAACAGGTATGGCGGGAAAAGAGGTAAGGCAGTACGGAGTCGGGATAAGCATATCTTTGGACAAGTTGGTATGCGCGGTAAGAGAAAACTGCGAGGATATTTGCTCCGAGAATAAATTTGGCGTGGATGTAGCGGTCTGCTGCATCGGCGGAATGCAGAGGAGGGAAAAAGAGAAGGCCGAAGTTTTGCGCGAGCTTTGGTCCCAGGGGTTGAAGGTGACGTCGCTCGGACCTCACAGCGCCGAAGAAATCTCCGAGTACTGCAGGGACAATTCGATAAACTACATCATTCTCCTCAGGGATGGTGAGAATGGTACTCTCAGGGTACAATCCTGGGAAAAGGACAGATACCAGGAGCGGAAAATAAACACTCAGGATATAACAGACTTTCTTCAGCGACAGATTGATAATCCGCTGCCGATTTTAACCAGATCGGAGAGCAAGGTCAGCACGGGTAACAATGAGGTACCCGTTTCTTCCTACAATCCGGTAAAGGTTAACATAGGCTTTGTCCTGTCAGAGAAAGATAAATTGTCGGCAAGCGCCCGGAGAAGTGTAAAAAACACTATTCTTGCACAAATGACCTCCGTTTCGCAGCGGATATCGCACAAAATTCCTATCGAAGTTTTCGCCGTATTCCTTGATACGACTGTTGTCAAGACAATAATCAGTTTTTTGGATATTGACGAAAATGAAGTGGAATTTCACAAAAGTATTCAACTAATTATAGAAAAGTAAGTATTTGTGCGATTGAAAGTATGAAAAAATGTAAATATGATTGGGCGTTTTCCTTACACATGCTTATTCCTTATTTTTTTCCAGACATCCTAGGCATAAAAAGTATATAACAGATATTTGCGAAGAGATGCGAGAAACAAGGAATGAAAAATTACACCCGGTTCTCATTCTTTACAGTTTGATAGACAACAAGTACAGAATTCTCATGTAAGGAGAATTGATTTGAACCCGGTACCTGGATAAATTTAATTACAATTAAAAGAAATAAAGACTAATTTCTATATTATTTTCATGAGACTTCGTATCTTCTGTGCAAGACATTCTGCACCCCTCTCTAACCACCCAAACGCCAAAGTAGATATATCTGTAAGACTGAGGCTAATCCATTGTGCATGATCGTTATTACCAATAAACCCACATAATCAATAGTTGGGCAGTAATTTAATTCATCCATATGCAATTACAAATGCAATGACGAAACTATAACAACCATAAGGCTATTTGAAATTTTAACTTGAGAGTAAATGATGGAATTTAGAAAAATTCGCTTTAAGGTTTATTCTCAGTTATACGGTATACTTCTCATGTCCATGGCATACAAATAAGATTGCATTAGAAATAAAAGAGTGTATTCGTAGTTTGAATAATATCGATTACTTAGTTATGAGTAGAACAGTTTTATCACGTATATTATAAACTTGCACTGTACGTATATTCTACTGCTGGATTGTCAGGATTTTCATGTTCCTAATGTACAATAACGACATGATAAGGATAGTCTCAAGTTTTTGAAATGACTGATAAAATATTTCATGTTACCTAATCTTTAGCTACTGATTACTAATTAATATATCTTAAATAGATAATCGTTACGGGCGGATTATTCAGAAACTTATCATATCACAAGCCTTACGGTAGGCAACGCACACGACATTCATTACTTACAAGTCGCCTGCTTGCGCCACGCGAGAAGTAGCAGCGACAGCTGCGAACAGGAACTGGCAATACGAAGTTCATATTCGAAGCGCCGAAAATTTCCTGCCAGTCCGATCACTCGAAGCATACTTAATCCCAGGCATGGACGCACATACACAACCAACAACAGAAAGCAAAAAGATTAGAAGAAAGAAAATGGCGTCGTTAAGCGGCGACGAGAGTGAAATTATCGCTGCTGAGCCAGGTAAGAGATAGAAATATCAGTGAAAATGGTTGATTGTTATTTAGTATAGATATTGACGAATGATCGAGTGAAAAATTGGCAAAAAGTATCCCAGTTGTACGCGGTGCGATGAGATTGAAGACCGCGGTTCGCGGCGCATCGCAAACCGCCATTATCCAAGCGATACAATATCATCTCCAAATAAATTTGTAACGTATCGTTACCCTAATGCCTCCATCCACGTTTTCACAGTCAGGCGAACCAGGTCCGGTCGTGCTGTGACCAATTTAATCGTTACCAAAAAATCACCGGTCAAAAAATTACTCGCTAGAGCTACTCGCTCCCACAAGAAGGCCCGCGAGGGCGAGGATTACCTGCAACCGGAACCTGAGGTAACGTATTTCATGAATTTATGCATTTTCCAAATTTCTCGAGTATCTCACACTGTCGAATCGCAGGAGGAGGTTTATCTTGGCGAGGAGGAGAATTTGGAAGAAACTGAGGATGCCTCGGAGAATGGTCTGCTCCAACAGACACTGGAGAGTTCCATCAGCGAGCAAACTGTCGAGGAAGAAGGTACGACCTTTCACCTCGAACTTGAAGACTCGCAGGATATAGTTTTGGTTCAAGACACGGATATCTTACATCAGGATCAAAATCCAGATACAGAAATCAGAATTGTGTACCGAGACAGAGATGTCGAGGAGGAAGTTCCTGAGCTTGAGGCTCCGCCGCCACCCCTCGTCACCAAAGTTACACCCTCAGGCTCCATTGTTTCCACGTTGAAAGTAAAGGAAACAATTCAGCTTATAGACACGGTAATTCAACGCTTCTTCCTATTTTGTTTTTTTCCCTCTTGCCCAGATCAGATAATTGACCATTTGGCAAGATTTGACTCAATGTATGATTCATTCTCCAAACCTTGTTGCAGGAAATGTCTGAGAACAGCATGGAGCCTGCAGAGCTTGATGCTGAGGAGGAAGTGGAGTCCGAAGAAGTGATGGAGACCATCGTAGAAGAAAATGACGAGGTGATGGATGACTTCCACCATGTTCTTAATCAGGGAGAAGAGGCGGAGGAGATCATAGAGATGGAGCCACTGGAAAATGGGACACAAAATTCGTTTGTGCATGAAAGTCTGACAGGCTTTCAAATGGATGTCGAATCCTTGAAAACCCCATCCGCTGATCACAGCATGCTCACTACAGACAGCATAGAAGCTGACACAAAGAGGCCAGAAAGCTCGGATGAAAATCCAGATGAAAAAGAGGAGAAAGCTGAACCTGATACAGAGGCCGTTTCTGAAGATGAACTTCCAACTGAAGCTGCCGCTAAGGTATGACTAAAATAATACGGTATTGAATTTGCTGTATCAGTTTTTAGCGCTTGTTTACTGTTACAGAATTGATGATCTTAGTTTTGTCATTTGCTCCTATGCTTCTATGTATTCCGAATCTTCTCAAATTTTCTGTCATTTTTTTTTTTATCACCGTTAGGATGAACATGAAATGGAAGCGATATCAGAAGACGAGTTTTTCCCTGTAGAGTCGGCCCTCCAGGTAGACCCCATCCCGTAATCCTATAATCCTGTAGTTTTCTGACAACATTGAAACGTTACAATCAAAACGTAACATTCAAACATTATTTTGCAGTGAAAGAAAAAAAAGTTTGAAAAATTAATGTTTGATCTTCTGTACATGACCTAGGAACCCGAAACAGAGGCAGTTTCAGATGAAGAGTTGCCTGCCGCAGCGCCTGCAGATCTTGGAGAGACGGAATCTGTTTCCGAGGATGAACTCCCACCGGATAGTGACAAGAAAAAGAAAGCCGGAGCTAAAGCACTTAGCAAAGCTGCAGCAGAGAGTGCGAAGACAAAGCCTGAGGGAGGTGCAGGTATGTACTTTTTAGTTTAAGAAATATTATTCAATTATATTAGAATTTAGAGGTTTGTGAAAAAGAGGAGTCAATATAGTTTGATTAAGCTTGATCGGTACGTTCTTTTTGAAATTATTCTTCTTCATCATTTCTAGGTAAACGTAAATTAAACGCTGAAGGAGAGTACGACCCAAGTTCTCCGACATCTGAAAACAATGACGAAACACCTGCCAAAAAAGTCGCAATTACCTCGGGAGTTGAAGGGACTGAAAACAAGCCAGAGGCGAAGCCAGCGTCTCCGAAAAAAAAAGCACTCCCAGAGCTTGACAAGTATTGGAAAGCTGTAAACGAAGATCCCTCTGATTTCACTGGTTGGACTTATCTTCTTCAATATGTGGACCAAGAGGTAAGTTTTGCATGATTTTCAAAGTGCAATACCTAATTGTTCGTCAACTTGTCCGTTAGTCGGTAAACCCGTGGGTAACCAAATGTCTCTTGAAATGTTGTGTGCGAAGTAAATGATCGAAGGTTGTTTTCATTCTGCAGAATGACGCAGAAGCGGCGCGAGAGGCGTATACGAAATTCTTGGAGCGTTATCCATACTGTTACGGATACTGGAGGAAGTTCGCGGATTACGAAAAGAAGAAAGGAAACCCGGAGAATTGTCAAACGGTGAGTTCACTTTTTCAATACATATATAAATATTCCCTAGGCTTAGTTATCATCATTATTGATATTACTATAACTATTATTATTGCATACTACTATTACGGATACCGTTATTACTGTTACTACTATCATTATTGTTACTGCTATAGCTGTTATACCACTTCTACTGCTACTAGGATACATACAATGATATTCATGAATTTTTTTAATGAAAAAAAAACCTCTAATATGAAACTAGCTCGAGTTAGGAAGACGCCTGGGCAGTGCGCACGCACGTAAATATGGTTTTCCCTTCCAACAGCCTAGCACGTCTTGCGGCACCCATTCGACTCTCTCCGTTTACCGAATAGCTGATCATTATTTATTAATTATTATCACTACTGTTGTGCTAGTAAGGCTAAAGTATTACTACTACTACTATTACTACTACTACTACTACTACTACTACTACTACATATTAATATCGTATACGAAATATCAGTATCATTACTATAATACTAATGGTGAAATTCATACAACGTACATAAGTGAAAATAATAACGACGAATTAGTAGCACATCGATTTTCTATCAGCTTATTGTTGTTGTTCTTATTATTATTCTTATTATTATCATTATTATTATTATCATCGTTGCCGATCTTGTCGATATTTACATTGACAATGTGTTGTTCCTCCTATTGTTGTTTCTGTTTTTGCTGTTCTTGTTGTTACAGTAGTTTACATGAACTTTATAAGGTGAAAAATTCTGTACACGTTATAGAGTTACGTACGTATCTTACATATGACAAAACAAAAAATATTACAACTCGCAACAAAAACAAAAAATCAAAGTATTGTAAAATTACGAATAGGGATAAGATGGTTGTTTTGTTTGTTGGTTTTTTTTTTTTTTTTCACTTTTTTTTATATTACCTTCCTCTTACTCGTTGTAAAGTAAGTAAGTAAGTTTATATTGGTCGGGTATATCGGTGTTGAGACAAAGTCATATGACAATGACTTAAAGAGATGAGCGCTCACATGCCAGAGAAAAAGGGGGCTTCAGAGAGCGAGAGAGAGCGATAAGAGAGAAGATATGACAACGCGCGCCTCGTGTCGGAGTCTCCCTGAGTTTTAAGGTGAATGCACAATGCTCTGCAATCTCTGTGTTTTTTAATTATTACCACAACACAAATTTATTTACAGTACGCCTACGGTATGTGAGTAAATATTACTTATGAGAGCAACGATCCATATCTAATTATATATATACATACTCATATATATATATATATATATATATATAATACATATAATATAATTTTTTTTCTAAGTATAAATCTAACCTTATATATAACATGATCTTTTCGTTTTTATATACATATATAAACGTTACGACGCAAAGAAAAAATAACCACACGTGACAAGGACAAAAAACATATTAATAGATTTACATATATTACCCGAGCGCCCGATAAGAAACGTATATATATATTTTAAAAAAAAAAATCGACATAATCACGCGAACAATTTTCCTCTCTGAACATCATCATTGATAATCTCACAGGTTTTTGACCAAGGATTGAAAGCGATATCGCTCAGTGTCGATCTATGGCTGCACTACATCAATCATTGCAAAACCGTTTATGAAAACGATGAAGAAAAACTTCGGGAACAATATGAGAGAGCCATAGAGGCCTGCGGACTGGAATTCAGGTGAGATTAGTTCATTTTATCATGGTTGAAACATCCTGATAAATTCTGAGTATCTCTTCTGCTACTCAAGTCCGATCTGTCAATATTTCACATGTCGAAAATGGTCTAATTACTCTTCATTTGTCCCGCTTTGTACCAGATCTGATCGTCTCTGGGAGAGTTACATCAAATGGGAGTTGGAGGCAAAGCGTCTAAGTCGAGTGACCGCTCTGTACGATCGCCTGTTGTCAACGCCTACGTTGTGCTACCTGTCGCACTTTGAGGCCTTTCAGGAATTCGTCTCGTCGAATCTTCCCAACAAAATCTTGAACGTCGACGACTTTCTTACCCTACGTGCAGAGGTTAAGGCTCTTCTCAAATCGGACGAGGCTGCCACCGCAACAGCTTCGGTAGCGGACGATGCACCGCCTGGAGAAGAACCATCGCCACACGAGGTCCCTCCCACCGACGAGGAGACCCGGGCTATCAGAGAGAAAATCATTAGCACCAGGCGAAAAATGCACAAGGCCAACGTCAACGCTGTCGCTGCAAGATGGTCGTACGAGGAAGGGGTAATGTCGATTTTCATTTTCTTTGATGGGTCGAAATAGGGTTGAATAATCTGACCAAGATTCTAATCACATTTGTACTTTATATTTTCACAGATCAAGAGACCTTATTTCCACGTTAAGCCCCTCGAGCGGTGTCAACTGAAGAACTGGAAGGAGTATCTAGACTTCGAGATCGAGCAAAAAGATCCGGCTAGAATCATCATACTTTTCGAGCGCTGTTTGATCGCCTGCGCTCTGTATGATGAATTCTGGATGCGAGTAAGTTGTTGTCATTTCACGTTTGAAAAGACTGGAGACAAAAAGACAGAGGATAACTTTATTCTATTTCTCCTCTGTTTTATTCCAGTTTGTACGTTATTTGGAGACTCAAAAGAGCGAGAACGCTGAGAAGATAAGAGACGTGTATTCACGCGCGTGCATAGTTCACCACCCGAAAAAACCTAACTTGCATTTACAATGGGCGACGTTTGAGGAGGGTCAGGGAAACTTTGAAAAAGCATCCGAAATACTGGAGAAAATTGACGCGGCATTGCCTAATATGCTGCAGATCGCGTACCGTCGTGTAAATCTCGAGCGCCGAAGAGGGGATTTGGACAAGGCCTGTGCCCTGTACGAGAATTACATAAGCAACAGCAAAAATCGCACGATAGCCAACAATGTGGCTGTCAAATACGCGAGGTTTTTGTGTAAGGTCAAGAACGATATTGATAAAGCCGTAAAAGTACTCCTCAAGGTAATTAAATCTCTCAGACATCGCATTAACATTAAATGTGAATAAATTGAGGCATTTTAACATTCATTCGACAACGTGAGACGAATTTTTCTAATCAATTCTCCGTCAGG
The DNA here is from genome assembly GCF_021901455.1 of Neodiprion lecontei. NCBI lineage: Eukaryota > Metazoa > Arthropoda > Insecta > Hymenoptera > Diprionidae > Neodiprion > Neodiprion lecontei. The sequence goes on from NC_060266.1 coordinate 916,900, forward strand.
CGACCGACAAGGACAAGGACAACCCGCGACTTTATCTACAACTGATTGACCTCGGCCTGCAGCGGAGCCCGGTCGACACCTCGGAGGTCGTCGGGTACATGGACATGTTCATAGAGCGCGAGCATGCCGACCTCGAGCAGCGAGTGCTATTTGCACAAAGAAAGGTCGAGTTCCTTGAAGACTTCAGCCCGGACATACGCCAAGTACTTAAGGCGCACGAGCAGTTCCAGAAGTGCATAAAACAAGCCAAAGAAAGAAAGAAGGCGAAGAACGAGGACAGCAAGAGGTAACGAATACTTTAATAAACAGAAAAATATTATATACATGTATCGGGGTGGGCACACACCTGAAAAACCTGAAAATGTCAGGGTATTTAAAAGGGGTAATGGAAAACCTGGAATTGTTAAGGGATTTTTAATTTGGACATTGAAAAAACTGGAAGTATTAGTTTTCTGTCATCGGAATTCGAAATGATATTTTGAGGTAACAAATTTGCTTAAACTGACTTTTTTTTGTACATTATATATATTTTTTCGATTCGGATTGAATTTGAACTGAATATAGAGTCAGTAAGGTAAACAATTTAGGTCTTGTAACTTACTAAAATTGGGAAAATGCAAAGGAAAATTAGGGTTTAGGTCCTGGCAAACCTAGTAATGTCATGGAATTTTTTTTCCCAAAAATTTGTGACCACCATGATGTGTAAAAGGCCGGTAAAACTGAGGTAAAATTAATCTCAATATTCCTTTCGCAGCGAGACGTCACCGCCAAAGAAAGTCAAGCCTGGCGACCAATCCAGCATTCCACCGCCGCCTTCGGTCGGCTCGCAGTCTTCTTACCAGTACGGAAGCGGACCGAGCGGCCCGTATCAGTCCCAGCAGCCTTTCCAGGGTGGACAGTACAGCGGGCAGGGTAGTTACCAGCAAGGATATCAGCAGTACCCGCCACCATCGGATCCGAATTACGCGAATTATCAAAACTGGCAGTACGGTCAGGGCGGACCTCAGGCTTACGGCCCCTACAATCAGTGGGGATCGTACAATTACTACTAAGCACAGTCGCGAAAGAGGTGATCGTTGTACATTCTTTTCAATAGTCTAGCTGTTACTGCTGCTGCTGGTGGTGATCAACGCGCGTTGCGAGTCTCGTTCAAGGGGCATTTGCCTTCTGAAATAAGTATTTTTTCTTTTTCTTTTTTTTTTTTATCCTGCTGTTAAAATTAATTTTTATTTTGTTCAAAAGTGAGCGAAATCAATCACGTCACTCAAGCCAAAATTTTCGTAGTACATATGCAGTGGACATTAAGACTTTCGGGATTGAAATAGAGACGAGAAGAGGTAAGATAAGATAAGAAACGATGCGTATCTGATTATGTGAAAAAATAAATTACTCATTGATTCCTTTTGTCGCCAGAGGGAAAAGAACTTTCCTTTTCTAAAGGAATTTTGTTTAAATTATTCACACGGCGATAATGCGAACTGCGCGTCGTTCGCCCCTTGAACTAATCTGTCGGTGTACTAATATTATTTCCAACCAGCCTAGACCCACGGACACTTACACACGCATATTCAATCACACGCAATCTTCACTACTGTTGAACCGCGAACGCGATAAGTAAAACTAAGAAAACAGGTTCTCATGTTATATTATTATGTATAAGGTAAGAGATAAGACAAGGCAGAGGGCAAAAGAAAGAAAACAAATAAGAAACGAAATACAAAAATTCACGTTTCACATGCACGTTCGTTTACTATTAGATCACAATGGGATTTTCCTTCGACATAGAAACGTGTTTTATAATATTACTCTTATGACCTTAAAATAAGTGAGTCTGAACAATAATTTGAAAAACCAAATCCAAAAAAAAAACAACAGATTACAGTAAAAACTCACAATTATCGTTCAAGTTTGACGAAAATAATCGAATAAAATGCAAAATAAATTAAATAATTACGTTAATATACATTCGTAATAGTAATAAATGTTAATAAATTTTTATCGAACTCGTGACGAATCGTTTTACTTGGCGATGGTTGGTTATTAGTTGTGTGAATTACATGAAAATGAGGAGGATGCGAAAAATAAACGAAAAAAAAAATATATATATATATGAACGTAGATATCCACTTTTTTTTTCAATCCAGCTTAAAAAGAAAATAATATTTGATATTAACCTTGTTCGTACAATCGCAACATTCATTTTTCGTCAAATTGATTCACTTACTAATATTCGATAGTCCTGAAAATGAAAATGCAGGAAAAGAATGTTTCATTTTGTTCCCTGGTCACATTCTTATATTAATTTGTCACACAGTTATTTATCTTTCTCTATTTCGCAATCCGATTGGCAAAAGTCATGGAGAGAAGGGATAGTGAACAGATAAAGACCGTGAAACAAACATAAACATTTGACTCGCTTGGTGTTGATAATAGAGTAATGATAATGATAATGAGAACAACGAAAATAAGTCAACAATTGTTTAATCGTTATTATTATTAATGCTTTATTGATAATAATTATTATTACACGTATGCTACTTGAAAAAATATCACAATTATTATTGGACACTTGAAACAGAAAAGCAGAGCTGAAATAAACAAACAACACCCACCCAAGTATCGGGTGAGTGTGCGTATAATCAATCCTTAGCAGTTTATTTTTCAAATGATTGAAATCTAGGTCGATATAAAATTTCTTATCAAGATGAACACGTCTAATTGCAAATTCTCTTACATTTCCTACTTATGGGATTATCAATTTTTCATTTCGTGCAAATTGTTCATATTGTTTACGACACACGTTCGAATTATTTGAGATTTAGTACAACGTAAAGAATAGAGAGGGAGAGAAAGAAAAGAATAGAAAGTACATTTCAATAGTATAATATTAAAGTAGTTTTTTAATGTCATGGAAAATTGTGAGTTTTTTCTTTTTTACTTTTTTTTTCTGTCATTTTGCTCGCAACACGTTAATATTATTTATTAATATTATCTTGAAAACTTTTACATAATTGTTAGATTTTTTTTTTTGTTTTTTATGTTTTTTTTTTCCAACTCGAGAGATTAATAGCTGTAAAGATCTACACAAAGGGCGCGAAAATAAAAAGTAAGGAAAACATTATTGTTACAACGCCTAGTTTAGCAAATCTATTCGCCCGTTGTTTTATTATTAAACAATAAGGTTTTGAACCCAGTTTTGTAAATGCGAATGAACTTGTTATTCGAAACTTCACCGATTTTTCTAGCTTCCAATAGGCGTAATTATTATAATAACGTATATCAAAGTATAAAACGTCAAGCTTTGTTTGAAAAATTCAAGGTGTACCTTTTTTTTCTCTCTTTTTCAATCAAAGAAATTTAATATTTTTTTAATATAGTAATAAAAAAATTTATAGCGCGTTGGGAGTTTTTAACAAAGTTATTAGGCTAATTAACAATTCCAAGTTGCAATCTTTAAGCGACCACTGCACTAGATGCCATTTGATTGACTCCGCACGTTCCGTCGCCTCTGTACACCCTGTAATATCCTTTTTCGCCCCATTGAGGACCCCAGCTGTTCTTTATCGTCCAATAAGGCAGTGTTTTATGGAAGATGGGATATGCTGTAAAAATAAAAATAATAATGATAATAACCGTCAAGATATTTATAAATTTATTAGCACGGGACGAGATTGCATGGTATGTGACAGTGCTACTGGTTTTTGTACCGTTGTTATTTTATACAGTTTCTCTTTTAACTGCCTTACGGTTCCTAACGATGGACGATCAAATGTATGAGTTTGCAATTATATTCCATATCGTTTCACTGTTATCTACTCAGCATTAGAATAATGCAGACATGGAGAAAATACAGGCTTAACAATGTGGCAGGAAGTCATGTAGATTAAGAACAGTCGATAAAACGTTGATTCATTCATTTTTCAGCGTAACGTTTTAATGACTATTTTTCATCATTTAAGCTTTAGAATAATTGATATAGCGATGAAAAACAACTGTCTGTATAAATAATTTATTAGAGAATTTGATTTACAGAAAAAATGTATATCAAGGGCAAGTTCCGTAGTTTTCAGCCAAAGATTGGAAAACTAATGAAACTGCACTCAATACGCACTCTGATTGTGAGTCAAATTCGCCGTAAGTTTACTTACTGTGAATTCCGTAACCGACGATCAGTACTCCATGATCAAGGTTTGTCGGGCTGCAAAGGAATTTGTAGGGATGGGAAATACCGCCCATGTAGAACTGCATTGCATTGGCATTAATGCCGATTGAAATGGGGCCATTTTTCACCAGCCACTGAGCCATTTGGGTCTCGTTACTGGTGATATTTACCGCAGAAACAACCTTCGCTCTGACCTCGCTAGTATTGAAGTGACAAACTTCGTTAGCCCCGTCATAGGGATAGTCCGATTCCAGCTCAAGTCCTCCGATTTTTTCTATCGCCCTGTACGCGTTGTCGGGTAAACCGCCTCCGCAGCCTTCATCAAGCGTGTCGCAGTCGACCAGTTCCTGCTCGGAAAACGAGAGCAGGTTTCCGTGGCGCAAGGCGTACTGTCCTTCGATGTTTCCGGTGACCGAAAACGCCCAGCATGAACCGCAGCTTCCCTGGTTCTTTACTGGCGTTACCACGTTGTGGTCGCGCCAGTCGAAAGACTCGGGAAGCATGACGTTAGGAATCTCAGCCATCGGTATCGGGATCTCGTTTTCCACCCTAAGCTCCGGCTTCAGTCCCAAATACCGTTTAAACTCTTGTGTTGTCAGATCAGCGAACATTGAAGCGCCGTAAATCGCAGTTCCCTGTTCGTTGCGCTGCAGCTCTTGAACAGTCATCATATTTAGCTGGAAAACTTTGAATCGATATTTCCTGTCGGACAAACTTTCATAGCTTTTGTTGTACTTTTCAACAAAGTCGTTGAACAGCCTCTCGTTTCTCAGATACGTGGACTGCTCCAGCATCTTCTTGCTATAGTCCTTGCCTCTCAAGCTCCTCTTTGCTCGTTCGTTCGCCTTGCAGTTCACCTGCACATCAAGCGCCCCTGACTTCAGCCACGGCCTCGACCAGACCTTCACTTCGCACTCTTGTGGTTGGCTGCCAGCTTTCAGTTGGCAGTTATTCTTTGTTCCCTTGGGACAGTCACTCTCTCCGAGTCTCACGTTTATTATGTACTGACTCCCTTGGACAATCTGACGGGTCGCGGAAATGATTTCAATCAACATGTGCTCGTTCTGTCCCCCCAAGTTTTCCGAAAATTTACTAACACCCAGATTCGCGTAGTTTTTCACCTCCGGGTCATCGATGCTTATCGGTTGTACTGCTCCCATCACTGCGGAACGTTTCTTTCTCAGGTTGGTATTCGGCTGGCATGTTACAGTTATCTTCAATTTATCCGTGGAAAGCCACGGCCTTGACCAGGCACTAATTTCACACGTCTGGGGCTCGCTGCCAGCTTGCAGTTGGCAATTGTTTTTCGTTCCTTTCGGGCAGTCGCTGGCTCCAATTTTTACCGTCATCTTGTAAAGAGAGCCTTGCACAATCTTTCTAGTTGCTGATGTCACATTCAGTAAAATTGGCTCGTTCTGTCCCTGATATGTTTCCAAAAATTTCTGAAATCCCATGGCTGTGAATTTTTTAACATTCTCGTCGTTGGTGCTGATGGAAATGGCACTTCCAACATTTCGCTTATTCCGGTTGATGTTAGCTCTTTCTTGCCGTAAATCAGGTAGTGCATCTTCTACACTTTCATTGAAGTTTGATTCTAAGTCCGAAGAAGAATTCATCCCCAATCTGTCCACTTTCTCCGGTCTGATTATCTCCTCGGTTACCGGTTGCCTCCCGTCCTCATGATCGTCCACTACCGCAGTCTCTGTTCTCAATGGTATATCAAAGCCCTCCAAAAACTCCTCAAACTCTTTCTGCTTATCAATGAATCCTTGTACCTTTTGTCCATTATCTGGTCGCTCAAGTTCCACCCTCACTATGGGAGCCTCGGTTACCGCCGGTCTTTCCTGATTTAATACTTGTGCTGAATCTTTTTTCTGAAGTTCGTGGAGTTCATTAGGGTCCCTTAAAACTTGCAGTCCCTTAGTTTCAAATATGTTTTCTCCCGACAGAACGCCCTCCGTGTTTCCTGGATTCGAAATTATCGTATCCGAAACAGCGTTTACTTCATTCTCCTCATCTGAACGAGCGGTGCAATTATTTCCGATAATCTGCCTGTCACCCTGTATCCAGGGCCGCTCCTGGAACGTGATCAGACACCGTCTACTAGGGGAGTCACTCCGCAGCGGGCATAGTGAGCGTTCCGTAACTGCGTTGTTCAGACAGTTTGACTCTCCGATTTCAGCAAGAAGCTTATACTCGACGATTGTAGAACTCGGAGGAACAGCCCGAGTCACTTTCAGCATCCTTATGAATTTGTGCGTGTGTTCGTTCTGTCGGAGTCTGTCCATGGCGTCTAGAGCTTGCGTGACAAAGGCGTTCAGCCCTGGCAAATTTGGGTTCAGTTCGTAAGGGCAACCTGCACAGTAATTCGAGTTTTCCGCTTTGACCGCAATGAATGGCTCAGCTGATTCGGTATCCGGTTTTTGCAGCTCAGCTGCCGCTTGAACCTCGTGGTCGAGGTCCAAGGTGCTCTTGTCGAAGTCGCTGTCTGTGCTGGGACTATTCTGCTGTTGCTGCGACTGTTGGATATCCTCCTGAGTGGACTGAGGGTACAGGTACAAGCATTGTATAGTATTTGGGTCAACTTCTACCTGTCCCGATGTGTCTTTCAGGTCTATAGTGCACGCCTCTCTGGGACAGCTTGTCGAACCCTCTGAGCATATTGTTTCCAGGTTCAGGGTCAGTCTGTAGATCACGAAGCTTGGCTCCAACTACGAAGAAAGAGACGGAGGTTGTTAAAGTGGAAAAAAATTTGCTATCTGCTGACTCTTGCTTTGTTTACTTATTTGGACAAACATTTGCATGCATATCGTGATATATGGACCCTTGGCACATCTGTGGAAACAACGCAGACCACGAATGTTTGGTAATCTGCATATGGGGCGTATAACGTTAACATGCCAGGTCACTGATACTGATAACCCGGTACATTGGTGTAATCTTTTTATCTTGACGTTTCTGTTATTTGTAAATATTATAGAGGCAAAAATATCCTGTCTGTAACCCAGTTTGAAGTGAATTCTTGCAAGAGATGCTGTTATGACGATTAATTGTTATGAAAAAAAGAAAAGTTAAAATTGTTAAATAATTGTCCGCTCTTTAGGGCGATTAAATTACTTCACATATTCATACGTGAACGCGCGAGCGACATCACGAAATTATACATTCTATACATAACGATTTGTCATCGCTACGGTTAACAAAGGGATTTCGCACGCGCCAAGCGTTACCGTATTTGTAAATAACGACGTTAGAAATTCCAAGTTAGATATCCGCTAAGTGCATGACTATGCGATGATCGATTATTGCGCGCTTTGTCGCGGAGTCAGGAGAGAATTCCAACAATAAAAATTGCAGCAATGTATTCGGAAATAGAAATGTTTACTTTCGAAACGTCACGGGATGATGAGACATTCACGACGAATGACATCAAGTATAAAATACACAGCATAATTACCAATTTTTGCGCGCTAATCAGGTTTCCGCCCCTATACGTGTTCTGGGTTGGCGAATTTCTGTTCAACGAATTAATCGCCGTATGGATGAGGGACTCGGGGACACTTCGCAGGGATATGTTTACTGGGTTGCAAGTCCCATCAAGCGCTGCTGATAACAATAATAAAACCGTAAACAACGTCGGGAACGTGAACGACCCGAGTTCTGCCATCTTGACGTTTCGCCTTCGCGAGTTCAATTCTTACTCCGCTCTCGCGAGCATCCGAATTTATACATACACGTCGTATACACCCGGAGGATTCGACGCTGTCACCACTCAACGGTAATTCAGAGGTTAGATGGCCGTTCTGCCTATCGAGTATGGTTTATTCGCTCTTAATAAACTCTGTCACTCTCCCTCTGCGCCATGATTGGGTGAGAGCGCGCGCTTAGCCAATCATGGGCAAAGCGATAGAGATAGAGTGCAACAGGATTGACCTTACCGATCAGGCATGCGAGCATTGAGCAATACAGCTGGGTGTACTTCCTGCTTCTCGCGTAGCGCAGAAAACTACACTTGCAACTTTAAATTTGCACAATTTAGCAGTGTATAAATTTCATTTGCGATCAATTCTCCGTGAATTTTTTTCCGTCAACTTTTTGCGCCTGATTATCAAAATTCCAACACAAAAGGTACAATATTTTTCTTTACGAAATTTATTTACTTTCGCTGTAATTAAACAATTCAACGCGACTTTTCCTTACAGTTTTCAGCTTGTTTACAAAAACGAGATTCTTGCATCGTTAGAAAGAGAAAATATGTTTTTTAATTCTTGTCTAAAAATAATAGTGATTAGTAAGCGAGTAGAGAACATAAACAAACTGAATATTACCTTGTCGTTAATTTGAAAGTGATTTCATTAGATTAAACCTTATCGCGGAATTTCATCTTTTATCGATAACATTTTTAAGAAATAAGTTATTAGGGAAAATAATATTAACTAGGTAAAGTGAGATAAAATTCTATGTCTCTCAACTTAAACGTGATACAGTACGATACGAAAAAAATTCTCAATTTAATTCCACCAATCCAAATAACATTGAGTCATCTTGTGACGCACATTATCTTTTTATTTATCTTTCGACCGATTCAACGGGTATCACGTTGCAACCGAGCAATCCTTTTCCACTCCAAGGTTTGGGAACCAGTGTAAGAACCGCCGTGTTCAATCCACGCTTTATTTTCACAAATATCGGCTTATATTTGCTACTTTCAACGAGATCCCCCACATCCTTTAATGATCTGAAGTTACGGGAGTCTATGGATCCAAACTCCATGATCAAATCTCCCACTTCTATACCCTAAAGAATGCAAACAAAAAAACAAACATACACTATGAATTACTGTTGAAAATGCACAAATATTCCTGATTAATAGTTAATATGGTAAAAGAAAAATTTTTAATATTAATCTGTTTACAGCAAGTTCAGCCGGAGAAGCGGAAGAGACCAAATTCACTTTCAAGAATGGTTCTGAAAGCGTATTCTCCTCAGCACTGTTTACGCTGGTTTCGGAAGGCTGACTCTGACTGCCGGATATCGAGTGAACCTGATGTAGTCCAGCCTCGATTTGCCTCATCAACGCCTTGTGATCGTTTTGGAGACCTGGTAATGGTAAGGTTTTAAAATTGAGAGAAAATTCTTCAGGTGCGTATCACTGCTGACAGTTGCACTATTTCGGTATTTGACATACATATTATCTTATGGCGAGCGTGCCTGACTTGGTAGACGTCTACGTCGTCACGAGGAAAACCATCAGAGTCTACCAAAGGGTCGTTCATGCCTACATGGTTCTGAAAGCAAGTGAAAAGACAAGAAATATTCAAACAAATCCGGTACTTCGAGGCTTAGTTTAGGTGGCTTTAAAATCTGACCCGTCATCGTTCCTTGTTGACATCAAACCACATTGTGTGTATAAATACCGTCGATTGCGATAGTTCGATGGTAAATTATGTGATTTTTGGGTACCTACGCAGTCGAGGATCTCTTTGTAGCCTTGAATATCGGACTCTAGCTTGTCTTTCGCTTTTATTAGCTCCAATAAACGCTCCTTTGCCTGCTCAACCTCCATGTCAGCCACCATGTTTGTTGTGATTGCGATTATTGTACGGTAATTTCTCGATTCCCTCGCAGTGACCGCATCTATAATATTTCCGCATTCATTGGTTGTTTCGTTGAAGCCAGGGACGTAGCTAAACCTCAAGATCCCCGAGTATTGATTCGAAATTCTTACAAAACCGTTTGGAACATTATTAACAAACATCAAATTTCTACGACAAACAAGTCATGACAGTTTGAACATTTTTTATTTCCTTGATTCTTAGCTGAACAATTATTGATTAAAATCTAAAATTACGAGCTAGATAAATTTGATATCTATTTCACAACTGTATAGTTGTTCAGAATATGAAAAAAAAAAATGATTAAGTTATATTGCAGCTTATTATAGTTACTACTGTGACACCCACAATGATAAATGTATATACTTAAATTAACAACTACAGATAATCATTCAACTGCGACAGGATCATTTAACCCATTTGCAATTTGAGGAATAATGCCTTCAGATATCTCGCCTCGTAGGTGACGGTCTGTTTGCCCAGTGGCACTGTCGGAATCTCTTGAATGTCCAGTGGCTGTTCTATTACCGTTCTAACGTCCCTCCCGTAAACTGAAACGAATAAGTAACAAGAAAACAGTAAGCAGAGAAGCGTTCAAACGTGAACAAGCCCAAGCGCATCCTTGCTACCTTCACAATGTTCCAAGAATTGCACACATTCTTGAAGCGTTGGATCCTTGAGAACAACGAGCTGCTTAGCCAACTGTTCCAGCAAGGAAAGGAAGCATCTTTTTGCATAGAACCACGTGTCAGTTCCTAGTTTCTTGCTGTAAGGCTCCAGACTCTTCATTACTCTGGATATACCAAACTCGTAGTTGCCTTTGGCACAGTACAAGGTTCCTATGACCAAGTTCACAATGCAAAGATGAAACAGTTTCTTTTCCTGGTCCTCAAACGACACAGTTTCCTCCTCCTTTTCTATCTTCTTCATCAGCTCCTCAGCCTCCGCATTCTGCGAGGTCATAATGTAGCTGACGCAAAGGTTGGCCAGAACTATCGCGCTGATATCTAGAATCTGAAATATATTTAACACAGTTTTCAGGCTGTCAATTAATTACTAAGAGATATCTAGCTTACGTTGTCGTATTTCTTCTTGACAATGGGCTCGTAGAACCCTGTCGCCTCTTTGAATTTGTTTTCCTGCATGAAGAGTGTGTGAGCAACGTTCAGTTTCCACACATCGTGCTCGTTGCAGAACTCTACGCTCTTTCTGAATATCTTCTCGACTTGGGGATAGTTCTCAAGTTCCCAATATATCTTTGCCTGCGCCATCAGCACTGGAACATACCGCTCCAGAGCTTCCTCGTAGTCATTCACCGCTCGCTTCACAGCGTTATCGTCATGGTTCAGTCTTGCCTCCTGTACCTGCTTTGTCGCTTTCCGCAAGGTCTCGGTGTGTTTGTTTGCCAGGTCATCAAACTTCCTGTATGCCTCCTCTGGCGATGTTTGTTGCGTTATCAGTGCATCCAGGAAGTCGTACAGGTACTTGAAAAAGAGAAGAGAAACAGAAGACCGTAAATGGCCTGATTTTTTGCAAGCCCCCTTTTTTCCAAAACCTTGATACTTCACTGCCATATGCCGTGTTTATGTATGCATACATCGACGCAAACATAACCTGAAATATTTTGAGCTTTCTTTCTACGTCGATCAATCAAAAGGATATTTATATCGCGGAATCTCTCGGCTTAAGAATACGACTTCTTACGAGTTGGAAAAATGCTTTGCGAACCATCGATGCAGTCGGCCTAAAATTTTTCCTCAACTTGGGGAATAACAGCCTAAAAAGAAAATAAATAACACACAAAATTTAACTATAATGAATTAATTACAACCGGGAAGAAGAAAAATCGACAAGGATGACTGGATGTGAACTCAATCAAATATTCCTGGGAGAAGTCGCGGCTGTTCAAAACTATGGGGCATTTGTCAGAATACCAGGGTGCACTCAGCAGGGGCTCGTTCACAAGTCGCAGGTAAGGAGGGGAGTGACCAATGAACCGGTGTGAGAAAATCGACGACGTTTCTATCTATCTTCTCTATATTGCTTTCTTTCTCACATGGTCAGGTCAGTTCTTCGCACGTTGACGATGTTGGGGATGTGCTGCAGCGAGGGGAGCGAGTATGGTGTAAGATAATATCGATAAACGAGGAGGGTAAAATAAGCCTGTCGATGAAGCTGGTCAATCAGGGAAACGGGACAGATCTGGATCCAAATGGCGTCCAACTTCAGAGGGATGAGCAGAAGAGGAAAACAACGGGGCCTAATCAAAGAAAAGTTATCCAGCTTCAGGCCGTGCTTAATACAACGTGCGCCAAGTGCGGAACGCACGGTCATCTTTCAAGTGATTGCTTCATGAGCCCGGGCGGCAAAACTTACGAGCTGATACCCGATATCGAGGGGGAGGACAAAACAGAAGAAGCGACAAAGCCAGAGATAGAGGAGGGTACAGTTGAGACGAAGATTAAGAAGCATAAGTCCAAGAAATCAAAGAGTAAGAAGAAATCCAAGAAATCAAAGTCAAACGAAGAACCACTGGGCAATGACAGCGACTCTGAGGATGGGGAGAGAGGGAAGAAGTCGTCAAAAAAACGAAGCAAGGATAAGAAGAGAAAACGAAAGAAGGAGAAGAAGGGCAGGGATAATTCGTCACAAAGTAATTCAACCGATGAAGACGACAAGAATGGCGACGAAGAGGATATTGATGGAATAAAGAGTTCTTTGAAGCGAAAGATTTCCGAGCTTGGCAAAGAGAGGCGCACGAAAAAGTGTAAATATTCCAGTTCTAAGCGTTAGGAATGATCAAGAATAATAATAATAATAATAATAATATCATCCTCGAACAAGTCGAAAATTGAAAACAAAATCTATCCAACTCACTGGCGTTAAATATTTGTAAGTTAGGTGAACGTTTTCAGCCAGTACATCTGCCGCCAGATCGTAGTACTGGTATCTGCAGTAGAGCAGAAGTAAATTGGCAAAAGTTTCTGGCGGGAATGGATTCTGCTGCAGCAGAAACTGTAACTTTTCGAAGCCCTCGCTGGGCCTCGAGTCCATGTTGATCAATGCCTGATTATGCAAGGTTACTGCATCCAATTCCTCCTCAGAACGCGGTGGCATGTCCGTCAACGCTTCCCTGGCTGCCTCGTCTGTAGATATCAATAGAGACTTGTCGTTTTTTATTAACTTAACATAACTGAGGGTAGTTCTAAATCCTAGTCGTAGAATAGGATATACATTGAGAAGAGCAAAGCTACTCGGTAATAAGAAGTATGATAGAGCAGTACAATTTTGTAGCTGATATTCAATGGCAGCTTTGAGATTGAATGCCTCAGTTAGCGCAGTTTCATGCAAAGTGAGGGTGTTGCCGACGCTCCTGACCTCGATACCTTCCGTAGTCATGCCGACGCTTAATTCCGGGTGCTCTTTGATCCCCTGCTCGATAATGTCAGCTATAAAATATTCATGTTCCGTGTTCAGAATAGTTTGATAGATCAACATTTACGTTGATAACCATTGAAAGAAGGTGAGAGAACTTTATACGTACCGATGTGTTTTAGGGAGGCGGCATATTCCTTGAGTCTGTAATAGCAAAGAGCGACATTGTAGGACAAGTGGGGCTTAAATCCGACTATTTGTAATGCTGTGGAGAACTTTTTCAGCGCTTGTTCATACTGCTCCTCCTGTTGACAGGGAAAACACCTATATCGATGATACAACAACTGTTTGTCGTAAAATTAATTCGTACCTTATACAGTAGGCATCCCAGGTTGATATCAGTGTCGACATCTTCAACGGAGCACTGATCGACGTAGGCCTTAGCTCCGGCGATGTCTTCCTGCCCGTACTTAATCGCTGCTTGTAGTTTGGTGACCTTTGACTCCAGCTGCGGCTTGTCGACAATCGTCGAACAGACGCTCCAGGCCTCCTGGTACATGCATGCCTGATGGAGGGATTGAGCGTAGTAGAGCTTGTACAAGTCTTCTTCTGGGCAGATCTGTACCAGTTTTTCGTAGCAGCCTGCCGCCCCGGCAAAGTCTTGCGTATAAAAATAACAATGGGCCAGCAAAGACAGGCAGGGTCTGGACTGAAACGTGATTATCGATCGCATGATGGTTTTCTCTTCCTCTCCAATTTCTATTATCTGTTCTTTTTTTAACCCACCTCAGGATATGTCACCATGAGAGTGATAAGAATCTGAATGGTTTCTGCATATTTCTGCTCCTTGATCTATGGTATGGATTCAAAATCGAATTACCATTGGCGAATATTTTAAAGAATTTGATTCTATTGTGTGCCAGGTGGATGTTACGTAATATCGTGACAATACATGCACATAATATGTTAAATATTATCTACCATAGTGTATATGGTCTTGGTGTACTCCCCATCCCTGATTACTTGGATATTTTGCGCAAAGCTGGTCATATCGGAGTTAATTTTGCTGCGGAATGAACGTTATCTTTGTAAATCGCATGTCGCGCAGCGCTGTAGAGTCGCCAATTTGCGTTAATAAAAATATTCCTGTATGTATGTACACCGAAGGTAAACGTCACAACAGCGTGTTTTGACATACGCATTATGAAGCGTAGCCATAGTAACGGCATCGTACTTAAGTGCGTACGAAGTCGCGCTCAGATCTTTGTCTACTGGTCAAAGGTCAAGGTAATGCGTCATTAATCATGAAATTTCGCCAATAATTTTGCTCGGTAGCTTTCTTTCTGCATGAATTTCCATCGCCTGCGAGAGCTGGACGGTGAAAATGTTGATTTTGAATTGGAAAGAATTCGCGCGAAAATTTGAGACTGTCTTATTGGCTGATGGCGGTCACGTGATGCATACGGCTATATGATTTTCACAGATTTTTACGGGCTACAATGATTGATTGCTCGTGAAAATTTTGCAGGAAGTTGGCTGACTCGCACGGTTAATCCTTGTCCGTGGTTGATCCAGTCAATCGTACATGCATACACGCATTAAATATCAATACAAAAATTTCAATCGAGGTGACAAGATCGATCCAAGTTACGCCTCGCATAATTCTATGTTCGCGTCTCGTGTTTCGAACGATCGGGGTTTACTTTTTCCTGGTCGACGGGAAATACCGATGACACAGGGTTGAGTATATGCGTTGGAGTTGCTCGCTTAGCAGGTGAGGAAGATAGATGGATAATTGTGCCCAGGCATAGGCTCGTTACAATCAAGCATCCAATTTACGCCTGCGTGTCGGTCGATCGGTCGTAACTTGGTTATGCCGTTTTGCTCTCGAGCAGCGAGGGAGGAGAATAAGGAGAAAGAGAAGGAGAAGCTGCCATCGCCGCTCGAACCAGTAAGTGCGTATGTGACTCGGACTCGTTTTGAAATGTCCCCTGCTTATACGCTAGTCCTCGTCCTCGTGGCGACCGGAGCGTTGTCGTCGAATTAACCTCTGAAATATGTCGGAACCGAGAGCCAGTCGGTCACAGACCGTCGAGGCAGGTGCATCGTTCTCTCTAACCTCTACCCCAACCGCGCCAACGGCCCAAGTCTGCGCAGTTTGCAAAAGGTCCGACAAGATTCTCCGCTGTGCCCGTTGTAAGGTTACCGTCTACTGCAGCAAGGAGCATCAACGCGACGACTGGAAGCGACACAAGCCGTCCTGTGCTCCGAAACAGACATCCTCGGGCCCTGAGCCTAACCTAAAAACAAGCGGCAGCCCCGACTCCCTGCCGAATTACTTCTCCCGCCGACCACCGGAGCCCCAGGATCCCGCCATCGCTGCCGAACAGCTCCTCGTCGCTGAGGCATCACCGATAAACCAAAAGGGTAGCTCGGAAGACACGATATTGGGAGCCAGAGCAGAGCTGCTTAACCCTGCGCTGGAAGGTTCGGAAATTCTTCGCGACATGCCGACTCCGCAGCACTACGGCTTGAGAAACTTCCCTGAGGTTAGTCTAGGCGGCAAGAATGGTGCGCTGCCGATTTCACCTCTCAGCAAACAAATCGACGATCGTGTCATTGACCACTATTCCCGCGTCGTTGTCAAGGACATGAACAAGTGGGGCGTATGCGCCATGAATGATTTCTTGGGCCCGGAAAAAGGCTCGCTCGTCCTCGACGAGGTTCTCAATATGTATAGTGCAGGTCTGTTCAGAGACGGGCAACTCGTCTCCCAAAGAGGAGGCGCCGGTGATCTCAGGCGGGCTATTCGGGGTGACCAGATCACTTGGCTTGACGGCAAAGAGAAGGAGTGCCCGAATATTGGTCTGCTCATATCTCAGGTCGACGCCATCATCCTCAGGGCTAACAAGATGCTGTCGAATGGGAAAATGGGGCAGTACACGATAAACGGCAGGACAAAGGTACGTCACTGTCGTCAATATCTTCCTCGACCTTAGGTCTGCATTTCGTTGAAATCATTGAATTATTACAGAAGTACTGACGATATGTTATAAAAACACTTCATCGTATGCGCCTTGTATATCATAAATTGAGTAAAACTGTTGAGCCATACAGGAAGCTTGTTTTCAAGTTATGCAACCTTTGTATTTTTGTCCACGTGTATTCTGCAATGATTTTTGACATCGTAACTCATCGAGAAAAATCTTTTCGACAATTTTCAACCTGCAGAAAGGATGGCCTTGGCTTGTTCGAACACCCTTGTTATTAATAACATGTGCAATGACTGGATGTTGACGTTGATGTTACCTGGCAGGTGGTAATTACGTTTATTTTGCCAAACGATGTTGGCTCCGCACACAGGTGAATTAGACTCTTGACACATGTAGATATGCAGAGTTTGTGGTTTGCGGTTTACAGCCTACTTGTATTTACAGATCGGATGAATTCGAGACTTTTCTATTTGAATAGTAATGCACGACTACGTAAATACCTATCCATCTAGCACCGGGATGCCTCTGTCACGCCTAAACGAACATAGAAACGAGAAAATTTTGTTGTGTAGCACCATTGATAAAAAATCATTTCTTCATTCTTTTCTCTATTTTCATCATACTCTCCACCGCCACGATACTTGTCCACAAAGTTGATTACATCCTTCTTATCTTGTCATATATGTTTACAAATCTGTATGATTCATTCTCAATACTCTGTTTTCTTCTTACCTCGCGTCATCATGCAACAAGAATTAGATTCCATTAAATGTTTTTGGACAGTATAACGATTCTTAGAGAATCTGGTGCCCTGATATATGTGCTATTTTTTACGGGCTGAGGAGATTCGAAAAAACAAACAGAACAGAAACTAGTCACAAATATCGTAATTCAATATGCTTCCATTTCTTTTTTTTCCCGACACACGTTCGAAAATAATGGATATATTTTCATGCTGACAATTAACACAAGGTCTATTAGATTTCTGAAATCTTATCAATTAATTGTCCAATTAAATTTGTTAGAGTAATAATTTAACTCTCTTATTCGATCTTTCGTTATCCATTGGTTAATTGTCGGCGTTTTGTACTATTACCAAATAATTCTTTCTCCATCATTCCGCAAATGTCAGATTCGTGTTCGTTGTATGTAGCATACATATGATAATAAACTCGATTGGAAGCCGCGCGAAATAGAACAACGCTGCGGATTGCGGGGGGGGAGGGGGGCAGAGACTACGAGTCGTTTGCTAAAATACATTTACACGATTAGCGTAAATATACTATTCTCGTCCAGTTCATAGTTGGCCTATTTTACAGCATGTACCCAGTTATATGCGTGTAATGTCCGGATAAATAAATTTACATTCGAAATAATATTTCAACAACAAAAATTTTTAAAAAACATTTTAAAAAAAGAAAAAAAACTTCCGCGATCGGCGTGGAGAGGTAACAGAAGTAACATCGAGAAACAAAAAAAAAGAAACATCGGACTGAAGTTTGTAGCGTTGTTGTAATAATGCATTTTTAGAATATACATCTCTTTTATTTTACAACTTCAGATTTACCTGATGTTTGTTAAGACGTTAATACAGGATTGACAAAGTCCGATTTTTTTGAATATCAATGAATCTTCGTTTTCTGACCTTTGGGAATCAGAAAAACAGGTTTTTCTGAAAAATCTTGGTACGTCCGACAATCTCCCGCGATGATATCGAAAACGGTTCGATGAAAAAACTTTAAACCTACAGGATTTTACAACCAAATGAAATGGGGATGAAAAATTGCCATGTCCCGTTTATTTTGAACTTAATTTTCGTTATACCGGAAATAAACCGACTTTCAATGTTTTACCGAGAAACGTGTACTTTCTCCTCCTTATTACTTTTTCTAAATAAACGATTATATTTTTCCAGTTTACATATATTTGTATGAAAAAATCAACAATCTATAAATTTGTTCTTCTTATTTTTCTTTCACAGTTCTTTCATCAGGCTGCCAAGTTTTATAAGTTTCAGATTTTTGACTCGCCCATTTTCGGGATAATCGTGGAATTTTCTCGGACAAACTCAAAAGCCTGTATTCCCTTTCTCCCGATGAAAAAAAAAAAACAAAAAAAAAACAGTTCTTTCGGTTTGTTTTTGCTCTAGCATTTTGTTACGTCGGCTTCATAAACTTACCGCGCCTTTTCGTAAATATTTTCAATTTTCTTTCTACGAATTCGAATCCGTTTATTTATAACATAACGTGCAACATATATATTTATACACGTTATACATGAACGCAGATAGCTTTGGTAGTGACAACACGGCGTACCGCAAGAAATAGCGGGGCAGAGCGGAGGAGAGATTAAACCTAGCCTAGGCGCTCGTCGGACGACTAGACTGGCAAAAATCTATTGCGGCGAAAGAGTCGCGGCACGGATGTCTCACCGTGCGGAATATACATATTGTGCCGCCGGTCACGTAGGCACCTCGAGCAACCAGCTGTACCCTCCCTCATCCTCTCCACACCCCCCCTAAAAGTCTATACAAACCGCCCACCACGTGTGTGGCGACGTGCGTACGTGCAATCTTGCCCGAGCCCCATTCTGGTTGAGCGTGTTTGTTCGTTCTCCCCCCCCCCCTATGTTTTTTCTTTTTTTCCTTCTTTTTACACCTGGCTTATTATTATTATATATACGGGCGAGTTAATTCAATAAGGTTGTGTACACTGCACGGAATGTTGGTACGAAAATATGTTATTTTCCAGAAGAACACGGGGAAATTGTGTGTTCGATTAATTACTGTTGGAATATAGTTGGTAGTTAGCCAATTTTAAATTAAACTAATCGAATTTATAATACGCAACGTTTTGAAATACTTGCGAATGATCTGATTTTGAGACGATTATTAGTCTTTCTTGTTCAATTAAAGTTTATAAAGGCGTCTTTTGCGTGTATTTTGACTGTCAGAATGTGTTGTCGTTTTTAGGAGAGGGAGAGAGAGAGAGAGAGATTGAGGAAGGGAGGCGGATTACTTGAGATATAAACTCCGATGTATAGGACTTGCAAAAGTGTTGCGAAATCGCGCGCCCAAAATATACGCGACAAGAACGAATTTTCCCTGTATCCACATGACCTCTAATTATTTATTTGCCTGGGGATACGTGTGTAATACATCTATATTATCACAAGCTGCTCAATAGATTTTATGCGGCAAACTTCTCTTTCATCATTTCTTCATCGGTGAATTAAATTATGTATTATTGTTCCATTGCCTTCTGTTGTAGGTAGACGGTTTTGTTGACAGTGAATGTTTTATGTTTTCTTAACACGACGTGTACAATATTTACACAAGCAAGCTAAGGTGTTGAATAAAAAACGATGTTTGTAACGTTAATTGTATATACATACGATTTAAAGAAATTTTTGATACGTGGACGTTACGCGACGTTCTATAAATTTTTTTTTCTTTCTCTAATATTTGTCGATTTTTTATTTTTCATTCCTCTTTAAGGAGGGAGCTGGATATACGCGATTATTTGATCGAAATAATTTAGTCCTCGTCTTTACTCGTCAGTTCTAATCTTAGACAACGACGAAGACGACGACGACGATGATGGGAACTACGTTTATACACACATACCTAAAGTATCCCTGGCTGACCATCGACCTTGCGGAAATATCCGATTCGAATATTCCCGCAAATCCGATTGCGTTGAACAACTGTCATAATCTCTGCTGCGTGTAACGTTGTGTGGTTATAAAAATGACGCATTCTCGGACTGCAAATCGCACGTATCGAATCTTAGCAATGGAGTTCATGAAATTAAAACTGTAATGCGTAGAATAATCTGTCAGGAATATCCGATGCCATAGTATTTATTTATTTTTTACGTTTAATTGTTTTACACACATTTTTATTTATTCAGTTTTTCAATCAGTCAATTTATTCTTTTCTACTGTTTATCCATTACGGTGTTTATTTATTTTTTTTTACAGTAGTTTATTTTTATCTACGAGAATTTTGTGCAAGTTAGTTACAATATATCGTATCACTTTTAAAGATCCCAAGATACTGGGTATTTATACATACAGTCGCTGCGCTAAGTACATACATTATAGCTGGTTAATTAAAACAATTCCTAATTATTTGTAGGTCGCTGGTTACCTGCGTGTTAACAAACGATCATTTTTTTTTTTTTTATATAACTAAAATGTCATTACTGTAGCGCGCGCTATGGTGAAATTGATTGCTTCGGAAAAAGAGAGAAAGTGCAGAAAGAGAAAACGAGACGAAACGTTGCTAATTTCGGAGTGCAGATCCTTCTTTTTTTTTTTCAATAATCATAACTGTTTATAGAAGAATAATATTGCTAACTTTTGACACGCGTATAGGTTTGCAGACGATAATAGATTCTATAATCATAAATCATGTAATGCAATGGATGGATCTTTTATTTACTTTGATACTTGATCCGGACGCCTTTATTCCTATCAAACATAACAAACAACGAAGTTAAATGGCGACGTTTCTTATCTGAAATCACATTCCATTCTAATCGAAATTTACAGTTTTGCAAATTGCCTTTTAATCCTCCCCCTGTCTTACTCATTATGATTAAAATTCGACAGTATGAATGATAGCGTGGCCATGATTATTAGTTTTATTTTAAAAACCTTAAATATAACATTTTTCATCCCATATTTGTCGAAGTCGAACGTTATCGTAATGAAATTTTGGGGAAAAATTGGCTATTTTTTTTTAATTTTACAATGATTTTGAAGGAACTCAGATTTCAAAATATCACTGTATTTTGTTTTATTATGGTTTACCGAATTCCAGTCAGTTGTAAAATCGTTAAATAACGGTTTTCCTTCAGTACGAATCGTTAAGATAATGTTACTAACTTCAATATGTTGATTATACTCGTCAATACGCAACTCGTATAATCGTATCGAAATTGTTATCGTCCTGTTGCAACAAGGAAAGCATGAAAAGCAAAGAAAGAGTAATTGTTGTGAGGAAAAATTGTGCAGTGATAAACGACTCGCAATCCAATGATTTGAATGCTCGTTTATTAGTAATATTGCGAAACAAGGACAATATTGATTTTAGATAATATGTACATTCAATAACAATGTACGCATGTCTCATTTATTATAAGAATGAGGACAATGCTCCCTGCATACACACAAGCATCGTGTATTACATACAACAATTGTTATTACCTTTTCTCAACGTTGCAATATTTAATAGAAAAAAATCCCACGTAGGCAGTAAGAGCTTTGTTTGAATTTTGATTAAAATGATGTGATACTATACATTCAGATAAGATTGTCACTGCGTAGCCAAGTCAGGTCGTCGGTCCTTGGAGTAAATCGTTATTTTCATATTTTATCATCGCAGATTTTAATCTGATCGGACGAGAATATATAATATTTATGAATGATCGCAAACATTTGCATTCGTTTCATCGTTCAACTAAGGCACACGATAAGATTTAATTATTTTCCTCTTCATTTTTCAGGCAATGGTCGCCTGTTATCCTGGAAACGGTTCTCGATATGTCAAACATGTCGATAATCCCAATCATGACGGACGTTGCGTCACAGCTATATATTACTTGAACAGGGATTGGAATGTCGAGGTGACTAAATTGATAACAAAGTTTAAATGGTATTCATCGAAACCCAACCTATCATTAAGTTTCATTTTGTTTTTATTGTTATTATAATTTTCAGCAAGACGGTGGCCTCTTGAGGATATTTCCCGAAGGCTGGAAGGACAGTGTTGCGAATATCGAACCAATATTCGATAGAATATTATTTTTCTGGTCAGATAGAAGAAATCCGCACGAAGTACAGCCTGCCTATAGAACACGTTATGCCATTACTCTCTGGTACTTTGACGCGGACGAAAGAAACATGGCATGTCAAAGGTATCAACAGGAAAGTAAGTTGACTCCGGATAACTTGGAGAAAGTAAATAATTGATTACCATTTCAAAATCTAGTGGTATTGTTGCACTTTTGCTACGCAACTCATTGTCATTTTCTTTATTTATGATAGTTTAATTATATATATATATATATAATCTATTCTTTATTTTGTAGGAAAACTCTCGCAATCAAAAAATACGTGAGCGAAAACGAAGAAAATAAAGTGGGTTAAAGATATGGTGAAATAATGAACTAACAATAAAAGGGAACTCGTCGATTGACACACGCTGTCTTTATTATTACTTCAGCTGCAAGATTTTTTTTTTTTTTTTTAATTTCTATCCGTCATATTGGATTCGTTACCACGGATAAAAGTCAAACAATCAAATGTATTTATATAGTATGTATATACATGAACGTTTGTGGCGATTTTTTTCTCTTGATTTTAAGAGATTGGATATGTAGTAATGCATAAAAAAAAATCACTTCTAATATTTTTTAATTGTGGCAGTTGAAAGAAAAATTAAGGTATTTTTCTAGTTTTATTGTTCTTTTTCTGTCTACGCATCCTCGTCTATACTCTTTTGTTTTTTACAAATTTTTTATATTTCGTTACGCCTGTACCGATTCAATTAACGAGTCACTGCTTTGACGATGTTTTCCTTGTTCATTATTACAGTACATAGTTAGAAATCGCTGCTTAAAAATAAATTAAACGACGAAGAGAAAAATGTAACTCGTGCGCGTGCGTGTGTGTGCGGGTATGTGTGTGTGTTGAATGCAATTTACATTTACTCATAATAATAGAAATATACCTATATACCGTATTGGTCTGAATATATTTCAAGGTTTTTACAAGCCGATTTCCCTATTAAAATTCGCGCCAGACTTGTATTTGGAATGTTGTTTTTTTAAATTTTCATTTTAGAAAATTTGCTTCATCGACTAAGAAAACTTCGTTATCAATCAATCGTAACATTTTAGTAAAAAATTCTATATTAATCAACAAATATGCCTGTGATAGTAAATAATTTTCTCATAAAATACGCCTTGTATTCGAATTATAAAAATAAAATCCGTGAAATAAAGTCGAAAAATTGGAGGTCAACTCATATTCAAACCAACTCGGTATTATAAATAAGCGTTATGTATTATTATATAATAAGAATATATATATTGATAATATGTTTGAATGTATGTATGACCTAAAAGTAATGTTAGCTATGGCTAATGCGATCCTAATCACAATAAGGAAATTTAGTAGACGAAAAAACAATAGATCAAAATATATTCGTAATGTATATGTACATGATTATAGATGCAATATCTGTAAAGGATAATTTCCTATACACTAAACAACATGTGCAATAGATCTTGAACGGAAGATTGTTAGGCAGCAGCCAAATGACGCTGTTTTTTTTTTTTTTTCTTATCTTATTTCCACCACCACGTTCTTTTAAGTGAAGTACAAAATAATTCTTTTGCTTTTCGTTTTGATAATTACTACATCTGATTGCTGTTAGATTTTCTCACAATTTCTTATATTTAAAATTCTCTTCCTGTCTAATAATTTTTCAATCATTATTATTATTAAATTTTTGCGCGAATAATATTATTTGGCTGTTATCACCAGTTTTAATTTTCTTTTAATTTTTCTCCTTTACAGAATTTCTTAGCATTTTTTCTTATACGTTAGTAGGAAATACGCATGCGATTACTTTCATGCGCGGCATACTGCAAACGATGCAAACTGTATTATATGTATGTATACATAGCGTTGCATTTCGGAATTCATTATTTTCCTAGTCTTTCGATTTGGTTCGCTTATAGCGAGATATTTAAGGGAAAATCCTGCTTAATACGAGAATTGAGGTAAGGTGTTAAAGAGGGGCACTATAGAATAGAGGCGAAGAAAAACATACTTTTAATCCAAGAAAAGTAAAATAATTCTTCTCTTTCCTGATTTTCATTTTTGACGGTATTTTATGATGTGTAATATCTGTCTCAGGTTAAACAAGGTAGTATTGAATATGAATTTTAGTGTTTTGTTATTTTTTCATTTTCTTTTCTCTTGATTGTTCGTACAACTCTTTCTCCTTTTATGGTTGCGTTATAATACAACCGCTGCTGATGTTATTATGCAGCAAATTCATAGGCTTGTACTGAAACTTGGATAGATCTCTTTATATCAAACATTTTTTTAAACAATCTCCCTCTCCGTTTGCAACTTTTGTACACACGCATATGTAATAGACTGAAAGTATTTTTTTCCCAATTTTTCTTGGATTCTTGTTAGCTGTAATGTCTTGTATGTAATATGAAACTGCGATACTTTTATATGTATTTACAAGTCTTGAACAAGTATATATCTGTATATTACTGTATATCTATCGATCAAGCGTCTGCATGCTTTTGTGACTGTGTTTATACAGAAAACAAAACACAAAAATTTACGTGTACATTGTAAAATACCAATAATCACAAGAATAGTAATAGCAAAAGCGAGCTATTAATATTCGTAGCTAAAGAAAAGTACGAAAGTCGAGCATGCATTCACTACAATATTTCCGCGAAAACACACAAAATATTTCATTCATCACATTAGTAAAAATAGGAATAGTAATAATGATATTTAAAACATTACACATTTTTGCTGGATTTCGGCATCCAGTGTATTCGTTATCTGTATGTATAAGTATGTACATACATGGGTATAGGTATAGGTATATGAAAACGAGGTAGTCTTGCAGCGACAAATTTGCACGTATCAATCCTCTTCCTCTTTGCCTCTCACTCATGCCCCAGTACCCTACCGACGAGTGATTAAATTATTATTATTTTTCTGATTTTATTTAATTATCGTAATTACAATTAATATTAATATTATCACACTACTATAGTTAGTTATAAATAATATTACAATTACTATTACGTCTGTACTTGTATTGTTAACTTAATCATAATTATAATAATGATTACACGCTGTTATTTCTAAGTTGAAAGAAAAAGTAAACTAAAAGGAAAATGCCCACTTTAAGTTGCGAACATGAAAACGCGCCGACGAATCAAGTATTGTAAAAGTTCGCGACAAGGGGTGAAAAACGACAGAGAACAAACATTCATAATTGTCCTGTGAAAAATGAAAGAAATAGTAATAATAATAATAAATATTGTACAAAATTATAGCGAAGTACACATCATGTTTGGTAAACAGGAATGATCAAGCTATACCGTGAAGTATGAAATTTACATTATTTTTCATTTGGTTAGAAATCTTGTTTTGTTGAAAATTGTTGTTTAAAGGTATCATCTTAAGCCTGTAAACAAAAAAAGAAAATAACGACCAAAATATTGACAGATCGTTAGCTCTGATCTTCTTTTTCCATCTCAGAATCTTCGATTTTATTTTCTCCTGGTATGTAGACTTTGAATGGAAAATCATTTTTCGAAAACACTCCTGGATTTACAACAAAACATTCGTTGTACTCAGTGTTGTAAGGCTCAAACTGATCAGCCACGACTATGAGATCTGGCGTTGGATAAAGCTGTAACGCTTGATCGTGCTTCCAGTAAATAGGCACTGTAGGTAGGGCCATAGGGGTCAAGTGGGATTGCGAGATTATCGATTTGGCATACTGAAAATATAATTGAAAAAGAAGAAATTAGATTTGATCCATTAATTGATGTATATTTTTTCTTACGTAACAAAATAGAACGAAACTAACGTCTTTGGGGATATCCGCATCGTCGGGAAGGTATAAAGTGTTCCTGCATAACTTAGTAAGAATATCTTCTCTGAAAACTACTATTTCCTTTGTACAGTACTGAATTCTACAGGGATTTGTTGCCAGAACAGTTTTAGGAATGGCCTTGATGAAATCCTCAACTACGTAACCAGGTATAGGTGCTCTTGGGAATATTCTTGGTGCCCCAGGATCGTGTGGCCCAGGAATAAGGACGAATTTACTGTTCTGAACAATCTCTGGATAGCCTGCAATTATATCAGCCAATCTTTTGAAGCCTTCCTTCAGTTTCTGTGAACTGGTTACGTTTGGTGGAAAGCTCAGAAAATTCCCACATATCACAAAAGCCACTGGGGGAAAATTTGAGAACTCCTCTAACATGAGCTTGAGTTTTTCAAGTACTATCTGGTCGTCGACCCATAATTCAGATATGAACACGATCATCTCATCTGGGTTGTTCTCCTCAAAATTTCTCAACTTCTCCGATGTTTTCAGCGACACTGGATGATGACCACCAAAGGTGTTCGCCGTTCCGAAACGCGCGCGACTTTCTGTCGATGTCTCGGACGGTGGAAATCCTATGGTTTTTACGACAAGTACCCTATCTTCGTAGTCTCCTCGTACCAGAACTACGCAACCCTCGGTTATAAGATGTGCTTGATAGTCTTGAGAGAGAGAGAGAGTTAAGGTAAAATAAATCACACTTACGTGCAAATCATTAATTATTGTTTCAGAATTGTCAAAGAACTTCCTATAGTTTGTTTTGAAAAGGATATTGCTTGACTGAGATCAATTTTGACATATCCGCTTGCATCTTCCAGGTAATACTGTCTTTCGGTCAGCTGAGCTAACATGCCTATAACGTAGACATCTTTAGCCTCAGAGAGACTTAGTAGATACTCTATTTGACGTAGCTTCACTCTGACTGTGTCCACTTCACCAAATTTGACAGGAGCAAAGAGCTCATTCTGCATGGTCCTGTGCCATAGGAGCTCGAGTCGTTCTTTGATTACCAGAGATTTATCGACAGGTTCTGAAAACAAATTGGGAACGCTCTGCTCGATGACAAATTTCTTGTTCGTGACATCGTATTTTATCTTTGGTACTCTGAAACCGTCGAGAACGTTCAGGATTGTTTCAGTCTCTTGGAGACTATTGCTTGGTCTAAGGCACTCCTTGAGAGCCACCTTTATGTGATCCACACTAACGCATGGCTCAACTAAATCCTGTGCCAGGACATACTCGACTATTCGACATATCCAGTGTTCGTGCTCCGCTGCATCAATATTTCGCAATTGACGCGCTAAATGAAGACAGCATTTCCTGAAGGATGAGGAAAAAATTGTATTGTCAATTATGAGACGATGACTGTTGTCATTTTTTTTTTTGTTCCATTTTATTGTGAATTCGTTTTGTCAGATAGTAGATGTCAGCAATATATATTTCATACTTAAAGTATATCCATACATACCTGTTTATGTTCAGACCAGACAATTTGAACGCTGTTTGAACGGTTTTTATTAACCTCTCATTTTCCATGGTAGCTGCTTACATTCACGTACCCATTTACCATTGCATGGATGAACGAATGAAACTGACAATGAGTGGAAAACAGGGTCAAATTATTAAAATTAATAGATTAGTAAACAACACCGATGTTAGAGTCGACGTATTAATAGATAAATTTACACTGGAGACTGCAAATTCATTTGTATTTCTAGAATAATCACGGCCTGCATTTACGCGGGAAAAGCCGCACAGGTGACACCGCCTAACCGCTAGCAATAGTATCACAGGCTAAATGTTATGAATGAAAATTAGAATTTGTTCGAAAACTGTACACATAGATTTTGTCAGTTAATAATAATGCGAAATCTTCAACTATCGTGTGACACAGAATCATATGAAGAGTTAACTAATGAGGCCTTGAGAATTAATGTCGCAATGAATACAGGTAGAGTAATAGGATACTGATTTAATTGATTACATGTTATGATGTGTTATGTCAACATAATCATTATTCCTTCTTGTGAAATACATAATCTATCAAAATCGATAGTCGGGAAATTTCGTATTGGTAACATTGATTTATTGATTAATTGGTCAATTGATAAACAAATTGGAGCTGGAGCATTAGGCCGTGTGTAGAGTGAACGCTTGAGCTAGGCTTCTCAGGCAATTTGATACGCAATTACGTGTATTGGATACCCTTTGAAAAACACTTGAGGCACATAATGTTGACGCAAATAAATTCTGGTCATCAGGCGTACTCAGTATTGCAAGAAATGGCTTTCGTTGCTACGTACTATTACTCATATTTCTACAATAATTGGAGTGACGGTAGTACAGGTAGGAAAGCGATAAGTAATAAATGTCGAACAGAATGCGAAAATGATTATTCCAAACATAATTATACCAATCAAAATTATTCTACATACAATACTGACACCCAAAATTATTCCACACACGATTATGCCGCAAAAAATTGTTCCAGGCTTTATAGTGTGTCACAAACTATTCTAGATATAATTATGCGACGCACAATTATTCTGCACATAAGTATACCACACGAAATTATTGTACACATAATTATACCAAATAAAATTGTTATACTTATGAAAAAAAAGCTGCACTAAATTAGTCGTGTATCCAACTATCGCAACGAACTTGTTTTCTTGTTTTTCAGTAATTGAATATCTAGTTGTAGGTTTTATTAGTTAGGTGAGCTATACCGGCGCTACACAAGCGCATTCTGCACCTCTGCAGAATTTTATTGCAAAGTCTTGGCATATTATACTGTATTTTTATTGTGTAACTAGCTACATTAATGATTGAATAAATAAATAAAACTACAACATACCACTCAAATTATTCTACATGTAATTATACCATACATAGTAATTCTACATAAGATTATATCACACCATAGTATACTATACATGGAAATACCGAATAAAATTATTCTGCACACAAATGCCTGCTTCCCTAAAAGAGCCTGCAAACGCTTGCGTTTACGTCTAGTGTCCTTATTTTGTAGCTATTGTAGAAAAATTTCAGTGTGAAACTGCTCTTGGTATCAGGAGCGCAGGAGAACCGAGGATCTCTTCTAAAAATAGGGAGACATTGATTGATTGATTGGCTGCATGTGATGTCGACGCTGTATGACTGAAGGCATGCATGCTTGCTTGAGAGGGCATGAGATCTCAAATTTTCGCGCCACTTCCTATTAGAATTAAGCAAATCGGAGAAATTTCAGCGAAAATTACTCCGGGTATCAGGAGCGCAGGAGAACCGAGGAGCTCTTCCAAAAACAGGTACACATTGATTGATTGATTGACTGCATGTGATGTCGACGCTGTGTGACTGAAGGCATGCATGCTTGCTGGAAAGGGTATCAGATCTTGAAATTTTCGCGCCACTTCCTATTAGAACTAAGTAAATCGGAGAAATTTCAGCGAAAATTACTCCTGGTATCAGGAGCGCAGGAGAACCGAGGAGCTCTTCCAAAAACAGGGACACATTGATTGATTGATTGACTGCATGTGATGTCAACGCTGAGTGACTGAAGGCATGCATGCTTGATTGAGAGGGCACGAGATCTCAAATTTTCGCGCCACTTCCTATTAGAACTAAGCAAATCGGAGAAATTTCAGCGGAAATTACTCCTGGTATCAGGAGCGCAGGAGAACCGAGGAGCTTTTCCAAGAACAGGGACACATTGATTGATTGATTGACTGCATGTGATGTCGACGCTGTATGACTGAAGGCATGCATGCTCCGAGTATCAGGAGCGCAGAAAAACCGAGGAGCTCTTCTAAAAACAAGGACACATTGATTGACTGCATGTTATGGCGACGCTGTGTGACTGAAGGCATGCATGCTTGCTTGAGGGGGCATGATATCTCAAATTTTCGCGCCACTTCCTATCAGAACTAAGCAAATCGGAGAAATTTCAGCGAAAATTACTCCTGGTATCAGGAGCGCAAGAGAACCGAGGAGCTCTTCCAAAAACAGGGACACATTGATTGATTGATTGACTGCATGTGATGTCGACGCTGTGTGACTGAAGGCATGCATGCTTGCTTGAGAGGGCATGAGATCTTGAAATTTTCGCGCCACTTCCTATTAGAACTAAGCAAATCGGAGAAATTTCAGCGAAAATTACTCCTGGTATCAGGAGCGCAGGAGAACCGAGGAGCTCTTCCAAAAACAGGTACACATTGATTGATTGATTGACTGCATGTGATGTCGACGCTGTGTGACTGAAGGCATGCATGCTTGCTTGAAAGGGCATGAGATCTCAAATTTTCGCGCCGCTTCCTATTAGAACTAAGCAAATCGGAGAAATTTCAGCGAAAATTACTCGTGGTATCAGGAGAACATCTGAGCCGAGGAGCTCGATCAAAGGCACGCCTTATGCCTGAAAGCCCGTGTCGCATACGTATAAGTTTGGTTGCCTATGATTAGGCGCTTCCACTTAGCTTAGCAAATCGGAGAAATTGCAGCGAAAAATTACTCCTGGTATTAGGAGAACATCTGAGCCGAGGAGCTCGATCAAAGGCACGCCTTATTCCTGAAAGCCCGTGTCGCATACGTATAAGTTTGGTTGCCTATGATTAGGCGCTTCCACTTTGACCAAGCAAATCGGAGAAATTGCAGCGAAAAATTACTCCTGGTATTAGGAGAACATCTGAGACGAGGAGCTCGATCAAAGGCACGCCTTATTCCTGAAAGCCCGTGTCGCATACGTATAAGTTTGGTTGCCTATGATTAGGCGCTTCCACTTTGACCAAGCAAATCGGAGAAATTGCAGCGAAAAATTACTCCTGGTATTAGGAGAACATCTGAGCCGAGGAGGTACATGTAAGTTTGGTTGCCTATAATTAGGCACTTTCACGTTGCGTACGAAGGGTTGCCACTAATTAGGCGGCTTTAAATTGAACAGCAACGGCCTTTGCAACACATTGTTATCACTCTGTTACTTTTTCATCATATAAAGCTCGTGGAGGATAGGAAATAACGCAGAAATATTGGCTAATTGCATTCAACAAGTTACATATATTCCAGGATGATCCATTATATTTGTTAAATATTAAATGCAAATTCATACATGTAATTCAGTAACATAGTTTCAGCATAACTCCAGTATTCGCATTCGATTATCATGTAAGTATAAAATAATCTAGCAACATGCATAGTTTCACACTTTTATCGTCTCAAATCCAAAATATCATTCAAATTTAATGTTGACGATAATGATTAAACCACGTGTCATATAATGTTACACTTTCTTAGATCACCTAACACTGGTATTATACGATACAAAGAAAATCCGCTCTCCATAACAGTATTCCTGAAGATTCGCGGTCTTTTAGGCTGTCATGCTTGTAACTCCTGCAATTTCGAAAATATAGCTTTCTTTTACCAAATATAAAGTTCTATAAATGACAACGATAGCATTGCGAAACTCCGAGTTCTACCTAACGAGTTATGAGTTAGACACTCTATCTATCAAAAAGTTGGTTGCTCGGAATCCTGTTCTAGCATTAATCCGACATTTTAAAATTGATCTCGGAAATAAAATATTCGACACAGACGATTATTTTACTCTCAATACATGCCTAGAAGTAACGCGATTCAGGATGAGTTGTTGTTCCATAAATTCATCTAGATGTAAGTGATATTTCAATCAGATTGCAATCCCATAGCACTTCCGTGAGATGGCAGCAATCTGTAATAATGAAAAAATTCTACATCATTATCAATAGAACATTTCGTTGTCCAAGCAGCATAACATATAATAAAACTCGTAGCTGATTCAGTGATTGCTTAATCAGAGGTAACACTAAACAATGATTTATTAACAATCAAATTGCTCACCGGTTCACCTCCGTTAGGACTCGTACGTACACCTATTTTATTTCAGGCAATGCTACACCCCATGTCCATTTTTTGTCACTCCACTTTTTGTCCTAGTTGAGTTGTAGAGTTCTTTAAGATCACTGAAGAGTTTATTTAGTGAATCGATTTTCCTCCTCTGTTTACCAATGATATTCTGCAGGTTCTGAATCTTGCGGGTCTTTAGTTTGTCCACATTCTCCATTTCATTAATTTTCTGCTTGAGCAAAGTTACCTCTCCACCACTGTCAGCAGCATGATTAATCACGGTATTTGGTTTCTCTAACGATACTGAGGGGGCAGGAGTACTCAAAGGTGCTTTCAGTACGGATTTGAGGTTTTTTTTCAGTTCCGCAGCCGTACGTGGATCCAATTTCACCAGGGTTATTCTGCTCGAACCAGGTTTTTGACCATTATAGACTTCAATCTGTTTCAATGAGACTTCTGAATTAGACAATGGAATTTTGTCAGCAATAGGGACATCTGAGTCTTCACTGTCCGTTGTAGGGGACAAGTATCGCTCATTAATTTCATCCTGCATCATCCGAGCCTACAAAGATCCCATTGTTGCAACATAAGAATTGCTTAGCGTGGATATTTTTTATGAACAAATGCAAGAGATACTAACATATTTCAGCCTGCTGATTCCAATTGTCGGTATAGCATCATTGTTGAGTTGCACTCTCGCTGTAGAAGCACGATCAAAGCAACTATCAGTAAAATGTTGAGAACAGAGTCTGCTGTACGGCGTTGGTTTGTAGTCAGCTCGGCCCATAAACCTGATCCAGGCATCCCGCCTGTCCGGACGTTTTGGAAACCTGATAGGTAATAATGGGAAACACACCAAAACATTTAGAAAGAAACTTAACCCTCAAGTCACGGACAATAGCTAAATTGGAATGTTGCAAAATTACTCACACATGGAAAGTGATCCGCTCATCCCTTCTCTTACGCGTTTTCGAATATCCACAGGCGGCACAGCTTACCATCTCAAATACACTCAAATATTCTCAATAAAAATTGCAGAACCAAGCCACGCAGCTCTTGACGTTCAAATGGCTGTAGAATAATCAGCTACTAGACCTCCTGTCGAAATGGTTAAAAAGAAGACATTAGACACGAGTTGGCGCACTTGTTCGCACACGAAAACAGTTCAGCTTCAACATCTCTCGGCTACGAATTCTATGCTACTATTTTCTTTCACCCACCTTTCACCGCCATCTATGGGTTCTTATGCATCACTAAATCCTAACCGTAAAATCAGGAGGTTAAAAATATCGCACGTAGTGCGAAGCGTGGAAACTTTTAGGTTACGTGCG
This sequence comes from Neodiprion lecontei, assembly GCF_021901455.1. NCBI lineage: Eukaryota > Metazoa > Arthropoda > Insecta > Hymenoptera > Diprionidae > Neodiprion > Neodiprion lecontei. Next base: position 949,926 of record NC_060266.1, read on the forward strand.
TCGCATCCAGGATGGACATAGTATCGCAGGTCCTCGAAAAAGCCGCTCAGGATGAACGCCTGCGGACAACAGAGGTGCAAAAGCACTTGGAGGTGGAAATAGACGAAGGCTCGCTGCTCGCGGTCGACTACAACTCGTTCGACACTGAGAAAATCAAGTAGTGTAACCATTTGCATAAGTGAATCTCTGATACAGAATAGAAAGTTCCGGTTTTTAAACCCGTTGTTGTCTTTTCCAGGACCAACAGGGAGGATTACTTCAAGCAATTGACTAGGGACAACGTCCAGTTGTTGATAAATCGGATTTGGGAACTGCCGACAAAGCGTGTGGACGAAGCGGTCGTAGCAACGCTGCCGAAACCTAGATTCGTACTTCCCAGAACACATCGACTACCAAAGCCTAAGCCCCTGACAAAGTGGCAACAGTTCGCCAAGGAAAAGGGCATCAAGAGTAACAGAAAACGAAAGTCAAAAGTTACATGGGACGAGCAGTTGCAGGTAAACTTTTGTTTTCTAATTATGAAAATGATGCGCGCACTTATTCATCCAAGATGTAATTGCTCGATTTATTTGTTTTCTTAGAAATGGATTCCAAACTACGGTTACAAACGAACGCAGGCAGAATCTGAAAAGAATTGGCTGGTCGAAGTCAGTGACCATGCAGATCCAACTCTCGACCACCTATCCCTGAAGACAACAGCAAAACAGGAGAAGCGCAGCAAAAATGAACTCCAGAGACTAAGGAACTTGGCTAAAGCGAAGAATGTGAAGGTTCCTCGCGTTGGTATACCAAGCTCTGATTACTATCAAGATACACGTCAAATAGCGACTGCCGTCACTGTTGCCAGATCGTCTACGGCGTCAGTCGGTAAATTCCAAAACAGGTAACGGCTTTGTTTTAATGCCAAAATTGAAATGAAAACGGTACAATTGGAAATGCAGTAATGACTTATTCAGTTTGTTGTGTCCAATTTCACTTTCACAGACTTCCCAAGGAAAAGGATGCAAAGAACATCAAAGAAATGGTGCCGGGATCAAAGAAAAATAAACAACCAATGTTCAAACCTGGAGAGGAGGTGAAACGGAACCTGGGTTTTGTGGATAAAATCTTATCTAAAAGACCAGCGATCTCGATTGTTTCAAACCCCTCTGAGTAAGTTATCCCTACTCTCCTTGAAAGAATTAGTTTAATGTCTTATGCGAAATTTCGCGACCGTTGTCAACTACGTTAACCATTGGTTAAATTATGTAAAACTATCAATTACAGATCCCAAAACCGGCAGACGGACGACGAATCGCCAAGGCCAAAGAAGAGGAGTAAAATCAGTAAGAAGGGTGGCAAGAAGCCGAAAGGAGGCAAGGGAAAGCGAGATATGCACACCAAAGTGGGTGGAAGAAAACGACGGCAAAAAAATTGACGGGATCACATCCATTCGCCAATTTACGCCAATCCGATATTATAAAATTTCCCATCTTTGTATCGTGTTCGAAAAAGATTGTAATAAAAAAGAAAGAAACATTTTCGAAGATTACGGAATAAATTTCTGCCGAAAATCTTTATTGCTGACTCCAGAACGGGTCACAAAGATAGCAGCTCTTCACAGTACAAAAGCCGATGTGCTCGACTCCGAGAGGGCTCATGTAGTACAAAGGATACTCAAGTACCTACTGTATCGATAAAAAAGAAATAAGGTTCAAAAGTACGGAATAATCGATAGCCTGTGCCTCAGGCGTTAATTTTTTGCGACTCATGAGTTAAATAACAAAAATTTATCGCCCCAAGACGGAGGCTGTGAATGATAGAAAAAATGTGTTGTCGGACATGCACGATCTGTATAGACGAAAAAGAATAAATCTGATAACAATAAATCTCCTCGATTGATTTAAATTGCATAGAAACTTAGATTTACGATGTTGGCTAAGGATTGGTAGTTTAATCTGTTTACCTGAGGAAGAGAATTCTGAATTATACCTAGAAATGCCGTCCTGTTTTTCAATTTCCGAACACGAATCCTACGACGTAAAAGAAAAGTCAAAGTACAGAAGTGGAGAGAAAAGAAATTGTCGGAGGATTATAATTGTAGGTCTTTTTCGGGTGAGGAGATAGATTTAAAAAAAGGGGTTCCGTTCGCCGGAGAATTTTTATCTTCAATATTTTGTTCCTGCCATAGTCGCGGACAATCCTGATCTAAGCAAGGTACGAGCAGGCGCACAATACTCGAGTGTCATGCGTAGGATGATGGTGTATTAGATATATCGAATGAAAGTACATATCGCGTAATCGGAGTATAAAGCCGGCAGGTGCAGAATCGTTGCGATTCAATGGGATAATATAAAAATAATATAAAATCTTCGACGTGGTCATTGTCATCGTTATACAATCATCAACGCGAAAAGAGTTTTGATACTTTCCAAATGACAAACAAGACCAACAATAATAATTTGTGTGAATTTTCGACGAATGCCGTGAAACAAACTATCGCCCCATCATCCAAAAAGAGGAACAATATATGTTCCGTACTCGTGACTATTGTACACGTAGTATTCTTACAACTGGACATATAATACGAGTTTGCAACAATATCGTCTAAATCGCGATGTCTAAAATTAACCGAGATATAGATCATTTCTCCATAGTGAGCCGGAGCACCTTACATTATTACCGTGTACGATTATTCGCGCGAATGAAAGTATAAACGTATAACGTACAACGCCACTGTCATCACCGCGTGAGATTGGGAACAAATCCATCCCTGACGGGATCATCGAGTTTGTGATGTATTACTGTATATATTATAAAAAATAGTGATCGAGAAGGGATTCATCATCATCATCATCATCATCATCATCATCATCATCATCATCATCATAATCTGAAGCAAATTATCGAAAGGGTGCCGAGAGTAATTTCGTTGAAGCGAGGGAGCTAACACGGAAAAGCGGAGGGTTGGCGATGGTGGTGGTGGTGGTGGTGGAGGAGGACTGAGCGAAGCCGATACGGCAGGGTTTAGGTTTTAGCGACGAGGTCGGAGGGTCGTTGGGGGTCCGGTAAAGGTTAGGGGTTGAAAATGACAAGTCGGGAATATCGACTAGGGTAGTGGTTTGGACCGGGCGCCGCTCCACTCGGGGGGTTTTACGGTATGCACCTGTGAAGCAGGCAGGCAGGCAGACAGGGGGTTGGTTGCTGTACACAACACACACACACACACACACACACGTGCGCAGGACGTAGGACATGCCTAGCGGCCGTTTAAAAGGTACGTGGTGGTCGTGGTAGGGCAGCAGAGGTGAGCACAGGCAGGTGGATGTAGATGTGCGAAGTGGTTACTGGGGTAGGAGTCGCAGAGTCGCGGGGTGTTCGCGTATTGAGAATAAGAGAGAGAGAGAGAGAGAGAGAGAGAGAGTTGGTGTGCAGTGCCGTGCCGGAGGGTTGACGGCGACGCCAGTGATTGCGCGAATCCCGCCCAGGGCGAATGGCGAACGACGATAATAGTCGTCGTTATCCTCGTCGTCGCCGTCGTTATCCCGTCGATCGCGCCCGTCGTTGGCCTACCGGGATCATTGTTTTCCCGTACCTTCTGAAACACGTTACACGCTGGACTCTGATTTTGTATAAAAAACAGCTCATCCGCATTGCGTGCACATATATATATATATATACATATATATATATATATTATATCGTGGTTAATTTATTCTTCGTATGGTTAATTTTTTTTTTTTTTTCAATTCTCTATACTATATCCCTTTTTCGTGTGACGATCGTCGTTGCTGCACGCGTTATTCAGTGAACCGCAAATTATTATACTTATAATTGTTGTTTTGTAAAAGACCATCGACGTATGATTATAAAAAAAAAAAATCAAATATAGTAAACAACCAAATTAACTCACCGATAATACTCGCACCTTATTTTTCACCGCGTCGCGTATTCGATAATACGGTTACAATAAGAACAATAATAATAGCAACAGTAATAACGAGAATATAATAACAGTTACGGTACAAACTTCAATTGCAGTATATTATATGAAACAAAATACCTGCGTTTAGCAGAAAATCGCGATGACCTATCTGCATGCCTGTACAAGGTATTGTTGTATTTCTGAAATATGCGGATAGGTATAAAACGTACGAATCGCGTGGTTGTAATATTTCTTCAACAACGACGTACGAATATAAGCTGCTTGCGAAACGCTACCCAGTTACCTGCGAAAATGTCGTTATAATTATCGAGCAAATAAGTTAGAAAAGCGGCTGATACACGTAGATACCGCACAGGATCAGAAAGTTCAATGGGAGCTCCCCCCCCCCCCACACCTGTTGGGTTCCCGGTTTCCAAATTCCCCATAACAAGATCTTGCGATAACAACTATAAGCTTACAGGGATGATTTTACTTCCATAATTCGAGGTGTTCCGGGATTGCTAGAGCATATATCCTGACCTGCGATCAACTGCGCAAGTAGGTCGTGTCGACGGTTTTTTTTGTTTTGAAATACCCATGAAAAACCGTACCGGTATAGGCAATAAATTCCACCGCGATACCTGCGTGATAAACGAGTTAAAAAAAAACCTTCCGCGCTGCATCACGACTAGGGTATAAAATAACTATCTGTTACATATATTCTGTGACGCAGGTCGGTTTCGGAGAGTTTCGCGAATTCCGGTATCGAACGTATAACGTACTATGCAGCCTGCAAGGGATGATAAATTCGCCTCTTTAGCCACGCGTTCGCAGTTTCGCAAACATAATTATGCGACTCCAAGCTACGAATTAACCAACGAATTACATTAAACGCCACCAGTCAGCCGTATGTACCCCTACGTATGCGTGTACATACGTCAATGATAACGATGATACGTAGACGTACCCGTGAGAGCGTAAAAAATATCCAGGGACATCTGCAGAGACGCCCGATCCGATCAGGCCGCGACGGATCAAACGGATCGAATATAAAGCCGCTAAGGTTGCCTCGCTCGATAATCTCGCTGGATGTGTTTAGCGGACATGGGGATTTAATTAGCGATTTACTTGTACATATACTTAAGGCCGGCCAGCCAGCCTGCGACTACTAGCCACTCATACACCCACATACCCACACACACAGACATCTCTTATAATCCGCCTCGCTTTCCCTCTTGCACGCACCACGTTCGCTCGTTCGCTGATCGCTCGATACAACACAACAATATACCTACACGTCATACTTACATACTGTATACGTACAACCCTCGACCCCTGCAACCGCCAATCGCTGACCTAGTCACCCACAAAAATTACACCGAATTACCCCGTGTGCCTGTCTCTAATTATCAATTCACGCATACATTGCCTCTGTTGAACGTAATTAATTTTTATACAGCATGTGGGAAGAACGATACGGAGGATATTTTGATAATTAATGTTACAGTTTCCGCAAAGAATGGAATATTTAAATATTTTTATGAAACATCGCGTGCTGTTCTTCTCGGTTGAATAATTACATTCATACGTATTTGGATGTTCCTTAGCATCCGCTTTTGCCGCAACGCAATTATGGCCGCGATCCAGATATTAATTCCTATTCAAAACTATATACTACGTAATTATAATTAAATACAGGAATTTCAATGCATTCGGAATCAGGTCATGTATATACGTATAGTATGCGTGAGTAGGTCGGGATTTGTCGGCCTCTCTGGCGGTGAAAATATTTTCTCTGTATAATACTTGAAATTAACGCCGTGAGTGAATTGTATCATTTTTTCTTTTTGTTTCTTTGCAATTATTCAATTTCATTTTTTACCTTACACGAGAGACAGTTTTATTGTCGTTCAAGTAATAATATAAAATGAAACTGTAATATGTATGTCGTGAAATCCTGTCATTAGTGCTGATATAAAGTGCAGTACTTTGCAAATTTCATAATCTAGAAAAATTAAAAGACAGGAATAAAAATTTATACGTACATATTGAAGCATCGACCACTACCTCTAACACCTAATTACAATTAACTTTTCTCTTAGTACTCGTCTTGAAGCGTGTTACGCTTGAACATGAATGGGTATGTATGTTGTACCTCTCCTCCAAACCGCCTTACACGATTAAATGAACAGAACAACACTACAACCACTACTACTGTTATTACTAGTCTAGTCTAATGAGTTTACGCTGTACGTAAGAGAAACATTCAAAAAATTGATCTATCTCTATCGCTTCTTAATCTTCCTCCACTTGTTTTTGATCAATTAGCGAAGAGCCCCTCTAGAAAAAGTTTGACCACCGCTATCTTGCCTGAATTTTCAAACGTCTCAAGCAGTCTCAGTCTTCCTCCTGAGCCCTCCCCTTCACACCCCCCCCCCCCCCCCCCCCAATCAACGATTTGACCATAAATCCAGCTAGCAATAAACAGGGGGAAAAAATGTTTCTACCATTCCTGCGACATACGAGAAACTCTGCTGAGAAACAGTATTTCCAGAATGCGCACGACTAGAGCAGTGAAGAGTGTAGCAGCTTTGCGTACAACGTCGCAGCGTGCAGTGAACGACGCTCTGACTGCCGATGGGGAATCAATCGCGAGAAGCTAATCGGTTGGCGATCGGTTAGTCATCGTCGAAGGCCGCTAAGGGTGGCCAGGAAGCAAGACTGATTTCACACGAAGACCCTCCGACCCTGGGATGTACGCAGCAGCCGGGGGTGCGAGCATCGCGAGCAGGCGAAAGCAGAAGAGGCTTCTTCTACACAAGCGAGGAGGGAGTGGCGGTGGAGTTGTCGGAGGCGCAGGCAGAGGCGGGGCGTCTTCGGCGGTGACGTCGGGCGAACACCATCACCAGACCCAGGGACAGGGCAGGGGGTTTCCTGGAGGAAATATACACCACCTCAATCATTACAATCATCACAATCATCATAATCAGAGTAATCAACAACAGGCGAGGACAAAGAGCGCCCCATTTCCATCGTCGCGCCAGAGCAGGATCTCGAGACCACCAAACCTCCCTACCCCCCTGCCACCTAGTGCCCAGCACCAGAGTCAGCCCAATAATCAACATCATCATCACCATCATCACCACCATCCGCATCAACAGCAGCAGCAGTTGATACCAGTCTCTCCTATCACTTTCCCAATATCGCCACCGCCGCTATCACTTTCCCTTGAATCTTCCAAATCATTAACTTACTCCGTATCGAAAAGCAACCATTTTCCATTCCCACCACCCCCAGACCTAAGAGTGTCATCTTCTACCGAACTACAGGTGGGTAATTTATTTTCTTCTCTCTTGCTCTCTTTACGCCTATATGTGCTTTTAATACTATACAATCATTATTATCATTATTCATATGATCGTCACAACATTCTGCACTTTTTACCCTTATACATGTCATGCTATGTTACGCATTTGTAACAAAAATATTATATATTAACGGAAATCTGGCTGTCTGGTGGCTTTTACTGCATATGTATTGTTAATTATATTTTATCATGTATGAATTGATGGGTTTTGCGCAGGGAAATAATTGTGGGGAATTTTCGTCCTTTTATCCGTTTCTTTTCTTTTTTTAAATTTTAAATAGTTTTTTCAACTTCTGGGCGTGTAATATCAATGTGTTGTAAGTTGGCGTTTTCTTCATGCTCGTTTCACCGTGCTAATTAAATGGATTTTCTATATACGTATCTATATCTGTCATGTGCTGTTTGCGTAGAAACTGGATATTATATAGTGTCAAAGTTCTTATTGTGCATTTTTGTATTTAGAGAAAATATTCTTAACTTAGAAATGAGACGGCTAATGATTAGCGCGCGGGTGCGTTATAGAGTAAGCGCGATCAGAAATAACTCTCCCACTCTTAACATTGTAAGAACGTTTTAAATCATCGAACAAATCAAAGGACTAAAATTAAAATAAAGAAAATAAAAGAATGAAAGAAACTGTTTTCGCAAATTCCATCAGTTATGCAGCATGTGACACAACTGTATGCGCGTATGTGTGTTTATTGCATATTGATGTTAATCTGAATATACACACACGCGCGCTTACACGCGTTGATATGATAAAATGCAGGTGTTGACGCGATGTAAACTGTTGTTTAAATCTCATACTGTAAATCTAATGAACCTTGAAAACGTAGTAAATACATTAGAGCGTGACGTTGTTGCACTCAGAAACTTATCGTAGAACTGTGTCAGATAATTTTCTAATAAATAATTGTCTAAGGTTCAGTTTAAATCATTGTCAAACGAAAAAAGGTAAGAAGAAAGAAGAAGCCGAATAAAGATGCAACAAATTTTATGTTACAACTACAAGTTGCAGAGAAAAGCTTCAAGAATAGCGAAAGATCGATCGTAGGGCATTGGGGTAAGGAGGCCTCGGTGAAGTGAAGGAGTGATACGTGGCGGTAATCGGATACTAATAAAGTTGTGTGAGAAGGATTGATAAAAAAAATTTTTTTAAATAATAATTTCGCGTCGAGCCAGATAACAACAAGGCTAATAATTATAAGGGTAAATAAGAAATTCCAAGTAACACAAAATTGAGAGAAGAACCAGAGAGATTTCAAGTAAAGAAACAAATTATACACAAACACATATAAATATATATATTTTACACACACACGCGCGCGCGCGCGCACACACACACACACACACACACACACACACACACACACACACATCTAAACACAAATAAGTGAATGAATGAGCGGAATGCAGGCTGCTCTATTAATAAGAAGGGAGAAGCAGCGATTAAGGGGGGGTAAGGGAGGTGGTGTAAACTTTAGAGAACTACCTTCGAACTTGGCCACCCGGCTTATTCCGCCACTACCCCGCTACCCCCCTAGATCCTACATATACGGGGTGAGTACACTGCGAATTAGCCTATTCCATTTTCACGTATAGATCGGACGCGCTTTCGACCTTTCTTCCTCGTACATGCCTTGGTGTGTTCGACATGTGTACGCATATACATAACGTGATATGTGTACGCACGAGTATAATAGGCGGATATATGCCTGTAACGATATTTCTTCCTTACTTTCTCTGGCTTGTTTTTAAAATTTGTCAATTATTTATGTAAGCAACGTGTCGTGTCTGTGTAATTTTGTAATCTAGTTGTTCATGTCTAAGAGGTAAGTAAGATGTAATACGGTGTTTATATCCCTCGCGAATGTAGAAACACCCAGAAGTCTACATACTATGATCCCGAACGAACATCTGAATAATTTCAATTACCAGCTGATGTGAAATTTCCTCTAAATCGTGATTTGTAAATCAGACATAAATACGTGGTTGATAATTGGAAAGCTGGTCCACTCCCTCCTACGTATCCTGTCCTAATCAATATTCGTTCAACTACGCGTCTGAAAGCGAATTTTGACGATTTCAGTGCAGCGGACAAAGCCAGGCTCAGGGTAAAGCAGCATGGCAGGGATGCAGCAGACCATCGCCCCTTCCTCTAACACCCGTATCACCGATCGGTTCACGCGCCGGCGACGGTCTCAACTACAAGACGAAACAGTGCGAGGCACACCGACGATGGATGAAAAGAAACAGGGTAGGTAACTTGGCGTATTTTCAAGCAACGCTTACCAGTTCATTTCCAATCGCAACGAACGCAACAAAAGACTTGGAAGTCGAAAACTATTCTATTCCCAGATACGGGACGCCAGCTACTGCTACGGAAGCAGCGGAGAGGAAGAAGAAGACGGGCAGGAGTGGGGTGGCGGTCGACGGAGAGGTGAAGTTAGCGCAGCAGTGAACACGGTGCTCTATGCCGGACTTGGGACGACGGCTTTGGGTCTGGTGATATCGTTTGTGGGCACGGGTGAAAAAGGGTTCCAGAGTTCGGAATTGAGGCTGGTGGGTCCGTCTCTCCTGTGCGCAGGCTTGCTGTGTTGCCTGTTGCGAGTGTTGCTGTGTCTGTGCCTGTGCCACTGCGGTAAATGCCAGTGGAGTTCGTCGTCGTCGTCCGCTGTGGCGAAAGGTGATAAATTGGAAAAGGCTTCGGCGAAGGAGCAGAACAATGTTCCGCCGGCTCCTTCTCTTCTAACTGCTTCCCTCCTGCCGCCGCTCAGATCAGCTGCCGCGACCGTTTCTCCTCCCCCTCCAGCGGCGAAAGGGCGAGAGCTTCTTCTGTCGGCGGCTCAACTATCCGAATGACCGTCTACTTCAGGGTCCAAATCGTAGAGAAGAAGAATGCTTGGAAAAGCCATCCCGCCACCAAGTTTCCCAGATATACTCTCGACTAAACAGATGCCTCTGACAATGTTTTTTCTACGATTATCCAAATAATCTCTTTATAGTGTAACGGAACGGAGTGATATGTTATACGTACATTAATATGACAAATTCGAATTGACTACACCTAAGCCGCGTGTTCTTTTTCTAAAGATTATTATTGTTAATCCAATTCAATATAATCTATTGATATTAAATATCCGTTATTACTTTTTAAGCTAAATTGCATAAGCAATAAGAATTTGATTTTTTTTTTAACTCACTAAGCCTGCTCTATAATCTAGGTGCGGCACCATTTTTGCAAATTATACTATAATAGGTATACAATCACGACTGAGCTTGACAAATAATCGCGTCAAGCTGGAAAATCAAAGTTATCAAATATACCATGGACTTGTCTCATAATTTTTAATTGTTTGTTCTATTTTTTTGATTGTTCTTCTTTTGGTTCATTATAAATATGTGTATGTACTATACAACTTTTCTGCTTTTTTTTTTTTAATTCAAACTCTTATTCAAAGAGTCCGGAGATTTGAAAATTAGATGCTACTGCCCATATACTTCCGTGACGTTAATACCATTGAAATTAGGGCAAATTAAATTTTCTCACATATATGAAAAAATTATGCCTGTTGGTTAAAAGAAAAAAATTTGACATGTATACATACGTACATATATATATATATATCATACCGCTACGTTAATTTATCACATTGCTAAGAGTAGAACAAAGTTGAGGAAAAGAATAATAATTATAACAATAATAATCAGCACTGGTGTGTACGAATAGACAAGCAAAAGATATTAGATACCAATATCTACTGCCTAGCGATTTTAGGGAGTATGTTATATATACTATGATTGAAATAATATAGGAATTTTATTTATAAAAGAATCTTCCTTCGCTTGAAAAAAAAGGAACCAGACAAAAGAAAAATTCATGGTTATAAAGAAAAATTGTTGTTACTTTCATAAGAAGCCGGAGGCGGCGCGTAGATAATTAATATTTCAGTAAGTGTGACATATCTTAAAAGAAAGAAAAAAAAGGCAAGAAAGCAGAAATCATAGTGATGATAATAAATGAAATCTTTATAAATAAAAAAAAAAAAAAAAATATGAAAAAACGGAACTTCCCCCCTACCATTCTTTTAATCATAGACATATTTCGAAAAAAGACGAAGTAGCAGGTCTTTAGAGTTCATCAATTCAGGCCCCTGCTTCAATCTTGTGAAATTAAATGTCAGCCTTGTAAAATATGTATAAGATACCTTAGCGTATTACTCAGGAAAGTTGAAATTGCATTTGATCAGGAGGTGCGTAGCTGTATATAACGGGAGCATCCGAAGTTGTGGCATTGCCAGTAGTCGTAGCAATGGTGAACAATTGGTCGTCGTAAATGGTGCTTTGCTGATCAACCGACTTTCCATTACCGGGCACAACGCCCGGACTAGATCCCGGATTATCGCCCTTGGTAGCCTCTCTATACTTCTGTAGATAGACTTTGAGTGGCTCTACGTAATTGTCAAAGCCGAGGGTGGTCATAGCAAACAGTATATCCTCTCCGTTAATGGTCTTTCTCTTTTCCATGTGGCACCTGTCGCTCGCTTCGGATGTTATGAAAGATATAAACTCAGATACGCATTCCTGAACACATTCCCTGGCATCCTTCGCTATCTTGCCAGCTTCCGGTATTGCTCGTTTCATTATTTTGGCTACGTTAGCAATCGGCAGAAAGCGATCCTGCTCCCGCAAAGGACACCCACCACCTCTTCCCTGCAGAGGATCTCCTCCTCCGTGGTTCGAGTCGTCTGTATTTTCAGGATCATCTGTCGCCGGTGATAATTATATGATAAATTGCATAGCTACTAATTGTTGAAGCACCGTCAACGACATCGTTTTGTTTTTGGAAACGCATTAAGGTCTTCGTACTCTACAAAAAATGTTCAACGTACCTTCCAAGTCATCGGACTGGACACCGATATAAGAAGCTCCCACGCCTCCACCGCCAAGAAACGCTGAAGTGCCAAGTGGCCCACCGTCATCGCCACTTTCCCCGCTGTTTTCCATATTCGGTATTATCCTTAGGCTGTGAAATAGGTTAACGAGAATTAGTCCGTCATTGACAATCTCATTTTATGCATTTTCAATAGAATAACTTCGCTTTGAGCATATTTGACGTTTCTACGTCAAGCATAAAAGCGTAAATAAAGGCATCTAGGTTAGGTTATACTATTATTGTCAACGTGTAATTATCCAACAGTTTGCTCGATGTGAGTTAGGGTGATTTAATCTGTTCTGTTCAACTTACGGCTGTATTTCCTCGTCTGTTTATACACGAAAGGATAAAAAATTGTCCGTATCAGTTTTGTATTTGCTAACACAATTTGCAATATCCTCGATACGCGTCCGTCAAGCAGAGTCGACAACCACCAACAGGTGACGCAGTGAGTCTGGCGTAGCCTCAGCATTTGGACTGTTTTCACGGGATCCGTAGTGTCTTAAATTGTATTCTACTCCGTGGTCCGCTTTCACGCACTTCAACGATTTTCCGTATTACACAAAACAAAATAAGCAGACGAAGGCGTTCGAAGTATTAAAACTCGCGAACCCTTTTCTTGTAAACTGCCAAACTACAAAAGTATAATCACGTTGGCTCGATTATCAAGAGCTGTCAATTCGGAATATTTAGAGAGGAGTAATAAATTGGAAAGAATGTTAGGTTAAGAAATAATCGCGGTGCATGCGGCAAATTCAACTTGGCTACAAATGAATCGAAAATCCTGATTTTTTGATAGCTATAAAACTTCCAAATTAGCCAATATGTTTAATCGAGTACTGCGTTGTCTGACATTGACGAAAAAGCCGCTGAGGTGGACCGCAAGACGAAATTGCCGGCCGGCGATCGAGGCACAGCTGAGTGCCTGCGATATTCTCCACACGTCGAAAAGACGTTTTTGTACGAAAGTCGGCAAGATATCCGAAGAAGGCGAGACACAGGAGAATCTGGAGAAAAATGTCACAATATCTGTAAGCGGCGAACAGCTTCAAGCTATGATGGACTCGGACCCGGAGATGGAGAAACTTTACAAAGTGATCCAGCTCGAAGTCGAGGTGATGAGACAGAACGGCAGACTGATACCCAAGGAGCTAAAGCCTCAACATTGGTTGCAATTGATCAGGCATGAAACGAGATCTGCGAGAAGGTAATTTTGTTTAATATGTTTTTACATTAAAAATGATCGGAGATAAATAAGAACTTGTCAATTTCAATTTGCAGTCGATATCTGATGTACCTCTTCAAGCTTGAAATGACCCAAGAAAACTTTAGGAAGAAAAAAGAACTAGCCAGGATAGAGAGGGAACAGAAGCTGCAGGAACATGGGAGGGAAGAAGTCGATCAGATGGCGTATAGGCTGTTTAAAAACACAATTTTCCTGCGAATATACGACACAGCGATGAATCGCTTCTACCACTCGCGTATGATGATGGCCAAGATCCATGGTCCTGAAGTGATAATAGACCTCGGATACGACAAACACATGACAGTGCGCGAGTCGTCAGAATGCGCCAAACAGCTCGTCTTCTTGTTTGCGGAGAATCGCGTACTCCGAGATCCATTTTACATCACCTTTTGCAATGTAAATAAATTTTCGGTAGTTATGGAAAAGTTTTACAGATCTGTACCAAATGCCAACGAGCCTGATTTTCCACTAGAAATAAAGGAATGTTCGTACACCGAGCTCTATGACAAAAAGAAGCTGGTCTACTTGACGCCGCACTGCAACACCGAAATGACAGAGTACGAACCGGACTCCATCTACATAATAGGCGGAATGGTGGACAAGACAAACAACCAGCCCCTCTCTTTGGCAAAGGCAAAAAAAGAGGGTCTGAGAATGGCCAAATTCCCTCTAGACAAGTACTTGCTATGGGGTTCAGGCTCTGGCAAACGTTTGCCACTTAATCATGTGCTAAGAATCTTGGCGGATATCAGGACCACCGGAGATTGGCATAAGGCCTTGAAACACGTCCCTCTTAGGAAGTTGGAAAGGCCTCTTGACCAATTACAAACTGGCAAAGTTCAGTTTCCGCCCCAAACTCCCTCATGGGTTAATACTGAGCTTCAAAGAAAAAGACAATACGTGCCTACGAAAACGAAAATCGGACACTCGCTGAACACGTCATACACTTTTCGAGACAGACAAAAGAAAAGTTCGTAATAAATAACGGATTGTAAATAATGTGACCAGGATTGTTGGTTATGACAAATGAGAACAATATACTGATCATTAGTGCAGACAGGCTAACACTTACTTCCACCTTTATATTATCAATGAAATCCTGCGGCACGGTTACCTCTAATAAAAAAATTCCTGTAACAAAAATGAAATAATTTAGATATATCATTCAATTAATACCACAGTGTATTTTTATGTTTTGTCAGTGTACAGACACCATATTTTTTTTTTCTAAGGCCCCAGAGGTACAATTGTTTTCCAGATTTATTATATTAGCTGCGTTTGATATGTACAATTTTATATCGTGTCTGTGGATCTTTTTTCAGTCACATGATGCAGGAACGATTGCTTCGAAGAGTGGAAAAAAAGCACATGTTTGATCAGTCTTTTGGACGGAAAGAACTCTGCTCTTAAGTACGCACTACTCCATACGCATGTACTCACATAGGTATATCTACTCGAACGAAGATCTCAAGCTTAGAAGAACGTGAGCTAATATGAAGATAATATGACACCACGGCAATTCGACACTTCAAATTTGAACTAAATATGTAGAATATCCTAATCATTCTTAATAGTGATGATGTATATTGCTTATCATCCCAGAGAAAAGTTTTTCAAGGAGATACAGTGTAGACTTGATAAAAATTAACGATTATAAAATATACTCGCGTCTATCAATAATGTCACGATAATAAATAATAATAAAACAATCTTTATACGAATAAAACAATAAACCGGAAGAGGTTGTTGTTGCTTGCTGAAAAATTTCGAGTCACCTTCTAATAAAATATTCCCCGACGCATCGTCACTCGTCCACCAAAATTTATTAATCCAAGTCGATTTCGCAAGCTAGTGAAAATTCGTTTTTCAAATGATTTCCTGGTGCAAAGATGTAAAATGTCACCGAAAATGGAACTGATCTACAAGGGAAAAAACCAAGCAGACCATCCGACAAAACTCCAATGGTTATACGTTGTAAAGACGGGAATTTCGGACTATTGCAAGGTGACATGGTCAAAAAAAAAAAGCAACTGATAAACGGACGAACAGAGCAATAACATCGATGAACTATGTAAAAACCGATCCACTTGCTTGAAAACTACGCTTAATAGATACATGAGGATAAAGCTGACGCCATTCGTGTATCTTCATATCGCTTATACCTTCGCAAAAGCTGAGATCCATCATTTCCAGCTGAGTGCAATATAATAAAAATCGTAGACATATTTCGGGAGTAAGAGATCTTGCGCCAAGGAAATCCAACTGTCTGAGTTTAGAGCAGGCTAAAAACGGCTCGAGGTCACGATCGGTGAGGCCGCGAAGAGCAGCGAGAAAGACCTTCTCCAGATTCTGACAGGACGCAGCCAATGCTCTTAGCGACTCCCCTGGAGCTCCCATGCCTAGGCTGAAATTAGTCAAACTTCGAAGTTCCCGTTTTTTAAAAAATTCTCCTTCATACTAACCACCATCCGAAGTCGACCTCTCTAAGCATCGTGCAACGAGCGAGGGCTCTAACTCCGTGGGGCGTCAGGCTATGGCTCTTCCAGAAATCAACGCTTTCGAGGTGAGGACACGAGTAGGCAACCTCCATCGCGATATCGTCCATGTTATGAACGTGGTCGCAAGCGGCAAGGTTCAGGTGGCGCATGCCTCGATTTCCCTTAAGAATCGCGCACAGCGACGGCGTCTGAATCAACGTTCTGTAAAGTTCGAGACGTTCGAGCTGCTGCAGGTTTGCCAGAGGCCAAAATCCGTCCTTAGTTATCTCCACGCAGTTGCGAAGGCAAAGTTCTGTGCGTCGAACGATAACGGTCAATTAATCTTTTACGATTGAGAGATGAAAACGTAAATACCTTTTAGGTTTCGGCAGATCATGGAAACCTTCAGTATCACGGAATTGTTGACAAACTGGCAGGAATTGAATCTAAGGTGCGTCAACTGATTTCCGCTGGACGTGAGAAATTCCTGAATGTCTTTAGATGTTATCGTGTTGTAGTTGCCGCACCAGGAGAGATCTAGACGCTGAAGATATTGGCACCTCGAGGCCAGCGTTTCAAGCGCGCTTGTGTCAATACAGTACCAATATGGTTTCAAGTTTAGGCTGGTATAGAGAAGTGCATCTCTTGCTATATTGTTGAAATGCCGATTAACTTGACAACAGCGACAGAGAGATCTGAGATCGAGATTTCTAAGAATCTTCAGTACCGCTTCGTCCTGCAGGTTTGTGAAATAAATGCTTGTAATTGAATTATACTAAAAATTTGTGGCTAATTTATTTCATTACTGTTCTATTAAGAAATGTATTAAAACGGAAAAAACGCTTACGGGCAACACAGAAAAACTGCCGCAAATATCACCCGACTGTAACGAACTCCCAGTCTTGTTTCCAGCCACTGCACTTCTTGAGGAAGTTGAAAGATCGATGTCCTGCATCAATTTTGGAAAGTCTTCCTGGAGAAACCTGTGCAGACTGCTAACTGCTTCTTCGATTGGCGGTATGCAGTGGTAGTCAGTTCCTAGCCTGTCAATTATGGTCCCCTTGTGTATCCTACCCGTAACATTTCTGCAAAATCAAAAGTTTGCCAGTTCGAGTTTGGAAATGACGAGAAACACGGTGCAAAACTGGATCACATACCTGTTCGAGAGTTGACAGTGCTTGTAAAACGTGTTTTTCAGCTCCCTTAAATCTTTGTGTGTCTGTAAATAATCTGGCGTCAGATTATAAACGTCATCGCAATCAAGGGTACTGTCGTTGAGCTGCCGAAGCAAGGTGCTCAAGTTTTTATTGTTGAATCTAAAGTGGGGTTGAATAAATTCCGAAGTGCCGATGAGGAGGACGGCATCCAGCTCTGTGTAATAGTCCTGCTTACTGTGGTTGAACTCCAGTCTAAGCATCTTGGTCTTGAAACAGCATGGCTGTAGAGGGGGAGAAAATATCCTTGGCTTGTGTGAAACTACCTGCGGCAGCCCTCTCCAAAGACGGCTCCACTTTCCGCTGCTATCGGCAGCCCAAATTCCAACAACGCTGCCCGGGTTATAAGTCTCATATATGGACACTCTGATTGGATAAACCTCACGATCGTACGCCACATCTGTAACAGGGTTCAATTATCAGTAATAAAGAATATGGATCGTCATTGTTGTTGTTGTGGTCTCCATACCTATGTAGTCCTGGCAGACGACATTGTCATTGTTCTGCGGCATGTAATCAACTAGTCTGGATGGCGCCTTGTCCCACCAGCAGCCGTACGTTCTCTAGAAATAATTATAACAGATTACAGAGATACTGAGGTTAAGCGGATGAGAATTATACCGGCAAATGATGTCTTACCATGACAAATGCCTGAGGAAAATCACCATAGTCGGGAAACTTGCTCGGGTTACCAGCTATGTTGTACGCCGTGTAGGATATGCTTTTATCACTTCCGTACTGTGAGCTGAAGTGTTGCACCTTATTCACGAATTGCTCGGTAAAAATAATCGAGTCATCATTTTCCGCTCCTTTGTTACTCGACACTGATATCCACTCGGATTTAATCTCGTCGCAGGACACCATTGCTGCTTTTGTGGAGCGTGAAAAATTAAACTTTACTATTTTTTGTATGGTATATCATACTACTTGACAATAGCGTCTTTCAGGCTTTCGGGTTGAGTTGGGTTGTATTAGGTTGGGTATCGTCGTAATGCACCGCCAATGCTTGGCATGTTTTCGATCATCGTCGTGAAGATGACAGCGAATTACCGCGAACGACGGAACGCTGGGATTCTGGACTGTTAAAGAAGCTGATTATATTTAAATACGTATTATTACTTTTTCGTGTGCGGATCAATCATACAGCGAATTTCCGGAGTTTTTTTTGCGAGGACCATTCAAGCTTCTCACGAAGCTTCCCTTCGGACATTACGGAGTGAATATAAGCGTGAAGTTTGCCGGGGAACAGCTGCAAACATCCAGGAACAATTACGAATTGCGGGCTGAACGAAACGGCGGCAATTACGAACAGCTGAGAGTTTATGCAACATGAATAGATTACGATCGGAATTTATTACAGATTAGAAACCCATTTCGAAATCTCTCATGCGATAAGGATTCAGCGAAAGATATCAGACGAGCATTAATTGTCTAATAAAAGCTAGTACAACGTGCGATTAAGAACGAGATACGCGCGTCTACGAAATGGAACGTGTATTTCTATCTGATTGTTTTCAACAACAATTAACCACTGATATTACATATCAGCGCAATTAACACACTGTCTCAGTAAATGTATATATCCATAATGAAGCACGTCTGTAACGGTGACCTCGACTGTGGTTAGAATTCTTTGAGCGCTTTAGAACCATCTCGTCGATAACAACAATGGCAATTATACCCTCGAGGAAAAACCACTTGTCAGCGGTCGAAATGATCGAATAGACCAGAAAAATCGCTCACACGTCATAAGGACGAGCCGGTATCTCCCCAGTGCGTCAATCTTGTTGAAGAAAAGCGAAAGCACGAAGAAAATATTGTGAAGATAAATTCGAAATCGTTAAATTGAATATTTTACCAACAATAATGGTAAACGCTCGCGCCCTTCATTTCGTGTTCAAAATTGGTGAACGTAAACTGACTGCAAGATTCTACCGCGAAATACTCGGAATGAAGGTTAGAATTTATCAATTCATTGTTACAGGTATTTTACAATCACGGCCATTGCATAAACGTTGAAAACATAATTTTGATACGTCAATTATTATGATTATCTTATTGCACACCAGTTACATTTTATATAATACAAATAGATTTTTTCTCATCGCTATAGCGTCGTTCACATCTTAAATCCGTTTTCTATTAATTTCGAAACACCCTGCAGCCCTTTATCACGTTTGAAATTTTCACAGTACCGTAACTAGGGACGAAAGGACCCTGCCATACATTTGTTTTATTTCATTTTTCTATACACAGAAATATGGGCATTGATTTTTTTTTTTCTCTCTTTGTATTCCAGGTTCTGAGACACGAGGAATTCTCGGACGGTTGCGAAGCTGCTTGCAACGGGTTAGCTGTTGACTAAAAAATATAAACCTAGTCTGAAGACAGTCCCTTTCCTTTTCCATCAATTGTTCTTTCTCATATAAATTACGATCCTCGCTATCATTTTCAGTACGATAATTTCTTTGTCCACCGTCATTTTTATTTTTACCAAATTTATAGGCCCTACGCCAATCGCTGGAGCAAAACTATGGTCGGCTACGGGCCTGAGGACGATCACTTTGTTGTCGAACTGACGTACAACTACGGTATTGATTCTTACGAAAGAGGCAATGACTTTAAAGGGATAACGATTAGATCCAAGGAAGCGATTGAAAGAGCAAGGTCTTCAGGATGGCCGGTGCGAGAGGAGGATGGGAAATTCGTGCTTGAAGCACCGGGTGGTTACAAGTACTACGTTATTGACGAACCGCAGCCTGCTGATAGAGGTAACGGGAATATAGAGCTCTGTATTTTTCCCTGATACAGATTCTTATACTATCTGATTTACTTTTAGTTTACGCATCGGTCTAGCATGTCTCTCTGCTTATAAACTTGTGATATTTACCACCTCGTCATCGCTTTCAGATCCGGTCGAGAAGGTCACCCTATCCAGTTCCAATCTAGAACGTACAATTGCATATTGGAAGAATATTCTCGGCTTGAGAGTCTACAAGCAAGATGATCGCAAAGTTCTATTAGGATTCGGCCACAATCAGACCGAGCTTGAGTTTGAGGATATTGGTGAGACGGCCGGCCATTCTGGGTTTAATTTAACACAGTCACAGATCGTAAGTTCTGAGATTTGGGACTATAAAGTGGTGGATGATTTCCAGGGACTGAGGTGACACATGCAAAGGGTTATGGGCGGATCGCATTTTCAATTCCATACGAGAACCTGCTGCGCCTTAATCAGACTGTAAAGGAAGCAAACCAAAAGATTCTCACAGATCTTGTAAAGCTTGATACGCCAGGAAAAGCTAGCGTTACTGTCGTCATTCTTGCCGATCCGGTAATTTCTTTGTTTTGATAAATAGAATCGTTTGTCGAGGATTCGAATTTTGCGAATGTTATTGCATTAGCGCAGTGAGTTTACCTTGAATCAATATGGACTCGTTTGAACCATTCATCTTTCAGGATGGCCACGAGATTTGCTTCGTCGACGACGAGGGCTTCAGGCAACTCTCCGTGCCTGATTATCCTAGCGAAGCTATCCTGGATAGATTTATCGCCAAGGAAGACAAAACTGCTGGCGTGACTGCGTAGATACGCATTACTGAAATGAAAAAATATTGTTTAATCAATTATAACTGTCTAATTGTGCTGTTGAAATATAAATTGAACGTCGATATTAGTTGTATATGTATATTCTGTTTATGTCACAGGTAAGAGTAGGTATAGTACGTATGTGTGTGTGTGTAGGCTGAGCAGTAGCGTACCGGCAGGTAGATCGGCGCAGTGCGTATTGCGAGTTAGCTCTGAACGCAGCGTTTGCTGGACAGCTAACATTTGTATTTAAAATAATATTAGTAAAGATCCGGGTCTTAATTAAAATAAACTGCAGTATAAATAAAATAAAATATCCTGTGTACATTTTTTATTTTACTTCCACAACCTATATCATGTGCTAAAATAGAAGTCGGGACTGCTATTTTTTTAATCAAAAGACTAACTAAACAGTACCTAATTTGTAAGTCCAAGTATGGTCAAAGATACAATGATTATGCTTTGTTTACGAAAGTAATTTTAAGCTTTGTTATGTGCACCGAAAGGGGATATTTGGTAATAAAATTTCCGGATCGAATTATCATGAAATAAAATATATTTACATATGTTTCAAAAGAATCATATCTTATTCTCCTTATTTTAACCGTCGCATTCTCAATAATTGTACAGGAAATATGATTACAGTCATAGATACGAATTTGCAGGATGTGCAAACGTGTTGAATTGTAAACTGAAGCTAGGGATCGTATTAGAGGTCCGTTTGACCAAAAATCGGTAAACTATTGAACAACGTGTCCAGTTAAAAAGTGCAACTACAGTGATCAGCTAATAAAATAGAAATCAAGCTCGCCTTGATTATTTTGATCACAGTCCCCGCTTCCTTGGGTAAGAAATAATTCATCCGATAAATTACGAGATATTTTCATCGCTAATTTTTGATTCATATTTTATCAATATTTCGCAAGTGGTAAGCATTGACGAAATATCTGGCAATGCCTGGAAATTAATCAGGGTATCTCAGCGTTGAGTGAAAACAAGTCGAAGGTAATAGCAGTAAAGTAACATGTAAATAACATATGTCATGAAATATAATAAAACATGTCAAAACATTGTAAATAAATTCCAAGACTCGTGTTGTCTGAAAAAATAGAAAATATTTGTATGTTTAAAACAACGTTGATCTACTTGATTAGAAAAATATTGCTTGACAATTTTTTCAATACCCCCGTGTTTTATTACCCCCCAATTATAAGTAAATAGTAGTTGAAACAGCAAAAAAAATGTGAATTGGTAAAGCGGAAATGATACAAAAATATTAATGTAATCAAGAGGCTCAGGGTTGAATTGTGGTCAAGTTGGAATGGAATGCCCTATATGTATACTGAACCTTTTTACGGACCCCATACAGATAAGTTGCTATTCTGATATGTATATTATGTGTCTATAGCAGAACATCTGGTCCATAATAGAGGGACAAGAGATTTCGGGGGGGATAAATTCTCATGCAAAGACGTGTATTGTTCACAGTTCTGATGGAGCAAGTTGGAAAACAACGGTATAACATATAAGAAAAGCTCAAGATTATTTCCTCAAAGCCATATTACGCATGCAATTAAGCAAGTTTGCGCATACATTTATACCGAAGAAAATTTGTTGAGAAATTCGATGAATTTGAATGAATAGATAGTAAGATATTTCCAACAAATTGTAAGTTAGTTTATTTCCCCACTTAACGTGATTATTGCACTTCAAAGAAATACTGTAGAAACACGCATACACGCGCAAACGGTGATGCGATAAAGGCAAGGAATCATCTCATTCACAGTTTCGAGTGTCACCTTTGAACCAGTGTTCTTGGAATTTCTGGGAAGAAGTGGTCTGTATACACAGATAAGCGGCAACTAAATCAGTAGGCTGAAAACGGCGAGTCTCCTACCGCTTGTAAGCACTTTAGAGCTCAGTTCAATTGGTAATTCAATACAGAGCAGAAGCAGTGGCTCTCTATATACAAAATGGAACTGAAATTCCACATAATAATTTTTGTCGTGCTCGTTGTAGCTTTCGGTAAGTATACTCGATTTTACAAACCATTGTTGCAAGAGGGATTATCGTTACGAATCACCTTCTACGGTATGCAATGATTTAATTATATTACAAAGAAAATATCCTCTGAGCAGGCATCGACGCAAAATGGGGTGGATCTCGTGGAAGTTCGTCTCGCGGAAGTTCGTCTCGCGGAAGTTCGTCTCGTGGAAGTTCATCCCGTGGATCTTCGTGGTTTGGTGGAAGTTCGTCTCGTAAGAAGGAAACGTCTCACCCAATTTCAACCTCTAAAACAAACTGGTGGTCTAGTTCGAAGCCATCTACAAACCACAACACAGGTAATATTGTGGTAATATAATGTAGAAGAATCGATGCTAAACGTAAGAATGGCTAATCCATTCTTTCCTTGAAGCTTGTTGACTGATACAGAATTTTTGTCTCTTAAAACGGACGATTGAACTTGAGCGACGCATAAGCGTATCGTAATCTCTGACCTCTGAATTTTTCTCAGTCAAGATATGGCTTCGTGAAACCTCGCAGACGTAACAAAACCATCATACGCAAACAACTTGTACGAAATCGAAAACATAGATATGATGATGATGCAACGACTATCAATGCGCAGTTATACCTTGCTTATATTCGTGTTGAAAATTGGAAATAAATTGATTTTTACAAAAGAGCAGGATAACGGATAACTAAATTCTATGAATTATTTAAAATGAATCACCAGCATTCTAAGTGAAATTATATACGTTTCATTATTCTTGACCAAATGTTGTTCCTACTTTTCAGGATCATCACACACGTTCCTGACCTCAGAACGTGGAGTTGGTTCATCGTCAGGTAATGTCCAGGCACACGTAAAATATACGAGAATTTCTATACCAACTTGATGCACGTTCGACCCTAAATCCTTGCGATTTCTTTTACTGATTTTTTATTACATTTCTTAGAGCAAAAAAAATACTGGATATTTCTTTCAGATTTATATCTCGTGAAGCGTTTGATGTAAAATATTCGATATAAATAAGAATCCTTATTTCTGAATTTTTTCGCGTATCTCTTTAAAAAGTTGACTTTCTTCAGTAAGACCATTTCGATGTAATCAATATGATTATTAAATGACACTTTCTTGAAGCTAAGATTATACCCAAATCCTTCATATGGTTAATATTCAAAGGTTGTAAATCATTCAGAGAATAAACGGTCCGTGGCAGTCCGGATTCACAAAAGCGAATGCAATAACATCTATTTACGAGGTCGCTCTGTAGCAGATTCACGTCAACTTTATTTCCGACAACTCTGTAAATCTATGTGAAAAAATTATTGAAAAAAATTAATGAAATCGAAGGAATGTGGGAAGGAACACTTAAGTCAAATTGTCATGGACTTCTCCGTGTTGACTATTCAATGAAAAGTTTCACCACAGACTTGAGTTGTAACAACAGACAAAATATGATTAAATATTCTGTTAGTTCACCGCCCATCAAGCTCGGGATCGGATCCATTTCGAGGTGCCAGTGCTCCGTCATTAAGTCACGGTGAGATTTCATTGTGAATTTACCTTCAACTTGATCTTTATCATCGTTTCATCTTAAACGCACCATATTCTAAATAAACGTTAGCTAAGTTTAAATGACCATTAGCGAAAATTATTTCAGGGTTCAATATCGACATTTCACTAATGAATCTATCGGGAGTCTTTGATGAAAGTACGGTGACCGAGCTACGAGTACACCGCCAACATCAAAACACGCGCAACTTCTATACGACCCGAGCGTAGCGGATAAATGCTGCAAACGAAAACTTGTGCGCGTGGCTCGGAGTCGGCACTTTCACCAGAGACTCCAGGTATTCACCCCTGTCAGATCTTTGAGACATTTAACAGTTAATATGTCTATGCTTCTTATCATATCTTCCATATTGATATAATCGCAGATCTTCCTATTATTCCATTAAACTGAGCAAATCACGATATAAAAATACAACTAGCAAAAAAAAAAAAACCATTCCGAACCTATAAAATATTCAAAAATGCGTACCTGTTGCAGGCAGCAACACCAACAACTCACCGTTGAGGCCATTTGGCACTGTCCCACCTCCGAGACATACTGGTATTATTTTTTTTTAATCGTATTTTACCGTTGTTGATGCAATTAGATGTAATATCTGGTAATAATTCCACGAAACTGTGCAAATAATGATGCTAAACAAAAGAACTAGCAGAAAAACGATTCCGAGCCCATAAAATATTTAGGAATGCATATTTATTGCAGGCAGCAACACCAACAACTCACCGTTGAGACCATTTGGCACTGTCCCACCTCCACCAATCCACCGTAATGATTTTAGTTAGTTAAAAATATGTGACGAATTGTCGCTCTAGTTGTCTTCAACTCTACAATGAGTACATTTATTTCAGACAATAGACCTCTGACACCTCCACCCCCTGGATTTGTTATACCTCCTAAGCACACATCGGTGACACAGAAAACCCCAATAATCACGAGACCCACATCTCGCCCAGGTAAAACTCAATTTTTTCCACAAAGCGATAAAAACGAAAGTGTCTCGAGTTTACGCCTTGCACTAACATCTGGGAATTTCAGTCGTCCGTCAACCTTTTCAAAACCATCGCAATTCAACACCAAACTACGGTGCTCCGGCACCTGGTTTCAGAAGAAACGTAACTTCTTTCGGAGGAAGCAGCTATCCCAGGCAGCCAGCGTACTATGATCCAACCCAAACATACTTGCAGCCGCAGACAGCGTACCCGCATGGTAACATACAACCGATCCACAATCACATATATCCTCAGCAGGGATCCGTTCTGCCTCCAAACCCTGCGCCAACCTATGTGATATTACCGGGACAACAGTCTTATAGTTCGGGCAGACAGACGGGAGATATTTTCAAAGAGGCACTGATACATGCCGGCGTCAATGCTGCCGTTCACAGACTAACAGCTCCCAGCTACTACGATCACTACCATCAGAATTCCTGGAGCAGCTACGGTGTTCCTCCTTCTTCTCAAGGCAGCTATGTGACATCCACGCACATAGTCAACAATTACTATGACCAGGGATCTGGGGGTGCCCCGATGAATAATGGAGGCGGTGGTTCCAGTTTCCCACCAAATTACCCTGCGCAGAATTACCCCAGCTTCTCTTCGGGTAGTTCGCAACCTGCGCCTCCACCTAGCGTTGGATACCCAACTGGAAATACTGGAAGTAACGGCAATTCCGGGTCTCAGGGTACGTTTGTTTCACCTGGAAATCCCAACTCCGGGCTGCCGTCAAATGGTATTTCTTCTCCGTCCCAAAATAATGGACAGGGACAATCAAATCCCACCTACAACTGGCCTATGGCAGTTTCTGATGAAGAGTTGTGGAACATTACTGAGAAACTATTCAGCATGGATGAAAATAATGCCCAAAAATATATCACCCTGAATTTGCAGAACAAGACAACTGCTAACAGCACCAACATCACAGACGCTTCTCCTCAGCCGTGAGTTGAACAGTTTTTTCATCGTCGTTTTCTGAATCTACTCTATACTTGCGTGCGCTAAGCCTATCATTGCCGGTTCTTTCAGCTTGTTCAACATTCAGCACGAGGCGTACCAGATTCAGACTGTTCGAGCGATTCGCTCTTTGTATCAAGCAGCATCTCAAGTAGAGAACAAGACGCGTGAAAACAGTAGAAAAGAAGAGGCGCTCTTAATTGATTTGTTACTGAACACAAACGTTATGTCTGCGACAATGGGATTTTTGGAGAAGAAGAATCTGATAGGAAGAGATTATTACGAACAAAAAGAATCTCTGAAGCACATATGGTTCACCCCCTACGATGGATCCTCGTCAGGATTCAAACGAGTATTTCAAGGGGAAATCATCGGTGGTAAGATTTTGTACGGCATACAAGACTGGATAGCGTTTGACTTTGCAGAAAAATCCGGCCGTGCCAATTACCTGAGTTACACCGAAAAATTAGAACTAGGAAAGGTAAGTGATCCGAATATTAACGTATGTATATAATTCGTCTATTAGGTTATTAGATAATGTGAAATTCTCAATATCATGCTAAAAATTTTGGGTTCGACTCTAGATAGACTCTAATAGTTATAAGCAAATCCAAGGCGTTGTCCAATGTTTTTAGATACGATGTCACTTTCTGTGACGTAAGGCGCGACTAAATCAAATATTCAAACTGTATGTATATTTATACATCCCTATGCGACATATCGACGACTGGTGTTTTGTTTCAGGCTCCTCAAACAGCGTCGATTCTCAAAATCAACTATGAAATCAGTGGAATTAAAAAAAATGGGACTTCCCTGTTTATCGGAACTTCCCCGGAATTGGAGCTGGCCCTATACACTATCTGCCACTATGCAAGACCCAACAATTATTGCAATATCGCACTCGGGGGAACGCGTTTCATGCTGTACACTCACACCTTCCGGTACTTCGGAGCTGACTTGATCGACCTTGGCCTTCCTATAGTGTAATATCAGAGTCAAGGAGTCTCGAGTTATATTTACTCAAATTCTTCATAATATCGCACAATGAGGGTTTTCAGGAAATTAAAAATTTTTGTATGTTTAAAATGATGTTGATCCATTTAACCACTCCTCGGAATTAAAAATGAGTGAGTGAAAAATTTTGCGGTATCGGTTGTTTTTCTTTTTTTTTTTTTCATCTTAATCATAAGTAAATAGCAGTTATAGATTGAAA
Organism: Neodiprion lecontei; assembly: GCF_021901455.1. Taxonomy (NCBI): domain Eukaryota; kingdom Metazoa; phylum Arthropoda; class Insecta; order Hymenoptera; family Diprionidae; genus Neodiprion; species Neodiprion lecontei. Next base: position 977,401 of record NC_060266.1, read on the forward strand.
TTTGAAAAATGTGAAATAGTACTGAGGCAATGGTAAAACATACACAAATCAAATCGAGAGGCTCGTAGTGAGATTTTGACCATTCTCAAAGTCCACTATGAAACGAATTGGTGCACTTACCGTCCAGGGACGCAGCTAGGAAAAGGAAGGCGAGGAATAGAAAAATTCGGCAGTCTATGTCGGTCGGTACTTCCCCAGAACTGAAGTTGGCACCATACACGATCTGCCACCGCGCAAGGCCCGAGACTACTTTTAAAATGTACACCCAGACTTTAAGGTGTTTCGGAGCAGACTTGGTCGGTCTTGGCTTTCCGCGGTGTGGTATCATAGTCGACGAATCTCGGTTTACAATTACACACTGATGTATCTCAGCATTTACTCAAATTCATTTCCATACACCGCACGATAAAAATATCTACGCTTTGATCCGTGTTTCGGAATTTTGAACACAGCAACATGCGCGGCTGCACATCCGTGTACGTCACTTGAAAGCAGCGTTGCCAATGTTAAAGAAATTCGATTCGTCGCTAATTGTAACAAGTAAGAAAAATAAAAGTACCGTTATGAAATTTTTAAAGGGTCAAAGAAAATTTGAAACTCGTCTTAAGAATTATTTTTCTCCTTGTCGCGTTTTAATTTATGTACTTAGATTACACCGGACAAATGGATACACGTGAAATCGCAACACTGCTCGAAAGTTGAATACCGAATGATTTCGAATGCGGATAGATTATTTGCATGCAAGCATTTTACAATAAAAACATAATTGATAAGCATATTTTTATGATATTATAGAGCAGAGTTGAATCAGATTATATTATTAGGGTCACATGTCACTCTATGACACAACGTAACTAACGGAGCGTAACCTAAAATAGGTGCGTCTGACATAACTTAGTGAAACGGTGCGTTTCGTAAATGGTCTAAAATTTCGTACAATCAAATGTAAATACCTGGATAAATAATAATAGCAACAACTAACAACAATAATATGTGCAACCAATCCTCCTATTATGAATTTTTTTGCATGAACTATTTTCATAGCTTTTGTACATATTTTTCTGAACTATCTTCCCGTATTGCCACCCAACACAGATATTATATGCATCTCTGTATGATGCCTCAATTTGATGTATATTTTGGTTAATAAATTCAATTCAATTCAATACAATTCATTGTCTTACTTACAGAGAACTACGAATCGGTTTCCTTTGAAATAGAATTCCTCTTTTACCATACATCGTACAGTAACGTCAACCGCTGGACGAAATGGGGGAATCGGATATCAGCACGTGTTGTGTGATAAATAAACATGAAAATCAGTTAATGACGCTTTTCATAGAATGGCTGGATACAGGATTGAAAATCGCGATATTTCCGGACTCGGATTCGAGTCCGTTCATCGGCGAGGTGATAACGCACTCCACAAGCAGAGCAGTTTCTTTCAGCCAAGTAATTGCAAATGTAAAATTTTCCAGATGGGACTCGAGGAAATCGATAACTTTGCCAAAGAATTGTCAAAGACGCGAATAGAATATTTGAGTGGAACACGTGAGGCCTTGTCGGGTCGCGACGAGAGTGTCCAATTCTTTTTCAAAGATTCAAAGCTCAGATGGAAGCGAGGTACTTGGAACCAGGGACTGATCGGCGTCAAATCTACGCCCTCGGCTCAAGTCTTTCCAGATATACTGAAGAAGTTTGTGCTGCGCAACAGGCAGCTGGAAAGCTCGGTCGAGCGTCTGGAGACAGAAGTCAGGGAGGTGAAGACATCGCGACAACGGGTGGAAGAGAAACTAGAGGAAACGGTCACGCTGAAGAATGAAATGGAGAAGGACTTGTATTCCAAATTCATAATTGTTTTGAATTTAAAGAAGGCAAAGATCAGGGAGCTGCAGAGCAAGACGCGCGATAAGGCCGAGCCCAAGGACGAGGAAGTATTCCAGGCACAGACTGACGACAGCGATGCATCTGAGAAGGAGACAACTAAGCATGAGCAGAAGTCTAATAACGTCAGCACTTCGAGATACAGCAATTCTGCCACAAACAGCAGACCGTCAACTAGTCGTAAAAGAGATAGCGATAGTTTTGCATTAGATTTACCGGATGACAGTGGAACAAGCACAAAAAAATCGGTCAATTCTAGCAGGTTAACTTTCACATCTGACGAGTCGGATGAAGATTTTTTTTCGTAATATTTTCGATCTTAGGAAAAAATTTTATCCACTGATCTATACAGAACTTGCATTTTACACTTAAATATTGAATCAAATTGTGTAAAGATATTCATATTATATATACATATATGTATATACGAGATTTTTATCATTGTAGTTACAAAAATTGATGAAGCTTAAGAAATGAATATTGCATAAAATGGAATTATTTTTCTATGTACTGTAAATCTAATTTTGTTATACGTTAAGAATAAAATGACTAGCGATAAGAAGGCCAAGACCGATCATCATGCCCAGGTGAAAATATTTTTTGTATTGATACGTACGTTATTCTATATTTGAGAATTAATTGATAGAACCAAAAAAAAAATCATCGAGTTATGAATACCAATGAATTGGGTAAAAATTCTTTGTTCGAATTCTGGTATTTAAAAGTATTTTAGAAGTTGAGAGAAGATAAATGGTCCGTAGTATGACACAAATTTTTACGAAAATTTTTGAGGATTCGTAAAACGTACTGATAATTGACTGAAATAGTACATTATATGAATACGAGTCAAATGATCCCACAATTTTTTTGACACGTCATACGATGCTCACCGACTTTGATATATGATTATCGTATTCTTTGCGCACGTATCTACTTGTACGTCGTCAGAGAAGTTGAAAAGATGTTTTAGGCGATAGAGACCAGACATGCAATATTAAATGTATAGAGATTATTTTCTTAGTACTACTCTTACCTCTAAATTGTAAATGTAAATTAATTTGGTCATTGATGACGTAAAAAGTGGAAAGTAAATATATTTCAGGACAGTATTGTTGCCGAATTTCAGTAGTAGATAAAAGGAAAAAAATAATGCTACAATTTACATAGCAGAGTCAATTTCTATCAACTAAAATGTATATTATTAAATTAATAGGCTGGCCGAGGCACTGAAAAATTCTTTTTCAGAAGTACTATACCCGAACGTTTCGTAATTTCTTTTATTTATAAATAATTATTATAGGTATTATATGTGCACATTATGTAAAAACAAGAGACGCAAAAATATACAAGCTTCTTTAGATTGGGTAAGAGATGAAGGATGCGCGTAAAACCAAAGACAAAATGGAGAAAAATATATAGAAAATCCACAAACTAGAGGCAACATTTGTAATATACGTATGTGGGTGGTAAAAGTTTATATTCGTAAGAAATTATTTCAACAGAAGTGTTGATTAGATGATACTTATTCGTCATAATATTCTCTCCGTGTCTGTCGCCTAAGTTACACAGTTTTAGTTCCGCGCGGCTGGGATTTGATTTTTTCATTCCTTTTTCAGTATTGAAAAGGAAAAACTGACAAAGTTGAGAACATGCATGTATATTTTCTCTCTATATATTGTTTTCCATTTGTTTTTCATCACTTGCCTCTAGATCGTAAACCGCATTTTTACTGCGAATAAAAATACTTTATACTTATATATGTAAACGTTCGTGAAAGTATTTAGATTATTTTTAATTAGCGTGTATATAATAGTGAGACATACTTATAATTACAGTTAGTATGTTTATATTTATACACGATATGGTACAGAATAATAAAATTATTCTTCCAGCATGAATTGCCCGATGGACAAATTACTTTTCATTGTCTGCTTTATTTTTTCTTTCTTTTCTTCACCCAATTTTAAGATCACTAACTAGAGTCTTACAATAACAATTCATTGTTGTCATATTATACACCTATGAACTTTTATTTGAATGTTTTTTTTTCTTATTCAATTTGCTCTTTCTCTTTTCTCGTCATTCACTTTCAAATTTCTTTATACGTAACGGGTAGGTATGTAATAATTAATTATTTGCTCGCATCTAAAGCTTTAAGTATTAAAAATTCATTCCCCGCAACATTTGCCAGTCCTTTTGATTTTCTTTCACCTCTTTACTTTTTTTTCATTTTCTTTTTTTACCTTGGTACATCTCAATACGAAAAATATCTGCGTTATTATGCAAGAATTCGTCCTCGTTTTTTATCTAATCAATATATTCTTCTATTCATTTTTATTCTACAAATTACACAAGTATTTATTATTTTTTTTTTTTTAGATAGTATGTATGTACGTATACAAATACCTAGCTGTTACCTTATTGAACGCTTACTAAATTGCCTCGTTACGAATCAACAGGAAGCCACATTTTTGCAAAATTTCTTACAATCAACAACGAGCAGAGTTCAAAAGAAAACTCAATGAGCATCTATCAATGCTAAATGAAACGGAAACAAAAATAAAGTACGTGTTGACTATTTTCAGAAAGTAATTTTTTTGTAACTTCTCCAATGGTACAAGAGAAAAAAAAAATTTCAATTCTGATCACCGGGTTTTACAATGTTAAATGATCACGGCCCATTCAATGTACAATAAATTCAGTAATAATTTAATAAACATAAAAATAAAACGCATAAAATTCAGGCCATACAAAATAAAAAAAAAAAAAACCAACGAAAACAACCTTCGGATTTTTATAAAATCCAAAGTAGCGGCAAAAAAAAAGTATATATAATATATAATAATATATACATATTATGTATATACAAATATGAATCTCTAAATGTAATGTAGGATTTGTTAATTATTATTATTATTAATATTATATCGATAAATATTAAACGTCTAAAGCTATTGAATAATATTCAATATTAATCATTATAATCATAGTTGTAATAATTATTTGATAATTAATAACTGTGAAAAAAGTTAATAGTAGTAGTAGTAGTAGTAATAATAATAATAATAATAATAATAATAATATACGCTATATTTACAACCAAATAACAACGACTTGCTTCTCCCTTTGCAAGTTTTTTCTTTGTTTGTGTGAGTGTGTGCGCGCGCGCGTGTGTGTGTGTATGTGTATATGCACGAGCACACTTGGACAGAAAAAAATCTGTTGCCATAATTTAACTCGACAGACAACTGAACTTCTTTTTTATTTGTTTATTTTGTTTTGTTTCTTCTTTCTTCCAATTTTTATTGGAGGAAACGGAAAATTGTACCTGTTTGTTGGATATAAGTTTGAGAATATATATCCGCGAACCGCTTGATTGAAATTTTATGTATATCAACAATTTGGTTCTATTGCCAATTAAAAAATAAAAATAAAACATATCAACGAATAATTCAGGTAATCGATATTCAATTCTGAAACCACGATAATAGATACAAGAAAATTTTCTTCATGTTTCTATAATGACACTTTGTATTATTTGAAATCATTTTGAAGCTGGATCACAGATTTGTTTTAATGGTATTAAAACAAGAAATCACAGAGAGAAGCACGATAATGGTGCATTGAAAATACTGCGAAATAAGATTCGGACGTTGATTTAGGTAACGTCAGTTCCGAATATCAGAAAACTTGAATTATACGTTCGGATTGGTATTTGTATGATATATAAAACTATTGCATTCGACCTGAGGTCCATAAACAAAGAGAGAAGAAGAAAGAATTAAGCTAGGTAAGTAAATAAGTTAGTACGTAGTACGAATAAGAAGAATAGTAACAATAATAATGTCATCAAATTACCGCTGTGCCCCAGCAGACTCGTTTTGCTAGTGTTCGAATGTCGCGTTACCAATCAATTTTACAAAGACTTTACAATAATTATTATATGGCTTTTTCATTTTTTCTTTCTTTTTTCTTTTACTTTGTTTCAATATTTTCTCTTCCTCTTGTTCGTATTTTATCCAACTTGGACTGTTTTTTCTTTTAAGTCACTTAAGGTAATCTAGTGTTACAAAAATTAAAACTACATATACAATGTATACATACACGGAGAGTGAGAGAGAGATTGTAACAGAGACAGAATGTCGATGGATACTATGTTTCAAGATCCGTCATTGATTTCTGCGGTTGTTCTGCACGATAAGTAAAATTTTTGCAATCGACAAATTTTCGAAGTAATTATGAATGGTAAAATTAAACTTCCCGTGTATAATTGTGAGTGATTCGTATTGAAATTTATACAAATTTCTTTTTGTTCTTTTACAAATATTATTATCGCAAGAAATTAATCGTGATGTAACATATTATCGTTGACGTTATTTGTTAGTAAAATTTCAGTTCGATTTAGGTACCTCGTTTTTTCTTTATATACCGAAAAAAAAAAAAAATCAAAGCAATAACAACAATAACAACAACAACAACAACAACAACAACAACAACAACAACACTAACAGTAATAATAATTATTATTAAATTTATATATATGAAAAAAAAAAACACAAAAATAAACAAAAACATTTTAGGTTTCGTTTCAATATATATATAAATATACGGTAGAATCTCGTTTATTCGAGATAATGTGGGGAGAACTCAACACGTATAAGTGAAATCTCGGATCGCACGAAGAACATATACAACCAAACAATTTCTAGTATTTTTGTATAACTTGATAAAGTAATCATAAAATTTCATAAAACAGAAACGTGAAAGCTTGATGAATACTTGATAGTTTCCAAACAAAGTAGCGATACAAGACTACTTCATACATAGGCATAACAATTTATTCGGTTTTATCCGAAAATACACCTCGGTTGAGACAAAGTGCTCGGATGAGATGGACGTGTCAGATAATGATAAAAAGAAAATATATATCGGGTAAGCGAGTTTCTACCTGTAATCCTAACAAAAGGGGGCTAGAACGAAAAAAAAAAAACAGCCGTCAACAGATATGAACTGTTACAAAACGATGCAATGTCTTGCAAAAAAAAAATGGACAATGCGTGCAGCATGATGGTGAGACCTCAAATTTTCTGATCACGTGATAAATTTACATGGCGTAAAGAGAAATTTCTTCTTCAACGCATAATATTAGTGATGATATATCACGGTAAGCCATAATACATTGAAAATGGCAAATCAATTGTAGGTTGGCTATGAGAAACAAAAAAAAAAAAAAAAAACCACTTACTTATGGTCTGCGTGTGTATATACACATATACGTATATACTATATAAATCAAAACAACAACAGTATTTCATTTACGCGAATGCAACAACGCACTTTAGGTTCGTCAAACGCGTATATAAAATATTAGTATTTGCGCGCGCTTTAAAGCGTAAAGATTCAAAGATTTTATACACATGCGTAGAGGTATATTTTTGCATACAAGATTAGAAATGCGTATAGATATTATAATATTACTATTATCAATTAATTGTTTACCAAACTTACACGAGTCAGAATTCTCCGCGTAGGCACGTATCTGTGAGTAACAAAATTGAGAAGAGAAAAAACTGTGTATATTATATATATATATATGTGTTCTCAAATGACTATTCAGTTGACAATATTACAGCAAACTGTTCGAAATGAATGGTGTGGACGCTGGGTCTAAAAAGAAAAAAAAGAAAAGAGATTCGTTTTTGGTTGTTGATCATTTCCTCATTGTCCGCGATCTAAGAGATAAGGTGATTATAATGCAATGCATTGACTAAATAAAATAAAAACGAAAATTAAAAAATAGTCTTTCTTCTCAGTTTTCAAGAAATATGCTGACGGAGAATAAACGACGATGTATATCAGTTTTCTAAACGATCGCTGTAGATGTTGTCACGCCGGATCGCATAGCGGTAACTTATTAGTAGTTTGTCCTAATTTTCTTGTATAAAATCTTTGTAAATTTGATTATGAAATAATTACACCTAGCCGGGAGCCGTATGTGTGTACGCGTGAGTGTGAGTGTGCGTGAGTCGTGTGTGTTTTCGGAGGGCTGAACAATTAATCAATCAATAAATGACTTATTGTTAATTAACAGGGGATTGTAGGGAACGGAGGGAACGGCGGGGCAGGAAGGAGCGATTCTACTTTGCACGACGCCGTTACATAAAACGTGGACGTTTGTGCGTTGGCGATCCCATATCCACATCATGCGAAGCCGGCCGTTTATGATGCCGGGCAAATTCGCTGCTTATGAAGGCTGACAATTCGGTTTGTCTGCCGGCACGGCGCGATATAGGAGAACCTGGAATGACCAATTTTTCGAGTATGACAGAAGGTCTCGTCGCCAAAATATTGAACGGCAAAAAGAGGTCGGAAGGGGAAGGAACCGCCGAAAGCATTGCCAGGAATTAATAACAATGTTTCTTACCAGATAAAGCGATAGCTTCTCTAAACGTGTGAAGTTCTGGGTCTCCGTCGTTTCCAGATGTTGGCGCTGGCGATACTACCATACTAGGCGTAGGACTCTGCGATGGCGGAGAACCGCAAACCATCATGCGGGGCTTTGGTGAACTTCTAAAGAGGGGGAGAATAATTATTTTAGAATTAAATATCTCACGTGTCGGGCTGATTATGCATTGCTCCGTAGTTTTGAGGAAAAAAAAAAAAAAAAAAAAAAAACCAAGGACGTCAGAAAAGTAGCCCAAAAAAAGACAGATCTCACGTATTGTTAACACTGATCGATAAATAAGCATGAGATGGTGTAAAAAGAGTGATTTCAACAAAAGCAAAAAAGAGTAACATGGAAGACAAAGACTGTGTCGTCACATGGACAATCATCTCTTGATTATTTGCCCAAAAATAGTAACGAGACAATAAAAAATGGCTGAAGCGCTAAGAAATAACTTGGCAAAGCCAATCGATGGTTGTCTCATGAGCGCTTATGTATCACAAGATGAAACTGAGCAGGAAATTGAGGACTGCCATAGATCGATCTTATGGTGTTTCTTTTCTCACCTAAAATTTTTATCCGATGTCTTACCTGTGAGAATGAGGCCGTGGCGGCGGAGGTTTGCCCGCGAGATAAGCAAGAAGGTCCTCCCTCCTGATGGTACGTCGCTTTTTTCGTGCCCAGTTCATTATTTCTTTGCTACGTTTCTGCCTGCCCATTTCAGCACCGATGTCGCTGCATCTTCGCATACCCTCAACAGAGTCTGTTGAACCGCACGAGCGGTGAAAAGAAGGAAGTGTAAGAACGTAGGGTTATAAAATTGATAGAAAAGAAAAAACACATCGATACGAGAATGCATACAATGAACAAAGGACAGACACAATGTGACACAAGTTTCATAATCTGGCCACAATACACAAGTGTCGTTGTTAATTCTAAGAATCGTGGTGACGAACCTTTATAAAGCGATGTGACAGTTCCAGCTGCGGTTTGAAAGGGAATCCACAAAGATGCACCCTGTGTCCGATCTGCAATGCAATTTGAAATGTTGAAGCAAGGCGATGAGCAGAGCGAATGACGTTTGATTTTGTTAGCGCATTGACAAACGGATGGGTGTGATGGGATGGAGAAGGCGAAGCTATTCTCAGGTGCAATGGGGCATAGTGTAAAAATGGTGTTTGTTCTTTTTTTTGGATCTTATTTTGTTCCGTGAGGCGGATATCGACCTTTGTACAGCTGGGCTATGGCTGAGGCTGTCGTCTGAAACCCCGTCCATATCTGGTGCGAGTACAATTCCTTAGATGTGTGGAGCTGCCCCTCGTAGTCTGGCTCTGCCTCGATAGCCTCGACGCATTGTTGTTCCCAATTCGTGTACCACAGATCCATTATGGGATCCTCATCGCTCCTGTCCTCGCTCATGGCTCGCTGATTGTGTATTATTCCCCCTTATCGAGTGGAGAGTTATCGCGTATAACGTCGCAATGTTTATCGCTAGCTGGCTGATCCGAGGACAAGCAGAGAACCGACCCCGTGTCGCAACTGGTAGCGAATCTACGCCGGGGCGAGAACCAAGACGACGACGTCGACGACGACGACGACGACGACGACGTGTATTTTTCTACTTTTCTTTATGTTCTCAGGCGATAATACCCAGGCTTTGCTGATCGCTCGCTCATTTAGTACGCGGCCATTGCTACGATCCGAGCTTGATGATGATGATATGGTATACTGGTATTACGGATCGACGACGGCGAGGGGGATAGGTCGTGCTGTCTCCGATCCATAGAAAAGACAATTGCCAATCGCGATACTTGCAGGAGCGAGTGAGCTAGCCTCAACCTCAACCTCCGTTCCTCCTTCGCCTGCTCTGCTCGTGACGTCGACCGAACTGAATTATGGGTAGCGGGTATCACGGGCTTAGAGCATACGAACATCTGAGATCACGGGCGTACCGACAGGCCTGCCAACCGTACAATTTACGGCCGCAAGAGGCGCAGCGAGACGCTCGCTCTTCACCGCCGATTTTCAATTGTTTCCAAAAAACCGTTACATCTTCCCTTATTCGACGCGTTACAGTTTGACGATTGAATTCTTTTGATTTTTAAAGCTCGTAAACACTCATCCATCGGTGGAAAAAATTATCTTTCGCGTCCAAGTTCATGTGCGAGAAGCTGAGCGTCGCGACAGAAAGTATCGTACACACATATTTGGTAAGTATTCACGCATATCATTTCAATTAGGAAAACGTAAATCATCTGATCTATGAAACTGCGGGCCTATTTTTTCGTGTCTCGATTCGGTAAAATAATTTTCGGTGGTAATTTGAATTCTGATTTATTATATTTCTGCTACTTAGTACAATCTAAATAATAACTAAAAATTATTTATCGTCAGGTTACTGCGAATTTTGAACATGAAAAGCTCCCGAAACACGGCCAATCTCTATACCGCTGGACTCAACGATGCGTGGATGAACAAACATACAACATAAGGTAGTCACAGTATTCTTCTAATTTAACAATATTTAGCAGATATTCACAAATGTTTTGCAATATTTATCCAAGGCGTTGAGTCACTGTTTTTTTTTTTCAACTTCTTACCCCTCCTGTTTCTCGAAACGGTATCTTGAATTACGTTTGCATGCCTTATGGCTAAACTTGCAAAAATTTTGCGCCGAGAAAAAAAACAAACATTCGAATACATGAGCTTTTGCATCACTTTCGTACCAGCATTGAGGTTTGAAGGGGTTCAAGTTTTAGTCAGAGATCGTTTAAATGTATAACTTGGTCCAAAAAGTCATCCGGAGTGACTTTTTTTTTTGATAAGGGTTGTACGGAATGTTAAAAAATATAAGAGAAATAATAAACCTGAGCACAAAATTATTATCACGACACGCGTAAAAATAAATCAGAATATTATCAATATTTAACGTATATACATATTATTGCTTGCACATATGCAATTATATTGATCATCTTTATATAAATTACAAATTATAAATTATATCATGAATAATAATCTTATGCCATGAATTCAAATAGCTGACACGATTTTAACTTTACGTATAGTAATGATAGTAATAATAACTTGACACCTATAAAAATAACCCTCTGAATCAACGATTATAAAATATATTTAAGTACACAACAAGGAATGTTTTTTTTTTTTCAGTTTGAGCTATGAGAAAATTACATTAGAATAAAATATCCGACAATAATTCAGTTATCGATGAGTATATGATGTGTATGTCTAAAGGCAGGGCAATTCAACCTTTTTTTTCAACAATCTCTGTAATAATAATTACTAGCTTCCGTATCCCCCCAGAGTATTCTAGGCTTCGAATTTAAAACATGCATTCAACCACTTTTGTCTCATTCTATTTGTATTTTTTGCATGTTGCATAATCGAATCACTATTACATACATTATACCTTGAATGACTTGCATCTAAGTTTCTAATCTTCTGTATTCAGATAATGATTGAATTTACATAAATTCGATCTATTTACCGTTCTTTTCCAAATCGTCTTGATTTTGCAAGATTTAGCAAGAGATGAGAAATTAATTATGTATACCTTTAAAAACTTTTGCGTACACCTAGAACTACTACTCTAATTATGCATTGAATTTTCGACCAGGTACATTGCATGTACAGTATATTGTAGTTATTGCACAAAACGTTAATAATATCAGGATTGTCACTTGCGATTCGAATTGGACAGTTAAAGACTTTGCTAAGTATATATACATATACCAAAAAATATGTATAACTGCCACGAGTTTCTTTGAACACGAACTGCTATAAAATAACGTAACGCGTGACTTAAAATATTACTTTACACTTCTGTCCTGCGATGAACAAATAATAGTTGAAAGAATTAATTAGATATGGTAAAGAATATGAGAATTGAATTAAATAACAAAAAAAATAATAATAATGGAGTATCTCAAGTCAGTAATATCTATATTTAAATTATCTTACCCCCCCCCAACGATGCTGAAATAATATTAATGCTATGACACTCCGTTTGAACTGCCAGCTGATTTTTCTGGTAAACATTTTGTTATCGTTGGCTCAATCAATTTCCAGACTTCCGTAAGCTGTAAGGAAATATTATCACCATAATTAAAACTGTCCATAGTTTGTTTCAGCCGTCAATATAATTAAGCAAATAACTCGCGACGCGTTTAAAACGCGTAATTAGTAACATCTTACCTATTTCCATAGTAAATTATCCACTGAGTGAACGCACAAGAAAATTATCAGTGTTACATTTGTGGCTTATTGCAATCTTATTCAGTTACCAAACACGGTCATCCAGGGATTAGCATTCACAAAAAGTCAGATCAACTTACTTCGGAATGTCCGCGTATCTGCACGCTTACGAGACTCTGTAGAACTGTGGCAAGAATTTCCAAGTGGGCGTGAACCAGCTGCGTTTCCATGTGTAAACAGTGAAGTGAGAAGGCGTTTCTCAACTCGACATTTGCAATCACAGTTTCTTGAGCCACCATTTTATTTTCCAGATGTTCGACCGTGTCAGCCTGAAATTATTCAGAATCGTACATAAATTGTTGTAGTAGTTGGAACGGCAGTGTCTTCAGCAGTCGAAACAGAAAACTCAAACTTCTTACATCTGTTCCACGAATAACGCCCTGCATTTGTCGCTTCTTCAGAGACAGCATAGTCGACAGGGCTCTCTGGTGATCCGCACTGACTCCTCGCTCGTGTCGCTCGCACAAAACTCTATGCGCAATCAAAATATCAAGGAGCAAATTGAGCCTCTCGCAGACCATGCTTTCCTCAATCACAGCCTGCTGTAACGCTCTGGTAGAAAGTAGACTGAACTCTCTGAAAATAATGGGCCATCGTTGAACCGTTTTTCTCGAAGTTAAAATGGTGGATAATTATTTTTGCCAATGGTTTTGACTCTCTCACTTTGAAATGACGTGGAATCCTTTCTTCATATCGTTCCAAATCGTCGATCCACCCGTCGCCCAGGCATTTGTGCCGTGAGGTTCGTTGGCCAAGTTGTTGAGTTGTGTTCCAAGCTCGGCCATATCCACGGCATATCCGTGAGACCTGATCGCCAAACAGTCGGCAATGTTCTTTAGTCTCGATATCCCCGACAATATGACGCGTATCTGATCTCTGCTATTTGCAAATTCTGTAAGTGTCTCAGGGGGTACGAGTTCTTTGGCTTGACTGGACAATTCCGAGGTCGCAAACTCATCCGGAACCCGCCTAAACACCTCACGAATCTTATGCTGAGTCTCTTCCCCGGTAAATGTGAAGAAAAATTGGACTATCGGGTCCTTGCTCACCGATGGGTGGCGCGCTATTAACGTCAAGAATCTCAGTAACGAACGTCTCCGTTCTTCGAGGAATTGAGAATCGGCTGAAATACAAATGGACTTAGACTAACATTACATCTCAAGGAGAGTGCCTCCATGATTGTATTAGCTCTCTCTTTCTCTCTCACCTCCGACTATTTTCTTTGGTGGAAGCTTGGGTATCAGCCTGTAAGGAAACCGTGCTAGCAGAAGTTCGTGCAGGGAAACAAAGTCGTTGTAACGTCTGTAGACGACAGAATTGAACCTCTGTAAATGGTAGAGCAAGAAAACATAATAAAGCCACTGAGAAGTGTACGCATTACAACTTTAGAATGAAAACATCGCGCCAGCTAATTTTATTTAGTATCGTACCTTACTTGTCACTTGATATTCGACGTGCTTAAGGAATATCCCCTTCTTCTCGGGTACCAAATTCACTTCAATAGTATCTAGATTGCATATGTCAGTGTAGGTGAGATTCAGTTTAGACGGGTTTGATCCCTTGTGCATCCTTTGAGCCAAGAGAACAACTTCGGTCAGATCTCCGAGAACAGGTACCGGCAATTCTATTTTAAAATTGAAACAGATGTGTCAATGTTTTCTTCTTTTACAAACTCGAGGAGGCTCTCTGTGTCTCCTAAGTTGCTTCATATGAGTTTTTGTTAAATAATCATTGCTGACCACTGAAGGGAAGGACTTCGAGAACATTTCCGTTGTCTCAAGTTCATACAGATAAGAGAAAATTTATCACCAGGAAACGGGAAAGGCAAACAAAATTTCAACCAGACCTTGAGATTCAGATATTTCCAAGAGCTTATCACTCGGCTGTTTACCCTGTTGAGCGAAAGCTACCAATGCCAAACCTTTGTAGAGGCCACTTCTTGTTAAATACCCAGTTTTGCTATCCACGAGCTCCCAAATCTGTGAAAAATACCAAATTAACGACACATTAAGGGGGATATTTGTTTAAAATTTTTATCTTTATACTTTTTTGTCTGCATGCCCATCGATACATTGATGATAGATCAATCCTGACAGTTGCGACACATTACGTATTAGACATTTCGTTCGATGTCATCTGGTCAAAATATATCAAAGTGTGTAATTTCAGGAGTAATTGTGGCGCGATGAAACAAAATCGCACTGTAATAAAGTTTGAGATAATTTGCAAATTTGTGGATCAAGGCAATCTATTCCAATAAACTTGAATTCTATCCCCGTTTCAAAGATGTTACGATGAGTGGTAAACGAGGTACTTAAACTCATTAACACCAAATTACCAAATTAGAAGTAGAGCAGATAGACAGAACAAAAATGTTAGAAAATTACCGTATGATATATTTTGCGCTGAACGAAAACAGTGATGATAACTAGACTAATATAACAGAAGCAGGAAAAATAAAGGGAAGACCGAGAGTGATAAACTTTTGAATCGATTTTAAGTTTATTAAACTGGATTTACCGGATAGAACAAGCCCGAGCCTGAAGCAACAGGTGATGTACTGCTGTTGACTATTGGTGTCAACATACATTATATGTAATAATAATTTATGAGGGGCATGACAGATATGTTGACCTTATTGTTACTGACACCAAGTACCAGTTACTCGGGGCATCGACAAATTTTTCTTTTGAGGGGATCTCTTTTTATCGTTGGCATTGGGAAGAGAGGCAGAGGAAACAGACTAGACCAAGCTAAGAACAGGAATGATTGATGGATGGATGGATAGAGAAGGAAGGGAAAAGAAGAAGCAATTTACTATTTTCTACTGCTCGCAACGTTGTTAGGTATCAGCAGTAAAACAAGGAGCTCTGTTATCCTGTCTTGTTGCTCATTCTCAAGCCATGTTAAGCATGATCTTCAAATATTTTTTTAGAAAAAAATGAATTTATCAAATCATTATATCTAATTACACAATCAGTTTTAGTGATCGCGAGACTATATATATATGATTAAAGAATGAAGATACTTAACGGACTCTTGTGTTTACCAAGGATGATTATTTTGGTACGATGGCCAAACACTTTCCTCGTTGGTTTATTTGTGGAATAACTGGTTTTGAAATACATTCACACGAGTATGTGTGTTCAAGGAATTCACGAGTTTCAGATCATTTTTCCTTTAACATCATTGTAATACAGCAAACAATTATACGCAAAATATTTTTCTTATGAGATAAAAATATGTTTTACACATGTCAATAGTCTTTATAGTTAATTATAATACGTTGGACCAGATTCTGAGCTTGCAAAAAGGAGTGGTGAAAAATTAATTTTCAGAATATATATTTTTTTCTCCTTCTACAGTCTACATCTTTCATCTAATTAATGGAGAACAAGAAAATGTGATTAGGGATGTAAAGGGTATGCTTTTGGGTTGGCTTTGTGGCTTTCTTCAACGGCAATAATATTGTTCTGTTCAAACATTTATCCACATATACTATACAGCAGCATTAAAATCGTTCGTGGCTGATTAACATTCAGATTAATAACAAAACGGCTCTGTTTGCAGGAACGAGAAAAATGTTATCTAATTACGATAGTACGGATTGTTGAACAACGATAATACATATATTAACAAAAATAACAAGAAAAATTACTTGCGATAGTATTAAAGCGAGAAAGAGTGCAATGTGTAACAAGGGGCGTCAAACGACCATTATCAACAACTGGAATGTTACACAGCGATAACGCCACTCCGCCATGTGATAATACTACCAGTGATGCTCTCTTTAGTACCGTGATAAGCTTAGGTAGCTAGGAATAATGCTAAATAAGAAGTAGACGTAGAGCATTATTCAATAATTTTCTGTTACACTATTCTCATTTTCAATCAATTATCCGTCATCATCGTCATCCCACCTTTTATTATCATCTATTTCTGTAATGGTCCACTCGATTTTTCTTTCGCTCATTCTTAGTTTCCTCAAAAATCATACATGCAGTCTGCATCGTTATCTATATATCAAAGTACCCGTTTTTATGACGGTCGAGTAAGTCTAGAAGTTAAAAGTAGTATTTTCTGTACTCCGCGCATGCGTACTCACGAAAAGACCTGACATCACGCTACCCTAACCTCAATTTCGTGCTTCGTGAAAAAACGCGTAACATGCTCATGTCATGTAAAGAATCTCTCGAAAGCGAAAAGCCTCGCGTATTTGCAATATTCGTCTTCAGCCCGAAAAGACCGAGTTTGCCTCCTCATTACACAATATACTATATCTTGCGTTGTTCCTTCAGTAAATAAAAAAAATAATTATAAAACTGCTGTGATAAGAAACAAAAGGTAATTAAAATGTCATCAGTCCATACGCAAGCCACGTGAAATTGATCGGTGACAGCGCGCGCTGCATGCGTGGAAAGGGGGGGAGGTGGAGGGATTACAGCTATGACGGACTTGGCTCGTGACGATGACGAACGAACGACGAACGGTACTTTTGAAAATATTTAGCTCGTAGATGCGTATACGAACAGAAGTAGGCTTTTAACGAGGACGTGTACGGACGAAACTTGTCAACGAACCTGGCTGAGTATAGAGCTGCTGAGTTGAGATTTAACGAGTAGCGACTTGAACACTTCCCTCTCGACGTTTCCTCCGGACGGTGAACACTTTTCGTAAACTTCCCTATAGAACGCCGGTATCGAACCTACAAATTACGGTGAATGAAGAAAACGGCATCTGCAGAATAAATTAATCTAGAAAGACCGATGATTCGACGAGAAAAAGTAAGATAGTTGTGAATTTTTTCAACTTGTTTATCTCACATAGAAACAAACAGATCGACGCTCATTGTTAGTTATATATACATAATTTTTGTTTACGAAAATTTCCTCGCAATCGATACACGCTTATTCAATTTTCATACGATAAAGTTATATGTTATTCGATCGTTGTTTCGTTTTTCAAATTAACGATTGATTCTCCGTGTTTGCATTTTGTTTTGTTTTACCGAACGATAGATCGGTGGAAGCCATTTTGGATAACTTCTAGATCACCCGGGATCTTGGTGTGAGTGTGTGAGAAATTTGCGTGCGTAGAGACGCAATCTTCCCCCTCTCGCTCTCTCTCTCTCTCTATCTTTCTCTCAATGTCTCAATGGTAAACAATGACGTCGATGATCGGAGATGATCGTCTCTGGGTCGCACTCGACTCGACGTTCGTAGTAAAGCGTAACTTGGAATGAATTCAAAACCCCCATTTGAAGAGGAATTAGAACGAGTTGCGCGGCAGCTTGTCGGCTAACGTATGCGAACGTATGCCAGTGCAATTCGGTCTCGCGACGTCGTCGTTTACGCGTACCGCTGTACTGGTTACGTTCTCGAATAACAATCGTCGTAATTCGTGCCTTCGGATCGACGAGAGTCACACGCAACACGCGCCATTGCTCGTGCCCCCTACGCCTGGCTGGCAGCGGCGAACTGACACCGACTGACACGGACTACGTCGACTGCTCTGCGGGCTGACGATGCTTACGGACTTTCAGCTCTAGGCTGCTCCCGGAACGAGTGGTTCGGAGAGGCGAGTCCGACGCTTCCTCACATTTCTCTTTTACTTCTCGCTACGCCCCTAGGAAAAAAAAAAAAAACACTCGCAATATTGTATACCTTGCCACTTGATTTAATGCTCGCTCAGGTATACGCGTTGGAGAAAACAGGAGAGTGTTATTTTTATTAATTAATGTAATCGAATCATCGCCGAAATTCAGTGAAGTGACAATTTTTTTAAATTTCATGTATAGCAGAGCGAAGCCTGACCCCATTTACGAGGAGCAGATTTTTGGGACTAATCATTGAGGTGTTCGGACAATAAATTCATGTCGATGAACGATCTATGTTTATACTTCTTACCGACAGTAGATTACACCGCTGATGCAAAAAGCGGACACATTGCCGACATGCTTCGTCATCAATAACTAGATTTAAAAATAACGTCAGAGGGCGCGACAGCGGCGATGCCGCGCTACCTTCGCCCCTAATAGTATGGGGGTGAAAATATGGTCATACAGTCCTTGTGAATCAATAAAAACAGCATAGTTCGAACGATTAAATGGATGACGACTACTGTGTTGAATGAGAAAAAACATATATCTACACGCTTTGAGTCTGTGTAAGTATGGTAGTTGGACGCTTGCGGGAAAAAATGTGCAATTTCTGCAGCTTGCCAGCATTCGAAATGGACAAAACTATGTTTGTACAGTAATAAAGACCGTTTTTTTTTTTTTTGTTTTTGTTTGGAATCGAAATTGGAACCAGTTTTCTTTCCAAGCAAATCTTATGTGCCAATGACTAGAGACGCAAGTACGCATGGACAAAAGTCAAGTACGCGATATGTTGATCATAGACATGTGAAATTTCCACATAAAAAAATGCTTGCTTCAGTTTTGATGATGCCAAAAAAATAGTGAGCCACTGGGAAGTCGTTTGATGAACATCGTAATCTAAATCATTACAGGCTGATAGGTTCGCATATTGCACGTGGTACAACGCAATTCCACGTAAAACGCGTACGTACAACGTATATACGGAGACATGATTGTGAAATAAATCTGCGGAAATGTAATTATTAAAGAAATGCTGCTGCGAATTGATCGAGATTGAAGAAAAACAAGCACGTGCACGTGTAGAGTATTTACGTAGGCATCAATGCCACATTCCATGCATCGCGTCGTAGCCGAGGTGCAAATACGCGCCACAAATGCATGGTCTATACCTACGTTGTTTCAACCTGCCATGCCGGTCCGATACCCAGATATGGTGCTATTGTACCGTCCTTGGTTAGAAGGATGCGGAGTTGATAAATGTGTATTACTGTGAGCTAGCTCAGGGTTAACAACTGCCAATTTCGATACCCATAGTTGATGCCACTGCTGCTGCTGCGCGATCAAGTCAAGTTTCCATGTACCTGTGTACATCACGTATACTAAGCGTATTATTTATTTATTTTTTTTACCTCTTGAACGCACCACGTGTAATTATATTCCGAAAGCAATCTAGGTGAATGTCACAGCCGCAATCGTTGTCTCTTATGTATTAACATACGTACAAGTATGCCTTATACCTGCCTGTACACGTGGACGCCAATTAATCAATGGAAAACGAAAAATAGTGAAATGTAAAATAGTAACCGATGTGTGTCAATCCTTTGTACTAGCGGTAAAGATCGGAGGAAGAAAAAGACGAAAAACAATCTCATGACCGGATTACAGTTCACAAGCTACCATTGTTCTTATGATAATAGGATATTATTTTTAATTTTATGCATGATGTACTGAATATACAAAAACGCGCTGTGTTTACCTGCATGCATGACGCGGTGAATCCCGATTGATATTTAATTATAACGCATATCTCATGCATGTGTATAGTAATCAGATATAGGCAGATAAACCGCCTGTGTACACAGATCGCGTAATCGAAAAAAGAAGGCTTACACCGTACATATTTTTACTTTATTCATCTTTCCCTCCTATTAACAAAACGATTTTTCCTTAATTGAATAATTCTACAATCCGTTCGAAATTTTCGATCCTCTCGTTAATGGTTACATGTCATTATACTCCGCTTTTTCGTGACAGAGTTATCAATTCAGCGTATATTATACCTACCCACGCCATAATAACAAGCGTAAGGAATTAAATACGCGTCCAACAATTATCGTACCTAGCTACATATGTGAACGCCGTCGTCAGGGTATAATCATAGTGTAAAATTCTCGGAATTTCCTCGATAATAGAGCATTGATTACCCCGAATTTTCGCACGCATGTCCAAGTTAGTGGGCACACGGAGTTTAACGGTGAGTCATGGCAGGTTCTCCTTTGATACCGACCGACAATCGACTTCCCCCCCCGCCCACCAAACTTCACCCACGCGATCCCACCAGGCTACGTATACTTAGCCATGTGCATGAGTCACCGGAAATACTCGGAAGCGCTCTAGTCTTCCTCTTCTTATTTCTCCACTTCCACCTCGTTCGTTCTCGATCTCGTTTAAAGTTTCATTTCATCGTGACGTCACGGGAGTCTCCGCGGCTATCCCAAAGCTCCCTTCTTCTCCTGATCCGCCACCTCACTTCTCTCCAGTTACATGAATATCGCATACGAACGTTCGTATTGTCTAGGTATAATCTTTATCCGCCGTCTAGTGAGGACTTTGGGTTACGGAATAATCTCTAAGTCTAAGTTCCAACGACAGAGATTACGCGGAATTCTAATTTCGACGAGAGAAAAGTCATAATGCTTGTAATGTACTTTTTTTTTTTTTTAATTTTCACAGCCGCAGTCACAGCTTTCAATGTCTAATAACGTACGTAATAGGTACGCACGTCGCATGGTTAAGATATGATAAAAACTTGAAAACGAAACACTGATCTTCCTACTCTGCCCCCCCCCCCTTCCGATCGGCCTCTATACACGCATTTCAAGAACAAAAGTGCATAAATAAGAAACGTACTCCTTGGTTCGCAGAATATATGTTTATCTGCTTTCTCTCATTTCTCGGCAGCCCTAATAGTTCAACGAATATATGGGTAGGCGAAGCGAATTAAATATTGACGAAAAAAGCAAAAAGCGTAATAAAATAATCGTCGTAGCAGCAGGGCGGGTGGGGGTGGGGGGCCCTAATTGTCGCGTTACGCTACTGCCTCGGCTGGTTCCACGGCGGCGATGACGTCACTCGATAACGGTGGCCCCTGATTGGCGGACACGGGTTGTATCCGGACGGGAATAACGAATGACATCATTCGGCTCACGCCTCTCCCCTCCTGCCCCCTTCGTCCTACAGTGCTTCGGGCCAAGGTATTCCCCCGCGGGGTGAGTCATCCTCCTCGCTCGCTCGCGTTAACACGAACAACTCGTCGAAGAAGAATACGAGAACGTCGAGAACTCGAATTACTCAGAGTTGAGGCCTCGCGCTCGCGCATTAAGAGAAACAACCACGAGGCGATCGACGAATAGATAACCCTTACGTCGTTGTTTCTTATTTCGTGAGTTAATATTACACGTGAACTAAATAGAGGACTGGCAGTTTTCTCTACGATAATTGTAAATACGGAGAACTTTACTGGCGTGAAGCAGCGGTGAGACGCCCAACTTGTTTTTCTCTTTTGTGATTTCTTAACCGTTCGATGTAATATATATCGTGAAAAATAGAGGGAAATTATCAAACTGAAGTTAGTTTCGGAACGTCCCGATTTATTGTGCTGGGTTTTCACCGCCGAACATTCATTTGTTTCGAAAATACGAAAAAGACGACGACTTATCTCCGTTTCAGAATCGCATCTGCATCTTTCGTTTATCCACTGGATTATATCAACTTCGGATATAAAAACCATTCAACACCATGAAGCTGGACGTCAGTGACGCGCTTTACGACAGCTCGTCGAGCGTTTCCACGGACAGCGGTGCCTCGCAGAGTTCTCGTGTCAGCAGCCATGATTTTCTATCGAGTATCGCCAACAACTCCTCGGCGACATTGCCGTCGAACAACGTGAGTACAAAAAAAAAGTAAAGAAATTAAATTAAAAAACTACGATCGTCGTTCGCGCAAGTCGCTCATGCTCCTCGCTTTCACCGGCGTAAAATCGTCCTCATCGTCTTCGATGTTCACACAGGGAATCCTAACCTGTCCTGATCTTAACTCTAAACACCCGCAGCCTTCGCATTTTTTCTCGTAACCGTTAATCCTAAGCCGCGTTATTGCAGCATACTTCGGATTGACGCAATCGTCGAGCGACGGCTCCCCTTTCTTTCAAGCGACTGAAGTCAGTAACGAACATAGAGGGGAAAAATCGCTATTTTTCATTTTTTGTAGCGACTGAAGTAACCAAGTTTTGCCGATATGTGTATATGTATTTCCCTATTATGATTTACTGCATCTCTGACATTCCTGTAACTGCTAAAGTTACGATTCTATCCGGAAAGTTATAATGTTACCAACTTCAGCTTCATTTCCTTTCGTCGTCCTCCTCCTCCTCCTCCTCCTCGTCCGTTTTCCCTGCAGCGTTCCGTCGCCGTTTATTGGTCGCGGCTCTATGTCGTTTCTTTATCGAGATTGTCGGAGGGAGATAGTGAGATAGCGAGAGTGACTTGCAACATTTTCCTCACCAGCGGTTGTCTTTCAAATTGCATATATGTATATATCCCGTTGTTGTACTTACCGTAGAATGGAATGGAATGGAATGTAATCGCAGTTTCGTATTCTTGCGTAATCGAGGACCGACGGAACGATCACTTTATGCGTACTTATCCGCGTCCGTACTATCGAAGGAACACGTCGATGCGTGTATCTAATCGCTTCACCTGGTGTTAATTATTTCCCGAAATAGTCACGCGTGCGTGGACCTGCTAACGTGGTTTATAAATAAAAATTTTAACGACTCCAACTTGTTCCACGTTAATCATTTCAGTCGCGCAACTCAGTCATGAAAATGCATGAAAATTCAGCATTTTGCACGGAATATAAAAAGAAATGTGACAAATAAAAAAAGGGTGTCGCTATAGTGGCTTCTGCGACTGAAAGAGTTACGAACCTCTCATTGATCAGGGTTGAGATTTTGTAAATTCACTTTTCACAGTGCCCAGCCATCCAAGAATTCTCATTGTTGGTTGACTAAACTTTGCAAACTAATCAGAATGCTTGGGGACGGTGGGAAATGTGAAAAGTGAAATTACAGAATCTCAACCCCGATGGAAACCGACATCGTCGCCGTTCGTTCGTCCGTCGCTGGTCGCCGAGAAGAACTTATAAATATAGACGTACGCGTTGAACGCTGTCATCGACCATATTAACTAACCCGAATAATAATTTCATTCGGTGGTTAAATACCGAAAATTAGCACCGTTGAATCAACGTCGTAGTTTCTCGTAACGCGTAGGTGGAGGTGCTTTTGGAGGAAGGAAACGAAAAACATGTAACTAGAACGGTTAAAAACACCACGAGATACGCGTGTATGTATAACAAACTTCAATGCGTTTCTCTTCATACTTTTAGGTTTCCTTGCCGTTTCAAAGAAGAACACCTCACATAATTCGTTTCGTTATAATATGTGCCTATACTCTTGTCGTATCGTCGTTTTATTGTTTTTCTTTCGTACAAAAATAGATTTTTGTACATACACACATTTTACACGCTTACCTTTGTTTAATGAGGTGTGTATAATCGCCTACCTCGTGTTGTAGGTGTAGGTACATGCGTTCAGAACGGTGTAGCTAGTTAGTTGGTACTTGAAACAACAACAACAACAGCAGCTGCTATACCACACAGAACAGCAGCAGGCAGCAGGCAATTGCTGGATCGATAGAATTACAATATACGTAGTACAAAGTAATATTTTACTCCATTTTCGTCAGGTTTTTTTAATTTTCGACACTGCAAAATTAGCTGCAGGCTGAAGTTAACCAACGTTAACGTAACGAAATATCAGGAAAAAACCATTATTAGACAATTTACGAATGACTTTCAAGAGGTCGGCTTTTCAGAATTTCAGGATGTTTTTTTTTTTTTCATTAAGATTTACCGGTTATTAGACAATCCTGAAAAAGGTGTGAATTAAAGATTTTTCCTAAACATGCATTATTACAGTAACGTTATTAACGTCGATACTGGTGATTTTATTAATTCACTAAATCATTATTCTCCTGACTATAATTCTCTTCTCATTAATTTTGTTCGCTGCCATTAATGTGTAAAGAAAATTTTACTATTGATATACTATGCAACACGCGCCGTCATGTATGTATATGTATATTAAACCTGACTCAGGGGAAGTCCGTTTATTTTCGCTTAACAGCAGGCGGACAGGAAATTTATTTACTCATCATTGCAACGTGGGTATAGGTATAGATACACGTATGTATTACAAGCATTACTTTTTCGGCGTACACCGTGCACCGGGAATACGGATATATAAAATAAACAAGCGATATATATACATATATATAATTCGTCCGTCATCGGAGATGTATATATAATGCAGGTATGACGTCTGTGTAGTTACGTATTTATTTATTTATTCGTCTGGAAGTACTGTTACCACTTATACCGCTTCTATTAAACAACTACGTTTCCCTAACACCGCTCATAATGTATATTTATTATACATATATTACATATACATAGCGTATGAATCATTCGGCACGCACTTTCGGTAGCGTACAACACCGTACGCAAGAAAAAAAAACACGTAACTTAAAGTGTAACCATAATGACGCCGCTACTACTCCATTATATGCGTGTGTAATATTATATTGCACATCTTTTTCTATTTATTTGGCGAGTAAGATTGACGAAGGGGTTTCCCCGTTCCGTTTCGTTCTTTTACTACCCTCGCGGGATTCGAAATAGAACGTTATTCACGGTGCGTACATGGATTATACCTATGTAGTAAACGAGCAAAGAACTGTACGGTTTTAACCTCGGTTTATAACTACGTATTCCACCTCTTCGGCCTTTGTTCATCCTGCGATAATAATCTCTCTGTTGTTGTGACAAATAAATTAATACTAATTTCAACACCCGGGGTAAAAATAATTATCGTTTTATTATTCTCCGAAGGTTTTAATATTCATTCCCGTTAAGCGGGCAGTCCTAGATATTATTTTATTGCACCAATTGATTGTCCTTTCTATTATTTATTGTCGGGTACAGTGTATAGGTTGGTAGATTTAATTACGAGAGTAGAAGAAAGAATGATTGACCAATCGACATCGACGACGCTAATCTCAGCCGGCGAATAAACAAATAAATTAATTCGCGAACATTTTAAGTGTGCTGCGCTTTTCATGCGCGGGAATAAAATCATATATATGTGTATGTATGTTCGTACCCAAGAATACGTGTGATCAAGAAAGTGCGTAGTGAATCATGTCAGTCGTCGAGACTGACTCTTGTACACGCTGCACGTGTTCTCTTCGTACATTATATGTAGCTTTAAAAGCTCTTTGTTCGATCTTATACTGCCACGATAGAGAACAACGACGAGTAGAGTGAGACTAGCCGTAAGGGAGACTTGATTTTACAACGCGGCCACGACGACAATTTCACGCCGATTTTATACGGTGTATGACAACAATCACCGTCAGCAGGATATAACGGAAATCACTTTGTTTATTATAAGTTTACTGCAGGGTGTGCGAAGTTTGTTTTTTTATTGAACCATCGTAGTAGGAATATTTAGAGGTCGCTACCATTATTGTATTATTATTTATTTACCTTTATTTCTACACTTTACGGACTTGTATTTTTATATATTGGTTTAATTTTTTTTGTATCGTGGTCCAATTCCGCGAGTGGCTGTTCTCGTCTTTTATCCGAAGGATTAATCGTCTCGGAGAAATTTGGATAGCAATTTTTGTCACCGAAATAAAGAGTATAGCATCACCTTAATGTCCCTGTTTAGTTTTCAGTATTCATTTTTGCGAACAATGATTAATTCGAGCACGATACGAAGAAAACGAACTAATAATAAGTCCGTAAGGTGTAGACATGAACATGAATAAAAAATATTACAATAATTGGTAGCAACCTCTAAATATTTTTCCAACTCCAGGTATTACAATTTTTTTTTTTCCTCTTGTCTCAATGTCAGTATCTGTTACAAATTATTCGAGTGGCACGTTAAAAAAACTTAGTCAAAAAATGAACCGCCCTAACATATAGGTATGTGTAGGTACCATACGTACATACAAGGATTGAACACTGCACAAAGGCTTGTTTTCGAAGCTTTATGTAGTACATGGTGTTATTATAGGCTTGTGAAACGCAATTGGTTACGCACTCGGCAGCTGTCTCTGTTTGTCATTAGCTTGGATTCGTACCGCAAACAGAACCGGAAGTAAATACCGGGGAAGAGTTTCCGAACTACTGTATCAGCAATGACGCGAAGCAAACCGCAACGGTTCAAAGATCGGTTAGCATGATAATGCGTAACGTTGGTAAGTAGGTACTTACGTAATGTGTAATATTGTACAGGAAAAGATAGAGAGGATGATCGTGTATGAAATTTTAAATAATAAAACAATTTTCATTTGTTATTCAGGGAAAATTAAAGTACATACTTGCGTCCTACATTACAAACATTACGGGAAGTGGAATATTGATTTTTTATCTGATATTTCGTTAATGGCAAATTACATTCTCTGTGTATGTTTGTGTGTGTGTGTGTGTGTGTGTGTGTGTTTTGTAAAAATGAGCTTACAACCCCATTCAATACACAATTCTAAAGAAAAATACTCCGACAGATTTTCATTTGATACAAAAATAAAGAAATGGCACGTATCCTACGATATCGAAATAGTAAGTTCGTAGAATTTATGTAATTTCTTTATTTCTGCATCACCATAAAGATATATTGAAGTGTTTCGATTGAGAATTGTGTATGAGTAGAACGGGGCTGTCAAGCCATTTTTCGCCTTAGAGATACGTGGACTTCGATATTTGGAGATATACATATGTGTATGTATACGTAGGAACGTCGAAATTGACTAGGGCACCCCCATAAGTGACGAAGCAATTAAGTTGTGAAAAATAAAGTCGATATATATATTATAGGTTATAAACGGAGAACCCGAGAAACGATCAATGTTCGAAAGTTCCAACAGGTACCGGGAAATTGTGTCGAAACATTGACGATTTTGGTTATTCCACGGTAAATTTCATTTGCGTAGAATTGTCAACAGGTGGTTGCGATATGCGATCGAACCGATATTATACGCTTACTGGACAACGAGTCATATAATGCCTGCTGTAATTATCTATAAGAGTAAAAAGTATGTGTAATAACTGATGTACGTAGAATCGAGAATCGGTTTTCGCAGAGCATTAACAGCGCGTTCCTCGAAAATTATTTTTTTTTTCTTTTGCTTTTTTTTTTACCCACCGTCTATCTTCATTTTCCGTTCACAACCGGGACAATTTCGTAAAAAACCGTTTACCGGTCGGACGAGTCGAAACGCTATCAAGATGGCGGATGACGTCATCTCCCGCCAATCCGACGGCACGCGTTTTTAACTCACGCACAGAAGCACGCAGATACGCGGAGAGCGACGGCGCTCAGCTTGAGCAAATTCTAGACACGCGCATGCACACCGAGGTTTGACAATCGCCAAAGGGGGGGGATGACGTGGTTCACCTCCCCCCTCCTCTACTACGTATTCGACGCTCGCTCGTTCCTTGGTCGTGTTCCTACTTCTTCTGGTATATAGAGTTGTTACCGTAACGTTGAACGGCTCATTCGGTTAACCAGAGCCTATCGTTGTTGTTGATAGGAAGCTCGAGAGAATTAGAGCCGAGTGTGTGTCGAGAAGTGTTGACTCCTCTGACGTTGTTAGATATTAAACTCGTACGTCGGTCGTTCGAATCTTCAAACACGTTGGTGAATCATTAACGACTGCCTGTAATATCGGTGCTTGGAAATCATTGTGCTTATTTCATGGAAAAATAGTTGATTGTTACACATACGTACATTATCCGATCGAGCAAGAGTTTATATTCAACGTCGCGGAACAAGCAGCATTTACGACAAGAAAGTTTTAAATTGAGGAAAAGGAGAAGAAGGAAGGAAGAAGTCACGTGATATTTCTCTATCGCGATCGATCGGTGGATAGTGGTTGAGAAAACGAAACGATCATATTGCAGTGGCGAATGTTATCATCTGCATTTGACACGTTTACGTTTGGACAATAAAATTTCCAAATTGGACCCATTTTCACTGTTATTGTCATTATTATAATATACGTGCAATTACGTGTAAGTAACCGTTGTTACAAATGACGCAACGTGTCCCGAGCGCCGGTTTTTACGACGTTGACACAGCCATCGAGGATCACAACTACACGATGTTTTCGATGTATCCGCCGCCACCTTCTCCGCCTTTGAATTCAAACGGGGCGATTATGTCGAAGACATATTTAAACAGCAGCACATTTGATCACTGGCAATTGACCAAAGAAGAGAAAGCCATGGTGAGCTAATACAGTATCAATTTCTCGCATATTATCGTACGTCCACGCTAACTTGTGTTTTTACTCCGTACGTACTTTTACATATTGTTATTATTGCCCTTTGTTTAACATCGCAGCTATCGCGTCTCCCACTTTTTTTCCTCTTCAAAGTTTTCGCGAAAATTTTGAAAGTTTCGATCATTCATAGGTGGCTTACATACGTATCGCGAAACTATACGTTAAACCTACTTACGGTGTTGAGTTTTAGAAATCGTTATACATGCGTCGTCACCTTGACAATGACACAAGTCTAGGTATATCCGTTATGTTCGGAGTATAGTACCTTTACGTGTAGGCTTCGATTTTTTTTTTTTTTTTTTTATTACACATCCAATTTTTCACTATTATTATTATCTTATTTTTATTGAAGAAACTGAACAGCGAATGTTTTCAAAGTCGATTCTCTTGTACACAGCCACATGAGCGTGTGTAATATTGCGATTGGATGATCAAATCGCGCAATAATTATTATTATTACACTCGTACGTAATCACCTCGAGACGTGTCGTTATCATCGACTCTGATAATAATGACTCGACGCATTTCGTTATTACATACTTACCTACAAACTGACGAGTGTGCGGTTCAGGTATGATGTACAAATTTATATAAATTACACTTATGCATATCGTATCGCGAAAACCGCGTGACTAAAATATAAAACATTATACATATTACAAGTACGATACGATTCGTGTTTCCCGTTTATTACAATTTTCACAATCTCGCGAGGCTTAAATTTCATCTCAATTTCGGTTTTTCAATTTGTTTTTTATTTATTTATTTATTTTTTCCGTACACACATGCAGAAATCGGTTTCTTCTTCATTACCACGACGGAGATCATGTTTGAATCGTATTTTTTGATGGGTATAAATTAGTTGCAACGTTGATGATGTAAGAAAAGAAAAATAAATAAGAAAAATGTTGAGAAATCTGACCGGAAGTTGGGAGTTGGCTCTTGTTAACCTCCGCCAATTATACAAGTACGTACGTAATATGTACGTGCCTCTGTGTGTGTGAGTTAGGTTGAAATATATTTATTATTACTGTATATAGGTATGTGTACGGAATGATTCGCCGACGACGAGGAATAATAACAGTAGCTGTTTAACATGGCGTAAAATAAATTAATATGTCGTTAAAAATTGCTATCGTTTTGATGAACAATTTGTAATAATAATAAATAATAATACACGGTGACGGTTATAATTTGAATTCGAGAATTTCCTGGTGAAATTTTGACGAACAGAAATTTACGCGTAATATTCAGACGTATCGACGACGAAGGATTAAAAACTGTCTTTCGATTAGATTCTTCTTTTTTTTTCACGTGCATCATATTATCTTGTGTGTATAATAATTAACGGTATTTGAAACGCTAAGAGATATTTTTTTAAAAAAAGCCTCTTCGTGACACAATTTACTCAGATGTACGTAATCGCAACAATAACGAGAAAAAGAAATTCACGAGATTCAGTTGTACAAATATATAAAAATACATGTTTCAACTCGAGGCGCGAAAAATATTCTAATGCCAACGAAAAAAAGTCATTGTCACTCCTATTTCTATTTCTAATATTTACTTTTCTATTTTTCAATGCAATGTATATACATGTGATAAAATATTATTTTTATCATCTCGATTCGTGAATATAAATATCAGCGATATGTATATATAGGTATTATAAATATGACTCATCGATCGATTTATGAATGAAAATGTACACTTACGTCAATTCCCGGTACTCTTTTAACAAATCGTGCTGTCGAGGAGATAATAAGCAACCAGCCGTTAAATTATTATATAGGTAAACATACCTTGGCGGATTTCGCTGTATTACAGACACTATACTGTATACACACTCTTGAAACAGTCTCTGCACTTGAGCGTGAAGCGTTTTATGTTGTACGTATGTAATAATAAGAAGAACCAATGGAATATGCATTAAAAGAAAAAAAGGTTTTTCAGAGAAACGAAAAAATTATATCCGGCAACCGTAGGTCGTCGTGTGATACTGTATATATAATACGAATGAATTCTAGTTAAAGTATGCAAATGTATCACTTATGTTGTATATGAGACGAAGAGAGAGAGAGAGAGAGACGGAATACCGAGAAACGTTAACCAACCACTTTATACTTGTGTGTCTATGTATGCGTATTGGCGCCATTATTTATCACATTTTTCACTCATGTATACCTGGAAACGTTCGCGACAACGGGTCGCCGGTTAGTCGCAGTTATTTAAAATAAAGATTCTCGGATCTGCCCCCTGAACAGAGAATGCTGAGAGAAAACAGATATATATGTACATATACACATACAAATTGGATTGACCGTGCAAAAAAAAAAAAAAAAATACGAAATTGCTTATACTCCCAAGCTGAAAAATCTTAATTTAACAGTTAAAAAACGACGATCCTCTAAATTTCAATGCTTTATCGCACTATTAAGGGTTGCCGGTAATTAAAAAAAAAAAAAATTATATACACCAATTTGTGGGGTATGTATATATGTATAAATTTTTTTTTTTTGTGTATGCAATGTTGAATATTTCATCATGAAAAATTGAAAATGTTTGGGTAAAAAGTATTTACAATCACAGATTTATTTAATTATTTTTTCTGCTGTTTATCCTGCAGGCTGCTTGAGATAGAAAATTTCACGATCACATATAAAAATACGTAATACACATTAATGGTTGTCAATGCAGTCGTGTCGTTTAGTCGAGATATCAGGTTGCATAAGTAGCATATTATCATTGCCACGCAGAGAATTATGCAGAAAATAAACACACAAACCAGGATCTCGAATTGAATCGGTGAAAGTGAATTTCCTAATTATTTACGTCATTCGAGCAGCACACGTTTACGTATATATGTATACCTATGTATATCCAAAAAAAATCTGTTACAACCGGAACTATACTCTACTATATACAGCATAAATACGATACCAATGCAGGTTACATGATATATTTTATATTTTCGTATTATTATCTGTATACATAGGTATAATAATTGCGTGACCGTAATGAAATCCGTGTACATGCCTACGTTCTTTTTTTTTTTTAATCTTATTTCTCTTTGCCATTGTCAGATTATCGTATTTACTTGCGGAAAACAAAAAGTAGAAGAGAAAAAAAGAAAATCGAAATCCTTATTTATCAGTTGTAGAATCGATAAGAATTCCAGCAAAAATGTTTAGCTAGTTAGGTCAGCTTGAAAGTTAAAAACTGAACGCGAATGTGGGTTGCAATATTTTATATTATATTCATGTACACATATTTTATGGTACTTGTGTACACTGTACATACTTTGACCAATAACTTGGAAGATAAAATCACGACCATCCTTGGTTATTATTTTATACCGACTATCTCATTGTCGAAGCAGCGACCTTCGGAAAACGAAGACGAATGTGACGTCATCGCGTCGTAAGAGCGCGTCATAGTAATTCTTCGTCTCTGATATTTCTCTGTCTCGCTCTCTCCCTCTCTCGCTCTCTCTTCTGCTTCTCGTCTCCCCCCTCATTTATTATACTACAGCACCGGTTTACTATTCTCCTTTTTAAATACAACATTCCTGGCAGCTTCTGTCGCTTTTTGTTTTCTTACTCTCTACACGAAATGAGCTAATATTAATATCGAGCAATATTTTTAATCTATCCGTATATTATGTGTATATGCACGTATTATTATTCATCATTTTGGTGTTTAATAATAATCGGGCTATGCGCACATGCAATGTGTTTGTCTTTGAAATGCATCGTTTCGACGTTTGTATGTAGTCATCGTTAATTATTGTCTTTAATAATTTTCAAATTACCGTTATCGACCCTTTGTAATTCGCATCATCTGGTGGAAAACAATCAAACTAATGCAACCAGGCTGACGACAGCTTGCCGTTGACCGTGTTTTTTCGCCTGTCGATAGTAGAAAAGGTACATTATCGATTATGTTTAATCAATTTATGCGAGACACGAATGATTGAAAATTACGAAAATTACGATTTACCCTCCGTTAAAATTAAGTACTTGGGTTATGTGTTGATAAAATGGCGCCGATGACGACCAGGCTCTCTGACGTCATGAGGACATTTTCCCAATATCCAGATCATTGTTTCAATCGTTAGTGCAGTTTACCTTCTTTTCTTTTCTTTCCGTTTCTTTACTTTCTTCTACGTATATGATAATATGTATGTATACATAATTGCGAAATCGCTCGGAGCGAAGAAGAGAGGCGGCGGTGGTTAAAACGACGCCACCCACAGATTCCTGCTCCGTGACGTCATCGTTGAAGCATTTCCGATCTGGTATATATACATACATTGTAGCGTGCATAACTCGGGGTCTGTGTACATGGATACACGTGGAAGGTGTATGTATGCACCTACTTGGAAGGTTGAGAACTTGAAAAAGGGACCGGTATCAGTCATCGACGTCGCCGCGACGGCGCGTCGTCCCGAAACATGCCGCATAATGTAGTGTGGTGTATAGATTTAGGCTCGAGGTAACCGTTAACGTAAGGTTAGGTTAGTTAGGTACGCGGTATTGTGGGTAATTGTCGATTCCCGATAGCTCAAACCAAAAACATTGGTGACGTTATTCGTTTTTTATTCATTTTTTTTAAAACTTTAATACACGTTTTATTATTGCACGGGATGTTGCAACAGGTAGAGAGTCGAATACGTACAGGTTATAAACTTATAACGAGGTGTATGAAACGCGATTCAATCTCAGGGTTATTACACTTTCGGTATCGCCTTCGATACTACAGCCTTGAATGTAGGTGAGCGAAATTTCCGGATTTTTCCTTGTTCTTTGCTGTTCCGCCTTTCATTTTTCCAACTTTTTATTGTTTTTTTATTATTATTGTTGGTGTGATTGTTTCCTCACTTTGTCGCATTAATCGCAACGAATTGTACAAGATTATGTGTTTGTGCTCTAGTATACAATTAATATCGATGGATAAATTTCACAACCGTGTACAAACATTTATTGTGTCTTATGCTCGTTGTAGAACGGAACAAACACCGCGCATTCTGTGACAGGTATACCAAATCGGAATATGAAAAGCCTGTGCAGGTGTCAGGTGTGCATTTCTCTGAATCGTACGCTACGTGCATATGGACATGGACATTGGAGTGTGGATATATGTGTATATATGCAATGTCTGTTAATCGTTCGGATACAATAGACGTGTCTATACGGTAAAACGGGCAAACAAGCGTGATAAAAGAGCCGACTCATATTATCGATATTGCACGTGACATGGATGACGTATCCTAGTATTTATCAACACTTTGTCGGCGGATTTTCATTTTTTTTCTTTTTTATTACTACTACATCGTATTGTTATATGTTGCTCTAATTGTTACGTGACTTAAGATAGTAACATTACCGTATCGGCACGTTGAGAAAAAAATTGCTACTTTGGATCTGAATAAGTCGAATTGACAACAACTGAGTTTCTTCGTGCTTTATCAACGGATTCCTGAATTTCAGGTAATCCACTAAAGTTGAAAAACAACCGAGTTTTTCCGACGACGCGTCATTACAATAACGTTACAAACTTGATTCTGATTTGTATTGTTCATATTGAACATTCAATTTGTTCTTTCTCTTTTTACATCGCTCTCAATTCTTGTTCAATCTTGCATGTGTGTTACATCATACTATATTATGTATACATGTTTATTTCGTTTTTTTATTTGATGTAAATTTCTACAACGGAAATGATGAAAGAAGGAAAAGAAAAACATTGGAATGTTTAATCCGTTTGGCTTAAAGTCACGTCAGTTTATTATACATTGTATGCAAAACGGCCTTGAAACTGATCCACCACCACCACCACCACCATCGCGCGATGATGCAGATATCGTGCTGCCGATTTCACCGAACGGTAAATCTTTTCGAAGAACGAGCCGATGAGCGATGGAGAGTTTTTGGCGATCGTAGCTCGGGCGAGGCTTGGTAACGTCCTTGTCGCCACTTTCGTACATGCACGCATACACGCATGAACCCAACCGTTCCTAGCACAACCTCGTTATTATACTGTTGCGCGGTGCTTGTTCGAACCTGCAAGCAACGCCACCGACACGTACTTCCTAATTAAATATTCATAGAATAACAGTGGCACATGCATATATGCATCAGTGTGGTAAAAGTTGTACATACCGAGTTCCAAAAAATAATTCCACTAAAGTTGGATGGAACAAATTTAAAAATTTTTTTTGGCGGGTATATTTAAGCCTCGTGCATTGACTAATTTATTTATATATCTAGGTTGAGTTAGAATCCTTGGTTACGGCTATGTTGCACGGTATAATAATCGTGTCACATACGGTTCGCGTCCGTTCACCTTCCTTTGTCGTTACGATAGGATTGTAACGACGACGACGAAGGTATGAGAGACACTCCGTGTGGTGTACAAGTCGCTTTTCCGTACTTCTTTGTAGTCAACCACTTCTGTATCGGTCCTCGTCATCCTCACCGTCGTCGTCGTCGTCTTGTTTTATTTAATTATTTTTTTTTATTTCAACCACATCTAGTTGGAACTTGAGCTATATCATGAAACGGTCGCGCCTGCACAGCGTTGTTACAATCGTGTTTTTAATACAGGGTAGTCACACATCTGGAAAATATGGAAAACATGGAAATGTTAAGGAATTTGAATGGGGTCGTGGAAAATCTGGAATTGTGCGGAGATTTTTGATTCGGTTATGAAAAAAATTGACAATATTAGTTGTCTGTCATGGTAATTAGAAATGATTTTTTGACGCAGGAAAAGTTTACTTTTTGCTCGTAGAGGAAACGAATTGGCTTAAACCGACTTTTGAGGTGCATTAAATTTTTCTTCAATTCGAATTGGCATTTGAATCGAATATAAAGAGTTAATGAGCCAAACGATTTAAGTTTGTATCAACTTACCAGAACTGGTAAAATATCAGGGAAAACCTGGAAATGTTGTCGTGGAATTTTTCGGTTGTCCAAAAATTTTTGGCCACCCTGTAATATGCTGGAAAGAGAAATTATCGCTGGAGAAGAGAATAAGAGGATCTTGTTTGTTCGTCTTATATACTTGAAGGAAGTCTTTGTTCTTTGTTTGAGGGGTTGTAGACGTCTTGAAACACCCTTTTTTTCGGAACGAGGACCACCACTTTACCTTATCCGGTACTCTCGGTGTTTCTTTTTCTTTTATTTTGCTCCAGCGTATATTATACGCTTTGATATTATAATGCGTAGGTATATCGGGTGTCTTGGCATTGTAGATCGTACCAAATACGACCGTCGTGACGACGTTGATCCAGTCCCTAGTCGAACCGAGTTAGGTACGAGGGACGCTGAAATATACCTACACGTTGTTGTTGAACAATGGAGAGAGTAGCACATTTAATTGAATCAAATAATTTTTTTTTTATACAAGTATTACTGATATACACGATTTTCTCCACGAATTTTCCATTCATTTATGCTTGCAGTATCGATATCCATATTCATCGGATACGGTTTCACGAATTTATGATTTATAAGTAGCGACTTAATTTGTGTTGACGAGGATGAAGTTAGCAACGTTACTGTAACTATGCGTGTTGGGAAAAATTGTTACTTCACACCTTCAGGAGTATGTGAAATTTAGTAAACCGTGATAAAGAAAGTATACCCTTATTTTGAAAAGCCAACTTCTTTGAAGTCATTCTAACATTGTGCAATAACGGTTTTTACCACCTTGATGTTGCGTCGTTACGTCAACGTTGCTAACATCAGACTTATGTGTGTGACGCAATACGTGAACTCGATTGTGAAATCATGCGCAATTTAAATTTGAGGGAATTGATGGAAACAGTCTACTTAGAAGCACGTACATCACCTCGGGAATGCGATTTCTTTTATTTATTTTTTTCTTCGCCTTTCTCTTTCGAAGTTTAAATACTTCACTTCAAGTCTCTTTTTCTCCTATCGCGAAAACTGCAAGGTGCCTAACAAATGTAACAGTCTTATGCGATGGCCTTTGCACGTGTATTTTTCTTTGGACGTCACTTTCTTTGTCCAAGGTCATCGGTTTATTTTCTTTCACAACTTTTTGCCCGGACGTGGAAAACTTTTTCTTCTTCTTTCGTTATCTGTATAATATTTAAAAACTAATTATTTAAAATTTAGCACAATAATTTACAAATGAATCTGGACAAAGCGTTGGCAGAACGATCTAGAATTCCTTTACGATGATGACGGTGGTTTCACTGTCGCCCGGGCGACGTTCGAAGTTTGAATTTCCCGGTAACTCGGGTGTTCCTGGATTACCGTTAAAAGGCGCGTGCGCGTTTCTCTGTGTGCGGCACCTATCGACCAATAACGACACGACGACACGCCTGAGTCACGACGAAGCGGCGAATCGTTTGCATTTGTTCTTTTCTGGCGACCGGAGCTTCGGGCGGGCGCGAAGGGGGCGGGGGGATATGAGTAAAGAAGAAAGCGGGCTTCCCCTGAAATTCGTGTTCTATCGAACGCGTAGTTTATGGGCATAGTATATGTATGTATACGGATAGATAAGCAGCGCTGTAGTCACATTAATGCCTATACTATACCATGGGATGATAGCGCGATGACAGAAACCTCGAGCAGGCAACCCACCGACTGAGAAATCTGTGAGAGCGAGAGGAATAGAGAGAGAGAGAGAGAGAGAGAGAGAGAGAGAGAAAGAGAGAGAGATACCGTGAAACTCCGTGAGTCTTGTGACTTACTGTCAGTGTCACTAGAGTCACGGCGGCGCGAGGTTCTTCTCTCGATTTTCTCTTTTTTACTACCTTCGGCATATCGTTGCGCAGGTACATACAGGCGTCGTCGGATGATACACGTTGCAGTTTTGTCAGCAATAACAAAAAAACGGGGGACAATAAAAGAAAAAAAAATTGGACCAGATTTTAATGTGTGAAGAAAAAAAAAGATGGAATTTTTGATTTTTTATTTCGGTTCAATCACGTACGATTAGGAGGAAAACAAAATTTGTAGCATTTTTTTTTTTTTTTTTTTAACCCATCGTACCGTTTTTCTTATTCCTGAACTTTTTACAATTAATCGGTGGTGGTGTCGTGTGACCGCTCGGTTAGTGAGTGAATTTGTCTTTGCAATTTGACAAAATCTATCTTTTATAACATCACTTCACGCGTATGATAATAATAAGCATAATATTAATAATCGTAATAATCAGTACTGCGAAGAAGAAATAAGAAGTGGAAGGAAGGAAGGAAATAAGCACAGACAATTAACACTTGTCTGCATTCGAGTTACGGATTATATTATTACCAATTGGATTGACACACGTTGACAATAGTGTACGTCTACTCTTTGTACTTTGATGATGTATGTATTGTTTGTAGAGTTAATACTGCGTCATTGTTGTACGGGTATTAGGGGGAAAGAAGAAGAAAAAAAAAAAAGAAAGACAAGTAAGAGGAGGAAAAAAAAAACTCTGCTGAGAGACAAAGAGATGCAACAACAATAATGCAATGCGTTGCATTTTTATTTGAAATATATGTACATCTATATTACTATGCATATCACTTGTACGCGCATGTGTATTATAATTCTTTCGCGTACATGCCGTTTTTTGGCATGTGTTGTTGTTTACCTATTATATTTTATTAATATCGCGTAAAATGCGGTGACGAAGTTGTTGAATCGTTACATTTTCTAGATTTTTCTACCATATCATCCGTCTATTTTTTTTTTCTTTCATCGCAATTTTTTTTTTCACACTTTGCGATCGGGGATTGGATCAGAGGTGTTACGTATTTTCTTTAAATCCTGTTGTTTTTCTCCTCTTTTTTGTTTCCTTATTTTGTGAACGATTTATCAGTCTTGTCGTCGGTTTGCTTAGTTACATATCGCATGAAACGATATCTTTTGTTCCGATTTATAACGAACAGGCAGCTGACGACGACCACACGACGATTTATTTCACACACGTATACGCACATACGAGAGCACACAAAGAAAATTATCTTTGGATCAGCCTCGTGGTATTGTGGTTACTATAATAATCATTATTCTCATTTCGCATCGTGTAACAAAGATTGGTTGTTCTACCGTCTTTCTTTCTTCCTTTCTCCTGTTTCTCTCTCCTTATTCTTCGGGATTCTGAATTTTTTTTTTCTCATCGAATATCGACTTTATCTTAGAAAATATTTTATTTTGGTTTTCTTTGATATCTTTTTTCTTTCTTTATTTTGCTAGAGGAGTACGAAAGTGACGAGTGCAACCGAAACTCCGATCGTTGTTCTGTATGAAATATAAACGTCATATCGCACACGCGTTTAAATAGATGTGAACGTATTTTTTATACATGTATGCAGAAGGAAAAACTTTGGTCGCCGTCGCCACTGTTGGGCGTTTAGATAAACAGATAAGAGAAGCCGGTTGTTTTGCGTTGGAGGTGCTGCTGTCGGATAAACTTTGTAATATCGCGTACTTGTATATAATGTCAAGTAGTTCCCGTAGCTTTTCGTTTGCTTTGGATTCACGGTGACCAAAGGGGAAAAGAAAAAGAAATTCCGAATCATTGTATTTATTAAAACAATATTTATCATGGTCTAAATCGATGAAAAAATTCGTCGCGCATTTAAAATTACGATATTCTCTTTTCTTCTAATTTTTTTTTTTGCCCTTAATTTCTTTTGCGATACGTTGTCATTGCAAATTGAATAATTCTTTATACGTTATTGTTATTCAAGTATATTGTTGTATGCAATACTCCGGATAATATTGTCGTACGGTCCATGATTTCGATATTTTTTTATACCCACACCACGCAACGAACGTCGTCGAAGTCTATTAGGTGCGAGTGGTATGGCCGAAGATGGAATACAGCCGGGTCATATTATATTATACCTAACAGAATTTTGTTTACTGCAAAAACGACCTTGAATTTTTATGCATGTATGTATGCTCGTGCAAACGCCTCTGTTCAACGAACGAGAGGAAAAAAAGTGTGTGCGAAGGAGAGAGTGGTGGTGAGATAGCGAGAGAGATGGATATATTACAGACACGCTCTCGCATTGCACGCATATGTGTCAAGCATGTGTTGATACACCTACACACGGCGTGCCGTGATGTTTGCCTGTATAATACAATACGGGTTGATTGTACCGATGATCTTGGTATGACATTTTCGGTCATTTCCCGTCTCGCAATTCAACGCTCTCCGTGTACTAGTATCCTTGTAGGTACATCATTCACCATTCGGTCGCCGGAACTCATTAACTGACAAAATCATTCCTCACCTCTTTACTCGTTGCGCCGATGCTCGAATGTTGATTATTTAAATTAGCCAAATTACACGTTACAGGATGGCTCGGAAGAGATTTTCATTTATTTTTTCTTTGCTTTGCGCAAATCGGAAAAGTTGAAAAATTATCGTCAAAGCAGAGCCCTGTATATCAGATACGGAATACAAAAGCCTTTTAAAATTGAACCACAGCGATCTTCTTTCACAGGTATTTATTTCAGCACTCAAATCAACTTTTTTCATCCACGCGTGCCGGAACAAGAAGTTCTTTTTATTCGTATATAAAAGACTAAATCAACTCACGTTTCGCTTTCGTATTCTGGAATAAACCGAACAACAGTTTGTACCGTTTACATTGATTGTGACTTTTTGCTGTTGGGTTTCTTTTTTTTGTCTTTCCGATGCACCGAACCTTGCATCTTTCTTTAGTCGTTGCCACTTGCGCGCTATGTTTATATACAATAACAATATATATGAGGACAACGAACGCGATCATTTATATACATACATACCTACATCATTATTATATACATGCGTATGGTATGTAGGTACGCAGTACACACCTATAATAACAATAGTCGTAAAACAAAGAGATGCAATATGTACATACCTACGTATATATGTATATATATACACACATAAACACATGCATATATCTGCTGCAGTTGTACACGCACACGTATAAAAGAAAAGTCTTTCTTATCTCCAGGAATACGTATATAACGTTATTGGGTAGGTGTTGCGTTGCGTTACGTGCAAACGATGAATTGTTACAGGGAAACTTGAGAGATGTGTACACTCGTATTCCTATACCGTCTGCGCATCTGCATGCATAAGCCGCCTGACGTATTTATGTAGTGAGCGTAAAAAGTGTTGGATCGGATTGATTGATTGCTACTTATTGTCAGCCGCGCATTTATTTCCAACCTAACCTATAAACCTAACCTAATCTGGACTGCGCAGATATACGTATATGGTGTGTGGGTGTGTATATGTGTGTATATATATGTATATATATGTATGTATGCAACATACCTGACACAGATAGATAATAGATAATATATTTCTCACCTATGCACTGGAACGCGGACAAAAAGAGAAGAAATAAAATGAAACAATGTAATTACTATTATTCTTTTTTTTTTTTTATCAATGTTTTTATCAATGAGACAAATTTAGACGATGGTGTCAGATTTGCGCTTTTGTGAAAATCGATCATTTCGAAGTTAGTAACGTTATCGTAACGATTCATGTTGAGGAATGAGCGTTATTTCACAATGTTTTTCAACTGTTTGAAATTCAGTAATTGAACCGTAATAAAACGAGACATACTGATATTTAGCAATTTTAGTTCCTTAAAAATCATTGTTAAAATAAGAAAATAGTGGATACCTATGAATATATACCTATATTATAGACACGGGTGGTGTGCGATTATACGGCAGGCACCGACAGGCACAAACTACTATATATAATATATCGTCTGGTGAAACATACGCGGTTTAAAATGCGTGCACGTGTGCCTGCACACACGCATGCATCGCCATCAACATTTACGTATGTAGATGTGTGTGAGGAAAAACCCCGTCGCTTGATGGCAGAGACGACTGCAATGAAACTATCGCAAGCTAGCTCTCTCTCTCTCTTTTTCTCTCGCGATGTCGGTTTTCCTGTACGGAATAACGAATCGGATGTATTATACATATAGATACGTACCTACACCTACATATATACACAGCATTAATACTTGCGCATTTTATCATTTTGTGCCGCATATACACACAACTTCCTTTATCAGCTTCCGTCGTTGCCGTACTTTCTATCCTTTTTTTTTTTTTTTGTCCCTCATATATATAATCTTTTTGCCGTCTTTCTTTTTGTTGAACTGCAAAAAGAGAGAGAAGGAGTAGGTTATATTAATCATTCTGAGAATTAATTTTAAAGTCAAGTTTTTATCAGAGATATTAAAGTTTTTTTTGTTTTCTTAAGGCCTACATAATCACTTCCGATCGTTTTCGGATAGACGCTTCTTTAGGTGTGTGTGTTGAATTATCTTGACTTCGATCGACCGGTCTTTGTTTCACTCAGAACTGATTAGATTTTTGGTCTGATTGGTTCGGTAGTTTCTCGAGTTATTAGAATGAATGTATTAAAGAATAAAAATAAACGATCATATATTCGAGATGGATCGAAGGATTTTTGTGACTTTGGTCTCGATCGTCGCGGTCCTTCTTAGTCCGGAATTGACTAAATTTTGGATGTCACTCGTCACGTAGTTTTCAAGTTATTTCAATAAAAATATCCGGGAAAGAAACAAAAGTTCTACGAATCAACGGGTTTTGATGATATTTAGTCTCAATGGAAGTGACTTTTTTTAGTTTTAATACTGACTATAAATTTTGAATTTCATTTGTCCAACAGTTTACAAGTTATTTGTGAATAACACAATTTAGAAAAAATCTTAATTACCATTTGTTGATGTTTTATGAGTTCGAAATGCATTCGAGCGAGAAGTTTATATGCTGGTTCATCAAAGTTAGCCAATCTTCTCAGGGTTATTTATTCTAAAGAGATAAAATTATAGCGAGAATTTGGGAGAACGATGATTAGGAGGAAATAAATGAAACTGAGTAAGCTTGATATAATTAGGCTGCTGAAGTTAGTAAGTAACGTAGGCGTGTAACTAAACATTTGGGGGGAAGTAACTATTTTGCTGTTTTATAGTGACTTTGAAATGGGTAAATTTTTATTAAAAATATGAAAACATGTTTTGCCATTATATTATAACTTACGCCAATTTCACGAAAGAATTCATTATTTTGCAATTTTAAAATTACTTTCAAGCACGAGTTGACTTTTGAAAAATACGAGTACGTTCGGTTTCGTATGATTTATTTAAATTTCAAACAATTTTCAATGTCGCGAAGTAAAGATTTTTTGTACACATGTGCATCGTTGTAATAACGTTACACTGACTTCAATAACCCCAATATTTGAGTTTATTCAAATCGTTGTATTATATATATCCGTAACGAGAGAGGTGAGAAAAAGACGAGTTGATGCAGATTGCGGAAGGTGGCAACGGTGGGGGAAAGGAGGAGGAGGAGCAGGTACGTTCCGTGCGTGCGTGCGTGCGTGCGTGCGTGCGTGTGTGTGTGTGTGTGTGTGTGTGGAAAATTCGAAAAGTTATTTTCGTCCACCACGAAATGCTTGGCTAGCGCGAACAGCGCGCGAATGGCGAGAAGAAGAGAGCGTCTTTATATATACACGCACCTATGTGTATAATGTAAAACAACTTTGGTAGTCGGTGGTGGTGGTAGGTAAAAGCGTTGCGAGATCCTCGTCGTCGACGTCGTTGCCGCCGATGTTGCTGCTGCGACGTCGTCGACGTCGACGGCGATTTTTGGCTACCTAGCCACGGTGTCGGGGGTTTCAGTTTTATAGAGGCAGGCGTCGACGGAAGACGGTAGTAGTTTGCTTTTAATAATATATCGTATACAAACACGTCACATCTCGAGGATATATAAGAGGAAAAAGAAAAGGAAGAAGAGGAGGAAGAGGAGGAAAACCGTCTCCGCTAATATAATCTAACTCACGGTTCCGTCGTTACGCCTCGCGGAATAATTCGCACGACGATAAAAACAAAAATAAAACAACGAACGAACGATCTGTAATTTCTTTGATTTGAATTTTTGTTTTTCATTCTTGTATCAATTCGAAACTTCCTCATACAGTTACGAAAGTATTAAGCAATCTTTAGTCGGAAATAGTATTATATTTACCGTTTCTTATTTTTTTTTCCCCTCATTCTCTTCAATTTTTATCAATTCTATCATTGTGTTTTCTCATTGGCATTTATTGTCAGTTATTTATCAACGAATAGTTTTCTTTTTTATTTTTTCTCAACAAACTTCTATAATATACGTACACATATTGCAGAACGACGAAGATAATGTTATAGTATTATAACAGTTGAAAGAAACAAAAAGAAATTAAAAACGAATCGTATATATATATATATATATATATATATATTTAATCGAATTTAACCTGAACAAAGAAAATAAAAAAATCGAACAAAATGGCCGCCATGGATCCGGTTGACATCGCAAATATTCTTGCTCAGGAACTCTTCTATCACCAGGTATAACAACAATCATAAAATATGGACGATGATAAAGATTACGATGACGATAATGATTATGATGATGATGATGATGATGATGATGATGATGATGATGATGATGATGATGATGACTAGAATTTGAAACGAAATAACAAAGTGATACTAAAAATAAACGCGTAAACTCGGCACAAACAACATGCGTACATACGTTAACTAAATGCTCGACTAAATGCTATGAACGCAGGCAGATAGAGAAAGAGAGGGAGCAGGAAACTTTTGCATGATCGGTGAATTGCAAAAACAAAGATACTATGGTGCAAAACGAACGAGATTGAAAGAGGAGAGGTGAGGAGTGGAGAGAACAGAAGAGTAGAGGTCTTAGTTTCTCCTTCGTTTCCGAGGCAGAAAATTACTAGTGTATCGAAGGATGGATGTACATAATATATTTACCACGTATGCGCCAGTGTGTGTGTGTGTGCGTGTGTGTGTTTATTTATAGAGAGAGCGAGAGGAGAGAAACAGTTAGAGGGATATAAACGCATTTGCGAGACTTCTGCGGGGCTTTGCTTCTTCGACATCGTTTCCATCTCTGCAATGTTTGAAGGAGATTTTGAATCGGCATTTGGGTTACACTTTTTTTGTTTTCTCTTTTCCTCTCTCAAAAGGAATCGAGTGAAAAAATAAACGCTAATGAAGCGATTCTTCTTGGTATTATTATGCGTGTCGAAAACGTTCTAAATATTTTCCGAATCTACAATTTGTACAACGCAATACTAATCGATACATAGAATTTAAATCCCTGACTTGTGAGCTAACAATGGGTAATTTTCGAAACATGATATTATGCATTGGTGAAGCAACAATTCGTCGTATATAATACCGC
Source organism: Neodiprion lecontei (assembly GCF_021901455.1). Lineage (NCBI taxonomy): Eukaryota > Metazoa > Arthropoda > Insecta > Hymenoptera > Diprionidae > Neodiprion > Neodiprion lecontei. The sequence continues at coordinate 1,022,356 of NC_060266.1, forward strand.
AGCTTGTTTCCAGGAGACGTTCAATTGAAATAACGTCAATGATAAATTTAACATCCGTATGCGATTATACGTATATATATATATAATATATTTAGTCATTAATATATTTAGTATTTACATACGGTATGTATGTATGTGTATGCTTTTGGTTGATTGATAACTTATCTTTATACGTAATGCACGTATAAATTTTATATCTACATACTATATACATATATGTAATAAATAATAATAATGACAATAAGAATCAAGTGATGCGTGCATCACTGATATATTTATATATATACCTATGAATGCATTGTTGAAATCATAATTGATTTTAAGAAAGAACAAAAAAAAATGAGGAAAGTGAGAATAGATGAAATACTTTATAGAAAATAAAATTAATTTTTTCCTTTTTTGATTGCAGCTCGTATCGCACGACGGTCTTCACAGCGGAGTACCGACAAGAACAACACCAACGCTGACACCTACAACGCTGCGCAGTATAGAGCAGTTTTTCGAACTCCCAAGCGAGTCTGCATCTCACAGCCGAGAGGCTGGATTTGTACCGCCTTTGGTAGAACCTTCGCAGCCAACCCCGGCGCAAACTCAAAACCCGGGTCATCATCACAATCATAATAACAACAACAACAACAACCTTAATCAGCAACAAGTAAACCCCAACGGGCTGCTTGTTCCTGTTGTCGATAATCAACAACAGTCTCCGACTCGGACGAGTAACAACCAGTCGCCGAATCAGCCGCAGCAGACCAGGCGCAACATGGGCGGAAGGAGACCTACTAGGACTGTCGGTATGAGTCCTGAAGAGGAGGAACGCAGACAGGTTAGACGTGAGAGGAACAAAATGGCAGCAGCCAGGTGCCGTAAGCGGAGGATGGATCACACCAATGCCCTTCTTGAGGTAAGAGCGACGCTGACTGTTTTCAAAAAAATTTCTATTGCGGTCGACGATGCGTTTTTTAAGTTACTTTTGTGTATCCACGCTTCTGAATATCCCAAGCAGATTTTGGTTTCAATGGTATAAATTTACTCCTTGATGGTGACTCAACTTTTAAAGTTTGCTCAACTTTCTTTCTGTTTGTTTTTCCTGATTCGAAGACCACTGTGAATGTACATCTGTTTTTTTTTTACACACGAGAGTTTAACCCAATTCGAGCAAATCGTGAAAGAAAGATCCACACGTGGACTCTTCTCACTCTGCACAGACAACTAGAGAAACGATTCAGTGGTTTTGCGTATGACTGATAAGACCGTGTGGTGAAATGAGTCAGTTTCCTACTTTGGAATGCGAATATATTACAGTTATACAGACTGCATAGAGGCATCGATGACAAGTACGTGTATATCTATCAAAGCACGGAGAAAGAACAAAAGAATATAATGAAAACACACAATCTCACAGTCGTTTATCTTTTTGCTTCTATTTTAGGAAACCGAGGGCTTGGAGCAAAAAAAGCAGAACCTACAGGACGAGATAACGCAGCTCAGACAAGCCAAGGATGAACTGGAGTTCATATTGGAAGCGCACAGGGCTGTTTGTCGTTTGAGAGCGACTTCGCCACCAGATGTAAAGCCGGATATAAAGCCGATCGAACTGCAACCTTCGCAGCAACAGCAACATCAACAGCAACATCAACAGCAACAGCAACATCAACATCAACATCAACAACAACAGAGCAACAATGATTTTGCGGAGCCTATTTCTAGGGCAGCCATAGCGACCGGGAAGCCGAACAGACCGAATTCCCTACCGATATTCAACGAGGCTAAGGAGAGACCCGACACCTTGCAATTCAAGACTGTAGAAACACCGGCCTTTATGAAAACCGTGCCCGAAGTTGCCGGCGTGCCGATAACGACACCTTCCAGTGGCATACCATTCAATTTTGAGTCGTTGATGGAGGGAGGAACCGGACTTACGCCTGTTTCTACTCCCCTCATTCCGTCATGCTCTTCCCAACAGAGGAGCAACCTTTCCGCCGTCGATCTCAGTTCGCCTGACGCCAATCCACCAAAGTTGGTCAGCTTGTGACGCCAGGACGACGACGATAACAACCAAAATGACGATCAGATTGACGGCGAGGATTACACGTCGGATTACGATAACGACACCGAGTCACGAGAGGGTTGATCATTTTATAATAACGAAGATTTACTCTTCCCGTGATTTAATTTTATTTTATCGTGTGTGTTTCTTTTTTTTTTCCCTTTTCTATCTTTTCTGAGAGTAGAATCGGATTTTAAATCGCGTTGCAAATGTTGGTCTGAAATATAAATCGGACAATGAAAGATTAATGAAGAAGAAGAAGAAGAAGAAGGTTTAGGGAAAAGTCGAGGAGAACGAGGCTTACTTTTTATCTCTGATTTCGATTTTTCATAACGTGTCTTAGGAATGAGAGAGAGGACTGAAGATATTAAGAAGCCGCTCAAAAATCTTGGCTTAAATTGTTACCCCCCCCCATTCGATTTCTGTTTAATATACATACGATCGCATGTATTATTTTCTCCGACAAAGATAGATTGATAGATAAATAAATGTCTAGACGAATAGATGAGTAGATAAATAAACGGAGAAAAAGAAAATTGCGCTCAAACCCAATTTCTGTCCGAATTTCGTATTTGTTGCGCTTATTCTAATTTTTTTTTTTTTTTATTGAGCCAAATGACAGTAGATACAGTTTTATTATCGCCGCGTATCCAGTAGCTTATCGTTTTGTTTAATTTTTTGTTGAAATTGTAACATGGTACTTGAAAACACCATGTTTGAATCCAAATAAAATATATTTTTTTTAAAAGTAGATATCCGCCGTGTGATGGTATTTTTCGTAGGAAAAAATCTAAGGGAAACACGTGTTAATAAGCGAGTGATAATACGATAATATAATATAATATAATGATAATTGTAATTATTGAAAGATTTGAAACAAACTAGAGGTTAATAGTAATATTATTGTTAATGATAACAATAATGAACATTATAATATGTATCTAAGGTGTAAGTGAGGAAGAATGCTGAATTTTTATATTTTATGAAATATGTAATGTACATGTCCACATGTACAGATATTTTACACAATGTAATATACTAATATGTGTATATGTTTATGGATATGAGCAGGCAGGCGCGACGAAAGTTTTCAATAATGTATTAGTATTATGTATTATATAAATAATATAAACGCCTTTAAGCTCAAGCATTGGCCATCACCCTTGAATCTAGGTTAAGAAGGGAATGAACGAAAGTACGAAAATTTTTGTAAAAAACAAAAACAAGTGTGATGTAATATCGTTCTTTCCTCTTTGTCGATCATGCGAATTGTGTATAAACATCATTGCATTAAGTTGAATTATAATATGAGATATGCTCACGCTCATCCCTCAAAATTATTCCAATTTGTATACATATGGTATGTGTATAGAGAGAATGCCAATAATTTTGCGTAATATATAATTAAATATACGTTAATCTTATACTTATATATTCAGAATAGAACTCAACAGAACGAAAGAAGTGAAAAGAGAAACACATGACGTGTGTGAAATCGAAGAAGAAACTAGCTGATTGGGGCAAAGAGGAGGGTCGTGAACTTTTTCAAGCTCTACAGGTGCTGTAAAATAACTGCAATATGATAAGACTGCCATGCCTTGATCTATACTATACATAATATGTAAATTGAAAATTTATCTTGACATACAATATAAATCCAGATCTCTAAAGCGGTTCTTTTTTTTTTTTTATTGATAATTTTTCTTCGATCATTCACCGTTCTGTTCTAAAGTTTCTCACAGTGTCTGCCAAAATGTGCAGAATATTTTAAGAGGGAAGAAAAAACGCTACCAGCAACCCGAACATGCCTCAATAAATATTTGTATGATAATAATAATAATAATAATAGTAATAATAATTATTATTATTAGAAATGATGATTACATATTAATAATAGTAACGTTTAAAAGTAATCCCTCCATATATTAATATACTTGTGTACACACGATACCGTTTACGATTTGTATAAAGATATTTTGTGTAGAGAAGGAAGAGAAAACGTTTAAAAAAAGAAAAGAGGAAGAAGGAACGAATGAAACTTTCTTTGGATTTTTTGTTTTTTATTCAATAATAGTATGCTGATCACTTTTAGCAATATTGTGGTATTAATATATTTATGTCCTGATTGACAGGTCGTGTGCGAATTGTGGTCGGAAGTTTGGGAACTAGTAGTCCCGTTTTCCTTTTTTTCCCCTTTGCGATATTCTTTATTGTGCACAGTATTTTCAGATTGTATATTTTATATCTGGTATAAAATGTAGTTGTAATTGTAATTTGTCTCCTCAACGTTCCACAATTTCACACGATCACAATGTGAGCGCATGCTTCACGAATTTTCTTGTATCCCCCGAATCACCTGTGTCTTTTGAAAGAAGAAAAGAAAAGAAAGAAAATTGTACACACCATTGACGATGCAATATATTTTTTGTTTAGCTCAGCGCGTTTGCAATGTATTATTTTCTTTGTCGTACTTTTCCACCTCATCCTTGTTAAATTTTCCTTAAATCTAAAGGGTGTATACAATTAACGATATTGTCATAAGCTTTATTTATATTTATTTATTTATGTATGTTGCATAAGTTACTATTTACATAGAATTGATTTCTTTGAACTATTCATTATTAGTGTGCAAATCCTGTGACACGTTCTATTGCCTGGCGTTCTTCCAGCGCTCCCATCTCTTGGTAATGATTGAATTCTATGGAAAATGATCCTGCGCCTGACGTTAATGTTCTCAGGCTTTTCGAGTATCCAAGCAATTCTGATAACGGTGTCAGGGCGTAGACTATCTGTAAAATTAGAAGGTTTGTTTGCCACATGTAATTTATAATTTGTGTTAGCATAAAAAAAATTATCATTCTCTCATGGTGAAATTAGTATTTATTTTTCAACAGGTCAACATCACCTTGCTTCGACCACGAGATCCGATCTGTTGTATTTGTGCTCTGCGTCTAGACAGATCTGATATGACTAGGGACACAGTCTCTTCAGACGTCACCACTTCGAGCTGCATTATTGGCTCCAGAAGCATTGTTCCTCCCGTTCGCAGGAGCTGTTAAATTGGCAATTAAATTACATATTAAAGAAATGGATCGACTCGATACATTTTTGAGACAAGCTAGTTGTTCCATTGATTGCTGGGAGGTAGACCAACTCATAAAAAAGAGAAGGTCAAGCCAAAGATGTCAAAGATAGATATGTGAGTAAATGGCGCGGTTCAAGAACAGTAAAATTTTTGTTTCACTATCACCATCAATCGTCATCTTTTGAAGATTTGTTTTCGATAGAAAATTCCCTGTCACTACTACTACTTTATCCATCTAAATCTAGAAATACGGTGCAAGAGATATGACAGGCTGTCTGAATGGTATCGTCCGGCTACCTTTCCCTACTCTACAGTATCAGCGACAAGCCACTGGAATATTGGTGCAAGCAACACTCACAGACAGGAAGAGTTTGCAAAACATTGGATTCAGATCTTTTGGAAAATGTAAGTCAGCCTCGCTTGGACGGTTCTTCTAACAAGTAATGAGTACGACTTGTTTGAGAAAAAAAAAAAAAAAAAATGAAATAAATACATTACACAGATCGTAGAACTGCAGGATTTGGAGAAATCGAGCAATGGAAACACGTTTATCGGATGTCCAGCCTCTCCACAGCAATTGCTTGACATCCGTCTTCCGTTTCTCGTGATTGTCATGAAGAATATGAATGTGGAGTGCCGTTTTCAAGTACAGGTAATTTCGCTGACAAGTGTTTAAATCTTGATATTGGAGGATCTATATTATAGAGACCGTTCTACCCACTCAGATTATTGACACAAACGAAATCAGACATCATTTCCACTTCTCCAATGAGGGTTTCGAAAACAACGGGAGCGTAAGAGTACCTGTGATCAGTCGAGTCGACGTAAAGCTCCAGCCTGGATGGAACCGCCTCGAAATCGACCTGGAAGACCTGACAAGGAGGGCCTTCAACTCGCGGTACAAGGCGACCCAGAGATTGGCGATATTCGCCAATTGTAGACTGCGTAGGATTTACTTCATCGACAAACACTACGCAGACATGGAAATATCTTCCGAGCTTTGCCAGGCGTTTTTTCATCACTACATGCTAAAGTGGGGAATACATCTGAAGGAAGGGATAACGAAGAGGAACGATCCACACGAGCCCGTGAATCAGATTCGTTCCCACTTTTTGAGAGACATACAGATTAAGTCTGGGAAATTGATAAACGACTTTTTCGGCAAGACGAACACCAGCCTATCAAAAATTCTAGATTTTAAGAACAAGATGAGGCTCATGCTCTTCGCTATTCCCAGACGCGGAGGGTCTCAAATGCTTTCTGTGACTGCACAGGGTGAAGAGAGGCCGAAATTGCACAGGCGTCATGCCCACGGTTGCGGCCACTATTTGTCAACAATTAGAAACGATGACCACAGGCTGGACGATATCAACGACACGCAAAAACAGCTCGCGCGCAGAGAAACCGACAATGAGGCAAATTTTGGATTGGATGTTTGGAAATCCCGGTACGAAACGCCAGTGAACACAATAACGCAAGAGAAAGAGGTCGTGCAGCCGGTAGTGACTCTTAAATGGAGTCAGCAGGCGTCGGGGAGCCTCAAGAAGTCCCGCAGACGTCGTAAAGAAGTAGTTACAAAAAATTTCCAAGAGTCACCAGGCGATGATAAAGCCCTGATAACATCCGGCAAAGTAACGCCAGTCAAGTCCGTTGTCAAAAGTATAATTAATTGCGCAAATCGAAAAGAAGATGAAAGGATTTACAACGCAGTGATAAGTCTGGAGGGGACGTTGAACGAGATTCGAATGATGCCCGAGGTACAAAAATCCGAGACAAAAAATGTGTTGCGAAAGAAATCGGTGCTGAAGAAAAACAAGGAAAAATCTTGCTGTGAGACGGAGACGACAAAAAAAGGGTCCAGAAAACCGCAGTCGCTGTCGAAGGTGTCAAACGGCAGTGAACGCATAAAGATGCCGGCAAAGATGCAATAAAATACTTTCGTCATACTCGCGGTGTGATTACCTTATGTAGGCACTGCGTGATCGTTGCAGAAATCATGGTAGTCGATGTTCCTTTCCCAATCTCAAGCCAATGAAGAGTTACTCCGACGTTAATGACAGGACAGCCAAGCTTTGGTCCGTTGTTCAGAGCCGCGTTTACCCCCTTCTTAGCGAGCTGCAATATCCTGGGACTTATTGCGTTAGTGTGTGCAACAGAGTCAGGAGTTCTGTCCAGCCTCAGTACATCTTCGCCCTTGTAGTTCGGCTCGATGCTCATCGTCGTCTGTACGCTGTGAGTGGTCGAGCCGATCCTGTGGCTTGTCACGTGAGTGTCCTTCACCGCGGTCTGCAGGGTCTCCTTGTAGGCTATTTGCAAGGGTCCCAGGTCAACGTCTATCTTAAACTCTGACCTTATCCTTTCAGCGATAATCTCCAGATGTAATTCCCCCATCCCTGACAGCACCGTCTGCCCTGTCTCGGCATCTTGGGTTACTCTCAAGCTTGGATCCTCCCTCTGAAGTTGCTCCAAAGCGGTGTCAAGGGGAACTTGATAAGAGATCGAAGGGGGTTCGATCGAGCAGAAGAACACAGGGTTTGGTACCCTGGCACCGGTTCCAAAGAGACTCTCGACATCCTCGTTGGTCGTGTTGTTCTGCTTTTGCATCGCTCGTTTGGCCTGACTAGCTGCGGTCGCGCTGGTCGTGAGCAAGTCTCCGGACGTGGTAAGTTTCAGACCAGAAACAGCAGCGATGTTTCCACGCTCTATCGCCGCGACTTCGCTGTACTCGTCAGCGTAGGCCTCGAACAACTTACCACACTGCTCTGTATTCTCCTTCTGAACATTGAATACTCTTTGACCTTGCTTAAAGGTGCCCGAGTAAATCCTGAGGAAAGTGAGCGCCCCTTTGTGTTTGTCGTGGACCACCTTAAACGCCCTGGCGGCCAGGTTATCGCCAAAACAGTGAAACTGTTTGGCTGAGGAATTTGACTCAGGCGATGGAAGATACAGTATCACTCCGTCCATCAGCGGCTGAACCCCAGCGTTCTTGTAGGAGCTTCCGAGCAGCAGAGGAACTCCTTTGCCAGCTATCGTGCACCGCCTCATAGATTCGACCAATATCTGAGCCGGTATTTTGTCCAGAGATTCCTGCTCGATCACCAATTCGGCCAGTCTGTCGTCCACACCCGACAATTTATCGGTAAGTTTGGACCTTGCCTCCATGGCACGTTCCCAGATACTACCATCTTTCTCCTCCGTCAATTCCACCCTCTGATACTTCTTACCTTCGTTCTTCTTCTCGAAGGTCAGCAACTGCATCGTCAACACGTCGACTATGCCTGTCAGACCAGAGCTGTCCTGGATAGGAATTTGAGCAGGGAGAGCCGTCGTCTCCAGCTTGGACTCAACGGAACTGATGCAGTAGTTGAAGTTTGCGTCTAAACGATCCATCTTGTTGACGTAGATTATTCTCGGCAACGCGTAGCGGTCCGCCTGCCTCCAGACGGTCAGAGTCTGCGCCTCGACCCCCGCCGACCCATCCAGCACCACGACTGCACCGTCCATGACATTGAGAGTCTGCTCCACCTCCATCGTGAAGTCAATGTGACCCGGAGTGTCGATGAGGTTGAATCTATGATTCTTCCAACCGAATGTCACCGCTGCAGACGTTATTGTTATGCCTCGCTGACGTTCCTGGTCCATGTAATCAGTCACCGTGTTACCGTGGTGAACCTCACCCATGTTCCCGATCGTTCCAGAGTAGAAGAGCATCCGCTCGGTTGTCGTTGTTTTTCCTAATTTATATTACGGTCAGGTGAGTAAATTTACTTACAATTTTTTCTCGTAGGCTAGGCAATAAAAATATCCCGTGAAAAAATACCGTTAGACGCAGATAGATACGTACAGACACTGTGCCAAAATCGTAGAGAGAGAGACACAGAATCAGTTTTATTTTTGTTTTTTTACAGCTTTTGGCACATTTTCGGTACACTTCTATTTGCATCTAACGGAATTTTTACTATGGAGTTTTGACCATAAAAAACTGTTGGTAAAGATTTTATTAGTTTGAATGCTTCATTTGGACATTATTAACAAAACTACGTTTTCTCCCTCCCCTAACATCTGCTCTGAACTCTGCAATGGCGATGAGGTACAAAAGTATTACAACAATATCTCGTTTCCTTAACGCTATAGAGCAAAATAGTTCAGTAAAAAATGGAAGGTGACAAAATTCTCTACAAATGAGATCCTATATATAATCTCTGTAGATCTTTACTTTCGCAGTAATAGCCGTGCAAAGTTGACAAATATCCGACAAGCGCAGGAAATATCGATTGCACTTACTAAAATGTAAATCAACATATTCTCTATACATTTCTATAAAAATTCATAAAAGTTTTATTAACAAGCGGACGAGTTTGGTTCATTGTTGTTTTTATTAAAAACATACGACTTTACATAGAATGAATGGTGTCAACATCGTTGCTTGCCTCGGAATATTACCTCCAAAGCCAATGCTAATACATTTCTTTCAATGAAAACTGGCATTCCTGTCGACTTTCTTCTATGTATAATGCAATGTGCTTTATTACAGCAGTAATGTCCTCATCTTCGGGTTGGCCCTGCTTACACTCTAGAAGGAAGATGGGCGAAAAATGTCTCGATACACAATGTAGTCATTTATGAAATGTGTGCAATTAATCAGCAGTGTGCGATAATTATAGATGATGCAATAGGTCTACTCAAGGCAGATATGAAAAATTAATACATTAGAAGAAATATGTTGGCATATACTATCAGGATAACGAGTATTTATGCGCTTTACCCTCAGGTGCAACCAGATCAGTGTCTTTGATGCCTGAAACGATCTTCTCACGGAATGAGTCCTGCCTTTTCCTTGCAATTTTTACAATTTTGTCATTGTTAATAAGCCCGATGGAATAACGTTTTCCTTAGTGCTTTTTCTTTCCTCTTGCTAAAAATTGTTCGGAACCTTCTTGTGCACGAAATAGGCACTCAGTTTTCCATTTAAATGTTGGTACATTTCTTACTATTCCACTTGATTCATCTGTACCGCAAATTAACATCTAACATTACCTTTAATAATAACATCAAAATATTTTGTCATTTCTTCAAGTGTTGATATTTTTGTAAGAAAAACAGTAAGTTTATTCTAATATGCAAAAGTAATTGATCTCATAAATGTATTCGCTTTTCTGGTGGCAACAGTACTTATTTCATTAGCATCTGAGTTCTGAGACTTGTAGCGCTGAATGAATTTTTGAAATTTAGCCAAATGAATATGAAAATTTGCGGGACACGAGTGCTATCAACAATGAAATGAGATCAATTTTAAACAATGATAATAAATAATAAAATACTTTGATCATATTGTGTTTCCACAGGAATATTGATCTACACTTTCTAAGGTAAGTAAAGCGTGGAATTTGATAAGTGCAATGGATGTTTGCTGTGCTTATGGAATATTGGTCAATTTTGCATGACTATTGCTACGAAAGTAAAGATCCTACGGAGATTACTTATACGATGATCTTTGTAGGGACTTTTGTCACCTTCAATTTTGTATTCAGAGTTCATGTCGGGTTAGGGGGAAAAACCTGAAATCTTGTCAATGATAGCCAAATAAAAATAACGTTCAAAACAATAAAATCTTCACCAGCAACTTTTTTTTTACACTGGGTCAATTTCATCGCCTTGCCACCTTATCTGTTGGGGGTTGGCGGTTTCTACAATTAATGTAGACTTACCGGCATCGATGTGCGCCAGGATCCCGATGTTTCGCACCCTTGAAAGGTCGACCTCATTTTTCTCTGAATGTTTTACGTGATTCTCGGTACTTAGCGAACGTCGACGAAACTTGCACCATGTGAATTGTTTCAGCAACTTACGCCTTAGCATCTTTCTCGAATAATCATTTATGCGATGACGCGAGTCTTGAATTACTCCGCGATGTTTCGATCGTGTTCGGCTTGGAATAGGTTATGTTTAGACATTAAGTTTTTAGGTTAACATTGTTCATTGAAATTGACAGGTGATTGGATGGTTGCATATTCCCTCATTGTTATAGAAAGAGAAACTTATTGTCAGCTGTTTCGGGTAAATCAATATTATTAGTAAATTTCGCATTGATAGCTCAACTCATAATTCGGTCTCATAATTGGTCTTAAAATCAGTCGTTTATAACGTGGTTATTTATTTATTTTACACACAAAATACATGAACATAACTAAAGGGTTTTATGAATTATACAAACTTCGCCTTGATCGTTTTTTCGTCGAAATAAGTGTTAAATTTCTTCCAATCTTTTCTTCGCTTTGGATCTCGCCTGCTATTAGCCGGGGCAATGTTTGGCATGAGTCCTGCAAAAGATAGAAACAATAATGCGACAGATAAAAAATGATCTTACAATTTGTAAAACTCTGTCAGTAATTAAGCTTTAAAGACCTAATAATAGCTCACCTGCTTTTTGGGCCATTGCTACCATCGTTCCTATTCTTTTCTGCTGAGTTTTACAAAGGCCAGTTACTCTGCGAGGTAGCATGCAACCGTCTGACCGTAGAAATTGACTAAGAATTAGAACATCCTGAAATGAGATAAGGATATAGTGGTAAATGCTTTTTTTTCGCGGATTTTATGTTGAGAAAAATTGTGCAACAAATCTTATCACCGTATGCTTCACATCTAGACCGGCAGCACAAACAGGACAAGCTCCGGTGCGTGCTGTGTTTTTGACAAGCAAAGGTACTCTCGGTGAAGGAATGGTTACACCTTCAACTATCAGATTTTTCCCGTCTCTCGTCTCCCTTACTGTATAAAGCAAGTAAATTAATACATAAATAGAAAATCAGCTGTTAAACAATATTAACGTGTTTGGAAGTTATACAGGTTAGGTAAACAGATGAATCCTGATTTCAGTTTCCAGGTTTAGAGAATAAGAAAAAGCGGGTAAAGAGCAATAAAAATGAAGTACTAACTTTCTTTAATTCTCAACGCTGAGGAAAGATTTAAGCATCTTCTTGATTCTTGGGAGATTAATGTTCTCCCAATATTTACGGCTAAACGACCGAAAGCAGCCATGTCTTACAATCGACTCATTGGTGCAAAACATTAACAGCTGATTCAGCTGGATGACGAAGTAACGAAAGACCAGTAGAACTTTTTAGTTTTTCCCCACATTTGTTGGTAACACAATGTTTTCGAGCCGCACGCTCGAGATATCGCAAAGCCGTAAAAGTAAACAAATTTCCATTGCTTGGTATTATTATAATCAATGCTATCACTCTTAATAGTCAATTTCATTTTCAATAACCGTTTTCGTTGCTGTGGTGATAGAATAAGTCGTAAGTTTTCAAATAAGAAGGTGGTAAGGGAACTACACTGTCGGCTCTTCGTAACTAGCTCGTACCGACATTCGTAGCACGCAGAGTAGTGTCGAAACCGAAGCTGGGATCAGGTCAGTACAATTGTGTCAGTGCGTGGAGAATTCTGTGAGTAGAAAATATTCATTGTACTGATGATATTCAAAATATAACATTGCGGTCGTCAAGTTCTTTCCGTGCATAACATGTGTGATATTTGTGGGGTCGGTTATCGACGTAATTTTGCGAGAAAAAAGAATTGCTCATAACCTGGAGTTGCTGCAAAACACGGAACAAAAGTTGCGACCGAGAAACAAAGCGTTTCTTCATATTTTCTTCGCAACTTCCAAGCTTTTGATCCGACCATGTTCTAGGTGTCTTTTTCAAAATTAGAAAATGTCCTGTGAATCAATTTTGACACGCACTGATTTTGATTCCAAAATCGTCCTAGTACTAACGAAATTGAATTGAACTGTAATAGGAAAAATTTATGGGTTTATTTATTCATTGATTTTGCAGAAATTGCAATTACAATGTACTTAAATGTACTTGAATACAGTGCATAACCTAGAGAAGTAAAATTATTACGTGTGTGCAGGGTTCGTTAGTATACATACGTTTACAGTTAAGAAATTCTTAAAATACTGTTAAGTTTTATTAATTAGTTTTACCACTTGGTATGTATTTATAAATAGGAACATAAAATATAAAATCATCAGATAAAGAAAACAAAAATAGAATAAGAATAAAAATTTGCAGCATTCTCTGTAAAACTCCATTTCTTATTAATTGAATGTATTTTTATTTGTAATTTCTACGTAAATATCAAGCAAAAACACGGATTAATATTATACATTAGTCAAAATCCATTGTTTTAATTTATATTTTCTAAATTTTTCTCCTAATGTTTTAAACTCTTTTGGAAGTTCATTAAATAATCTAATTGCTGCGATCAGACTTCTCTTCTCGCCGGTTCTTTTCCTGATTTTTGATGTTTGTAGAATTGTAGACCTGGTTCAAGAGTTAGATGTAATGTATTTATTATTCAATTCAGTAACGTGATATAGTAGAGATTGCAGCGAGATGAGATGACTTAAACTTTGTGGATTTTTGATGCTGATAATTTGATTTCTTGTTTATAATTTAAAAAATTGGATTTTGCTACGGTTGCAGCAGAATAAGATTATCATATGCACCCTCTCATGCTATAATCTTATAGTTGATTATAACATGGAAGAAAACGTAATATAGCATTCGTAATATCTCTGTCTGCATATATCTAGATAATTTATAAAAAATAAGTACCAAGTATTTGGTTTTATTATTAACATGTTCAATATGTTTATTCCATCTTAGATTAAGATCAAAAAAGCGACCTAGATATTTACATTCACTCACTTTTCGAATGTTTATCCCGTTTTTATGAATGTCGATAGAGACTGGAATGCTGTCATAGCGATTGCCAAAATTTGTATAAACTGTTTTATTTATGTTGAGTGATGATTTACTTGGGGCTAATCATACTGATACTTGATTAAGGTAGCTATTCATTGTTGATTCCATACCTGTCCAAGTTATATCATACGATATTAGGACTGTATCATCAGCATAAGAAAAAACAGTATCATTGGGCATAGCATTAGGATGATCGCCAACATATAATATAAACAGCAAAGGTCCAAGTATTGTCCCTTGAGGCCCTCCAGTATTTATAGTCATAAATTCACTTTACGATATCATTATTTTTAAGTCATTGAAGCCTAAGATAGTTGGTTAAAAGCTTGTGAGCAAACCTCTGAATCCGTAGTTATATATCTTATCCATAAGAATTTCGTGTTCTACTGTGTCGAGTGCATTTGCAAGGACAACAAAGTTATAGCTATTGGAAAATTATTATGTATTGTTTAGAGACTCAAGTTGGTGATCTTCTCAAGTGCTTTTATTGTTCCACAATTTTGTAACGCACAGCTAAATTGCTTATTTGATAAAATTTGAGATTTACTTGGAAAGGTTGTAATTCTGTTGTGGATCAATGTCAATCAATTAATTAAATGCTTTAGCAGTTCAGCGATACAGGAAGAAAGGTTTTTGATTACATTAGCATGAATTTTTTCAATAACACGCTGTTTTAATATTTTATTTTCTAATTTTTTCTTTATTTCAAGTGTATCAAATGGTTTTTCTGCTGTTACTTTTCATTCGTTACTCGCAACGTGTTAGAACTACGCCTGATTAATTCCTTTCGCATGATTATGACGGTATAGTGCATCATCAAGTGATTCCAGTATTTTTCAACATCATCGATTTTTCATGGAACATCCAAAGGGGTTAGCATTACTATTTTGGATAAAAGTACATTGTTTGGCTGTTGCATAGTAGAATTTTAATTATAATGTTTGTGGGTCAACTATTTTCTCATTTTATTCATCACCCATAATGTTGAACCGTTTAGACCTAGTATTAACAATTTCATTCGGCTTATCAATTTAAATTCTATATTTAGCGTGGATATTTTGATTTTTGTTTTTTATTTCTAATCGAACTTCTCGTTTATTAAATTTTTCATTGATTTAGACAGAAAATAAGAATACTACGTCCATAGAAATTACGACTCGTTGGTCTAATGTTTGTACTATTAATAAAAATTTGAACATGGAATTTATGACTTATAACTCACCTGTCCCCTTTTCGTGTCATTAGACATTTCCGTTATATGATGAAAAAGTAATAGAGTGATGACAACGTTTTGCAAGGGCCGTTGCTGGTAAATTTAAATTCGCCTAATTAGTGGCAACCAAACTTACATGTACGCGACACGGCCATCAGGCGTAAGGCGTGCCTTCGATCAAGCTCCTCGGCTCAGATGTTCTCCTGATACCAGGAGTAATTTTTCGCTGCTATTTCTCCGATCTAATTGAACCAAGTGGGAGCGCCTAATCATAGGCAACCAGAACGGTACGTATGTGACACGGGCTTTCAAGCATAAGGCGCGCCTTCGATCAAGCTCCTCGGCTCAGATGTTCTCCTGATACCAGGAGTAATTTTTCGCTGTAATTTCTCCGAATTGCTTAGTCCAAGTGGTAGCGCCTAATCATTGGCAACCACGTTTATACGTATGCGACACGGGCTTTCAGGAATAAGGCGTACCTTTGATCAAGCTCCTCGGCTCAGATGTTCTCCTAATACCAGGAGTAATTTTTCGCTGCAATTTCTCCGAGTTGCTTAGCTAAGTGGTAGCGCCTAATCATAGGCAACCACGCTTATACGTATGCGACACGGGCTTTCAGGAATAAGGCGTGCCTTTGATCAAGCTCCTCGGCTCAGATGTTCTCCTAATACCAGGAGTAATTTTTCGCTGCAATTTCTCCGAGTTGCTTAGCCAAGTGGTAGCGCCTAATCATAGGCAACCACGCTTATACATATGCGACACGGGCTTTCAGGAATAAGGCGTGCCTTTGATCAAGCTCCTCGGCTCAGATGTTCTCCTGATACCAGGAGTAATTTTTCGCTGCTATTTCTTCGATATAATTGAACCAAGTGGGAGTGCCTAATCATAGGCAACCAAACTTGTACGTATGTGATACGGGCTTTCAGGCATAAGGCGCGCCTTCGATCGAGCTCCTCGGCTCAGATGCGCTCCTGATACCAGGAGCAATTTTACGCTGAAAATTCTCCGAACGAACCAATTACAAGTGAAAGTCATCAAGTGACCTCCTCAGCTTACGTGTCCTCTGGATATCGGGAGCAGTTCCACGCTGAAATTCCTCCGATTCGCTTAATTCTGATTGGAAGTATAGGGATTCCATTATAGATCGAGTATACACCTCGTTAAGCACGAAGGTGTAAAACAGATTTCAATGCATTTCTGCGATTAATTCGACATATTCAATTCAAGTATTTTTATTGATACTCCAAAGCTCATTTCACAAACTCCAGGTCATAATGTCTGTGGCTTATATTATATATAATATATATATTATATCCTATACTATATTCAACTATAATACGTATTTCTTTATACATTATACAGTTACACATACATATGTCATTTTTATAATTATTATTATTGTATTTTACAATTTTTAGGTCCACGGATATCAAATGTGTACGGTATAGCATACTAATAACTGGCAGTGGAATGCTATTTATAAATGTTGAATGAATAAACAGGTATCGAGACCGATATCATGACAACAACAATCAGAATAACATTGATATCCGTAATAATAATAATAATAATAATAATAATAATAATGACGCTGCATTTGCAATCAAATAAACGCAACTGATGTACGGTACAATGTAATTGTATAGTAATATGGGTACTGGAACCTCTCTGATTGCTGACTGACACATAATCCCGCCCACAACCTACAGTTGTCCGAAATTGATTTAATCAATAATTAATAATAATGGTAATGATAATAGTCACAATTACAATACTTATACGTAAATGTAGTTAATAATTTGTTTTACTAGCTCCACTTCTTTGGCTTGTGGACTGACAGAGAGATATCATACCTCCAGATTTACTTTCAAATCTGCGCACGTATGTATGTACGTTTCATGTATTACCTCCATCATTCGATGAGTTAGAATCAACGTTTATTACAAGAAGATATGAAAAATAGAAAAATGCACGGAGTAATATATTTTCCTTTCATTTACTCTTCTTGTGTAACCACAATCTTGATAAATTATAATCAAGAAATTAAAATATCCGACGTAATATTATTGTAGGGCATAATGATAATATTATAATTAATAATAATAATAATGGTATTAAGGTAGTGTTAAAATTATTAGTAACGTGAGGCCTGTACAAAAGTAATGTAAGTATCATACGAAAATAAAATACATTTTATGACATAATACGAGATCTCAACTATAGCCATACAATGTGCATACACGTACACACACGTCCAGCAACGTATGTACATAGGTATATATTTATAGAGACTTGGCGTTCAATCTGTGAGGGAGAGGGAGACGGAGAGAGAGAGAGAGAGAGAAGATGAGAAAGAAAAATGAGATAATCGTTGTATCTCGATTGAATAAATAAATAATATGATAATAATAATAATAATAATAACAACTATAACGACAACCGGTGACGTACGATTATAATTTATTATAATACAAGACTTATCTCTTTTCCCTATACAATATAACAAAAAATAAAAAAATCAACATAACGGGCCTTGTTATAGCCCCATATTTCGACTGCAGTTGTTTACTTTTGTTTTTAATACAACTATACTATATTATGTATATGAATATACACAGAGACGCGTAAATTACTATCAGTAGCAAGAGTGGTAGTGTAAGAATGATCAATAAACGCTAGTGTTACGTATTCAATTATTATAATAGTATGCGTGCATCATCGATGGGTATATATTTATATACATAGATATGCATATAGTGTTTTGACAATTGTGTAAACGCTGCGCACTTTTTCCATTATATTATAATACATTCGTATAGAACAGGTATTTAACTGACTAGTACCGTTCGTTCATCACACGCCAATCTCTAGATTCGTTGAGTTTCAATTTTCCATTTTCGTTTCCTTTCATGTTTTTTCTATCTCTCACTCTCTCTGACATTATCGGTTATCATATTTGTCACTTTAAATTATCACCTGCAACTGCATCTCGATTCTACATGACGAACAAATCCTGATAACAAAGTAAAATATTACAGGAAATTATAAGTATACTCTGACCGCTGCTTATTTTTTTATGTACATAAATTATTTGATCGATTGTAATAATAACAATTATAATGATAATTTTCAAGTGAGACGAAAGAACAAAACGGACAGGAAACATAAGACTAATAGCGAAGTGAAACCGAAATAAAATAAAAATAAAATATCACGGGGGTAATGTTTACGCATACGATCAGTCTGGAAGAGGAAAAATTTGTCTAACCGCGAATCAGTATGATTACCGTAAGGCGTAGAATGATAATAGGAATAGTAGTAATAAAAGTGATAATATCATTAATAATGGTAACGACAATAATATTATAGTGAATCGACATCCTGAGAAGTTTGTTAATCAGAGACTGAGTGACGGTTACTATTGCTACTATTATTATTATTGTTGTTATTGTTGTCGTTGATTTAATAAACAATTGCGCTGCTTTTACTTACCATCACGCGATAATATAGACTATAGTGATACATATTTTATATTCATAAATAGTTAATTAGCGTTACCTATATGCTCGACTTGTTAGGGGGTTAGGCGGCAATTTGGTAATCGCAATTTACAAACTAAACTACTTATATAAATTTCGTCCACCTTCTTTCTTACATTCTTTCTATTTAGTTCCTTATACTCCTAGGCTATAATACATGATATTTACACTTGATTATGCGTACATATCTGTCGGTCTATTAACCTATCTATACATACGTATTCATACATACATCGGTATCAAATGTGTACATTTATTGTTAATACGTGTCGCCTGTATATACGTGTAGCTTTCGATACTGTAACTATTAATTACACGACAGCAACGCGTGTCGTTGTTATCATTATTATTATCATCATGGTATCATTAAGCGTTCGTTATGTATACAGAATAGCCATAAACATATATTACATAGACGATTAAATAGATGATGAAATAAATAAATGACAGTTCACTTTATAGAATTGACAATAAATTAATATGAACGATAATAATCATATAATGATAATAATAGTAATGATAATAAGTATATAATAAAGATATTGAAAACTGATTTACCGCTATCATATTTCGAACGAAAGAGGTATTTATACGATATATTGTACGTGTACACAATTTTGTTATTTTGTTTTCGCAATATACTAGCCATAGAATTCAGTCTTTTAGTATTATACATACATATATACTCGTACGCATCGTACATAAATACAAATATCTCTGTTTCTCCCTGAATTTGTAATAATAATAATAATAATAGTCAACTAATACCAACGATAATTGCTAAAACGGTCGTTGGAGTATTATTATTATTATTACTGTTACTATTATTAGTATTAGTATCATCGTCAATGGTATTATTATTATTATTATTCTTAACATTGTTACTACAACTTTTTTTTACGGCAAATAGTAGAAAAAAGGACTTGGAAAAAATTACTCAAGAAATTTTGAATGGTCACACAAATACCTTAGCGAACGTGAAAGCTTTTTCCTCACAACCGTGAACAGAGAGAGAAGTTGACTTAATTAATTTATCGAAGATTTATATATATTTATACAGATAAGAATTCTTCGATAAATATATGTATATATACGTATATATATATATATATATATATACATGTGTATTGATGGTTGTTTTAAACAACTCACGCATTTTACACACTCTTTTTCTTTGGTTTGATTTTCTTGTTCCGAGATGTATTATCAATATACACATTATACACGTACATACGTATAAAGTAGTCTCTCGATCGTTGGTTCATTTTGTTGATTTTTTTTGTTTTCAAATATTGTTTCTAATTTTTCCTCCTTACACAGTTCATTTTACGCAGTATCTTCTATATTTTGCTTTTATTCTTTCCTGACATAATTAATATGTATACATCATAATATTCTTCGTCTCGCTCGTTTGGCGTAATATTTTCGTTCGTTTTTGGCGTATCTCCGTTGCACAAAGATGCGAACCAGGACGGAGAAACAGAGAGATAGATAGATATATAGGCATAGAGAGAGATAGATAGAGAGAGAGAGAGAGAGAGAGAGAGAGAGAGAGAGAGAGAGAGAGAGAGAGAGAGAGAGAGAGAGAGAGAGAGAGAGAGAGAGAGAGAGAGAGAGAGAGAGAGAGAGAGAGAGAGAGAGAGAGAGAGAGAGAGAGAGAGAGAGAGAGAGAGAGAGAGAGAGAGAGAGAGAGAGAGAGAGAGAGAGAGAGAGAGAGAGAGAGAGAGAGAAAATTTGCGTTCTTGTGCAATTACAGGTATAACAAGACCGATTATTACGTGATGAATATTGTCCAATAGTATAAACAACAGTAATGGACAGCTTCGCGTTACGTGTTCGTCACAGCAGCGGCAGCAGCGGCACCATGGTGATGATGATGATGATGGTGCAAACGTGGCCCGTAAGCGAAGCTAACCTCGCGTCAGGGGTAGTCGGGGTGCATCAAGTTGTACATGACCGCGAATATCGTGCAGGCGGCGTAAACACCGAGGGCGACCCACCACAGCAACTGCTCGTGAAGTCGTTGCTCGAAATTCTTCAGCACCAACAGTCCGATCGTCAGCCCCGCCAACGCCCCCGTAAGGTGAGCAACGTACGACACAGGCGGACCCATTTGCTCGGCGGCGTACCTGTCGTATATCGCAAAGCCGACGTCGGCGCTCGCTGTAATGATAAAAGAAACAAGACAAATTACTAATTTGATGGGAATGACGTAAGCAATAATGAAGATCAATCGCACAGGTCGGCAAAAAAAAAAATAAAAAAAAATATATATATATCGCTGTTTATTCTTCCCGGTTTAAACGAGTAAGAATCTATCGGTATAACATTGAGAATCACTACAACTCGATACGCACTCTGCAAGACTTTGTTAGTTGTCCTTTCATTATTTCCTTCTTTCTTTCCACCAAGAAATATTGTGAAATTCGATGGAATTCCAAGGGGCGAAGAGTGCAGGTGAGCCAGAGGTGAGCAAGGGGCGCGGGTTTATAACGTCGCGTGGCAGCTCAACTCGCGTATACATTATACATCGTCCACTCACTTTACATGGTTTACTTACACTGTAGGTACCACCACCACCACCACCGCCTAGTGTACATAAGGGTGCTATCGTATAATATAATGTATACTTGTACGGCTTTCCACAGGGGATAAGTCCGGCCTGCGTATAGTAAGGTGTACACGTATACCTACTAGGCATAGCTGTATATACGGTTAAATCAATACAAAGTCAACGGGCTGTAGTCTGAACTCACTCACTCACTCACTCACTCTTTCTCTTTCTCTTCCAGTTGCACTGTCCTCGTTGCTGTAGAGTATTTCGATTGTCGACCAAATTACGAGCAAAGACTGTTCTTGTCGGCGACGAGGAAAGAAACGAAATTGAAAATAAAAAGTTGGAATTGAATGAAAATCTTTACTTTGAACAGTTTTATTTATCAAAGGATCGAGGTAACGGGTAACGAGTATATATTGTCGTAGTGATCAGGCCGGAACCAAACCGATCCAAAGAAATTAACTCTCCAGACAAATTTTAAAAATCAATAATCATAGCTTACTCTCTGATAAAACCGCTGCAGTAAGACCCTCGAAAATGATCTGGTAAATCTTCGTAAAATACGAGTCAAAAAGACTTCCTCGGCTACACATATAATCTGATTCCTAAATTTTTCGCTGTATTATGTTACGAAAGTGTCGATTAGCGCCGATTAAAAGCTAATTGTCTTTTGAAAATAAACATACAGTTTACAAAATACTCAATAAGCCTACAAGCGAAAGAAATAATTTCGTTAGAAATGCAAATTGCATACATAGTATATATTATATACGTTACAGGTATGTGTTTTTTCAAGTCCGTATTCGTAAGCGTTTATTGTAGCGTACGCGAGTTGTTCAAAGTTGATGGTAGTTGGTGATGGTGGTAGTGGTGGTGGTGCTTTTTCCGTAATTGGATACTTTCGCAGTTGCGCTGCCGCTACCGGTGCTACAATTCGTGAGCTGCGAAAAAGTCTTTCATCCTTTCTTACTTTCTTTCTTTTTTTTATTTCTTACCACGATTCTTCATTCCATTCCCGTATATTTTCCACTCCCTCTTACCCTTTTCCCTCTTTTCCCATCCCCCGCATCGCGTTACCCCGTCACTCTCACTCTCCGGCTCTGTCACTCTCATCTCATTTTCCGCGAAGGCTACTTCGCTGCCACGTTTTCTCGGTTCTACTACACCCTGGAGAAGGAAGCTGGTACACGTTGATGCCGCTGCTGCTGTTGCAGCAGTATTATCGAAGAGCCGGCGACAAACCCAACCTCGCGAGAATGAAGGAAGTAAGAAAGGAAGGGTAGAACCCCCAAGGAGCTAAGTCGACAATTCGAATTGGCCGTGACTCGATTTCGTTATACTAGTTTCGAAACCCTGTTCCGTCAGCTAGCTCGTCTGACCAAGTCTGTAGCCGCCTTCCTCGGATCGATACCTACATTCATTTTCGTCATCGTCGAGGAGTGAACGAATCACATACATCTTACTGCTGCGAATCTGAGAGGAAACAGCCTTGGCTAACGGGCATTATAATTATACAATTCTCCTTCGTTATCGACAAGTCAAATGAGTTGGATAAAAATGAGGGTCAAAGGTACGCTGGAAAATTAAACGAGAGCATAAAGGATTCTGTATATGAAAGAAGAGCAATCATCGATTCTCGTCATCGCCTGATCGAACTTTGTGCAACAAACAGACGTAGAAAATTGGTCGTCGACGAAAAAGGAGAAGAACCCAATCAATGAACCAATGCAGCTGGTGCAGTGGCTACCTCACCGCTTGACTCTTCCTCCTCTTCCTCGACCTTTTTCCTCAACCCGAAGGTAAACATCCTCGTGTCGCGTTGTTAAGCCGAGTGTACCAATATTCTCAAGTACCTCAAAACCTTATTGCAACTTCCTCTTACCACCACCACCATCACCGCCACTATTACTATTATTGCTACTCCTTCTGGACTGCAGGGAATTCGTTGTGTAGCAACACTGCAATATACATACGATGTGCGCTGTGCGGTTGAAGAGCCTTGCAGAGATGAGAAGAGGGGGAGGAAGAGGATACTCGGAGGACGAGGCTGCAGTTCTGGCCCCGGTTTTGCGGCTAGGAACCACTACCGTAATTGGATTCTCATCGTCTGTCGAGAGAGAGAGAGAGAGAAAGAGAGAGTGAGAGAGAGAGAGAGAGAGACCTATTCAAAGAGTTCTAGGGAAGGATGTTCAGGATACGGAGCGCATCACGGATAGGTACCTGTATATCTACGAAGTAAAGTGAAAATGGTGAAGGGAAACTGATTCCTTATATGACGATGAAATTCGCCAATAAATATGTATACAGTCATATTGCTTTCCACCCTAACCTAACCTAACGTAACGTAGCCAGCCGTATACAAAGCCCTCGGGCTTGTACGATGGATCGTATAACGCGTCTCTAATCGCTTTCGGGTCCGTCCGATGGAGGATCGACCGACCGAGTAAGCGAGGGGGATTTTATTGGCCGGTATAAGCTGCCCGGCGTCGAGGATGCGGCGAGTGGAGGCCAAGGAGTAAAACGAAGAGGGTTACCAAATGAGGGAGGCGAGTCTTTATAATCCGTTATATACCGCGTATTATAATCCTAAACTCCTGAAATCGATCATCCAGCTCGATTATAGTATCGGCCGACGGTCGGCTATTAGTTCGGCTGAACAGCCCGACGAACGGACGTCTGTCCGGATGGCCGAATTGGTTGCCGATCAAATCGTTTCACGGTTTCCCCGATCCGCTCAGTCTGCGGATATCCAAGATGACCTCACAGAAATGTAACATGGTGCCCGTGCATCTGACAACCGACTCAACCCGAGGTCACTTATTTATTTCCGTATATTCTGTTCACTGAAAATGACAGTTACAAACGTTAAAGGAAAAATATATCAAGAGGATATTACGTTTTTTTTATTTACGTTATTTAGATGGAATTTGGCGCCTATACGACGCGGCGACGTCACCTTGGATATACGTTTTCCGATTTCTTCGACTACCGCGTACGCGCGTTGTTTTGCCTTATCTCCTTCCTTACAGCGTGGTTGCAGGTAAGCCGGATATTCGCGATACAGTGGCTAGTCGGGGTGTAAACGTGGAAACCTTCGAAGTGCAGTGTAGCACTAGCGCGGTGCAGGGGTCGACCGACCTCCTTCTCCATGCGGAGGAAAAAGAGACTCATTTTAGACCCGCGGAAGCCTGAATAGGGAGGTCTGTGCGTCTTCGTTGCCTTCGTTCTCCATCCTCCTCAGGATACACAAAAATATCGCATCATCATCATCATCATCGTCATCGTCATCGTCATCGTTATCATGGCCCATGCAAGCCATCGCGTATGTAACCACGTGTATAATAATTTACACCCAGCTAGCTGAACGTTCCGCCCCTGCAGAGATCGTATCTTTTTCCATTAAAAGCCGGACATCATCGCAGCGTGGTGACACATTTTGCGATTTATACCGCTTCGTGGTAAGGCTGCATCACCTTCCGTACCTACCATCAACGGCGAACCAGATGCGAACCTGAGATATTATCCGTTGACGAAAGAGTCGAGTTCATATACGGTGAATGAACGAATGAACGAGCGAACGAATGAACGAACGAATGCGGGTGTTCTCCTCGTTGGTTCTGTCGGTTTCTCAAAATCTAAAGGACGATTTTTAATTATTCCTCTATTCTCTTTAAACATTCAAGTTTTGGTCAAAAACTCGGCAGTTTACAGCCTGCAAATGGCTTCAGGTGACTTTCTTCGATTGAAAACGCTTCAAAAGACACCGAACAGTAGTGACTCAGAGAATGAATTCAACCGGGTCTTAAGTCGACTGATTTCAAACAGCGAAATGACTTCACGTCAATGACAGCGTGATCACGAGTTCAAACGGTTTCGGGCAACTAGGACTGAACGACTTCAACTACATAAATCGAAGCAATTTCGCGACATTCAACCGAATTCGAGTAACAGCACGACTAAGGTACACCTCCCCTGTAAGGCTTAATCGATTCAGCAAACGCTACGATTGTCAAGTCTGCTAGTTACGCGAATTAAAAGGACTTTGTACCAATCTGCAACATCGCGAGAAAAAGGTTAATCGTCTCCGGGAAGACTGTACCTACTCTGTCCATGGATTTTCATCTCATTATTCTATCATCTACCGGCATTGGGTATACATATATACGGTGTACCTACCGTGCCGATATCGAGTAACGGGCTTGACTAGCTTCGCGAGTATAATAACTTGTGAGAAAACGGTGTTATTGGGTCCACAATGACACGGAAGAGGATGGGGACAATGGGGAGAAAGGAGGCCAGGAACTATTGGAAGTCTGGAATCCCGTGCGTTATTAATATTACCAAGCGGACAACTGCGGAGGGGTTAACGCCGATCCGATTAATGCTTACGATTATCCGTGCAGACTGAGCGATCCCGAAAATATGCCAAGTGTCGCGAGAAGATTTCATCTTGGTAAGACGTTGGGTGCGAATCGATACGATCAAGGTTGTCTCGGCCTGCAACAAACTTACCGATAATGAAAATCCCGATCAGCCTGACGATTCCAAACTCCATATTATTGTAGTTGAGCAAAACGTTTGCAAGATGAGCGGCGAGAAGAGCGTAGACACCGCCACTAGCCCCGACGAGATAAACGTCCGTGTCGAATACAGACGTGCCGAGAGAACCTGAAAATATAAACTCATCATTTTTCACGTAGAAACCAATCGTCGCCTCGGCGACAAGTGGAATTTAATAAAAATCTCCGATTCTCGTTCGGATAATGAAATAATTTTAAAGAAGCACAAAGCCTGCGGAAATAGAGGGAGAGGAAAAGAGTATACCGCGTACGGCTCGGCGGTATTCGATTCGGTGACGTTAAAATTGCTTCTCGAATCGCGATTTAATCCCCTGGTGACTCGCGATGATGATGCTGCCGTTTCACTTGGTCGCAGAATTTAAACGATCAAAATGAGAAAAACACGGAAAAAAGGGGGGGAGGAGGAGGCGGATCATAGCAATTCTACGGTGTGGGAAATTACACTCCGAAACCCGTTAAATCGATACGGACCCATTAATATCGTCGAGAATTCCCACAAACGGTATTATTGGAACGGATAAAGTAAAAATAAAAATACAAAAAAAGTGTTGTAAAGGAAAAGCAAGAAAATCATCCAATTCCTGTTAATCGTGCGTTTCGTATTCAATTTGCTTTTACAATTTATTCGAAACGGGTATAATACAAGGTACGATATACGTTGAATTACGAAGAGCTACGTAGAACGAATGAAGGGGATTGAGAATTATGCATCACGTTTATATGCAGGGTATCTGGATTGGGGAACGTCGAAACCGGATAGAAAAGAGAGAGACTGTCGTCTTTCTTCCCGAATAACATCCCGAATACGTTTTCAAAGCCCAAAGTGAATAATATGTAATAACATTGCCCAGCCCGACGCTGACGGTGACCGAAATTTTAACGTTTTTATAAAAAGAAGGAAAATGAACGAAAAAAAGAAAAAAAAAAAAACAACATCGGCACGGTGGATGGTTTATACCGCGTTCGATTTTCACGGTATGTGTGAATATGAGCAGCAGTGCGTGTATTATTGTAATGCTCATATGCGTTAACGAGTAAATTGTGTAACGTCTGTTGAGTGTGTGTTTCATTTTTTTTTTGTTTTTTTTTCCCCATATTCTTGCAATTTTTTACGCACCACCGATCGACGCAAATTTAATCAATTTTTTTCCTCTCTCTCTCTCTCTCTCTCTTTCTTTCTCCCCCTCCGACTTTTTACACCAACGGCAACGCAACAGCGGCAGCAGCAGCAGGACAAGTAATCTGATAAATATACGCATTATGTAAATGCAAATTACAGGTATATGTATACCTAATACGGTAGGATATATTTCCGTATAGGAGGCATGCATGCGCCATAACGCAGCAACGGCAACGGCAACAGAAGCACGGAGAGCAGCCCGGACCTTTATAATAACTTGCGTGCAATTTATACCCGGATATCCATTGTTCACTCTGCCCTCCAACCCTCCCTTTTCCTCTATAAAACGTCAAAACTTGAATATTTGTTATTTTCAAATTTCGGGATCCACGATGCCGGTAACGCCTCGTACAATATTCGGGTTCTCGGAATACAGGTTGTGCCAAAGAAAACGACCAAAACTCTTACGTATTTTTGCAACTTTTTCTCACAGAACCGAATCGCGATAATTCGCTCGTTAATTGGATATTACATAGTAATAATGATAATAACAACATAATTTACAACCGAAAGAATTTTGCGTCGCAGCCGAAATGCGAAGAGAGAGAGAGGAGAAAAGAAGTTGAGCAGAATTAAAGAGGCGCGATAAAAGAACGAGTGATAGAGAAAAGAGGAAAAAAAGAAACGAAAGAATGGGAAAAATAAAGAAATTCCTCAGCTTTGCGAGCACGAACGAATTGCTTCCTTCGCTTGCCGCTGCAGGTTGCGTAGTCGCCAAAAAGGGTTTTTTCCCCCCTTCTTCTCGCCGCACTTTCTTTGTTCGTTTTATTCTTTCGATAGAGAGCTGAGTATCGTGAAAATCACTTCTCACTTTCTTTCTTTCTTTCTTTCTACCTCTCACTTTCTCTCTCTGTGAAGCCTCGGAACGAAAAAAGAGCGAAATAAAGAAAAAAAGGAGAAATAAAAAAAAAAAAAAAAAAATTCACAAGATATATCCGATCGTGTGGAATTATTGTGGCACCCTTGCCCACTTTTTTTTCTTTTTCCTAAGTGATATTTTTTTTTCATCCCTCTCAGCTTTCAGTGACGTGAACGGTTATACAGGTATAAAATTGTACTTGAAAAGGAATTGAAAACCTGTACGAGGGATGAAGTGAAGAGAAACCAAAAAAAAAAAAAGAAAAACAGATATTTTAATCAGTTGTATAATCTACAGTGAAAAATTACAGACGCGAATCGAAGATTGATGAGAAATTAGAAACACGAGAATGCATTAAAAGTGTAAAATAAATCGTATCACATGTATAGATTGTCAAGCTGTGTACGGAGTACCTTCGACAAAATAGCAGCAACAACAACATTAATAATAATAATAATAGTAAATAACTATACCAAAAAAATGGAAGAAAAAAAAAAAACGTACAAACATCAATTGATAAAGAAAAAGAAAAAACCAGTAGTAAGGTAAAGAGCGTTACGACAACGATTTGTTACACTTTTGGTATGGTTAATTTACGAAGGAACGGTAAATATTCATCGTGGCGTTGGGAAGAGAGAGAAAAAGTAAGAGAGATACACGAGCATTGCGAGTAATTGAGACGAATGGAAAAAGAAAGGAATTCAATTAAAATAAGAAAAGAATGCAGAAAACCGTTCGCCAGGGATTGAAGTGCGGTTGTTACTACCTACCTGTTATAAATTAACAAGTTAATCTCGCTTGTTTTACCCATCGTTTAGCTGATACAAGCAATTTAATCCGACCGTGGAAACTGCATACAAGTCACACCGCCCGATTAAAATCTCTTCCGTCAAGCTTGACGTTTCCTTTCGCCTTGTTTGCTTTTTTCTTTTTCCCCTTGTATTGAAACTTAATCACCCTTGCAGATTTCTAATGTGACGAACGAAACGTGACAAAAATAGTTTAAAATAAATGAACAAATAGATATGCTCACCGGCGAGTACGCCCGCCATGTAGACGGCGGCTATCCTGAAACTGCCGTGAACCATCTCCAGAGGAAGACCGACGACCACCTGTACCCCGAGGTTGAAGAGCAGGTGAAGCCAGCTGAAAGAAAACGAAGCCAAGTCTTAGTCTTCGACGTTGCACCTACTCGCGCCTTACGTCGAATACGTCGGTAGGCTGGAAAGTGGATTTAGAATTTAGCATCTTTCGCGTTCAAACGTGATATTCGTTCTTTTATTCACCTCTACGTTTTTTTTTTACAACTCTAATTCAACATCTCTGTCACGATTATAGAGAAATTGAATTCTCGTACGTGAAGGGTAAAAAATTCCAACAACTGTCTAAATAATAATAATAACAACAACAATTGTCAAGGATCGGAAGAGGAAGAAGAGGATAATTAATTAGCGAATAGAACAGTAAAGTGATTGAAAAAAAAAGTAATTCGAAGAAAATTGTAAGAGCGAAAGAATATATAATAAGTATAAAATGTAAGTGATAACAATAACAATGACAACAATAACAATAACAATAATAATAATGAATGTAACGACGACTCCAAGAGTAGAGAGAGAACGAGAGAGAGAGAGAGAGATGGAGAGAAAGAGCAGCGTCGTAAGGGAGAAAAGCGCAAAGACTAAGGAAGCGGAGGAGAAGGACGAAGATCAGTAGGAAGTCTTCTCTTTAATTAGAAACATCTCATTAAAGTTTCACCCTTTGACTTTTGTGCTCGGGCAGGTCGAAGAAAGATAAGAGGAGAACGGAGCTGCAAGAAGAGGGAACAAGCGAGCGAGGTATGTTACACAACGTATAATATACCTTGAAATGGTGCAGAGGCACGATGTATGAGGAATTGGTGCGTGAAACAGCAACAGCAGCGGCGCAGTGGCAGCGTTAGGGGTATAACTGTCAGCTATATTACGAGATAGTTGGAGGATAAATGATAAAAGGTTGTATCAAAGCGTGGAGGGTGAGGGGAGAGAAGAGCTTGGTAGTAAATTAAATCCTTTCCTCAAACATTACAGCCAAGCGATGATTAACGATAACACGTACCGGTTCACTTTTTCTGTGTAAAGTGAAAACTTCTAACCGATTATGTCAGGAACGAGGTTTGGTATGATAGAATTTATGTAAGACTATTTTATACACCAACACTTTTATCGCTATGTAATTTTGTTTATTTTTTCAAAAAATACACTTTTTATCAAGAAAAATTAGGTTTTACATGTATACAGTGTTGCGGTACTCACCGGTCAACAAAATTTTTTAACAAGGAAGGTGATTACTAATTTTGAAATACTTTTGTATCCTTGTTACAGAATCATATTTTTATTTTGATTCGATGAGGTTTTATTATTTATACTTTGTTACGTTTGCGAAAGAGTTTTGCAGGGCGAGAATCGAGCGGAAGACGATGAGAAAAGCTCGGATCCGAGAGGGAGAGAGAGAAGGGGGAGGGAGGGAGGTGGTGGAATAATCCCGCGAGAGAGAAGGGCGCGTAACCTAAGGTCCACAGTTGATTAATAATTATCAGGATAATCCAATTAAGCTTATGCATGGAAAGTGAAGTGGCAGAGCGGTACCGAAACGTTAGCCCGACGCCACCGTAACCACGACCCTCGTCAACGGGGCGCCGAACCCGAAACCCTGCAGGACTATAAGGTAACATCTACCACTACCACCACCACCACCATAGCCGTAACCTATCGGCGAATAATGCCGGGTTACAAGGGCGCCCGTGTTTCCCAGGGAACACCCGCGACCTCCTCCACCTACCACATCTCGAACCCTCGGGAACTCTCGACTTCGGCAACGAACCGAGAAAGCGCCCGTTTTATTACGCCCGCTTTGCAGGACAGGCATTAATTGTTTATTTCCGATTTTCCCAGCTTCCTTTTCATTACTTCGAACCTTAATTCGTTGATTCCGCTTGATTTTTCTTCTCTTCGCGGGGTATCTTCTATTTTCACGCAACTATAATTATACCGTTAAAGCGCAGGGTGGCCACTGAATCTCGATCGCGATATTCCCCAACTTCTCCAGGTTGTCCAGCGAAAAATCTTATAACTTTCCCTGACCAATTCGTATAAATTGTTTATGGCAAATTGAATGAAATAAAAAAATTCCATGTTTTCCATACGATAATTATAATTTTTATCCGTGTAAAAGTAGAGAGTAGAATAACCAATTTGGCAAACGATTCCCCGACTGTTCCAGGATTCCCGGATTCCGTAAAATTTCCAGGTTTTCCAGATTTCTCCGACCTTTGGCTACCCCGCAAAGATACCATGCAGCGTAATTTCTTATCGATAATTTCTTGTCGCCGGTAATCACCGTGTGAATCGACGAACTTGACGACGTGATTTCGAAGAGTTGTTGGTCGGTATCGTCTTCTTCTTCGACATCGGTCTCCATTATTCTGGTCAGACTCATCACCGTCCCCTTCAGCTTCGCTGTCGTGACACGATGCGATAAATCCTTCAATTTCCACACTGGCTTCTTCGTCCATCGTCATTTGTACATCCCAATTTTACAGCAATTTCTGCATTCGAGAAGGCGATAAGAGATGATCGAGCGTCTCGTTGTAGCGAGGCGTTGCGGAGTGGATCATGACCGTTTCACCGAAGCATCTCTCAGGTGTTTACAAGATATAACGTAATATCATGCGGGATATACACGTAACGCGAAGTGATGTGTAATACAGTAACCACAGTGCTCGTCGTCGTCGTCGTCGTCGTCGTCCTCCTCCTCCTCTCCTCCTCCTCTTCTTCTTTCCCGCAATTTCATCCCTCTAGCCGCGATACAACGTTGCTCAGCCACCCTTAAACGACTCATCGAGCGGCGCACCATTTTCATATACATATTGATGCCATAAACCGCGTAACACAATTTTCTCAAATGACCTGAAAGGGTGAAGGTGGAGCTACGGGGGAAAATGGAAAGGGAGTGACTGACACTCGCGAAGCAACCGACTGCCCTAGCTGTGCAACCATTTCGGTAAGTGAATTTCGAGTTTACGTGACCGTGGGGCAACCCATACACTCAACGAAATCTCATGATACCAAAAGCTCTTCGAGGTTCTTTCATCTCCTCTTCTTCTCCTTCTTTCGAGCGATTGCTCACGTGATTCCGGCATTGTTTTTGTTTTTTTTAATAATGGAATGATCACTTCTTCTTCTTCTTCTTCTTCTTCTTCTTCCTCTTTTCCTTCACGAGCCACTTGAGGGCATCTTAAATGTCCTTCACTTCGTGACCGATCCAACTCAAATAATAATTACTTCTTCTTCGCAAGTCGAGTATCAACTCCGGCGAACCAGTTCGCCAAGTTCTCAGTAAGAAGACGAGACTCTCTCTCCCTCTCTCTCGTTTTACCAGCTCCTCGATCTTCCCTTATTCCCATGGCAAGGATGAGGATGAGGCGAGGCGAAGTGCGGGGAGGAAGTGGAGCGCGGAAAAGTGCGTTAAACTTAACTCAGGATCACCTTTTCTCTCAACGGCGGTGAAAGAGTCATCCTGATATCTCTTCTCGCATCTTCTTATTTCTTTCCTCCCTCTCTCATCGAGGTTGTAGCAGCGCGCAGAAAAGAGAAGACGAGCGGAATTAGAAGCAGATGATCGTGTCAAGTTTTCAGAACTTGTCTTTCGCCTCGAAACAACATTTCAACCTGTCTTCTCTCTTTCCCCGTCTTTGCGTTATACCTCAAACCCGTATAAATTATCTGCAAAAACGTTTATTCTTTCGACTCCTGCATCAAAGTAAATCGTGAAATTTCTCTCTCCTCCAATATACTCACTTTTACATCGTAGCACGTATAAGAAGAAGAGAACCGACTCGAGACGAAAGGCAAGGCAAAGCAAATGAAAAGGGGGACGAGATTGGGTACGAGATGGAAATGCCATGACGGCTGATAAAATTTTCTCTCCTCCCGCCCCTGCGTCCATGAAACTGACCCATAAAACCGCACGTTTCGTTCAATCCACCGAATGCAGAGTACGATTCGGTTATACGAGCAGCAGAAAAAAAGGGTAGACGGTGATGAAAATTCTCAATAAAGATGTAAAAAAAAATAAATAAAGTCGACTGTTACGATTTATCAGCTGTTTAATTTCTCTTCTGGATTCTTTTTTTCCTTGCCTTTCCTTTCCTTGCTTGTGATACCAACAGCATCACGGCAGTGACAAGCAGCCTCGTCAGGAGTGACGATTTGGAATTAGTTTAGAAACATTCAGCATCTTCCTTTTCTTTTATCTCTCTCTCTCTCTTTCTCTCGAGGATTTACAATTGAATCCGTGTAACAGCATCTGTAGACTGCTGCGTGGGTTTGGTTGTAGGATGTGAAGGAAGGAAGGAAGGAAGAAACGAACCCCTCGCCTACATATATCATTGCAGAACAGGCTTCTCGGAGATGGCAAACTATTTGGACCACCGTGCAGAACGAACGAACAAAGAAAGAAAGAAAGGAAGGAAGGAAGGAAGGAAGGAAGGAAGGAAGGAAAGACGCGGAGTTATAAATTTTGGATCCCCGCTCTCGAGTAGGAGCGGTACAGGATTCCCAGGACCTTAAACCTCCGAAGCGTATCACCCGCCGGATATTAACAAATTAGACCTAAGCTAAGCTCAAGATGGATCGAATGATTTGATTCCGCCAGGCTGTTGCAGTTTAATTTCCTCGCTGCATATACGCCGTCGATCGATCGATCGATCGATCATCGGCACGGGTATCGGGGAAATTAAGCGGAATCAACCGTCTCGAATATCGTAAGTAAGTAAATAAACGGACACGTCAAAATTAGTTTTCGTTTGACATCTGCTTCTTCGCAGAGACGAAAGATTTTCGTCGTAACTTATAAACCCTTTGAGTCACACGTGTCATTGTGCCGAGTCAACGTTTGCAACAAGATAGTATTTCATGGTTTTCGGGACCACTGATTACGAATCTAAAATCAGATTTTGAAAATTCAAGATGGTCGATCCATTACGGTGGAGAAAAATTTCAAGTTACATCGTATACGTGCAAAAAACTCTGTACAGGGATTTTCGGGGTCGCTGATTGGATTCGCTGTACTGAATTTTCAAAATCCGCTTTCGGATTCGTAATCAGCGACCCCAAATACTCCTGGACGGAGTTTTTTTCTCCGGATTCGATCGATTTTGAAAGTTTTGTCCGCCATATTGTTTCTACCATCTCGAATTTTAACCTCGAAAACTTTTGATTCACGTAAGGCAAGTAAATATACACGCGTAGAGTGGTAACTTCCTCGTAAACGAATTGTTCCTTCAATTTTCACGATTGTTTTCCAATCAATTTGCTTCCGGCAATAAAAGTAATAATAATTTACATTGAGGTATTATAATAACAAGGCAGTCGATTTTGCACATGCTTACCCAGCGTGAAGGAACATGTAGAATGCGAACCTCCAGAGCTCGAGACGTTTGTCCGGTCGGTATATGAAGACACTGTCGATCGGAACGGGACCCGAGGGGTTGACCTCGCCCATGGCGACGGTGTAGTAGGTGAAAAACCCGAGCTGAAAAATACACCAAGGTATATTCTCGTTATACTTTTCTTTTTCATCCTCTTCCGCTTGCATTTATTTTTTTCATTTGTTTTTAGTTTTTCTTTTATTTTTCCACCCCACCGCGCTTCATTTCTTTCCTCGTAAAGAAGAGTTGGCTGCTGCTGCTGCTGCAGGTCGAGATAACGAGTGAATATTAAGATTTTCTTTCTCTTTCAGCTCCGCGACTTGGGTATTCTAGAAACCCTCGCGCGGCTAAAGGTGCGGGTATATATAATATAAATCAGCGAAAACAATATCAAGCGAGGAAGAAAAGGAGAGGAGAGGAAAGGGAGGGAAGAACCTTTCCATCGCCGTCGTCTTTCCCTGGGCCATCACCCACCGTCCCTTTTCCTTTGCCTTGTTTCACCACTTTATGTTTGTCATTCCGTAATTTAATTAACAAATTCCTCTCATCTTCCCTCCCTATCCTATCGCGACTCTCCTTCGTCTAATTTCCTCCTCTGCATGCCACTCGCTCACGCCTTCCAAACTCAACCCGTCATAATCCTCGATATCGGATACTTGTCACAATATTATTATTACCATCATTATCACATACAACGACGTGTTTATACGGATGGAATTCTGTCAAATATTCATGAAAAACAAAGGAAAATAATAAAAAAAATAAATAAAATAAAACGTTCGTAATAATTAGGCTCCGGATTAAAGTGTATCCATTAATTTCCTCCCGGAAGTCAGTCCGGGAAGAGTCGGAAATTCGACTTACGTACGCCTGCGCAGCTAAGGACGTGGATGCCGCGCAGAGTGTTACCGAGAAATGAAAAAAGCGGAAGTGGTCAAACAGCCACATCATCCCCTGGGGATTTTACACCCCGCATAAGAATGGGGGAAAGGGTGGCACCGCACCGCATCGGTGGTCGGGTCTGAGGCTCGCTTATTCAATTCAGAACGCGATTCGCTTTTACGCGTGCCGTGCAGAGTTTAATCCGAATTTATGAATACCTACGATGGTGCCGGGGGGTTGGTCGGTTCGTTGGGTACGCGACGGCTTTCTACCTTCTCCTCATTCTCCTCCCCCTCCCCCTCCACGTATACAAAGAAGAGAGTACACGTAATATATAGAGCTATATTTTCGCGCCGCCTCGTCCGAGAAAGAAAGAAGGAACGGAGACTGAATAGATAAAGAAATATGCAAAAATGAAGAAAATATATTCCTCTGTTTTCCCTTCCTCGTCTTGCGAAACTTATACCTTTAAACGACAATCGAAAGACAGTAACGACGAAAGGGGGAACGGACGTCCGGTGATGAGGGGATGAAGAACGGAAGGGTTGGAGAAAAAAAAAAATCCAAGATCCGTAAAAAATAAGAGAAAGAGAAACAATATGAAATGAAAAAAAGAAGGAAATAACGAGGAACATATCGCGCCACCGGACTGATATAGTCGCGGCGAAAGAAGCGGTGCGAACTAAGGTGAGGAGAGGCGAGGAGGGGAGGAGAGGTAAAAGAGAAAAAAAAAATTATAGGACGGGATAGGAAACCTTATTACAGGGAGGGATGAAAGGCGGTTTTACAACCCCGCAGCTTCGCATCTCGGTGCTTCGAGGAACAAGAAGACGAAGAATAAGAATAAGAAGAAGACGAAGATTACCTAACCCACTCTTCTCCCACCCTTCTTCTCACTCTCTATCTCTTCATAAAAAACAAAAACTGAAAAATGAAAGAAAGAGAGCAAAAAAAAAAAACAAGAAGAAGAATTTAAAAGGGTCGAACGGGGGTTTATATTACGTATACATGTATACGCAAAGGTGACGGAGACTCATTCTTATGTATAATGCAGCCGAAGTACGCGCGGGCGAAAATTTCATGCACAATCTTTGCAGTAAATTAGACTTGTGATTTTCGCATAAATTCTTTGTAAAAGAAAGAAAAAAAAATATATATTTTCACAGTATTGCGGAATAAAAGTTTGTGCTTGTTTTTTTTTTTAGACGCAACTAACAACTGGCAACACTTATCTTGTAACATAATGATATGCGTGAGCTTTTGTTCACAAATTTGTTTTTTTTTGCTTCTCTTTTCCAGCAAGATCCGCAAAACTTGACGTCATTGTGAAACCTGCAATATCGCTTACTGTACTCATACGTATATCGTAGCACGTATAACAGAATACAACTGAACTTGCGCATAGAGACACGATGATATAATAACTCTCAGAAATGGCGGGGAATGAAAATCGATCGCTTGGACCTTCCGCCGCGTGCTTGCTCACCTAATGCTATTTGCTGCAATTGGTGCACTTTCGCATCGATCCGAACAATGATATTATTATAAACTGACGTACGCCGTATGTTATCTACATCGATTAATCCCACGTTACACGCCGCTAGCCTAATCGAAAGGTGAATTTCACGTTAGGTTCAGCCAACGTGTGTGTATATATATGTACAATTTACGCGAATGACACTTTTAATATTAATATAATTATAAAAAAAAAACACTACGATAGATGGAATTGAGAATCTGTTATTGGCTCGAAAAATTAAAAGAAAATAACAGACGACAAGTGAATGGATAAAGACCTTGTTATGCGGTTTTTTTTTTTTTTTTTTTTTCCACCTCCTCATTTTTTCCCGCGCAGCGCACGATCATTATTGTATTATATCAATATTCGCAGCGGCACGAGAGCGCGAGGAAGCACTCACCTAAATGAAGAATTCCCGAGGGTCGAACCTCCGCCTATGCACGCAGCAGCTACCGCGATTCTTTTTACATGATCCGGCAGAGTGGGTGCACTATAAAGGTGGGTATATCTGTGTACGATATACGGGTGGGTACCACCGTATTCAACCGCGAAAGTAACCGTATGTGTAACGAAACTAGACTGCAGAGAGCGATACGCCTATAGCGTAAAGAGAAAAGTGGGCGTATTGTAAAAACGAGGCAGGATCCTCGAGAGAAATGTAGACAGGTATGCGATACGTACGCGTGTAAGAATGGCTGGAAAAATATTACAAAGTATAACGAACGAGTCTGAAAAAGCGAAGGAAAAACAAAGGCCAATATTGCTGATAGAAATCGAAGAATGGAAAAATTGTCGACAAGTTTGTTTTCTTCTCTCGTCTTTTCTTCCTAACCTGAACCCGAGATATACGCATTGGTTGTACACGTAAATCCACATTTCGTGAAACACCTTGAACCCCCGATACTTTACTAGAATTCTACGAGGATGAAATTAAACTGCATTTCCCTACTTCCAAAAGCTTAAGCCTCAGCTTCGTTGATCCTCGTCGCTTTCGCCAGTTTCTTCCAATGCTGTTGCAGAGTAAAATACCGACTTCCCCTCCACTCGACTACCTAATTGCCTCGCAAAGACCACGGGATTCGCGTGTCTCGGTGTAGGAAGAACACCCCGAGTCGTCAAATACGCAAGTATATGCCTAGACGTTAGTCGAGTAATATTAGCGTAATGTAAATAGGAAGAAGAAGTAGAAGAAGTAGAAGAAGAAGAAGAAGAAGAAGAAGATGTTTATCCGAGGGCATATTTATTGCCCGAGCAGTAAAGCTAAGGTGGCTCCGGTTAGGCTGCTGGTTCTGCGCTCCCTCGCCGTTGTTTCAACCCCCTGAAACTCGCCGTATTTCTGTTATCTTTCGGATGGCACGCGATGTCGACTAGGCAGGTACCTTTACTCTCCGCGTCCACCTTCCCTCCTTCCTTACTTCCTTACTTCCTTAATTCCTTCGCCTCGTCATCGTACTAATACCCCCATAGTGTGCGTATACAGGGTTTAGGAAATTATAATCATTACTCTTGTTAAATGGGATATTTCTCGAACCAGCCATATAGCGCGAGCTAATGTTATTGTATTATACGCATGTGCCCTGGTGTAGGGCAAACAAATTTCACTCGACGATGAGGAATCGATAATTTATGTGTGACGGTGGCGCGAGGGGATCGAGGAATAATAATATAAGGGTTAGGGTGAAATATTCACCATCCTCGTCCGCTCTTCGCTGACTTACATCGCAGGACTCAGGATTACAATAGCTACGGTGAATTACGGAGCTGAGGATAAGATAATGCGGCTCCTGCGTCGACCGATAGTTTGTAACGAAAGGCAACGTGGTAGATCATCGGCAAACAAACAAACAAACAAACAAACAAAAAACAAAAAAACGAACAGACGACGCATCTGAGAGGAGAGAAAAGTGTTTAGACCCTTCTCTGCGTTGTTTATTTTAAGCATTGCTAAGCGTTTAAGAACCGACGTCATTAGCGTTATCCGATGCTTAAAAAACGATGAAAAAAAGCTCCTAAACATTTATCAATGTTTTTTGCAATACCGTTCGTCGTGGAACTCTTCAATTTTTGATTCTTCGCAAAGATTGAGGTATCTCCCAAGTAAAAAGTACGTCGAAATCGACTGCAGTATCCCGTCAAGGTTCGATCGGATTGCACCGACGATGCTTCGTGGATGCTTCCCCGTGTCTTTTAGCGGCGGTCGCGTCGTGAGAAGCTAACCGGAAAAAGAACGAGAGAGTGAAAGGTACGGACAAAGAGAGATACGAGAGCGAGAGCGAGCGGACGTGTATCTATCCCTCTTTCCGAAATCCTAAATTAAGGAAACGGACACGGAAAGGCACGTGTGAGGAGGGCATAAATCGTCTTCTCCCCCCCATCAGATCCTCCCGAGAGACCGTAAGGCAGACGGGTGGGTAGAGTTGCCGGACAGCCGCGGGACCGAGCGAGGGAGAAAAAACGGCACGCGCCTGCGTTCCGCTCAAATTAGTCTTAAAAGTAGCGACGCTGGTATAGGTGGGTGGGTAGGGAAGGTTATACATACATACATACATACGTATATATATATATATATATACATCCGATGCTGGTGTTGCCGCAGCGACGCTTTTCCATCTTCTTTTCCTTGTTCCCATTCCGAATGCATGCAGCGTGCGTGCAGCGGCAAACTAGTATTTTCGTTTTTCCTCATATTTTTTCTTCTCCCCTTCAATTTTTTTTTTCTTTCTTTCCTTCCATATCCACCCCAAGATGCAGAGGCCAGGGCACGAGCCGGGGGGTGGGTGAGAAATGAGGAGGGTGGGCAGAGACATACGGAAAACGAGAACCGAACGCCTTTGCACGAGGCTTAGGTACGCCAAAGTGTAACAAAAAAAAAAAAAATAACGGTCTGTGCACGGGTGCTAGTTCTTTTTTTTTTTTGGAATACTGTTTCGTTCCTCGAGATTAGCCTGAAATATGAGGACGCGGCCATTTGTCGCTTATAAAGGTCGTTTATAAGGGGTGTGGGATTCCGGATCGGCGTGGAAAAAGAGGAAAATAACGAAACAAATGTAAATTTGATTCTCAGTCTAGATA
This sequence comes from Neodiprion lecontei, assembly GCF_021901455.1. Lineage (NCBI taxonomy): Eukaryota > Metazoa > Arthropoda > Insecta > Hymenoptera > Diprionidae > Neodiprion > Neodiprion lecontei. The sequence continues at coordinate 1,062,135 of NC_060266.1, forward strand.
CACGTGTGTGTGTGTATAAATATATATGTGTATATAAGGTACCACGAGAAAAATAAGAAGAAGAAGAAGAAGAAGAAGAAAAAGTATAGCACGTTTTCCGTGTGAAGCGAAAACGACCTTTACGCACCCGCCCTCTGATATACCTACCTACCCTTTACTTTACACGATTCAACCCCTCCACGCGGGCTGTGCCGCTGCTTCTCTCGCGGCCTAATCTCTCGGAAGGAAAGGCGAAAAAAAAAACGAAGGACAAAAAGAAAAACAGGCAACAGAAACACACGAAAAAGGTTTTAGCGATAAATTTGCAAATTTACACGTTTCGCTGAACGGGAAATTAGGGTTTGTTCTTCCGTATCGCGTATCCTCTCTTTTTATATCGCGTGCGTGCTCGCTCTTCGTCCTTCTCCCTTCTCACTTTACCACCTTGTGTCGTGGTATATCTGAGACAAAGGGCTTACCCGAAAAAAGAGAGGGAGAGAGCGAGGGTGGGATAAACCAATAACGTTCACATCGCAGTCGTTACCTTTTTTAATTTAGGATTTGACTGTAATGGTCACGATGAAGGATTCGTCTTATCTAATCGTATAACGTCACGCATCATTTTTTCGTCAACGTTTGGTCCTCATCGGAAGGATATATAAATTTATCTACACTGCGGAAAACAAGAGAAAAGAAGAATGAGAAGAGTCTGAAATTTGACGAAAAAATGATGGGTGACGTACTCGATTGACCTACAATTCCAACATCCGTTGCTCCACTGTATCAGCGAGGTCAAGAAGACTTCGATATCCTTGAAAAAAAAATAAAAAAATAAAAAACAAAATGTGCGATACGTTGCGGTAGGTATACAGCGAAGCAGGGAGTGTCCGGCACATTCACCGCGACACGTCGGAGACGACGGGTCGTTATGACAAGGATATGGGAGGGTTGTCTGCATTATTCGAGTGGACTGCACGTGGGAGGTGGAGGGAGGGGATGGAAGAGAGATGGAGCGGCGTGCATACATGCACGGATGCCTGAAGCATGTAGCAGAGAGTTAACGAGAATTCATGGAATAGCAAGAGCGTCGTTTGTCGCGCGTATAGAGTCTGGATATGCGGTGTTGGTACACGGTAAACGGTATCCTGCAGCGCAGCAGCAGCAGCGGGAGGATAGAGGAGACAGGAAGCTCCTTCCTTCTGGCTAGTGCCACTGCACAAGTCCAGAAACGTGGATTATTTTCTCCCTCAGTCTGTCTGTCTGTCTGTCTGGTAGTCTGGTAGTCTGGTCGACTCCCCTGACCCCGTAGTTCTAGCGCGTGTACGTCTCACCCTCTTCATCCCCTGAGCTTTTACGTGAGTGTGTGCGCGCGTTTCCCCCAAAACCAGGAAATACCGCGCACACGGGTATTCCGGAGGTGTAGCGTCAGCGGCATGCCAGGAACCAGTTCCGCTAAGCCGAGGAGACTAGGCGAACTAGGGTTCTAAGACTTTCGGGTTTCTTCCCACCTCCATCTCCTCGTCCCCTCGTCGAAGGGCGCCGCGATGCCGCGAAGCAAACTGCTCTCTAGACCACGAGATGAAGGGGGAAAGAGAGAAGGGGAGGATACAACTTTCGGTATCTCTCATAGGTCACGGTGGGTGGATAGCTACTACACGTGCGCGCGTAGTTCTTTCTTTTCTTTTCTTTTTTTGCTTTCCACTTCAGCTTCCTCATCCTGATCCTGATCCTGATCCTGATCCTGATCCGCCTCCTCCACCTCCCCTGTTTCTCTCTTTCTATCCGTGTTTATTCACACGTAGAAGAACACGAGGTTAACTAGAGCGAGAAGTATCTTTCGCAACCCAAGCGCACACCCTCCGACATCCACCGTATCGTACGTACGATATCCTCCGGTAGGTACCAGCGATACTTATCTAGGTATCTATCTCCGATCGGTAAAGAAAAATCACGAAACGATTCGAACCACCGCAGCGATCGGGGGTGGGTTTCATCAGCCTCGTGAATCGTCGTCCTGCCTTACAGGCAATGCTCGAAACTTCCTCTATGTACCCAAATGAAGCTCAACTCGTGGAAACGGAGTGACAAACTTTGCGCGTGGTCAGCGTGAAGCGGTCGGTTGTAAATTGCAGTGGCCGGCTGCAGTTTCGTTCATTCGTTCGTGCTGAAACGCTGCCGGTGCTGTTGCAGCAGTAGCATTTCCAGTCAGATGAGTTTTGACGCTGGGTCGATTGGGTGACCGACCAACCAGGTTGCGTACGCCGATCTTTGGCCGGCAGCCGGCCGACTCCCAAGCATATGGGACATATGGGGTACAGGTTTGTAAAGATCCGCAGGTCTCGCAATCTTGTAATCCACGGTGTCCGGTAAAGGATCCGTAAAAAAATTCAATCACATTTTCAAGTTATTCAAGGACGATGAAAATGGAACATTTCAAGGATCACCGGACACCGCGTAACCTCGAACCGAGTCGACGACCGATGGATGGATCGAGGGAATCGAAAGTGAACGGTACAATAATAATTGGTGCGGCTTCGCGGTGCGGGATGTGAAATAAAAGAAGCTCGTTTTCCGGTATCCGGTATCGCCTTCTTGTCGCCACGGACGGAAAGCGGAAGAAGAAAATGGAACGAGGACCCTCAAGGAGGGACCACTTTGCTTTGTTGCCACTCGGACTTGACGCCTCCTCCTCCTCCTCCTCCTCCTACGGATAGACGAGCACGGGGCACGTGCGTCAGCTCTCTCTCTCTCTCTCTCTCTCACCCCCTCTCTTTCTCTCGCACGCACGTAGTAATTCTCTTCTGTTCTGGTCTGGTCTCCGACTCCTCTCAATTATACGCGGTAGAACCGAGTTAATTTCGGCACTTCCCAAGTTTCCTTAGCTTTTTCTTCCTCTCCTTCCTCTTGTTTTACTTATTTATTTTTCACGACGCTCAGTGGTGTAGGTATTACAGAACCCAGAGCGTGCGCACGGTTCACCGTCGTCGTTTCCGGCGATGATCCCCAACTCGGCAAGAATTTTTAACCGTTATTAGCTTTCGGAACCATCGCGTACGTGCAGTGCTCGAGTCAACCTGCGACGACGAGTGCACAACCCGAGTGCAGAATGGAGACTCGCTCGTGTAAATACAATGATTACACTGCATCCAATGTTTGTTCAACTGCAGCGTGGTGTGTACGTATGCGCGCGCGCACACACACACATATATATACACGTACGTAAGCCATTGCACGGCACTGGATCGGAGGAAGTCACCGGCCTGCTCCACCTCGCGTAGACTAGATATTGGTTCGTCATATCGAGCACCTTCTTGCGCCTACCGCGCGTAGTGAGCGGTCATGCAGGTAGGTGAACCCTGAAAAGCCTGGCGCCTGGGAAACTGGTAAACATGCAGGTATATACGCACGCGTTTTACTCGATATCGCATCACGTGCAACCGCACTTGTGGCGTGAACAGAAGGCGTTTCTTCTTTATCTTCTTGTTCATTTTCTTCATCGTAGCCAACATCCCGCGGTATTATACTGTTTATAGATAGGTGAAGTGAGGCGAGTTGGGTAGAAATTGAATAGCCGAGGAGGTTCGACGATTTTTTTTCACCACTCGTCCAGGGCCTCCGCCTCATTCTCGTTTTTCTCCATTTTCATCGCTTCTCTGTGTGAGGAAAAATACGCGCAGTCAGGGAGGCCGGAATCCTGTAGTAGGATCATTCCTCCAAATTGCGGACGACCAAGAAGAAGAAGAAGAAGAAGAAGAAGAAGAAGAAGAAGAAGCAGCAGCAGCACCAAACACCAGCTCGGCGGTATATAAAGTAGATAATTTGACTAAGTGACGGGTGACAGCTGTCAGCAGTAAATAAGTAAGTAAGTAAGTAAGTAAGTAAGAAAGAAAGTAAGGCGAGCTCAGACCGAAGGAGATAAAGAATGACTTGTATAATTCTCTGATCGAAGGGACATTTTTCCCCGTTTCGAGATGGGTCGGCGAAATTTGCCTTGCGGAATCAGCGTCTGGTTCGGATGCTAATAAAACTGTCACGGGGTTGCAGGTCACGAGGGTGAGGAAAGGCGAAGACGAAGGCGGAGGATGTCCTTCTCCCTTCGTCTCTTTCTCCGCGACCATCCCTCTCGATCGCGGCACCACCAACAGCAGCTGGGAGTCATTTTCCACCAAACGAAATTGCGGTCGCCGCCGACCAAGCAGCCACCTACTACCCCGGTTCCGGTCCTAATGACCAGTCTTATCTCTCTCCTCTCCTCCACCAACCGCAAGTTATCGGCGAAACGCCGTCACCCCCCCCCCCCCCCCCCCCCCCTACCTCGCGGTGCGCATAAAACCCGATCACTATAAACAGTCCAACGTGATGTCTCGTGGTCTCTCGTGTCCCCGAGATATCCTGATTGTGAGAAAGCCCGAAGGAAGACAGGAGGGTTTCTTGACCGTTATACTACGACCGAGGAGAAAGACGAGAACAAACTCTTTTTCCTTCTACATTAAACATGGTGTCCGGTAAAAAGTCCGTAACAAATTCAACGACATTTCCAGGTTATTCAAGGACATTCGGGAAAAATATAAAATACGTTAATGGCAGAGGGCATTGTACGTAATCGCGACGCATGAGATTCACGTTATTTCTACTACAACCTGTTAGTGGGTAAAAAGGAAAAACCAGCTCCGAGGTGGGAATCCACTTTTTCTAAAAACAGTTACTCGGCGAGGACATATAAATATATCGTTCGCGGTACGTCTTAAAAATAGAATATTTTCGGAACTTTTTAAGGAAAAGCAAAATTCGACGATTGTCACGTAAAATAATACCGCAGATCAATATCGTCGCGTTCCTAACTCCAACCACGACTTACGCGTACTTAGCAATCCATTCCGCATCATTCGATCGATTTATATTCACGTACAGTTGACGATCTCTTCGCGATAAAAGTGTCGTCGAGCAACTAATTGGTCTTGAAGGTACGCTAATTGATCAATAATTGATCAGCAATAATTGTCGAGGGTTGAGCAAATCCCGCGTGAATATATTCGGAAGCATTTTGAATCGAGAATGGCAAACAACACCGACGCACGAATACATCGTCAATCGCTACTCGGTTTCCCGTTTACGTTTGCACTTTCGAAGGGTGGTTGTCGGCTCTGCAGCGTGCATATCCACGAAGGTGTCGACCGGTGTCCGTAGAGTATACCACAGAGCCGGTGTTGTTGTTGTACCTCCGCAGACGGAGTGACGGACACGTTGCGCGTTTTTATAGCCGTATCGTGTCGCTCGTTGACTCCTACTCTCCGTATGTGTCACGCCGCGACGATTTATATAATTCAACGAATAAATAAAAGGCGTTAATAATGTGATGATATACAGTTACAAACAGCTGCAAAGCGACCCATTTTGCTCTGTACACGAAACTCCATGACTGACAATGAGAGTAAAATTTCACTGGAATCTGAAACTATTCATATTTCATTATCCTGTTAAGAATCGAAGGGCAATGAGTTTTTTAAATTAAAAGTAGCAGAGTGGGTAACGAGTATAGGTGAGAAATCGCCGTTGATAGCGACGGACAACGACCGCACATTATCCGGGGATTTCGAATGGAGAACGAATCAGACGAAGGGATGCAGGTAGCGCGCATGAGGTACGACGTTCGAATTAAGTTGGCAGAAGAAACAAAAATAGAAGAGACCGACCGACTGTCCGGAGTCCGGAAACGAGTGCATGCTCGTCTATGGATCGAGAGCGGACGAGGAAAATTTTTCCTATCGTGCCTCGAATACCGTATTACGCAGAGACGACGAGGACGATTCGAGAAGCCATCGTCGTCGTCTCCGTCGTCTTCGATCTACGTATACGTGTACGTGCAGTATAGATAAATCGACGCCACATACGTGCGGTATAACCTTATAACCGAAATTGTCGTAACCGTGGGCACGTTTTCTTCGACGTCTCACTCTGGCGCCCGACATGTTCCGACGATAGGATCGAGCGATGCGGCAGGAAGGGTATCTCGTATGCCACGGGTATTCGGAGAGCGTTCGCTAGCGCTTCGGGATTTCTAAATGCACAAATTCGCGAGTACGACGACGCGTGGTACGTAAGGAACAGGGTGTACTCCTCGTTAAGTGTCCGCGAACGCGAATGTACGTTTTTAAATCTGGTGCCATTTATCTATGGCTAAAAGTTGACAATCGATTGACCGACGGGTACACCGTGCGAGTCGCACGGACGCGTTGCGGAAATTGGCGAGCTGATTCGAACCAAGCCGATCGTTTGTTTGATTATTTAACGACAAATCGATAACGGAAAAAGATTAATTTTGAGGTTAGAGTGTGATTCAAACGGGAGGAAGGACTTTTTTTTTTTTAATAAAAGTTCATCGTCAAACCAACGTTTTCGGTCGTATTTCGTATTATTTTCGCACGACTACCCAGCTCTTCTATGGGTTTAACGTTTCGGCCTAACCCTGGAGAAATAACGTTACATATTCCATCGACTAATCTTTCCCCCGTAAAAAGTAAAAAGCGAGTATTCCATGCACCACCACCGTCGAGGGTCTCTGAATCAAAGCCACCGGAATACAAACAACCGTAGGTGTTGACGGCATAAAGGTACAGGGTACATAGGTATACACGTACAAGGGTAGGCGAGGTGCCGGTGAACACCTGGCGGTAAACGCTTCTGAATTTGTTAAAATTTAAACGACGTTAAAGCTCGCTACGGCGCAACGAACATTCCGTGCAGAGAGTGCGAGGAATGAAGATACTCTCACGGGTTTGTATACATATACACGTGCATAGAGGAGATACTGCGAAAATGTCGAGAGAAAATACAAGCCAAGTTCTTCCGAGGTATACCACCCAGTTATAATAGCAGCACACCCTGAGATTCTCCGTGCGGCGTTAATACCGTACACGTAGGTACAACTGAAACACTGAAAGACCGAAAGACCGAAACAGGGAAAGCAACGCTCTCTGTGCCGATGCTCGCACGCGTGTGTTTCTTTCCGCGATAATACAGGTATGCATGCACTGCGTGGCAGCAGTGAGAAGCAGAGCGCAGCGCAGCAAGTTTCAACCGCATGCAGTTGCAACTCTTCCAGCATCCTCCACCGTCTGCATCAGCATACAGACGATATTATCGTTCGATGTACAGATATACAAAATGTTACACATTACGTCCAACACGGGTACGTATAACGTATACGTGTAGGTAACACGCATTAATTTTAACAAAGTTTTCCAACTGTGGCAGGGCACACGTAGGTAGGTATAACGATAATAACGTATAACTAAATAAACGCTTTACCTTGCTAGATATAGTTAAAAGCCGCGGTAACCTAAATCACGGGGAGGAGGGGAGGAAAACATTCCGAGTTGGTGGAGGAGAACATATACATGTATATATATATATATATATATATACAGAGAGAGAGGGCGTATAATAATATTACCACTCGCCCCGGAGTTATAATAACGAGAGCGAGAGGAAGGGAGAGAGAGGAGGGGGTGAGAGGGATGAACGATATTTTACACGGTGAAAAGCTAAAAGGCCAGGGAGGAGAGCGTCAGGCAAGCAAGCAAACACCGTGGTAGGAGTGTTTATAACGATAGGTAGATACGCCGAGCATATGATACTGTCGATTTTTGACTCGGAGGCTTGATGAGGCAAAAAGAAAAAAAAAAAAAAAAAAAAATAAGAAGACGAGACGAAACGTCAAAATTTCAACGCTCGATTAATTACCACAAGCTTACATTACGTGTCTCTACATTAATGTCTGCGGATTATAACGATCGGACTGTTAACACCTTATTGCATGAATTACGAGGGATGTTGAATAAAAATTTTCATGAACATCTACGCATTTTTCCCCATCTTTCAATTTTTTCCCGCCTAGGTAACTTCTTTATTGCTCAACGGACCCATATTTAATTTCCGTAAGATCCAAAACTTTTATAACACGTAAATACGAATGAAGAATAAACTCACCTCGACTAGGGTGATGAGGATGATGAAAAGGGGCGGTGGACAGCACGTGTAATGGTCAGCGTAGTATTTCCGATCCCTTTCCTCGGTGAGAAATTCGTCGCCGATCATGCGTACCATCCTGAAATACATTAATAAGGAAGAAATAAGAACCGTGAATTAAAATTTGATTAAAGGAATCGTGTATAAATTTACTCTCCGTCCTTGCGTCAAGGTACGTAGGTACTCGATACAAGTCACGTGATGTCCAACTTAACCTAAGCGTACATCCTTACACTCACACTTACACACCCACATATATGTGAGAGTTTTTAGTCCTGCAGCAGCGCAAACGGTATTATTCTTCCTTGGCACGATGCCCCGTTTTCGAATGATGCGATCAGAGGATAGAACAAGAAGAAGAAGAAGAAGGAAAAGAAGTCGTATCGAGAATGTACGTGTACGTATACGTGCATGCATGTGTGCATGTGTGTGTGTGCGGGGGTATAGATAGACGGGCAACCATCCATATATGTATGTACGTCTAGAACTGGGGGGTCGATAAAACAATCGTGCTGCGGTTATAGAAGCCGGACCGAATAACTGCGGAGAGAAAATAATAGAGTGAAGGAAGTGAGGGGACATAAGATGGATTTTTGCGGCCGGGTTCGATCCGGCCTCCGCAGGTCTCTATGTTCTATACGGCACCAGCAAGCAAGAGAGCTTTCGAGACGAGACGAGACGAGGTCCGTCCTGGCTTCGGGTTGACTGATCGTCCCGATCCTGCACGTCAACATCCACCCGGATATCTCAGGCTAATCTTTACTTCGCACTGATCCACGCGTGGTGCAAGAACGCTCGGATCGGCATCCGAGGACGAGGAAATCCAAATGTCTGAATAGTTCGACGAGCCCTTTGACTTGGACTTTGAACCTGTATCTCGACTGAAATGACTGTACGACGTCAGCAAAAACAATTTTTTTCTTCATTTCTGTCGTGTTTCTATTGAGATGAAAATGATAAATTTTGATTCTATGCATCGAGTAATAACTAAAACCAATTTGTTTGATGCTCGTCTCTCAAGTTTTTTGATTGATAGCTAGGTAATGTGGGTGACTATTCGGAAGGAAAGGGAAAACGTTTTCATCAAGATGCGATGGACTTTATTGTTATTAATGTTATCAGGGGCGACATAACGAGAGCATGATGGGAGATTGTGTTTTTTGGGTCAATAGAAGAAGTACAAAAAACATTTGCAGCTTATTGCTAATTATTATTTTTACATAATGGTGATTGAAATGGAAAACTGAAGTTAGTTTAACCGTTAACTTAGAATAAATGTTTGTGAAAATGGTGGTTTCTAGAAAAAAAACATACTTTAATCTAATAAAACTATTTTTTCATTCACTAGTTACGTCGATGAAATCAAAATTCGACATCATTTGACATCCAGACTGGAAATTCTTGGTGACCGGTGTTATCCGTGAACGACGAAGACGACGATGTCCATCAGAGATATTGGACAGATACTGCATAAGCAGAGTTTCGGGTAACCCACGGTACTGAGATTATTTTGAGAGAACAGCGCCAGTTCATCATCATCATCATCGTCATCGTCGTCGTCGTCACTCGACTCCATTTGTTTGTACCTACGTACGACTACGTTTGCAATGATAACAAAGTGGAATAGCAGAGAAGAGAACAAATTCTATGCATCGCTCTACTTCCTGCGATGTCGCGTCTCTCACGTCGCGAAGTGAGACCTGACGCAGAGGCTGCATAGACTAGAACCTGGCGCTTCGTCGACGACGAGACGTCGTCGTTGAGACTTGCAACGGAAATAACATCGCGGGTAAAAGGCAGACAGAGAAGTAGGTCTCTATTTTCTCTCATTTTTCTTTCTCACCGTCGCAACATCCTCCTCCAGGGCCGCCGACGTCGTTTCTACGTGTGTGTATACAGACACGCACGCGCACGCATTATCTTTTACTTTCTTTATCATTACATTTCATTTTTTTTTTATGTTTTCACACTTTTCATCTCTCTTTGGGGAGGGGGGGAAAAAAAAAAGAAAAGAAAACCGTAGTAGTTGTGTACAGTTTGTTTTTATGTTTTTCACGTTTTTCTTCCCCTCCTCACTCTTTTTTCTCCAACGAATCTAAATCCACACTTCTCAGTAATATTAAATTATACACACACAAGCGCGTAAACGCATCGTCTCGACTAGTCGAGGGGTTCAATCCTGATGCATATAATATTCGTGTTTATCAAATTCCGGAGCAAATAAAGAAAGAAATATAAATTCTCTGCCGTACACGTATTATGCAGCTTATATACTCGACTTAATATTGTTCATTTCTTTTCACACACGTATAGGACATGTGGCCGTTGGCCAACGACGAACCCCTGCAGCGAGATGACTGAGCACACTGCCACACATAATACGTATGCTTATGCGTAAAAGAATTTTTGACGAGCGTATAAACGAAGAGAAGGAAAAAATAAAAAAAAAATGGACACTCGAATAAAGAAACGACGAACGAATAAATACCACCAAGATTCCGGCCCCCCGACGGAGGACTTTGCACAATACGTCGTCTTACGTTTAAGTAGCGTAATAAAGGGTGGTATAGGGGTTCAGCCCTTAATGAACGATAATGCTTCCCCTCCCCCTTGGCGAGAGAAGAAAAGGGAGAAAAACGAAAACAAAAAAACAACAATGCCCGAATCATTCTGAATTGCGCGTACAAGTTTATGTACAAGGAATAATACCTAAAGTGTGTTTTACTCCGCATTCTCACAGTGCGTTAAATTGTAGACAAAAGAATCACGCACATATATATATAATTATTATATATGAACTGCTTTTATACCAGCTGTATAAGTCTCATGATTTTCTTTTCTTTAATTTTTGAATCGGGGCTTGTTTTTTTTTTTCTAATTGTTTTCGTTGACTTTTGTCCGGTTTCTTTCAAGTGAGAAACTCTAGAACAGCAAAAAATTATGAAATACTTCTTTTTCTTCTATATGCAATAAGAATTCCGGGTATAAGTATTTTAATGACACATGTTTTATGAATTCTTTTTACAGACCCGCAGTCTTGGAAAATGTATACATATTATACGCGTAAGAATTTTTTATGCAGGAAATAGATGAAAAAATGAAAAAAAAATAAATTTTACGGGTTACACATAATCGTTACGTACAAGGTAATATCGTATCATTCAAAGAAAATGAAACATTATTGTGTAATAACGAATATAAGAACGCAGGGAAGAGAATAAATTGAACGAATTACGACACCGCGATGGTGAATAAGCGAGTGAAAAATTCAAGAGAAACGATACGTATATTATGTAAAATTAGGAAAACGAGCGTCGGGTGTATAATGGGACCTAATGATATTACATATGTATGTATGTAGGTAGGTACGAAAGTATGACCCGAGAATGACGCGAAGACGCGACTTTGATATGGAAATTGTTGGCGTCGGATGAAGCAAAAGAAGATGAAAAAAGACGCGGAAGAAAAATAAGACGAATTCAATTTAACCCTGCAGACACGAATGTATAATCTATGTCAATAAAACCCATATTCAACATTGCACGACGTATAGTATTTCAAGTTTTTTTTTTGTTTGTTTTCGAACTTTATTTCACGAGGTAGTTTGTCCATCTAGTTTTCTATGTCGGAACAAGAAAGAAAAAAAAATCTAGAATCATTTCTTCGCTACCCGAAAAAAACACCGATTGTGTGAAGTTATCGAGATTTTACCGTAAAATCTGTGAGCGAATTAGCGAAAAGCCGTCGACTTGGCATTCATTATACTCCGTGAGAGAACAAACGATACTTTTACACTTTTACGAGGCTGATGTTAGCAGTAAAGTTACCGTAACAAACGTTGAACGAAAAATTACTATTTTGCACCGTTAAAATGACTGGAAATGTAGTAGAATTTACAAAATCTCTTTTTTTTTTCTTCGTGCTTTATAAACATCAAGCTTCAGGGAATGCTAAAATTGCAAAATAACGAGTTTTTCTAAAAATGCATTATTACAACAACGTTACAAACTTCACCCTGATACACTTTGTCTATTATGTACACGCGAGAACAATGTAAGAATGGAATTACAAGGACTGAGATACTTGGAGGAGGGAAGAAGAGAAACGATCGTATTGAAGTTAGTCACGTTATCGTAACGATTCATGCCGATGAGTAAAACCGTCATTTCGCGATTTTGGAACTGTCTGAAATTCGGTAAACGGTTAGTAAAACAAAACGCAATCATATTTTGGAACCTTGGTTCTAAAATTTTAAAAATTATTGTGAAATTAGAAAATAGTCATGTTTTCCTCCAATTTTACGTTACGATAACGTTACGAACTTCGTGATAAGAAACGCGGATCGTCGAAAAAAGCGAAGCGAGATGAAGAAAGAGAGGTTGGCCACTGAATCTCCATCACGAAATTCCCTGACTATTCTTGGTTTTCCAGAGAAAAGTCATAAAAATTTCCCTGACCGATTCGTATAAATTGTTTCTAGCAAATTGAATAAAAATTGCATATTTTCCATACAATGATTATTATTATTTTCCGTGTGAAAGTACGAACAGTCGCTCGGGTCGGACTGCCCCATCCAGCCGATGCGAACGATCGTTCGTAAGGTAATATTTCGGAATATTCAAAGTTTCAAGAGAACTTTTCATTAATTTATCTAAAGCTTAAAAAAATTGTGCCACGTATATGTATGAAGAGACGACATGGCAAACGATTCTCTGGCTTCCTGCAAAAACTCCTGACGTTTCCCTGACTATTCTAGAATTTCCGAATTCCATGAAATTTCCAGGTTTTCCAGAATTCCCTAACCTCTGGCCATCCTGAAAGACACACTAGGCACACAAGCTGATCGAGGACGCCGACGGCACGCGCCGTTCTGAAATTAAATTCAAAACACAACACAACGATATGCGTAAATCATCTTGAAACCTAGGCAAACAGAGAGACTTGTAAGCAAGTGTCTGTGTGTGTGCGTTTGCGCGAAGCAACAAAGCGTATCAACTTTTGAGAGACACGTGCCTCGTTACTTCGCGAACCTGACGTCGAGTGTGATGTGTATGATACCTGGGCAGTGAAAAAGTTGGATGAAAAAACAAAAAAAAAGAAATAAGATCACAACATACATGATTGAGGTGTGCTGGGGCCTGTTGGGATCCCCCCCCGGATAATTGCTGGCTGCAGGATTAACGAACCCCTGCACGACCTGTCGTCGGTTGCCGGCAACCGTCGTGACGGTCGTGGTTGTGGTCGTTGCGATAGTCCTCGGCTGGGATTGGACATCCTTGAGTATTTTCGTGGCACTCAACGGCGTCGTGACACACATTATAAAAACAAAAATCCCGTCGTATCGAACGACGCGACAAACACACACATAGACACCGACACCAACAGCAACAGCAACAACACAACAGCAGCAGCACAAGATCACAAGAACAACGCGATATGGTGATACAACGATTGTTTTTCGCCAACTGATTAACGACGATAATGATAAATAACGATCATCAAAGGTGCACCGATCAGTTATGTTCCTTTTCTTTTTTCTCTTCTTGTTTCAGCTTACAAAATTTTATTCAAATTAACACAGATTCGTGGATGTTTTTTTTCTTTCCTCTGTTTTCTTCCCTTTGGATTGTCGAATTTAGGAGGGTCTTATACCTATGCGACGTATACATGCACTGTACCAAGTTATTATACTGTCATATATACAAAGACACGTGCGCACGCTGCTGCCTAGAGCGGGTATCACTTGTTGGCTGTCAATGCAGCAACGGTAGCGTGCGTTCACGTTTGTTTTCTTTCTCCCTTCACCTCTCCTTCCTCTTCTCCTTACTTGTCTCAGTCCTCTGAACGAAATTGAAGTTTCCGTACACAACTTCCGGATCAAGAAGAATAAAGCGCGAGGAAAAAAAAACCCAACTCCAACTTCGCACCGAAGAATAAATAACAAGACCAAAACAACACTTATATTTGTAAATCGTCCGATCTCCCCCTCAGCGAAAACTATAGGAAACGATATGATGACGTCAACAACAAGAACAACAAAAACAAAAACTACAATCGTCGCACCGCAGCCGATAGATGTTTTATTTTATAATACATATATATATGTGTATATATGTATACGACGACAGCGCAAAAACTGTGTTTGTTTGTGTTATTGTTATTATTATTATTATTGTTGTTGTTTTTATTACTATTATTATTAATACGATTATCGTTCGGAAGGCGATCGGATCTCGAGGATCGATCCCGCCTCTACACGAGGCTGCATTCGCGTCAAGGCCGCGGTTCGATGCATGCCCCGTTCTCGCAGGACGGCTGCCGCGGTCAGACTGTCTGACTGACTGACTGAGTGACTGACTGAGCGAGGTAGCGAGCGGAGTGGTAGGGCGGGGTACAAGGGTATGGGGTACAGGGTGTACGGTTCCAGTTTCGCGCGGCTCGCCCGCTCGCTCGCGTCGCACCGAGTGCCACGAGCCACGGGGCCGACGGCTCCCGACAGCCTCCCGAGAGCCTTCCGACGGGCTGCGTGGGTGTGCACGCGGCGACGAGGGGTCGAGGGAGGACACAGGCAGCCGGTTATTGGCCGCGAGTCTGGCGCCTGCCTAGGGGAGGGGGGAACACCAGGCCAATCACGCTCGTTACTCGGTCAACGCCGCCGATGCCTCGAACGCGCACTTCAAAGAGATTCGCCGAGCCTTCCGACGACCGAGTTGCCGCCGCTTCTCTCCTCTCGCTCTCTCTCTCTCGTCCTTCGCTACTCCAATAACACCGGACACTCACTCAGCCGCGAGCCGTCAGCCGCGAAGGTTCCGTTGTGGACGACCGTCGGCCTTTTCTTCGTAATATAATTCTGTACAGCTTTAATTTATTATCTTATTAGTTGTTTTCTTCACCGTCAATCGCTCGCGTTTCCTGTGTGTGTATATATATATATACACACACACACATGGATGTATTTACATTCGTTTTTTATATTCTATCGTCAATATCGTATTATACCTGCAGTTTTGGCTTTTTCGGTGTTTTTTTGTTTTTTTTTTATTTCTCCAGATCTTACGTTTCAATTTCGTTCTTTCTTTTCTTTCTCTTCTACTCAAAGTCGCAAAATTCTACAACAAAACGATAATTTCGTTACTTTTGCTCGTACCTACCTACCTACCTACATTGGTGGAAATACAATCGCGAATCATTTTGTTCCTTTGGCGGTGTTTTTCTCATTCAAATACGTATAATTGTTATATTACATGTTGAACAATAATTATCTATGTGTAAACATTTATTTGTGTCTGGCCGCGGTTGATGCGATGCCAATGAAGTGATTTAAAATTTAATGTAGTTTTTTTTGTAGGCACTTTGTTTGTTTTCACCTTGAAATTTCTCCCGTGTGTGACCATTTTCGTTCTATCGCACACGTACATCTCGCAATCGAAATAATTGTGAAATGTGTGATTTAGATGTCTGTAAATCAGACGACGGAATTCAGTTTTCCTGCATTTTTGTTTCATTTTCAAATTCCTGCGTCAAAGTTTCAATTCCTGCATTAATTTCAATGGCTATAAATCACCTTTACTCTGACCGAACTTTTACATACTTATATTATATGTAGGTTTATAAATAATGCATGCATCGGGGTGGTGCAATAATAGTAATAATAATAATAAAATTATTATTACTATCATTTTAACGACAAAAACGATTTAGACGATAATACCAACCTTTGGAATAGAGGCGGTTCGTCAACGAGCAGATGAAAATCGTTTTCGGAACAGACTTCTCTGTCGCGATGATGAACGGCGCATTTGAAACTACGGCTACGCTTTCCACTCATCTGTAACAATAGAAAAAATCAAACGATAAAAATTAACGTTTATTATTCACAATAATGTAGTGTAAAATTAATAATTATAAAGTCAAACTTTTACACGCGAATTTTTCCTTTGCCTGTACGTGTTACAGACAGCATCGATTATGGTATCAATATCGCATTATAATCTGTAAACTTTTGACATTGTATAATTAATGCAGAATTAATCGTGAAATTAAAATGAACCCCATGCACGGCTTCACGGCGGTGGTTCTTATAAACATATGCATAGGCGTACGATAGGCACAAGGTACACGGCGTGACCTGAGCTATTAATCTAGCGTAGGTGTAACGTAAATGCATACGTGAATATAGGTATGCGAACACGAGGCAAGGGTATGTATATCAGAGGTATACCCACGTGACGCGAAGAGCGAGAGAGCTCGACGAGTTTAAGGAGGCAAGCCGCGCCGACAAAGCTTTGTAATTAATACCGCGGTATTAATTAATTATAAGCCGCTTTTAACGTGCAATTTAGAAGCTGCTGCAGCCCCTTCTCCTCGTTCCTATCCTCCGCGTATATGTATAATGCAGAACGTATGCAGATGTGTATGTATATGTATAATAACCAAAGGAGTTCAAAGTGCGAGTTAACTCAGCCAATTGTTTAGATTTTCTTGTGCGAGCGGAGCTGGATTCGAGCTTTGATTGTTTCACAGGTATATTACAGACGATTCAATGTATTTATATTTATATTTACTTTCATTCTAAGGAAAAATAAATACCTGTAATCTTATACGTCGCACTGTTTCTCTTTTTTATTTTTTTTTTTTAATACCGTATCTTATACATTTTCACTCACCGAAACCGAAAAAGATACCATCGAAAACATAATATCTACCATAAACATCCCGTGCAGCTGAAATAAAATATTTTTTTCACACCTGTGTTACATATGTGCGTGCCAGTATAGGCCTAAGTATTCACTTATTCGCGACTTTGAGACTGAAAGTACCCGATAGACGTATCGAACGTTTCACCGCGGTCTAGACGTGTCAATTCGAAATTGAACGGTGGAGGAGAAGAGGATAAGGGCGAAAACGCGATTCCGATCGGTGATCGTTCGAATAAGAAACGAACGTTTCACTGCTACTTACAATATATATATAGACATATTATACCCATATACGTTATGCCTTGTACGATATACAGTTATACAAGCGGGCGAAGAGAATTCTCTTACATTCATTTGAACAATTCTCAGTCTTTCTCGAGCCCCGTTTTCTCTACAATTGTTTTATTATCTCTCTCACGCAGCGTTTAGGAGTTAGTATAAAGTTTTAGGTCAGATTAGGGTTTTGTGCATTATACCTATACCTTAAGAACCGATCGAGGGTAGATACGGCTTTAGAAGAATACCTCTGCTACGCCACATTCCTTTTTACGCGTACGTACTTTATGCATACATATATATGTGAAATAAAATTGCTATTTCACCCAGCTCTTTGAAACGGCGTTCGATAGACGTTATACTTATACATTATATGTATAGCTAGAGCGTCGTGTAGGTATATATAGATATAAAGTTTCTACATCGACTGATGTGTTCGTAGAATAGCTGATAAATAAATAAGGAAATGTTTTCTTTTTTTTGTCTCTCTTAAATTGATCTGTTACTGTTCACAAGCTTTTCCTTTCTACGTTCGTTTCAACTTCCGTTGATATATGCTAATTCTCACGTGAGTTGGTACAGTGATTGTTAACATGTAACATAGCTATTACATACCGCGTAATATATTTCTCAAATTTATTTACTTCATCAGCGAAAAATATATTTCAAATAAAATTTCTCACCCCGTGCAATTCTTTATTTATATGTATACATAAAACAAGTTGCGAATCATCGTAATACGTAAAACAATAGCGACGACAATTCTATTATATTCTATATTCATTCTTCCTGTACGTATACTCGGACTTTAGATTACGAGTTACACGATGAGCCTAACGAGACGCCGCGCATAACGAGAATTGACGCAAGGCACGCGAATCGGTTGTGAAATAGTCGCGCGGTGTGAGTCGGTCCGTATCTGTCTCTGCGACAGAGAATGAAAACTATAACGTAGAGAGAACTTCGAGTTTTACCAATACCCGTAATGTACACATACATTATACAGGAAATTTGTTTGTTGCCAAAAAAAAAATTGCGTTCAAAGTAAAATTACGTATATTACATATTATTCCTTGCAATAATAACAAAAATAAATTTGCATGAGATGAAAGTTAATTGAGTTTCGTTATCAAAAAAATATAACAAACCTTTTTTGCAGAATATTCATGCATCCGACATTTATGTTATACATCGCCTCCTTACCGAACTACAAGATTCACGAACAATCGAAATCGTTTTCGCATGTTAATTAAATGGAAAATGAAAATCGGAAAATCGCGCTCAGGAAAAAAAGTGACTGAAAAAAAACAAATATATACATATATATTTATGTATGTATGTAAATATACAAACAAGTGTATTATATGAATAAAATTAATATTGGGAAGTTAATTGACCGAGTATTACTTTTTGATCAAAAGTGTAAGTGTTAATATTTAAAGTACGTCAATTCCTAACTCTGCGAACGGTTTTAATTTTCTCCCTTAGAATAACCTTAAACCTCCCGCCCCCCATAAAATCCCCTATTGGAATTTCCCCCCCCCCCAAATTTGGGAGAAAACCCCCCATGCCGGTAACACTCTATGGCGAAAATTTATTACCGAACTGCGGCGGTGCCGCGGGTGGAAAGACTACGAAACCTCGAAACTCGGATTACGTGAAAGACACGCAATGCGCTATATCGCTGCCTCGGTGCTGCTGATACTTTGCTCCGACTGTACATACCATGTACCTTACAAGTACGCTTGCATCGTCCTACTATTAAAGCGAACGTGCAGAGCGAACGAGTTTATACATACATGTTATATACCGGCGTAAAGCTTGCACACGAACGCACGCGGAGTCATTAATTAATTTATGTAATTGACTTCCGCTTGTAAACCTGACCAAAGAGGAACCCCCGGTATTATGAGCCACAACGCGTGTGCGAGTGTATGTTAACCTATTCGTATAAATATTGGTAGGTACGCCGTATCCTGCCCGTCGTCTACCTGTCTACTTACTCACAACGCGAGACTTTATTAACCGCGTGTTATTTATTATACATGTGATACGCATTCACGAATACGTATATACTCGCTAGCTTTGGCTGTCCGGTGTCTCGGGGGGGGGGGTTAAAGGAAGTAAGGAAGAAGATAAACTATTACGTGAAGAAGAAAAAAATAAACCTCCATCACGAAAATTATATCTCATTTTTTACGAGTGTATAATATTATTATGTAAGTGTACAAAATTATACCGCGTTCTGCAAGAGTTTCGGTGCAAAGAAAGTGATAAAAATCGAACGTGTAGATATGTACCGTATACACAGTATTCAGGGAATGTGAATTGCATCAGGGTAATTTTTTCCACCGTACCTCTGCACTTCGCTTTTTATCTCACAATAATCATATACGTGCGGTGTACTGTATATACTCGTTACTTTTCTCCTTCACGCTTCAGGCTCGTCCTTAATATCTATTTTCTAATTCGTCCACGTATAGCAGCTACAACTCGGCTGACGTATTCCTGTGTGTACGGTAATCTATTTCATGCATGTGAATTTTATTTAAAGACGTTATACACCTCGGTAAAATTATATCACATGTACACCCTCTTCTTTTATCGGTGAATGAATTATATACTTGACGCGAAAAAATTAATGCTCGATGAATATAAAATTGCAATTGCAAAAAAAAAGAGAAAAGAAATAGCAAACCGAAGATACCGTAAGAATAAAAATTGAAAAATCTTTCAACAGCCGTGCCGCAGGTGCGCTCTGCAGCAGCAGCACCACCACCACCACCACCACCACCATATACCTCCGTATGGTGAAGTCGCCGTATAGACTGGCTAATTGAAAGTTTGCGTGCAAACTTGCGGGGGACGGGGTGAAGCGGAGATGTAAAGGTGATATAAGGTATAACTTTAGCCCGTAAACGTATACGTGTACATACGATTCTCGTGCAACGACCGCATGGGGCAAGGAGAAGTTAAATCCTTGGCGTATGCCTATGATACAACAACCATAGAGTAGTATATTTATAGAATAGAGACTTTTAGAGTAAAAGCTTCGCGGGAGGTGTCTCGTCATCGTCGTTCGGGTCGGACACGCGACGTTGGTTAACCCTCGGAGAACGCGGAAGTTTCGATTTTACCACCATTTTACCCAAATATTTTTAAATGTTCATAAAAGAAGAAGAAAATGAAACAAAACGTGTAAACTTTTTTCGGTGATTTAATATATCTCGAGAGGCATTTGAACCACGGGGTTTGATGCTACAATATTTGACGAATGTCCAAAGAGTTGTTTCAAGTCGATGGGACGAGTAGTTCCGTTACGGTAGATCGTGAAAAAAGCACAGGGTTTCACAGACCCGGATTCTACACTCGGTGAAATAGAAAACTGAGGCGTGTTCTCCGAAGGTTAATTTCGAACGATCGTACGAATGACCCGTGCGTGGAAAATGAGCAGCAACCGCGGCGCGAGGACAGCGAGACGGACTTGGCCTGAGCGAGGATAATATTTACTGATAGGATCCCAAGGGCGGAAGGGAGGGGGAGTCGAGGGTCCGGGTGATTAGCGAAGCGATTCCGAGGCCGGCGGTGCCGGGCTCGACACTAATGCGTTACATATTCCTTTGACTTTGGCAAAAACCCAATGTTAGCCGGGGTGTAGCTGTAGGTATACGTACGTAACGGCCGACCGGCCGGCTCCCGTGGTGGTCAAAATGCCAGACCGCCTAATGGGGGAGAGAATCCCCGCTATATATACCTGCATGCAGCAAAAGCACGGCATCGGGGATTATCCCGCGGGCGGCTCGACTCGTTCGTAATATGTACTTGCAGGGGAGGAAAACCACGAACGGCTTTCGCCTATGCGGAGTGCCGATGGCAATCCCGATACGGGGATGAGGTTGTTCTTTTATTTTCTACGCCGGTAAGAAGCAGGGCGAAGAATTTACATCGCGCGGCGGAGAAAATCCGCGTTTTTCTAGCTCGGTATTGAGCTCGACGGCTCTTTATAGCGTATCGTATTAAGGCCGAAGTCTAGACGAGTCGAACGAGTCCTTGATCGTCGAGATCGGATAAACCGTTCCCGAGATATCGTAAGTGCGAACTTTGCCACTCGCGCGAGTCGAGAGTCCAAGTCTCTCGGCGCTCGCGCGATTTCTGCTAATCGCCGGAATGCAATCGCCAGTATCTCAGAAACGGTTCGACCGATTTCAACGATCGAGAAGTGGTTGGATTTGTCTCGAAGCCGGCTACTATCTGGCCGATGAGAATACGATTCTCACACGTTTCATCCCGGTCCAAATTTAGTCTGAAAAAATTGTCTGCAACTACAGGACAAGGTGTATGGGTAAGAAAAATGTCGACAGAAGTCCAATAGTCGATACTTGCCGGATGAAGACGTGCTCGGAGAATAGGTAAGTATAAGGCAGGTATATAAGAAAACTCCTACAACGTGCGAATTTCCTCATCGTGTGTCTCCTCGCGGATGGCCGAGACATTTGATCAAGCCTCGAAATCGGCGTCAATGTAAAAGCATTGATTGGAAAGAACGGGAGTTTTCGCGCCCGCCTCTGATCGTCGACCGTAGACGTCAATCGCGAGGCGCAGCAGCAGCTGCTCCGGCCGGGCGTCATTTCCCACTCTCCGCTCATTATCGGAATCCGGAAATCATGACTCGACGCGATATACGTGGAACTGACAGTAACAATAACGATAACAACGGTAAAATATGCGAGACAAATGGCCGTATCTTTGGATTTCGTCGACTTAAAGACCTTGGTATGTATTTGACATTAATTTCAGCTCAATACCTCTACCCGTTCCTGAGAAGAAGGGTCTTGACAGACGGACGACGAAGTGATTTAAGGTACGGAACCCTAAGAATGAACAAAAAGGAGCTTAGGTTTATAGTTTATCTCTCGTTGTCAGCTTTCGTACACAGCAAGCGGCGGGGATAAATACGTGGCGAAATCCTTTGGCGTATAGGTATACGTAATCCCGTATACCGCAATATGACGGGAAGGCCAGGATACCTGGCGGCGATTATGTATATATCATAATTGGGAGTAAGCGGGAGTTGCTCGGTGGTTTCATCACCGATACGGAGCGGAGCACCTGCCATGCCCCCCCCTTATCTCTTGGAGTATAGGTGTATTTTCGATCGTGCAGGCGAGGTTGGGCGGTGCAGGTTGGAAGTCGCGTTTCCCGCGGCGAGGAGCGCAATTATCCTGCCCTCCACCACCGGCACCGCCGTCTCCTCCTGCGTCAGCGAAGCCTTTTATTCGCGGCTTGCTCTTTGTCTCGGTCCGCTGCTGCCGGAGGATGATCCAGTTAATAGGTAATGATTGCTCCGCTCCGCTGCGGCTGCGTGGACCAACCACTACGCGGCCCTAACGTAAATCGGCGTAAATCGGACAAGAAGAGGAGAGCGTCGCACTCTCACCGTTTAACCTTCGGTCTGCACGTTAGGTTGCTTATTAATATGTTATAGGAGTAATAAGGAATGACGAAAAAAGGATACGTACAAATTAAAATATATACAACGATGAAAGAAAAATAAAAGTTACACGAATTACGCGGTTATAAGGTGAAGCAAAAAATTAATACGGATGAAAAAATTATTCGTCGTATTAATAATATTACCTACACCTCTTATATTGCATCGACCGCAGGATTTCGGCGGGGGTAAAAAATAAGAATGGTCGATTTATAGCAGGGCCGAAATATCTAATAACATTTAAAATATAGAAAATTAGAAAAAATGTAGAGCGTCCAAGTACGGAAAATAACTGTGAAAAATGATTTCTTTCAACGGGGAAGAGGCTTGGCCGTTAAAGAGTTAAAAAATTCGATATTACGGCTGCGCTATTTTTTGACGTCTCTATCTTTTCACGCCCACCCCGGTATTTTAGTTCGTAATCTTGGGCAAGAAATAAACTTGAATTACCCGCAAAAACACCAGTATAAAGGAATATTTTATGCATACAAAATACATTGATAAAAAAACAAAATCAAAATAAAAAAAAAACACGGCGTGAGCTCGGTTAATTTCACCAAGTATACATAATACCTGCCTACGTAGGATGTGCGCATCGTGTTTTCCCAGATTCAGGATATCCACTTACACCTGAAATCTATAGCTATACCTGCCTAGCCAAGCGCTTAAAATTAGAACAGAGAATAAGGAGCATAAAGGAGAAAGAAGGAAAGAAAAAAAAAAGAAGAAACGAGCAGTAGACGCGTTACGAACAGCGAGGAAGAGAACCCCGAGTTAATTCGCTTCTTCTTCAATATCGACTGCATACGTATAATAATCAGGTTATACTTATAGTTATAGGTACGTGATCCTGAGGTTCTGGTGATTATGCATATATACAACGAAGAGAAGATTATACATGAAAAATCAATGACACGTAAAATTGGCATGGGTTTAATAATCGCAAAAACTCTGACCCTTGATCGTTTCTCCTTTCCCTCGCATATTTACATTTGCTCGAGATTCTCTTGCCGATCTTTATTGTGTTCCTCGATTGTGAAACATGTTGTTTCGTTCTCTTAGCCGTGTCATTTTTTATTTCATCGTCATAGTTATTGTTATTATTGTTATCATTTGTTGTACGGGACAATCGAACGCTTCGGGAATATCTCCACTTTCTATCTCTCGTTTTCCCTTGCGCTATTCTCTGCGAAAACTTGTCCGTTAATGTGATTATTCGACCCGACAAGAGTTGGATAAGAAGAGATGAGATAAAAGAGGGGAGGAGGATCGAAGAGGCGAAGTTCGAGAGACTTGAAGAGCTAATTGTTTTAACCCGCGAAAAGGATTTGACGTATATATAAGCGAGCTTTTCTCCGCATTTCATATTGTATCGTTGTTATATAATGTAACAGCTACACTCGTTCGAATTCCCAATTTTGTGTAAATTTACTTCGACGTTTTTATATACCGATCAAAGAAAGACTGAAGAGAATAATAAAAAAGAGAGTTGATTCAAGTAAACTTTATTACAGTTACGAACGAAGGAGTGAACGAACGTGTAAGCAAAGCACGAGAGTGCAAATGAATGAAATGAATGAAACCCTCCGAAATTGAATTTTTGTCGTAAGCCAGTCGGCGAGAGTTTTCAGTGGTGAATTACGAGAAAAAAATAAAATAAATCTGGATTAAAATAACTAATGCGGGTTTCGAACTGCTACGTTTGGCTATTCAGAAAAGCAGATGTAGACGATATATAGATGGATCCTACGTACCTACATTAATACGTAAACCGTAAAGTCCTGCGGACATATCGCGTCTCTTGCAGGTTCTGCGAAAAGTAAAAAGGAAGTAGAAAAGAAGATAAGAAGAGGCGTGTATTGTACCGTAGGCTATACATAGATGTATAGCAGAAAAAAGTTGCGGCTAAGTAGAACAAACTAAAAGAAGAAGACGAGGAATAATGATAGCCGGATCAATAATTATTCTTGGATAATTTATTATACAATATCGAGAACGTATTTCGTTCCTCTGCACTCAAATCGTTAGCACCTACAATCAACGGTCACAGAAGCATCCCAAAAATTTTTGTTCCTTTACACCAGATTGAAGAGAGAAAAAAAATCTCTCCTTTTTTTCTACAAAAATATCTAATTCTGCAGATCTTTTCATGATTCCTGTCATCATTATATGTATTATTATTATTATTATTATTGATGATAAACGAGTCGACGAAGTTATATTCAAATATTGTAGGACAATTTATGATAACAATTTTGTTTACACGTTAATACTGATACTTTCATTATCACCTAGTAAATATTTTATACTATCTGACTATCAATTCAGAAAAAAAAAATACAAGTATAAATGCACATGTAACGTAGGAAGTGGTGGGATGAAAAAACCGTTTCAACTGCAATAAGTTTTTTCTCTCAACATCGTGAGTACTTCGTATTGAAGAACGAGTTTGTTTCTTCGAAAGACTCAAAATTCCAGTCTTATTTCCGATTCTCCCTGACTCTTTCCCGTTGTAAGAAATTCCCCGAATATTCCCCGGTTTTCCCTAATGTGCTTACGAATCCCGACTGCGTGTGTGTATGTGTATATACATATACGTATATCGTATAATACATGTTTATAAAGTGTACGACTAACAAGACAATCGGAGAGTTTAATACATGGATGCAATAATATTTCAACAAAGCTGAGTTAGGGATAGAAATAAAGAGAGGGTTACACGTTCGTTCGAGGACGGAGAGAGAGAGAGAGAAAGGGAGGGAGAGAGGGAGGGAGAGGAGGGCACACCTAGGTTTATGCCCATTCCCCTGCCCTTATATTACAGCAATTTAATTGAATTTCGAGATTACGCGCGTAGGAAAGGGAAGGGGGGGGGGGATCCTTGGAAATTAATTTCAATCCTGCCGCTGCAGAGACTATACGTATAATATACCATGTATACGTACATACATACATACATACATACACATATATATGTATATATATATATGTATATATATATATATATATATACGTACGCGTCTCTGAAATTGTGAGAAATAATCGCTGTTATTAATTAAGTTTTACCAGGGAGTCTGAACTCTGTTCTCTCCTCTCCTCTCCTCTCCTCTCTCTCCCCTCGTGACATGATCGCCTCGTTGTCGTCGCATGGTGTTATAATTTCCCACTTCACCTTGCTTCTCTCCTAATTTAGAATCAATTTTTTGATTTCCGTTTCCCCCGCCCCCCTTCTCTCACTCCCAGTCTCTCTCTTCGCTTTCTCTCTTATACCGCTCTACAGGAGAGATTAAATTCAACTTTTTTTTCAATACTTTGCCGTGGCGTCAGCGACCTTTTTTTTCCACATCACATCCACCTCCATAACATGTACAAGGTGTTATTTATAATAAAAAAAATTCGTAGCGGGATGTGAAGTCGTTGCGAATCAAACTGCCCGCGTACTGCATACGATTAAACAGTAATATTATACACTCTGGTGAAAAGTTTTCAAACCGTTGAGATAAACTTCTACGTAATAATCTATATTGAAAATCTTGAATTTTTTATTTTTCGGTTACAGAGGAAAAAAGCAGGAAGAAAGTAAAACAGCGCCAAGTATGTTAATAAAAATCTTTAAACAGCGATAAATTCTGATGACGTGGATAATAAATTAAAAATCATTCGGTGAATAGAAATATATAAATATACGACGAGACAAGAAATTTCAAACGGATAATCTCACCGCAGCAATTTCCTCAGCTCAGCGGCTGATATATATTATATGTATATATATATATATATATGTATATATAGTATATACCGTATATTATCCGGTAATTTTTCATCGCAGCTTCAGGGTAGGATATGAAGACTTTCGCGAAGTTTCAGCGCGGTGAGAAGAGACGTCGCGACGCCGGCAGAACGACGACGTCGACGACAAAGAGAGAGAGAGAGAGAGAGATAGCGAAAGACGAAGAAGAGACAGACTCGCGCGACCCGTAAATCTTTGACTTCTTCTTCGCCCTACTTCACCCTCGTTTTCTCCCGTTGTCATCGTCGCCGTCTCTTTTATCACCTCGAAACACTCTCGCGCGTTTCCCCTTCCCCCTCCTCCTCCTCCTCCTCCTCCCCCAACCTCTCCCGAAAAACATATTTCGGGATTTATATCTCGTGACTGGATATTGATATTGTTGTTTCGATCATTGTCGTCAAATACGTTGCGTCGTCATCGTTCCGATTTTTAATTTCTCAATAAACTGATGTATATATTTCTTTTCACAATAATAGCTGTACATTTAGTCGTTCATTTACTATTATACAATTCTTCAGTATATTACAACGCTGCGTACAATCTAGAAAACTGTTCACATCTTACACGACGTCTGAACGTCTGTTGAAACCTATCGACTATAACTATTTATCATTAGTCTCAGTTTTTCATTTCTAACGGTGAGTCACTCGTCATAATGTCTTTTACACATTTTGTATGTAATACTTTTTTAAGAGGACATTTACGCCCGCTGATCTTTATAAATAAATAAATAATACATCATACCTCCCGGGCTTGAATCTTTCTTCGCAATTTTACTTTATAACCCGAGATTGTGTTCACCCAAAATACTGCTCAACATCGTGAACATCGTATTGCCAAAGACAGCAAAGGTGAAAAGAAGAAAAAAAAAAAAAAAAGAAATAGTAAAGAAGAAGAAGAAATCCGATACGTAGGCGGGAGTTGAGATCACTTTTTGTGAGTCACAAGCAAGATTATTATTGTGACACACGCGATCTGCGGATATTCTCCACTCCTGTACCAACAATGATAAAAAAAAAAAAAGAAAAATAATAAATACAATTCTTACGTATACGTGAAAATCTGCGGACACGTATCATATCATACATCATACGTATCGCACGACGAGTTGCTAAATTTGAAAGAGCGAGAAGACCGTGATTGCGCAGGTATCACCTCAGTGCCTCTTGCCTTACGCTTGCTCACACCTTGCACTCTCCTCGGCGCGATATTAGTCACGCGACCTGTTTGGCGCGTGCCTGAATAAGAGGTTCGAGTCGGTTCGGTTCGGTCGGTGTATTAATTGCTCGCTGGCTAGCCGCTCGGACGATGACTGAAAGCTCTTGCGGGCTATTTTTGCACGTCATATAAATATATACACACGTACGTAAGTATGATAGGTAGGCATACGTTTATCCCGGGAACGGTGTAACGTTAAGTAAAATTCGTCTCAAGTTTGAAAATACATTGATACACGGTGATGAATTGACGATGTGAAGTACGAGGTGTATAATTCGTGCATTGCGTGCACGTTAGCCCTTTCACTCACGGAAGCCTCTCCAGTGACACACTTTTTTTTGTCATTTTTCTTCTTTGTTCTTCTTATACCTTAGGATGCAAAATCCTGAATTTTTTTGCATTCTCGGGCAAATGAATCGCGCAAAAAGGAAGGAAGTAGAGGAGGCTCGGTTTTACGTGTACAACGTACGAAAAGGAAGTGAAAACTATTGGATGAAAAATAGGAAATTGTATCGCAGAATTGTACGTCTCGCAGAGAGCGAGTTTTGATGATCAGGATAATCGTGCATAGCCAGCAGCGGCGGCAGCAGCAGAAGCGGCAGCTTGAAAGTCAGTTGTAGTTGTAACGAGAGGCACACGCCGCCACCTGAGCCAAACGACTCACCAGCAACAAAATTAACTTTTACCCTATAGATCCATGTCTATGTAGGTATTAAACGTCTGCGATACGTATAGATAGATGTACGTATGTACGTGCATAAAATTTCCACCCGCGATCCCCTCCGTCGATTAATTTCAAAACTTTACTCTTCTGCTTAATTGCCAGCATAAATTATAAAGACTATTAGCCGTTAGCGGTAAGGATGTAAGGGGTATATAATACAGACAGATATATGTATATAGGGTTGTAAAATTCTTCGTGCAATAAGGGGTTGAAAAGAAGGGTTTACATAATCGGAACTACCAAACTCGACGATAATTCCGCCTCGGCGCGAAATATTGGCCGAGAAGAGGATGAGAAAAAAAAAAAAAACAAAATTAAAAAAGAAAAAAAAAAGATGGCGACGACGAGATCGAACAGCTGATCGTATCTGTGCGGGAGGCGGAGCGAGGTGCAAATTAAACGAATATCAAGGGAGAAAATATCGAGCTTAGGTATGTACTTAATACATAAAGCTGTCGGAATTTTAATTCGTGACGAAAAATGATACGAAGAAAGAATTTTATTATTAGATACGACGTGGCTGCTACTTGTTTTACTCTCTTGCGGGAACACGGTCAGATATTATATTACACTGGTCAACGCAAATTTTGATTTCTTTCACGCAACTAATATTAAATGAAAAATTATTTTCGTCGGACAAAGTTCGGTTTTGTAGAAACCGAAACGATATTTCGGATTTTAAGAAAAATGACCTATCATCCAGAGATTTGTGTAATCTCAAGTGTTGTACGCATAGCGAGTGTACGCGCGAGATTTCTCATGCATATACGGGTATTATATTATATTATATATGTATATAACTACAAGGAGTAAGGCACAATATTCTTCGACCAGACGGCGGCCCTCGGATATTCCGGATTCCGGAACCACCTGGAAAGACCTGAATGGTCGAAAAATCTGCACCATAGTTGGAAATGTATTATGAGAAAGGGAAGGGTTGGCTCGGCGTGGACCCTACCGACATAACTCAAAAGTTGAAAACTCGGGGTTTTCGAGGGGCGCGATCCCGATCCCGAAATATGTAATCCGGCGGTATTAATGACCCGTGGCATGCATGCGAGTTTCATGAGTTTCCAACTCCTACCTTATTATATATAACAGAATTCATCGCGGTCGGTGTGATTTCCACTACGTACCCTTTTTGTTTTTTCTTGCCCTATTGGTTCGTTACCGCGTATGCCGTTACGTGCGAACCCTTTGGTTCGTTCGCACACTTTTCCTCACATGCGATTCGCTTGAAATTTTCATTAAAAATCTAAACTCGAAGTTCGTAGATTCAAAATGCCGGATCCAATATGGCGGACAAACAAAAGCAACAAGAACAAAAACCTTGAAAAATTCTGGAAAAGTTTTTGGTGTGTGTATTAAGTTTTTGTAAAAATTGGCATTTGGATTAACATGGTAGCAGAAAATCCTTTTTTGCCTGGAAAAGTAAGAGTTCGGACCATTTGTTTACATTTGTTATTTTTGCAATAAAGAAATAAAGAAATTTCGATATTTTTCTTAGACTAAAAAAGGTGAAACAGACGGAAGAAAACCGCGTCTTTCGGACACCATCTCTCTCATTCTTCGTTTTTGGTATAAAAAATTCCTAATATTAAAGAACATATGTATATAATATAATGTTCGTACGTATGTTGGAACACTGAGGTATAGAATATATACATAGAATATCTCGCGTTCTAATTGACCTTGAACTACGGTGCAAAGTGGCAATTAATTACTCCCCCCTTCTATCTCTTCCGTATTTTCCGTCTTCCTCCTTATCCCCACTTGCCGCACAGCTTCCACGATGCGTTTTAACATCCCTATCCGAAGAACGGCGTGCCGTATGTATGCGTATACCTTGCAACATATATACCCAAGTTAGATACGGGGTATTCCACGCCAACTCAGTAAACGGGTGACATCTTTTAATTTCATCAAATGTTTTTTTTCTTGTTTCATAAATATGAATGTGGTTGTTTTTAAAATGGTTTTAAAAAATCGTAGGGTAAAGACGAATGATTAGAAAAATGTAGAATATTTTTTGTAAGCTTTCCAGGGGACGTACCAACGTAGGGAAAATCCTTGGTGAAATAAAAAAATATCACGGGTCAACCGTATACCGAGTTGGCGTGGAACGCCTCATATTCATGTATAATAAGCTGCAAAGTTGCAACGTCACTGACCTGCGATAAAGTTTATAATACATGTATGCATACGTACGTAAAAGGTCTGACGGAAAATATACAATCTATTTCAAGGTTTGTTTGAAAGGCAAATTATTCATACACAGAGCTCTATAATAACACTTGTATAAAAAGATACCCAAGTAATTGGAGAACATGAAGTTTTCATTTGTCTGGTTTAAAATTGACGATAACTAATCATGGAATTGGATATAATCAGACGTACAGCAACTTCATTGAGGCAGAGAATTCGAGTTGCACTTGCACCAATATTATTATACGCAGCTCTGTGTGTGCGAGTGTGTGAGATTTTCAAGGTGGCAAAGGCAAAGGAAAAGGCAAAGGCGAAGGAACATCGAGGCGTCGCGTCGCGACGCTTTGGGTTCGGGCCAGCCGCGGTCGACGTTTCCTTGGCGCCTCTGAGAATATTCCCGTTTAAACGTGACGGTGCATACGATATAGGTAGAAAACATGTTTATTACGGTGTCGGTGTTAATGATTCAGAATTCTTTTCATTTTTCCTTCAACGCAACTTCCAAACGTTCTTAATAATTATATACGTAAGCGTCGATTTTCAAGACTATTAAAAGTTAAAAGTCAGTTGTATGTATTGTACGTATGCATTAACGCGATGTATTTTCCATACAACGCTTTTCCTTGTTCAACGAGATGGCAAGTAAGAAAAAGAAAAAACGAAACAGAAACCATGCCTCTTCCCGTGTTTTTTGTTTCTTCTCTATCGTTTTCGTTCTTCTTCGATTTCGTTGCACTTTCCAATTCTTCAGCTTTCTTTCCTTCTTCCCGGCGCGATCGCGCTGAACTGTCGCTTAACCGTCGTCGGCGGACGTCGCCACGTAGAACGTGTATAAGGAGTTCTATTAATAGTCCGGGTAATTCGGGGGTTGCGAGGATCTGCGTCGTCTGACTATGTGTCTGCTATGTCGCGAAATGCACCGCAGCTGATCGCCGAGTGCTTGCCGAAAGTAAGCAAGTACCGCACGTAGCCAAGCAGGATACCCTCGTCGTCGTTGCTTGGTCTGTGCGTGCATGGAAGCGTACAAGCGTACGTGTATTCCTCGACATGCCTCATACAAACGGCGAAAATATTCCGGAGGAGGATCGCGGCCGGCCGCCTTGGCAAATACGCGTCGACGACCTTCCGACGCCGCCGCCACTTCTAATTCTCCATTTCCACCTCAAGATCATCGCATCTGTACGCATACGTACGTATGCGTTATGTGTACTCGTCTCTAATTCACGCTTCGCTCCGTCTATTAATACGGTTAGTCTTGTGCGATTGATCGATTCATCATTTTTTCGATGAAAGATTAATCGGCACCTTCGGTTACTCGATATGCTCGATTATTTGTTTAAAAAATATTTTCATCTAAATTTTTTTACTCTGGGATTTTTGGGAAGCGTCTCAAGTCGGAATTTGATAATTTATAAATCCAAGATGACGGCTGTGAAATTGAAAAAAACCATAAAAATTCCCTGATTTTGGCTGAAACTTGTCACTCGAGGTTTTTTTTGGGTTACACGAATTAACAAAGATCGTTTCAAGTTGTAAATAAATGGTTCGCTGAGAAGAAGCTTAAAAAAAAAAAAAAAATTTGACAGTGTTTCAAAGCGAAGAGATCGTTCATACGTACGATACGCGCGTGTGACAAGGGATACACCTACGCGAACCGCAACAATGCAGCCCCGATTCTCCCACCACCGACACCTCGCCGGGGATCCCCTGCAGACCCCGGAAACCTCGCGCACGGTAACTCGACAAGGGGATGAAATATGTAATCGGTATCGGCGAGTCGCGTCGACGCAGCATTTTCGCTAGATAAACCGTCAGATGTATGGTCATTGGCTCGCTGCTTTTACCCTCTCCAACCCCACCTCGCTATACCGACTGTTAGGCTCGCGTTTTATCCACCCAAGTTAGCGTTTCACGTTTGGTCAGTTTAGCTTTCCGTTACTGCAAGTTCTCGTTTAGAAATACCCGCGGTGTTGATCTATCTGTAACGTTTTCGCACCCTTCTCTGCGAAAAATATGAGTTTCAAAAATGTAGCTTCGATTCGTTTTTCTTTTTTTTTTTTTTAATCAAATTGTTATACACAAGAATGAATTTATATATTACATAGAAAATATTTCTACGCTCGGATTGTTTTTCTGCCCTCTATAGGTACACGTATTGCGTTGTTCTCTGCTCAATTTTTTTTTTCCTTCTCTGTCTTTCTGTTTGCAGCTGCTTTCGTTCGAAACTTGTAAATACAAGTGTGAAATACAAGCGCATGTACAGATTATCGTCGAAAGCCCAATTTATATGTAATGTATGGGTATATGAATAAACATCTCTTGCGGTGTGTATCCAATTATTCATCCAAATATATGAAAAAAAAACCTCCGGAACAACGGACGACGTTCGAAGTTCGAAGGGATGAAGGTCATCGAGTGAAAGGGTAGATACCCACCCACGCGTTAAGGTACACCAGGGTATGCGTGTATGCGGGGATTTTTAGCTCGCCGATAAAAACGCCTGTACGTACGTTATAGGGCATTCCCTGCCAACTCTAAATAACGTCTATAACCCTGACCCAAAAGTGACCTTGTAGTTTACATCGATGCGAAAGAGTGGAATGTTGAACCATTCCTCTAATCGATGAAACGATTTTTTAAATAGTTTCCCCGTCATTTTATCACAGATAAGAGAAGGAATGAACGAATCGTTGATAATCGATAAAAATTTCGAAAAGAATATCGATTATCTACAGAAAATAAATAGTCAGAAAATACGAACGAACACTGAATATGGATGATGAAACGGAACCAGCGGGATGGTCAAGATCATGGTGTAAGGAAATAAGGTGTGTTCGCTTCGGCCAATCAGAATTGAACACTATTTTCAAGAGCTACAAAACAGCCGTCAATTCTTACGTCCACCGAAGCTTATTTCATGCTGTCACGTGACTTTGCGACCGCGCGTCTCCGTTCCGAGCGGACGTCGTCGCCCAGCTTCCACGCTGGTCAAGATGTTTTCGGGGAATGCCCCTTAGCTCGTCGTGACGTTGACAAAAAGATAAGCGGCGTCCCCGGGTAGGTATTCGGTTCTATCTCCGGGAGTTCGGGCGGGTCGAGTCGATGCGTGGTAGAGCGGGAAGGAAGGAAGAAACCTACGAGGCACTACCGCGTCTCTCTAAGTGCTCGCATAAATAATAAACAACTTTTCCCTTTACGGTGCAGGGATCCGCGTCGTCGGTGGATCCGTTCCCATACCCTGGAAACCGTCGAGAAGAGAGGACAAGGGACAGCTGGGAAGTTTAGAGGGGTAGACATCGGGCAAGGACACGTCTCGGTTCCACGGAGGGCCGATTAAACTTGCACGAGTGCAGATTCTCACAGAGGATCGAACCTGCAACGAGCTGAAGAGCAGAATCAACGAAGTTCGAGAGAAGTAGACCGTCCCGTTCCGGCTCGGAATGAACTCCTACCGCATGTAACAAAGATCGCCCTGACGAAACCTGACATCTTTTGTACGAAACGTCTTGGCGCGTTATTGTTACCAAGCGTACTTTTCAACTTTATTTGACCC
Organism: Neodiprion lecontei; assembly: GCF_021901455.1. NCBI lineage: Eukaryota > Metazoa > Arthropoda > Insecta > Hymenoptera > Diprionidae > Neodiprion > Neodiprion lecontei. The sequence continues at coordinate 1,096,098 of NC_060266.1, forward strand.
GTAGAGGTCACGTTGACCCTAGACCTTGACACGTGCATATTTAACCTTGAAATTTCCCGCTCATTCCCATTCTGGAAAACCAAAAATGGATGTTCCCATTTGACAAATCAAAGCTGATCTCAAAGGGACCTCGAATATGAGGTTCAAGGTTTAATCAAAGGTCGCCGTTGAATCCCACGTTGAAAATTACCCAAGATTCAACCTTGGTAATTGTTTTTTTCACCAAATCCCGCGACATTTCAACGGGTTTTCATACCTTTTTTCTCATATCAGCTGACATGTTATATGTCCAGGATGGGGCGACGAACGGAGAGTCTGATCGGAGACGAGGGTGCTTATAACCGAGTCTGCAAACTGCAGGCGTCTCAACTCTCCAACTCGACTCTAAAAAGTATATACGGTCTTTTCTCAAGTGGTGCCGTTGCTGCGTTAGTTGTATAGTCCGGTGCTATTTCTGATTCAGAAGTGGGTTAGTCAAACATCGATTTCTGGCCCATGCCGCATGGTGCAAGTTACACACACACAAGAGTATTCGGCAGTATTTGGAATGGCGCAGAGTGATAAGTTCACTGGGTTTCCTACGGTTCGAATTGAAGGGCATGCTGCAGAAGGGGGACGCTTCCCGAGTTCTTTCCGCGTCCCCTGAACATGGGGACCCATTAACCCCGCTCCCCCGTACTATTGTTTCGGATACGTAAATTGCGCACATGGTTAACGCGCTCGCAATGTGTTTCATTGGGTTAAAGTGTTCCGAAAAATCTGTATAAATTCTAAACAACTGTATAACCATTCTGTTTTATTTAACGAGCGACATTTTTTGATGGAATCTTTGTTCTTTATCGTGGATCATTAAAATAATGAAATGATCGCATATGATAATGCTTAATTTCGGGGAGACACGAGCGACCCATGTGCGTGTTGCCAGGGTTAACCGCGATATAATAGAAAAGATTTTCCCATTCTCGCGCTGAGGAACAACGACTCGTCGGGATATTCGTGGGGGTCCGCGAGTATCGCGGATATTTTAGCGTGACGGTGACGGTGACGGTCCAGGAATAGAAAGCCGGCATGGCATGAGCCCCGGAGGGAGGAGTAGGCTGCACACAACGAAGACGACGACGAAAAGAGTTCCCGCAAGACAGAGAGAGAGAGAGAGAGAGAGAGAGAGAGAGAGAGAGAGAGAGAGAGAGAGAGAGAGAGAGAGAGAGAGAGAGAGAGAGAGAGAGAGAGAGAGAGAGAGAGAGAGAGAGAGAGAGAGAATCGCGAGTAGTGAGTCAGAGCCAGCTATGATCGCCACATTCGTCTGTTTCGTCAGGTCCAACTTATGTACGTACCTATATACATACCGTGGCACTACGAATACGGCTAGACCCGTGAAGAGGGACGATACGTCGCAGCGACGCAACGGTTGTAAACCGTCACGGTTATTGCAGACGTTCGTTCTAACAACGCCAAAGGTTGTAGGATACGTAAGAAAAATAATCCGAGCCAAGAACTGATCTTCAATCTTGTTCCAATTACCAAACGTCTGTAATCGAAAATAAAGTTTCTCTTTCATTATCTCGGAGTCAGGTTCATGATCCCCGTTTTCAGCTTATTCCTAAAAACCGGGCTTCTATTTTCCTTTTCTTTTTTTTTTTTATTTACATGATATACGACCCTGCCTGTGTTATCTTTATATCAGTACGTAAACGTGTACATACCTATAATATTTTTACACTGTGACATGCTGAGTTCGTATGTACCGTGTACCTACGTATAGTCGTGAAAGTGCAGCCACTTTAGAAAATTGGGCATGCGACTGCCTGTCGATTCGGGGGGGTTGTAACGTTTCGACCGATCTTTACGACCTTGGATCTTATAGCTGCCGCCTCGTTACATTATGCATGGCTCCTCTGCTTTATCTTATCTCTCCACTTCGAACTCCACCGACACTTTCACTGTGTGTGCTCAACGATTTTCCGGATTAGTGATCAGCGAGATCTCAAACTTTTACCCTCCAACGAAATCATCAGACGTAGGTATGATGGAAGTGAAAAATGAAAATTACAGAAATATGTGACATTGTCGGACCAAACGACGCCATTTTTGCTAAACCTTCGTAGGCATAGGTGGATGACAGGTGGATGATAGGTCAAAATCGTGGCCCGAAGTAAGTGTGTCAAAGAAGGGTTAAGAATAAAAGCAGCTACTCTCTCGTTCGTTGAAATTTGACAGCAATGGTTGCGGAGGTTAAATAAAAACGAAGCGAATATAAATTCGATAGCAATTTTGCGTTGCAGCGTGGCTCTCTGCAGCGGGGGTTGCGGGTGTTCCAGAGAGGGGCGGTGATCGGTTTTCTCGAAGCTCCTCTAGCCGGGGGTGCTTTTCACCAGGATTTTGTAGCGGTACGGGCACCCTCGGCAAAAGCGATAGGAGGAGAATATCCGCGTAAAAGGGAAGAAAAGAGAAGAGAAAGAGAAAGAGGCGTAAGGGAGGAACGTTGAATATGAAAGAGTATAAATTACATCGGCCAGAACGAATTGCCGTAAACGTTTTGCTGACTTATGCCGAAAGAGGGGTTGCCGCTCGCCCGCTCGCTCGCGTCGCAGCCCGCTGCAGAAGACCTAAAACCCAACACCCGCCAGTGGCTATCGAGCTGCGAAGGGGTGCCTTTTTTAATACCGAGGGCTGCCCGAGAAGGTGGAGGAAATTAGTAGCTGCTGCTGCTTTCCCGATGCCAGAAGCTGGATCTCTACCTTCGCCTGGACGTTTTACAGGAATTTTTTTAAAACTGAATTTGGTTGCCAAATTGGATGCCAAAATTTTTAACCAAATTGCAAAATGATAGGAAGAAGACGAAGCGGTGGAAAACGGAACCGGGTTCTTTCTCCAATGACCGTTGCGTTCGTTCTCAATATTTGGACTTGCTCTCTCTCTCTCTCTCTCTCTCTCTCTCTCTCTCTCTCTCTCTCTCTCTCTCTCTCTCTCCTTTTCTCTCGCTGGTTATACGATATATCTCGTATTTCCCAAGATGCGCGTGAAACTTTCATACGAGTTGTGAAAAACGTATCCCGTTTCATTGCTCTGCAAAGTATAGAGACTCGCCTCGCCTCGTCTAACCAGCGAAGGGAAACCGATAGAAACAGGAGAGCTAGCTACGAAAGAAGAGGAGCGATGTTCGTTCGTCTGTTAAAGGCGGCGCAGAGGGAGGAACGGCGTATAGGCAAGGATCGGACAAGAGACACAAGGGGCTTCAGAGGAGTCCGGAATACGGGATATATAAACGAGAATATAACGGGGTAGGTATACGAAAGATGCGCGATCGCTGAAGCGCTCTCTTTCCGACGACAGCCGATAACCGTGAACGCTCGGTCACGTGGAAGCCAAGACCCGTCGCGCCGGAAGCTCGGGGGATGTTTGCGCCCCTCGTATTTTCCGGCATCTACGAAGGAATAAAGAAACGCCTTCTTGCCGATCCATTCCACAAGGTGTCAGGATGGTATTCGTGAGAGCCATACCGCAGAAATATCGCAGACGAACGAATCGAGTATATCATTTCCGGTTCTTGTGTATCGCTAGATTGTAGCCACCATCTTGACGAATCCAGCGAACCCTCGCGGACTAATTTCCGACTAACCGTTCCTGAGATATCGAGGATTGCAGGTTGCGACAAAAGAGCAGCGCGCGATTCGCAAGTGCCAGGCAGCTTTGCTCGCGCGACTCCAGGCGATAGGCTGAACTCAAACCCGCGATATCTCGGGATCGATTGGTCGGAATTTGGCGAGTAAAAGCTCGTCGGATTCGCGGCGTGTCGGTTACGATCTAAAATCCCAGCGGATCCGAAAGAAGGAGATTTTCTTCGTTGGTGTCCAGAGAAGAGAAAGAAGAAAACGGAAAAAAGACACACACAGCGCGGTTTCCGCGCAAATCCTTGTATTAGGTATACGTAAGAAAATGAGAAAATGGTGAAATTTTTCGAAGCCATTAGGAACTCGGAACTTCAGAGGCACGGCGAGGAAGATCGCGATGCCCGAGAGTTGCACCCTCGGTCGAGCACGGGTCGCCTGTAGATTAATTCCAGCGATACCGAGTGGTAGGCAGGGGTTCCTTTTTCGTTAAAACGATCCCAGAGGAGCTCCGAAGGAGCCGAAGATGTCGGGCAGAAAGCGAGAGAGAGAGAGAGAGAGAGGAAGGGCAAAATGCCATCGAGAGAATAGCAGAGGTTGAACCTATTGAACGAGATAGCCGCATGGTGCGGGTACCTATACCTACCTACTGCCTACCTACGTTCGATCCAATTGCCGGAAGAGCAAAGATGCCAAACGGAAATGAAACCTCTCTCTCTCTCTCTTTCACTTTCTTCCAAAAGCGCGGCGTGGGGTCACTTCGTACAATGAAACGAGTGCCTATGAAGGTACCCGTTGCGTATAAGGGTTTCGGGATGGTATACGTGCATCATAAAGTCGAACTACCTTAGAGATAACGTAAAAGGTAAAAGTAAAAGACAAAAATAAAAGAAAGAGGGATCAATAGTGCATCTTCCGAACAGCTGAAAAATGTGTACTGTGTACCTACATCTGCACTCCGTCCCGAAGAGAAACACAGTCAATGTCGATGTTGGTATTGGTGATGGCTGAGGGTTATGGTGGGTACGTTTGTTTTGCCTTGCCTTTTTATTTCTTCGTTTATTGCAGCCGCTTCAGCTGACTCGGGATCGCAATTTCACCAGGCTCGTTACACAATCTTCCCTGCAAGCACTTACTAATGTGTTTCTTTTTTTCCTTTTCGTTTTCTTTTTTTTTTTTTTATCTTTTACTTCGATCAAAGAGAACGAGTCGATGCTCGATTCAGTAAGACAGACTAAAATATAATGAAAGGATAATGAAAAACGAAAGCCCGCATCGGCAAAGGTTTTCAAAAAGCAAAATCAGGCTAAAGTTAGTAACGTTGAAGTAACGAAAGCTCAGGCTAAAAAATCATCGTTATTGGGCAATTTAAAAATGACTTTCAAGGAGTTGGCGTTTCAAAATTAAAGTATATCTTGTTTATAATGGTTTAAAGATGCGAAGCAGGCAATAGATTTTTCTTAAACATTCGTCGTTATAGTAACGTTACTAACTTCATCCTCGTGAAGGATTGTAATTAATCACGAGCCTGATTCCGCGGGTGTTCGGAGGAGAGGGTGTTTTTAAAAATATTTTCGAAACAACGGTAGTCGCGGATAATTAAAATTATGCCCAACCATCGCACCGAGAAGGAAGGAACGAACGAGAAAGAGAAAGAGAGAGAGAGAGAGAGAGAGTGGAGAGATGAAAATTAATCACCGCTTATATATGTTCGCGGCAGGAGCGCACAGATGGCATTATATACTCAGCCACCGTCCCACTTCACCCCTTCCACCCTGCAACCGGCCATCCCTTACCTCGTTAAAGTTGACCAAGGTCTCCCATTAAGACGTAGGTACAAGAAGGCGGAAAACTCGCTCCTCCGTAAAAGAAGAAAAAGAAGAAGAAGAAGAACGGTGAAACAGAAAGAAGGGTTGGGGGTTGGGGAAGGAATTGAAACGAAAAGCATCTCGCTAATTAAAATAATTTTAAAGAAAGATGAAACAAGAGGAAGAAGAAGACCAACAACGAAGAGTTGGAGCAACGCGGATTCAGAAATTTTGTTTTTCTTTCTCCTCGATCCTTGTTACATGTATTTCTCTTGTACCTTTTTCGGTATACTTTGGTCAAAAGTTTACGACTCGAATTGCGTTACGATAAAAAGAAGTTGAATGAAAAAAAAAAAAGGAAAAACGTGCACCGAAAAGCGGAGAGTTAGCTGAGAATTTATAGAAACGGGGAACGTAAAATGTAAACGAAAAACAGAAGGAATGGGCTCGTTAATCGCGATTTCTACTATCCATATTCGAGCTGCAGCAAAAGCCAGCCAGCGAGCCAGCCAGGCAGGCAGGCAGCCACTGTAGGGATCGACTGCAGCACGTCGAGGGTGGCAAAACCTCGGCACCGATCGTTTCCTGGTCCTCGTTAATTATCCGGGGAAGGCACGGAGGGAGGCTGGCGGGATTTAATCTCGTGGCTAATTAATAGTCCTTATCTCCTGCCCCGCAGCAGCAGCACTAGCAGCAGCCACCTGAACGCAGATCAGAAATTTCGAGCGATTGCGTGGATTCGTTTGTCAGTATAACATTAACGTTTTCCACTCACATACGTTGCTCGCCCACAATGATCAGGGTGGTCCTTAAAAAAGCGATTTATGAATTTAAACTAGCTTCCCCTATAAATAATTCAAAAATAATTCCCTATTTTTTTCAGTTTTTTATCCCAACACCAAACCATAACCCTGTACGAGGGTGAATTTCATCGAACCCTTTCAGGGGGTCGTCAAATCTACCGAACAGATTTAAATTAAATTTGATAGAAGTGGGTTTCTTGGATCGCTGACTACGCGTCTGAGCTCGAAATTACAAAATTCAAAATGGTGGATCCAATGCGGCAATATCAAGGGATTTTTGGAGTTTTGGTCCACCATATTGGATCCGCGACTTTGAATTTTCAAATTTTGAGTTCAAATTCGTAGTCAGCGACCCAAGAAATCCGCCTATACCAAATTTCATGTAAATCCGTTCGATAGATCCGATGTTCCCCTGAAAGGGTTTAATGGAATCCATCCTCTACGGATCACAGGCTAGAGTTGAGATAGAAATCTGAGAAAAATGATGGAATTATTTTTGAATTATTTAGAGTCGATTTGGGGGGGGGCGAGCGGGTAGAAATTAAAAAATGAACTTTTGAAGGACCACTCCGTGCCTACGCACACATCACGTAGACCCATTCCCGTAATTAGGGTTACATCTTGCGATGACGCCGTTCTGCGCAAATTGATCTTCATCAGTATCCTCCCGTCGGTGCGGCGAACCACCGGAGCACTGAGACGGAGGATTAGATTCAAGGACTCGCGGTGAGGTTCGCGGCTTTGTTCAATTCAATTCTCCCCACATACCTACATTCCGCAGGAATTTCGTCCGGGATGAGGAGGAAATGTTCTTCACCCCCGGGAATAGAAAGCCCTCCGCCACTGGCGCCAAGGCGATGGCTGGGTCATCAACGTTAACGTAATTGTGCCTCCCTCCCCCTACCCCCGTCAACGAGAAGTACTTCCCGAATACCTCACGACCCGTCCGACCTGACATGACATTCGTTACTTGGCGCCCTTCGCATACCTGCAGTCCTATAAACCCTCTTCCGATACTGCACGTAACACTGATCTTTGTTTGCCTCGTGCGATTATCAACGATTATATTCTCAAATCCAACGAATGGAAGGTGAACGTATTCCGAGGGTTCGCAAGTCGGGGGAATATTTGACGGTTATAACGAGGGCTGATGCCTTGCGTCTGACCAACGCTGGACCCTGACTACTTGCTCGCTGCATTCGTGGTTGGTGGATGGTGCACGAGTGTAAGATACACTGTTAAAATTTTCTACACGGTATTGGAAGTATTAATCGTGTACGGAACAGTGAATTCACCATACATTAACTGTTTATTCGATTTACAAATACAAAAAATTTACTACACAATTTAGTAAATTGAAATTACTTTTTTGTCCTAGGTATTCTCATAAATTTTAGTAAAATCAAAAATTTCTATTGTAAATAAAAAAAAATGAAAATACATAGTAATTTACGTCGCTACACCGAACTTGCAAACTTGCAACCTGATTTTGTAAATTGACAACTTTTTTACGGTAAACGTGTAGCACAAATACAATAATTTTTAACACTGTACAAAATATCCGCGCGTTCCGATTCGCAACGAATATTCAACAATACTTGCTCCGTGAGAACCCCTGCAGAAACTTACATATATATATATATATATATATATATATATATATATATTACACCATATTTCGATATTTCAGCGACCGCATGACAGGTTAGTACCTACGTCTAATGTACAAGTACCTGTAATTGGTACAAGGAATGGGGAGTTGAAAAGGCGGAGAGAAATTGATTGGAAAACTGATATTGGCAAAGTTTCGATTCCGTCCTTCTGTTGTACTTCTTGTATATTACTTTATATTAATATCGTACATATACATACCTATACGTATAGCTGATATATAAATGTATACCTGCACGCCTATATAGCGCGTTTTCGACAATTTCTCTATACACGTGTATGATTATCGAACGTTTTTATTGTGCGACACGACGTGACGGTACATTGATGATATTTGTAGTTTCAATATTCTGATCTTTTATTCTGTTTCTTCTCGTATCATTCATTTTAATCGCGTAGACCGCGTAACCTACATTTTTCTCATCAAGTAAAGAAAAAAGAAGTAACCGTACGTAAATTTGAGACAAACAAGCTAAAAAGAAAACATAATGTATAAAAAATAAACCCCCCCCCCCAAAAAAAAAAAATAAACCGCAGATGAAAAAGATTCACCGAAAGTAATATTAATAGCGTCGTAAAAAAAGGGGATAATCCTTGAGGATTTTTACCACTTCCATCTACCTCTCTAATATGTATACCCATGTATATACAACTCGTATACACAAGTACAACCTGAGATATGTACACTATTTATAACGATCAATACAAAGAGCTTATATAGGAAAGCAAGGGTAAAAGGGAAACGGTAATGGCGGAGAATTGCACAGATTGGAAAGAGAGAGAGAGAGAGAGAGAGAGAGAGAGAGAAAGAGAGAGAGAGAAAGGGAAAGCGAATTGGAAGAATTTTTCAACCCATCTGTATTCTTCATACACAAGCTTGAGAAAAATAAAAAATCAAAACTCACCGACGAAGAAGATAAAAAAAAAAAAATAACAACAAAAAAGAAAAATCTGCGGAAGCAGGAACATATTGTTGTAGCGTTTGAAAGTTTGAAAACAAACAAAACTGTGTGCAGGGAAGAAAACCGAGAAAGTTGGATAAATTATACTGGTCCGTAGGCAGTAGAAGAAGAGAAAAAAAGATTTGACAAATACAAGAGAAACGGATAAATTGAAACGTGTATACGTATATTTATTTGTGCGTGGGTGAAATACAAAGACAAACATAAATGAATAGAGAAGGACCTTTATGAATGTATACTGTGTTTATGTATCACCCCGTACAAGAGGGTAACTTTATATACCCCGCGGTGATAAATCGTGTTGAAAACTTTCTGCCAAAGTCGAGTGACTCGAGCGACAGTTCGCCCTCCTCGCCCCGTCCGCGCCCTTATATTCTCACCTCACTTATATTACAGCAGGATAGGCTTGTCTTGTCGTCGTTTTCACTTTCCCCGTCACCTCGCCGCCTCGTCTCATCTTCGGTGAATGAGAAAATTGATTCTTATCGTCGCGTTGCAGACGGAGAATAATAATGTACACGATATTTCAGTCGCCGCAGGTATGGAACCTTATTATTATTATTAAACTACCGCCGAAATAGTCGCGTTAGTCGATTCTTCCCTCGTTTCTGTGATTAATATATTGCAAGCTTCGAATTCCTCTGTAGATTACAATTATGATAATAATTAGATACTCGACGTATATAATGCACAGGTTGTGAATTAAATTAAAATAATTTATTGTCTCCGGAATGTAAAAAACCTTTGTATTGTAGCGAATGGTAATGGAATGATAAAAAAATAAACAAAACAAACGCGAATGATGGGTTTAATTCTGATCCCATTTCGCGCGGATATTCCGAACTGTACAGAGAGAAGAAAAAGGGGCGGATTTTATTCAAAACTGCAGGTAAAGCGGTACAAGTCAGGGTTTTTGGCGAAACAAAAAATACCCACGTCAACTATATTTTTTACAAGAAATCATTCGCTCCGGTAAATTTAGGAATGATTTCATTCTGCGCTCAGTGCATTTTCACTGATTCCACAATAAATTCTGCATTTTACGGAGTATATCTCACGAAGAAAATCTGATACGTGTCCCTCTTTTCCTGCAGTTATCAGTAAAATCCGCCCTCTTATTCTATCCGTGTATCGAATTGAATCAATCAACGAATTAGAAATCCCGAAGAAAGTACGTGTCGAAGATGCGGTTGTCTTCGTTCGTTGCGTTCTTGCGTTCAGATGGTTATATTGAAATTGCAGGAATCGCGTAGTGCAGGAGAAGACGAAGGCGAACGAAAACACAGAAATATAGAAGAGAGAAAGGAAGTGAGAATATAGAAAATGTACCCGCAGCGGAGAGAAAGTAAGTCGCCTTGGACGGCCGCAGGAATGGCGGTGTAGGTGGATAATGCAGCCCATGCACGAGACTAGCGATCGTTATTAGACCCATACCCAGGCACGATCCCGATGTCGTCCTATATCCGCTTCCATGGAGAACGAGCGCCAACACATCCAACGTCGAGTGCTTCAACGCGGATCACGTATTCACGATAGGTGAGGCACCATTAGCGCACGCGTATTATAATACACACGTACCTTATATCCTCCACAAGCTGCGAGTTTCGAATTGAGTTTTGACTAGCCGCGAGCATCGCGCGGTTCCGTTACCCACCTATACCTCTATACCTATACCTACCAACTCCCATGACCATACGGTGCCACATACTCCCACGGCCCTCCAGCCATTCTATTCTCTTCGCGAGTATATTGTAGACACGTTTAATAATTCCAGTGTACATAGACTCTAATCTTCTTCGTATCTGTCGGCGGAATCGAGATGAGTTGACCTCCTTCGCACCGTGCAACTTACACCTGACACCCATGTGAGTGAGTATAAAAGTCACTTTGACATTGTGTCAAATCACCCGAATGTACTTGCGAGTACGTGAAATGTAACGGAAAAGCTGGGATCTTTTCGAGTATTTTTCCTAGTTTCAAAAAGACCTGTACATTTTCTTGGTTTGCGGACCTGTGCGATCTCAGGAAGGAAAATATAGGTACCGTCTGCAGCATCGCTGTTAGAAAAAATCCAGATTCTCTGCTGTATGTAATTCGAATGAAAGTCCTGAGAATCCCAACTCGGTGCTTTCCGTACAGCGATTCGAGTTCCGTATTGTACCTAGCTAGCTAATCTTGTGTCGGTATCGGATATAACGTAAGAGGGAAGGAAGGAAGGAAGGAAGGAGAACGAAGATTGCGAAGGATAGGAGAAGTGCTCGGTGGTAATTTCACGGCGTCGTAACCGCGGCGTTTCAGAAGTATAAGGATGACGACTGCTGCGTTACGGGATACCTATACCCATTCGCCTATCCGCCTACCCGCCTACCGATGCTTTATATAACAGTCTGGATGCTCGCTGCGCCTGTCTCACAGTGTCTAACTACGTTCGCTTTCCTTCCTGAACTTCGAACAGTTGTACTGCCGAAACGTACAACCTGAGCATCCGGTAACCGCCGCCACAAAACCGGATATAGGTGCAGACGAATCTCCCGCTGACGCTGCGGCTTTGTCCAATTTCAGATCAGGGAAAGAGAGACGGAGAGAAAAAGAGAGCGCGAGATAGAGAGAAGCGAAGGGGGTAGGGAATGAATGGACTTGTCAAGGAGCGCTTGGATCATCACATGGTTTTCGAATTTAACCGATTCCGTCTAATGCATGTGTAGTTTGCATACGCCTGACCAGTAAAAGAACGAAGAAAAAGAAAGAAGAAGAGGAAGAAGAAGAAGACGAAGGAAGAGTACCTCTTCCCCGGAAACTCATAAAATATTCATACGTACAATTCGAATTTATGTCTACATATATACATATCTGCAACAGAGCAGCGACGGTCTTATGTAAATTTTTCCGTAGCAGGAACTACTGCAGCAGTAGCAGCAGCATTCTTTTTTCCACATCATGTGCCGCAACGAGAGTGGACAATTTGAGAAAAAAAAAGTAAAAAAAAAAAAACAACCAAATTTCTTCATATAAAGATGAAATTACAAACTCCGCAAACGCATGCATGCATACATGCTTACGATGCATGACGAATTAGACCTGCACCAGAATTAAGCCGTATATTAAGGTATTATCATATACTTAAACTTTCTAAAAAGTTATGTAATTATCTTGCTGCTGGAGTTAGAAAACGAGAATATGTTTTCTAGTTAGTGTTGCCAGTTAATGGATAAGACAAACGAATTCAGAATTGCGGAACGGAAGTCAAATACCAGAGGTTGACGAGAAAAAATAATTTTCTCCATCGAGCTTCTATAGAGATAAATAAATTTTGATTCTACACATGGAATTATAAACAAAAGCTTTGTTTATTACTTATAAAGTTTGAACGTTTGAGAAAATAGATAACTTTCCTTAAAATCGGAAATATCGCTCTGGTTTCTACAAAAACAAACTTTGTCTGATAAAATTATTTTTTCCATCCATTAGTTACGTAAAAGAAATCTAAATTTGACATCTAAAATCGAGACTCAGAATTCGTGTTGACCGGTGTAAAATATCAAAAAATCATTCAAATGTCTCCCGCGTAAGTTAATTCGGTGGAAACGCGCCACTTAGATACAGACAGACAGACTGACAGACAGACAGACAGACAGACAGACAGACAGGCTCGAGGAGTGGCGCAAGTGATAACCGGAAGTGCGTAGGTGCGTCATCTAGCTGCTGGGTTAAGTCTCGTCGTCCGGCACGCGCATATAATTCCAGCTGCTGGAGTTGTTGCTGTTGGTGCCTACTCACCTACCGCATTCAAACGAGAAACGGTTCAGCGAATGAATGAGTGAATGGATGAATGAACGAAGTGAAGAATGGAACGAGAGAATGGACGAATGACCGAACGAAACAGTACCGCGTACGCGCTCCGACTTTCTATAGAAATTTATAATCGACATCCTGCACGAGGAGGCGCACCGGTAGAACACACCGATCACGCGACATTGTCAATTCGCGTCTCGTATGTATGTATAATGCAGTGCCTGCGATACTTATATGGTAGATGATAATTCGTGGAAGTGCGGCCTCTCCGGTATGTGCGGTTATTGCGACGGAGCTGGACTTTCGATCGGGATCGAAGTAAGCGAAGGACTTGCTCTCGCCTCCTCGGAAGCACCTAATAATCGCTAATCCAAACTTGTACTTCGCCTCGGCGAAAACATGTTCGGATTCCTTAGCTGGCCGAGAAGCCCGCGAGTAGCCGAGCAAAAAAGAAAGAGAAAAAATAAGGCAAAAAAATACAAAAACACCCACAACCGATATCGAGGATCCGAAGCAACGCAACGCAGGACGAAGGAGCTGGCAAATTAATTAACGATAGTGGAGAGGAAATGTGATGGAAAGAGCGCCGGCGGTGTGGTCACCCTGACCGTCGGAAACAATTGCTGGTTTAGTATTATCTGAGGATATATACCAGAGCCGCGGCATGGTTAAACCTCGAGTAAAGCACCGCGACGGCCCAGGGCTTAGCTACACGACGGAGGATAAGCTCGGTGTAACACATCCTGTTTAATTAAGAACCCCAAAACTGTTTTTCCATCTCCCTTCTCTTCGCTCTCGACGATTCAAGAGGAGACACTGTACGGTACCTACAACGTGTAGACTGACAATGAAAGCCCAATTAACACTGCGGAGAAGATGGTGTAACAAGGAGGTTCGTAGAGAAGAAGACCACCTACGGAATGCAAAATTTACGAAAAAAGCGATCTTTCTAATCGCTATAGAGGTCTGGAAAAGTTTAGCCACTGCGTTCGGTCACTTAGAAATAGAGAGTCACCAAAAAGGCACGTGATCTTGGATTGCGAGGTGAGGATTCCCGCGGATAGTCCGAATAATGACAGAATAGAATTTGACTCGCAGTGTCAGTCACGTGGTGTTCTCCAAACCAATTACTGTCTTCTCGGACAGTGAATCTCTCTCCGCTGTTATCTCTCATGTCATACAGTCTACGGAGCACGACGCGACGTGACAATTGTCTTTCGTTAAAATTTGTCGGTAAAAGTCCCGATAGTCAGCCTAGCGAGGTCTCGTGTAAATTTCAAAATCATCAATACATATTTCTGTTGCTATAAGTTACGAATGTTAAAACAGTTTAACTTTTCCATTATAGACTGGATAATGCAAAGGTAGGGATAACAATTTCACCTGAAATTGAATTATGAGCTTCCCTGTCGCTGTATTGAGGTACAGGTATAGGTACGTAGGATAGCTGCGGCATAGAGAGATGTATAGAAAACGAGATAGAAAGATAGAGAGAGAGAGAGAGAGAGGCAAATGACCGGACGGTGTAGGACGTAATTAACAAAGTTAGCGGGGCATGGTAGGAATAAATAATTATCGCCGTGCGTTCGTCATCATTATAAAAGTTGGCTGTGTGTTTCGGAACGTGACGATGATTGCGACTTGCTTGCTTGCTCGCTCGCTTCGCGTTGTTGTACCTGCTTTACTTGTACTTTACTCTCGCGTACCGGCGTCGCGTTACAGTATTCGTATAGCTTGTATGCAAAGTGTGTTACCTTGTTGTTGATAATATTATATTGTCATTATACAACAATTATTACACTCTCGGACGGAATCTGCGCCAACCCCGGGATGGGGAGATTATACCAGCGGAGAAAAGGCGAGAAAGAGAGAGAGAGAGAGAGAAAAGAAGTGAGCGATCGTTTTCGTAATGGGTTCGATTCCGTTTCTGCGTCGTTCGTCCTGCAGGCAGTTACATACATAGGTAGTTACATACACAGTTTATAGGTAGGTAGGTAGTACTACCGTAGTAGTAGAAACTGCACGTAGGTTTCGACCTCCTTTGTTCCAATCTTCTAAATGAAGATTTACCGTCGTTCCCTTCCCGCCTCTTGCCTCTTGCCCCTTCTTGGCTGGCCTCTGCGGACCGTCATGAAGGGGCGCGCAATTTTACTGCTGTTCAACTGTCTCACTCGCTCTCTCTTAACTAATCACTATTTATTGGCGGGTGGAAATTAACCGTGGTCATTGCGGTACACCTTCCCCCCCTTCGCCCCCTTTTTGTCCCGATGCCCCGCAGGTGTAGCCGATTGAAATATTGCGATTGGTAAGCGCCACGGGTCCAAAATTAGCACGAAGCAATCGTTTGTCACAATTTAGGGATGCGGGTCGTCTATGCAGATCCTAGGAATGGGGTTTCTGGTCGAGACTTCGCGAAGCGAGAATTCTCGGGAAATCTGTGGCTTTACTCGAGACGAGAAATCGACAAATCGCGTCTTGATTCTACATAAGTTCAATTTAAATATTGTTTTTACGAAGATACTTCAGGTACCCACTGTTTGTTTAATCAAAAGATTGTGTGATTACTATTTTTACTTACCTCAAGGAGGGAGCCAAGATACATTAGTCAAAGTACTTAATTTTTAATAAAATGACAAATTAAAAGCTTAAAGTTTAATTTGGCTAGTTTTGTTAGAAAAATGTGTAAGTAATAAAAAAAAAAAATTATTTAAAACAAGACTGAATAAGTAATAAATATTGACGATTATTAACAAATTTTAATTTATTTTGCATTTAATTAACAGTTTTATGATTTTATTAAAGTTTGCGGGAATGCAGAATAGAAGGTGATCCTTGGTAAGGATACTATATTATATTCTCATTGTTGTTGGTGTTACAGCTATGGAACGTATTTAAATTAAAACACCAAAATGACCCTCAGCCACGCCCTTTGAATGTAAGGCAGGTCTTCGCGACTTGACGTAAATGTTCCTCCGCCAGCTATACGCAATATATAACCCACGATTCTACATCTTCGGTGACTTTTCGATATCCGGTTCTTCTACTAATAAAACCCCGCCACCTGAACTTTGATCTTTAAAATGTAGAGCTCAAGTTCGACTTTGTTCAGAGTAGAGGTATACTTACGGACATATACCTGTACTTCCCACTTATCTTTCTTTCGCTCCTTTCCTTAAACCTGTTCGGATTTCATAAAGACCTGCAACCGACGAACCAACCAACTAGAGGCAAAAAAATCGAGGACCGAACTGTCGATGAACACTTACACAAGCGCCTGGCATCGTAATAAGAGATACGTCGAACAATCGAAAGTCTTCTCTGGAGTAAATAGTTAAAAGGAAGTTGGAAAACTCGATCATCAATTTACCGCTTCCCGACTAATCGGAAAGTAACGATCGAGGATGTACGCTGACCAACTTTTGCGGTACGTAGAAAGGATTTTCCGGCAAACGAGAATGAGACATCGCGATGACGACGGTGATGATATCATACCGGATATACAACTCCGAGCATTCTTCTGGGACCACTACGACTTGCGAGAAATTGATCAATTTCCCTGAAGTTCCGTGGCATTTTTTGGTAAATGAATTATACCAAAGCGTCGACCAACGACGCGGATAATACCACGGCGCAAGCCTATAACCGGAAAGAAGAAAGAGTGTTCGCAACACGGTGTAGGTACACATATTCAAGGAACGTGAGTTCTTCAGAGAAGAAAAGCATACACCAATTTCCGTAAAAATTTCCTGCCTTCTTCCGATTCCAAACGCTGTCGACCGAGCGTACAATGTGAGAACGAGCGAATAGGTATACCGTAAGACAACGAACGAGTAAATACCACAGCGTGCGAGAGCCGTGCCGTCGTCGTCTCGTTTAATTTCGAGCCACGCGCGTGTATCACGAATACGAAGACGACTTCCTATTTAAGGACTTCTCCGGAAATGGTCAGTCGTCTGAGCCGCGAGGCGTTTACACACCCACTTGGAGCGGCAGCATCACGAGCTCCGGTACGTGACTAGCGAGAGTCTCGTCCAGTGAGTCACCGAGAGGCAATGCACGCCACACGACACGGACGTCGTCGTCGGTGAGGTAGGCGTATGTGCAGCAGCAGCAGCAGCAGCAGCACCAACCAGCACCAACCGGCGGTTCAAATATTGTCCAAAGTTCATTGAGCGTTCATTGATAAGTCGTGGTGAGCCCGGACGACACTTGTTCGTTGGAGAGAGAGAGAGAGAGAGGGAGAGAGAGACGCGGCTGTTTATACCGACTGAAAGCAAACGAGGTTGGCTAATTCACTACGGACCTGTACTTATTAATAACCCCAAATCCCGCGGGATCCCAGACAGTATCCCCCCTCCGTCTTCGTTTCCTTCTTCTTCCTCTTATTCTAGACTTCCTTTTTCAGGGTGGGGGTCAAATCTTGGTAGAGTCAATATTTCGAATGTTGGAATAAAATAACGAAAGATGAATTGTTCGAAATGTCTATTTTCAAAATTCTTACCGATTGATAGAATGACTACCAATCAACGAGCCACTTTTATTTACGAAATATCGACCCTTTCAAGTTTTGACCCCCATCCGTTTTCTACTCCTCTGCAGCAGTGTGCGCGTGGCTGTTACCTCCGTCCAATCCTATACCCACCGAAGATCGGGTTTAATCCCCCCGTACGTCTGGAACACGCCCTCCCTTGGCCTGACAACAAGCGGAACTCGGGGCTATTTTAATCGCCGCATATATACGACCATTCGCAATACAGCCTGCAGGGGAGCCGTTACACGGTTTCCCCGAAACGCGAACGGAAACGGGTATAACAATAACTGTACTATTCGTACCTACTCCGTGAAAAATCACCGATCCGAGTCCCAAACACACGAGCAAATATTCGATCTACCCTTTCGTATTCGGAATTGGTTACACCAAGCTGAAGCTTGTTGAACTTTTTGAAAATAGAAAAACGCAGTTCAGTTTTATTCTCGTAATTGTAAGTGTCGGGAGTTCGAGGTATTTGAAAATATTCCCACTTTCGAACTTCATTGCCTTGTTCGAATGAACATTGGAACGTTTCGCCGATAATCCTGGCTGCTAATTTCAGCCTCGCATTGGGTATAAGGTAAGTAATTATAGGTTACTCACCACCCGCCGGCATATTCTTATCTCGAAGGTGTATATAATAATACGAACGGCACTGCACTCACCTGAAACAGAAAATCAAAAGGGTATGGTTAGACACGATTCAGACGCAAACCTATCGCAGATATTCTTCGATACGCTCACGTTCAAAGAGCCACCGATAGATAACGAGGAAGATTGTGACCAAGGTAAAAGCAAAGGTCACCATTGAATCCCTTGTTAAAAATGACCTAAGATATAACCTTGGTAATTTTTTCTTCTCCCCGAATCCCGCGAGATTTCTAAGAGTTTCCATACTTTTCCTCACCCCGTGTATCGACCGTCGTCGCTGTCATCCTGTCCCGAGGATCGCCACGCGTAGGGCTAAAGGATTCTCGAGTAGTGTACGTAGGTGTATGCATGTACACGACGATGTCTATTTATACATCTAAGTGAATAAATAAAAAATTGGCAGCAAAAGGAGGCCGGCTGTCCGTCCGTCGAAAGCAGGTCCCCTGAGAACGCAACACCGGTGTCCCGAGGCCGAACAGTGACGGTCGCTGTAGACAGATATCCCGATATGATATTATTCAAAACGGCAGGAACAGGAGCCGAAAGCCGGAGGCGATCGAACAGGGGGAGGACGCGGTACGTGCAAAATTCATCCCTAGCTCTTGTTTTCCATTTTATTCTCTTTTTTTTGTTGTTATTTTGTTTTTTCCATCCTCTACCTGTCAGTCAGTCGGTCCGAATTTCGCGATTTTTTGCCACCGATCGCGCAGCGTTTAGGGGTGAAGCGAATAGGCGAACGTGCAATTTGTAAAAAAGGTTGTATAAGGTATCCGATTCATCGCGGTAGCACTTGGGGAAATTTTCACCAACGCATCTGTTTTATAGGGTGGAAAATTCTCGGTTTGAATGCGCATATGTATGCACACTGTGCGTGTATACATACGTAATGTAAACAGGGTGAGATTTAATTAACTGTAAACGGATGGAAGGTAGGTATATAGGAAGAGAAGGAAGAGTATAGGTGGTAGGTATGGCAGTTTGTCCTGAAACACAGGATTTCTTCTCTTTGGCGAAAAGCAGAGAGAGAGAGAGAGAGAGAGCGAGAGAGAAAAAGGAAAACGAATCGCTTGAGATAAGACGGGGGTATGACAAGATGAAGGATGTGTATGTTTAAGCCCGTACGTAGCGTACAGCGGCAGCAGCGGCACGTGCGGAGTGTGTGTGTGTAGAAAATTTATATGTGTACCAATGTTGTTTAAATAATAAATTGATAAGCAGGGTGAGTATGGAAAATACGGATTACGGTGATGGTGGGGGGGATAGACTGAGGCACCCCCTCTCTGCCCTCCTGTTCAGTTACACGGGGTTGTGGAATCTGGAAGGCCGGGAGATCAAACAGCAATCAGTGAAGGTACACATGACGCGAGCGCGTTTCCCCTCTCGCGTGTATAGATGTATACAGACTGTCTGACGTAGAAGGATGATGACAGCTTGCCAAGCACGTTATATATATATATAAGTGAGTAAGTACGGAGGAAGGAAACGCGTAGCGATCCACGCCTGTGCGGAGAGGATACGTATACCGCATTAATGCCTCAAAATTGCAGACCCTATTTCAAAAATCTTTCCTCATTGTCCCCGGTATAGGTTTTCATCAGATTGTAAAAAAACAGGTAAAGCTGAGCGAGGATTTCGGATCGTCGATCGTTGCGGTGCTCGTTAGGTGAAAAATCCTTAACAAATTCAACGACGTTTTCAGGACATTTTCAGGAATATTCAAGGACATTAAAAACAGAATATTTCTATGACGCAAGAAAAATTCAAGGATAATTTCCAGGACTTTTGAAGTACAATCAAAACTTAACCCTGAAAACTCGTGACTTTATATTTTTACCTTCGAACCCATGAATGAGGTCCGAACGCATCCCGCGCTTTTCTCGAACATAAAACCGGTCCTATGCCGATAAACAGACTTTCGCGTACAAGGTTTTCTTCGTTTTTTCATAAGGATGAGAATGGTGTACGAGAAGTCTGATTTAATTTGCATTCAGTTAATGAAAAGCCCCTTTCGAAGACTGAAAACTGCTCGAGGCTTTACTTCTGGAGCGTAGTTCAAAGTTCGCGTATACGTATCAGGGACCTTAGGGACATTTCGAGGACCACAGGACATCGTTTGAGTAGGGTATTGTCGTGGTTTTTCAAGCTTTGTACCAGTTGATGGTGTTCTACCGGGCCGCGGGATGAACGTAAGAGATCTGCTGGTACAGGAACGAACCGATGAACCCGCTGATTTACGAGCTATAGCATAAATTGGAAAACGTGCTCTGGTGGCGCCATTTGGTAGACCGCGTGGCCGAGAGAGAGAGAGAGGGGCTGGGGGAAGCTTCCGGAATGACATCGCCAATGCCGCCAAAGCTCACGATTACGAAGCAGCTTTGGGTCGCTCTTTATGTACCCGCTGGATACAGAGAATCGTTGTTGCACGCTTTGATTTCAATCCTCCTGTAATTACATTATACCCCTGAAAAAGCCGAAAATTCGTAACTCAGACATAAACCAGGTAGCGTGACCTACGTCAGATGAATGTCGAGTTAACGCCCATTTGCAGATACATACAGGTATTAGAACGCTTCAGGTGAAGTGGGAGGAAATTAATCCAGGGTAGTCAAACCGCTCTAAATTCTACCATTCGTATATCCACGGAGGTGGTCGGTTATACACATACATACGTGTACCTGGCATGGGGGAAATTGCTCGCAATCTTGCGGTACTTCCTACCCATACCCTGTACGATATGTATGTAGTAGGAGTGTTTGCACCGCAATGTAAAGGTATTATAGGTGTAATCGTTGAGAAGGGTTTAACATACCCTCAAGTTATTATACAAGCGTACAGTACAGCTCTCCTGCCTCCAACGTTGCGTGCTTCAAAGAACGTCTCCGATCATGCCGATCACTGCCAGAATACCAGAATGCCCGAAAGCCGTTTAACCGTCCGATAACACACTGGGTAATTCTGACCCATACGTTGTTGGTTCAAAATTTTTTCTTTTTCTACATTTTATTTTATTTTTCTTTATATTTATGACCTATATTTATACTACTAAACCACTCTGTCACATTCTAAGACAGTAAAAGGGTACCACTGGATTTTTTCAGTTACATGAGACTCGTACATTTGAAATGGTTAAAATACATAAAAAATTAGACAGGGTGATTTTGACCTGGAGTGTTCTCTATAATCAAGAAAAAAGAAAGAGTGTGTTCTCGAAGGCTTAAGAGTTGGGTCACAAAGTCAGGGAGCGTGAGTGAAAAGCACTTTGATATTGAACCGTAGCGGGACGAACGAGTGAATGACGTTAAGGCGAACTTGGATGGTCCATAACCACGTACTGCAGTGGAAGAAAAGGAACGCCTAGAGTAAGTCGAGGTGATGAACAAGGAGTAGATAGTCATCTTTCGAGGACACTCGGAGTACCTCGCGTCTGCCGCTCTTCAAACTTCGTACCTACGTAATATTGTGAGGATGGTGCTGGGACGAGGAAGTGAGAGAGGGAGAGGGAGAGAGAGAGAGGAAGAGAGAGATGGACGCAGAGTAATGCGGCGTGTGCGGTATGATAAACACTCCGGAGGAATGAGGGGTCCTCGGTTGTATTTTGGTGTGTAGTTACAAGACGTAAGGTAACGTTTCTCCCGGCAAGGATGAGAAGGAAGACGTGGGATTCCACATAACCACGCCGCCATCAACCACCGCCACCTTGCAGCACCATATAAATCCCACCGAGTCTCGCTACATACAAATAGAGCCAGAACTCCGGGGAAAGGGAGAGCGAGAGAGTTTGGAGTGTAGAATAGGATTGCCTCCTTCCTCTGGGTCGTTACCTTAAGGGGTAAAGTGTGAACAAGACGTGCTCCAGAGCCGATTCGTTGCTGCTCTCTTAGCTCGTAACCCTCGCCTCGTCTCACGTCGTATCATCGCGAGAATACTCGTATACCCACTTGGCGCAGGCGTTGCAACGACACGACGTCAGTCAGTTAGAAAGAGAGAGAGAGACGAGATCGAGCCAACGATGCAACGTCGCAACGCTGCTCCGCCCTTCATCGAGACTCTGACGGCAAGTATTTCTTTCAGGAATCCGAAACACGGTAGTAGGCAACTACCGACAGATGAACGAAGAAACAGAAGGGTGCGTTAAAAACCGAAGGAGATAAAAAAAGATTCAAGTTAAATAAACGCTATAAGCGTTTAAGGGAATTCCGTCGCGCGCCTCGGGTAGATTAGCTCCTCTTCCTCCCAGTCTTTTTTCACTTTCTTCATTCCGCCCTTGTCGCCTCCTTTCTTTCGTTCAGGTTATTTATTCTTGCTGTCCTTCTTATTGCCTTTTGCTTTAATCTCATACCACGCGTATTATACCGTCAGAGCTCGATTCAACAGGTGAATCGTCGCCCGTGCAGCAAAGAAACGTTATATGTATATACAATCCTTCACCGTGTCTTGTGAAAAATTTTTCCTCAACGATACCGCATTTTGTAATCCCACCGGAGCCAGCCCCAGATGTTTTCACAAAATTCGCGCATTCTTTTTCTCCCAGCCCCCCCCCCCCCTCTCCTCTCTCGCTTTCTCTCTACCTTTCGACCGTCTAGCCTGTCAACGGCTACAGAATTTGTTACGATCACCGGCGGCGCAGAGTGAGGCAAAAACTTGGATGTACATTCCAGGCAATTGACTCTCTCGCCCCCCCCCCCCTCCCTCTTCCTCCCTTGGCACATATTGCGTATTTACATGGCGCATGAATTTTTAATACGCAAATGTGTACCACCCCTGTCTACGACGGAGTGGCATGGATGTGTAGGCGCATCCCTTAGTAGATACGGGTACGTAGATACGTGCATACGTATAGGTATACGGTAGGTACATCTCTCCACCCACCCTCCACAGTCTCCGTAAAGTAAAATCTCAAGGGAAATACACAGTGGGGCTGTTTGAAAAGTTATACCATGCGAATACATTAAAGTACTGTGAACACCCGGCAGTGGAGCCAGTCTGCGAATGACAAACGCCGTGAATTATTTCACCTGCACCGTTGAGGAAGGTGGGCTTTTGAGGGCATATCCACGGTGTACAGTGTACGCGTGGGTATGACGCAAAAATGCCACCGCGAGCACACCGCCTTTATTTTCTTACTTTCTGATACACACCTACCGTCCCCGCATCATGCGCCTGGGCTTTGGGAGCCAAGATTAGCGTGATACATAACCCTGAAATATTTTACCTTTTCGAGGCTCGCTATACTCGAGCTTTATACACACTTCGCACGTATACAAGTTTTGCTTATATATTTTACGCTAGACGTGCATATAAGCGCGAGGAAAATGAACACCTAAACACCGCGTCACGTCCTACTCGTACAGGGGGCATTCCGTGTAAAATTGGCAGGCCGTGTACCTCATCCTCTTCGATTTTAATTACTTTTTAATATGACGTTCGATATACCGACGCAATAAGGGGTCTCGGAATTTTATTCCAGATTTTTTAAGTCACCGCTGAAGTTTGAAAAAAAAAAAATACAAAAACGCCATTTTTCAAAATCTGATAAAATTCCCGAGACCCATTTGGGTTGGTAAGAACATCGTACTAAAAAATGATCAGAATCGAAGGGGATGAGGTACATGGGATGCAAATTTGACGTGGAATGCCCCGTAGGTATACGAGACGTTGGTGTATACTTTGCACTCAGGTTATACGTAAGTACCTACGTCTTGTCAACGAAAAGGAGGAGAGCGAGTGCCTACCTACCTGCCTACCTCGTTACAGTACCTAATAGGACGAGCAAAACAGACTTGAAGATTTTCGTAAAATGGCATTTTTCTTTTGTTCGTTTCCTTTATGATGGGTAGAGGTAATAAGGCAGACTATCTACAATGCACGGAAAGTGTCACCAAAAAGTAGAGGAAAATTACGATGGCGTTGCTGCAGTAAAAGTTCTCCACAAAGCGCCAATCAGATTGAATCCGATTGAATCCGATTAAACCCTGACTGCCAACCCTAGTCGGTCACACCTCACCCCGAAAACGTGATATTTTGCATAAGAAAATCAGTTTTAAAAATCTAAAAAAAAAAAAATAAATATCTAGATATTGTTTAAGGATCGCAGAGAAAGCTCTCTCTCAGTTTGCTTAATCAAAACAGATTGTTTAAATATTGTAAGAAATCAGCAGCGTAAAAGAAAGTGTTGAAAATGTCGAAAACAGGACTTTATTTCTGGTGACTCGTTGAACCACTATTTCCTGCTTTTTGGCGTACACTTTTTTTCAGTTTCAAACCCATACGAGATACTTCTCCTTACGTCTCTACCCACCATACTTTCCTTACTCGTAATTGTACGGTCAAACGGCGTGAATGTTGCGCTGCATTCATTCATTCATTAATTGCGTCGTTACTACAATCGCTCAGCTATTTTTCCTTACAAACGCCTCTTGGCGGTGTACGATATTTAACATTGTCACGACTCGCGCGTAACGCGCGCGACGAGGGCTTGAGATCAACCGCGTTGAGGCAACAAAAAGTCGAGACGCACTCTCTGTGGAAGGTAGGTAGGAAGGTATAATACCTATTCGTACGCAATGTGTACCTACACGAATATACAGGATATACATACACAGGCATACACAACTTTCGGTATATTAAACGAGCACAGCGTGGTGACACGCGCCGGCTCACCTTATCTAACCCCCCCCCGTCCGCGCCTCTATCTCTGCATGCAGTGGAGGAACGTTAAGCGACGGAGATACGGAGACCGAGTAACGCAGTCTGACACAGTTTCACACACAGTCGAACCCCAAAACCTGCACGACTGATCCCGAAACGTCCTCCCCCCTCCGCCCCCTTCTTCGAAGTAACAGGTTATCTTTTATTTTTCTTCCTTTTCTTTTTTTTATCTCCAACTTTGACGAAACCGCAAGTATACGTAGAATGTGTACCTAATTGTAATGTAACGAATGTAAATTTTTTAGTGTTCGCGAATGCGAATATACGCATTTTTAAATCTGATTCAAACGTGCTTACGAACATTTGTAATAAAAGTTTATTGTCAAGCTGATACCTTTTGTCTTATTTAATGTTATTTCCACAATTTTTATAAGCAAAATATGAAGTGCTTGCGACAATCACATTAGCAAAATATTCACACGATTTTTGCGAATGCGGACGCGAATGCGAATGTCAAGAAGTATGCGAAGATTCTTTATATCACTACTACCTAATTGTCGTAAAAAAAAAAATTTTACGTCGAGTACACATTCGACGGTTCTTCCTCGTTGTTTCATTATTTTTCTTCTTTATGTACACACATGTATATACAACCTCGTAACGTAGTCATCACATGAAACGATGGGAAAAACGCAGCGTGTATAGTCTATAGGTATACCTACATGGTACACAAGGTTGGTATACATATATCGAGTATATATTCGTTGATGTCCGGGTAATTGTTACATTTCCAATTACCGGTGAACTGCTGGTGGTGTTGCTGCTAGGCTGCTGCCGTTGTGCAGGTTTCGCCAATTAATTCCTTCCTCCCCCCTCCTCTATCCCTCTCGCTTTCCCCTTCATCAGCAAGTTGCGTCCTTAGCCAACGCAACGCCGACACCCCCGGGGCGCGTTCGTTCCCACGGTAAAATGTTTTCCCCACCTCTGTCTCTCGCTTTTTCCATTCTTCTTTTTCTATTTTATCTTTCTTTCTTTGTTTTTTTTTTTGCCCCCCTCTCTTTCTTTTAATTTCATCAAACCGAGGCTGTCCGGCTCGCATTATTATCCGTGGCAATCGTGTGTGCATGGAACGTTGGGTTTATAAATACATATGCAACGGTAACAACAACGACAACAATAACGAATTAACGACTGATTGACCGCGTGGTGCAGGGGAAGTAACAAAGATAAACGTAGCGCGTATGCAGGGGGTAAGAAAATTCAAATGCAACCTACCAATGTTGCGATAACAGGTGGAACATGTTTTGCCAACAACTGCGTGAAACAGAATCTGTGCATTTTATGGCAAAAGTATACATAGACTTTATGAAAGAAATCAACTACTTTTTCATTCAAAATTCAAATCGAAAATATTATTTCAAATTACGAAGAAAAGATGCTGTCCAAGTTTGATCTCTTAATATTAATATTTACAGGTGTCTCATCGCGATGTTCAATTTCCATAATGTGAAATTTTATCATTCGAAGAAGCATTTCAAGCCTGTTCGCGGTATTGTTACATAAAGTACTTGTAAGTATATGTGTAACAATTAACTCAAAGAAGAAAGTTTTCGAAATAAAAGAGCAAAGAAAATAAAAAATCCTCCACCACTTTTACAGAGTTAAAATCGAAAATCGCGTCTGGAAGAGTCCTACGATGAAAGAAAAAGGTGGAAGAAAAAATAAAGAAGAGGCGATGACTTCCGTCTAGAAGAGGAACGCGTGCAAGACGATCTTCGTACATAGAAAAGCCGAGAAGCGTTGATATCCGTGCAGTAAGAGCTGGGGGAGACGTTAATAGAATGAGTATATAAATATGTGTGCATGCATACGTAGATATATATATATATATACATATATACATATATATACATGTATATGTATAAAACATCACCCGACGAGAGGCACTTGAACCATTAAAAACTAAACCAAACCAAACCATTACCAGAACCAAAACACCAGCCAATCTAATACGTTATATAATCGGATACAACCGTAAAGTGCCATAATTCATTAAAACATTCTACGCTATAAGGGTTTGGAAATTTTGCGCTGTAGCGATATCGGTATTAATATATAATATTACACCTACATCGTACAACGAATTTCATTTGCCGTGGAAATGAGAAAAAAAAAGTATTGGATTCGAGAAGCGATAGCGCCTCTATATCAGGCATATGGTGTGTAATTTGATCGGCAGTGAAAAAAAAATATAGACAGTTGGGTAGGGAAAGGGGGGGAGAGAGAGAGAGAGAAAACTGCGAACAACGATCGTTGAATGGTCAACAGTAGCACGGTGAACGTGGAGTAATGAGTTTCGTTATAGCACAAGTGTTCGTGTCGCACACCTATTCATATTGAAAAACCAGATGGTGGCCGTACAAAATGAGGACAAAGATAAATCTAGAAAGAAGATAGAGAAATAAATCGATGAAGAGATAAGTAGGTAGTAGTGACGTAACGAATATTCGCATTCGCAAAAATCGTGTGAATATTTTGCGAACGTGATTGTCGCAAGTACTTCATATTTTGCTCATAAAAATTGTAAAAATAATATTGAACAAGACAAAAAGCATCAGCTAGACAATGAACATTTATTATAAAAGTTCGTAAGCACGTTTGAATCAGATTTAAAAATGTGTATATTCGCAATTCGCGAATACTAAAAATTTTACATTCGTTACATCACTGCCAGGTAGTTCCACTAACTATGTTCAGTTCAAAGAGACATGCCTATACATGTATACCTGGGGAGATGAAATGAAAAACGAAGCAAGAAGATGCATCGATCGCGAGTACGGTTTTGGCATCGGAAGTGGTTCGACATAAGTACAATGTATCGGGAATAATAATAAAAAAGAGGAAGGAGTAGAGGTAGAGGGAAAAAAACGAGAGAGAACTAACCGAAAAAGAGAAAAATTGAACGACACCGAACATGTACGCGTTGCTTTTCCAACCATGAAGAAGAGGCTGCTCTGGCATGGTTGGGATGGGAGGAAACTGCGGAGGAGACGTCGAGACTATAATACAAGACGAACGAAAGTTAGGAAAGAACCACCGAAATAAGCGAGAGTGTTTCCGGCTCCGGTTATACATATGTAGGTTACGCCTACACATGGCTGGTATATCTACATATTCTCCAATTGGACTGCGTGATCGTTCCTAGGATTTGAGACGAGTATCTTTTTTCTCTACTTCTCATAATCGGAATATTGAAATGGAAAATTTTGACGAACGAGCTTTGAGAAATACAACAAGGAATTATTAACTCTTGCAGCATAAATTTTTCCCTCAAGTTAAATTCAATTTCAATATTCAAATTGGCGGATCTAACATGGCGGACCGAAAATGTGAAAGTGACCGGAATGGATCGAAAATTCAAACTCAGGGATTTTCCGGTCACCAAATACGACCCCGAAAACCCCCGAGTAACAAATTTCAAGGGAATTGGATCAATTTTTAGATTTTCAGTCCGCCATACTGCGTTCGCCATCTTGAATTTAGGAATTTCGAAGTCGATTCATTTTTGCCAACCCCAAAGAACAAATATTACCGAGTCTCACTTTTCTACTCCCCGTAACCTCCCCATAACCATTACATTTATTCTGCAGAAAAAGGCATTTTCAACATTATGTTTATTTATAGCATTCACTGTACTCACGGAATCATCATAATCCCTCTTAAAACAACAACATTGACAACTCAGAAGTATGATTATGTATATAAAAAAAGAAAAAGTCAACGAAATCTCAAAAAATTAATATAAATCTTAAATAACCGATTCAAAAACGGTATCTCACGTACGAGAGGCTTGATACAAAAAAATCAAAAAAACTCGAAAAAATATATGTCACAAATTTTGCATCGATGTATAAATAATTCTCGTAATTTTATCAGCCGTAAAAATGTCGCACAAATAAAATCGTTTTAAATGTTCACACCTATGTTATACATGTACTTAATTCGGTGTTTTTTCTTTTTTACTTTAAAATTGATCCTTTCTTTTTTTATATACATATATATACATAAGGAAATTATCACGCGTATGAAATCCCTCGACGCCACGCGCGTCGTTTTCTCTCTTCTCTCGCAATCAGCCTACAACCTCTAATATCCGTCGAATCGCGCCGCATAAACACCGAGCGATATATTTTTCGTCGATGTTGCAGCAAGTATAGAACTACATTTCAAAGATGCAGTCTTCTATACATACGTACGCATCAAGCCAGCTAGAGTCCCCGAATCGAGTCGAGTCGGTCGCAGAGAAGAGCTAAGGGCTTCCGGTAACAAAAATAACGTAGTCGCTTTTCAAAGCGCCCTTTTTCCCCCGTTTTCCCCGCTCCTCACAGAAGCAGCCACTCGTTCGTTTCACGTGAAACACACGAGCTCGATGAGAATCTAGTGACCGAATGAAAAATCACGTCTAGTCTCCTCGAAAGCTTTGATCTTTCTCTCCTTCTTTCATACTTTTTTTTAATTAATCCTCCGGGTTGAAAAAAAATCCCTCCTTGTGTCCGTCTTCGCCGATTTTGACGATGTTCTTTTTTTACCAAGATTTCGGAATATCTTTAAAGAACCAAAAATTTGATTTATTGTATTACAAAATGGAGAAAGTCGATGTATAAAGAAATCTAAAAAAAAAAGATAGAAAGGTTAGAATATAGGTTGACAAAATGTACTATAGAATCGTACGCAGATATTGAATTTTGCCGTGTTCTATGTGTTGACCTTACTATAATTCGACCTTCCGTACATAATTTCCAATTTTCTATACTTGGATTATCTCTACACATTTTGATAATTTTACAAATTACGTTTTCGCCTCTTTGAAAATTCGATATTTTTGTATCTTCTATCGATCGGCCAATCTACTTTTCCATCGCCACTCGCTAGCCGCGTAAGAGTTAATTTAATTAGCGAGACTGCCCCTTTGCATTCGCTTCCCATGTTCTGCAGAGTTTTCACCTTTTTCACCGCAAGTGCTTTGTTCTTCTTGTCTTGCCAGAGTCCACGGATTTTTTTGTCGCCCACGGGGTAAAAAGGGGTTAAAAAAACAAAATAAGAAAAAAAAAGTAAAATAAAATCAGAAGGGAGGAGGAGGAGGAGGAGGATGAAATAGGGGCGAGTAAAGGGAAAGGAAAAATAAGAAACAAGTGCCGACACAAAAATTGAATTAAACTCTTGACAAAAGTTGAAATCAAAACGAACAAAATATCAGACTCGCGTGGTTGGTAAAATTCGGTGTACGATTCTACAGATATTATCCAAAGGGAGAAAAAAAAGAGAAACAATTCTTACAAATTGAAAATCATTGCAAACGTAGAATTTATTTTTTTGCTTCTTATTTTTCGTCTACAGATGAATAAAAGTTCCGTTTCAACCTCCTACGGTTCAAATTAATGCAAAAATTTCAGTGTAGATACGCGGTTTGTAAATTTATTTCACAGTGCAATGAATGGAAAGAATCTTTTCAGTTTCAGTTCCCACCTCTCCTATAGCGAAGAAATTTTTCTCGACTTGTGGATGACTCTGGTTAACTAAATTACACACGTGGTATGTATAATGTGAAACATCCATATGTGTGTGTGTATACACGTATGTATATGTATATATATACATATACTCGTAGAGCTGCACGCCTGCAGCTTATAACTTGGCGCTACAGCGTTGTGCCGGCTCGTAAATATCGTACCTCTGTTACCTTATACAGAGGAGAGCTAGAATCTCTTGCATATTCATTTAAACTCTTTCGCCAGGCACACGCAGCGTTAATATTCGCCTCTCGAAAACAATGGTTGGTGTAGGTAGCCAGGCAGGCAGGCGGGCAGGAGGATTGCGCCCAGGGGGTGAAGGGAATGCATGAGAGAAAGAAAGAAAGGGGCAATAGTCGGCCCGCGATTATGCCTTCGCGCATACACACGTACGTACGTGTTACATACACGTGTAAATATATACACGTTATACATGCATGTAAAACGTATGTACACCAGAGCATAACGGCCGGCGGAGCGAGGTGAGCGTGCCGCGGAAAGAAAGGAAAGCAAAGCAAAGCAAAGCAAAGCGAAGTAAGGCGAAAAAAACGAAGAAGACGAAAAAGAGGAAAATGTATGAAAAATTCAAACAGGATTACGACAAAACAAGGGGAAAAAAGGAAAGAGAAGGGAAGATGTAGAAGAGAGGAAAAAAAATTCATCGCTTAAACTCTGTGTCTGCAAAGGTCAAGTCAGGTTAGAATAGCACGGAACACTTACCGCGTATAGAACGGTTGATAATGATAATGATGATGATGATGATGATGATGATGATGAGCGGCAACTACTCTAATTACTTCAGCTACTTTCGACGAATGTAAAACATTGAATTGATTCGGTTCCACTGTATACCTTTTCTTCCACATGCGATATAATTTTTATATAACTATTCACGTACAGATAGAACGAAAGAATTGAAAAAGGACGTGAACGAAAGATCGATCGATCGCAAGACCGAGTCAAACGTTGGACGGAATTTGTGCGAGAAAAGGCAAAAAGGAGGGAAACAACTTTTTTTATGAATGCAGGTTGGAATTATAAAATAAGCAAAAAAGTATTTGAGAACTGGGATTTACAGGTGCATTATAGGCGTGAAGACCTTTGGGGTTGAATCGGTGAGTATAAGAAGCAGTAGACACAGGAGATGAAATAGAAGAGAAGGAGAAGGAGCGGGAGAAGGAGAGGGGATGACGAGGGTGAGAGAGGCCCTGATTACCGGAGGGCATACCTCCTGGCCCACAAGGTCTGAGGAGTCAGCATCAGAAGCAGCAGCAGCAGCAGCAGCACTGATCCAAGAAAATCGGACCTCCTCTCGCGGCGCGGGAGTCGCTTAAATCAAAGAGACAGAGAAGAGAGAGAGAGAGGAAGACGTCAGATTTAAGCCTCCTTCTTGCTCCAGGGTTCGGCTATAGCCATCCTCTAGCTTAATAGTTTGCATTTTTTGCCCAATCACTGCGCGGGTGGTTCAACCTCTCTCTCTCTCTCTCTCTCTCTCTCTCTCTCTCTCTTTCTCTCTCCTTAAATGTTGTGGGAAAACACCGAGGCTGGGAAAGAGAAGCGACGTATAAGAAAGAGAAAGAGAGTGATGAAAAATCACACGGAGTGTGAGAGAGAAGGAGTACCTAAGACGGTGGCGAGGAGTGAGTTGAAAGGAATAGTGACCGAGTCGAAGAAGAGGAGGAAGAAGACGAAGAAGAAGAAGAAGAAGAAGAAGAAGACTGGGAGGTTTGCTTAAGGAGGAAAAAGACACGGCGTGGCGGCGGTAGGAGGAGGAGGTGGGAGGAGAAAATTGAGGGGAACGCGGTGATGCCCCACGTGATTCCTTTTCCAGGACGACATGGTTTAATGGTTCGCCTGAGAACGCCCAAGTGCTCCCGGGGCCACGGCGATTAGTTTATATACTTGTGTATGTATGGTATTACGCCTTGGGCGGTGTTAGTGCCAGAAGCAGAAGCAGAAGGAGAAGGAGAAGCAGCTTCCTCCTTCAGAGGAGCGCTCGCTCACCAGCCGCGGTATAAGGCATTATTCTCTGTATATCCAGGAATTAGGAAATATATTCCCCTCTCTTCACTGAAATGGAAAGAAAAGAAGTAATCAACATCGCTCGCTCAACAACGGACGTTTCTGCACTAGTGGTGATAATCACGGTGAACGACAACGACAACGACAACGACAACGATGACTATGACTACGATTATAATGATGATGATGAGGATGATGATGGTGGTGATGCTAATACCTATATACGCGGGTAATTTATTGATCCCAAAAGAAGGGGGGTGAACGCGGGACAAGAAGACCGGAGGATATTATGCGATGTGTGAAGCAGCGGATAGAGATGTTCAAGGATTCAGCGCATATCGAGGTTAGTTCGAAAGCTTGCACGTCCGGTCCTGGACGCGCAGGACAATGCCTGGAATATCAATGACATATGAACCTGAGAGGAGCTGGAACGGAGAAGTGAAATTTGATTTGAAAGCCCGGAAGGGTATATTGGACCCCCGTTGAGGTTAGGTTAACACATGGAAATAGAGGAAATGATAAATGAAACACACGGTGCTGTTGCCCACGGTCCGCGGATGAATGAGGAATTTCCCATAGGATTAAAAATGGCGATTGCATTGTCGGATTGTAGTATAAGACCCACACACTGTACACGAAATGAAACAAAAATGTCGAGCATGCAAAGACCTTTCTTCCCTTGTCCGTTCGTCTATATCTACGGACCTTGATGTTGCCTGCTGGGTCGCAATGTGAAAGCATGCCGGGGAAAATTATCGGCAGGAATTCATCGACGAATCGAGAACGGCAACACGTATGTATGTGCATACCTACCTGCGACGTTAAAAACTGTTTTTCTGAATTGCACCGTGCGGAGAGATGGAAAATTGTGTTCAATACCGCAGATCGACGATCCTCAAACTCGATCCGATCCTGAGCGAGCGAACTAACTAACGCAACGGCAGCAGCACCGGCAGGATAGACGGTAATAAACCTCTCGACCATCCGCGGAATGATTGGCAATCAAACTCGGCATTAGGTCCTCGGGATATCAACGAGCAGCAACGGATATCTGACCGGAATGCGATGCGATGGGAACTTTCTCTCTCTCTCTCTTCATAGATATATAGTCGATATCCGACTCACTCGAGATTCGGACTGGCAGGGCACATCGCGAATGAGATAGACAGACCATGCAGAGACCGAACGAACCGAATTCCTACTCGTTAACCTCTCGTCATTCTACGACGATGATCACCTCCGACGGGTAATTAACGAAAAGAGACGAAGGAGAGAGTTCCCGAAGAACCAGACAATTTGTCGGCCGAGAGCAACAACATCCAATCTCAGAATTCGAATCAACGAAGCCTCAACTCAGATTTTGCTTTGCTGCACGAAATTCCTACGAGGAGTTTCGTTGAACAACAGCGCATATCCAAAGTGGTCTTTGAAGACATTCGACGTTTCTGACCTAACCTGACCTAACCAAGTTCATCAGGCTGAACGTTATTGTAATAATGCATCTTTAGCAAAACTCGTTATTTTTCAACTTAAGTATTATCTGGAATTTAGTAAACCGTTAATAAAGGATCAATAAACTATAAGATTCTGTAAATTCAACTTCTTCGGTTATTCCAAAGGTTCAAAGTAAGAATTCTGATTTCAACGTTTCGATACGTTAACGTAACTAATTTCGGCATCTTCCAAGTTCTGAGATGGGATGTTGCTGCTCTGAGCTGATGAATTCACCCCGCGCACCATGCGGACTCGCCGCAACGATGCGATGAATTTGGCGAGGTTACTGTAAGGATGCGTTCAAGGAATCCTCGAGCTACTTCCCAACTTTCCGTGGGATTGTTTGAAATTGAGTTTAACCTTAATGGACAGCATCGACGAAACGTTCCGTATATTTTGCGAGGCATATTCGGTCGCACATTAACGTCGCAAACTGAAACCTCGTGACTCGTAAGTCAATCCGAAGAAGGTGGCCGCAAGCTGAAAACCGCAGGAATTTCCGGCGAAGGTGAAACGCACCGAGTTTAGTTAGGCACACACAACACAGCCCGGTGTGGTGTGGTATGGTGTTCTCGCTCGCTCGTCGACCGCGACCTTGCCGCGGCGTAGACGAGGTCGTTGGCGATGATTTGGGACCGAGGGTGATTACCGGGGACTTCAGAGACACCGCCGGGAGCGGGCAGCAGGGTGGCCGGTGTGCCGAGGGCGATGACGGAGCGGTCCGTGCGAAATAATCACCCCGAGTCCTGCAAGGCCCTCTCGCCGGCGTAGCGGCGTGACCGATTAATCACCTTATACCTGCCGTTGGCGTCGCTGCTCATCCTTGGCACACATGCGCCACAGGCACTGCCCTAGAGTCGGTAATCGGCGTTCCTCCTCCAGGGAGCCGGTCTGAGGACCTTTTCGAAGGCCCGAACCCGAGTCGAAGTAACACCTTCATCTTGCCCGACTGGAAACAAGAGAGCCTGATGACTTTGGAGTGGATGATCTTGGAAGCAAGCGGTTTCACGTGGATCGAGAAAGACACTCGGAAGCCAAGGTTCTCGGCTTTTCCGAACAGAGGACTGAAACGGTGTCTCGAAAATGGTTTCTTCGTATGAAATGCTGGGCATAAATCCATCGTCGTTCGGTATAACTAAATTTTAAGTAAATATAACTGTTACTGCCGTAGCGTGAAGCGATAAAAAATGGGATCTTCACTGGGCGTAGTTGAAATTTTTACAAAATGATATAACAAACAATGTCCCGAGGATGACCCATACCGGGGGTCAAAACGTTGACATAAAAATTGGTTTTTTTCATCAAGACCAATACATTTCATAAAGAAATTGTTTGTTTAATTTTATGAGAAACATTGTTTAGTTCATTGTAATGAAATGGTGATTTTTCCATAATCGTTATGCTTTTTTAAGGAAACACTTTGTATTTTGCAAGAATACTGTATAACGTGATGGGGGGAAACGGAAATCATTTTTAGGTTCGGCACACTTGAAATCACGATATTTACCAGAAGCATCCCGTGTAGTTGAAAAAAAATATTTTTTTGCAGGTCGCGTGTAACTGGCACTTGTCGTACTATTCCGATTATGGTCGCGTTTATCGGTGAGGTAGGAGGAATCATGTGTCGATTTCGAGGTTATCGGAAGATTCCTTGAGGGGATATATCGGCCAACGGTAGGAAGGAAGGAAGAAGAAGGGTATGCGGGAGTGGGCGCGTGCCGTCGGCTGGCGATCCTCGGATCTTTGCCTCGGCCTTACTTATCTCTTCTTCTTCTTCGCCCCCCTCCGTCCGCTGTTTCATCATAGCGCAAAGGCATCTCTTTGAATCGACCCTCTTGCACAGCGTCGAGTATCGCTTTTAAGCGAGCCTAAAATTCCGTCCTGTTTTTCCGTCCTACCATGCACGAGTGGCTATCATATTTCGCCCTGTTCTCTATCTATCTCCCCCTCTTTCCATCGCTTTTACTTTTCAGCTTTGGCTCTCCGTCAAACGCGTTGCGCGAAAACGTTTGAGGATAAAAAACAAAAACGTACACATAAAAGGAGCAAAGAATAAAAAAAAATTCTCCAGCTCGCGAGATTTTTAAATTAAATACTGAGAAGCAAAAAGGGTGGAATGAAAAGAGAGAGAGAGAGACGTTCCACCGGGATGTCGACCCGATTTATTATACGTATATCATCAAGCACTTGGTTTGGCGTATACGTGTATCAAGCGTATATAAAAAATAAAAAAAGAGATTTTGTTTTAAAAAATTTTCTAGGAAACAACAACGTCGTGTCGTGTCGTGTCGTGTCGTATCTTGTGTGTACATAAGGGAATTAAAATATTAAGGATAAACTGCGAGATCAAGACGCGTAAAGAAAAAAAATATTATATATATATATATTAAAAAGGAAAAACGCAAAAACGCGAAGAGCAGAAAATTGTCACAATATGCATTGTTTGAGCAAAATCTCTGACTGTAACGTATGTACAAGACAGAAATGAGCGAGCATAGATCAGCAGCGTTTTATAGCTGTATGTGTCCTTGCGCGAAAGTATACGAGTATAACAATTCAATGTCTCGGGGAGTTTTGATTCCCGAGAGCGATAGGGAGGACGACACGGAACCGTCTGCGCTCTGAATGAGAAGGCTATACCTAAAGATTCTGTTCCTTTTTTACCGTGAGAATAACAAGGACCCGTAGCGATGTATCCATCACGACTAATTACTCTTACACTCCAAGGTTCACCATACTTAACATACCTATAAGATGAGGCCAAACTGAGAAGTAAGGGCACTTAAGATTACGAGGATATCTTTACAAGATAGTAGAAGAAGAAGAGAAAAGAGAAGAAAAAGAAGGGAATAAGAATGCAGATCTTTTGAAAAAGTATAAGTATAACACAAAAAAAAAATGGAACAACTATAGTTTGTCGAACGAGAAAGCTGCGAGTGGTGTAATAAACGGTAGTCGCTTCTCTTCTACCTCTCGTGTTTCGTTCCCGCGGTTATCGGAATACACAACCTTTTACTCCCTCGGGTCTGGTGTAATATATTTCTCTCTCTCTCTCTCTCTCTCTCTCTCTCTCTCTTTCCTTCTTTTTCATGTTTCTTTCCGAGGTAAAAAATTCCTCGAGTGCTACCATCGCGGGCGTCCGCGACTGTCGGCGCCTACACCACCTACGATTTTTCGGAAGGCCGACCTCTGCTGTGGCAACGACAACGCCAACGCAGCGGAGGAAAATAGCGCGTGTGCAGTGTGGTTTAACGACCCAGGGAAAAGAGGAGGTGGGAATCGGGTTTTCGAGTGAAAGTAGTAGGTAGGAAGGCAGGTAGGCGCCCGAAGCCTATCGGGATAAGATAAGGGTAACACGAGTGAAGATGACCCCTGGATTCCCTCGAAGCGTCAACTCGCTTGCGTAGCGACACTCGATCGGCAGCTGAGGCAAGTGAACCGGTTATTGGCACGCTCAGATTCAATTATCATTCACCCTTTTATTTTACAAAATTTTTAATTTATGGCAAAATATCAGCATAAAATTCAATGCTTCCCCAATATGTATATAAATTTTTATATTAATAAATTGAAATTTCTCTTCGTGAAAAATCCTTGAAAGATAGCTTTTCCCACTCTCCTGACTGAGTATACACTTCAAATTCATATTTTGCTACTCTTAGAACTAAGGATCAAATAAATACAGCCAAAGAAGGATAAGCATTGTGACAGGGTCAATAACTGGAACATTTACCTTACCAACCCTCGTCGGTCTGCCATGGATAAAGTATCGGCTCATTTACGCCGATCAAAGGCCTGGCCGAGGAGAACATTGCGGTTCTCACCACTGCAGGCCGATTATAGTACGTGACGCCAACTAAGACCCGTTCAGCTGTTGGAACTGTTTAACGCGTGAGTTGAAGCAAGACTTTACACCTAGTTTGATATACAGCGTTTCCTTATTACTCTCGAATTTTCCTCAGGAGATAATATTATAACGGTGCTTAGCGAGGAGAGAAGTTTTTTTTTTTTAAATCTTCTTCTCACAGTCCGATGACGCGGAAAACCGAACCTTTCAATTATGTCGTCAGGATTAACAGCCGTCCTTGCCGCCTTTGATGTTTGCATTACAATTCCGGCTCCCCGGTTTCTCACAATTGTGTCACGATTTGCCACTGTTTATGTGTTTGTTATACCTGGGCTAGCAAGCAACGTGCTGTTTAGACAAAATTACAGCCTGGGTGGGCCTGAATGGAATTAGCCTGAAATCGTCGGCTGATTTGTCGGCTCGTAAAATGATTTAGCGACGATCAGGTCCCTGCCTGCCAGTCTTAATCGGTGTTGTTCTTACACGGTGTCCGGATCGTCTGTCAATACCGCCCCACACTTTGTGGTTTGCCCTAAGGGTCGCCCGGCGAACACACACACACAACACCTTGATCGGCTGCAGGGTTTGTACGTATAATAATTTCGCAAAGAATCTGTGAGCATCCCGGCAGCACTGATTCCGGACTTGACTCGATATTTCTGTACCTCTGTGTGAGTGAAGGAGTATAGGTGGTAAAGGGAGTGAAGGGAGTGAAGGGGGAGGGCGGCGAAATAAGTAGGAACAACGCGAGGCTTAACGTGCAGCAATTAAACGACGATTGCATTAAGACTAGAGGTGAAGTAGGTAGGTACGAAGCGTAGCGAGGAGGTCGTTGGCTCTAATGGCTTTCATCCGAATAGAATAATTGTAAGAACGGAACCGGCATCATCCTGCTGGGTTTCATCGCCTCGGTTGCATTTCTGCTCTACCTATAATCCAACAACGGCACAAAACACAGCTCGGCTATGCGGCTACTCCGTCTCTCTCTCTCTCTCTTCGGCTCTGTAATAGTACGATGATAAGAAATCGCGAGTACCATCCGTGGCACCGGTGGAATTTCCAGGTTACCGCGAACGGCCAGTGCAGAGAGAATTCATCGAACCGTGCATCAGCGGGAGTTAAGATTACGCAACGCTGGGCACACACGTCGAGTTCACCGCATGATGATTAGCGGGTATTAAATTTCAAGCAGCAGAAGTCTTCGGTGAAAATTATCATCGCCGTCTTTTTCATCATGCGATTCCAGGTAGTTCTCAGCTTCATTATATCTCATTGACGCGATTCACCTACATTTATACCGAACGCGGAAATGATCAGCCTCACTCGAACCTCCCTCTCCCTCCTCCTCCTCCTCCTCCTACTCATCTTCGATTTCTTCATCTTCCTCTTCCTCTTCCTCTTCTTCTTTTTATTTTTATTCTCCCCTCGACACTATAGAGTAAACACCCGCGTCGCGCAGGGTTCCAATCGATGATAATGATTGACAGGTAATTAACTGCGCCAGATACCTACTCGCTCACTCGGTAGATCGCTCCATCTCCCTCTCTCCCCATCTCTCTCTCTCTCCTGATATTCGATCGCGAACCGACGACTTCCACCGTCACGATGTACTTTTAACATCTCCAGCAGCCTCCGTACCCTCAGTTCAAACGAAACGTTGGCACGATTAGGAGGAAAAAGTCTGCCTGCAGTATAGAAATATCGAGCCCAAGGCGTTATTGAGCCCTCAAAAAATTGAGCAACTACGTTAGAACAAGTAAAAAAGAACGATGATAACTGTCCTAGCCTAGCCTAACCTAACCTAACCTAACCTCCGTTTCATGATCAATTCTCATCCGCAATTCCCATGTGCTTTTGCAGGTAAGCCACGAGGAACACACGGCGAAGAATATAACAACGAGTTATCGTCATAGGCGTGGAGGATTCCGAGGTGTATAATTACGAGTAGATAGGTATGTTGTACGTAGGTGTGTATGCGTCGAGTTCACGTATATAAGGTATCGGTCCTCCTCGGATGCCCGACACCCCGGCGCCCAACGCGTTGTCCACAAAGTCGATTAATCCATCCTCCTCTCTATCCTTCGCCGCATCGTGAATCGTGAATCTATTGCAGTCGAGTCCCCCGGTATTATAGGAATCAGCTCGAAACTTACGCCCATCGTCGTCGTCGTCGTCGTCGTCGAAGAATAAGAAGAATGAAAGAGGAATAGCGTCCGCACCCACGTCCGCCCCGTCGGTCGGTCGGACTCGTCGCCCACACGACGGGCACCACCTCGACCGTAAGATGCCCACCAGCTTGTCTGGCTCCTATAAAAGGTGCTCCTCGATCGGGTCGATGAATTCTCCCCCTCGATCCGCGGATCGAGAATATGACTTTCTTCCTCTTTTACAGGTATACACGTCTCTCGCCGTGGAGCCCGATTTGTCTCGTGTGTCAAAGCGAAGACCCCTGGGACCAGAGCCCCGTCTTCGGAAGACGCGGGTCGGAGGTCAAGGCCGACCGTTACCCCCGGGCGATCGTCACGGAGCTTTACGTAACTCGTGGTACCGGCGTGTCGTGGGCGATCAGGAATGCGCGTGCCTCCTCATCGGCGTGCGGTCATCCAACGATGGAGGAGAACCGCCGGCGCTCCTCACCCACCGAGGTGCTGCTGCTGGAGCGGATTCAAGCCGGCGGACCCGTGGGAGCCACGCGTCTGCCGTGTGCCGTCTCCCCACTCCAGCTGGCCCCTCAACCTGGACCCCGCATGAGGCCCTGGGACCGGGCCCAAAACTCGGATCGATCTTACGGGTGCAGCCCACGAGGTCCAGGTATATGGACCGGATTGGCTAGACGGAGTCGCGGGTACCTAATCTGGTCATTCGACGAGGGTCAAAGGTCGTTACTCGATGCTTTTTACGCCTGGAACCCGATCTCGGCGTACTGTCTGTAGGTATATACATAATGGCGTAGTACTTTTGCAACGAAGTCGAGTGGAGCGTTAGTGCTGCAGGCTGCATCGTTGAGGATGAGGATGAGCGGAGGAGAACGGCGGGGAAAGGGGGGGGGGGCAAAACTTTTTCACTTTACAGTTAGTCAGGCTTGAAGAGCTGCTAGCGAGGAGGCGATCGTCCAAGGGGAAAATAGACTCGTCTCTTCTGCAGACGGTGGTGGTGTCTCGCATCCTTTGCTTTTCGATCTTGAAAAAGACAAAGCCTGGAAGAAGAAGAAGCAGAAGAAGAATCGCCGTTAACCAACCAACCAGTTTCGCGCGCGCAGGTGACCCATCGGCGGTCCACTGGACCGGAGTGTATAATACTTATTGTTTCCAGGCTCTGCTGGGGCTCTGGTCTCTCGACTCGGTCTGGACTGCAGTATCCGATGATCCGTAAAATGAATCCCGCCGATTTTTTTTTACCGTACTATGATCTTTGCAGGCGGCGGGATACGAATTAATCATTCTTCTTCCGGTGTACGTAACAAGACAACAACTTCCTCCACCGAGAGAAGCCTGCGATAATGCTTACATTGTAAACCGCGGCCGCAGACCCAGATTCATACCAATTTCCTGTCCCATCATTCTCGCCACGCTCAATCCGATCTACAATAATGATGCTCTGAATTTGTTTTTGCTTTATCCTGATACATTTGCCTCTTCCTCGTTGGATCGGTTGGCGGTGGGCTTCGAAGCGACCAGTTCGCTGATCTCTGTACTAACTGGATGGCTGACTAGAATCGTTGATCCGATTAAAAGCCTCAAAAACTGACGCTAGCGCTTCAACACCCTAGGTTAAACTAACGGGTCACGTAGGTGAATAGCGTATCAGAAACACATTTAGTCACATGGTTCTGTAACTGTAACGCCATGACATACACAGTGAACCACGTGATTCGTTAGTTCTATTGAGGCTATTGGAGCGCTGGTGTCGATTTCGTCTGCTTCTAATCGAATCAGGCCTAGGACGTCAGTCAGCCATCTCGTTATTACAGAGATTGGTGGACCAAACACAAAATTCCTGACAAGTTTAGTTATATTAGAAAATACGAAAAAAGTAACAAAAAAAAAAAAATGAAGATAGAATCACGGACACGCGGACATCCTTCCATAATCAGGGACAGGATATGCCGAGTGCCGTGAATTCGGTGAATATCGGAACAAAGACAGTGTTACAAAGTCTCGGGACTGGGGAGCCGGTGTAATTTTCTCGGCACGTAATCCGAAGTCTATGTAAATGAATTCTTAAATTAAATTTAGCTGCAAAAGGAGAGAGAGAGAGAGAGAGAGAGAGAAAGAAAAAAGAAAAAAAGAACCAGTTGACGGCCCTGTTTAGATGCCGTCGACACAATACAACGAAGGAAGGAACGAGGGCGAGAGGCAAGCGAGCGAACGACACTCGAAACTTTTTCAAAGAGAGTAGCTGCGTGAGCTGACAAGGTTTTGTCGTCCCCCGTGGGAGTTTTAATTTCAGGATAGACGTCCGCGGGGGGTCCACCTGACCCCTTATCGATCCGAACCCGTCAATACTTTGTTGAGAGAGCAGCGAAGCGAGCTCTTTATCCTTGCTTTAACCCACCACCCCGGCTTATTTTCTCACTTCAAGCGCGGCGAGATAAAGCTGGTGCAACGGTTATAGACACTGATCATGGCGATGGAGTAAGTAGGTATGGTCATTCACGTCTTACCTAGCCTGAGCTGTGAAATCGTCTGGCAGCCATCATTCGCTCAATTTTCCACGACAGTGGTTTTTGTCATGAGTAGGTATAAGACTTAATTGAGAACCACCGTACCCGAAGAGAATTAGAAGATTATACTCGAGAGTTTGTTATTCAATCATCGATGAGTCCGGGTGGCTGGTTACATTCACACTTTATGATGTATTCGGTGACCTATAATCGGGAAGAAGGGGGATCACAGCCCGAACTTGCCGAAGGCGTGAATTCATCATCGGAGTTATCAAGTATCAAGCAGATATACGGATTTCAGAGTGCAGAGTAATATCAGGGTGATGGAAATGTGTCGTCATTGCCGAGTGATAGATTGTCGTGAAATAAGATGGCGGGCAGGCGAACGCATTTCTCAATAACGTCGCCGCAGCAGCTCTGGAGTAACATTTTACCACCCCTAAACTCGTCGCGAAATTACCTACACCCCGATTGTCGCGAGACGCGGTTTGAAATACAACTAAGCTCCAGAGATATCCTCCTTCGACGTAGCGTTACGCCTACCTACCAAACCGAAACACGTCGTCGCTCGGTAAGGTTTGAATGATGGAGATGGATCAAATTTTCACACGGATGATCCTGTATCCATCATTCCCCGGCGTCTGACGCTCGCCTTTTGTCTATCCTTGGATTATCGCGATGTGTATATGAGACGGCCTCGAGGCCTTTCAGAGTCCTGCCCAAATCAGGCGAGATGATGAGGCCGCGAGCAGGAGTCGAGCGACAGACTGAGCTAGCTACCGAAAGGATATTCCGTACGGTTTACGGATAGGAGAAGAGTCATTGTGTACAGTAAAATATCCGTAACAGATTCAAGGACATTTCCAGGGTACAAGAAAAATTCAAGGATAGTTTTTGGGACTTTTGAAGGACAAGCAAAATTCAAGGACATCTCCGGGACCACTAAACACCGTGAGAGTTTGTATGAGGGTATCTAATGAACCTGCACGTCTTTTGGTTCAACCCAACGCTAAAGTTTTGAGCGTAAGAAGAGCACGAGGATGAGCGTCGCAGGAGATTGGAGGAGGGATGGGGGGCAGGCAAGCTCGAGACGAGAGTGTAAAAAAGCACGACGAGAAAAGGAGACGAAGAAGAAGAAGAAGAAGAAGAAGAAGAAGAAGAAGAAGAAGAAGAAGAAGAAGACGAAATCGGGAGAAAAAACAAGCAACGATATATAAAGCGGACGGACGAGGAGAGGAGTTTTAGGGCGTGGGTGAGGTTCCCAGGCCCGCTGGTGCTTTTATCGAGTTGATTAGAATCTTGGGTGGCACCCGGTTTCGGTGTTTTCGTCCAGCGATGAAGGTGTTATGTGTTTAGCGGTCCATTGTCCGGTCGCGGTATGCAGTCGCGTGGGTGTTGGAGCCAGACGAGTGAGTGAGAGAGAGAGAGAGAGAGAGAGAGATACAGAGAGAAAATTCTCTCTCGCGCGTGTCGCCGTCATCGTTCCCAGGGCGAAAGCCCTCGGAGTAGGTATCGGGCAGGCGCACCTCCTCCTCGCGCCCGGGTGGCCGGACGACCGTCGCCGTCGCCGTCGCCGTCGCCTCGGTCCGCCTTCGAATTTATGGGTGGCGCTCCACCCCTTGTAAGGGAAGGTGTTATTTTAAACAGGGCCCCAAAATCTGACCCTCCTGCAGCCTCAAATATTCAGCCCGGAACACGCACACGCCTTGAGAACAGGTACAGGTATAGATGTAGGTGCAGGTATACCTGATCCCAGTACGTATATATCTATCAACCGTGCAACTGACCAGGCCAGCGGCATAAAACGACATCCGAAGGCGAAACGGAATCGAGGTATACCTTGATTCTTCTACGCTACGGTGACTAAGTACGTTGTATCGCGAAAGTTCATTTCGTCAGACACACGCACTCCCTATATTTTAAGGACGCCTAAACTCAGGCGACTGCTTCACTCTATTGTTGTCAGCTAAGATAATTCTCGCTCCTCGGAAGACTTAAGAGCGCCAAATAATTTTCTAACCTTTTGATTCATCTACGTCTGTAATACACACTGTAAATTTGATGGGCTCGACGAATAATGTGGAATAAAATACATTAACCATTAACCAGACACTTGCTCATAAAATAAATTTATTACTACTACACTATTACTTGGATCATCGTCATCATCTTTGCTATAATCATCTGTTGCAGCAGGAGCAAGCTGAGATTGCCGTCATATTGCCGTATGTAATTATCACCGTCATGGACTAGCGAAAAGCAATATCGTAACAACTAACAAACAATAAAACTTTCGAGGTCAATTATCGTCCGAGTGTGGGTGAAAGAGCCGCTTACATTATCCTAACCAACCCCCTCGGGGTATGGAAAAAAACTCTCCTCCGAAAAAAAAGGTGAATCCCTTTAAACTTCTCGCTCTCAAGTCTCTTATAGAGGCTCGAGTACACTCGTTGGGAGGTGGTGGCTGCTCGTTTAGCCGACGATTTTTTCCCCCTCCCGCTCTTGGCTCTCCTTTTTCTTTTCATGAAATTCAATCTGCTCCAGAAATATATACGGAAAATAAAGTCTGTTTGTCG
Source organism: Neodiprion lecontei (assembly GCF_021901455.1). Lineage (NCBI taxonomy): Eukaryota > Metazoa > Arthropoda > Insecta > Hymenoptera > Diprionidae > Neodiprion > Neodiprion lecontei. The sequence continues at coordinate 1,140,744 of NC_060266.1, forward strand.
GATGACTAATTACGCGGTCTGTAGGTAAAATTACTCTTATTGTCTCTTACGATTACAGTGACGTTAATAATATAATGACGTTTTACCCACGGGTTAATTGTATGATTGATTTGCGCGCGAGCTTAAAGTAAAGCCCAAATACAATATCTATTAATTTGCAATTTGCAGGTGAGGAACGCGAATTTCATTAGATAACCAACGCGGCGGCAAATCAGCTTGGTAATAAGCAATGAAGCTATAAACAAGGGCAGGTATCTACAAGCAAGTGTATAACGTGGATCACGTTATTGTCCATTCTGTGTATTGAATAAACGTATAGAGCCGGTAGGTACATACCGACAGCGGCAATAAATCACTCCCCGAGCGACAGCGTGAGTTAGGTATTGCAAATACTATATAGTATTATAAATACCTAACTAGGCAGAGTGTTCTCATTGTTTCAAATGACGAGATAAATCCCCGCAGTTGCGGTTCGTTATGCATGCTTGAAAATATCGAGGGATGTGGAAATTAGGGACTGTACCCAGTCAAGAACCCGAAAAAAGCGATGTGTCGAGAATTTTTCACGAACAGACATTTCAATTTATCGATATAAAAATTTACGTGCATATTGAACTAACATTGAACTTCAATCTGATATCTTTTATTTATAAAAGTAATGATTTCTAAAGCTGCTGTAACCGATCTCCGGAAGCATCTCTAAAAAAAGGCTTCTTGCGGTGAGCAAAATATCTCTTGACTGGATTATCCGAAATGAAAAAACAAAAAAGAATTAGTTAATATAATGCATTATTTGACAGACCAATTTTCCACCGTATAAAATTGAGTTGCGCAAAAAAGGCGAAGAAGAGATTTTAGCCAGTTTTAGGAGGACCAACCGTGGTCTGCTGGACGGGTGAGTGGACATCACTCATTACCGCACGACAGCGTGTAGCATTGTGTTTTATCAAGTCCGGTTATCCCGGGACGTAGATCCCCGTGTATTGATAATCGGCCGTTCTGCCCGTTTCTCCGTAACGCGAAAAGGTGCCGCCGTTCTACGCTTGGATTTAACCCGAGGTTCATAGCTGTGGGTGGGTATTCAAAAGTGGATAACTGTACCTACCCTGCACAGAGAGAATGAATTTACGCGAACCCGTCCGCAGGACCGTGACACACTCGTCCCTGGACAGACAGACAGACAGAGAGAAGGCCACACACGCTCGCACACGCACAGAAAATGAACACACAGAAAGAGACCACGTCGTCCTTATCGTCCTCTTCACGGTCTATTGCGCCACCGCCGCAGCACCGAGGAGGTTCGGTACTCCGTCTTCGTCATCCTTGCGACGGCAGAGGTTCGTTTTTCCTCGTTGTTCGGGAAAATCTCGTGGAGAGAAAGAGAAAAGTGTATACCTAACCACCGACATGTTCGAGACACAGTGGCTATCGCATATCGCTTTTGCCCTGCAAACCTACAGTCAAGAAAAATTAGTCATCGTAATCGTCGATGTCGTCGTTTCGCGCCTCCCTCGTGTTGAGAACGGAGTTAAAGACAATTCATGATAAAGGTCGTCGCGGAAAAGGTGAGGAGGACCCTGGTGAAAATTTCTACTGCTACGAATTTTTACAGAACTTTGACCACTTCGTACTACTTCGTAAAAAACAGTAAACATGCATAGTTTTTCATGAGGGATTGTTCATTTTCGTTAAAAATTGTAGTGGCTTGTAGAATTTTTACTAAAAAAGAAACAAATTTTCATGAAAATCTACAACGAAATCTACTACGAAACCAACTTTTTGTCTTTAGTGAAATTAGTGAAATATACTTAACATTACGCGTTCCATTCTCTTCGACTCTGAAACCTTTTCTTCTTCTCACCCGTTGTCTCTTTCCCAGTTTAAATTTATTCTCAAGTTTCACTTTAATACATATTAAATTGAAGTAAGAAATCAATTCTGCATTGAATTTTTAGAATTCAGAATATGCTACTAGATTTCGAATTAAGTTTCACGCCGAATGAAACTGCAAACACGAGTTGAAGAAAAAACCCGACGTGACGTCACATTTTGAGTATTTTTACCGGTTTCAATGAGTGAAGATCTATAAGAAACAGCATTAAAAAAAAACTTTTGTAATTTTTTGATTGCAGACCTGCGTTATTGAGGTTAGCGAGGATCCGCAAGCATACAACAACTTACTGGACGCCTTTGACGCACTTTACAACTGGGCATGTTTCAGGTTGGCGCATACCTATAATACAGGAGAACGGTAAGAACACGTGTAGGTATGCACCCATCGGTGGCGTGCGCCGCATCGGCATACCTGGACTAGCATAATGTGCCCGATCCGTAGAGATAGCCATTAATCTCGAGCCCCGTGTGCCGTGCACATGCGGTGTAACCAGCAGCCAGGCAGCCAACCAGCCGCATGCCAAAGCTGCTCAGTAAACCACGGAGATGACGGAAGAGAGAGCTCCCGAGTAGAAATTTGGCGCCTCCATTTGACCCTACCAAGGTTCGTATAAGCCTACTTTGAAGGAAACTGAACCTAAATTCCAAGTCGTAACTTGAAGTCAACCTGAATTCGAAGTTTTAATAGAAATCGAACCTGGATCGCAAGTCGTAGCAAAAACCTAACGTAAATTCGAAATCACAGTATGAATCTAATCTACATTTTAAGTCATAACTGTAAACATAGGTCTGCAAGCAAAAAACTGTAAAGGTTTTTTTATGCTGCTTCTTATAGATTTTTACTCACTGAAACTAGGAAAAATTCTCAAAAAGTTCCATCACGTCGGGTCTATGCTTCAACTCGTGTTTGTAGTTTCATTAAGAGTGAAACTCCCGTTTAATTCGAAATCTGGTATCATATTCTGAATTCTAAAAATCCAACGCAAAAGTCATTTCTTACTTTCATTAAATACGTATTAGAGTGAGACTCGAATAATAAATACAAACAGAGAAAGAGAAAATGGAAAGCGTTTGATCGGCGGAAAGAATGAACACGGAATGTTAAATACATTTCACGAAGATATTGTTTGTTTAATTTTATAAGAAATATTGTTCAGCTCATTGTAATGAAACGGTGTTTTTTCAATATTGTCATACTTTTTTTTACGCAAACACCTTGTGTTTTTCAAGAATACCGTATGACCCGATGGAGGAAAATGGAAGTCATATTTTTATTCAGCACGCTCGAAAAAATATCATTGACCAAAAACCATCCCATGCAGCCGAAGTAAAATATATTTTTTCAGACCTGTGTAATCGTCATACGGCGAGCACGAGAACATCGTTTCAAGATCGGGGATCAATAGTAAAACGTAGAATCGGCAGAGAATGGGGAAAGAGAGATGTGCATCCATGGAGTTGAATCGTTATTACAAATACTGGCGGTACCTACGGGGGCCAGAAACTGAGCCCAAGCCACGCGCGGCATTCCGGCAGCATACCTCGGTGATCGCGATTTCCAATCTCGTACATTTCCCCGGCATCCCACCCTCCCTCCCTTCGTCTCCGTCTCCGTTTTCCGGCTTAGGTACCGCGGTTGGTAGAAAAGGCGACTAGAGATTGGAGTCGGAGTTAGTCGTCGGACGATCCTGAATTACCCCGGTCTTATTATCTCTTATAAAACGACGATCCGGTGGCTGCGGCCTCTCGGCGGCACCGGAGACCCGTCGTTCCGCAAACTCGTTAGCCTATTTATGTTTGCAATTATGTGTGTACACACTTACACACGTGCGCATGGAAGGGTAGCTTCTGGGGGCGATTTAGCCAGATAGTTTCCCTCGCGCAGTGCACACACGTTCCTCGTTTACACGGTTTCCAGTCCAGCCGAACCAAGCTGAGCCCGAACCTCGAACCGCAACCTCTGCGCCGTGCGGAGGTTCGTTTTATTCCATCATCGGTTAAAAAGCCGAGCCCTGTAAGCGCCGCTCTCTCGCCCCCGCTGCAAACGGATTCTTTATTAAATTCCGAGCAGAGCGTGGCAGCGGGCTTGGAATCCTTTTTCCTTTTTCGCAAACTACTCATGACGTCATGACGATCGTCCTACGGCTGATACCATGCGGAACAGCTGGCAGCTAGTTGGAGGTTCCGAATTTGAAAAACCCCGAAAGTGCCGGATTCTCAACTTTTTGGTGGCGGAACTTGAAGTGAGGAAGTCGAATTTTTGCGAAACATCAAAGTTTCGAATATGTGGTCCGAAACTCGACGGTCAAAGTTCCGAAAATACGTTGAGTAAATTACGCTGTGTGAGTATATTTTAATTCTCGGAATTCTACTCTATCGAGACTTTATTTTTCGGGATTTTGCTCTATCCGAACTTAACTTTTTCGGAACTTTGCTCTATCGTAAGTTGAATTTTAGAACTTTGAGCCGTCGGCTTTCCAACTATTCGAAACTTTGTTCTTTCGTCAAAGCTTGATTTACTTCAAGATTTCGCCACCAAGTAATTCGGAATTAGACGCTCCCGAAAATTTTGGAATTCGGAGCTTCAACCCCGCTCCGTATAGATCTGCAGGTCACAAAACTACGAGTATGATATTTGCAAATCGGTGCTACTACAACTCGAGAGTAAAAATTTGTCGAAACGAAAGCGTGTTATTAAAGCAGAAAAATCACGTACATAGTTACGCGGTATGTTAATACCAAATTTGGAATCTGCACGGCAACTCGTCGGGTTCTTACATATATACAATATATATTACACGAAACTATGATGAGGAATTCCATCGTTCGTTCCAACAACACGAGTCCTGTCGTTATAAACGATGCAAATAATTGTCATTAAGATTGTCACTGATTCAAATCTGTGCCAAATCATTATACCATGTGTAAAAAATGTCAGTGCTCTCGAAGAGGTAGGGATGGAGGGTCGCACGTCTTAGCCATTCCGGGCAGGCAGAGAATCGACGGAAAATAGAGGAAAAGGATCGAGAAAGAGCAGCTGGGAATCTACAAATATTTCATACCGCGTGCGTATACTATGTATATCGTAATATACACGCACGACGAGAAGGAGATGCAGAGGTGTTGAGGGGTGGGGGCTGGGGCGTAGGATAAAAAGTAAAAGGTAAAATTGTATAGACGGAAAAAAAGAAGGGAGCAAGGGAGGGTGGAATAAACAAAAAGCGGCAGGTTGAAGAAAACTTTTCTCGTTCACGGTTCGCCAATATCAACGCACGCTTCTTATACCGACCGCATCATTATGCGTACCTACATTTTCATGTTCATCTACACGTACGTAGTATGCAAGTGTATAAACCTATGTAAACAGACGCTAAATGAACTCCTATGTCTGTACAATACGATCGCTAATGAATCCCGTCCCTTGCCGCTCTCTGCCTAAAGTCGCGGTAATCAGGCAGCGTATCACCTTCGAGGTATGTATATAATACATACATATATGTGTATCCACTCAGATACGGGCAATTAAGGCTTCCGCGTAGAACATATAATATATAATCTGGTACGAAGGTAGACAATTATAAAAAGCATAAATTACACGCGCAACGTCGCGTTTCACATACTTGCCCCGTAAAGCGTTTGCTCTAATTGCTTTACCTTAACTAATATTCTAGGATGTATCAGGGGTGTGCAAAAGTTCTCGGGGTTGCGCGTTGTTTCTACCGTTCAAGATTTTGCTTTTCTCATCATAACCTATATAGAAAATACCCGAGTCGGAATTTAGACCCTACTATAAGCTCGCAAATACGAAGCAGAAGCTTATTTAGTACTTTTTGGTCCTCACGCCCTATTCGGAACCTTAACGTCCTGTTATAACCTATTCTGGTAGTTTACGTGATACTCCTCTGATATGAAAGCCTGTTCAATGTCTTGAGATCCTCAGAGAGTACTGCAGCAGTGTCTGGATTGGTGATCATTGTATTCTACTTACTGGGAATAATTAGATGCGATAAGGAACTTGGGATGCAAAAGTGTAATACTTCAAATATTAAAATGCGTTATCTGTTACCAGAATAACAAATAATGCCCCAAACCTAAGGTTTTTACTCACTTAAAAAATTAAACAACATAATCGATAATTGTCAGAGTATGGATAGTGAATTTGAATTACATTAATTATTACCAAAGTCGAGAATATTTTTTTTCGAATTTTCGCAAGTATTGACCATAATATTCAATGACTAAAACTGTACATTCTATGGTAAAGTACCTGTAGTGTTCTTGAGAATATAGAGGATATGGAACACCTGTAGAGGTCCTGAGGCTATAGAGGACCTTTAGAGGTTTTAAAGATGTCCTACTTTGAGCCTAAACGTGGAAAAAACGGAAATATCGGCCAAGCTTATGTCTAGAATAGGTTCTGTTCTCAATACAAAGTTAATTCTCCACAGGTCCTACTACATCCTACCAAACATAGTTGACTTGCAGGCGTACACGAGGGTCTAAATTTCGATTCGGGTAGGTTGTTTTTATCGTGAAAGTTTGTGCAAAAAAAAAAAAAAAACGGAAATCGATAAGGTACACATTCGTCATTGTATGTTGTTTAAATATAATCTCGGTTAAAACAGCTGCGGAAGAAAAAAAGACTATACAATTTCTTCAAACGAATAAAGGTTTTCTCTAAAAAAAATTGTAAAAAGAAACGTCGAGAAATTTTACATACCCCTAATATATATATATATATGAATATCTATATAATAATAATATATATATATATAGATGAAAATAGAAATCAAACGATTAGATAGGAGAGAAGATATATGAAGAGAAAATGCGATTGTGCAGCTTTTATTCAAATGCAGACGACTTGTAATCGCATGAATTCTCAAATGGCGGAGTGTAAAGTCGGTCAGTGAATATTATGGTACGAGCGTGTGAAGAATGATGGAGATAGAGAGAGAGAAGGAGAGAGAGAGAGAGAGAGAGAGAGAAGCATGAGTGGTGGTAGACAAATCCGAATTTATCTTGAAATGCAAATTTATCGATATTTTATACGATCATGCTTTTCACTGCGCTTTTCTGGCTGAGAGGGATTTTCGACCATCCCTCTCTTTCTTTTTTCCATCTTTCTTTATCTACGAAGAGGAGTAGAATGAGAGGGATACGTATCTTTATCACGCAGCGGGTATATCTCGTTTCTGATGCATGAATTATAGACTTTTCCTCGTCAATTTTAATCCATAGGTACGTACCAACCGTGCTGTAACGAAACAGAAAAAAAAAATCGCACACCCGACGAGCGTGAGTGAAAAGTAGAACTTGCTTGTTTTTTTCCGCTTTTTTCGTGTTACTCAGGATACGAGCATATACTATACAAGCTGATAAATTTGCACATTTCACGGCACACTTTATACGCCTACATGCATATATATTACATGAATTATACGCGGAGAGGCGTTGCAAGCCTCTATATACCGTTGAGAACAATTATTATATCACAACTGGGAATTTGATAAGAGAGAGAGAGAGAGAGAGAGAGAGAGAGAGAGAGAGAGAGAGAGAGAGAGTTATACTATACCCGAAGCCATGAGTTTCTACTTCTCGCTCTTCTTATTCTTATTATTCTTGATTCAAGTCTCGTCTTAGCGATAAACTTTAAAGCTTCAAGAAACAACTCGCGGGCCCGTGAGAGTGGGGTCATTTTATTACATTTATACATATATATATATATATATATACATGTATATACGAATAGTACTAGGTATATACCGTATACTATATAATATATTTATACATCCCTCCAGGGTGTATGAAGAAATTATTGTTATTATTATTAAGTACGGAAATCTGCTAGCTGAAATTTTTCTTCTTGTTCTCTTTTCCTTTCATTCATTTGTTGTTATCGTACCGCTTTTCCGTTTCTCTTTCGTGAACCTTTTTATTGCATATAACGAAAACATGACTCGATAATTATAACTAGATTATTATGAAAAAAACAAAAAGAAAAGAAGGAATTAGGGAAAGAAGTTATTTTTTAATACGTTTTACGATTATATATTATTTAAACATTTTCAGAATCATAATACTCCCCTTTGCCTTTTTCTTTTTCGCATTCTGCACGATTGTTTTTCATAACGTAATAACAGTTTTTATTTTCCTCAAACGACCAGCCGGCGCGAATGGTCGATGTGTGCAAATATTATTCGCACGTTTCTGACAGGGTGATAATAAGTGGAAGAATTATATCAGTCCGGGTTTTTTTCTTCCCCTCTCTCTCTCTCCCTCTCTTTCCCCCTCTTCGCTTTCTTTCTTTCCGCGGCCCCCTCCCCTCCCTCTCTCTTCTTTTCGCTTCAACGCAAAGAACAAAAGGGAAAATTCTATTATCTCGCTGCAGGTATGTTCGCAGTTCGCTTTCGTGAACGGGAACGCGGCGGGCAGACTTTGTTGGCGATATTAGAAAAAAGTAGATTACGTTATGGTTCGCTCCTCGCCTCTCTTCCCTCTCTCTCTCTCCCTCTCCCGCCACCCCGCCCCGGACCAATTAGAGACTCCGACGTGAGCGGGGAGTCTGATGAAATTAGTGTTTTCGCCCATCCACTATGACCCTAACCCTGCACCATCTTAACCCCGTAGTCCTCCCCCGATAAAACGACCTTTCGTTTATAGACCTTGTGATGCAGTCCATGTTTCAGGATTGGCATACATAAAACAGTCGGCGCCTAAGCTCACGCCGATCATTCTGAGAATCATAAATTTTGTAACGTACACAGCGTGTAATAAAACTTGGCTCATTTGATTATATATCGTTAATCCAATCCAATGACCAGACAATGATCATTCCTGAATAGAAAATCAAATCAACCGTCTGAAAGCCATAGCGAAATTCTTCTTTACTGCACTAATAATGTGGACACATGCTAGAAGTGTACCTATACATCAGGGAGAAGGTTGCTAGCTCGATTGGTTGTTTACAATCAATTTGTTTGCTAATGTCTTGAGCTTACTATCATCCCAGTTTAGTTCAGTTCAGTTCAGTTCAGTTCAGTTCAGTTCAGTTCAGTGCAGTTCAGGTACGAGCAAACTTACGCATACATTCACACAAGCGCACAGGAGGAATGGATAGGTTAACTTGGTCTTAGGGCGAGTGCGCAAGGTGCTGCGATTTAAACTGTGCAACGATGTACTCGCCTTTACATGTAATACGTTCGTTAAATATACACGTAGATGATGTTGACGAATTTCTGCCATTTCACCCTCTAAATCGACCTCAAATATTTGAAAAACAATTGCCTAAGTTTCTCAGACCTTTAACTCTATTCCAAGATAGTCCGCTTTGTGATCGAAGTTGTTTTTTAATTATTTGAAGTTGGTTTCAACACCCTAAATAAGAACCACCCTAATGTATATGCACTCGGCTGAACTGCAAGTACGTTACTTTAAACCACGCACCGAGTATTGGCGACTAGTGCGAGAGCGAGTACTCGGAGAGTTTCGACACTCGTTCGTATCGGTGCTCGTACTCGGTCTTTTTCCGATCGCTGTCGGTAAACTATCTCGAATCAATGAAACAATTCACTCGTCGTCTTACTCGTGGATGAACTCCCGGCGAATAATTACGAGTCAACCCAAGCCCAAATATCTACAATAATGAACGAGTGGTGTGGGAAGTTAGACTTGACATCGGCTATACGCGTGAATAATCGCACTCGCGGATACTCGCTATGTTTCTGGGACCGGCTTTAGGTGTGTAACATAGGGCAAGAAGATCAACGCGACGTCTAGCCGTTCGACAAATGTTTGCGCGATCACGTAAGATGCTCAGAGCCGAGGAAGTTACACATTTACACCGACAATCGGGTTTCTCGGACTCCTGTCTAGTCGTCGAGGGTTCGGCGGCAGAAGGACGACCACGAATACTCAAATCCTGCGGTCATCGACCATCGTATAAACAATCCGAACTCCGTCTTTGCCTTTATCTTAGTCTTTGTCTTTGTCTTTGTCTTCAGCCCCGCAATTCCCTGTCCAAAGTCTGTAGAAGCGCAGCAGAGCAACGCGAGGTGAAGGAAAAATCAGCCGTAGCAAATCCAGAAACAAACAGAACTAGAGAATATATTCAAGCCGTGGAGTTTGAAACATAGTGGAATCAAAATTGTCGGGTTTGAAGTGAAGTGTATGTACTTTAGAATTTACCTGAAGTTGCTTGTTTTCGCACCGTCGTCTCACGCAAGGTGTAAACGAAATTTTTACACCCCCGTCGATTCATCCTCGTTTATATTTTCACGCGATCCAGACGACGAGGATACCGGCACTAAAACGAAAAAGTGGCGATACACCGAAAGAGGATAGACCGGCATTTTCGAAACTGCGAAGAGGCGGCGTCGCGACGCGCGAAAAAATACCGCGGCACGTAATCTGTATAACTGAATGCATCAAGGTTACGTTGTGTTACGTTGCGAAGGGTTATGTCAGGAGGATAATATGGGCGCGAAAGTGAAAGAAAATAAAGAAAAACGAAGAACAGGAAATAAAGGAAGGAAAACTGTAAGGGGGGGAGGAAAAAAAAAGAAGCGACACCGAATGACCACGGCTCACACGACGATCAACACCACTCGCTCAGTCGATATAATTACATTCTCACGAACCCCCATATTGTGCACATAGGTATGTATACATACCTATAATGTAGACGCAGGTACACTACGTGACAAAAACGGCTTGATGGGAAAAAATTTTCATCGTTTATTTGTTTGTTGTACAGGGTTATAACAAAACTCTGAAAATATTGATAGCTTCAGTTTTCATTTTCATCTTAACACGAAAAGTTATAAACAACAGAAGTGTTAAAATAGTTAGCCATGACGCCACTCACTATTGCCCATAGAAGGCCAGGAATATGAAGTCGCTCAGCTATGGCTGCGTACTCTATGGTTAAAATAAGTTATACATGTTTGTACGAAACAAAAGCCACGCTTTTTCTTTTAAGGGGTTACATACCTAGTCAGACGGTCGGAAAAAGCAATGTTTCAAGGATTTTTCATAAAGAGACATTTAAATTTATTAATATAAAAATTTATATACATGTTGGGGTAACATTGAACTAGACTTTAATATTTTTTATTTGTAAAAATAATGATTTTTAAACAAAAAAGATTTAGTCAACATAAAGTATCATCTGGTCTTTGATAAAAAAAAATCGCTTTTTAAAGAATCCCGACTAGATATAATGCCTCAACTGACTACGTTCTTGATTGATTCTCAGTTGACCTAGGAACCTCAGCAATAAGTCGACGACATTTGATTATCGAAATGCGAAAGTGACGAAGAAATAACTGTGATGACGAACGAAGTGAAATTATTCGATTACGACATCGACGTGCCTGTTTCGCAAATCACGAAGAACGGTGTATTCTCCAGACGCAAGTAGGTACAACAACGTAACAAACAACCTGTCCTCTTGCCGGCGTACGTTGTAGGTACATACATGTGTATAGTTGCAGAAGGAATTAGTCGGGCATGCGATGTGTGGAGGGTGGGATGGGAAGTGGATGCCAACCCTCGTCCTGAATTACGAGGCGAGATGGGTGCAGGACCTTACATATAGACCCATACCAACATAGCGTGGGAGCTTTTAGGTGGATATTTCCCGAGGGATGAAGAGCGAGCCGGCTATCGAGGGTTGGGGGGTGAGGAAGGAAGAGAGGAGGGTCGAATACCAAAACAAGGCAATTATCGTGCCGTTATACGCACTTGTCCCAAGCGATGCGTGACGTTGAGGCGCGCAGTTCGTTTTTGAATTTCAACCCGCTAACCCCCCAAATCGACTCCAAATAATTAAAAAATAATTCCATCATTTTTTCAGATTTTCATCTTAACTTCAATCCGTGACCCCAAGAGAGTGGATTTCCGCATTCAACCCTTTCAGGGGCACATCAAATCAACGTAACGGATTTGGATGAAATTTGGTATGTGGGTGTTTTTTGGGTCACTGATTGCACATCTGATCTCAAACTTTGAAAATACAAAGTGGCGGATCCAATATGGTGGACCAAAACCCCGAAAGTCAATTGATAAACCCACATTGGATCCACCATTTTTAATTTTGTTATTTCGGGTCTAGATTCGTAATCAGCGATCCAAGAAACCCTCCTACATCAAATTTCGTAAAAATTCGTTCGGTAGATTTGATGTCCCCCTGGAAGGGTTGAATAGAATCCACCCTCTTCGGGGCATGGATTAGAGTTGAGATAAAAATCTGAAAAAATTTTGCAATTATTCTTTAAATACCTGTAGCCGATTGGGGGGCGAGCCGTTCGAAATTCAAAAATAACTTTTTTAAGGATCACCTTAACGTAGTAGACAGTAAACCCGGTGTACAGAGTATGGTAGGTGGGTATATCCGACTGCCGGGATGTCGGAGCCTACCTATCACACCTGGATAAGACAATAACGCGGAGAGGGTGGATGGAACGGGAGTCGAGCAAAGACAATGCGATCCGCATGCAACTCGAGTGCACGACGGAATCGATGCTTGGTAAGGGTAGGTAGCGTTGCTTTGGCGTATGTGCAGTGCCGTGCATCACGGCAGCGGTGATGCTGATGCTAATTCCAGAGCAGCCAACGGCGTCGCCTGCAACCCCCGTTCGAAACAACGGAGTATGTAGGTAGTAAGAGAGCCAGGAGGAGGACGCGGAGAACCGAGTCTCTGTCCGCGATCCGCCCCGGCTGCATTCACGTCCGCAAACCCATTGAACGCGTCTAGAATCTGAATTCTAATTACTGACATAATGCCTCCTCATTAATTAACGCTGACACGACGCGATGCGGCAGAGATCCTCTTCTTCCAAAAGTTCTACTACTTCCTCACTTCGCTCGCTAGCCTCTCTAGCTGCCTTTCACCTTTCCTTCCTTACGTCCTTCCTCCCGTACAACCCCCGCCAGCCTGCCTCATCGAGGACCCTCCTCACAGCCTGGACACTTGAGCCCGGTTGTCTTCTTCTTCACAGTCACTTCCCGATCCACTCGGGAAAGCCTGGATTTTCTCACTGTGCAGACTCACGGAGGAGAATATCGATAATTCAAAATTACTTCGAGACAACTTCACACGCGTTCAAGCCGCTTGACCTATAGGTACCCTGCAGGTCGTCTCCTCACGATTTCATGAACGCGAATATATGTATACTTCAAAATGTGGTGTTGCCCTCGAGTTTCATATCATACTACGAGACACTTTAAACCCGGCTTAACGTCAGACGCACACCTAACTTTGACGAAATTATGTATTTCCGAAAACTGTTCATTCAATGACTGAATCCGAATTCAAACCTTGAATAACTCAGCATCAAACAAGAAAACGTATAAAGGTTAGACTCTATCTTAATCCCCCGCAGACTTTTCAATCTCACTTAATACAGTTTTCCCTAAACTTTTCACTTCGTTGTGATGTCGTGTGTCGTATCTAAAGTGATGAAGTCGAGGATGAGTTTATAGGTTTTGTACAAGTATAAGAATAAGGAAACAGGCAGAAGTGCTGCACTCCGTCCAGAAATACCAAAACTCGTACGAGCACAACTGAAAGTTTCGGATATACCTACAAGGGAAAAGTTGACAATATATTGATCTCTGGTACGCGGGGGTTCGCAGGTATAAGGTATAAAAGCACAACGATCTACCCACTATCTACTGCCACTCTGCACATGGCACGTAACGACGCCACGGTACAGGCGTGACTAAAAAGTACCTAACCTCCATCGCATAATGCATGTTTAATTCCCAAGGTTAAACATGTCACGTTGGGGGGTGTGACTAGTTGTAAAATTTACAGAAACTTTATAGAAAAAAAAAGAAAATTAATCTCAGCAAAAATATTTGTGAAAGTGTGATTATTTATCCGCTATATACGTACTTTTATAATACTGCACACCAAGAATAAAAATGCGATTTAGCTCAAGCTTTACAATATCCGGGCTTTAAGAGTACGGTGTGACATTTTGGTGATAAAACTGAGGCACGACGTAGGTTCCAAAAAGGAGTGGTATGGTCGTCGTCGTCGTGGAGCGGCGGGTCGCGTAGCGTCCACCAGGAGCAGTAGGAGCGGGGGTTCGTGCGTCCCTGGGGGTCCGCGTGACTCGAATGACTTTCTAGGATCTTCTTAGCTTCGCAGAGTCAGACAGAGACGGGGATGGTCGCACATCGCGAAAGAATAATACAACGTCAGCGTCGACGGGGGCGTCCCAACGCCATCAACACTGCATGGATGTCAGCAGCCCCATGCGTCAAAAGCGTGGAGGTTGTGTTCCCACACCTGGTGGATACCGAGGAGACACGTTGCGAGCTTCTTCGTATGGTTATAAGAATACACGGGGGACCAGAAGAAACCCTCTTGACTATAGTTCTCCGCATTGTTCTTGTAAGCCTGAATGGAGGTATGTATGTATGTATGTATAATATATGCGAATCCGGAAGGAAGGAAGGAAAGACAGAGCCGATGTCGCGTCGCGGCAAAAGATGGTCTCCGTCGGGGGATAGAGAGTGCGGGATGGCAGGAAGAGAGGGGGGGATGGATAGAGGGGCACGCCACGTTGATGGGATACGTGGGTGACGACAGAGGCGAATACTGTAAGTAATGGTCAGTGGCAACGTGCCACTGTACTACAGATGATTTAATCAGGAAATGAAACGTCGGAAATCGAAAGACCCTCGACCATTTCCGTTGTTCTTTCACCCACACACCGAAGATCCCAACGATCCGTACGACGGGCACGCGTGGTCGTAACTTTCAAAACTTTGTTTTTTTATTTCTCCTGCTAACCATAGTCGGAAGAAGAGACATTAATCCGTGATATCGTGGCGTAGCCGCACCGTGAATTTGGTATATTTCTATCCGGAAAGAAGGAAAAAGAAGAATAATAAGAAGCAAAACCATCAGAATAACAAGAATGGAAAACTGAGATGAAAAGCTTTCAGGAAAAACTTTGACACATGTACAGCGTATTTACAAACACAAAATCTGCGTATACCAAGCACCTACTATAAGTCTATAGGTCGGAACTATAAACTTTTCTATTACACAAGTGAAGAGTATTTTCATCATAGTGTACTTACATTAACCACAAATAGTACAAGAAGTTGTTGTAGAGAGGCGTTAGATTAATTTTGACAACGCGATTTTTTGTCTTTGGCCTAAAAATAGATTTTAATAATTATCGACATTCTTGAAAATCCCATTTTAGTGTACAGGTGGCCCATTTTGCCCTCCTTTTCCCTATATGTATAAGTCTAGAAGAAATATAAAAACTGATTGAACAATTTTTAAACGCAATTTATAAATCAGCAATTTATAAATCATTACGCAACGCAACGCAAGGGAATTCAAGCCAACCAACGAATTCATTTACGAATTATTCACTCGTTTGTTCGAAAAAAAAAAAAAAAATGCTTTAGTCCCGTTCCGGTGGTTCGGATCAGTTGCCACAGCATGGCACGGGCCACGGTCAGTGTGGTGCGGTGGATCACACGTAATGAAACGGACGTACGCACAAGTGTTACGACGTTGCAGGAGAGTCCGGGGGGGTCAGCCAGGACGGATCTGCCGGATGTCCGGTGCGCCGTTCGAATAGAAATTCAGTGAATGGTCGCAGGAGCCGAGCGAGCGATGGGATCACGGTCGTCATCGAAACAACGAATGCATAACAGGTGTGTGTGTGTGTGTGTGTGTGTAGGTATGCAGACTAAAAAAATAAAAAATGTCAAAAAATTCTATCCGCTAAACAACGATCACTATTTGAACAACAATAAAAACCATTTCCCATTCAATATGATGTATCATTATTATTGGTATACAGCGTCGGAAAATTGCACTCCAATTAGCCACCTGATCACGGTGGGAGAATGTAAATGGCAATTCAGAATTAGCAATAGACATACAATACCATAGGTATGGGGTATGGGGGTGGGGTGAAGGATGAGAGAGTGAGAAAAACGTGAAAGGCAGAACTACCGCTGCGTAACAGGGAAATTCCACCCGAGTCGATTCGCTCAGGTGGTGACATTGTTCCAGAATCCTATTGTCCCTATTGATGTGGCACTCCGGACACATATAACAGTACCCCATGTATAACGCGCCATCCCCCCGATAATGTGCTGGATTGGACGTACCAACGGCATGCTAATTTTCCTCTCCTCAATCACCGCTCAATAATACCTGGTTAACAATGAGGTGAAAAAGAAAGCAAGAAAAATACCAACTAACTAACACCAGGCCAATCGGAATTGGAGCAAAGCTTATTACAACACAGGCGTACTCAATATACCTATACAACTCTTCGTAAAAAAAATGTTAACTCCTCGGCTGGTAGATAATAGCATGACTTCTGTCTTTCAAATCTAGACTAACATTTCGCGAGACTTGAAAAAATGTAGAAAAAAGGAGTATTGACAGACGGACAGAGACATACAGACTGACAACGAAGTGATCCTTTGAGGGTTCCGTTTTATCCTTTTCAGGTACGGGACCCTAAAAAACAAATATTACTGTATACCAACGTTATACTTGGGCATAATAATTAAAAATGAAAAAAACAAACCGTTGAAATTTGCATACATACGTGTTGTTTTTTTTCGCCCTTTTCTCCGCTTTTGTCATCAAGCCCCGCGAGGCAGGACCCATTATCACAACATACCCTATGAACGAGGAAGGTGGATGGGTGATACCGGGACCACCACGTCACGTAGATATACCTGCGGACTAATACGGATGTGAAGATACCAACGAACGGCAAACTCCCCGCCATAGAATAAGGATTCGTAGAGCCTTGCAGGGTTACCGTCACGGGAGTCGGACGAGGTGAGTTTTGGGTTGCGTGGTAGGCTGGAGGTTATATTTATACGGGCTTTATACCCGGGGCGTCAAGAGGCAGCCATCGAGGAGGAGGAGGAGGAGGAGGCGAGGGCAGGCGGTTAATGAATAAAGGGTTCTTGTTAATTAGCTTTGCGCCTCACGGCTAAGGGACGATGGGAACAGCGAGGAAGCTGGCTGGGGCGCACGAGAGAAAGGCACCAGCTTCACGTCCGTGTCGGTTGGTTAGTTTGTGTAGAGAGTAAGCGAGAGGACTACAACCAGCTAGTCATTAAATCCTATATGACATTATTCCACTAGGAAGCTGCTCGACCAACCCTTTCCAATATCATGTACATGCAGACCAACCCTGCATCTCGCGACTCCGTCCCACGTACAAACCCCTGCGAAAACGCGTTAGACCCATCAGACACCGGTGTTAATGGTCTTCGCACTCGTGGCGTTATGACGGTGCCTGTCCCCGCCGTACAGGTTAACGTAACCTTACCTAACCTTACGGGAAACGGGGTTAGCCTAACCTAAGCTCACCGCTTCCGGTCAGTAACCTAGATGAGGCTAGGTCAATCAAACTGGAAGCTTACCTATCCTAGGTTATAACCAACCTCTCCCACTTACGGTTAGGTTACGTTCGATTAATCCCACCTCGTTTTATCCAGTATAACCTAACCCAACTCATCTTCACGCATCCTATAGTCTGTCCCTGATACGATTTTCAAGATAATCGTAAATAAGAGAGAGGAACGGAACAGGTAAAAATCATGTGAAGGAGGGCAGAGAGGACCACTGACCACGCGTCATCACGGTCCTAGGATTTGAAAATACGAAGTTTAGTGATGACGGCGAAGACCAGCATGTTGATGACAACGGTTATCGATACCCTACGCCACTCTAGATTCCGGACTCCAGAGGTTCGGGAGTCTGGGCTGCGACCCGGGCCTTGATACATCAGCTAATTCCTCACGGTCTGAAGAAGAGGAGGGAGGGGGGGGAGGGGGGGGGGGGGTAGGGCTCAGACCGTGGCAGGCAGGCAGGCAGGCAACGGTGTCGGCGAAGGTGTTGCGGACGCGCCCTCAAATTGCCAATTAATGTTAGCCAAACACAAACAAGAGATGAACGCCTTTGTTGCAGGTACATTACTCCGGCAGGTTCCCACCCTCCTCCTCTCCCTCCCACTCCTCCTCCATCTCGTTCTCGTCCTCCTCCCACATGGCAACGCACACACACAAGAACATGGACGTATACGTTACGTAGATGTATTCCCGCCGACTACTGTAACCATAGTTCTTCTTCTATAACTGCAGTCCTTCTCTCCTCTCTTGCTGCAACGTCGTGAGTTTTCGTAGTAAGAGAGAAAAAGAGGGAAAGGTAGAAAGAGAGATATGGGAGTGCACAGCAGCAACTCAACGGCCCCCCGAAACTGTGAAGAGAGAGGATCGCCATGGGACCGTGATGCAGCAAATTTGTCGTTCCCCAAAAGCAGCGAGACTCAGACGCGAACGGAACACGTTATGAGAGGGAGTCAGAGAGAGAGAGTGCATGCCCGATGTTCCGCAACGCTCTTATAGCTATATCTATACAAAGCCAGCTTATATACGGCCGGTGCAGATTTTTGGAATATATATGCTGCACATTATTTTTGGTAATTAGCGAAATAGATGGACAGACACAGATAAAGCGCTGAGGAGAGAAAGAAGAAGGCGAAAAAAGATAAAGAGTGAGAAAAGTGCGGATACACGATATTGGCGGAAGTCATTTTCACCTTTTCGTTTACAAAAATTCCTGAAACTTTGACATTGATGATGATAATATTATCAACTACTGGCGAATGTTGAATACAGCACGGACTCTATCATCGTGAGTTTCAAGCCCTAAACAGTACTGGAAAATACAATCAGGAGAAGCGCAATGAAAAGAGGTAAACGTGAGTACCAAAACGAAATCTAACGACTAAGCCCAAGAAAATGAGAGGAGAGTAATTTGATAGCGAAGTCGAGAAGGCGAGCAGACAAGTAGCGAGAGCGGGTAGGACAACGATCACAGACTGTCGGAGGATGATGAAGAGTGCCGAACGAATCGGAGATGAATACAGGTTAGGAACCGTCGAGTTTGGGAACTCTCGTTACACATCTCGCGCCTCGCGCATGAGCGCTTCATCGGAATTCGAGGGGGTTAGCTGGCTGAAGAAGAATAAGTAGAAGAAGAAGAAGAAGGCGAAGTGAAAGTGGAGGCAGACAGGACTCGAACGCCACCCACGCCGGCGTTTTCCTTCCTCCTCATCGTTCCCTCTTATCCTTGTCCTTATCTTCAGAGCCACCTTATTCGTCGTCGTTCCTCCGCGACGCGACGGTGGCACAGCAGGTGGACATTTCCCGCTTCGATTCTCCTTCCTCGAGCCCTCTCGCCCCTGAACGTGTGTCCCGTCTGACGTAATTCTTAACAAAAAACCGTTCAATTTCTCACCTTATACGGAAAATAGGTAGGTAGATATAAAGCGAAGAGCAGCGTCCGCCGCGCATACCTGCAAGTGGGACGCACGCTCGAACATGCGGAGACAGCGAAAGAGAGGGACAGAGATAAGCGGGTACAGATAGACGATTTCACTGCACGTTGCTCGCGTTAAATGGTTACTACGTGAACTGGATTTCTACACACCTCCGACGCCGTATCCAATCTAGGCAGTGCTGATTCTTGGCCAAAGATTACCTGGGTAGTCGGGTATAACCCACCCTACCCTGATACTCAAGACGAAAATAGCTTCGAGCGCGACAGACAGAGAAGAAGATGGAAAGAGGAAACCACGAATACAG
The DNA here is from genome assembly GCF_021901455.1 of Neodiprion lecontei. Classification (NCBI taxonomy): domain Eukaryota; kingdom Metazoa; phylum Arthropoda; class Insecta; order Hymenoptera; family Diprionidae; genus Neodiprion; species Neodiprion lecontei. Next base: position 1,160,295 of record NC_060266.1, read on the forward strand.
TTCGTCAATCACCGCACCAGGAATTTCTGTGCACGAAAACGTTGCCTTCAAGTATGCAAGGTACACAAGGTACCGATCCGTGGCGCGTGGTGGAAAGAACAAGGTAGGTAGGTAGGTACGATTGAACTGGCTAAATCCAAGAGTCGGAACGTCTCGGCAGGTGGTATAAAGAGGAGAGACCGGTGTTCGTTCGGTGGTTAGACGGAGCTATTAAGGCCCGGAGAGTTGCGGAGAGGAGGGTGTGGTGTGGGTAAACGGAGGTGGTCTCGTTAAAAGCCATCTGTCGGTCGGTTTGTTTTCGAATTCGAGCTCTGCAGCGTCGTCAAGGTATTAGGTGGCTATAATGCCTACGGATTCGAGTCAAGTCCGGCTTACAGAACCATCAGAGTCTGGTACTCCCTGAAGTGTCTCTTCTAAGCATGTTAATTTGAGAGAAGTCATCAAGTGGCATAGATTCAAAAAATTGTTTGTCGCTCCATGACGATATCGGAGGACAGGTGTGCCAGACAGGTATTAAGGGTCACCAGTTGATGTCGTGAGTAAGTTTGAAGTTCGTCGAGTAAGTAGCTCGGCTGCTCTCCTCGGATTGTGGTGGTGAACGTTCGCACAACAATTGAATATCGCCGCAGGGGGGCAGCCTACACCGTTACGCGTATAGAGAGGTAATTAACCTCCGTAAACTCGGCATCGTCGCGGTATTCGGTGGGACAGTGGAGAAGATGATGACAACAGGTGAATCTCACAGAATCTCTCGGAATCGAAGAAATCGATTTTTCGTTCCCTACCTCGCCTGTTTCACCATCAACTAACTTCACAGTTGTTACCGCAACGAATCGTCCTATAATCTGGTCAGCCAATCACATCTCCCAATAATCGATTAAACCGTCCATTGGGCACAAGATGAGATCAGAGTATTCGGTAATTGACATTTCTGATTATGAGCCTTGGAGGACAGTGACATTCCGCCGTCGACATTGCGCCTCGAAATCAGTTTTTATGCCTCTTATTTTTAGAACCTAAACTCGATTCTTATCAAGACTTTAATATACCTTCGGTGTGGAACATTGAAATAAAGAAAAAATTTCCTGCTTACAAATTTACCCGTGTCGTATTCCCAAGTCTATATAATATGTATATATTCCCTTCCCGTTATTGCACGCATGAATCTTCCAGTTCAACCAGCGCCCCATGTGTTTACGGTCTCGCCGAACAATTTATTTAATCGAGAAACCTTGAACCGATTCAGAGAGCGAACGAGGCGCTAGGGAGGTAGAATAAGGCGGGTAAATCGCAGCAATTACCTTATGAAACGATGATCGTCGTCGTCGTCGTCGTCATCCCTGTCCCCCGTCAATTAGATAATACGTTACGGCGCCTCGCGTCTCGTCGCGGTATCATCTCTTACATAGTACCAGCCACGAAACGACCACGGTACACACACGTCACCTAAACTCCGTGGCTGACTCACATCCTGTATTGTAGTAAAACCAAATACCCAACCGAAAGTATGCGCATTATGTCCACACGCAAAGCGTAGGTACATGACAAATTCGTATGAAGAAGTAGAAAAGAATGCAGCCGAATATCGCGTCGCATGTCATTAAATACCGCGAGGGCGATAAGACTTCGACTTCTATCAGCGGGGCAGGCCCGTATGAGTGTCTCCGCTTATCTGGAGTCGCCCGTATTAGTTTTTTGCGTTTCCGTTAAATACCTATAATCTCGCTTTTTCCTTAACCCGCAGAATTTTTCGCGCGGCGATACGGCTGGTCGGTAAAATACCAACCTAACCCAATCCACGCCACTGTATTAGACCGATTATACAGAGACGGCCATTGTGTTTTATCATTTCCGCAGGTTAACATCGTATATTGCCGCTTTGGTTACAGTCTAAAATTCCCATGATTAGGTACATTCCCGGTTTTCATCCACTTCGTTTCCGCTTCCTCATTCGAGGCATAAAGTGAACAACACCGACGTCGAAAGAAAAATGTATTACACGCGTAGGGCGGGTGCAACCTGTGCCTTATAAGCCGCACATGGTTACCAACGAAAAGATAAATTAGGGAGCCGGTAGGCACCGATATCCCATCCCAGTCGATGGGATAGACGGGTTTGGGCAGCCGCCGGGGGCCGAGAGGTCGGAGGGGTTGACCGCTCGCCACCTGTCCAGAGCACGCGCCCCTCACCTGGACGAGCCAGAAGCCACTTTTTCGTAATCACCATAATAAATGAATTGCCCACATGCGGTTCTCCCCATCGCGGCATCGTTCCCGGTTCATGCGAAGGTCGGTAGGTGAGTTGGTATAGGTTGGTACCTACCCACCTTCCAACCTCTTTCTTCGTGATCTGCATTTTACTTTGGCGTTAGACGCGGCGAGGTCACGGTATCAATTTCTAATCCTACGTTCGGTTCGTCGCACCATCGATAAAAATCAAGACTACTAATTTTTCCCAAAAGTAACGTATAATAATTCACGACGAGGTGCAGCAGCGACGGAAGGACGCGTCGTACGTAGGTACAAAAGTTATTCATGGTTAAAGGGCAACATCGGGGGTGGCGTGGGCGCGTTTTTACGACCGCAAAGAGAGAGAGAGAGAGAGAGAAAGAGAGAGAGAGAGAGAGCAGCTCGTATACAACGCAGACAATGCAGCAGTATACCTATAACCATACCTAAGATAAAAGTAAGAAGCACCGCCGTCTGGAGCCGGGGACTGATCTCGATACTCGAGAGATGACTCAGCCCCTCTCACCAATCGCTGCGGAGGGTTCTAGCTTTCGTTCAATAAATAAACGAAAATCCCATACCAAACCGCAGTGTCCAGTGTTTCCAGCTCTACGCCCTCGGGATGAATTTATCTCGAACCGATTAACTATATCAGAACGATTATCTTGTACGGTGATCGAACTGGGCGAAGGTTCAGATGCGGTTGAATCAAGTAAATGTGACATGATCCCTTGTTCCCGTATAACGTATGTTATATCGTGTTTTTGTTTGCTACAAGGCACTGAGGCAATTCCATTTCCGAGTCGTTGGGCGCGGTTCGAAATATCATATCGTTACGGCATGGAAATGTTATATATGTATACAGGTATAAAGGGTAGGGTTGGAGTTGAGTACAAAGGGTTATACCCCTTTGTGTTTCTCAGGTGAATATTATAAACGAGCGTCTGGATTTGGGCGTTGCGGGAGAAGTACGACGGAGAGAAAATAAGAGAAAAGAGAACTCGGCCACACCTAGAGGGGACCATATATATATGATGTTCAAACAGAGGATTGGGGGCGCACGCATGCAGCGAAACGACGCGGCGTATATGAGGATTGAGGATCGAGGAGGAGGAGGAGGAGGAGAACGACGGAGTCCCGACCACCGCGAAGTCAAAATCTTCCTCTCCCGAAAACATCTCCTTATTTCTTTTCTCTTCATTTTTCGTCCCCCTCTCCCAATCTCGTTCTCGTTCTCTTTCTCTTTCTTTTCAACACGCGCGCGCCTCCAGCAGCCGCCTCCCCAGGGTACGCGGCTACCACATAGACCAGGTCATCTTCTCCCCCCTTCTCCCCTCTCCTCTCCGCTCTGCTCATTTCACCTCATCTTCTTCTCGGAGTCAGCCGGTTCCTACGAAGATAATCACCGACCCGGTGGTCCGCCGCGCTGCACCGCACAGCTTCTGTTATCCTCCTCTTCTTCTTCTTCTTCTCCCGATCTCGCGAGAGGCCTTCTCGCGGCGGCTGCCGCCGAAATTGCACCAAAGAAGGCTAAGGCTCATTATATTCGCGTCAGAATCTCGCATTCGAGGATCGACCGGGTCGCTTGGTGCTGATGGAATCCGCCGTTCCCACTCTCCCCTCGACTCCGGATCCGCGATTACATCTCCGCCCTGTCTCTCTCTTACGAAGCACGCAGAAGCGCCTCGGCGTCCTTGCGAAGAGCTCGTGTTCAAGGTCACCAGAAAGTGTCCACACCGAGAGTCGATTCTAAATTACATTTTCGGTCGTCTCACAGTTTCTTCAAGCTTAAGTGAGACATTCTGATATATCGATCATGCTATACCCTAATCCCAGATGTCAATGATTAGAGAATATCGGTACAAGGCTCTACGTTCAAAGACGAGAAGCTGCTGATAAGAAATGTAAGAACGGTCGACGAGTTAAGGTTGTACAAAGGGATCATCGTCACCACCGTCATCCTAATCGTCCTCTTATTCAATATTCGTATCTCTGTTCGTTCGGATACAAAGTCCACGTTCGAACGAAGAAAAAACCAAATATAGTTACGGCGGGCAGACCTGACCACACACGCTCGCGAGACCGACTGAGACCCCATAGACCGACTCACCGATTAAGCCGCACGTACAGCATGCAGGATACCCTGAGGAACATTCGACCCTGTAAGTCCAGATGTGATCTCACCCCCTCACAGCGTTCTCCCCTCATATGCATCGTCTCCTGGAGGAGCTTCCGCACCCACCACCCGCTATCTTCAGCGAGCCATTCCCAATCTAAATCTTCACCTTGACTCCTGCACCGAAGTAGTTCGTTTCTTCCGAAACTCTAGCTAAATGGAATAGATGATAATTAAGTGATAGACGTATCAATCCTTTGTACGCTCTGGAAAGGAGATAAAACTTTGCCTTTACGATCTCTGAGAGTGTGGGAATATATAATAAGTCGGATTGCTTGCATGGCGGAGGGTTGTGGATGCATCGGATATCTGTGCACGGGGGTGGGCACCAACGACGCTGTGCATCAGCAGCAGCAGCCTAGCACCCCGCGGCGAGTGGCTCGAGGACCCCAGGGAGTAGTAATCAGACACACTCGATTCAATGGCACGACCCTAGGCCACTAGATTGACCGCCTTTGTTGGCGGAAGCGCTTTCTGGAGTCTGTTGGCTCCTGCTTGCCAGGATCAGCCATTTTCAGTGAGTGCAGAGCTCAGAAACCAAAGAGAAAAACCGATTTTCTCAGGTATAGCATGGAGGACGATTGACTGGCCGAGGTTTCTCGAACGCGCGAGGCGATCGATCCATGCACGTCGGCAGCATTCATGGCCCACATGGTCAAGTTCGTTGTATTATAATAACGACGACGATGATCGGAACGAAGAAAAAGAAAGCAATAACTATGGTGCAATTTATATTTCAGATGGTGTATAACAGATACAGTAGCAGCAACCGATACCTGCACGTATAACGCGCGTTTATAATGGAACCGCGACGCAAGCGAAGCGTTCATCCTCCTCGCGTGCAGAGTTTGGTAGAGCACATGGTGTGCCGCGTACGATACACCGTGAAATAGATAGGCTTACTACACACGGCTGCTGCTTTGGCTGCTGTTGCTGCTGGTGCTGCTTTCCCCGAATAATAATTCACCCCTGGAAATAGACACCTGTGCAGACGTGCAAATTATAGGTTGCCGGGTTCATCGGCATGTGTACGCGCGGTGCAGTGTAGGTATACCGACGACCGCCACCGCCGACTGCAGACCCAGATAGTTGGACACGTTGCCGATTAACCGCACGCCTCTTCAGCTCTTATATTCACTCCCTACTCGACTCTCTTGGACTAACTGCGCGGCGGTATTGAACGACCAGATTCTTCTTTGCTTCTACTTCTGCCGCTGATCATCATCATCCCTCCCTCCTTTCCAATCACGAGCCAGCCAGTCGGCCGGCCTTCATGAATAAAGAACCGAAACTGAGAGGAGAGGAGATGAGATCGATGGCCGGTCACTTACTCACGCGATCGCAAATATGCAACCTGGCTAATGTTGTTGCGTTCAATATGTAATAATTATACTGCTAAGTTGGGACCAGTGCAGTAGCTAGGCGGCATACACAGGAAATAAGGTACCTCATACCGAGCGATCAAAATCCGGATAGTTGAGCGCGGTTAAGCTCTACAATGGGTAGATGAGATTAGGTTAGGTTAGATTAGGTAAGGCCGTAACGCCGAAAGAAAAGCTAGCATCATCGTTTCGGGTATATGGCGAGGTTTCTGTATAAGATTGTGGTTTCTGTTTTTTTTTATGTTTTTTTTTTGTCTGTTTTTTTCCTTTTTATTCCGCGTTTTCCTTTCCGTTTCTGATTTGTGAATACGGCGAATCGTGAGTTTCATTTCAAGTAGTTTAGATGACGGTCGATGATAGTAGGGAAAAAAATGACATCTCTATCCCGTGTCTACTACTACCTTATACCCTAAGAGACAGTATTTTTTAAACTTTCTACCACCCCTAACCGATATAACGGTTCATCTCGCGACGACCGAACGGATAGGCTCGATCTTCCCAGAAGTCACCACGGTCATTTATGAATATTACAAGTTGTAGAAATGCAAAACACGCTCATTTGGATTCCCTTGTGCACGCCTCTACTGTCCCGTAAGGCCAGAACGTGACACCGTTGCTATACACGTGTAGCTCGTAATTCTCGGTAAAAAAAAAAAAAGAAAAGATAAAAACGAAGAGAGAAGTAGAAGAATAAAGAGAAGAAAATTCTACCCCGTAAACAATACATTAGCGCCACGGTAACAAGATCGATATCTCCAGATCGTGTCGTGTCCTATCCGCGCCGCAACGTCAGTAAGTATTATACCCAGAATCAAATCTCACATTCCAAAACTTCGTCGCAATAGAAACAAAAAAAATCCACACATTTCATTCTGATCCTCAAGTTTATCAAACTGCCTTTCCAAAATGAAAATTGTAAAAAAATGCAAGCATTATATACTTGAAACGAAGAAGCAAGCATCTGTCTTTCGTTCGATCGATGCCACGTGCCACAAAAAAGAGCCTGCGGAATGATCACCGACATGTTGCGAACGGTCTGGTGCTACGGTACCCTGCGTGTGCGGGGGCGAGAGGTCGGGGGGTCAGAAACAACGATATACGTTGGGTCAAGGTGCGCGTGGGCAACGTATCGGTATCCAAGCGGGCCAATCGAGGGTGTTGGGGAGCGATCAACGAGCGGTGAAGAATTGGTGTGAGTGAGAGATAGAAAGTGGTTTTGAAAAATTTGTTCTAAACGGCCCGCACGGTATCCCGTTACGAGAGACACCCTGTTGCACACACCGTGACGACAGCGACGCAACGACGACGTCGTCGTCGATGAGAAGAGGCACCAGATGCCACGCGACCATGCACCACCCGCCCGTGTCCGCAGAGACTTTCGATGGTATACGACCTCGTAAATACTTGGACTGTTTTCCGTTTTCCACTGTAGTCAAAAATTGAAAAGCTTTCTTACACCCTCCGTTCCCTCGATAAATTAAAATCACTGATGATTTCGAGCACTTGAGGGTTGGGTTATGAGGTTTCAGGGAACTAAATGCCTACATTAACGATCTGTATCAGAAACCAGTGTAAGAAACCACGGTGATGATTATTGTTTCAGATAATTAACCGAAATATTATCCGAAACGACGAGTGTCAGACGATAAGTATGGAATGTTCTCTCAACTCGTTGACCAAGCCGTGGCGCGGTCTGTAGAAAACCATGAGGGATGGATCCACCCCTGAGTTGACGTGTATAGGTACTGGCGAACGGTATTTGACCGGACAAAATTGATCCCACCATCGTGGATTTACGACCCGTCGAATCATCGCCGGTGTACGACAGCGCTATCCTAACGAAAATTGGACCACCACCAGCAGCGGCAGCACCAGTGGCAGGAGTAGCATCATCGCGAAGGATATCAGAAGTAAGCCGATAAAGATTGGATTCTCATGTACCCGGTGTGTATATATGGCACACGTGCAGGACCCAAGAGAGAGGGGTAAAAGGTACCTGAAGATTACGGACGGATATAGATGGTTCATCGACTAGGTCGGAGGGTCCAAGAGCTGGCCGAACCATACAGCGTATAGCCTCGTAAAACACCCGAAATATCCAACGTTGCTGGTGTTGCTGGCACGCTCCTAACGCGAAGGGGTAGGTATAATAACAAAAACAGGTGGTTCTCCCGATGTCGTAGCTATATAAGAACGGTGATGAGGTGGTAAGAATCGCCCAAACTCAAGGGCGGAAAAGAGTTCCCGCATTGTCGGAGTAGAGGAGAGGCATAGTAACCCCTCAGGATATAAAACGGATGCGAGGTGTCGCCGTATAATTTCGCGGCTCATTGTCGACGGAGCGTTGTAGGTGTGTGCATTGTATATGTCGTAGGTATACGCGTAAAGAATAGTAATTAACAAACGTAACCGCAAAAGCAGTGGTAATTGAAACGAGTGAAACGAGAAAGAAAGAAGTAAGTTGAACGTATAAATACATATGCGCTTTTTCGAGGTTAAATACGGTGCAGGCAGGCACCATGCACGATGGTAATTACGGAATTATGAGATCGTGTGCATGCATGCGAGCTGCAACGCGAGTTGATCACTGCAGAATCGAGTGGCCTGAAGTATTCCTACCTTCCTACCTACCTACCAGACTCGAAAAGGGACCAGCTGACGTCTGGGAGTTGAAGCACGCCCTGAGCTACCGACGCCATCGCATATTTGCATATCAATTTAGCACGCGCGCTCCTTACTCCTCCTCCTCCTCCTCCTCCTCCTCCTCCTCCTCCTCCTCCTCCTCCTCCTCCTCCTCTCTCTCTCTCTCTCTCTCTCTCTCTCTCCAATTCGTACACGAGGTACGGTTTTCAGGTACACGCCAAGTTATAGAAGATGATCCGCATGCAAGGTTTGTGCAAGGTACTACTAGCTCCAACTAGCACCAATTTATTTGCTGCAGGGAGACTAAATTGATGACGAAAAAGAAAAATTAACGAAACGATCAAAGCTGGGGGTAACAAACATGCAAAGAACAAATGTCGGCTTGACCGTGACAACTCTTCTCTTTCCTATCCTAATCCAGCAACGCCGAATATAACCGTCAGTAAAGAAATCTAATTTATCGACACATATAACTATATGTGTTCAACTCGACTGCTTTACATGGTCTCTAACGATTGAGCGCCGAGCTCACATCGACGAGAGAGATGTTGCAATATCCTTTAGCGACAAACCCACCCTGCACTTCCCTAACCATGTAGGTACTAGATATACACCGAAGGTAAAGATATGCAGGTATGTATAATGTATGTATGTACATACATACGCAATGCAGAGGAAGACCGTGACTAACCGGTGATCCCTGCAGACCGCAGTCTAGATCATACATGTATGCAGGGTGTACGTTGTACACACAGGGTGACGGACAATATTCTCTGGAAACAAATAGAGACTCCCTAAATAAGGTTTCAAGGCAGACACATGCATTCACTGCGTATAAGAATTTAGCGCTTTGCAATTAAAAAAGGGAAATGCTCTTTGACTCGATTTTGTAGTGATCAAGACCGGCATCTGCATCACAACATACCTCGTAATACCTTAATCCTCTTCAGAAGGTAAACCGAAAAGGACGCAATAAAGAACGAATATAAAAGTTACAAGAATAAGGACAAAAAATTCTGATCGCTGTCTCCATATGGCATCGAGGAAGGAAAAAGTCACCTTGTGGAATAAAATATTCCATCCAACATTGGAGCGATTCTCGAAGAGACCGGAGTTTCTCAATATTTCGATCCCGAACATCAGTTGGACTTTACAGTGTAGAATCAGGTCACCCAGTAGTGTCATAGGTATTGAGGATGGTTAACTCAGGGTGGGTATATGTATAAGGTAAATTTGCAAACGCTCAAGTCCGAGCGAGTAAATTCACACCAGGATTAGTCCCGGCATAGAAGGTGGTGGACAAGGGGCGGTTGGCTTGTTGTCGAGAGCAGAGTACATGGGATATATGGATGAATGTATTAGCTTTTGGCGTCGAGATCGTTGGGGGTCTGTCCGTCCGACGACCGCTACAACCTACCTTCCAAGCTTCGCGGTTGACGAGTTATGGGCGTCAAGCGTGTCAGCTGGTCTCACACAGCAGCGACAGCCTCAGGTTTCATTAATTACCCCCAAAGAGTACCGAGGTTGGTTACCTTCTCTTCTCTCGACGCTCAACGCCGACGCGCCAACGGCGACCGAGGCTTATCTTTGGACCCCAGACAACAAACGAGAGGAAGAGGAAGAGGAAGAGAAAGAGGAAGAGAGAGACAGACGAGAACCCAGCAGCAGGCACAGGTGCGGCGTGTGGATCATTGCCGACTATAGCATACCATGCCTGCCTAACGTGACTCGAGAGCGGCCATCGAGAGGAGAACAGTTCACAATGTAAATCAATTTTTAATTACCTAAGGTAGTGCCTACGTTTAACAGAGATTAACCGGAATGCCCGTGCTGCAGGTATCCGATCGAACGTTCCTCCTTTCGCCTTTATCCCTTCGTCGACCACCCCCACCACTTTCTAGATTATTCTTTCTCATTTTGGCATTATTCACAGTACTCTCGTTTCTTTTTCTCTCTCCATTTTTTTGCTCTTACATATATGTATGTATAGTTTGTGCAAATCGTCCTTGAATAGAAACCTACCCATCGACGCCTCTGCACTTGCAATCCTCTAGCCTAGTCGGGATTTCTTTTTTCTCCATTTCGTTCTCTTTCTATTTCATTTTCGAAAAGCGCCAGGAGCACCTGTCTTGTCAGATAAGGATCTCAATTTGCGGGCAGAGATTCAACGGTGTGAAATTTCGTCGTGTAGGGTATAAAAGGTATACCTATCGCGGCGTATCGTCCTTTCTTTTTTCGTATACGGATATAAATAACCGGCTGCAGTGAGAGGGAGAGAGAGATAGAGAAAGAGATGGAGGGGAAAAGATAGAGAGACGGATAGAGGGGTGTAAAAGAAATGAAAGCGTTTAACTCGCGCAAAAGCCTCCTCGACGTTCATTTAAGTTGGTTTTACGAAAACGATGACACCCTAGTAATAGGTATAAGGTTTGGTTTAGTATAATGGTATGGGGTACGACAGATTCGTCTCTCGAAAATCGGTTCACGTTTTTGTAGCTTTCCTCTTTCTCTCTTTCATGAATATATACATATATGACACAACGTTGTGCACACGGCACCGTACGATAATAACAATAATAATAATACCTACGGGCGCAATCTTGTTCCTCATATCAAACGGAAATTTGTTTCTTAGCTCTCTTGGCGCCCTGCGAAAACCATCAGGTACGTTTTCCCCCCCTCCCTGCCCGCCAAACTACCACGTTTTGCATAAATTTCCATACATTTCTCTATTTCCTATACACTGCTGTATGTTTTATATAAGAAATATAGATAAGGAAAGAGGTAGTAAGAAACCCAAGTTGTGCAAGATATACGAAGGCGAATTCCATCGCTGCCACGCACACCTCGATCACGTTTTTTTTGTTTTCCCTGGTCCTGATTTTTCGCGACAAACATTTCAAAAGAACCTTTGATAATGCTGTGATTTGGCAATAGCGTGAAAAATATTGTCCAAAAAATTTAAATTACAGGTGACATGTTTGCTCGTAAAAACTCTGCAAATAATTAAAGGTATACGAAGACAAAAGGAGGGAGAAAAACGCAACTTTTTCCTGCCAGGATCAACGGGGAATTGTTGGGGTCCCTTGAGGCCCCCCGTTGTCAGGGTAATTGGCACAAGATATTCCGCCCTGGTCCGACCCATTTGTCTTTTTGGGCCCAGGGCGTACTTATAGCCCAGCCCAGCCTAGCCAGCCTCTTTTTCTCTCAGTCTGCACGGAATAGTGATGTGCGTGTATACATAGTGCTGACAAATCAGATCGGGGAGCGAAAATATATCGTTTTGGGTGAGTATATATGGCTGAGTGGGTAGGTGGAGAGGTATAAGGTAGGTATATAGGTAGGTAGGTGTATAATGGCTTAATCCCTGAAACCAACCCCCTTCTTCCAGCCACGTCGTACGTCTTTAAAAATATACTACAAGCATACGCATACTGCTATTCTTTAAGCCGGTTGTAACTCTTCTTCGGGTAATTGCGATAAAATATATATTTTTCACGATCGAATCGATAAGCAAGTGAGGAATGTCGAAGATTAAAGAACGAAATATTCCACAGGCACTACTCAGGGTAAAGGATGATAAATGAACGAATAACACAGTGGATCACCAGCTGATTAGTCAAAATTACAATGCAACGAATATGACGGGTAAACGAATGAATGGATTAATCATAACTAATCTGGAAGGCAATCAATCGACCGTCGAATTAACCAGTGTATATATGAACATGAGCAAACAAATCAGGGAATGAGTAAGAGAAGGGTGAACATTAACCAAACTTAGTCGACCTCAAAACAGTTCCCGACCTTGACCTTGGCTCGAATCTGTTGTCCTGAACTCAGCGTTCTGAAATAGCCCTCTCATAGGCATGGGGGCAGAAAGGCAGCTGATGCAAGAAGTGTGTACCTAGGTTGTAAAGTGTGGAGAGGAAGCGGGGAGGCGAGAGAAGAGGCCGCGTGCCGGGCGCCTGGCTGAAAGAGCATGAGGACGATGATGAGGATGAGGATGAGGATGACGATGAGGGTCGCGTTAACCGCCAGCGTACCCCGAGTAAACGGCGTCAAGCGATCCTAACCTAACAAGACTGCAGCAGGAACAGACCGACACCACGACTTCCCGACGACGAGACGTATATGGACTGCAGGGTGCGGTAGTTCAAACGTTTACACGATTGCGGATGATGGAGATGACGAGAGTGAGACGCAGTCGCCAAATTCATCCGCTTCTATGTACTAACAACTAACGCACTCTAAGGTCACACATGGCGCGTGTCAGGAGACTGCACCATTGGTGTTGTTTCCTCAAGAGTCATATTCGAGGTCGACGAAGTACCTACATGTATATGCGTATGTGCATGTGTAGGAAAAAAAAGAGGAGGATGAGGATGCGGATGCAGAGAACAAGGGAAAGGAATAGGTACCCACACACACGGGGTTTGTGCTGACATGCAGTCACAAGGAGCGCATACCTAGTGCAGCATGAAAATAGGGGGAGGAATACCTACACAAGGTATAATGTACATACGAAACCGCTGCAGTGCCACGCGACCGCGACCGCTTGCTCGCGGCTGCTGCTTTCACGGCCCCCCAGCTGTTTCCTGCTTCGTCACAATCACGACTAGAACGTGTGTACTTCGTCTGCCTTTCTCTGTGTTTCATAATCACTATTCTAATCTACCTCAATCGTAATTTACTTCTTTTTCTTCAAGTTTTTTTCTTACCACCACCACATCGAAACTTCGCTGGGTCTATTGTATTACATTATACTATGAAAGTGAAAGACGCGTGCGTAGGGAATACCATAAGGAGACTGAACTCAAATGGGTGAATTGACGAAACTTGTCACAGTAATCGTACGCATTAGATTTATTTTTAGTACCACTCCAGCGGAATGTCATTGGTTACACGGATGCCCAATATCGGCTAATCAATGATCTTGCGATGTGATTCGTGGAAAATTTTCACTACCACCTTATACTCCCTCCACTGTCTTCGATGCATACGAAACACCAGTGCCATCTTATTTCAGGCAGTTATTTGTGTACATGGAATTCGGTCTCCTTGTGTAGTTTCCATGGTCGCGTTGCCACTTCTGCTGAATTTTCCAACAACTGTATAAAAATTCTTTGAGATACAGTATTGAATTCGACGATTTCTCAGAAGCTTAATCATTTGACAAAAACAGAGGATGTCGTACCGCGGCTCATATCAAAACCCCGAATCGCTGAGTTATGGTACCTACCTTCAACTATAGCCCTATTCTTATTACTCCAAAGCTATTCTTCATGTAGCTCACGGCGATGGATACCAACTACTCGAGTGCATGCGTGTATAGGGTGTACACTTCAGGCTTGATCGGTAATCAGAGATCCGGGCACGTGCCTGATGGGCTGGCTGCAGTACCTACCTAACGGCAGGCGGGAACGAGCAGCGTACACACCCATAAGTATATAACGTATTATACACATATGGATGGAATATTATGAAGGGATCGGCGGTTGATGAAATAAGAGACCGGATGCATCTGGGAAGCCGCGCGCATTGTTTGTTCGGTGTGTTCTTTTATTTTTTCGTTTTGTTCTTTTTTATCAGGTACCTACCTACCTACTCCCACTTCCTTCCACTTCCTCCTCGCGAGATTCTTTCCTTCCTTCGATATACTCTCGCGTTTGAATCGATAAAAGTGAAAAATAATACCCCGATAACTACGAAACACGGAACGGTAAGGGAAAAACTAGCTTTCTATAGTGTAGGTATGCACATGCACGAACCAGGTGTACGAACATCAGAGTAGGTATACCTACGGAAGGAAGGGTTGGTGGGCCAGGAGTTGGCGTATAAGTGAAAGGCGGGGGTGAAAGAGGATAGCGGCAAACAACCTGCAGCCGACTGTCACTTTCTGTTTACCGAACTCGACAACGGAATTCCAAATTTCGAGTCTGGACGCGCACACGCACGTGTGCCTTTCTCCTCTCTATCCCGGCATCTGCCATCTGGCTGATCTCTGCAGGCTCCGACGTGCCTCTCCTCGTTCGCTGGTGTTTATCCTTTTCAATTCAGCTATTTCGTCTCTTTTATGTCGGTTCGTCAAATCTCCACCTACCCAACCAAAATCGTGGGTGAAGTAATGATTTGTCGTTTTTTGGTTCGATCTAAAACACAGTAGTGCCCGCATCGCATGATGCCTGCGATATCTGTTGATATGGCTAAGCGACCAACGCATCACCGAGACTCTACTTCCTTGACAAGTTCTCGAATACAAAAGTAAGGCAAGAAATAAGCGGGCAAAAAGTATACGAGATAGAAAATGAGAAATATTGAAAATTTCTAATGCCGAGAAGCTTTCCTGCATCAGCGACAGAAACCAGGGTAAAGGTAAGGGAACATCTGGTTGAGGGCGCGCAGGGGGTTTGTGGGCAGGTTCGGATCTAGTTACCAATATGACCAAAACCCACCTGGTGGTACTTATAAGAGTTGTATGTATTTGTGTGCTAGTATATTCACCGAATAGATCAATCTGTGCACACAGAAACATGCATATACATATATATATATATATACACTGTATATAAACTCGGAACGCGTGCCCTCAGCTCTCAAACTCCCTCTAAACTCTCTACAATAGAAATACTCAGATCTTCATGATATCAGTTTTTATTCAACTATCTCTTTCGTCTCGAGTTTTTATTTTTTCCACGCTATCCGAATGAATTAATGTTGCACGACGACGAAATTGGTGCGAAATAATTAATAGCAATTTATAGTACAGAATCGTCATCGATATTCCAAAGGACCGGGGTAATAATCGAGGACAGTAACAAACTTCACGCAACGACGTGGTCTTAATTAACCGACAGCGAGTTCCCTTAATTCATATGAATTTATACGGGACATTAAGGCTTCTGGTATAATAATTTGGTAAAGGGACAGAGGTAGGTATAACCGGGTGTCTTCGACACGGAATACCGTAGCGATGGTAATACGGTCTTCTGGGGGTTTAGACGACGGAATGGGTATCCTGCTTCGATTCCGGACGGCTACAGTTACCGTCGTCTGCGTTACATGTATAATACAGTGTATTCGCGAGTGGAAACCGACCAACCAATACCTGCGCTAATTTCTAATGGCAGTTAACACCACCTGGGGCACATCACGTGGCGGACGGACTTACTCGGGTGGTTGGTGTGTTTCCCGGCTACGCTACATCTCTGTAGGTACAAACTGTCTGCGCAACACTATTCAACCTAAAACTTAATCTACGATTACTTCAAAGAAGAACTGACTGCGAGAACGATCCACTTCTCCGGTTCCTTCCTCCTCCACGTCATTTTCTCCACCGGTCCGTTACACAACCAGCACTGTAACACCGACATCCAAACTTCGTATATAAGCAACTGCATTCATCGACCTACTTCCGCAACGACAAAGTTATAACGGACTTCGCGAGTTAACCTTACGGTCTCTGTCAGCTAATTCAGAGATTGTGTAACAGGTGTATGTAGATGCAATTATTATACCCCCATAATCTGTACTCGCGTCAGATGGAATTTACTTACTTTTTATCGGTTTTGGATCAGTCGTCATTGTGCAATATACAAACTGCAGTAGGGAATCTCTCGCACAAATTACTGGTATCTTATACACGATACCAGTCATGATCATTTCCCGACTGTGGAAGAAGAAATACGACCAGAAAAAGTATTTCAGAAAAAGACGCGATGGAATGAAAGAGGTAGAGGAACTACGAGGTAGAATCGCATTTATCTATAAAATGCACGAAGGAATATATCTACATACAAAAGAATCCTCGTTCCTTTCTCCGACGGGATTACGATAGGTACTTTTATACCTATAAGGATCGAGGCGGTTGAGGTAAGATCGGAACATGCTTGGCTCTCAGAGACATGCCAATAACATGCCAATAGCGTGGATTCGGAATAGAAAAGGGAGAGAAGAACGAAGGGTAAACTAAAAAAAGAAACAACAAAAATACATCGATCTTCAAGCATCGGACAATGGGGATCAGAGAGCCTGAATCTGACTATCGAGATGCAGCAACCGCTTTGCATTTCTTACCCGTCCTCGGACTTGAATCTCTCTCTCTCTCTCTTATACTTATGTGTTGACCTACTTAATAATTTACTGACTTATTCATCTGTTTTTATTTATTTACTTATTTATTGGTTTGTTTGTTTAATTATATGCTTCGTTTTTATTTTTAGTTTTCTTATTTAATTCTCAAAGTTTTCTCTGTCTTATATTCAAAATCGTTGTAAATACGAATGACAAGAGGAATCTTTAATTTTTACAAGCTGGTGTGCGAACGTGAATGAAACCAATCGCGATGGTAATAACGATGACATATACTCAAGTACAATACGAAAATTATCTGAGGATTGGAGCTTTCGAAAGCGGAGTATAACTGTATCCGTATGCTGCATGCACAAACAGGCATATAGGATGAAAGACAAGCAGCTGCTGCTGCTCCTGCAGCAGTTTCGTTCTGCCACCTCAATATCGCCTCTGCTACTCGCGGGCCAAAACCTCTGCAGGAGGTTATTATATGTATTCCATTATACAGGCGGCAGTGACTGGGGGTGTATCCGAAATCCAGGGCTGCTCTGCCCGTAACACACACACACACACACACGCACGTGCAAGATGTGGACAATAACATGTAATATAAACGCGTATCACAATTCGAAGTTTATGCCCATATGCCTACCATAGGTAGTTACATGTAGACCGACCTTTATAAAACTGTTTGCTAAATCGATGATATAATATGCGTTACACGGTTCATTTGTTCGCCCCTTAATACGTGGTTGTATAATAAAAAAACATAAAAGATTCGTGATATTTGAGAACTGGGTGAAAGGATATGGAAAAAAAGAAATTTTCATTTCATCCCGTAACGTATCTAATGTTCCAAATGATTTTTAACTCCCATTTCGCTGTTTTTAGAGAAAAACGAAAGTTGCTGTAATCACCCGTCAATATCAAAAGTTGACTTCGACGTTTCAGGATCTAGAAAATCACGTCCTACGATTTCCGGATCGACGTCTGATGTATGTTCGTTTGTATTTATCAAATGCGTGTGATCAATTTTTTTTTTTTTTTTATAGCAATATCTCGATAACGAATTATCGGATTTCAATGATTGTTGTCTCGATCGACGCGGCTTTTTCAAACTTAGAACTGATTAGATTTTGGCTTTTATCGGTTCGGTACTTTTGCAATTATTAAAATAACAAATTTCTACAAAAGTAAATTAAAAAAATAATGATATTTTGAGAACGGATGAACGGATTCGAATGAAAATAATATAAAACTCGAAAGGGGTTTTGAAAGTCTCCGATCACGAATCCAAAGTTAGAATTCTAAAATTTATCCATTGTAGTACAATGGATACATTATAATTGTACAAAATATTTTTAAAAAATCGTAATATTTTCATGTAATGTGGTATTCAAGTACTGTATCGAGAATTTGTAGTTCGAGTTTCGAATTGGACATGAATATTTTTTTGTTCTATGAACTTGGAACCTGCGGTATGAAAACGTAAAGTTCGAAAACTGGTTCACGTTCAGCCTATAAAGCCGCTTGTTCTGCCCTGTATTGCATATTTCTAAATTTCAAACGGGGCTGATTATTTGTCAGATATTCTATCTCCCCGTTTCCGACTTCCGTCGTCATTTCTTCTTACAGTGCTTATAAATCCACAAGCTCCATAGGTATGCAATGGATGCGGATATACAAGGAACGCTTATGGGCTTGTCAACGAGACACGTGAAGTGGTGTTTGGGCTTTTCGAGTTTTGGTAACACGATAGCGGCGGGGGTGGCGGCGAAGCTGGGGAGGCAGATGCCGCTTATACACCGCGTTCCTCTCTGCGTATATACATATAAGTATATACTTGCGTATGTAGATACATGTATACACGTATAGGACGAGCCGAGCACGTGCCCGGAAGTTGCCGCTACTGCAGCAAGGAGAAGAGAGAAGAACCGCGTTTTCAATGGCTCTCTCTCTCTCTCTCTCTCTCACACACACATACACACGCACACACCGCACATGCATAAAGACGCGTTATATTATACAGTGATGCTCGTATTAGGTTATAACGCCGCCCTCACCGCCTATCTCGCGCCCCCCAGATGTCAGACACGTCGACGTACGATATACGTGTAAATCGCACATTCCCCATGGCTGTATATATACATATAGATTAGGGTGTTTTAGAAAAAAATAATTTGCGATTTTCTGCCACGCGCCCCCTGAAAGTTTTTTCAGGTTAACAGAAAATTTCCGGTGAAAAGATGAGCGTTCTACGTTATGTGGAACATCGCGCTAAGTTGATTTTTTACTTCTATAAATTTTTTTAAATTTATGAAGTATCATGAATAAAATTATTTTATTTATTCCTTATATCAATCATCGTAATATCAATTTACGTCACAAACAAGACCCAAACTTGTAATATCAAGTCTACAGTTGATGTTTCGAGAAGAGCTCGATCTCATAAAATAGTTTTAATTCAATACGAAGTTTTAATTTAGAAGAATAAGATTAGAAACAAGAAAAAACTAATTGCAAATTTACTTTTTGGGCTTGTTCCGATTTTTTTTTTTATCTTCTTTCGAATTTCTTTTCACATTAAGAAATTTCATCACGTACGTAACGCACATATGGGCGGAAGTGAACCAATATTTTCCGTAAAAAGAAGAGGAGAAAAGAAATCGAACAATAATCTACGAAAAGGAGGGTCTAAATCGATTATTCGTATATACAATATACACGTAGATATGTATTACGTCCTTCAATTATGTACGAAAGGAAATAAAATGAGAATTTCTAAAAAGAATAAGGTATGTATGTATATATACTGCACATAAGGGTGGTACGGCTGCAGGGGGTTCATTTCCTTTCATGGTGTTCAATTTTTTTTCTTGCTGCTGTATTCGGTATTTTCTCTTCTAATGTCACGAATAAGCACAGATGGAGCAAGAGAGAAAGAGCGATAGATAGATAAATCGTATATTTTATGCCCTCGAATACTTTGGGGCAAAATAGATACGTAGCAAGTATAACCCAGATTAAGAAATCAAAAAGATAAAAGTGAATATAGCAAAATAAACCAGTATTTGGATAACAATAAAGTAAGAAATGAACCAAATAACAAAGTAAATATAACAACGCATTGAACAGGATATGAAAAACTGGTAATTTAGAGAGAGAGGGACATAAAAGTTTCGGCATGTATGGATTCGCTTCTGAACTTCCGTCATCCTCGCTTTACATTTCCTTTCGTTACAATATATAAAAATTTCAATTCTTATATAATAACAACACCTCCATGATCTCTCTCTCTCTCTCGCTCTCTCACTCTCCTTACTTTCTAGCTTTTCACCGTTTCCAACCCTCCGCAATAAATAACAATAATAAGAACAGTAATGTAAGGATAACGTTTTCCCGCACCTCCTTAGCCCCGAAACGGAATAATAAAATG
The DNA here is from genome assembly GCF_021901455.1 of Neodiprion lecontei. Lineage (NCBI taxonomy): Eukaryota > Metazoa > Arthropoda > Insecta > Hymenoptera > Diprionidae > Neodiprion > Neodiprion lecontei. The sequence goes on from NC_060266.1 coordinate 1,180,233, forward strand.
CATCGGTAGCTCAGCCCCTGCGGGTAAGATTCAGCGGTAGCGCTAATCCGGGTCGTAGGCGCCGGAGCACGCTCTTCGGGTACGTAAGTCAGGTGCGTGCTGCAGGTACTCGGTACGTACTGTAGGTATTTACATAGGTATAGTTATACACTACGTGCGTGCGTAGGTAGTAAGCGGGAAATCGAAAATAGCCAAAGTGCGAAAATGCAACCTTTCTTCCTATCCCAAAATCCTTCCACCCCAACTCGATTCGTGTTTCGCTCAATTTTTATCCCAATACGGGTTCGATTTTAAAGTAGTGCGTAAGAAGAACGAGTTGAAAAGAACGACAATTTAATTAAGGAAAAAAAAACACATAAATAGAAATAATGACTTGAGAAGGAGAATCTTGCAAATTTTTAGAGGGTGTCCATATTGCCTGTCTCTCTCCAAGTTTTCAAAATATATATCCGATTTCGTGTTTGAAGCTTCCTAGGGTAAGCGAATAATGAAATATCGAACGTTTTTTCAAAGTTGCAAGAAAAATCGTGAAAAATTTTCACGGGTGCCGACTTTGCCCGTCCGTGAACGTGTATTATACCTGCGATGCGACAAGCAGAAGCTGGGAGATTTGTGCATCGGCATGAGATGAGAGGGAAACCGAGCGGTGCAAGGTAAATAATTTACACAATAACGGGGGAGTTATTGTCCGTGAGTAAGAAGGCTGCACGGAGGTAGAAGGGAATTAGCCTGTGTATAGCCGGCCGCAGGCTGGACGCCCCGAAACTCGGACTCCTGCGCAATATAATGGTGAAAATCGTGATTTGGAATAAGTTAAACTGATTTTAAACTAACTTAGGAGGTCGTCGTGCCTCCTTTACCCTCTTGCCTTGGCAGTTAGGCTATTTTTCCGAGATTTACAAAGCCACTGTATTCCTACGTTTTCTGTATATACAACTGAAAGGTGTGAAGTTCAAACCTTCGCCGTTTCCCTTTATTCGTCGACAGAATATCACACAGAATTTCAAAATTCGACTCGGGTTAAACGATATTTTTATATGAAATATTCATAGAAAAATTGTGAAAATCAAGCCGTCGAGAACTGGTTTTCAGGATAACTCATCATAGCTTTGTACGAAATTTACAAATAAACATAAAAAAATGGAAATTTGAATCTTGTCAGAGTAGTATGAAAAAAAAGTACAATTTTCGGTAAAATCTACACCATGTGTTGCCCTGTATAATAAGTTGTAATCGGTGAAAAAAAAACCCTTCGTTCAATCACGAGATGTACTCACCTACTAACGGAAAATATTTGTTTTTTGGATTTCAGATAAAGTTATCATTAATTATCCAAAAAACCATTTCTCAATGCTTGGGTTTTCAAAATTTTTGGATAAATATTTCATAAAATATTGTCCAAATATCGTTCTTTTATATACTCAAGATTTTGTAACCCAGAAAATTCACAAATTATAACTGGATGTTTTTCCTGTCCGAAGTAAACATTTTTCCAAATGTATGGCCTGAATATTTTCATCTTTCTTCGTCGAAAATTTTCTCATAGCGCACGAACAGTCGGGTAGGTAAACAAGTATTTTTCATACTATAAGCTACTTTGCATGATGAATATACAAAGATAATGACAATGACAACAAAAAGTAATAACAAGTTCCACGGATATTATTATTCGTATACAATACGACATAATACGCTAAAGAGGATAAGGGATGAAGGGATTTTTTTTTTTTGTTTTTTTTTTCCTTCAACTTCAGGGAGTTCAGGTCAGCTGCAAAGGTCTGTCACGACGACAGATTATCCTTTACTCCTTATTTTCCGTCACGTCCTATAATACTTATACCAGTAACTTGCCGATGCGTGTAAAGAAAAAAGGGAACAAAGTTATACGAAAGGACGCGTGGAGAAAAAAAAAAGGAAGAGAAATATAATCTTGAAAACGAATGCGGGAATAGTTTTCTCTTATAGAGATTTGAAAAACCAAATGTCATGATCGAGAATATCGTTGAAGAAACGAGGTTGAAAATTTTTGGAATTTAATCACAGTATCCAAATATCTTTTACTACGTATGTGGGGCATTCCACGTCAAATTGGCGGCCCATATACCTCACCCTGAAAATTCCGGAGACTCTTTCGAGTCGGTATGAACATCATACCAAAAAATAATTAAAATCAAAGGGGATGACGTACATATACTGCTAATTTGTGCGTGGAATGCCCCATGTATAAAATCATCTAATCTCGCATAAAAATATTTATCTGTATAAAATACACCTTCTTGAACGATAAGAATGTGGTGGGAAATTTCGTGAGACTCGATCTTTAATCGAAATCGCAACCAGAAAATTTGTTTTCGAGTCGCAGTTTCATTTACGGTGGGTAGAGAATATCGACTGAATCGTCTTGTACCTGTCGATAATCGTTTAATCGACAAGAAGAGAAGCCGTATAAGAAGGTACTGCATAGAGGACCGCAAAAGGGGGCTCAAAAACGACGTTCAACATGTTTCATTCCTCTCTTTCTCTCCGCCTGGGGTATTTTCACGTTTGCCCCGAAGGTGGGCTGAGGTTGACTATATACGAAAAAAAGGAGACAAAATTCCGCGATCCCCTCTCAAAGGTAATAACATAATTCCGGATTTCGATCTAACAGCGGGCGCACAGAGAAAAGAAAAAGCAAAAGAGAAGAAAGCAAGGAAAAAAAAAACGAAGAATCACCCCCATTATATCCACAAGGCAATTGTGTGTCCTTGCAGACGATGTCCAGCAGCATTATACACATAGCGCAGCAACAGAATAAGAACCTTTATAAAGTGTTTTTTTTCCCTCGCAGCAAGCACAGCGCGTAAGGGATGCAGAGTTTGTTGAGAGAGCGGGTGTGTAATTACACCGACAAAGGACGGATGGATGTGTGCGCGTATACCTAATAAAGGGCGAGAGTTAGGGGGATGAACCCGTCGGTCCAGTTAGCGAAAAATCCCCCCCCGCGCTGTAGATGTCCGCGTCAAACAGACCGCCTCAGACTTTTCATGGTGGTGGTGATGCTGCTTCGGCAAAAATCCGAAGAACTTCTGGAGCAGCAGCAGCAGCGAATTGGATGCAGGGACACATTGTGCGGCTCTTTATAATTTTCGAAAAACCGACAATAACCGCGCGGACCTGGCCGAATGACCGCCGCCCGACGAAAACGCTAAGGTATAATATAATAGCTATGGGCAAAAGTCCGAGAAAATTATTTTCTCCTTCTCCGTGCAGCCGCCCCCTACTTACATACTTAGTTACTTAAATGGGGTACGAGAAAGAAGATGTTTTTTTTTTCTCGTTCTTCCTTCTGGCTCTCTCGTCTTCTTCTTCTTCTCTCTCTCTCCCTCTCTCTAACAGGTAAGACCCTACACCTGGGTGGTGTCCCGAAATTCCGCAGATATATTGACCAGAAATATTTCACAGTTGCTTCTTTCTTATTGTACGAACGCGCACGAAATTGCGAAGAGAAGATAGAGAGAGATTGTGTGTACAACATTAAGGGTGGTCCTTAATAGGTTTTTTTTCGAATTTTTATGTTCTCAGGAGCTTGAACGCTTTCAAGTTGAAAAAAAAAAATTCCCCTAAAAATTTGAGCTCTTCGTATCAACTCTAAGATAGTCAGCTGTTGTGTGTTCGAAGTATTTTTAGGAAAAACTGTTTGTGTTCTTTGCAATTTCACAAGTCGTTGACGAATATACCGAAACTAATGAAAAAAACATATATTTTTTTAGAGAATTGTGTGCAAGTCACAATATCAACGGAGACTAAGATTTCTTGATTTTTTTTTCTTATAGAGTTACATGGATCAATACTGGTTGGAAATAATAATTGATTTTCGTTTAACATGTAATGAACTTTTAGAATAACGTAACTACATGAATCTATCTTAAATTTTCTAAGCTACGAAAAATGTGTAATATATTTTAGAACGCGATTGATAATTTCGTAGCTATATAATGGACAAAATGATAATTTTATGCATAAATTAAACTTCCAAGGTTTCAAAAATTCGACAAATTTAAGCGTTAATTCTTATACACTCCGATGTTTCATACTTTTTTTTCATGTGATACATCAAACATGTGACGATTATACAGAAATGTAATAATAAGCCTCGAGCACGGCACAAATCAAGAAGTAGAGAAGGATCGTCGCGAGCAGCGACGACGAGTTACAGCTACAAATATAATTCGAAACCGATCTTTCCGCTTCTCCTCGGTTGGAGAAAAAGAAAAGGAATGAGAGGAAAAAAGGACGCGGTTAACCCCCCTGACGGCTCGTTTCGGTTCGGTTGCCTTCTTATCTTAAGTGTTTGGAGATCGGGCATGTTTTGCGTATCTATTGTCTCCTACCCTAATTAGATGCCGTTTGGACAGGCGGTTAATGAATTGAGGGTATATAACCCGGGCCATGGGGACGCGCAGACACACAAAGAGGCACGAATACACGCGCATGCATAAGCTATGGGAATGGGTAAGGCGAAGCGACGAATAGCTGCCGTTACCCCCGTAACCCTAAACGCGAATATCCCTTCAAATCGCCTCGAAGAATCTAAAGAAGCGAGGGAAGAAAAACGGGAAAATCGTTTCAGGATATTTTAAATTTCTTATTTTTCAACCCCGTCGCTCTTTATTCCCCCTGTGCAAAGATACGAATACTTATTCGGAGGTTCGAAAGTGGAAAAAAAGAATAGCGAACAAAGCAATGGGTATTCCGTAAACCGTGCTTTCCATTATTGTTATTATTATTGTTGTTATTATTGTTATTATTATTATCATAACGGATACATCTCTTCTTCTGCATCGTGTGTATAGTCAAATATTTTTTCTCAATGCATCAATAGGTACAATATTCTTTCGGAAAGAAAAAGGATTATATACCGAAATACGATACCGTTTATATATAATGTATGTGTGTACTTATACATGTACTAATATGCGTGTACTTTGTGCAACGTGCGAAAAATCTCGCCCGACTCTAAGATGTAAAATCTTTGTTTATTTTTTTTCTTTGTTCGTATGAACTCGGACGTTCTATTTTAGACAACTGGGAAGCGAAGATTCGGCGAGTCAATTATCTCGCGAGAGACACCGGCAACAGAGTCGCCACCTAGCGGCGCGCCGCGGTACTATCAGTTTTTTTTTTTTTTGGGAAGCGAACGGCGGAGGATAACGGCTTTATAAATCACGGACGAATTGTCCCGATTCGAGGAACGGTAAAGAACGGAATTGGATTTGAAAAATAAAGTGATTTCCTAACGAATCGAAGTCTTTTATTTAATCTAATCGAATAATATGTTGCAAAACCTAAGAAAATCACTAGATTTCAGGGTACAATGAAAGTTGAACTAAATTTTCACCCAACTACATGAGTTTCGGTCACGGTTTCGGTTTCGGCTGAAAACCGCGTTTCGGTCGGACACTAATGCAAGAATTGTCCCTGACACACATAACCTACAATTACAACCTGCTGTATTTTGCTAATCCAACGAACCCTTTTTATCACTTGATATATAAACATATAAGATATATAACCTATGTATAAGTTAGGCATCCAAGGGATTTTATGGACGTGTCTTTACGACGTTCATCCCTGAAATATACCTTAGTATAGTATCTATATACATACGTACCTACGATATAGACGACACGCGGGGTATGTAAAGGACGCGTAGCGTGGATCATATACCTATATGTATAATATATAAGTTTAGAGTTTACCAAGGATCGATCAAACGCAGATAAAATGCGGTGTATTCAAGAATGCTTTTAGCGGGGTATTTTGTTGTGTTTCTTTCTTTTTTTTTTTCTTCGAGTAGGATTTGAGTGAGGTATGGCGAAGAAGAAGACCGAGAGGAAGGCGGGACGGGACGATGTTTTTCGAAACTCGGACGTATAGTGGTAACGTCTTGAGACCTAGGTTAATGGGAGGTGACCGCGCCTGTCCAAATTGTTATATATGTACACGAGGCATTTGATGTCTATCCCAAAGAGGTCTATCCCTCTGATCATCAACGATTTGATCCCATCGATTCGAGGTTTCTTTTCGATCTTTTTTTTCTCTTTTTTCACCTCCTTCCCCCCGCAAATTGTTATAAATTTACTAGCGAATTACTTTTTTTTATCAAAAAATCGTTCAGATTTATTTTCGTTACTAAGAAAAAAAATGCGAGCTAAGATTTTATTTTTAATCCGACGTAAAAGATCGTAATTTTTTTTTCCCCCAATCATAATTTAAACTACAACAGCAAATTGTTGGATATATAATTTTGAGAATAATTAAGAATTTGAGAATGAGAATTTTTTTTTCTAAACTTGCGAATCACTCAATAGATGGATAGGATACCTAATGTAATCTTTCTATCGCGCCTTCTCTATGCTTATATCCTAATATACCAGTTTGCAAGGCCACGTTGCGCCATCTCTAAACTCACCAACGAACCGAAGGGAGAGGATAGGTATACCGGGGTGGAGTTAACGGCGTGCGTCACAAGGTACGCGAAGAATGTGAACCTCGACGTTTAACCAACCATCGATAATACGACGACTACAAGGCGCTCCGTAATTTCACGTTGCGAGAAAAATACGATTTTCAAAAATTTTTCCCACAATAAATAAACGGCAAAACAATTCCTCCAAATACATTATATCCAAATACGAAAGAGGAAAAGAAAAATGATAACTTCGTTTTTACTTACTTGACAAATTCCGATAAGCGTTACATAGTGGTCAATTCAAATATTCAAACAACGAAGTGTTCATTCAAATAATTCGTAACATCGTAAATTGTTGCATTACCAATATCGAGAGGGGGGGAATGTACGTACGTAACGTGTTTTAGATAAGCTAATTTTTTTTATTGTCTGTTCGTTTAGCAAAAGAAGGGGCTAATTAGCTTTTTGGGCAAAATGGGGGGGTCTAGGTCTGTAAACGTACTTTTTCGGGGGCGGGGAGAGGGGGGATAAGATCTTAAAATTCGTTACGTATTATTCGAAGCATGGAAATTAAGGATTTGAAAAGTACTCACCACGTTGACGAAGTCCTGAAAGGTGATCGCGTCGACCGTCGATTCCTTGACTCGAGCCCTGAGAATGTCGCGCTTATTCGCGGGGACTTCCTCCCTCCATTCCTGACTGTCGAGGGCGACAAGGAAATCGTCGAGAGGAATCTCGCCAAAGCCTTCCGGATCATACTGTAGCACAAACGGATAAAAAACTATCGTCGATCTTTTTTTTTTCTTCGACCCGAAAATAATTTTCCTGCGGAACAGCAGACGATCAATTTCGTCGAAATTAACCATGAAAGCGAAAGAGAAACTTATAGAAAACTTGTTGTGAAAATAATTGTTAATAAATTTAGAAAAACTAAAACTAAAACATGAATTTATATTTTTTGTTACACACATAATTATGCCAAAGTGATTTATATACTTGTATTAAGTAATTGCCCGTTTTGCATTCAATAAATAAATAAATAAATAAGCCTTGTAATCAAGTAGGTATACAAAAATGAAACGAAAAGCTCCCCCGCCCTCTGTTTAAAAACTTTTTTCTCACCTTGTCGAAAAGCATTCTCCATCTCTGAAACAGACAAACAAAGAACAAGGGAAATTTAGTTCAAGATTATTGACGTGAAAAGAATGAAAAATGTATTTTTAATCCTGACTGAACCATAATGTTAACTTTTTTTTTACTAAAAACCACGGAAAAAATGGCATACTATTTCCTCGTAACTTTTTTTTCCCTTGTCTACGGGAAATATGAGACCATTCGAGTTTATTCCCTTGTTACATAATAATATACTTTAATTCAGAATAGATTATTTTTCATTTTCATTTCCAAAAATATATATTCAACTGCGTTCGCCGGTTCTTCTGTCTAGCAAAAAAAGCAATATATTCTGTTTTTTATACTTACATCCTTGAGAAACTCCCGTCGGAATTCGGACTCGTCGATATCGATTTCCGATCCAAGATCCGTGTGATCGGTGACGTAACCGTCGGCCCCATCGCATTGCAGTCCGGCACCGCTGTGAGTCTCACTATTGCAGGCATATTCCTCTTCCTGCAATTCAACCGCCGCTGCTATCGTCGGTATAATCGAACCCGCACTGCCGCCCCCGCCGGCCATCAGCATTGTCTTATAATTTTGCCAGTCTTTCTCTCCTCGATTATACGCCCTTGCGCTTCAATTCTATCCTCGCGGTTTATTTATTCGTAAATATAACCGCGCGGATCTCCTTCGTCTTCTTCTTCGTTTTCTTCTTGTGTTATATATTTCAACCGGTATTATCTCATCACCCTGCATCCTACCGCATCTGAAACAATAATACGTTCACCATAAAATATCGTCGATTACAATATCAGATAATTGTTATAATATGTCAGATACCTATGTATATACCTATGCACTCAACAAATCGTTTGAATAAAAAAATAATTCAGTAAAGAGTGTACAGTGAAAAGAAGAAGGGCGGCAGGGCAGGAGGGGGGACGGAATCGAATTCGATACGGACTTTGGGGTAGGAAGAGAAACAGCGTCGAATTGCTGATTGAAACGCGGGCTAGAAGGAGCCCTTAAAAATGCAAGGGGAAGCCTCACCCGCACCTAATTCAAATCTATAGCCAAAGTAACGAGAGGAGCGGAGAACTAAGACGACTCTTCTCGCGTGACAAAAGCAACCGGATATATACCCATCTCGATACGCGTTCAAACCATACAAATTTCATACACTTTATCCGTGTATAATTTTCATTCCCGCATGCATGCACAGGTTTTGCAAACTATTTATTACACTATTATTTTCTACTTTTTTCTACAACGCGCTGATCGATTCTCTGCTTATTTTAACGTTAGTGAAAACATGAGAAGCAAAATATAAACGTGAAATGTGAGGATCGAATAATTAGAGAATAACGAAAAAAGAAGAGAATAAATTTACCACGACGATTCCTGTAATTATGTTAAACACAGTATTTTTCCAAAAAAAATGTCAGATTTTGATATTGCGTCGATAGATAAAATCGTTTTAATAAATTATGGAAAAGTTAAATCGAATAGAAGGAATCCAGAAAAGCAAAACCATTAGCCGTTCAAAGTGAGAACTATCGTATAAAAAATCGCGGGACCAATCCGAGAGGACAATGATCAGACCCAGGTCAAAGTGGTATGGAATGCCCCATATACGATATTTTTCCGATGTGTGCGAATTTTATATCTGCAATACATCACAACCATAGAAATCCCCGTGTTAGTCGCACAAGACGTGAATAAGGGTAAGACCAAAAAAAGGAAATTTCTCCGCGAGTGATATTACAAGGGTGGAGAACTTTTCAAAAAATTGAAAAATCCTTTTCTCTTCTCATCGGAATTGAATTTGAAGAACTCCATAGCACGATTTACGACGAGTTGTTAGAAATACGCTTATTCCCTGCACATGGGAATAGCTTGCATCGAACACAGCATCCCTCGCAGCCTGTCAATGCCGGCACCCACGTGTCGCCATGACAACGGTTTGGCTCGCAGGACGCCATCGCGTTAAAAGACGTGCAACCCCTAAAAGTGTTCCGGGTTCAAAACGCTTTCTTACCGCACGCCGTCGTAATACACCCGCTATTGCATAATCAGATACGCACACGATAATTATTCACATAGATCATAGGATTATTGTGTACATCGATCGATTCGTCGTGAAAAAGAGAAGAAAAATTAAATCAGGCTAATTAAAAATTACCTACACTCGTTATAGGTATGTGTATATCGTATTTTTTTATTTGTGAATATACATTATCCTTGGGGAAAAAAATATTTAAAGAAATGAAAAACACAGGAGAAGTAATAAATCGGCAGAAAAAACCTGGACGGAAAGTATGAAGAAAAGAAAAAGAAATGTAAATTAAGCCGAGATAAATCTACAAAATTATCAAAAATACACACTGTACATACAATAATACGATCTGCACCTACGCGATTTTGTTATCGATTTCTGCAGCATCGGGATTCGAGCGAAGATGAGCGAGTTCTGCAAAAACTCGATATCCCTCATGTCGTGATAATGATCTGCACACAATAATCCACGAAAATAAATACACGGATACTGCACTGCACGACTGCGACACTTACTATATATACAGTGTATGCGTATAATACAAGGCACTCGTAAATAACGATAAAAATCGTTCACTACAGGTATAAAATGTAACGTGTAAATATCGGTAATACAGATACGTGTGAGTCGTAGCGGAACGCTGCGTGGTGGAGCGGCTACATCGTCGGCATGTTTGAAGAACATGCGGAGGTGGGATGAAAGTTGTACACACAACTGAACTTAATTATATACACCCACAATATCACCGGAACACAAACAGTCGACAAATACGTCTTACTACGTAACACGCGGTTCCATACCTTATAAATTATAATAAACCGAAAAATCTCACGATCCGTGATAACGCTGGTATCTTTGCATCATTTTATATATGTATTCAAATATCGGGTTGTCTCGAAGAGATGTATGCGTCTTACGCGTGTATTTGACGCAGGGTGAATCCGCCTGCATTCGTGCAATTCAGAGTAAATTTTACCGATCGTCATTTGTCCACTTTTTTCACCATTAACCGAAAGTTCTCACGCTAAGCAAATGTCGATCGGTACATAAAGCGCACCCTAAATTGCATAAATGCAGGCGGATTTACCCTGTGTAAAAACTACTTACTAAAAACACACACGCGGTGATTCAAGTATACCTATACATATGTACCTTACAAATTCGCGAAACGCGCGCAACGCAAAGTTCGTGAAACGAACTGACATTGAACACGTGGCGACGTTGATAACAATAATAACAATAACAACGATGATAACTGTATTACGAGAACGAAGTAACTTAAAAAAGCCAACACGAAACGAGATGTATAGAAACGCGTTTTTGTAAACTGTAATAAAAATGTATAAACAAAGACAAATCCATATATCCGACGGATTCGTCGCTTCGTCGCGTAGTCAATTTGTTCCGCTGTTGGTATATCAACTATTTTTCACCGCGTAGACCGCGGCACGAGAATGTAAGGTATGTTCGTACCTATAATATTGGCGCGCGACGGACCGGCGTACGGGCGTCGCGACGACACACTGCAGTATGTAGTAACAACAGGAGAATCAACGGCGAGTAGCTGCAGGGGTAGCGTGACGCGTTGACTACACTACTATCCGTCGGCCCGTAGGGGCGGCCTGATACCGCCTCGTACACCCCCGACAACCTGCACCGATTCCTCTCCCCCCGCCCCGCAAAGTGGAAGAAGAAGAGTGTCGATGGTGGTGGTGGTCGACGTGCGTGACGCCGCCTCGGTGTTGGTGCGAGGCAACCCCTCGTGGCCGGCGAACAGGCGACGTTATTGCACCCTGCCGCGATCATCCCCCTCGTCTGACGAGCTCGACGACCCTTCTCGCCGCGTCTCATCGCGTCGCCCTTGGTAACTCTTCTTCGCTACCGCGGTCATCTTGTAATTTCCGTTCTCGTTCTGAATTATGTGTATTCGTTATTTTCTACATCTTCGTTGTCGTTGCTTCTCATCGCTTCGATTGTCGTATTGGATATACATATAGAATCTTTTTTCTGTATATCCTTTCCGCAACCCTTAAATATTTCCCTCAAGATAACCTAAATCGACTAACCTAACGTCAACTTAAATTAGCAAAAAATTTTATCGATCGTTTAAAAATGAATAAAAAAAAAAAAATAAAGAGCGAAAAACTAATACGCAAACGATCTTGTCGTGGATGATGTAAAAATCTGACTAGTTCCTATATTTATAATTCACCATCTCTACATTTTTCGATAGTTTCTTGGAGAATTTCGCACACATTATGCGTTCACGTGTACGTATCATACACGCTGTAACACAATCACGTACGAAATCGTGCATCCTCCTGATTTCCTACATCCCTGAATCCTTTTACTACCGACTGAACGTAGGTTAAACATACATATACGCCGCTGGCTCGTCGTTTCGAGGGTTAAAATCAATACGAGTCTCGGACTGAAACGCGCTGCTGCAATTCAACAGCGTTGAAGAGCTGAGCGTTGCATCGCGTGCGTTGTATGGTGTAAAGTATACATAAATATAATACATTTCTACACATACTATACATATATATATACAGCGATGTACGATACACGTGTACGACACTTTTTCGTACACGTACGTTAAGCAACAAACGCGCGAGGTATATAATTTGAAAAAGTCTCAAAATGTGTTATTATATTATAGGAACCTACGTGTTATTATTGTTCCACGGAAGCATGAAACTGAGAAAATGTGAAATAATTACGCGTGTAGCTTAATTTCAAGATAAAACAACAGGAAGGCAAGTTTTTTCAATACCCTCTGATCATTGACGCTCGTTTTGCTCTTTGATTTTCTTTTTTGTGCCCAGCTTTTCTACGATCGATTCTTCAAACTCGAAGACGAGGTCGATGTCTGATATCGTGCAGCAGCGTGAACGGCGTTGTCCTGACTCGAAGCATCGTGAATATGAGCTTTATAAAATTCTTGTTTGCTGACTCACTATTTATTCCGCCGACGAGAATTTAACGGTATTGAATGTACGTGACTGCAGATGCCCTGATTGATGCACAAAATCACTCCGATAATACGTGGCCACCGAACCGCACTACGATTAAATATAAACTATCACAATCAATCCGCACTCACTGATTCACTCGCGTTGGATACACCATGAGAAATCACCATAAATAAATTATAAATTATCGGATTGACGATTAACGATTCTACCGTACAAATGAATTTTCGTAGAAGCGAGGAATTTCAGATTTTTCATCGAGCACGATTTCACAGAGCGAAAAATTGACTTTGGAACACCGGGAAAACGATCGCGAAGAACCGACGGCGAGTCTAAACTTGTCGCGGCAAGAAGAGACGCGACATCACGGATAACCGGCCGACCGGCGATACTTATGTTCGCTGCTATTGTGGCACGAAGCTTTACGAACGAATATATTGATTGATCACGCGTTGATACGATTGTTTAACGTTCGAACATGATTCTAATTAAAGAATATTACTCGCACGACAAACGGCCGATCCGAAGAACGTTCGCGAACGTCGTTATTTACAAATGGCGGCTGGATCGGTTCGCGATTGTTTAATCGTGACGTCACAGAGCCTGCCAAAATGCAGCGCATTGTTGAAACTGTAATATCGATATCGATATGAGAGGAAACCTTCTTTTTATCACGTACATTACAGGCTAGCGTACACTCGGATATAATGTATACTTCTAAAACAATTCTAATGCAAGAATATTACAAGAATATTAGACTCACGGCAAACGGCGATCCGAAGAGCGTCCGCGAACCCCGTTGTTTACAAATGGCGGTTAGATCGATTCGCGATTGTTTAATCGTGACGTCACAGAGCCTGCCGAAATGCAGCGCATTATTGAAACAATAATGTCGATATCGATACATTCGAGGAAACTTTGTTTTCATCGCGTATATTACAGCCTAGCGTACACTCGAGTATAATCTATACTTCCTAAAACAATTCTAATGCAAGAATCTTTCAGATTCTTCAAAGATCGGAAAAAAATAATTTGTTTTTGGTTTCAAATATACGCAGACATCCAACTATCAGGGAAAAATAATATCTTCCTTTTATTTGGTCTACTCATTTATCGGAGAAAGTTCGCCAACGCAACAACTATTTTCCCCCCCTCCCTCTTCTCGTTTCCTTTTTCATTTAAAACTCTTTCTTTCATTCGTCATCGAGGATAAGAGAAAAATAAATACAACAAAATGAATCAAACGGAATGATGGATGAAAAAAGAAAAAGCGATCGGTTGTGTGGATCGATTTTTTTCTCAATATAAGCAGAATTAATAGTGATTGTAATAATAATAATGATAATAATAATAATAATAATACTTATTATAATTATTACTATACATACAAATGAACATGTGATTATAACAAATTTTCTATCAACATATATAATTTTTTTTCTTTTTTTGTTTCACCCTTTCCTTATGCCTCTTCTCTCGATAATATGTACACGCATATATAAATAAAAATATAATACACAATTTTAAACGAGCTGCAGGAACTGTGATCGAATTATTCATTCAAGTCTGTAGCCGCGAGATTATATTATTAGTACCTCGTGGAGATTTTTTATATAATCGTCACGCCCGTTGTCGTTGATATATCATACAAATTCGATACCCTCGAACTTTTTATCAGAAACCTTGGTTTCGGACAGTATCGATAATCCGTCGATTGTAAAAGCGGTAATATAAGTAGCCATGCGGCCCTGATTCTCTTCGGTTTTCAGGGCGACGATTATCTCGTCCTTGGAACCGGGCAAGAATTTAAAACTAGCGAATCCTCGTATCGGTATCAGAGTTCCAACTCTGGTTACCTGCGAAACGAACATCGAACGATTACATAGAACTCAAATTTTCTCTTCTCTTCTCTTCTTCTTTATGACTATATATCTTCCTGTTTAAAGAATATTTGTTAACGTCAATAAAAAGAATTTCTGCCGGCAAAACACTCGCAGCCACTCTACCTTGATGTTTAAAAAGTTTTCATCCGCCGTCAGCAGCACGTTACACCCCATGCTTTCGTCTTTGGTTTCGTTGTACTGTTCCTCCGAACATCTTCTGGGTAGGAAAAACCAACTTTTATGAACGTCGCTCCACACGCCTGACTCGTGTATCATGTAACCTGTGAAGACATAGGTGAATAACAAATGTACATTTCAGAAATTAAATAACACTCGTAGGTGTCGTTCCAATTTTTCTGTTTGATTAAGCCTAGACTAAGGAAGTATTCTTGGCTAATTTGTTTGCGCAGCAAACACGTGTACATCTGTTTGCACAACTGTTTCGTGGACTGCTTTGCAATCAACAGAGTGGATTCAGAATGAAACTTGCATGGAAATATACATCCTCATATTTTTCCATATTACCGGGAAATTCTATGTTGAGTGACTGCCTCATTCGTTTGTAATTTGAAACCCAATTCAGCGAATGCGTCTCTCCGAGTACAGAGATGGTTTTCACCCACTGAGGATTGTTGTTGACAAATTCGCCTGCGCTTGTCGTCCACTCTTTGCCCATACTGCCAACGTAAAGCTGTTCGTCCTTGACGGTCGCCCACTCAGACTTGAACCCTAAAAATGATAAGCAGAGTAGCGTTATCATCAGACGACAATCTTGTATCTCTAGCTCCTCTTATCGCCCTACAACTTGCTCACTGTTGGGAACGTAACGATCAGTTTTAAAGTCTCACCCTTGGGATTCTTTCCATTTCCATCCATCAAAATAACCCACGGATACACCTGGTCTCCCTCAATGGAATATATCATGCCCGTTCTGTCGTCCATGGTAAGAAGTCTTCCGTCGAAGGTGACGAGCTCAGAGAGTTCCATGCCTCTACCTTTCATGGCTAAGGAAGACTGGAGGATGATGTCTTTATCGTCCCACGTAACCGAGATAAAATTTCTCTCCGGAACCCAGAGCAAACTGCCGCGTTTCATGATACTGTACCAAGAATCCTTGCTCTCGAGGTTCCTCGATTCCTGATCAAGATCGCTAATTATGGCTATCCTGAATGAGAAGCCAACCTTTGTTCTGACCGACTTGGTGAGCGGGTAGGTATTGTTGTACTTGTAGTAGTGGCAGGCGGAAGCAGGGGCACGAGAGTGCGCAAAACTGTACTTGAGAGTACTGGTAAGATTTGGAAAGGTGTAGAATATCACCAGGACAGTCAGTACAGCGGCGACGACTAGCAGGAACTGGCTCTGCACCCGAAAGGTGCTGTTTCCAACTCTGTAAACGTGGGGAGTGCGTAGAGCCTGGCGCCAATCCCGTATAGACTTCATTTTCTCTCTTCGATTCTTCTTCTTCTTCTTCTTCTTCTTCTTGAAAGTTGTCTCGCCGACAGCAGCGTCTTCGTTTGAAAAAGTTGAGGTGGATCGATGGTTGATTGCATTTGTACCTCCACCGACGCGCACATCATGCAACATCGTCGGTCATGTCGTCACTTTTTTCTGCGCGATACAAAATTCGCTAGAAGATTGATGTCGAGGGATTTGGGACCGGGTTTGAGTTTGGGTTTGTATTTAGGTTATCAATATCGCACCTCATCTATACCACGTATGCTGACTGACACATGCTGTCTGTTTTATTTTCTGCTTTCGCGGTTGTTTTGCTGCGTCAACGACGATGTTTCACTCATCACACCACCGCACACATTGCGAATAAAACAATGAAAATGGTACAAGTCAACGCTGCAGCTCTTTTGACAGCTGACCTGATCGGTTCACCTGCTGGTCGCGTGTCAAGCGAACGAGGCAGGCGTGATCGGTCAGGCGAACGTCGTCTGCCAACTGTGACTTCCGGCGCGCATGCGCCACCTCTTTTTTTTATCAAATCGTATTTCCTACAAACTCGCGATATAGCTTCATTCGGTAACGTAATTGGGACGCCTGCCGTAAGTCCTGACAGGCAACCGCGCAATATACGCGTGTGCAGCGAGTTGCCGAACCACGTAAGCCCACGTGATCAAATTTTATTCGACTTTGCCAAGAATTTGTAGACAACTAATTTTTCATTTTTTACGACACTGCAAGTTTAACGAGAAAATCAACAAAACTATCATTAAGAGCTACATTGTATCATCAAAATGAAAGGCCACTAAACTACCTTCGATGCTGACAAACCTGCAGTTTATTCACGAAAATTAAGAAAATGTTAGAAAAAATGCCTGAAATCTTGTACAATGTGTAATTTTATACGCAGCGAATATACGATCTAGCGAGTTTTTGTGCTGTTAGAAACGTTATAAATTGAGTAGGCAAGATGAGTGGGAATATTTTTTATACATAATACTCACTTTTTTCAGGGTACGATTGTGACGCATGTGAAATCCAAATTCGAAGACGAGGTCGATGTCTGATATCGTGCAGCAGCGTGTACCGCGTTGTCCTGACTCGAAGCATCGTGGATATGAGCTTTATAAAATTCTTGGTTTGCTGACTGACTATTTCTTCCGCCGACGATAATTTTAACGGTATTGAATGTGCGTGACTGCAAATGCCCTGATTGATGCATAAAATCACTCCGATAACACGTGGCCACCGAACCGCACTACGATTAAATATAAACTATCACAATCAATCCGCACTTACTAATTCACTCGCGTCGGATACATCATCAGAAATCATCATAAATAAATTATAAATTATAAATTGTCGGATTGACCATTAACGATTCTACCGTATAAATGAATTTTCATAGAACCGAGGAATTTCAGATTTTTCATCGAGCACGATTTCACAGAGCAAAAAATTGACTTTGGAACACCGGGAAAACGATCGCGAAGAACCGACGGCGAGTCTAAACTTGTCGCGGCAAGAAGAGACGCGACATCACGGCTAACCGGCCGACCGGCGATACTTATGTTCGCTGCTATTGTGGCACGAAGCTTTACGAACGAATATATTGATTGATCGCGCGTTAGTACGATTGTTTAACGTTCGAACATGATTCTAATTAAAGAATATTACTCGCACGACAAACGGCCGATCCGAAGAACGTTCGCGAACGTCGTTATTTACAAATGGCGGCTGGATCGGTTCGCGATTGTTTAATCGTGACGTCACAGAGCCTGCCAAAATGCAGCGCATTGTTGAAACTGTAATATCGATATCGATATGAGAGGAAACCTTCTTTTTATCACGTACATTACAGGCTAGCGTACACTCGGATATAATGTATACTTCTAAAACAATTCTAATGCAAGAATATTACAAGAATATTAGACTCACGGCAAACGGCGATCCGAAGAGCGTCCGCGAACGTCGTTGTTTACAAATGGCGGTTAGACCGATTCGCGATTGTTTAATCGTGACGTCACAGAGCCTGCCGAAATGCAGCGCATTATTGAAACAATAATGTCGATATCGATATTCGAGGAAACTTTGTTTTCATCACGTATATTATAGGCTAGCCTGCACTCTATATTTAAACGAACTTAAATGCGTTTTAGCGAATGAACGAAATTACAGCTTATGTAATTTATGTTTTTACGAGTATTACAAATCTCTTCAACACAAACCCGACAAATTTCGGAACCACTCTTCAGAATATCTACAAACGGAATTAAACATTTGAATTCAAAGCGGTGTTGACTTCCTGCCTGCGAGTTATTGATGTTTTTGATTCGATGCAGAAAGATGTATTTTTAAGGTATGATATCACTGACATGATAATTAATATGAAGAAAAACACTTTTGTGACTGAAAATACATACTCGGGTATTAGGGAATTACAGAAGCACAACATCCTTATTTATAAATTGAAAGAAGGAAAAAAATTAGAACAAAAAAAAACAGAAAGTGTTAATATCAATTTTAATTTGGTTCAGGCGTTTTAAACTTACATAGCGTTTGCTATCAAAGGACTAGGATAGGAATTCATATTGTTGAACAGTTGTTGTTGGACAGAATACTGACACAGAATTCACTTTACGTATTATCAAGTGTTGTTTATTCACACTTATTAGCAAGAATCGCACTTGAAATTGTCGTTATAACGCATTGTCAGGTAAAAATTGTCTCGCTGGTGTGTGACACTGATAGCAAATCATTATTTATGTAGTGTTTTATTAATTGCTTAACAACTCAAGAAATTTGTTGATGTCATTATCATTGTCATCATTCGACGACTTCGTTACCCTTCTCGGTGAGCATTAATTGTCAATTATCTCGAGTCTCCGGTTCTTCGTCATACGCAGCCATGATCTTTTCCATTATTTCCCACAACTTTTCCCTGGTGAGCTCCTTGCAGAATACCTGTCAAAACACGATATTACGAGACTCTTTTACCTGGACATTTCAAATTTGTAGGTTATATCAGGTTAGGTAATGAAAGAAAAGAAAGAGACAAATACGAGATTGCATTCTTCAGGGACTCTGACAACTCTGAATCGGAAAAATTAAGCTATCAAGTGACTTAATTGCAATTCAAGAAATCAATGTAACAATGCCGAGGAGATCAATTTGAGTAAAACTCGGTATAATCAAAATCTCTGAACCGAAGCTGTTCATTTTGCTTCCCTACTTAGCGACGAGTTTTCAAACCTAACGAATATCTCGACGAATTTTTTAATCCAAACTTGACAACTGAGTATCATAAAATCTCGAAAAACCACAGACCCAAATTCATTTAGTTTTGATATTACTCACATTAAACCAGGGCTGCTGATCGCACTCATCCATTAATGGCACGACGACCCCGTATATCTGGAGAGTCAAGTTAATACAGGCAATGGCGATCAAGTTTGGGGGATAATCGAGTATGGCAGTGGAGTGGTGAAAGTCTTGTAATAGCGCCATGCTTGTTCTTGCGACAGGATACTTTGACCATTCCTCTTCGCCGAACCACGCCTGGAGAGACCTCAGGTAATGCAACATGTACTGAAAAAGAAACGACCAATGTCTCAGCTTCAATGTCGAAACAAAGCTACAACTCATCCCTGATTACATTCAGATATCTACCCTGTGTGGATGTTCAGGCGTAACTTGGAACTTGAGCATCCTCATGATCAGTAGCTCAGCCTGTACAATTGCATCTCGCATACTCCAGTACTGGTCCCCTAATTCAAGTGGTTGAGAACCTCGATGCAAGGTATTGTGGGCAACGTTCATAACGTCACGGATCTTTAGTGGGTTGTCTTTGACTTTGCCAGCCAGGTAAAGACAGGTCGCCGCTATCAGCTGTACAGAAATGGTTTCTTCAATTTATTACAGCTCGTTGCAAGACGAGTGTTCTTGTTTGTTCGATTTTGAGAGAAAAAGAAATGACAGCACTTACGTAGCAATCATAACCTTCCTGATCACCCTCTTTGAAGAATCTGTGATACAGCGTAGCCGCGGTTGCTATCGTCAGCGGGTGGGCATCCAATTTGAATCCTAAAGTGATTAGAGTAGCAGACGTCAGTTAGTTTGGCTGGTTTATAACTTGTGCTCAAGAGACACGTAGAGAACACGAAGACTAATACAATTTTCTGCCATAGATACAGAACTTGGTAAAACATCAGAAAACATGGTCGAAGATGAAACTACGCAGCGTCAATTCACACAAATTCTCAGGTCCGAATGAGAATAGTTTTAAGAAAAATTGAGCAAAATCATTGAGGGAGGACGACTAACCACATTCGAAGATGAACCTGGAAGCGGTGAAGCTGTCGTTGGCCTTTGTATAGTCAACGATGATACTTTTCTGTAGAGAATTCCTTTTCTCTCGCTGCATGGCAAGTACGTCTATAACATCTTTCATTTTTGAGCTGCGTAACCAGAAACAGAGCAAAAAATATAAGGAACAACAATTATTGGGTTGCCTGGGAGAAATCACTAAGCAAACAAGGGGCGGGACTGGGTTTCGATTTTCGGTAACTGAAATTCTTTAGCATTGAGGTTAGGCGTCCTTTTCGGAGCATCAAAAATTTCACTCTTACGCGCATTTTATTCTCACCTCAGAGTTTCGTTGCTCGTTGGCTCCGTCGGATTCATCGTTCGATCTCAATTACTGCTTTTTATTTATCGAGTTTCTACGGATACGCTTGCTTTAAAATCACCGAAACCACGCCGAAGAATGACGATCAATCAAACAACGAGCCGGCTTAATTTTCGTTCAGCGTTGTTTACACTGATTTTGAGTCTCACTACGTCCGGAACAAACTGCAAAATTCTGCAGTAGAATTATTCTAATACTTATACAAAATTGGTCAAAATTCACACAAATTAATTCTATATTCTTACACACCAATTCTCCCCATTAAATAATTTTGTTACCTTGATACTAGAAAAAATACAAAACAGTTAACTGTCTTAACGAAATAAGAAGCTCCGTAGAAAAGGTGCCTAACGTTATGCAACCAGAGTTACGACGCTGAACCTTATATAGTTTCGGTGAAGCGGTATTTGATTTTCAAAAATTTGTTGAGAATTTTGTTTATCTACATCTTGCCTCAGAATACCGACTCAACGCCTAGAATTTGATAATATAATGTACCTGCTGATAACGATTCTTGTTTGCCTATAAGCGGAAATAATAATCATCCACAAATCCCAGTTAAACCTGCTTTACGATAATCAGCCCATTTGGCAACCCCAACATTACGTCAAAACGCTCGTGCGGTAAAATCAAGGCTCCATTTGGTCTCAAATAGCAGGCGTAGTTTGAAAAATGAGGCACAAGTCAACGTGGCTCTTCTCTAAGTGTATTCTTAAAGCGTGATATACTAATTGCACGCATGTATTTAGACGCAAAAAATTCAAACTCTTAGAACGTGGATTGACTTATATGGCACGAAGCCTCTCGTCTCCTCCTACACGCGAAACATGCAATGTCGCTTAGGTATGTGGGCTGTGCGGCAGTTCACATTTAACCGTAAAAATAGAATACATTCAATACAGTCATGCTTACAAGACGGGGAGTCATGTAAATTTACGACCGTTCTTAAGTCCTTCCGATTTTCACTCGCCTACTATCTCTTCCCGCGAATTCATTAGAAACCAAATACGTAGATTCGTGTGGGCCTTTATACCAGAGATGCCACGCACACGGATAGGTGGCAAGTATATATTTGCGACCCGTAAACGGGATATAACGAATCATCCACAAAGTTTTCATCAAACGTTTGTTAATTTGTTCGCTAATTTACTGCTAACAAAAAAAAAAAAAACTACGTATACTTATAATGTTATTACAAGGAACAAGTCAATTGAGTACCCAAGATATCTAAAATTCTGATGAAAAAAAAAGTGCCTACGTTGTAGCCTTAGCAGAATTCAATAATTAATCAGTGGACTTAAAAAATCTGTCATATGATAATGAAAAAAAAATTGGTAAAAAGTGTTGTATAATTATTCCATCAAACAAGGATATGTGGTCGATTCTTTTTAAACATAGGTATATGACTAGGCACTTAATTGCGAATGCACCGACAAACTGTACTCTGAAGTTTATATACCTACTGTTATTATTTTCATTTACTTATTAAGTTATTATTCTTTTCAATCTGAATATCATATCGACCAAACCTACAGACAGGAGTTCAGTAATTACATTGCTAGGTTTCTTAGTAGGATGCAATGTATGTTACATCTGATTCCTCAGCGTTGCATACATTGCACGTCATTTACATAATTTGGCTTAATAAATAAGTACAGGTAAAGGACGAGCCTAGTTCTAGAAGGAACGCAATCGTCGTCGCATATAATGGCAGCGAATCGGGGCATTTATTACGGGCAGTCTATAGGCGGTAGGCGATCGTTTCGCCCGACGAATTCAAAGGAGTATGCTAATTGGAAATCCGGGGTATCGGAATCGTCTGCGAGGCGGCTTGCAGCGTAAAACTATGCCACGACACTCGAGTAAGGTACACGACACGCCGACTCCCGTTCTTCGTATTCATCAGGCATATCATACTCCTGCAGGGGAATCTTGTATCTCGTATACACGCGCATACGCATACAACACAGTACACGCATGTTACACGTGTTTACGCACGTACGCTCACTTGATTGACCCGGTGATACGGCCTGCGGCTTTATGCGCCGCAGGAAGGAACCCGAATACCTTCTTGCGGCAGGACAATTGTCTCTCTGGAATGATTGAAATAAAAAAAAAAAAAGGAAGGAAACATCACGTGTTGCGAGAGAGAAGGAAGCGAGACGTTGAATGCTAGATTGCGAAAGCGATTCATCTGCATATGAATTTCGCAAATCTTTAACGATTGTTCGCATTTGTGCAACACGCTGTTTCTGATAAGTATTGTCTTACAGTGATAACTTCCTGAAAATGTAAATCAGTCCGACTGAAAGTGAACATGCGACGAGACGTTAAGTTCCTTCAGACATCAGAAACAATGCGGAGCGGAGCCGGATCAGCTATCGCTTAAAACGACCAGGCATTCCGTCTGTGCATACGGATCGCGTGTGGGTGCTGTCAGCGGTGAATATCATTCGACATCGGTGTAAGTAAGGTCAGGAGGTTGCCGACGTAACTGCAGGTAAACGACTCTGTCACACCCACCTGCTCTGGAGGCGTTGAATAAAGACGAAAAATTATTACCGAAAAGTGTCAGAAGAGACAAAAATGAATTCATTTTTCCCGCGTAACACACTTTGCAGAGGAGAACGTAACTATAAGGATTCGGTCTTAACAGGATATCCGCAGCTGACCGTAAATAATCTGGACAGCCGCAGCAGCAGCAGCAGCAGAAGAAGAAGAAGAAGAAGGAGAGGAAGAAGAAGAAGAAGAAGAAGAAGAAAAGGGAAGAGAAATGGATAAAACTGCATCAGAATTGGAATGAGAAAAGAAAAAATGAGCGAGAGAAGAAAAAGTAGAACACCCACGCGTGCTGGGAATTTAGGAGTTTCCGATGAACGGAGATACGAGTGTATGTATACAGAATACACAGACATACCTCTGTACACAGCTGGTACGAACGTGTCTGATTGTTAATAAGGAAATACTGGTTCTCACGTACAGGTGTGTACAGTATGTGTATATATCGGGCTTTCTTTGTCAATTGGGCCACTTTTTCCCTCGACCTTTCTGTCTCCGACTTTTAATTTTTTTTTTCTCTCCATCTTTCTCTTTCTCGATTGAAACAAAAAAAAAAAAGCTATCCCTCGATTCCAAAGAGAACCAGCATATATCATTAACAAGCCAAGAATTTATCCGCGATTGTCAGGTTCGGGAAGAGAAATTGCTCTTTATTTTTATTTTCAAACCGACAAGTGAATGGCGCGAAAAGTGGATTATATACAATTCTGTATAACGCGGTAGCCGCGCGGTCTCTCGTCGGACGGCCATTAAAAGCCGAGTGCAGCAACGAGGATCATCCGGGGTTCTACCTGTAGGTAGAGGAGGTACGATACCGACAACAAGGCAGGTAGATGCGACGCAAGCGTTCGAGGTGTGTGTGCATGTTGGAAGGCGAACGCGCACGCCGCAGGTGTGCGGGATACTCATGGGCCATCATGGGCCTCATGGGCCTCAGGGTATACTATACGGTGACGAACGATTCCGCCCGCGGGCAGCGCGGAACAAACGAGAATCGCGCATGCGCACCGCGACCAAAATGGCCGACCGAGCTGCTCCCAGAGTGTTTCCGATCGGCAGCGTCGAACGAGGAGGAAACAGCAGGTGTTAGTACCAATCCGGTTCCCATCGCGTTGACACGCTTCGCGGAAGCTGGTGCGTTTATTATTTCAACTTGTGTGTTTTGCCTGCAGTGAAGTGCGTGCAATAATGCATTAATTATCGGTTGGAGGTAAATCGTACACTTGTTTTGTAATATCAATGTATAATATCGGTGGAGCGTGTTGACGTATAATGTTTGTTGCGTGAAGGAAAAAAACTAAGAAATAAAAACAAGCAGAAAAAAAATCTTAAAAGTAATAACAGTAGTGCGGCGCCGTCGTGTTTCATCTTATTGTTGTTAATTTTTTGTTTATTCTTCGTCTTCTTTCTTCTTTTTAACGTTGTTTGAACCAACGCTAGTTTACCCAGGTGCTGCAGGTATATCTCAATATCAATATACACGTTATACTCACGTGTGATATCTGAACAATATGTATGCGTATATAATCGTCAATTTTGTATGTAATCAGGAAGTATAATTTCGATTTGCATACAAACAAGAAGTTGATTCTTAAGAAATATTGAAATAAAATTAGGAATGATCTATGCGTCGATAGATTGATTCTGGATCGGGATCGAGATTGTTCAGCAGTGTTCTCAACTACGCGATGTTTAATGGTGAATAGAAATGTTATTTTTTGACGTAACGACACGTAAATGTAACTATTATTAACAGCTGCTACGAACCTTTTGCATCGTATTACCGCAGCGCTTGAGATTTCAACGCCTTGTTGCACGCACAATGCAATCTATAATATCGATGGAAAATTCGCACGAATTTACTCGTGAACATATTACACATGCAGGGTAAATTTACTTTATGATTGAAACAAAATTCTACCTACACATGCGGTAAGAGAAAATTTTTTTTTTTTTTTTCTATTTTTCATCAGATTAGTAGGAAAATTTGGCAATTTAAAGTGCATATAAAGTGCCCCTGCACAATTTTTTACAATAATTGCAAATCTAGAATCTTACAAAATTATATCTTATTATTATGCTGCGCACGGTGTGTATTAGGTGTAATGATGATCAATTAACACTGCATGACAACGGTTTGAACAGTTGTTAAGTACCGTTCGCAATGTTATATATAGGTATATGTATATATATATTTGTATAACGTTATACCTAATTCTTGTATACAACTCTCGATCCGCCGCTCACGTCTGTGAAGCAGATCTTGCTCTACGGTAATAAAAATAAGTGAAAACCGAACGGACTGATTTCTCTATCTGAGAGAATATATATACCTACAATAAATACTCGTTGCTCGCGTGGTTTATTTATGAAAGTATTGCAGATGTATTTTCTATGAGACTCAGTGCTGTAAATGACAAAATTAAGTTGAAAAACATTTTGGGTTCAGTCTCGTCGATGCTCTTTGCATCTTAATCTATTTTCACAATCTTTTCGTCTCACCGTCTCTGAATCATGAACTTGACGATAATTTATACAGCAAGTATCCGTAGCTTTTCTTACATTATAATTAGACGATTTTTTTCTCGTCATAAATTAATCTCGGTCTGCGTCCATTCAGCTCCATATCCGTCGTTGTTACATCCATACAGTCACGGCATCAAACGTGCACGTACAGGTAACCCATGGATCCATAGCCTCTGCTTGTGAGTTATCTCAAGGTGAACCGCGTTCATTCCCGTATCACACATGTAGGTGGGTGAATACGTGCATACGTGCACAAACACACACCCACACACACACCCTTAAATAGACGTACGTACAAAGTTACAGGCACACCGCCTTGAAAGCGACGAACGCCGCGACGCTTCTCGCGATCCACTGACTCCAATCCTCGGTTATGTACGACACACGCTCGCACGCATATACGTGTATATTAATATGTAATTGCAGAAGGAAGTGTCGAGGATACGATTCACGCGATTGTATTCCGCGCATGTGCGTGATGTAGGTATGTGCCTACCTCCAGAGGATTCGAGAATTCGCGTGCATGCGGGATGACACGCTTCATCTTAAATAGCACTTGCGAGATGGTGATTTCAACGCGTGTAAATCCGACGACGACACCGCGGACTCGGCTCGCGGAGATATTCTATTATACATATTTTCGACGTATGCGTGAATTATTTTTCATTATTCGCGTAGCTTGTTACTTCGGAAAGCAATTTATAGGCACGCAAAGTACGTATGGTAATAATGATGAAAAGAAAATAGGATTAAGTGGTAACGGAAAATCATAAATACAATTTATCGCTACCGCGTGAAAGATTGTTATTTTAATTACACGGAGGACTCTGCACGTACTTATATATAGATAATGCAAGATGATAGTTCAGGTTCTTTGGACTTCCGGTCTATATTATATTATACCCACCTTGAACGCTTACGACTATTGGCGTTAATTAAACGGATAGAAAATTGATTATCTTACCTAACTAACGCAATTTACTCATTCGTGTATTTACTTATTGCCACAAACGCGTAAAGAATTAAAATATCAGTTTTTATACCGACTGCGGTACTTTATGTTGTAACAAAACTGTTGGAAGTACCAAAAAAAAAGTACTAGAAAATCGACGATGCAAAAGAGACGAGAAAAGAAATTGCAAAATAAATATCAGAACTAAATTAAGGTTATAATTAACAATGTAAACGTTATAATAATACAGTTGTCGAAAAATAAATCTACATTTGTAACATTTTTTTTTTTTTTTCCACACATATACGTATAATAGTGCGGTGTGCGAGGACGTGTTTTTTTTCTTTTTGTTAATAATTTCTTGTGCTTTCTTTTACACAGACTGATTAATTACAGTTAGGTACACGTATAACCCAATAATCCGAAACTGGTCGGGTGTTGAAGAGAAACGGAATAAATATTGAAAAACCAAGGGAAAACATAAACTACTTCAGGGTGAAGTGATAAAACGTAACAAACACCTGCGTCATGTACCGTCCAAATTTTTACGAAAGCACGTGTCTGCGATGCGCTCAGACGGTTTACCAGGTGGACAGAGTCGGTCCGTTGAAGGATTTCACATTTTTTCACGCCGGTTGTTTCAAGTGCGCGGTATGCGGTACAAAATTGACGCTTAAAACGTACTACAACAACCAGCACACCATAAACGACAAGGAAGTTTACTGCAGCAGTCACGTCCCGAAACCTGGGCCAGGCACCCTCGACGGATCCAGCGTCGGCATAAGGAGCGCCCTTAACGTACCACGCAGCGGATACGTCAATGAACAAATACGCGCCGGCGGGCCTTCTCCTCGAGGCGTTTATCCCCCCGGGTAAGGTGCCAAACCAGTTTCGAACTAACCCTCCTGTTTTTCATCTCAAACGTTGATTTTCCCTTTCCGCGTGAGAATTGTGCCCAATTTTTTTTTTTTTTTTGGGCCTTATACGTCCGGGGCCCCATATGTTTTGGGTCTCGTACCTTTTGGGCCTTGCGTGACGATATTTTTATCCAAAGATATTAAAAAAAAAAAAAATAACAATCGGAGTTGGAAAACCGCGACTAATATTGATTCTCTCTGGGGGGGGTTTTTTTTTCTTTTTTTTTTTTGTGCCTCTTTGTCACAGGTACGACCACGTGGTAGATTCGCCGTCGAATCATCATTTGCACAACCATCATTATAACCAGGGTAGACATTTGAACGGTCACGGTTCACCGACGCCGATAAATTCCAGCTCGCACAGATCCGCGGTAGACTCGCATTACCACAATAATTCTGGAATCAGCGGTGCTGGGACTGGTGGCAATCACTCGCCCTATAATCACAATAACAATTACGGCGGTGACGGCTATCAGTATGGAAGGTTTGACGCGAGCGCGTTACACATCGCCCACGCCCTCAAACAGACCGAACTTCAAAAGGGGTACAGCAAGGCGAGGGAGAAACCGATCGACTACTATCTGGTGAGTTTTTCAATGTTTACAGATTTCCTTGAGCCTAAGAACAAATCGGTGTTTTTTTATTCTAATTATTTATTAACGCTTACCCGCCAGCGAGCAGGTAACCCAAGTAACGCAATTTCCGAGGGGTTGTCGTTCGGGTTGCCTGCTCGCGAGCGGTTAGGCGTTTCGTTTCAACGAAACCTCATCCGGTGTGATGTATATTTTCGTTGGACAACAACCGGTCGAAGGAACGATGGTAAATAGATAATGCATATTGAAAATTACGCCGCAAGCTGTACGAACGACGTCTTATTTTCGAACGGAATTCAGCGATATTGAAATTCTAGCCTAAGCGCGATAGATCGTAGATTTATAAAAGATTCAAATCACACAGGCGATCGCCGATGACGAGTCTGTAGGAGATTATATATTATATACATCCGATCCATCGGGTGAAAGTTTTTTTGGCATCAATTGGGCCGCAGCCGGCAGCGGTTCGTATAGCTGCGTGTAAAATTCTGGTCTCGTCTCGCTGAGCATTTTTCTACGTTCGTGTATCACAAGAATATACCGCGAGGGACTAAATATTAATCCAGCCGGTTTATTTATATCGCAGTAGAGAATTTGACATTTTCGACACCTAAATGATTATAATACCTCGCGGCCTTGTTAACGCTATATACGAAATGGAAATCACGCAGTCTCTCGACACCTTAGCGGATTCCAAGACTATGACTGAGGTTGTTTGTTTTTTTTTTTTCTTTTTATGTCATTTTCATTTTTTTCCTCACATCGAGGTTGTTTTATTTGTTTTATATGTTTAGAGATTTTAACGCGGCGCGCCATTACCGTTATTATTATTATTGTTATTGTTATCGTTGTTGTTTCTATCACCGCGATAGTAAAATATCAAACGGTACGACCCTGTAATATTATACGCGGGTGTGCTATACCCAGGGTATAAAACACATATTAAAATAAAAGACCACATTAACGGTGTATATAGCTGTAAAAGGGTACCGCGGTTCGCTGCACTTCCGGTTATCCACATATGTAGCCCATGTACGTATATTAATCTATGTACATGCACAGACGGGGGTACGTACGTGTATCGCTTATAAGCGGAAAGCCCGTGAGAGCAGAGCGACTCTTCTTCTTCTTCCTCATCCTTATTTCCCAGCAACTAATTCCGACAGCTGCAACTATTATAACTGCCTACGTTACACCGTACGCGTTGGATATTATTTCGCTATCGTTTAATCGGTTGGATATACGAATTGCTTGTATCACCCGGTGCGGCGATTACGAAGATCGGAATATCAAAATCAGAAAAAGTATTGTAATTTGCATTCGAAGTGAGGGAACAGAATGAAAATAAAAAATCAGGTTTTAAGCAAATTTATTTTCAACCTTGTACGGAGATTGAGTTTGGATATGACAAAAAATATATGCCTTCACCGCAAATTGACGACGAATTTTTCGTTGCGTAATTCCCCGCGATTCGTCGCCAACTTCTCCGTACACGTATACATATACGATAAATGTACAGTGTATGGAGAAACAATTCGCGAATGAAGAGACGGCCGCATATGTAACATGTACAATGTTACACACATTTACAGCGTATATAATGGGTGGATTATGTAAGATTCCCTTCGATTTTATGCAACGTTCAAAGGTGTGCAGTTGAGTGTTTTTCATAGATATTTAAAAACAAATCGACAATGTCTGCGATCGAGGAATTACTATGTAATAATGGCTACAAGTTAATCGACTGCGGTTAGAATCGGACGAACGAAAGTTAACGTTCTGTCCTAAATCCAGAAACCCAGTAAACTAAAAACTACGCGATACGTGCATACACACGTTTAATACAGTTGTCACATCACCACCTCTGCACGCATTATATATGCATATCGCATACCCATTAATTCAACTCTTACAAACAAAATGCCGAATGCGTATCGACTCGTCGACCCGCGTGTCGAATCGTTAATCGATGTACACACGCAAACGTGTCGTACGAATGTTGACTAATATTATTTTTAAATTTATTTATTCATTTTTTCCCACTTAATTCACCTTTCAATGATAGATCGATTATTTTCTACTTCCACTTCGTTTTTTTTCCCCCTTTTTTTAACACGTTTTTAACCACAAATTTTCCACCGCACTGTACTACAAATACACTCCACTATCTGCCTGTTGCAAATCCGGAACTCGAGTTACGTAATAATTCGGTAAACCGTGCGAATGAGACGTACATGTTACGTCTGTGTATCTGCAAATTGTATTATATCTACAGTGGGTCGAAAAATTCAAGGTAGCAAATGGAACCTTGACCGACAGGTATCCGAACGTCCGCCTGCTATACCCACTGCGTTCTATTTTTCGTTGTATAATTGCAACGCGTTCGCATCGACTTTTCTACAATAAATATAATAACAACAACAACAGCAACAACAATAACAATAAGATAACAGCCGTGACAATTCGCCTTTATTATTTCCTCCAATTTGCGTTTCTTTTTTTCTCTCTCTTCAAAGTATTTTAATCCCGATTGATTAAGGTGTTTTTTTTTTCAAATATACGTTCAGCGGGAATAATTTGCACGTTCGTATCGATAAATTGATCGTTGAATATTATACCACCTATGACGTCTGCGCGGAAAATTTCGTAACAATCTGCGTACGAAACTGTTTTGACAATATTGTCGTTGATATGAGTATTATTGTTATTGTGTTAAGCCTGGGCCGGCAGCGGTACTTTTGCGCCGTTCTTTTATACAAACACACGATTCTATGACGGACCGAAACTCCCACGTCCTGCAGATTTACGGCAAATTCACAGAGGATATACATATATACATATAATGTGCATGTTACACACGTCGTTGGTGTATTTGCTTAATTGTATAAAAGCTATTAAATTAATTATCTCCACGAATCGCTCGTTAAAACATACGTTTCTATACGCAGTCTATACGCCAATTTCACATTACACGGTATATGGTACACCGTAGCATATCAATATGGATTCAGGGTATGCAGCATACAAGTATATTCATAACGGTATAATAATCGACGATGTGATAAATTATTTTCACTTCGATTTTAGAATTGAATTGGATAAGAAAATCAGAGAAATGGGGAAGATATAGGGAAGTAAAATAAATGAGAAAATTACGACACGATATCTTGGTAAATATATATTATTACGGACTGTCGCATAGCGATAGAGTTTAGAAGAGGTGTACTTATAGCTGCAGAGAATGCACGCGAGTGTTCCACTCCGGCAGACCGTAACGCGGCGAAACACCGCCACGATCTAATAATCCATTATTTTTACGGTTATATCTCTCTTTCGTTTCTTCCATTCTTTATTTTTCATCTCTATACCCGTATAATTTTATTCTTCGTCTTCTTCGCTAATTACGCATTTATCGGGATAGAAAAATTCAAATGTGATACGAATTTTTGAAATCCGTATTATACGTTATAACATCGAATAATTTAATACGACGACGCGATCGTACGTGTGTGATTCTCGAATTTACTCGAAATTTGCCATTATTTTATCTAGTTGCAACTTACCGGGCCTAAACGTGGAAACAAACCACCTCGGCGCCTGCGGATAGGCAAGCAGAGTTACAATTTGCCATTTCTGGAACGAAAATCTTACGCCCGGTTGCCTATCCGCAGGCGCGGATACCTGATACCTGATACCTCCCATCCGGTAAAAGCTATCATTTATTTTCGATAGTTTCATCTCCGCTCTTGTTCCTTTTCTTTTTTCATTATTGGAAAAAACGAGAACCGAGACACGAGATCACCTTCATTTTTCCATGCGGAATTCGTCACTCTCATTACAAGACATGTATAGGTATTCTATTGATTTACTACTGGCTTAGTAATCGCGACTGTTGCATCTTCAATTCATAGCCTGCATTTTCGTAGTTTCGTTTTAGTAAATTTTTTACAACGATGTCGATAATTTAAGTAAGAATTTCAAACATAGACACGAAAAAAAAAAAAATTGAAATTGCTGAAAATTTGGCACGCAAGTACTCGTGTCTTGCCCTCAATGCGGAATGAGGAATTAAGGGTGAGGTGGAATATTGCAGTCGAAGCCAGTTGAAACGAGGATGATGAAAGAAAGTCTGAAAGTTTTATAGAAATCCTTGTGTGCTCTTACAACCTGTGCAGTTGTGTTACACACATATAAGTCCACATAGCGATTGCTTTTTTCTTGACCATTTTCCTTTTCTTTCATTTGTTTTTTTTTTTTTTTGCACATATACAAGTTTGCTCAGCTCGTGTTCTCGCTTGTACGTACATGTGTACGTATACATCTTACATACACTTCATACGGCACGCCCCGCAACGCGGTTCGTTCAACCGGTTCACCTTCGTCATCTCGACGAGCCTTTTCCTTCTCTTTTTCTATTTCTATTTCTATTTCTCTTTCTTCCACGCCTCGATCTGTAAACTAGCAATTTTTTTTTTTTCTTCACTCTATTTTGTATTATTTTTCGACGTAGCGCGAATTGGAATATTGAAATAAAAATGGTACATTCAAATTTATTCCATCGGTCTTAGAAACGCGCGCGCGCGCGCGGTATTTTCGAATCTTCCGGATTTAACTACCTCGCGTCTCGTGCTTTGCACAGACATTTTCCCATACGTCAAACGCTCGGGTGTACAGGTATGCGTATCGCTTACACGTCCATGTGATACGTATATTTACACGTAACTGGGTCAACTTTCGTTGCACGCGGTCAAGCGGACGATGAAAAGAACCTGCGGGGCGCGCAAAAATTCGTCGTTGTACACACGAATGTATTTACGTACGTTACACACAGCTCGTTTCGGGTAAAAATCGGGCCAAATTTCAATACAATTATTGAATAAAAGGAATTCTTCACCTCAAATTACGACGATATAACAACAATATAATAATGACGCATCACGGATCCAGCTTTACACGCACTCTGCGGTACACCTGCCTCTGAGTACGGGTACAATTATCGGCATCACATATATATAATATATATATATATATATATATATATATACATATCTCTGATACATATATGTGCGGGAGTCGATCCCGTATATTTTTCGGATTACAGTTAGTTTCTTGCAAGAGTGTAAATTGGCTTTTGAACACATAGTTATAGGTATGTACGTACATACTCAGCAAACACGTCTACGTCATGCGTGCAATATGTAAATACCTGTACATTAATACCTTCCATTCGTAAACTAAACTTAATCATTATTTTATTAGGTACGCGCGATAACGAGGAATATATTTATCGTGGAAAAAATGTTTTCATCCTTGAGAGTGACACTTTTTTACTTTGACGCGCTTTCCCAAATTCTCTGCACGCATTTTTGTTACCACGCGCCAGTTCACGCCGGTCAATTGTATAATCGTAATTGTAATTGCGATTGTTGAACTGTGAGCCGGAGATAAGGAGAGGCTATAGAGCCGCGAACAGACGTGTTGAGGAGGTAAAGGCGCCGAGTTGTACCAACCTGTCCGCGCTACGTGCGTGTACAAATTATACACACAGGTATATGAATACATAAATACACCGCAGGCACGTGTGCGTTATACTTGTGTAAATGGCCACTCATCGACAACCTGCATTCCAGCACACTTTCTACTCACTAACTCACGTCAACCTGAGCCCAGCCTCTTCGTTCCTCCTCCTTCTTCTCCTTCTCCTCTCTTACTACCCGTTATAACATATCCATACTGTACCTGATAAATCAGCCTTAAACATCAATGAAATCGTCGTCACGACCCTGGATGTGACTTTCGGTCAATATTCAAAACTCCCGCTCGGGGCCGAAATTTGCTACCGAGTTTCCTCGCTGGCTAAATTCCGCTATTCGCTCTCGGCTTTGGTCTGTGAGAAAAAAGCGCCGCGTAGCGGCAGCGCCGAGTTTTCGTAAGACAGTGTCTTACACGATGATACGGAAGACGATTTTTCATCGAGGATCGTCAAAGTAAGCGAAAATAGTTGTCGTAAAAAGTAGGCTATCACACACGTGCAGGAAGAAAAAAATAAAAAGAAAGAGGAAAATACGAAATACTGCAGCTGGGACAGAATATCCTGGGCATCTGTTGCAGTCTCGGCATCTTAATGTGTATAAAGCTGGCAACATCCCCACCTCAAACGGGACTTTTACGCCGGTATTATGCAAGGGCTCGAAGCACGTCGGCCACAGCCTTCGCGGTGTCTTCGATATCGGGGACATTCCGAGATACCTGCGGAGTCTCGAAGTACCACGTAATACACGTTGTACGGCCATACCTGCAGCCGTTGATGCAGACCCCGGGTCTTTGTATTTGGCTCGTCCGTTCGCATCGCGAACTAAAGTCAAATATTAGGATTGAGGAAAAGAAAAGGATGGAATCGGCTCTTCGTTTAACTGGAAAATTATTTTTGCAACTTCCGATATTAGTGGTGATGAAATTTTGATTCTACAATAGTCTTTTTTCATTTTAACTGAAAGAGAAAATTGGGGAAATAATAATAATGAGTATTGCAAAATTGCAACAATTTTACCGTGAAAGTATGCAGTCGATCTTGTCGAAGATATGAGAAATGTAGACACGAAAACACGACACGCTTCCGAATTCTGGTCTTCCGCATTTTAACAATTACACCTCCATCCTCAAGAACTTTTTTTTTCAGGCTTGTTAAAAAATTCATTGCACGTTTCTCGCTTTACTCTTAAAATTAACGATAATAAAATCCGAGTATAATTATACGTATGTATGCAACGTACATAAACGAGTCAGGCTTAGAGAAGCCGCAATAGCAGCAGCAGCAGCATTTGGAATCGGGACAAGAATCAGCAATAGCAGCGTGCCAGATTATGGAGAACGTAATTTACGAGCGTCCTTGCAGCATGTATTGCAATAATTCACATCGTCTTATGCAGGTTGTACGCCTGTGTATAATGTATCATGTTAACAAGTGGAATGCGACAGTGTGCGTGTAGGGTGTAGGTAGAGGCATTGCGCCTTTGCATAATATTGCACCCACGTGAAAGAAATCATTGAGGAGAATTGCATGCATGGAGAAGATTTGAATGGAGACAACAAAATTTCGAATTTCGTGCTCTCCCCTTGAAGCTCGTTGCAGATTAATTAACATCTCGACAGCATGATTTGCAAACTTTATTCAAGGGAATGGCGAAAAACTGTGGACCAGCGGGGAACAAATATTTTCCAGAAAGGGATAAAAAAAAAATCACTATTTATCAAGCGAAATTTGGCGAATCAAAATCTCGGCGCAAATCGTCCTTCGCGATTCTGATACACTTACACGTCTGCGTAGGCAGATAAGCGAGGCGTGTAGGTATAACGACCGGCAGCTTCCCACGTCGAGATATCTCGACTCGCGAGCACAAGTTCGCCTTTATATGGTTCGCCAGGCTTTTGCTTTTACAACGTCATCACTCGCTGGGATGTTCATACGTGTACGTATATACACAGGTAGACAGATGTTCGTGTAACGTCACGGACCTAAACTCGGTGGGGATCGGAACAGGCAATGTCGTCTCGTCATGCCCGTTTTTGGATGTCTTTTAATTAATATCACGCAATCAATGCACATCTACGACATACGCGACGATATTTATCGTTGCTTCCATCACGGCTGTTGCTAATGTTAAGATTTCCTATTTATCCGATTATTTATGTATGACACGGAGAAATTTTCTGAAAAATTAATAATCGCCTGCTGACGGGCAACCCAAATCACACCACTTCGAACCCCGCAATACTACTTACACAAAAAAAATAAAAAAATAAAAATGAGATTGCCTAATCCTAGGCGTCATTATTTTCTTCAAAATAACGCGTATTGATGTATATTGCACATTTGTGGTCCGTTTTGGAAGTAAGTGGTATTGAACAAGGAACAAATTCGTGAAGAAATAATGAGACAAATCAATCGAACAACCCAAGTTCGAAAGATTTAAACACAAACCAAAAACAGAGATCTTATAGGCATGATCGGCATGTTCTTACAATTTCTTTCATTATTCACAGGACCGAGATGAGCAGACTCGTCTTGAGATGAAGCATCGCAAGGAGGAGGATGATCTTTACCGTAAATTCGCCCACCATCGGGAAGAAGAAGATCGGCGCATCCGGGAAGAATTTCGAGTAAGATATATTCTACTTTTTAAAAGAAGAAATTGAAGAAACGACAGTTAAGTATTTATCAAAATTGTATTTTTCTGTATCGCCTTAGGATGAGTGGGAAAAGGAGTTGGAAAGACTTTCCGCAAGATGGGAACGCGACAGAAGTGGAGGCGGAGGCGGCGGCGGTGGCATCGGCGGAGGCGGAGGAGGCGGTGGAGGTGGAGGTAGGGGTCGGAACCACCTTTTTCAGCAGGAAAAAGAAGATCTTGAAAAGAATATGACCCTTAGGAGGGACAAGAAGAAGGAGAGCCTCACGCGCAAAATGTTGGAGCACGAAAGGTGCGTTTTTTGAATTAACGAATCCACCGGGGGATTCAATCGAGGGAAAAAATTGAGAAAAATTGACACGATCTGCAATTTCCCATTTCATATCGTTTCTCGTGTCTCCTTTAACCAAAAGTATTTCCCGTTTCAGGGCAGCAACGGCGGCTCTGGTTGAAAAACAAAGCTCCGAGATGCTCGAGCTGATAAACGAAGCACGGAGCGAATACATGCTCCAAGAGAGCCTCTACCTAGACGAGGGCGACGGTTATGCCCAGGAGGCACCGCCGCCCCCTTATCCGTCACGTGCACCGCCCCCGCAACCCCCGACCTTGGCCAAGTATCACATATACAATGATCCCCTCGAATTTGCGGACATGGACCAAATCGCGATATCGGTAAGATTACGCCCATCGAAATTATTCTAATTAACCTTCCGCTGGCAAGGTGGGTCTATAATATTTTTTCAACGTGATTGTTATTTGAAAAACCTGAATCAATTTACTAGTATTCCCTTGTATCTATAGAATATTTTTAACTAGTTTATTTTGTCATCAACAACTTTAATTTTAAAAATATCGTAAATAAATAGTCGTTCTTTAGATTGATAGAAAGGCACTGTATCCTGAAAGACCCCCGCTGCCAGCTAAGGGTAAAAAAAAAAAAATAATCGTGCCACATCGGGAACTAGACGAAAATAGTACCGGGTAACCAATAGCCTCTAATTATCGGCTGATGCGACTAATCCCATTGGACAATTGGTCGAAATTCAGATAACAAACCGGGAAATGAAAAGAAAATTTTTATCTAGTTAAGAATGAATTTATAATTGAGAATTTCCTACGATTAATCGTTGTTCCGCAGGTCGCCCAGGAGGATCAGAAAACTTTTACAGACCTTGTCAGACAGCTGGTGAGCCGATGCGGTTCGGACATTGAAAAAGCGCGGACAATATTCAGGTGGATAACGGTGAAAAATTTGAACACGATGCAGTTCGACGAAAACCTGAGGGGTGACACGCCGATGGGTTTACTGAGGGGCATCAAACATGGAACTGAAAGCTATCACGTCTTGTTCAAACGATTGTGCAGGTAATAATTAGGAGCGGATATCAAGTTTTTGATTTTCGAATTGTTGATTCATTGAAAATGAAAAGCTCGCTCGCTAGTTTCTTAGAAGTAATTTCCTGAACAG
Organism: Neodiprion lecontei; assembly: GCF_021901455.1. NCBI lineage: Eukaryota > Metazoa > Arthropoda > Insecta > Hymenoptera > Diprionidae > Neodiprion > Neodiprion lecontei. Next base: position 1,218,054 of record NC_060266.1, read on the forward strand.
AGAGAAGAATCAACTCGATTCAAAAAATCGTCGACGTTTAATTCTACTCCCTTAATGTCAGTTACGCCGGACTTCACTGCGTCGTGATAAAGGGATACAGCAAATCTGCCGGTTATCAACCGGGCGTTCGATTTGAGGATAACCGATTCAGAAACAGTTGGAACGCCGTTTACGTTGCGGGAGCCTGGAGATTCGTGCAGTGCAACTGGGGGGCCCGACACCTTGTCAATGCTAAGGAAGTTCCTCGCCCTGGACAGACCAAAGCTAAGAGCGACAGTCTCAGGTATTCATTTCGCTTTTGGATTGCTCTGTTCCCTTCGCGTCAAGCGGGAATAGAAGGAATTCAAAATAGAGAGCGGTACCTTCATTGACTGGTTTGAAAGTAACATTCGATAATTTTTAGGTACGAGTACGACGATCACTACTTCCTCACTGACCCGCGGGAATTCATTTACGAATTTTTCCCATTGCAAGAGGATTGGCAGCTTTTGAAGCAGCCAATTTCACTGAAAGATTTCGAGGAGCTGCCGTTCGTCAGATCGTTGTTCTTCAGGTGAAACAAACTATCATTACTACTGCAAAAAGATCTAGAAAGAGCTAGACAGCACATTCGCGCAGGACAGTTTTCTATACTCCACGCATGTGCATTCGCAAACTCACTCTACCGTTATAGACTATGTAATTCGAGCCATTGAGAATTGAGATTGAGGAAGACGACCGTAATTTCTTTTCAAATCTCACTTCTCATTCGCTCCACTTTGAACCTAACCCGACTCTAACCCTCCGATGGAAACCTAGTCAGAGAAACGGGTACATACTTTGTGTATGGAAAACACGTATGAAAATACGCGTAAAACATATTCGCGTCATGTAAAAAATTTTTATAATCATTTTTCACCCATCCTGGCTTAGGTACGGACTATACTTTCCTGACGCGGATACGAAGGCAGTGATGTACACAGATTCGACGGGAGCCGCAACAGTGAGAATAGCGATGCCCGCGCACATGCAGTCCTCCCTGATATTTCACTACAATTTGAAATTCTACGACAGTGACGGCGACGGATACGACGGCATATCGTTGAAGCGATTCGTGATGCAGGTAATCGATGCATTGTGCACAAGACTTAGCCTTGAAAAGTGCGTAAAATCTCATTTAAACTGTCAGACTTGTGACCGTTGACTTAAATATTCAACAAAAAAATAGTTTCAATGATTTAATTAGAGCCAACGATTACCAGTCTTTGACCAATTTGAAAAATTCCGTATATATCTGATTCAAGTCCGTGGTTGGTAACGTGGTGGCATTCCGGGTCCACGCACCGTGTTCCGGTGCCTTTTTATTGGACATATTCGCGAACGCAGTTACGCCCAAGGAGTACTTAACCGGAGAGCCGATGAAATTCAAGAGCGTTTGCAAGTTCAAAATCGCCTGCGAGGAGCTCCAAACCGTCATGGTGCCTCTGCCTGATTGTGCAAGCGGCGAATGGGGTCCGACAAAAGCGACGAGGCTCTTCGGCCTTGTACCAATCACGCATCAGGTGAGAATAAACACTTGTTCGATTTGCACTCGATCTGTCGAAGATAAGCAAGGTTCTGACTCTCGACGTTTTCCTTCCATTTATTTTTTCCTCAATCAGGAAGCGCTCGTATTCGCGGGCCGGGAACTCGAAATACAATTCCGGATGTCGAGGGCGCTCACCGACTTTATGGCCACTCTGCATAAAAACGGTATCGAGGAAAAACGACTTTCTAAATACGTATCGCACTCGGTCGCTGACAACGACGTTGTAACATTCGTCATCAATTTCCCCGAGGAGGGACAGTATGGTCTCGATATTTACACGAGGGAACTCGCCTCCTCTCCATATCACGAACTCGGTGGAGAAAAACACCTTCTCACTCACTGCTGTAAATACCTTATCAATTCGAGCAAGAGAAACTGAACGCGCTGCTAGAGTGAAAATAAAAAAACAATTAGACGAAAAACATCACGACTTACAGGAAGAATCCGATTTCTCTGAAGATTGAAATAAGACTTATGATTATCATTTTTCATTCTTCATTTTCTTTCTCATTCATTTTTGACACGTATAAGCTATCAGATTTACTTATTACACATGTCTACTATTATCACGTAGATGCCGCGAAGACAAAAATATTTAATATATACACAAATAATTAGAGCACATGTAATACACGCAATATAAGAGTAGCTTTTTTATATATAAAATTCTAATAATATTTATATTTTTTACACAAATTACGTTTATAAATGAGTACGTATAATATCTATCAAGAAGATAGATATTCATTTATAAATATTTTATACATCGATTGTTATTAACTTTTACGCGTTAACACGTAATAATTATTTAAACATATTTATAATACACCTATATAAATATATACACATATATATATAATCACGTTGAAGGTGCTAGATTATAATACATATAGTATATAATGTACATAATAAAGATTTAATTTAATGCTCAGGATATAAAGTATATATAAATATATTATATGATCATGATAACACGTATGGTAGATGTTCGAATATATAATTATAATTATTATATCATTCCGCAGACCTGTTCCGAAAAGGGTTAATTCGAAGAAAAGACGATAATTACGATACACTCTAGAGAGATATTTTTATAATTAAATACGTGCAATTCAAAAGAGATGATGAAATGTTGATCCCGGTGCTAATTATCGAACAGCGGTGTATAATTAATTTGAATATTATAGCAGCTAAGATAAAGAACGACTAATCACATTCGTTAATAACAGCGAATATATAAAGAAATAAATTGATAAATATATCGTAGAGTAGAGTAGAACTTGACGAAAATAATAATTTACGTGTATTTTACGTAGATATTTGCAGACTCAGGTGAATAATGACACCATACTATACATCTGCTTTATTAGTTCTATATTTGATAGTAAAATGTAAATAACTCTGAAGCGTTGTACTCTGCCACGCACGTATGCATAATGCAATATAAAATTATAACTCTGCATATTTAATAAATTGATCAAATATATTTTCAAACGCCTCTTCATTACACTCGCGCATTGAAGTCGTAATAAATAGTCATCATTTTGTTCGAGGGTAATGGTTATCATTTTTATTTTAACTGAAATATTTTAACCGAATGATGCAAGTAAATAAATAAATTTGTAATATTTGTTAATTTCGAAAAAAGTTGAATAATTTTCGGGGGCGGGGGTCGGTCATTTTGCCCGCCTTACCCCCTACGCATACGGATATTACTATGTGCGTTACGTAAAACACACTAATCCTATTCGTTTACTTCTGCATATCTTATAAAATGTATCATTAAATAATTTCACCAAGTCAAGACTTCGTAAATAATTCGACGCACTGATTATATATTCAGAATTTTTTTCAACTAATCATCTGTCCGCAGCACAACATGCGTTTTCGTAGGTGTGCAACAAGGGTTCCCTAATTATAGGCAATTCGGGGTACAAATCCGCTCTGAACACCGCCGAGTTTTACACCTTACTTACGCATGCTATGCAACCGACAATACATCAATCGACGACGAGTAGTTTAAGACAAGGCGTAATGAACTTGACAAAGAATTCAATTTACTTTTGTGTTTTGAGCACAGATGGCAGGAACAGCTGCAAAAGGTTTAAATGCAGGGAAAGTGGCTGCTGATACCTGTTCGACCTCGGCTCGTGTCATATCACGTTCTGGTATGTAACATGCGTCAACGGCGAGCAGCTGCACGCAATAAAAGGAAAATCAGGAAAATAAAAATATAATTGCGAGGAGTCTTAAATTTAACGAGTAGACAAAAACCTCTGACGTTAACTGTTGTTAATAATGACAAAACAATTGCATTGATGCGCGAATAAGAGTGAAATATGTTTCGGGAGGGTTACTATCTGGAAATAATTAAGGTACATACATATATCAATCATTAATCACTCGATGTCGATTTAGAAACAGCTGTCAACTTATTACACATACACCACAATGACCTTTCGGTGATTGATTAACGTATGATGATTGATTGTTCGTCATCGTCATTATAGAGAACAATTGAGCAACGATAATGATATCAATAGTAAATAATATATTTTTTTTTTCTGTCAGGCTAAAACCTCAGCTGCGACGGCTGTCATTACAGTGAAGGAAAAAACAGTCGAGATAAAGAATAAGAAGATAACGACCAACAAGTGGCTCACCCTCGAGGACTGGGCATCGCTCTATCAAGTCCTAGAAAAAGGTGTGATACAGAACAGCGAGAATAAGACGCGAGCGTCTGAGTCGAAGGAAAAAAAAAAAATCACAAGGCACCTTGAAATCGTGTAAGAAATTTCATCCTCTGATAGCAAATGTCGCTGCCAATGCTTCTAAACAAATACCACATTTTTTCACAGATACACATTCGAGGAGTCAGAAAATCCTACTGATAGAACCACCCTGCCGACTATAAGAGTCAGTGTATCACCGGTAAAAAAAAAGTCAAGATCCAAACGGGACGCAACTACCGCTGAAGTTAATCAGAAAGAGAAGATCCGGGTGTCTTCGACCTTGACAACCGAGCATAAAAATGAAAGCCGTAGTTCGCCTAAACTCGAGAGTTCTGGGGAAACCTTCTACGGGACAGGCTTCAAAGTAGAGGAGTATATTCCTAATGTGCCTAAGACAAAGGGAGCAGAGAACGGAGCGGACATAAAATATATTCCGAGCAGGAAAAGCGCCCTAGAAAATCTCAACAGGTCCGTCGACTCAGACGAGTACATTCCGGCCATCGTGAATGAAGAGGGCGTGGGTACCAGTGCCCTGGACGATCTGTACGTCCCGAATTCAGTACCAAAAATACTGAATTTCAACGAAACCTACGAGCCGTTCAGCTCGGCTATTACGACCAGCAAAATACCTGGTGAATACGTTCCTAATTCGAAAGGATTGAAAAAGAAGATGGAGGAGTACCAGCCGGACTTCACCAGCAAGACAATGAAGTTTGACAACAGCTACGTTCCGTCGAGCTCAGCAAAAATAATGGAGCTTAAGAAAAATGGTAGGAAGTCATCCCTGGGCGGCAGCAGTAGTAGCAGCAGTGGAAGCGCAAGGAAGAAGAGGAGTAGAGATACAGAGTCCAGTACTCGCAGGGAATCATCGTCTAGGAAAAAAAATTCCCCTGCCACTCAGAGTACGGGTGTTAAGCGAGAAATGTGATGTGAAATTCAACGTTTCAGGGATGAAGTTTCAACCAAGAGTAACTTCCATACTTTCGAGGTCTGATTTTAAAATATTCACCCAACAATAAGCTTTTACAAGATTTTCAAGAATACTCCGAAGCCAAGGGTCATCAAGTGTCCCTAAACTTTACGTCTTTGCACTTGTAAAGTCGTATTCAAGGTGACGAATTTGCTCGTTTCTTAGACATCTTATGTCTTTGTATTATTTAAGATAATTTATTCAATCTCTCCTAGTACTGTAAAGAGTTACAGACATCTTGTGTATAATCGTTCTATTTTTGTGTAATGAATTTCTGCTTTTCTTTTCGCAGCAAGTTTCCGAGAAAGATCGACACGGAACAACATTATTATTCCACTACGTTATATCTAACAAAGGTCTCAAAACAATATTAATAGCCTTTTCAGTTAGATTCAACTTACGAAAATGTTAATCTTTATCCGTAAAATTGCTTGAAAAAGCAAGCACTCGTCTATTCCTAAGTGAGGGTATTTGAGTAGTAAGAGAAATTTAGGGATGTATATCGTTTAATTTTCCCAATGTGGAAAGCGTGTGATATTTTTGTAAATAATATAAATGAATCAGAGAGTGGGTTATATATTCGTTGTACATGTTATATTTGACGTACTAGTAACAAAATGTGAATAACAGCAAGCTTATTATATCCATGATACATAGGTATATTTTTATCAGACAAAGTTAATAAATACACGTTGCTTATTGTCGTTAAGATCACGGAGTTAATTATCTTTTAATTCGTTCGTTTATCCTAGAGCAGCGAATAATGGAACCGGATCTTTCAGCGTCGGGCTTCGGACCATTCGAAACCATTTGATGTTTCGTCAGAGTTTGATTTCTTTACTTATAAGTTACGCCATGAAAAAATTCGAAATTTGTCGCTTTCGGGACTTTTAGTAATCCGGAATTTCAACCCCGCCCCATATTTGGGTGAATTTCGAAGAATCATGCGTGTTGCGACGGGGCGGCGCGCGTCGCGTGTAATAAATGTATATACACACATATAATAAAGTCTGTAAGGTAAAGCCACGAGTGGCCGTTTAAGTCAAATTACCGTGAATCGAACGGCGAAATACAGTGGTTGAAAATCTACCTGTCGGTCGGGGGGGGGGAGGGGGATGGGGGGTTTTAGTGGTGTTGCGAATTGTCAGGTGAATAGAAAAGCGGCGTTATTGCGTAATCCGTTTCGCGAACAGCGAGAGCGGTGGTGGGGTTTGGTCGGTGGCTATTTGAACCTTTGATTTGAACAGGAAATGTCGTACAGCGATGGCGGGCGTTCGATCCGCAAGTCGAGTACGAAGTCGCCGAAAAAATTGCGAGTGATAAAGAACGGCGACAGCGACAAGGTGACAACGACGACGATAAGCTACCACCACCACCACCATCACCACTCGGAGGGCCACGGCCCTCACCCTTCGATTCACAAGCGGAATTTGTACGTCGTCTCGTTCCCCCTGATATTCCTCTTCAACGTTCTGCGCACTTTGCTCTACCAGCTATTCGTGATATTCAAGTACTTCTACACGTCGACCTCGCGGCTATTCCTCAGGCGTAGCACCGCCAATATCGCCCACGGCAAAAAGAGCCTCAAGGCCAACTGTCATCTCGAGATTGTCGTCGGTCAGCAGGACGCTGACGGAACCGAGAAAGATAACCTCCTCAGCGTCGTCGACCCCGAGGCTGAACAGATGTCCCAGATTCCGAGACGCACCGCTGGTCCTGGACCCGGTGATCCTCTCCTCGCTAAACAGAAACACCACCACAGGAGGGCCTTCGAGTTCATCAGCAAGGCCCTCAAAATCGATGAGGAGAACGAGGGTAATCCTTCTTATCTGTCGCTGATCGTTATCTCGGCCTTGTTTACCTCTTCGAGTCCGGTAGAACCTCGATTATCCAAACTAATTGGGACCGAACCCAGTTCGGATAACCGAAAAGCAATTTTTATCTTAAGGGATGATAACATGTACAACAAAAATTTGAATCCACAAGCAGTCTATATTAAAAATCGAATTATACGTTTATCCTCTTTCAAACACAGGACGCTTATTTTATTGGTAGAAGCAATGTTACGATTGGACTGACGCCGGAAGATGAGAAATTCTCTCCAGCTTACTCGAACATGTTCAGGGCTTGCAAAACTGCAGCGAGTAACAATGTACATATCGTGCACCAGAATGTATTTTCTAAGCCAAAGTTCGGATAAATCAAGTCATGGTTTGGATAATTCAGGGTTCCACTGTACTCTCTTTGTTATTTAGAGGACTCTGTTCCAGTGTCAAAACACCTTTTTATAAGCCAGATATCCGTTTTATCCTGCCTAATGACAACCTGACACACCACAAAACAGGTCATAAAGAAATGGCTATCGAGCTCTATAAAAAGGGTATCGGTGAGCTGGAAAAAGGCATAGCGGTCGAATGCAACGGCGGACGTGGCGAAGTCTGGGAGAGGGCTCAGAAATTGCATGACAAAATGCGTGCTAATCTCGCCATGGCTAAGGATCGGTTGGATTTCCTAGGTAAATCAATTTTCATGTTCCTCTTTTTGCTATTTGCTGTATCCAAGAGCAGAAACTATGATCGGTGGCTGTTCATATGCCAGCAGCGACAGATTGAAAGGAACACTAAACATAGCGTCCGAAGTCCCGAAAAAATTCTTGAGTTTATGAAATCTTGAAAATCGTTATTTTTTTTGGTACGATTCTCATATTCTAAATTTACTTGCTTACAATTTTTCCGAGCATTATCAAAAACCACTCCTTTCCTGAAAAAGCATTAAAACTTGGTGCATTGTTAATTTTTTACTGGACACGCTTTGAAAACCCTGAGACTTGCAGACAAGTTTGTAGAGTAATTGCCAAAGTATGACATTCGCTCTTGGATGCACAATCAAACTGTGTGTAAATATTTGTATAATTTCAATATCTGTGTGTATCTATACGTCAATCTCCTATCTTCCACCTATTTCTCTTTGTTCGTTTCTTTGTTGGTTGTTGTACTACACCGCATGTCGATGTTTAGCTAACTTTTTTTTTACTCTCTTCTATTCGTGATTCATCTGTGATTATTTATTTATTTATTTTTTTGTTTTTCCAAATTTAAAACGAGCATCATCATTATCATAAGCATCGCTGCGTCGTAGTACTTAGCAATACAGGCATTAAAAGAAATTGATTATGTTCTGGTTGAAATTTCCTATACGCAAGCTTTGCAAAGTAATCGAACAACGAATTGCGTGGTAAAGTTTTGGTGGCTGGTATTAACCCGAGAAATTAGGAGGGTAACTTTAATTAAAATGTAGTAGTAGTGGTATAAATATGCAAAATAAGAAACGACAAGTTGTTTCTTGGCATGGCGGAGAATGTTTGTTTGTAATTTTCCTTGTAGCCAGTTTGTGCGAGCTGAAAAGACTGGGAATAACGAACAAAGGAGGCTGCGCCGAAGACGCAGATCGAGCTAGTGAACGTGGCGAAAATCATCCAAGGCTAAGACAACGCCTCGGGCCCCAAGCAACGCAAACAAATAAAAACCCCACCACCACCACTCCTCACAACAGCAACAATCACAGCCACCATCCACAAATTAGTTCTAATAATTATCTCTCTAGTACCGGGGCACATTCGCAGACGTTACATGTACCTGGTCAAAACACATACAAATACATACAAAGGCCGCGATCTCCAAAAAATCATTCCGCTCGACTGCCTGAAGGTATTGTTATTATTCATAAACACTCTTATTCTCTCACTAATCTTCCTTTTTTTGATTTCTAATATTAGTTTTAGCCTTACAAAATTAATCATAAAGTTTCGAGCTTCGCTTAACAATCGTGCACGTATTTAGTAGCGCTATCCAGTTATTTAATACCTGAAACTATCATTTTTATTAAGCATATAATTTTTGCACCGAGTTCAAATAAGTAAGTAACTACCGAGACGTGAGTCATTGGTTGTTTCGCGTTACGGTAATAAATTTCTCCAAAAAGCTTGTAACTGATGATAAGCTTACGTAGACATCCTTGCAACTTTGTATACTAGTATGGACAGTTGGAAGTATTGGAGTTTTTCCAGAATGTGGCGAGCTTTTTGAAACAATATGATACATACTAAGCCTATTTCAGCCATACGAAGAATGTGACGAAAATTTGAAGTTCCCATAAAGTTTTTTTATGTTTCAAAAATTTCTGTAATCAATCTGAAAGCGACAGGTATCCATATCGAAACTCAAAATTTAGCAATTGCTCGTCAATTTTCTGTACAACGTGCTACGTTCCTGTCTTCGAATTCGTGTTCACAGTTCACGTTCCACTGATTCACATCTCTACGTCTATTTTAGCGTCTGGTAGAAAACTGGCGGTGCCTGGAAAGCGGGTGGCTGGATCAGTGATCAGCAAGAGTCAGACGCTGCCACGTAGCATGGGAAGATCGGCGCCGACTCTACCTTGCCATCGTACGATGCCGATAAAGCCATCCTCGACCCCGCCATCAGTGAAACGACAATTCTCTGTGCCGAGTAACGGGTCGCCTGTGAGAAGACCCGGAACTCCTGGGGGGTCAGGAAGCAACAGAGGAACGCCAACGCGAAAGGCATCTATGCCGAAAGGCATCGACCCGAAATTGGCCCAGGTGATCCTGGACGAAATCCTAGAGGGCGGAACCGCTGTTCAGTGGGAAGACATCGCGGGTCAAGAGGTGCGAGTCCTTTAATTATTCCTCGACTTTAAAGCGAGTCTCTAATCAAATCATTGTTTTCCGTTTTCTTTCTTCTTCTCAGACCGCCAAGCAAGCGCTGCAGGAAATGGTGATCCTGCCCTCATTGCGTCCGGAACTTTTTACCGGTCTCCGCACGCCATCCAGAGGACTCCTGCTGTTCGGCCCACCAGGCAATGGGAAGACGCTGTTGGCGAGGGCGGTAGCAACGCAGTGCAACGCGACCTTCTTCTCGATATCGGCGGCGAGTCTGACTTCCAAGTACGTGGGGGAGGGTGAGAAGCTGGTCAGAGCGCTGTTCACAATAGCTAGGGAGCTTCAGCCGTCCGTGATATTCATCGACGAGGTTGACTCACTGCTCAGTGAGCGGCGGGATAACGAGCACGAAGCCTCGAGGTGAGCGGGATACTTTATCGCGAAACGAAACGCAGCTTTGACCCTTCCCCTCCATTATTCGCAGGCGGTTAAAGACCGAGTTTCTCGTCGAATTCGACGGTCTGCCTTGCACCCCTGAGGAGCGCGTCCTTGTCATGGCCGCTACCAACAGACCCCAAGAATTGGATGAAGCCGCTCTCAGGCGGTTCACCAAAAGGGTCTACGTCACGTTGCCCGATACACTGACGAGGGTTCTGCTTCTCAGGAGGCTTCTCAGCAAGCATAGTAACCCCCTCACTCAGCAAGAACTTGAGCACCTTGCGCGACTCACCGAGGGATATTCTGGTAGCGATCTGACTGGTCTGGCCAAAGACGCTGCGCTGGGACCCATAAGAGGTGATAGTTACATTTATCTTTGATGCTACTCGATGTTTGGTATATTTTAGTCTAAATTTATTCTACCGCATGATTGATTTTCGTTATCTTAGAGAAATAATCGTACTGCCATGTAGCGAATAAGTTCACTAATGTTTTGTATATTTTTTTTGAACAATAATCAGTAGCCGAATTGATAGATTGTCTATGCATTATTACATTCTACGTTTTTCTTCTTGTTCTTTTTTTTTTCTATTCATTTTTTACAGAGCTGAATCCGGAACAAGTGAAAGAGCTAGACTTAAACTTAGTGCGTAACATAACGATGCAGGATTTCGTCGATTCTTTGAAAAGAATTCGTAGATCTGTATCGCCGACTAGTTTAGCCGCTTACGAAAAATGGAGTTTGGAATACGGCGACGTTAGTCTCTGATTTAAAGTCGGCCCAAAATCCGGGCCTTCTCTATAGCCGTAGAAGATGAATGACGAAGAAGTACAGTGCCCGAGTATCAAACCCGTTTCTTTCTCCCATCGTCATCACGTTTCGTCGAATTGCTCAATCATCTGTACTTGTTTAGGATAATTAGTACCATGAATTTTAGGTGAGACTATTAGAAGGAAGTAAATAGAAATAGAAAGTACGGGATCACTTTGCCATAGAGACTTGGATCTAGTTTACGAACGTTCAAGTTCGGTCATCTGTCGCATGCCATATATTTATTTTTATTACATAATCTAATACTGCTGTAAAACTAAATTAAAATTAAAATGAAACAGATATTTTGCGCAGTCTTCAAAACTGCTAATGACTTTTAAAGATACTCTACATCAGACTCTCGGAGACGATAGTTGTTTCAAGATATGTGTAGACATAGTAGGAACATTGAGTCATGCGCGTAAGTTTCGGTAGAAACGTTGGCTCTGCCAAAAATAGAAAAGAACAGTTTGCTCTTTCATTTGAGCTATGCAATTAGTTTTCACAATTTGGCACAATCGCTTGCCCACATAATTATCACATTAATAAGTTAAGCTTTGCCGTGATACAAGAAGCGCGCAATTTCAAATGGTGATCGAATTCCTTACAGAATTCACATATAGCTCTGCCGCTAGCTATTGTAAAATTGATACAACGAACTAAAGTATACCTGCAAAGTAGAGTCGCATGAACGCAAATATGAAAAAATATAAAGAAAAAACAGTTTCTTACATTAGTTGCGAATTATTGTCGAATCGAAGAATATGAAGAAGTGTTTCAATTACCTGGAATTATGGTATAACTTTACGTTTAAGAATTACAAAAGAACTAAGTTCGACATGTAACCTTGTTGTTAGTAATAATATTGTGATAAAATTTACAAACCAATTTGAATAATCTTTTGGTTGTCGCTTCCACGAATTGAGAGAGAATATATTAATTATTAATAATTATAATTTATTATAATTCGCGTTGCGTTCCCCTCTTTCGTGCGTTAATGAGTTGAAAAAAAAATATTTTGTTACATTAATACCACGTTCAGCATACGACTGCAGGTTGAGTTATTGTTTGAACAAAAATCTTGTTACCACACAACGACCCTTATCTTTGATTCGAGACTGACGGGAAAAAAATCTATTTGTCCACGCTGTCTATCATTATTATAAACTATTTAAAAGTTCAAGTTTAACTATTTAACTCATAATATTATATTATTTATTATATTTATTATTATTATTATTATTGATTGTTTGAGTTATTGATTGAGAAAAGGCGACGTTATGCATGACGATTAATATTATATAGGATAATTTTATAGTGATAAATATATCTGTATAAATATAATTATTATGCATTAATACACTGGTGAAAGTGTGTCGCGTATTACGATTGATTCAAGTAGAGAAAAAAAAATCAAAAATTAACAGAGTTCAATCCGGTTAGATACAGCAATTACAAGTGAACCATAGAAACACAATGAAACATTTACCAGACACTGAAGAAAATATAAGAAATTCTCAAGCTTCCCACTTGTGATGCAAAGTTTAAAACATTGCTTAGTAATAGTTTTCATAACGAGAATGATGATAATAGCTGTTATATAATTTGTTGAAAAGAAGAGTCTTACCTTCTTCGCAGTCTGTCCTTCCGCTAGACTTCTCACATGCCTTCCTTCAAAATCGACAGCTCCGAGCCTTCTTCGAACGATCATCCGATTATTTTGCTACTTTTATAACTAATTTTTAGCTACATACTACTACTACTAATAATAATAATGATAATAATAATATTAATCTCGCGATTGCTTAATTAATCATTAATTGGATTATTAATTAACGTGTGTAACAACACATCTTGGCGATACATTGAGATGTGTATTCAAACTACGCAACATGCCACTCGGCAAAATTGGTAAAATTGTATATCCGATCTCCTAAATTTTAGCTATCTCTCTCTGTCTTTTTCGTGAAATCTCAGGAAAAAGACAAGAGATCTAAGTGTAAGAAATTATATCAATAACAATTGTTGTGGAAAAGAGACGACAGAGAGGGACAAGAGAAGGACGTAAAATTACTGTACGATACTAAAACAAGAACAGCGCGTCCGCTTCACACTGGCTTAGTATGAAGTTTCATTAAACGCTGCTTCCGATGGCAACTTTAATGCAATATACCTAATATCGTTATGGTATCCAATGTCGCGATTATACCTAAATAATTCTAGTCTCATCAAGCAGTGTAAATAACGTTATTCTACAGATGATGTTTTGTTTGAGAAAAATGTTAAAATATATCCCTTCGAAGGTTGAAAATACAAAAGCAGAGAGAAATAACCTGAACAACACAGTAGTAATGGAATACTACTAATGCAGACTCCTGATTATATTATATACTTATAAATACAAAATATTATTTATATAATCGTACTACCGACGAAGATAAGTTTAAAAAAATTAAAAGAAAACTTAAAATAAAATAAGAGTAATAATAAATACTGTAAAATGTTTATTTGCTAAATAAAAATCACACACGTTTACACGCTTAAACTAAAAACTGCGTACGGCTATGCGTTATTCTTTTACTGTGCATACCTTTGTAACGACGATAGTCATTGACGTTCCTTGAATTTTTATTACCTTCAGATGTGTATGAAAACTTTTTTTTAATGAACATTCTCAATTATTTAAAAACAAGAAGGTGTAACAACGAAGAAAGAAAACCAAGATTGACGAGAAGATGAAATCAAAATCTTGAGTAAAATGTATCAATTCTATATTCTACATTAATTTTTCACTGTGTAAATAATGCGACAGTAATAATAATAGTAATAATATATTTATATTATTATAACGGAATGTGTTTGAAAATAAGGAGACTGGAGATAGATTACAGTAAAGCTAGTATTACACGAAACGACATAAAATATTCGTAACAGTCTTCGAGTAATTCTGGCTTTACATTTATTTTTTCTCTATATCAATGATGAAAAGGACACAGACAAGAGAGGAGCTGTTGAAATTTGTATTTTAAATATTTATTCCTTTTTTCTCTCACTTTCAAAGGACAATTTGTTGTTTATTTAATTTGTTATTTTTTTTATTTTGTGTATTTTTTTATATTATAAGATAACATTATCCTAAGCATTGTATGTGGAGGATGTTGGAGCCTCGTCGTATCTAAATTACTTTTTCTTTGCTTTGTTTATTTCCGTTTGTATTCATTTATTAACTCTTTTTTTCTTTTTTGCAAATCTTTCCTCTTATATAACATCATTTGCTTTTTTTCGCCCACATCGTCCTCGTCTTTTCGCCTGTCAATTCATTATTTCGTATCATTATTATCCTATACTACCATTTATCATATCGTCGTCACTCCAAATTCACTTCTTTCTCTCTCACTTTCTTTCTTTCTTTCTTTCTCTCTATCTCTGGCATTCGGTTTATCATCTCGTCATTTGTCCCTTTTTTTCGAATTATTCTGCGTTAACGTGACAGACAAAGTCAGCGACTGGCGTTGTTGTCGACCTGGTATTAGTTTTCTTCTTGCTTCGTGTAGTTTATCCAATTATTTATCATATATTTTTGTTCTGCTTTCGTTTTTAGCTTTTCAGAAGAGGGGGGATTATTTCTATCTATTTCGACTTTTCCACCTCTTGCGTATGAACAATTGCTGTCCCGGTTACGGTGTCGTCATTGTTACTATTAGTATCATTATTTATGGTTCCTTTTTTGATACAGATAACAAGCATCTGGACATTGCAACATTCTTCGATGCTTGAGGAAGATTGCTACAATGGTTAAACCACTAATAACAATAATAATAACGATTCCAACGAAATCAAAGAAACATCTATCGCGTACGTGTTTCTCAAAGAAAAAACTATTACTAGAAATCAAAAGGTACTTCATTAGAAGTACCGATAATCAGGGGTATTATAGTACAGTGTGAAAAGACGATATTTTCCTCACATTTCATATCAGTATATTTGTGTAACAATATTTTTTTTAATCTTTTCCCTTTATCACTTTCATCTAAACTCATAAGAACTCTACGGACGCTCTGTGTTCCTGATATTTAGTCCTGTATTTTTGCTTTGAAGAATTAATGAGATAAAAAATATAACATTCTATAATCATTTTGTAAGTATGCAACCCTGCTTTTGAAGTTGAGAAAAGAACAAGTTTTTCACATTAAAACTGCAACGGTAGAAGTAGCCAGATAAAGAAGCAACTGAAGAAATGACGAAAAATTGTTTCGGCACTTGCAAAAACATGGAGATGTTTATGCAGTTTTATCATCTGTTTCTGTTTCTTTCATACGCTTAACATTAGGCAGCATTGCGCACAGCTGTGTGCAGAGTTCTCAAGACCATGTAGGTTTATTTTCTGAAAGACACATTATTGTTGTCATCGTCGTCATTTTTGCTGTCGAAAACAAAACTACACCTGTATTCTTAATGATGTATAAGTAAAAAGAGAGAGTGTGAGAAGAAGAAAAAGAAACAAAACAAAAAACACGAAGTCGCACGTTTCTTTTTTCTTTTCTTTTTGTTTTACGAAAATTCGATACATAAGAGTCTGCGATACACACTACTTGGATTTATAAAATCAACCTTTATTCTTTTATGTATTTAGCCATTCATTCTTTTGTTTTTGTTTGTTTGTTTGTTTGTTGCTGTTGTTATTGTTGTTGTTGTTACTGTTTTCATTTTCATTCATGTATAATATATATGTACTATATAACTAAAATTTGAGTCGAAGATGAAGAAAAAAGAGAATATTTTCGAACGAACGCGAATTAGAGAGAGAGAGAGAGAGAGAGAGAGAGAGAGAGAGAGAGAAGATTTAAGTTTGTTCAAGATCTTTGTGGTAGAATGAAATGATCTGTGATTCTCTTCCGGCTTTCATAAAGTAATAAAAATAATAGTTTATACAAAATTATCCTCTTTTTTGTTTTGAAAATAAAGTAAAAAATAAAATAAATACGAGAAAGTAACGAATAAGTTGTGTTCCTACTGCAAGTATCACTACTACTACCAATACGACTACTACTACCGCTACCAACTACTACTATAATGCCGGAAAATTACAGTTTCAATTCGTCATCATACTATTTGTTACATTACGTGTCATATACTTTATCATTATTGCGCAGAAGAAGAAGAAGAAGAGAAGTAGAAAAAGTAGAAGCATCAGAAGAACAAGAAAAATCACAAAAATTGGAAAGGTTGATTTTAATATAAATAAGCGGTTCTTTCATGTTGTTGTATTTTGGTTTTTTTTTATCAAAGAACGAACTACAAATTCTATTTTTCAAAACAGAAAGAAAGAAAAAGAAAAGAAGTGTACGTTTTCTTTTTTTTTCATCTTCTCAACGTCTCGTTTACACACACAATACAAGAGTGTGTCTGAAAGAGATAGAGGCCCCTCCGCCTCCCCCCTGACTCTCAAAAAGACTCTCGTTTCCCGCACTTGAATTCTATTTCGTTCTGAATCGGGTATGGTTGGTGGTCGTCTCTGTTTCATTGGGTCGGGTATTGAGGCATGGTGTAGGCTACCATGGCTGGCTGCTGGCCTGGCTGCAGAGGTGCGGTCGCTGACGGCGCTGCAGCTGATCCCTGGCCAGGTTGCCACGCTCCGGTCGCTGGTGCCGGCATCCTCATGCTGTTCATGTACTGCGCCTGCTGGCCGTAGTATTGACTGTAGTACTGAGTCGGCTGCAGGAACTGTCCTTGCATCTGCGGGTATCCCTGCGTATACCAGTACCCCATTTGCTGTCCATATCCGTACGGATATTGACCTCCACCAGTTGTCACCTTGCGAGCAGAACATTATGTTAATTTCAAGCCTCTCGGGTGAACAAGGAATTTTAAGCATGTTTGGAGATAAAGGACTAAATTCGAGTTTGCAATTATCAAACATCCAGATGTTTGCCACTTCAACATCTTTCCTCAACTCTGGGGTCATGTTCATCGTATTGAATGAATTATAGTGTGTGACCCATGTGATTAATCAAAGCCTAAGATTCTTTAGCGTAAGGTTTTTTTCTTGATCTTCCCAGGTGCAAAATCGTCACTACCATGAGCGTTATTTAGCAACAGACTGTGTTATCGTATAAAAATAATGAAATTATAACCTGTACAACTCTAAAATTATTATTGCAATAATCGAGTTTAGAAAGGCTGGGAATTATTCAAGGCTGAAAGTATCTTCTTTTTTTTGGAAGTTTGTTTCTACTTGCAATAGTTTTAAATCAACTACCAAGATTAATTCAATATAAGAAAAAATATGACCACGTAATTACAAGTGAACAGTGAATGAGGAAATGTGGAACTTGGTATGAAAAAAAAAAAAATAATAGTAACAAAGAACAAAAAATAAACTAGGGCATTTACGGAACGCAATTGAGATTGCAAACACTTTCACGCTACTGTGGAGATAGAGTTAGTTTTAGGATGGTTTCAGGATCACCAGACACCCGAGATAAGATTGGTGAAAAAAGCGAGTCAGTAGCCTTGAACTTCCTTTGTTCCCCAAATCAAGATTGCTAGAAAGTTTTTGGGCTCCCCTTGACGCTTGAAGGAAGATCTAAAATTGTAAGTAGAAAAAGCGTGCGGCACAAAATTTCTGGCAAATCTTTGAAGGTCACCAAACTTTCTTTGTTCCAGTCTTGGCTTGATAAAAGGAGGAACAAAGACACAACTTTCTTGGAATAAGAAAAAAAAAGAACGAATGTTTGGTACCTGCTGAGGCTGCTGATTGGCATTGGGCCCGACGCTATTGGGATCGCCGTTCTCCTTGCCCCAGAAGCACTTGACGACGCTACCGTTGATCTCTGTATTATGAGTGGACTCGATAGCGTGCGTGGCTGACTCCTTGGTGGTAAACTTGATGAACGCGTACCCCTTGTCCTTGAAGACTCTGATGTCCTGAATGGTGCCAAATGGCGAGAAGGTCTTCGTGATGAGCTCGTCTGTAATGCCGTTCGTGAAGCCTCCACAGTAAACGGTGCAGTTGGTCGGGCTGCTTTGGTTGTAAACCTGCGACGAGGGTAAAAATGATAATAAGGAAAGATGCAAGGGGGGGCGAAAGGTAGGATACGGACCTCCTCGTAATTGGGTTTGCTGTTGTTGGTGTGCCTAGGCCGCTCAGACCTCGGAGGCGGCGGCTTCCTGGTCGACCAGTTTGTCCTGATGCTGCGGGAGCCGAGCCACTGGCCATTCATCGCCGAGATAGCGGCCTCGGCCTCTGACTTTTTAACAAAGGACACAAATGCGTAGCCTTTGCTCTTGAGGGTCTGAGGGTCCCGGACGATTCTGCAGTTGCTGATCTCGCCGAAGGGCGCGAAGGCCTCCTTCAGCGTCTGGGTTTCGATCTCCGGCGACAAATCGCCGACGAATATGTGATGGTGGTTACTCGTGTCGAGCTTCGGCTGGTTCCCCGGGCTTGTGGCCCAGTTAACCTTCATCTCCTTCTCGAGGAAGTGCCGCTTGTTCATCGCTGCTAGCGCGGTGGCGGCACTCTGGTGGTTAGTGAACTCGACGAAGGCGTAAGGGTCGTTGCCGGGTTCGCGTATTATCTTGCACCCCTTGACGGCACCGATCTGCGAAAAGAGAGCGCACAAAAGGTCCTCGGACACCGAAGCGTCCAGGTTTCCAACGTACAGTGTACGCGGGTTGCTTTCCTCGCTCATGCTTGCGATGACGCTCCTCGCGCTCCACAATCACCGAGTTTTATGCACGTTTTGCCGTTGCTCGCCCGCTTCGCTTCCACGCTAGCTGCACCCTGCGGTTAATATTTACAAATCACACCTCCAGTGCGCGACGCGGACATCTACCTCGACCCCAGCATCAGAGTACTCGGATCTTTCCCTTCCTCGCGTTTCAGTACCAGGGACAACACGGACGGCAGTCTCGACGTTAAGCTACACCCAGCCTCGACTACGTCATACTAACATAAAATGGCCGCTCTACCGCTCGACTTCAACCACTGCCGCGAGTCGCTTTCCCCCCAATCATCCTTGCAATTAATACACGCGTTAAAGAACGAACCCCGCCACTCACCCCGGCGATACAACCTCGGACGTCTGTCTCGATCACCTTTCCAATTTTCGAAACTTTCTCCAAACGCCACGCAATGATATTACAATTATTTGCCTCGCGACGATATCTACCCGCCTTGCAAAACTTAAGGTTACCAATATCGAAGGGGCACGTGTTGTTCTACCGCAACCCTGCGGCTCGTCCTCTGCCGATAAATAAATATACGATATTTCGTAACAGGTAGCGCGAAAATTCCGCTCTCCCATTGGCTCGCCGTAGTGAAAACTTACTTATTCCATGCGTGCGTTCCAAAACTACCTAGCAGCGCTAAAAACTCCATAAGACAGAGGCAGAGTTACTCACAAAGTCGGCAGCGCAAAAGAGATAAATGACGGTTGACAGTACTGGGAGTTAATTTCGCAACTCACCATATGTCTCACTCATTGGCGTGGGGTGTTCGTGAAACCTCGAAGCACTGAATATTCACGCTAGACTAATGCCAAAGGAACAACCTCTATTGTGCATAACACGCACGTCCGGTTATTTTGCAAATTCATTTGCTCCTGAAAAACCTTTACGTGCGGATTTTATCTTTCGCATTTTGTATACAGTTTTCTTTCTTTTCTTGCTTCCTCCTCGGTTTCCCAGTATCTCCTCGTTTTAATTACTCATCTGCAAACGCAACGGACGTATGTACAAACTTTCGCAAACGCGGTTATTCGCATATCATTCAGTTTGCAGCGACAGTGCTGACATCCAGCACAGTGTAGAAAGTTGAGAGCTACCTTACTGCGGATAAGTAAGTTACATTTAGCGCGTCGCAGTCATCTTGCATTAAATGATATTGCGCCA
The DNA here is from genome assembly GCF_021901455.1 of Neodiprion lecontei. Lineage (NCBI taxonomy): Eukaryota > Metazoa > Arthropoda > Insecta > Hymenoptera > Diprionidae > Neodiprion > Neodiprion lecontei. The sequence continues at coordinate 1,238,145 of NC_060266.1, forward strand.
TTAGACAAATTTGAACACAGGTTTCAAATAATTTAAAAAGAAATCAAAAAAAATAGCTTAATTGAGAAGTGAGCAATTGAAGCAGCATTGAGCCGAACGACACATAATATCGACACATAGTATCGAATAGACATGATATTATTCTGTTATTTTTTAATAAGCACACACACATGAAGATTTCAGGATACAATAATCATATGGCAGCTGAAATACATAAGAAAGGGCCAAGAATAATCACTATAATAGTAATAATAACAATCATCATAATAACAATAATTAATGATCACAAAATATACTATTACAATTTAACAACAACTATGGGAACATTAGAGAAAGTTGGCATAGTCGTTTTATAGTATGTTGAATAATATAAGTGTAAATTTATTTTTTCTAACCCAAACACCCCAAATTTGGATACAATACAATTTGTACGTAAGTGCCAAGATTGTGCGGAATGTTTTTCAAATAACTGACTAGGAATAGTTAAAGTTGAAAATAATAAGTAAAAAAAGCTATGAACTAATGTATTATACGTAAATTACCTCAGTAATACTGAAGAATTTCTCTTTTTCTCATGCACATAAATATCAATGAGAAAAAGATGGATAGATAGATAGATAGACGGATATATAAAGAGTATTAGAGATATGAATAAATAATAAATATACTATGATATATTACATCAATGCCGTCTCTCTGAATGTATGGATATAATGGAATGGACATAACTATTTGTATTAGGAATTATTATGGTATATATCACAACCGCTGCATGGTAGAAACTAAGCTCTCTTTCACTACGCCTGCATTCATTAATATATAATTAGAAAAAAAAAATTAAAAGGAAAAAAAATACGCTAGGTATAAAAATATAATCGCGAATACATCAGGCAAAGGATATTACAATATGTACGTATTCGTCAAATGAGATCATAGATGCGTAATAGCGAGGCAATATAATAGACGTGTAGGGGATATCTTATATTTAAACGATATTATCGGGCTATGGACGTATAGCGTTCGATCGAGTATATAATGGTGTTTTAAACCGCAAAAATGTACGTGGGGCGGTGCTGACGGTCGGGATGAAACAAGGGGGGTAGGAATTCCGTATCCAGTGCGCACGTGTTATTGAAACAACTTCTGTCGACTTTGGTTGTGCTGCACCCGTTGCATTTGTTACACTGGCAAGCTAGACCGTCACCGCATTTACCCCACATGTGATTACGACCACCGCACCGATCTCCCGGGCCCTAAAAAGCGTAAAAAATTAGGGTTAGGAAGATTTGAACGCTCAACGCGAAGTCGTCGTCAGATTCAAATATGCGCTCTTTTTCCCGCCTCTATTCGAATCGTTCGATTATTATCTGCCGTTTTGCGCGCAGCCAGTGAGCGCGCGCGAACTGTTTAAGATAATTTCTTAGAGCTCCACACATTGTGAATTTTGCGTTTAATCACCTTCAGGCACTCCTTGAATCCGCATTCAACCGCGTAGCTACTGCCCCAATCACAATCATCGCAATTTTCCTCGCAGATTTTACGATTTCTGCAAAGTGGCAACTTGCGAAGATGAGCTTCGCAATTGGAATGCCTGAGAAAAGAAATAAATAAATATGAAGAACGACGGGATTAAAATATAAATTGAAGCAACGGTGACATAAAAAGAAGAAATCCTTGTCAGTGATTACAGAGAAGATCTCTGTACTTTTCATCTCTTCTGGTTTCCGATATCATAATCCATGGGATGAAATTTTTCAAGACATTGGAAACCAATCAATAACGAACTTCACCAAATGACAATATTTTTACATGCACCACTGATGTAAATAACTAAAATTTAAGTAAACTTACATAAAAATCATGGCGAGGAGAACGATTAAAGCTGAGGTGAATTGTGTCGCAGTATGCATGATTGTCCGTCCGTCTGTCTCGAAATCCTGAAAGCAAATTATATTACAAAGTTGTTTTGTCCTCTAGTGAAATTGCCGACTTGTGAGTTTTCCTTGTAATATTCTACCATCAACATATTATTATTGAAAGAGAATGTGTGTATACCTATAGGCGGTCCGCAGGCCTATATTTGGCCTGCAGCCGCGGGGTCAGTGTACAAATATTATTCAAATCCACGCAGCTGCAGCTGCAACACCTTGAACCAGTGCAGTACGCGCATAAGTATTCCGTTCGCAATATTTAGAAAATATATTTTCTGCGTGCATCTCGTACATAAAGCAAGTTTAGTAATAAAAGGAGTAAATAAAAATACAATATTTTTAACTGCGAGATGAATAAATAAATAAATAAATTGACCGGTTTTTATGTGTATGTGTATATGTATATGTAGTTTTTTTTACATGCAATGTAATTTCCCAACGTGTATTTCGCGAAATAACGCAAGGGCAGCTTACTTACCGCGGTCGCGTTAGGATTGAATTTACCGAAATATATTATAAGAGTATAAGTATAGTACAGTTATAATAGATATTATTCGAGAGCTTCATTTAAATCATGACCCCCCCGGGCACAAATTGAGTTATTAAGTGCCGAACTTTGGATTCGCCGTAGTATATATCTGAAATTAATTATGATGTTCACGTTATCACGTCGCAGATAAGCCAGAGGAGAATAAATGTCCTAATAATACTGACATTAAGACAGAATAATTAACTTATCCAGAAAGATATCTCATTTTAAGTCTAAGTATAACACTCTTCGGCTTTTATAAATTGCAGTAATAATCGACTGTAATTCGGTTACAAAGCGATAAAGACTAAATTTATAAGGAAGGCGTGGTGCATGCATGCATGTCTCGATTATTCGTTATCATGGTTAAACTTTGAACCCTCGCCGAACAAGTCTCTCACCTATTAACGCACAAACAATGCACGATAATTTGCAAAAAATGACCTCGTTATTTAGGTGTTCCCGAAAATCGGGGGCCCCGCGAAAACATGGTAATGACGTCCCGTCGCGACGCCGGTTTCAACGTCGCCCCGTGAATCATTCGGTTGAGAATTAGAAAAAGCGCGCGCGTCTGCTCTCAGGGGTATGTATATCGGCCAGACGATTATTCGCAGTATTGTTTACACTGCCCTAGATATCGGACTTTATATAGTCGATCCTGACGGTAACTTACGCAAATAGAAGATTCACGGGATCACCGCGGATATCCGGCTCCGCAATTATACGTTTACGTTACGTATAATAACGACTTCGTCCGTCGATGATTCCACGGATTTAAATTCAAGGAAGGAAAAATGGTTGGAAAGAAAATAAGGGGAATCAAGTCGTCACGTAGATATTTATCATTAACTGGTTTATGTCTTACAGATTATCAAAGTAATCGAGTGAAGCATGTGCAGCATCGTGTCGCATGAGCGTAGGCACAATTCCTGTATGTATATATATTTTTGATGAATGAAAATCCGCGGATGACGAATACAGGCGCGTCTTCCATTTATTTTCGGTCACGTTAAATATACACACGTTCAATGTGTCACGAGTTTAACCACCGAAAGCGCGAGCGAAGGCACGATAGATACATGCACGAAAAATAGCTGCCAAACCCGGTTGTGTTCGGCGGGTGGATTAAAGTTGTGTCAGTGTGCGCAGAATTCGAATCTCAGTTCTCGAAGAATTGTTCTAAAAATACGATGTACAACAAATACACGTATTCGTATCGGGATTTGCGTCGGTCCAGCATTTCTCCCTCCTTTTCTCTTTCTCTCCCCAAATGCCATGTGTATATGCACATGCCCCCGCAGAATGTTTGGCAAATTGCCGATGTTATTCCCTCCTCGCGATTCACGGACGTTCCTCTACCTCCCTCGCCTCCTCCCCCTCACTCTCTCGCGTTTCATTTCCATCTGTGACCCATTATCCCTATTCACGATGATCGTCCAAGTCCTCGGCAGCAAGAGGTTTACCATGCAAACAACACAGTTCTCTTCAGTATTAATCGAACCACCGAATACACCGGACGTAGTCGAATACCGCTGCTGATTTTGGTCGGAAGCACACCTACAATTGCACCTTGATTTGCATTTAGGATAAAAAGTTTTTCAAGAAGAAGGAAGTAATATAAGAACTGATACAAACAAACCAAAACCACTAAAATATCGAATAGAAGATGAGAAATTAAACAAACTTATCAAATTATTTTTTTTCGTTTTAATATATAAGTAAACATAGTAGAATTAGAGAATTACGTGAATACCAACTTTCTAAGTGACGTTTTCTTCCATTGTCTCTGATTGTTTGCTTCGAAACTGCAGAAACTGTGATATCGGTGTATATTGAAGTGTAAGTCACGCAGGAGATAAGCTTTCGTTATTACACAAACAGTGCGGTCATTCGGTTCGGTTACATAAAAGAAATCGTAATATATACTAGATAATTGTTTTTCTTTCGAAACGATATTCGCAGCCTGCCAACAAACACATCAAACAATTCAGGTGAGTGCATGATTTCTCTATCTCTGATACGTAAGATATTAGATATCTTAATGTCCTATCTTTGCTTGTCGTTTCATTGGTTTTGTTGTACGTCGGGCCACATGAAATTCTTCCGAATTATATGCATTTGCGCGATATCACAGCTACGTGGTTATACGCGCATAAGATATATTCGCGATATCGCAGTAAACGCGCGAAATAGGCGGATGTCCGCGGCGCGGGTTAAAAATACGCACGCGCAGTTTACAAGACACACGCTTTTTCGCCTTATATTTTTTTCACCTACTGCGTAAATATGCAGTATAGATACATACGTGTACGTGAAGCGCAATACCAGCATTTCGCACACGGTTTCTATATCGAAATTGAGTACAAAGCCGCGTTTGATTCTAACGTATAAATTTAGTTCTCCAAATATCTAACAAGAATTTTTTTCGATCCTTGTTTATTTAATCGAGCCGAATTTGAGGTATATATATAATCAAATAAATATGCAAAACAGCGAGCATTTTTCACATGTAACTTCACGACATAAGTTTACCAAAAGTATCAGTATTGTGATACCGCGACGCGGCTCTTGTGGGGTTGTTTACACTGCCGCGAGTTTCAAAAGTGTAACTAAGTCAGCAGTCACGCCAGAATCCGAAAATAATCCAGTGAGGAACTATATATTTATTTATCGGTGCTCCGCGTATATCTGCAAATATCCCGTTTACGTGTACATATGTATGTATTCTATGTAAAGGAGACGTAACATGACGTTCAGTCATTGCGGCGCGTCTGAATCCGAAAAATTCTATAACTCGTCTGTTTTCCCGTTTCCCATTGTTGTTGTTGTTGTTTTTGTTGTTGTAGTTTCCGATGTTTTTTTGGTTTATTTATACGTATTGTTAATATCGACGCCAAATATTTCCTAGATACGCCATGTTAAGTGGATACCGAATTAGAATCTATAAGAAGACGCTCAATCGACCGATAACACCGTCTCGAATTGTGTTCTTCAAGTTTAAAAATAAACGGTCCATCGAACCGAAAACAACTTGAAAGTTTAAAGACACAATGATTATATATGTTGCGAAAGCTTATTCCAGGTTGTTTTCATATATTATAAACATTGCAATTTCAGGAACTATACTATTGCTGCAACTATTCTATCGATAGATCGACGACACGGTTTCAAACGGTATTCTTTAAATTGAAAAACAAACGGTCAATCAAGCCGACATCGACTAAATGTTTACAGGAATAATTTCGCACTTCCTCCAAACTGTTTTGATAAATTAAATAGGATAAAATACCAGACGCTAAACGCACGATTCGTTTCAACGTAATTTCAAATTGTATTCCAAAAAAAAAAAAAGTGATAAACGGCCGATGGAACGACTCGATAGTTTACAGAAATAATTCCAAGCTATAAAAAGTTTTCTGGACACTGTCTTTCGTGTAAATTAACCGTATTTAATTTCAGGAAGTCTATCGGGACAGTCAACGCAGCGATGGGAATGATAACGAGAGTTCGGGGCCGGGTAAGAGCAAATTCGTTGACCGTCGACAAAGAGAGAACGGCCCAGAGCGTTTGTCTCTTGAGTGCTATTTTGCTGCTGCCTTACTGCCCCCGAGGACCGTTGCCCCTGCTGCCGCCCCCGGCGCCAGCCCTCTACTCCGCCCTGGTGCTTCCGGTTGTTCTCAGCGCGAATTACCGGTACCCGGTATCGGCCCTGAAGACGATCGTCGAAGCCACGAAAGGTGCGACACGCGAAAAAAGGAGTTTTTTTTTAACTCTAGTCGGACACGTACCTTGGTTACTCGAAGATAATGCTTTCGATACTTTAAAATATATGAGTCAATGCAGGGTTGAATGATGTTAGAAAATGTACCTGGAGGTATTACGATGACGGGAATTGGTCGTGTTGTGTAGGAAAGAAAGCGACCACCGCATCTTTTATACCCGCTTGGTCCTCCTCCTCCTCCTCCTTGGGGATGGAAAGACACTGTGATATATATTATTATAATTCATGCATAGAGAGAGTGTGGATAGGTAGCTGATATCACCCGTCGATGTAAGAGATATAGCTAAGCTTGTTTTAAGGCACGGGTTGTTGCCAGGCTGCCGTTAAATCCTTACGCGATGCGATGCCTCCCGTCCCGTCCGCCTACTCCTTCTCCTCCTTTTTCTCCATCTCCTGTTTTTCAAGTATACCCCACGTCCTCGTCAGGATAATCTGAGTGACGCCGATTAATATGCAAATTTGCATCAAGATCACCGGCTACTGTAACTCGACATCGTTAGACGATCGAAAATTCGAAAAGCTCGCCTGACAAGATGCTCGATTACTTGGGCGTCAATTTTTATCTGAAATTAAAAAAAATATCGAATCAATTTTCGAAAGTATCATTCGAACTATAAAAATTCTAAAAATTGAGAAATTTTTCAGACATTAATTCAATGCATTTTTTCAGATCAGTTACAAGAGACTGTAAATTATAAGGCAAGAAAGTCTATACTGTGCAGAGCAACAAATACTTTTTAAAATAAAATTCTTATTTCTTAATCACGTAACAAATTTTTACCTCAAGCAATATATCTCTGAAAATTGTTTAAATAAAAATGAATACATTTTTTCACAGAGTATAATTGTCTTATTAACATATTAGATTTCTGAAAAACGCTAAGTCAAATTTGAAAAAGAATCCATCTACATCTTTGCTCCCAAACGACACTTTACTGTTGCTATAATTTGTATGTTCTTTAACTTTTCGAAATTTGTTAAATAAAACGTTTAAATGTCGAAGTATCTTTTAAAACTGATTTTTGCTCTAGCAAGTCACCAGTAAGAATATTCCCAAGAAATTCTGGAATTAATTATTTCAAAGGAACCTCTCTGAAAATTTCTGATTTGTATATTTGAAACATGTGGAATTGACAGACTTTGCGAAAGACCTCCAGAAAATGATTTATTTTCTCTGAAGTATACATAGTTTCTATGCTTATTGTAGAATTATTCTGATCTGGTTTCAAAAAAGTCCCATGAATCGCTTGCTGCGGTTTGTCCAATAAATTTTTTCTGATCAACCTTGAAACATTACAGCCGATAGACCTCTTTCAGATTTTCGTAACAAATTTCATTAAAAAAAAATTTCCAGCAGGGGATATAAATAGAAATATCAGTGTCGGGGCAGCAGCCATGCCAATCATTATTAATATATTCCTCATTAAACTCTGATCGAAGAATAAGCAGTTGAGGGAAAAAAATAGGCAGAAGGCTGAATTAATATGCAAAGAAAAGCCGTGGAAGAATCGCATTGACAGGGCTGTCGACTCGCTAGTCAATTATCTTTATCAGAATAAATATCCTTTGGCGTAATTAAACAAGCGCAAGTACACCAAAGGGTTTGCTCAGAGAGTAGAATGCAAAAGTAAATATAGTTTCAAATTCGATCTTACCCCGTATCTAACCATTGCATTTTTCTCTTTCAAAGGTGGCGTCAAGAAGGCATGGAAACCGCTGAGCAGCTTGCTGATGCGAATTTACGCGCCAATCGATAGGGTAGAAAATGTGTTTGCCAAGATGCGGAACATATCAATAATGCTCAATCAGATAGTCTTCCTGACGCTGGCCGACAGGATCCTCGTACCCAAGGAGCGGATGACTTGTCTCTACACCTTGATGTTCTACAATGTGATAGCCTACTGCGTCAGCTACATAAAGGAGCTCGTAGAGAAGGAAGACTGGTCACCGTACGTAACATTGACGGAACGATCACAAATCAAGCACCTGGCCATGTCAGCGACAAAGATCGTGCTCGAGTGGACCAAGGCTGTCACCTTCCTCGTCACCCTGACGTTCGTGCTCCTTGTTTTCGGACTAGAACAGGGTTTGCAGCACTACAAGTGAGTTAATTTTTTTTCCACATTTTCTTTCTGCTCCGCTATTTGCAACGTGTTCCTCTAGATAATGACTAATTCTTCTCATTTCGCAGACCCTCCACGACGTACACAGTGATAACATGGGCATATTACGCGGCGACGGAGAAGGTCTTTGTCGACATGTTTCCCGGTATCCTGAGCGCCCTGCAGCTCGATGTACTAGAGAATATAGAGAATTTGTACGCTCCGGTAATTCTGCGTTGCTTCACCGTCGGCGTCTCCGCACTGTTTACTCTCATACTGCTGCCCAGCGCCTCGTGGAAGTTTCTCCTCTTCGCTGCTTACCTCAACGTTTTTCTCAGATCCAAGGAGCTGCTGCGCGAATCCATCGCCGTCCTCAGACATGAGAGAGAGGTTTTAAACCGGTATAGAAAGGCCACGAACGAAGAGATCGAGAGGTTCGACGACGTTTGCGCCGTCTGCCTCTGCAGCATGGTCAAGGCTCGCGTCACTCCTTGCCATCATATATTTCACGCAGATTGTTTGAGGCAGTGCTTGAAGAGCAGCGATAAATGCCCGATGTGCAAGAGGGAATTAAAATTCGACTGAAACACTAGAACAACGCTGTTTACTTGTCGACAAGAACTCGTCTAGTCATTAAACAAGACGAGTCGCAATGGCATTTTTTGAATAGCAGTTATCGAACGAGAGAAATGATTAAAACAATGAAGAAAAGCAATTCGTTAAATACTGCGTTAAGGAACAAATTTTAGTCCTAGGCAAAATGGCAAACGAAATTGGTAAGAGCGGAAAAAAAAAATGCTGAGCAGTTTACTTCGTAGTGCATAGTTTTTTCACTGTTTCAAGTTATAAAATTAGACTAGTTTGAAAGTATGAGGATTGTATGCTTGAAATTATCGCGCGAATAATTCAATAATTTATGTTAGTGGTCGATTGGTCTAGATATACAATTTTTGGCTAATGTAAAATGTCAAGCACACACGCACGCACTCATACTTGTATTCCTTTAGATTAATTTCGCTGTGATAAGCACTGAGTCATGTCTGTATCTTTTTCTGTACTTTTATCTCTCTCTCTTTCTTAGCTGCAAAGCTTTCCAAGATAAACTGTGACATAATTCTTATTATTATTACTTAATAGGAAGTACGTTTAATATATCGTATGAATAATACCAACTACATAAACTTTATGTTTAAAATCAGTTCTGTATTGCCGAATCGATTTGAAGAATTGGGGATAAATATCTTTCCAAACGTGATTCAAACGTTGCTTCATACCTCAAATGGTTTTTTATTATTTGAAATCTCTTCTACGATATGTCGAGACTATATTTTGCCGACTGTTGCTAAATTTTACCATCATTACTTAAAAAAATTAAAAATAAAAAACACCTAATCGTACGTAAATAATTTTAAGCTAGAACACTGTTTTATACCAGAATAATAAAGTTACGCCAATTTAACACGCCCGTGTAATTTTAATGCCGTAAAGGAGAAAGAAATGAAGCAAAGTATGTAGCTGAAATAGAAAACAAGATTCGGCGAATACTCTTCCAACTGTTTATTATGATACAACATTCGCTAACTGAGTACAATAGAGAATATACTTGCGATAAATTAAGCATCTAACACGTCAGGCGCCTCAACCCCAGGTTTTTGAAATATCTTGATACTCGCCGTCTGGACTTGGGTAATTCTTTATGGGGGGAGTTGAAACCGGACCTCTGGATGAATAGGGGACCAGATTCAGGTCCACCTATAAATCAGAATGAACGAATGTGTGAAAATGCGGTTTACTGTCATTTTTATTAGGTATTTGAACGGATTGGGGGAAAAATAGGTTTTTCAGACAAGTTTTCGCCGTTTTCAGACTAAGAAAAGTAGTTTACTTGTATCGCTTCCAAGTAGAGCTCTTCAGACTCCATCTTTAGCTCATCAAGAGCTTTTTGGTGAGACCCCAAGACTCGGTCGACCATCCTCATGAGCCTATAGTGTTGGCGAAGTTTGTACAGGGACCAGGCTTTTTTTAGCAACTCTCTTTCATCCGTTGTTTCGTCAGAGATTGGCGGCAAGTGTCTCATGCGTTCACTGAAACCAATTTTCCAATAATTCACATTGAAGAAGGGATAAATGATTTTTAAATCAAATAAGCACTGTAGACACATCTTACTCTTTTTCATCTATGAGCTTCATCGGTACTTCGCATTCCTCAATTGGTTTGTATTGCAGAGCACCTTTTTCCATCCTTTTGATCAGCTTCTCAAGCCTTCTTTTACGCTTCTCTTCGCGCTGTCTTACTATCATCGGATCCAACTTCTTCTTCTTCTTCAATGGTTCGCCTCTGAAATATTTTCATCTTAAGAGTTTCATCTTCGTGTATGACTCTTGATTTATATATTCTTCCCCAAGTGATACTTACAGCAGCACGCTTGTCGCTTTAAAAAACAGAGGACTTAGATTCGTCGTTATCGTTCTGATTGAGCACACGGCTCCACCGGCTACCGATAATCTGCAATGAATTTTTTGAAACTCTGTTATCAAGCCCTTATAATTTTTAAGTTAGGTTAGGTTAGATTAAATCGAATTAGAAAATATCTGTGACCCTGATATTAGTATAGCAATTTCACGGTTTGCTGAAAAAATATACCTGCAGAACGGCGAAATCAAGCCCAAGTAACTCATATTCCAAGGGATTTCCTCAATTAATAAACAAAAGTGCAAAAAATAAGACCGGACATCTAACCATCAAGTATTAACTACGGATTAATAATATACTAGACAGGCCGTATGCGAGGCAGCGGACGGAGAATATCGGTAAAGGGATTTTCCACCATTACTGATTCGCTAGCATGTGCAAATCAATAAATGTAGGGCACTGCTATTACCTTCTGGGCAACGATTGCGTTGTGAAGTTAGCCTATGATATCGTACCAAGCTGTGTACGCAGTGTATATTAGGCTTGATATGTCAAAAGCCTAACCTTTACCGGTTCGATTTTGCCGTTGAAAAATTTGTCAACGAAAAAATCCCCCGAGTTGTCACAATTGTCGAAAGATGAGCACAAGAGTCAAGGAATTCACGGTCAACGTAAGTCCCCTCAGCGCTATTTACGTATTGACGATCGACATAATATAATTTAACCTCAAATTCTTGACAGTTTAGTTTATTTTTCAGCTGCCGTTCGGTCCTCCGCCAATTCTCTCAGACATTAAGAGCGTCCTTAAGGAATATATCGAGTGTCCTGAACGCCTGCCGATCCACGATGTGGAAAAAGTCCAATGCTACTGGCCTCGAGAGCCGGACGTTCTTGCCCTTCTCAGGCACGATCTCGCACCTCTTGGAACTAACTTGAAGTTTGACAGAGATCCAATAACAGGTCGCATCGCTGACTTGCAAGAAGTTGTCGTTAAAGGTGCGGGTGAAAACCCAAGGAACTCAATGTCCATGAGCCGCGCTCCTGGTCCACCTACGGAAGGTGTCAAAGGTCTGTATTCGACAATACTCAATGCTCCTTTGCTTTGCCGTAGTGTCTGAATTTTCCTACAGCCAATAAAACTATGAAACTAAAACATGAAGTAAGAATGGCGCAAGCAGTACAACTGCAGCCAACCTGAGTCTAGACGATTACTTTGTTTATCCTCTTTCCAGGCAGTGCGAGTAATTTTCCCTTCTGGCCTGGCGGGTTTGATATACCCGAGCTACCGAAGGATGTCGCAAGTGTCGAAATAAACTTTGAGAGTGACCTCAGGACGCTGGCCAAGGGATTCAAATCAGGAATAGAATTTGCTGCGGACAATTGTACTCCGAAAGACACTGGCGATACTCCGGAAAGTCGTACCTCTCCAGCTCCAGAGCCAGAGCCAGAGCAGAATTCAAACACAGAAACGATAAACCTCATGGCGATGGTACATGAGCAGGAAAGTCTGCTCGGACTGTGGTCGTCGCCGGGTGTTAAAACCAGGGGTGAGAGTGCCGATCAGAAGCAGGAACTTCAGAACGAGAACGTGCTTATGGATTTGGACAAAGTGACGAATCTGCAGCCAGAGCGTAATCTCCCTATTTTGAAAATAACTGAGAATACAACGTTCACGAAGACGTGTACCGAATGGGCTGAGGTGCTCGATGTCTCTGTGCCTGTTGCTGACTTTGAGAAACGTGTTCCAGACCCGGCGTTTAAGTACCCTTACGAGCTAGACACGTTTCAGAAACAGGCAATCATAAAACTGGAGGAGAACTGCAATGTTTTCGTTGCTGCCCACACTTCAGCAGGCAAAACGACAGTGGCTGAATACGCAATAGCTCTGAGTCAGAAGCACATGACGAGGTTTGTGGAATGTTATGCATAGAAATGACCCTAGGCATGCGTTACCTGCGGCGACCCTTTTTCTCAGGGCCATCTATACGTCACCCATCAAGGCACTGTCCAACCAGAAGTACCGTGACTTCAAACAGACGTTCGACAGTGTGGGGCTGATCACCGGGGACCTGCAGATTAATCAGACGGCTTCTTGTCTCATCATGACAACCGAGATTCTTCAGTCCATGCTCTATTGCGCTTCTGAGGTCGTCAGGGACTTGGAATACGTTATATTCGACGAAGTCCATTACATAAACAACGAGGATGTAAGTCGCGCCGAGTGCTCGCCCAACCCCCTCACACAATCAACTTTTCTTGTTTTTTTTCAGCGCGGTCATGTATGGGAAGAAGTCTTGATCCTCCTACCGCCAAATGTAAGCATCGTCATGCTTTCTGCAACAGTTCCAAATACTCTGGAGTTTGCTGATTGGGTTGGAAGGACAAAAAAGAGGAAAGTGTACGTGATCAGTACCCTGAAGCGGCCAGTGCCGCTGCAACATTACCTGTACACTGGGTGTGGAGGAAAGAGCAGAAACGATCGTTTTTTGATAGTCGATTCTGACGGAAAGTTCAAAAAGGATGGGTAAGCATTTCTTTTATCCACACCAGAGAGCTTGACACGCAGCTAACGAGGCACATTCGCCCTGTTTACAGATGGGACAAAGCAGTCGCTGCCAAAGCATCAAGCACAAAGAATCCCGGGGAAAAAAAGTATCAGCTTAATCCGAATCAAGAGAAGACTCTATGGGTCGGGTTCATAGATCACCTGAAAAGAGAAGTGCGATCATTGCTATCTACGGAACATAAATTTTCTCTTAAATTTATTTTGAATAATTTCCGTTTCAAATGTCTCACTCAATGGTGATCATGTTTATTTCAGAACAAGTTGCCTGTCGTAGCTTTCACTCTTTCCCGGAATCGTTGCGATACAAACGCAGACGCGCTGAGGTCTGTCGACCTTACGACAGGATCGGAGAAGAGCCACATACGAGTGTTTTTCCAGCAATGTATCATGCGGTTGAAAGAACCGGATAGAGAACTACCACAGATAGTTAATATGCAGAAGCTGTTGGAGCGGGGAATCGGTGTGCATCACAGCGGGATTTTACCCTTTCTCAAGGAAATAGTTGAGCTACTGTTCCAGAGCGGAGTGGTGAAGGTAAATTTGATGAGGCTGGTTCAGTCACGTATGAATTTCACTCCTTCCTTCCCTTTCCAGCTACTGTTCGCGACAGAAACTTTCGCCATGGGAGTAAACATGCCCGCACGAACTGTCGTCTTTGATTCTGTTCGGAAATTCGATGGCACGGAGTCCCGCACCCTCCATCCCGCCGAATACATCCAGATGGCGGGAAGGGCGGGGCGTCGAGGCCTGGACGACACTGGAACGGTGATAATCTTGTGCAAAACAGAGGTGCCAGATGCTCCGGTGCTGCAGAACATGATGCTTGGGAAACCGCAGAAGCTTGAGTCCCAGTTTAGAATGACTTATTCGATGATATTGAACCTGCGGAGGGTGACAGAGTCCGTGACTATCGAGGGGATGATGCGGAGATCGTTCAAGGAGGTGGCGCTTATAGCCCACGAGAAGAAGCACAAGGCCGAGCTGGAGGAGGTCGAAAAACAGCTCGCCGAGTCGTCGGAGCTGACGGAGTCGCAGAGGCAGCTTGGGGGATTTTACTCAATCGCCACCGAGTACCTCGACGAGTGGGTAAAGCTCAGGCCTCTTTTGTTAGACACGAAAAAAGCCGCTAAGCACCTAAATCAGGGCAGAATTCTGCTAATATCATATCGCGAGCATCACAACAAACTGGCAGTTCTTCTCGCGACGATACAACGGAGGCAAGACACGCTTTACAGAGTTCTGACATTGACTAACATGCAGCAGTCTAACACAGAGGACGATATAAAGATCGAAGTGCCAGGCTCGAGGGTAGAGAAGAAAGAGGAAAAGTCTGACAACTGGTACAAGATCATTGGATTCACTAGAAAGGAATTGTTCATTCCCGAAGGTGTTGCCGGGCACGAAGTACTGACGATATCGGCCTCTGATATTTTGGAGATTACCAAACGGAGCATCAAGGTCGACTTTCAGTTGGTCATCAGCGATTGGGAGAAAAGGCAGATTCCTCGGTTCAAGTGAGTGTCAAAAACCGATCAGAAATCGAAAGTTTCGGTACTGAACGCTTTTTGTTCTCCGTAGGAACGACCCACCTGGAAAAACTTGTCAAGCCGCGGTTCAGGAGCTTCTTACTATATCTCTGGACGCTGTAACGAATCGCGAGATAATCGAGCCGTTCGTCGAACTAAAATTAAACGAGTCGTCGCTTGCTCCGAGGTTGAACTACCTGACTACATTGAAAAAGAAACTGGACAGTATAACTTGCACAGACATCGCTAACTTGGAGGAACAATTCGAAGCTGTATTCAAGCGGAAGGAATTGGAGACGAGGAGGGAGCGACTAACCTTTCAGCTCAGTCACGAAAGTCTCTCCCTTTACCCCGAGTATACAAATAAAGTTAACGTTCTTAGGTCGCTGCGCTATATCGACGATGACGAGAGAGGTAAATCAATTTTCAATCTGTGCTCACAATTTTAAACATAGTCTGAACTGGTTTGGTTCTATTTTCACTTCTTTCAGTCGCACTCAAAGGTCGGGTGGCTTTGGAAATGGGAACTCACGAGTTGCTAGTCACCGAGCTAATCTTCAAAAACGCCCTCACCGCGTTGCAACCGGCTGAAATAGCCGCGCTACTTTCGGCTCTGGTTTTCCAGCAGAAAACCAACGTGGAGCCACAATTGATATCGCCTCTGAAGAAGGTTTGAATTACTGATCCGCTTCATTCAAGTGTAGATCTGTGTACTCTGGAACGGTTTCTATTCTTTACAGGGGTGTGAAGTGATGAAGGAGGTCCAGAAGAGCATAGCCCTTATGGAACGCGAACACGGAGTCGATCCGATCGAGCCTCTGAACTTCGGTCTCGTGCAGGTCGTCTATGAATGGGCGAGGTCAGAGCCGTTTGCAAAAATAATGGAACTGACCGATGTCCAGGAAGGTATAATCGTCAGGTGCATTCAGCAGCTGAACGAGACACTGAGGTACGTGAAGAACGCGGCTGTGATTATTGGCGACCCAGTACTGAAAGAGAAGATGGAGGAAGCCTCCACTGCTATTAAACGAGACATCGTCTTTGCTCAATCCTTTTATACACAAGATTAATGGTGACTTGGTAGGCTTTGTCCTACTTAATTTAATATTATACTGTTTTTTCACAATTTTCTACAATCTCCAATCGGCAGCAGACACATATTGCCCGTTTCTTTATCTTTTTTTCCCCCCAATGTGCGACACGTCTTTGTTCGTATTGCTTTTGCTGCTCGCACCTGTGTACAAATGTTTTTTTTATTTGTGGTTGTTTTTACATTTTGAAAAACGATCGATTTCTGTCAAATTTGTAAATATCGATTGTCTGTTTACTGCAAGTTATAAATTAAATATTGGGTGTCCGCCAAAATTGCAGAGAAATCGCAAACTAATGTTCGATTTGCATCTGCGTTTTACGAGTGTAAATCAAGGATTTATTAAATTATTGGAAGAATCGATTGAAAAAAAAATTTAATAAACTTTTTAAAAAAGTTCACCGCCTATAGTACAGTTTGTAGTTATAAAGTCAAGTTTCGTTTTTTTTTTTTTTTTTTTTTCCCCTTTGCACAAAAAGCGAAAGAAAAAGAGAGGAAGAGGAAAATACGTTTTATACACAATAATAATGATAATCTGATTTTTCTCTTCAGTTCTATTATGCTAATTTCACAATGCTCGTTGTTCTGGATTGTTCAAATTTCCCTGACCCTTATTGAGCTCCGAAATGCATGCCCATTGGCCTTCGGAATTTTCACGCCACAGAGATACTTTGTTGTCACCTCCGCTCACTGCCAGAATCCCACCAGTCAGAGACCAACTGACGTTCCATATAACGTCCTCAAACACGTTCAGGACAGTCGACGTCCAACTTGTGCAATCTGTCGACGTCCACACCACCACCCTGCGATCCTGAGAACAGGAAGCCAGTGCCGCTCTCGGTGGTCCAACTGCTGGCGCCCAGGCCACATCTCTGACCTAATTTAATGTTGCAAGGAAAAGAAAATGGCTGGTGAATCCACTAATTTTATCTACAGCATCTTTGTTTTGCTAATGCTGAATAATTTCTGATATGAATTCAACTCTTTTCTATTGATCTTACATGATTTCAAATCGATCACGATTGCGAATAGGTGATTAGCCTCTGGACACAAATGTTTCACTGGGAATAGAAAAAGTAATGAAAATTCTTTTCTTGCCCTAGACAAAGGGAAGAGACCAGATGTCCAAATTTGGTGATACTTGAAACGAGTTATTACTTACCCAGTCGCTGTGAGCCTCGAGTTTATTTTCCTCGATCCATCTTTCGTTATCCTCCCTCCATATTTTGACCAAATTATCGCATCCTCCAGTCGCAAGTCGCTTAACAGGTCCACTGCGAGGGTGAGGCGCGGTAGCGTCGTATCCAGGTTCAATGGCTGGGCACCAACTGACCGCATTGCACCCGATGGTGTGTGCGTTTGGAATTTTCTGGGCATCCCAGGTGTCACCATTGTTAGAAAGTATGGAGATCGAGCCGTCAGAGCTGCCGCATGCTAATATTAGTCCGAACTCGTGCGGCGCCCATGCAACGGAGTTCACAGACGAGTCGTGGGACGCATGTTCATATATCTTGGTCCACTCACCAAGCTCCTTCCAAATTATGACTTTCCTAACGCGAGATAAGTACAGTTTAGATTTTGCTTATTTTTGCATAAGGTCGGAAAACCGTGGAGCAAAAGTATTGAGATCACCAAATTTACCTGTCGTAACTGCAAGATGCCAAGATGTTGCCGAACTTCGGATGAGCCCAGGCAACTTGCCAAACAGGACCGACGTGGCCTTTCAAATCTGCAGCGAGGGTTTGCGTGCCGTTCTTCAGATCGAATATTTTCACCGAATTGTCACTTGAGCAGGTAGCTAACCTCAATCCGTAATAGTCCATTTCGGCATCGTGTATCATGTCCTCGTGGCCCGTGTCCACCGTGTTTAGAACGGAGACCATTTTCAATTATCTCTTCGTTTACCCGCAACGAGTTATTATTTATATTGTTTCTTTCACTATTTTTTGTTGTCGCAAATTGTCCGTTGCAGCGATTGAAGAATAACCACACAACTGATCCAACTGACATACGTGGAATCTGATGAAGTGGACACGCGCTAAAAGGCACCAACATCAGGCAACGAAAAGCATCAGAGTCACCACGAAGTGCTAGGGATTTTTCGTAAAAAGACAACACGTGCCCCACGTGCCTTTCCATTTGTTATGTTATTTTATCTATCGGCGGGATGGTTCAAAATTTGAAGTAGAATACATATTATATACTTTTAATTATGTCGATTGTGATAAATATTATTTTGTTCGTTATTTTTGAACTAGTTATACACTGACTGGAGATTGACAAATACATGATATGGCGTACTGTAGAAGGAAAAAAATAGGTATATTACGACTAAGTAAAACTAGAGTTAGCCCAGGCGGTCCAATCAATACCAGAGAAGAATGAAGACTCTTTGATTTCGGGAATAGATAAACGTTCCTCTGGCTTGTATCGCAATACCTGAACAAGGAGAGTAAGACAATCATATACAAAGGAATTCATTGACTTGAATGCACTGCTTCATTTATTTTGAGAACTAATTAAGTATTTAAACTCTTCAAACTCACATTAGAGATCAATGATTTCACGTTCGCTGATAGTTCTTCAGGAATGTTGAGAATAGAATGCGAGTGATATGGTCCAGGATGTTTAGTTTGGAATTTCTGAAAACAGAAAACATAAACTCAACGAATATCAATTTAAACTATGATAATTGGACATACAATTCCAGTGAAGAGCTCGTAGAGCAGGACTCCGTAGCTCCAAACATCGGCAGCAGTGGAGGGTGGAATTGTTGGTGAGAAGATACAAAGTTCAGGGGCGGAGTAGGGCTTCTTTAGCTGCAAGAGTTCGAAGCTTCGTTTTGGGACAATGTAAGTCATCGCGACATGGCCTCCGCTGCCTAATAATATATTATCTGGTTTTAAATTTCCGACTATGACACCCTGCTGGTGCAGAGATTCCAGTGCCAGGAGTATTTCAGCTGCCCAATATCGGATGGTTCCTTCGGGAAGCTTCCAGAGTTCGTCATCCATTTCAATACCGCTGTCCTCGTTAACGATCGATTGCAATTGGCCAGAATTCATAGTTTCCTCAATCACTCTATGAGAGCCATTGAGTTTTGACGATTCTTTCACTAACTCGTCCTCAACTTTGAAGTTCTTAACAAAATTAGACTTAGAATTTGCCAAAGCTTCGTCTGATCTTTCATTTTTTGCTTTCAGATCTATATTTCCAGATCCAATACCGTGAACACCATCTATGCTGTTACCTTGACTGAGTTTATCGATTTCTGTTACATTTAGGGCCTGAAACTCCCCACCGTGAGCTAAATTTCGAGAATGATCCGGCTTATCTTCACTGTACAGTAAAGTGCCAGATTCATTCAACCTGCTGGCTATTGAATTGCTTTTCTTCAGAGTGGCGTCAACCAATCGCAGAAGTTCTTGGGCTTTAGCGAGTAAGTCCGTGGTTTGAAATGTTTTAACAGGCGCAGCATTGGCTCCAAATTTTGCCTCTAATCTTCTGAGCGATTCATCAGGATCGATCGTCTCCTCTTCTTGCGGATCGAGATTTTCTCTGCTGCCACAAGCTCTGTCTTTCGAAACCTCAGCAAGTCCGTCAATTTTCGGTAACAGTCTTTCCTTAACTCCTAGCTTCTTCTTTTCCAGACTCGACTGAATAATAGCGTCGCAACTCACTGACCTTGTATGCCCTTTCTCTCTCCAATTAGAGACTGTGTTGCGGCCCTTGTAGTACGACTTGATATACTCCCAGAGCTTTCCTCCACTGAAATGTAAGAGCTGAGTCGCATCATCAAAATCAGCAAAGTCATATCCAGTTTCCACTCACCTCGCATAGTGCAGGACAAGAAATATCGTCGAATCCGTTTCTATGCATGCGTAAAGCCGTACCATGAATGGGATTTTGCCACGCAGAATGTAATCGCGGAGACTCCCAAGGCACCCAGCTGGCTTTTGGACTGTCTGGAAAGAGAATTACTAATTGAAACATCGCTGCCCAGATCAAAGCTAGTTCTTATTTATTTTTCAAAATGACGAATAACACAGAGAGCTTTACCTTTATAACTCTATTGCAATCACGCAAAGTGTCTCTGACCAGCATGACCGAGCCTATAACACGTAATACTTTATAATTTCCCAATTCACTAGTAGGCTTGGAAAGCATGCCTACGTTGCAGTTCAGATGCCTGTTGTAAAGCCTCTCTGCCTTCTCCAAATACTTGGATATCTTGTCTCTGATCGTGGCTCTGCGCCCGTAATCAGGGTCAGATTGAACACCATTGAGTAGGTTTGCTATGCCCAATTTATACAGCGTGAATGCTTCCTCGTATTCACACACAGCCTCGTGTCTGAAAGCTGCGCTCATGTGGGTAGCTGATACTAGAATATAACTGCTCAAGTCTTCAGCGGCACCCTCAGGTAAGTCAGATCCATCATGGACTGAAAAGCCATTCGAAGCTTGAAGCGAAGCTGTGAATTTAGGGGCATCATACCTGTCACAGGTTGGCGATTGCCTCTCAAGTTTTTCTTCGTCATTCTTATTATTGATTGGCTTTGTCCCACTTATGTTGACGCCATTCTCACTGACCACGCCAATTTCGTCAATGCAGTTATTGTTCACAGATAAGCTCTGGGAAACATTATCACTCGTCTCAATATCATTGTTGGCTAGTATGATCGTTCTGCCATTTGAAGTCGGAAACTGAGTATTCTGCACAGTGGTTGGAACGTAGCTGGTGCCTCTGAGAGCGGAGTTCAAGTTTGGGTCCTCTTCAGAGGTATCGGAGCCGATGGATGCCGAGCAGTCGGTTAGATAGTCTCTGGCATGTCCAGACTCGAAGAACTTGACAACTACATTGCTTGTAAAAAGTGGAGTGTGCCTTGCTACAAACTCCAGAAGTCTGATTGCACATTGTCGTCGCTCCTCAATAACTTCCGCCTCAAAACGGCCAAAGAACTTGGGCTTTGGGAAAGGTGGGAAGGCCTCTTTGATCCTCAAAGTGTCATGACGGCTGCTCAGCTCCAGGTACAACTTCCTAAAGTCGCTGTATCGCTTCCAAACCGAAACTCTGGACACAGCCTCTGGGGCTGATTTAGGATATATCTGAAAGTAGACGAGCAGCTAAAGGAGAGACTGTTGTTCGAGTAGACTTAAAATTAATAATAGTATATGTACCGACCACTGATGTAACTTTGTACACGGTAAATCCTTTCCTGTGACGCGAAGTCTCATTGATAAGGAACCTTCGTACCCATTTTTCCTTAGATGGTGCCATTTACTGTTATTAGACTTTGAATCGTATAGCACCCAATTATTGACCAGGGCTTCTTTGTTCATGCGAACATTTCATTCGAGCACGGCTCGTGCTTTTCTCTCTGTGTTAACCCAACACTAAACCAGTCTTAAATTACGCGAGTCCAAGTCTTTTTCTGTTATGAACGAAGGTGTCAAAAATGTATCGATTAAGTGTGGTGGTTTGGTGGTATTTCCCACGTGTATATGCATATACATATGCATACTCTATAGAATTTTGAACAGAAACTCTCTAAATTACCCGCACGCCATCTGGTCGCAGGAATTATCCACTGAGTGTTTACCCATGAACTCGGCAACGCAAAAGAAATAAAAGATGGTTCACAGCACTAGGGTTAGTTTCGGAACGCACCCGCAGCAGCGATCAGTAGATTTATCCCCTCTACAGAACGCAACGAGTTTTTTGCGTTCCGCAACGAACTGCATAGCGACCATGAGGCAAGGCGGTTGGAAAACAATGATAAACATCATATACATGCGTATACGTAACCGGCAACAATAAACTTCGATAATTCAAATCGCGTTGTTACAAACAAGTTGTTATACTTTATATTGTCAAATTGAAGTTGAGTTTTATGAATAAAGAACACCCGTTTGGAGGATCTGGCGCTATCCGATCCTCGCCCAGACGGTAAATATGTTTGTTTACGACGTGTTGGACAAGGAGAAGGTTTACCAGATACTGTCAAACGATCTTCGGAATTTGGGGGTTAAACGCCGGATCAAGAAACAGGCGGCGGCGTCTTCTTCAGCGAAGCCGGACTCGGGAGGCGGTCAGTCGCTGAAGACGGTATTCAAGACGAGTTTGGCCCACCTGCCACTCGATGTCGTGAAGCTATCCTCAGGGGCGATCGTCCACGTTCCCCAGTTTGTCACCCAAGCCTGTTCCTACATTGAGAAATACGCCAGCCAGGAGGGAATATTCCGAAAGGCGGGATCCCACCTCCGACAAAAGGAGATTATCGCCCGTCTCGACGGTGGGAGCACCCTGGGTGAGAAGTACCAGGTCGTCGACGTTGCCAATGTGCTAAAAACCTTCTTCAGGGACCTCCCTGACCCCCTGATCCCGCGCATTTACCAGGATGTCTTTCTGCGTTGTGCGCTTCTAAAAAATTCCAGGGTTCAGGCTCTGCTCATAGCGTGTCTGATCCTTCCTCCACATCACCTTAACACGCTCGCCTACCTTGCCGAGTTCTTGAAGCGAATCGCCAGGCTTGAGAGGCAGAACAAAATGGGCATTGATAATCTAGCCAAAGTCATGGGGCCCAGTATTATGCCGCTTCAGGAAACTACCATGTCGGCCGTACAGTCGAGACTGGAAACCCACCTTGTTATAGTAAAGGTGAGAATCTAATTTGCGCAGTCTAAGAGTTGATACTTATTCTGTTACCTCGGCTTCTTAGATATTGATCGAAAATGCTGAGCGCATCGGGGTCCTTCCTGATCACGTAGCAGATCTCATTGCCTCCGAGACTCCGGGCAGTGTTGAAACTGAAATAAATACCTCTGACTCTCTAAACCCATCCAAATACAAGAAAAAAAAACGACGGAGCGGGAGTCTTACACGTAAGCCACATCTAAGCGCCTCCAATCTCAACCTGAGTACGTCTATCCATCTGACTTTATTTTCTCTATACTTGTTTGCGGCAATCAACTTATTTAAGATTATGACTAGTTCAAGATCCCAGCCTTATTTGTTGTCGAAATTTAATGGGGTTGTCTATAAATAATGTATTTGTATGAGATCATGGCTAACTCTTCCTATTCATTTTTTCTAACAATTTTTGTTCTACCAGTGTGATCATGATCATTATTCAGTTTCAAATCTATTCGACGATAAATAGTGCATAATAGTTTTTCTTTAAATCCAAAGGAATGTTGAATGGGTTGAAGAAAATGGTTAGCAAGAGCGGATCACCAGACGCAGCAGCAAGTAGCGGAGTTGTGTCGAGTGAGTTCAGCGCTACCGACACACCTTCGATCAAAACAGGGAAGAAGCGCAAAGTGGCTGAGTCTGCGGCACCGTTGAGTGCAAAGAAAAAGTAAGCAATCGAGTTTAAATAGGCTTTTTTGCAATCGTGTTTTATTATTTTCTTTATCAACGTTCTGGGGGTATTTATTGCGTTTATATTGACTTGCAGGCGTCAAGTACTTCAGACATTGCCTGACGGCGGTTATCCTCGGCCAGAAAACACTATGTTTGCATCCATAATATGTAATGATCCAAAGTATGTAATGGTTAGAGTGTATGGTTTTGATATTACATGCAAAGATTTCTCGTGTTTCAAAATACCCGATATTGAACTTTTATTGTCTGCTTCCGTTTTATTACAGCCCGTACAAAGAAAAGAGTCCCGTTCAAAAGTCCCGAGTCAGAAAATACCTTTCGCAGAAAGTGCACATCGAGATGTAAGCCCAATATTTTCATATCGTGTGCTTCGCGAGGTGGAAGTGAATTTTCTCGTGGCATAAATTTATTTGTAACAAATTGAAAAACTCGTAATTTCTTCATTTCAGAACAGGCAGTGAGAAACTAGAGAAATCTAAAAAGATTCGGCTTAGCCTCGATAGACTCGTTTCAAAGAGCAAACAGGTGAGTGGAGTTTTTTCAAGCACTGGACAACCAGTGTAAAAAGTAACGAGTTGGCTTCACGGAATAAATTTTTTTCAGAAATTCGCTGATTTAGACTCGGAAAACCACAATGCCCCGAATTCGCCAAGGATTGAAAGACGCTGGAGTTCTGTGAGTAGTTCTTCGTGGTCGAAGAAAAATCGGGTAGGGTACGACGGTTTCACAGTGGCTCAGTCTCTCCTCAAGGCGAACAAAAAGCTTGAGGATGGTCTCGACTTGGAGTACGACCAGGACGAAATATTCATGGATGCAGAAGTGAATTTGTCGGACGAGAACACTGCCGAGGAGCGAACATCGGAAGAACCGATGGACAGTAACTGCCGCCAGGCCCTGCCGTTTTCAAGCTTTGCGGACCAAATGGTCAAAGGGAACGAGGAGTACGTAACAATACCAAAGAGCGAGTATGAGGAGATAAAAAACAGAGTTTCAGCAATAGAGTCCAGAATTTCTCAGGAGTTTTGTTGCATATCGACGAGTGCTGGCCAAAGTTTGAGCCAGACTTCGGCCAGCAAGGTGCAAAGTGAGTACGAAAAGACTTTGGAGGAGGCTAGCATAGGCAGCACCGTGACTGCTGATCAACTCGCCAAAAGATTAAGCAGGGAATTGAAGATACGAAGATCCGCGGAGCACAAAATAATCCGTTCACCCAGTGCCAGAAAGATCGGAAACCTCCGAAGACGCTCTCAAGAAAAACCAGTCGGGTAATTATCAATTGTATCCTCGTTGGCCCACAACTCGAATTTCTCAACTTTAAAATCCGATAATTTCTTTATTTCCCCAGGAAACGAAGCAACCGGCACATCTCGTGGCTCGCTGCCAAGCCCGCGAATACCGACGAACCTGTCGAGGAGCGGAATAACTTTTGTCCAAAGTCCAGTCTGAAGCGAGGCCGACCCAATACGGTATACACCGGGCTGTCGCAGCGTTCTCAGTTGCTCCAGGGTTCAGACTCCATATGCAGTGATGAGACAAACGCGAGGCTCGATTTTCTGCAGCAGCAACTCCATGCGTTGATAACTCACACCGTTGAGCATACCAAAGGCTCTCTGAGCGACGATGATACGTTCCTCAGCGATCGCGACGATAGTCTAGAAGCGTCGGACAGTGTATTGCGGCCGACAGTAAGGCGCGCGTCCTCTTTCCACGGTTCGGAGTTTATAGACAATTCCAGACACTTCAATGAGAAGATGAAGGAACTGAAGAAGTCCAACAGTCAACAGGACGTCACGTTGAACAACGAGCGTCTAGGTACAAGGGAAACCACAGGGGTGGCAGAAGGGGGAATGGTTAACGGGGACAACAATGTCAATTGGAGAGATGCGGATTGCTACTTCGGCTCAGAAGTCAGGTCTCGCACTCCCACCCAACAGACCGGTAGGGCGTCAATTGCCAAACTGAGGACTCAGAACGCTGGGATGGTTCTGGCCAAGGCGAGGCTGTTCGATGAGACTTCCAAGAAGGACGCTTCTAGCAGGTCGAATAAGAGCAGGGATGTTAGAACTGAAGCGATTAGAAGACAATCCGTAAAACTGGGGAGAGCCAGGGAAACGAAGAGCTTGGACAGCACCGACAGTCCATCTGGACTAAGGAAAATTGGTGGAACACCACGCAGGAAAAATAGTAAAAGTCCAAAGAACAGCGGCGCCAAGTTGAAGCTCCTTCACTCGACAGGAACATCGCCACTGATCAAAATGGAACTGACCATAATGCCGTCGCATCAGAATCCCCAACCGGGTTCGGAGAAAAGGGGAGCCAGGCTGAGCGGTGAGAAGTACGACGCCAGCCGGCGTTTGGATACCACGAAAAATGACGTAAAAACTGAGAGAAGCAATCTTAATAAATCCTTGTATTTTAGTAGCGGAAATAATTTTCATTGCGAAAAGGAGAATCAGAACTTGTTCAGTCCCAGCGAGAAGCAGAAATCCCCTGACTGCATACCCAAAGAAACGAATAGAAACATATTGAACGTGGAGTCACTGACGCCGTGCAAAACTCCCCATATCAAACGGCCTTTAACGTTGAAAACGCCCAAAGATGCAAAAAATTTGATAAGAAAACAATGCAATGATTCGCGACGCACTCCGATGAAGGCTGTAGCTTTAACGAGCTTCTCAACTTGAATAATGAGTGCTGTCTTTACAGCTATTTGAAAAAAATAAATTAAAACATTCTTCATTTTCTTTTAATTCTTGTTACATAAATTTTCTATTACAGAAAATTTGCCCGTGAATAAATAAACAGTGGGATCATTGTACTAAAAATGTGAGAAAAAAAGAAATTGTACTTAGTTTTGAGCAGAGAATTAAACCGGCCAACTCACAGATCTGGTTAATGATCTTGACTTAAGTGCACTCTGGGTGTCGCCTCGGACTTCTCAAGTTGAGCGTAATTTAGGCCGCAATTAGCTCAACTTGAACAATTCATTTTTCATTATCACTTTTCACCTTGTTACGAATTAATGACTGTCATTATATTATATATTTTATTCTCAGCTTTTACATCGTAAATCCTAATGTATTTTGTACTTTATTACGGCGTACTGCCGGCGATCTACGGATTCTGTATTAATTGTATCGTCGATAAATGTGATCGATTTTTATTTTAATCTACACAATAAATTATGTCCCGCAGAGTCGAGGTAACGATTACTTATCTTATACCGGGAGGAAAAATTAAAATAACATATAACAAAGTGTATACACCAATTTCTAGGAAGGAACATAATAAGGGCTGTGTGAATGATTAAAAAATTATTTCACAGTCTGTACTCTGCTAGAAAACTAATCTATTCAAAATCGAAATTATAACGGTTGTGTAAAACTCGGTGACTGGACAATCTAGATCTTCGAAAACTAAAGACAACTTCTGGGCTGAAATCTGACGACGAAGTCGAATACTGTGAAAGTACAGTCTTTGGACAGTTTGGGCAAATATCATCTTTCCTGCATGAAAGAAAAACAAAAAACAAGGTTGTATTAAAGCATTTTTGTTGTAGGCATTTTACATCGTTGCTTCTAACAATGAGAAAGCTCAATTGGACTAGCAATGAAGTAAAAAATCATACTATTATACTTTTCCATAATCTGTATACTGAATACGTAATTTTCATCAAACATTTTGCCTTCACCTATTAGAATGCCTGGAGGCTCCCGAGTGGTTTACGTGTCTCCGACGAGACCAGACCTTGTGGAAGGGTCTTATCATCTGCATCACCTTGTCACAGCAGAGGCGAGACACCGCGCCACGATGATGCATCCTCTCCCAGAATTTGTCCTTTTGTGTGAAAAACAGGGACGGCGAACAACTGACCTCAGGTTCATCAAGGCCAATGTGATCGCGGATCATCACGCGAGCGTCGTCCTGATCCTCTTCCATGTCGTGGGCCAAGTATCTGGGTGAATTGAGTAGACAAACAGTCGTGAGTTACCGTAAATGGATGAATTACATTTTCTTTTACTCATCTCAATTACTTAAGTACATGAACGCAGTATTTTCCCATTGATACAGATGTCTCATCTTTTTTTTCTCATCGTCTGCTTGCTCTTTTGCAATAAAACTCTATTGAATATATTTCCCCAGTTACCGATGAGATGATCTATACATAAGATATTAAGCTTATTGCTATTTATTGAAAACTTTATCTAATCGATTATGCAATAGAAAGTGAACCGCTAAAAAACGGGTTTCCTATTACAGGGCCACGAAGAAATTCGTTTTTGTGTACTCCTCCGGTCGTAGAGCAGCTCTGAGGAAGTAGGTGAACACCATCGCGATCAGATAGTTGTCAGCCATCCTACAGCACTGATCAGCGTCCAGGAAGTCGTCGAGTTCATCGTCTGTGGGAGAAAAATGATCATAGTCAATAAACAATGGTGTAAATATGAGGAGCTGGGGAAGACGCGTAACGCTTAAATTCGTGTTTTTCCCGATTCAAGTTTGAAAGTTTGTTTCTTTGCTTTTTAATGTTGTGTAATCGTAGGTCGAGATGAATATGGATCAGTTTACCGATTAATTTAAAGAATGAAATTACGCTCCAAGATTTTATCCGTATTAGTCTTGGGGCGCAGCTCGTCGTTGACGTAAGGATAATGTTTCTTTGCAACTGTTCATCGCGCACTTCAATCTCCATTTTGTCAAATTCTTATTTTCGATTCTTTCGTTTTGTCTCTGACTGTTGATAGATTTTCTTGAGTGATAACAAAAACGATGACAAAAAAAAAAAAAAAACGTGTAATGGGACCAACAACTGTTGAATTCTCTCGTTTGAAAACAGTCGAAGAATATTTGTACAAAAACAAAAGACGATAACAAAAATTAGAACGATCTATATGTTTACATGTAATTATATTAGTCAATGGTAAAACAAAGCGTGTGTACTATTCTCATTGTTGTGCGTGTACCGCAGTTTAGTTTTCACGATTTTAAAAATACACATTCGAGAAAGAGACTTGCGAGGGCGCGCAGCGTCGATGAATTTCGCGTTTAAAAATCCCGCGGCACGTGTGAGAAAATTTCACGATTTTTCTTATTGCAAATCTTCCGATCGATTGCGCGGAGATAGAGGCTCGGTCAGGGGACCGATAAGTAAAACGATCGTGCACGTGATACCGATCAACCGTTTCTTTTTTTTCGAAGAAAGCGGATAAACTACGACGGCTATTGTTGACTCGGCAACCAATCGCGTCACACCACCTGTACAAATAGTTCGCGAGTCAAGCCGACCGAAGTTCGAGTCGATCGGCTTAACTTTGCATTAAAGAAACGCACGCGATGCTGAATGACACGATAAATGATCAGCTACACCGGTTTTCAGGTTGAAATTTGTTATTTTATCTATCGAATATTCTGTCGATGTGACGCACGCGCGGTGAACGAAAATCAAAGACACGCGTGAGAGCTAATGAGGATTATCCAAATTGCGAAAACCTGTTACGCAATGATCCGTATCGCCCGCGCGTAGCAGTGATCCACGGGATTGAAATTAAGGCAGGATTGCCAATCGCAAGATGAAAAATTGTTATCATACATTATCACAATGCGTACGATATTCAGGGATACTAAAGGAAAATTTTCGAGATCGTTTTTATCGGTTGGTAGCGTTGCTATTTATTAATAACAGTTCGCCGACTGTCCGCACGATACGAGCGCCACTCAAGTTGTCAAATCGTCCCTCATCTCGATCCAATCACAAACGCACACACACACGACACGACTGTGCCAAATTCATGAAGCTCGCCTAATACGACACATAAAAGCAAAATTCTTGGTATCGAGATCGCAGCATCAGAACTAGCATCAACAAATACGACAAATAAATAGGACCACTGGCCAGGCGACCTGACACACACCCATGTAACCTGCAGCTCAAGTCAGTCGAAACGATGAGGACAGCCGGTATCACTTTAATAAGCGTTGCGCTAACCTGCGCCGTCATCGGCAATGCCTATTACCAGAAGAAACAGTTCTACCCGTCCGTCGTCTACATAACCAAGTCCAACCCCAGTATGGCCGTAAGTTGTCTTATTATATTTCTTATCTTCACTTTCCTTATGGTTACGAAGATCAGGCTTATGCCAGTCCTTGTCGTTCAATTTTCTACCGTGTTCTCGAATCTTTGCAGCATCTCTGACTGTGTGGTTATCACATATTTGTTTTTGTTGTTGTTACTAGATTCTAGAATCTTAGCTTGTCACAGCAGATAAGAACTGGCTGCTGTCCATACGAACCATGCATAGCTGGTATAAATTTTACTCGAGGTGTTATTTTTTTTTCTAGGTAATATACGTCCAGGGATTGATACTGGTTTTTATAATGAATACGTTCCTACGCAAGATATTCTTTGGTAATCTCCGAGCCGCTGAACTTGAGGTAAGCTGTGCTTTTGCTGCTTTTTCAGAGTAATAGACCTTGTTTCATATCATGTCTTATACATTTTCAGCATCTAGTTGAGCGGGCCTGGTACGCAGTGACGGAGACCTGTCTTGCTTTCACGGTATTCAGGGACGACTTCAGCCCCAAGTTCATAGCTCTTTTTACGTTGCTGCTGTTTCTCAAATCATTTCACTGGCTCGCCGAAGATCGAGTCGATTTTGTGAGCCCCTTAGTCTCTTTGATGCTTCATAGTTGGTTTATTGGATATATACATCTGATTGTTTTTTTGATTCTGCAGATGGAAAGAAGTCCCGTGATAACCTGGTTGTTCCATGTGAGGGTCTTGAGCCTCTTGACTCTTTTATTCACGATAAATGGAACGATGATCGAGTATGCCTATATGTCGACCCTCACCAAAGGCGCATCTGTGCAGCTCGTCTTTGGCTTTGAATACGCCATACTCCTTACTGTCGTTCTCAACATCACCATCAAGTATGTGCTCCACACGGTCGATCTTCAGAGTGAAAATCCCTGGGATAACAAGGCAGTTTTTCTGCTCTACACGGAACTGATTATTGGGCTATTGAAGGTAAGATGCAAAGGGTTGAGAAGACCGTTTCAATTCAAGAAAAAAATTTTTTATTGATGAAATGTAATCCAGGACCGTAACAAAAATGAAAAGAAACAAGTAAAGTTTAATTTCCAATATCACAGGTGATCTTGTACGTTGCATTTGTCACCATAATGGTCAGGATATACACACTACCGTTATTTGCCTTCCGCCCGATGTACTACACAATGCGCAATTTCAAGAAAGCATTCCACGACGTGGTGATGTCGAGAAGAGCAATCAGGAACATGAACACGTTGTATCCAGACGCGACTCCGGAGGAATTAGCAGCCGCGGACAATGTCTGCATTATTTGCAGGTATGTCGTGTTTCGACTGCAGAGAAGTAGGGATAACACACGGAATACATTTCAGATTCGAGAAAACAGTTGTGTAAACTCGACTCCAATGACAATGTGTTTCTTTCTGACAAAACTGATGCATTTGTTTTTCCAGGGAAGAGATGTTTACTGCTAGTAAAAAACTTCCCTGCAACCACATATTCCACACCGCCTGCCTCCGATCTTGGTTTCAACGTCAGCAGACCTGTCCAACATGCAGATTGAACATCTTGCGACCCACACCAGCCAATAATGGCCCGAGGGCCCAGAATCAGGCTCCTGCGCCGGGTCAACAAGCCCCGCAAGCAGCCCAGGCACAAGGTGTTAATCAGCAAGGTAGTTAAGCTTACAAATGTATAAACGAAACAGTACATCGTTTGTTATTCAGAAAAATTACTCATATAAATTCTCTTGAATTTCAACTTGACAGTTGATCAGCCATTTCAAATGCCAGCTGGCTTCTGGATGGGTCTTCAAGCACAGCAAGGAGCTGGCGCGCAGATCCAGGGCCAGAATAACGCCCCCAACATCGGTTTGCCTCCGTTCCAATCGGTGCCTCCAGGCAGCTTGCCACTTTTCGTGCCACCTTTTCCTCCGATGGTTCACCTGCCTCCTGTTCCTGCTCCTCCTCCCAATCTGACCACACTCACCGACGAAGAGCTCCGGGCAATGGAGGGTAATATGCGCCAGGCAGTTGAGGCCAGAATTCAAACACTTCAGCGAGTTCAGCTTTTGCTTGACGCTGCCAACGCCATGATGAGCCAGTACCAAACTGCTGCTGCTACTGCCAAGTGAGGAGTTGTTTTGTCTTTATTTTTTTGTTCTGTTTCTTGCAGAGAATAAAGTAGGGCTTGAGATTGAGCGGAGTGGATCAGCTCTTGGAATTACAATTTTTTCTAGTTCGTGGCGCGTTAAGTGTAAACTGCGTAACTATGTCTGTTGCTTAATCCCCAGCATTCCAGGGCCGAACGTGGGGTCGGCGGCTGAAGCGGCGGAGAAGGAAAAGAAGGAAGAGAAGGCGAATCACAGCGAGGATGCGGGGCCGAGTATGAGCGAGCAGGGCAAATTTGCCGGTGAACCTTTACCTGGTAGCAGTGGTGTGTCGAACGAGAGTATTGTACAAACGGATACGAAGACAATGAACGCAACAACGTCAAACGAGAATCACGCGACTCCGTCCACGTCGAGAACAAGAACAGAACCAACTGACGAGAAGGAGATGTTGAGGAGAAGGCGGTTGCAAAAATTCATAGCACAAACAACGACGACGACGGATTGAAAAAAGAAAACAATTAATTTAACGCGTGTTTCTCTTCAGCGTAAAACAGACGGGTCGTATACAATATTATTGTATGTAAACGAAAATACCTAATATGGCCGGATCAAACGAAAACGCGGTGTATTAATTACTCGTCATAATGCCGTTTGGACAAACGAATGCTAGGACTTGTGTACTGATTCTGGGAAAAAAAAAACGAAAGAAGCAAAGAATTTCTTTTGAAAAAGGACGCTGATCACGAAATCAATGATTGCTGTATAAAAGGAATGAAAAAAGAATAGTAATGAGATTTTTTCGATGAATATTATTTTCATTTCTCGAGAGTTTGGAATATGTTATATACCTATGTGTAATATAAATATATAAGTAATGTGTATATCGTACAAAAGTTTTACTAGTTTCTCCGAGTTGATATAAGAATTCCAAGTAATCATTTTTAACGATAAATTATCAAACGGACTGCTTAACTATTTCGGGAATGAACAAGAAAAACTGTGTCTGTAGGTGATAAGTCAACATACAAAAGATTCGATTATTTCACATTTTACTTCCCTATATTTTTTTACCATCTGGCACCGGTATCACTACCACTGCAGTAAATATACAAAGAAAATATACCGTCACGGGAGTCTGTCCAAATTTCTATTTATTATATTTCAAATTGAAAAAGAATAAAAACGGAAGTAAACAACTACCGTACATTTTTTTTTTTTTTTTTCGAATTGCTACAATCAGTTCAAATTTTTCGGGACTTCGCAGTAGGTGTTAGTAAATATTTTATCAAATTTGCGATGCTCAAGAATCCCGGCCGATTGTAATAGTAAGATTTCGTTTACAATAGGTCTACTGTATGTTGACCGTTGCCATAATTCCTTCGAGCATTACCTGTGTAAATAGCTGATTGTTTTTTCTCTCGTCATATTGATTTTTTTGTTTTTTGCTTTCCGAATCGCTAGATCACCAACGAATTTTATCGACGGGTGTACACTTCTTGCATAATTCTTCAATATCCCTATCCCTCTTTCGATGGCAAAAGTATAGATTCATATTTACAGCTGAATCATCTGATACTTCATTTATCTTGTATATTCATCATAATTGCAATTATTATCGTGATTATTGATAAACCAAATATTAGTCAACTTATTCTACAGATACAAAAGTACCACCTGACGTCTGTATTATTGTTTGTATATTTCTAATATAAATAAAACTATCTGTAATTATGTTATTATAATTTGTTCGAAAACAGGTGGCTAGAAATAGTTTTTTCTTTTCGTTTTCTCAATTTTTTCTCATCAGATAAAATGTTTCAGGTTCAGGCACCAGTCGTATTTCAATTATTCGCATTAGGCATCAGCGTACCCGAATCGACACAATTCGTTGGGAATTGAATTACTGTTAACAGTGGGGGTTTTTATGGGACAAGGTTGTGACACCAATGCGGTGGCAAAGTGAGAATTCACTGTATCGATGTGTAAAAAAGAAAATAAAAACTTGTATGATAGAGTTTATTGAAATTATAATAACAACTCTTGTTTACAATAATGATAATAAAATTATTTGTCTATTTGTAAGTATATATGTTGCATATGTGATGTTTTCCTGTTACTTCTGTTTTTTCACTGGTTTATTTGCATTTTAAACGGTGATCTCGGCGTTTTCATTATTGGCAGTTGGTGGACCAAAGAAATCACTTATCGACACCGTGCAACGATCATTTGCAAATTTTGTCGTCTATCTAGGTACGAATAGTCAGATTCATTTAAGCCATGCTTTGGAGAGCAAAAAAATCGCACTTTACTTTTCAGCGACTTTTTAATACGCGTTACGATCACCGTATCATTCATACCGAAATGCCACGCAGACTTCACTTTTTATATTTACAGCAGCTTTTATGTCTCGTTTGTAACAATTTCAACACCCCTACGCGATAGAAAATCAATTCCTTTGTAGATTTCGGTAGAGAACAGAAAATATGCAAAGTATATAATTTTTTTTTTTGCAAAATTAACGTTTTCATAATCTTGAAGTAACCTGTACACGGTTTCTGGATATATAATGTAAATTGTTGCGGTATGTACAATAAATTTTCAAATGTGTTTTTTTACATACAGTTATGTACAATGACGCCTGTATGCTGTAAATATTCTTGAATCTTGGTTGACAAAAGAAGGTAAAAGGGCTTCTCAGTTTCAGCGATGCTGTTTCAAAGCAGAACATTCTAGCAGGAGCCTCCCTCCCATCAAGATATTAGGATCGACGAGGAGAAATTGGGATAAATTCAAGTATCGCGGGGCGGAGCTGTGAAATCGGCGCGGTGAACCCCGTGGCGCGTTGTTGTGATCTAATATGGCGGAGTGTAATGTTGTGGCTGCTGAGTGTCTACGTGAATTATAGAACGTGAATAGAGATCATCGGCGGGGTAGGGTGATCGGGATGATGTATTGTGCGGACGTTGCGTCGTTGGATTGACTCTCGTAACGGTACGCGGATAGCGTCGAGGAGCCGCGGATTGTCCCGACCGCTTAAACACGACCGCGCGTTGTTTTCCGTCAACGAAAGAATTACACATATTATTTCGGTGTGGTGTATACACACGCACAGAAGTTCACACATCTTCCGATTCGTCTAAAGACGTGCCGCTGTTAAGATTCTACACAAATTTTCTACCGTTCGTTTCGCTGCAGCCGTTTTCGTCGCTGCCGTCGCTACAAACACCGTTGAAGAGAGTAGCAACAGCAACAGTAGCAGCAGCAGCAGCTTAGTGTTGTCGGTGGATCGCCTTTACGCTTAAGGGGTTGAGGGGGAAACTTGGCCGACGATTGTAGTGTATCAAGCCTGCATAGTTTTTTGGTAGAACCCGTCAATTTTCTATCGCCAATCAATTATCGTTTATTGTTATTGTTTTTTCCGTCCGTTCTCTATCGTCGAGTTTCCGTTATCCGCAGGCAACGGACGTACGACGACCAAATGATCATATAACTGTGGACGACGACAGGCAATAACGCACGCACGCATGTGTACGACGTGTCGTGTCGTAGTATGCGTACGACATGTTATAAAAAAAAGAAAAAACAAAAGAACGTGCGAAAAGTGCCGCTGAGAGAGTAGCAGGAGAGAAAGGGATAGTAGTAAGAAACTGTGGAAGAGAACGACGATATCGAGGGAAGAAACACAGTCGGTGATTATTTTGGTGAAAAATAAAGAGAGATAAAGATATAAGAGAAGAACTGTCTGAGAAGAAAGTTATATATTTTATCACGCTTAATCAAACGGGTGGTGATTGACGATCGCGGAGAACCAACCGAGTCGTATTAAGTGCAAACGCTTATGAATATCGAGTGGAGTAATAAGTGAATGAGTGAGTGTAAGATCGTACGGGAAACACGACGACAATCCTCGAATTCCCGCGCTACCGATATTGTACACAGGCAGCAGCAACCCTGCGTGATTGCTAAATCTCTGAGGAGAAAGAAAAAGGAGCAGGCATCGAATAGATATAATATAAAGTTATAGTAATAATAATGATAATGAAAATCGGTGCAAGGAAGGTTGAAAAAAAAAGGGGGTAGACAAACAATACTATTAACGATATATACACACACACACACACAAACACATACACGTGCATATGTAACACGGCTTACGCACACTCGCATATTCTACGTTGTTTGTAGAGAGTTACAGTCTGGGGAGAGAGAAAAGTAAAGAAAAAAGCAAAATGCGGCGCAAACTTACATACTACTGAAAATATCTGGGCGTTGAATTATCGGCGACTCTGAAAACTGAGCGCGAAGATTTGAAGGAATAGACATACATACTCAAACCCAAATAACAATAATGCGGATTTTATTGCCTAGGTCGATCGTCAAAGGTTGTTCGACTTACACGGACACTTGATCAGGCGCTGGGAGGATCTTTCAAGACCTCGAATCAGGGGAGAAAAAGAAAGTGAAGACAGAAAAGAGACAACAGAGAAAGTAAAACAAACGCCAATCATAACCTATGATGCGAATCTTTTTGTGGTGACGTCATAAATATAGTTATAGAGGTAGTAATAATAATTTGGGTTTCTTGAGAAAGAAAAGAGAAGTAAGAAAGTATACATATTCGAGTAGATAGACACTATAGATGCTGTTTTGGTAGTTATAATATATATTTGAATCGAAGAGAATACCACAATGACGGACACGCGAAGAAGAGTCAAGCTATACGCTCTGAACGCCGATCGGCAGTGGGATGATCGCGGTACCGGACATGTCTCGTCCTCGTACGTCGACAGGTTGAAGGGAATCTCACTTTTGGTCAGAGCCGAGAGCGACGGATCACTTTTACTAGAAAGCAAGATTCAACCTGATACCGCGTATCAAAAACAACAGGTAAAACAAAGCCGAAGCATAAAATATTTCACACAGTATACTCTGTTGACACATTGATAAAGTCAATCATGTTGATTATTACCAAAATGGCATGATTTTAATTTATTTTAGCACTCCAGTTGTGTCATTAATATAATATTGATGTACCTCTGTTGGTAAATCCGATTGTATGGTTAAGAGGTCAATTACTTTCTATTGTTTCAATCACATTTGACTATAGTCGATTTGATATCCTTGTTATATGGTTGCCACTGGCAAAAGCGTTGAAATTATTCTTCTCAGAGTTTCTAATGTAGGAAGAAGCTGATGTTTTTATTTTCAAACTCTGCAGGACACACTGATTGTATGGTCGGAAGGGGACAACTTTGATCTGGCGCTGAGCTTTCAGGAGAAGGCAGGGTGCGACGAGATATGGGAAAAGATATGTCAGGTACAGGGCAAGGATCCGTCTGTGGAAATAACGCAGGACATAGTAGAGGAGTCCGAGGATGAGAGGTTTGATGACATGTCGGACTCGGCACCGCCGATCGAGTTGCCTCCGTGTGAATTAGGTCGGCTGGAGGACATAAACGAGCTGGTGGGTAACTGTTTGTCATCGCCGATAAGGAAGGAGAAGCTGGCGATGGCGTTGGAGTCTGAGAGTTATATAAAGAAGCTGTTGAACTTGTTCCATACGTGTGAGGACCTCGAGAACATCGAGGGTCTCCACCACCTCTATGACATATTCAAAAACATATTCCTTCTAAACAAGAACGCCCTCTTTGAGGTGATGTTTGGAGACGATACGATATTCGACGTCGTTGGCTGCCTTGAGTACGAGCCCACGCTTCCGCAGCCAAAGCGTCACAGAGAGTACCTCAGACAGCTGGCACGGTTCAAGCAGGCGATCCCAATCACGAATGCCGAGCTACTCGCCAAGATACACCAAACCTATCGTGTCCAGTACATTCAGGACGTGGTTCTGCCTACACCCAGCGTCTTCGAGGACAACATGCTCAGCACACTGAGCAGTTTCATATTTTTCAACAAGGTGGAAATCGTCACGCTAATACAGGACGACGAGAAGTTCCTCACAGAGCTATTCAGCCAGCTTACGGACGAGTCAACATCGGATGCTAAGCGGCGAGACCTTGTCCTGTTCCTCAAGGAGTTCTGCAACTTCTCCCAGAATCTCCAGCCGCAGGGAAAGGAGGTATTCTACAAGACCCTCACTGCCCTTGGCATTTTTCCTGCCCTTGAAATCACTCTCGGCATAAACGACGCACCGACCAAAACGGCCAGCATTGACATTCTTACGTACATTGTTGAGTACTCACCTAGCGTTGTGCGGGACTACACGCTGCAGCAAATCAACAACACAGAGCAGGAGCAGATGCTGATCAACGTCGTCGTCGCCCAACTCGTTGGGGATAGTGATCCAGAACTTGGCGGAGCCGTCCAACTCGCCGGCGTTCTTCGCCTGCTTCTGGATCCTGAAAATATGCTCGCATCTGTCAACAAGTCGGAGAAAACCGACTTTCTCAATTACTTTTACAAGAACAGCATTTGCACTTTGATTGCCCCGCTCCTGGCAAACACCATTGGTGAGAGGCCTGCGCGCGAGGATTACAGGACTGTCCAGCTGCTCGGTCTCATTTTAGAACTCCTGTCGTTCTGCGTTGAGCATCATACCTATCACATTAAAAATTGTATTCTCAATAAGGACTTGCTGAGGAGAATACTCGTTCTCATGAAGTCGACGCACACGTTCCTTGTCCTCTGCGCCTTAAGGTTTATGAGAAAAATCATTGCTCTGAAGGACGAGTTTTACAACAGATACATAATCAAGGGAAACCTGTTCGCCCCCGTATTTGACGCTTTTGTCAGAAATAATGGCAGGTACAATCTGCTCGATTCAGCGATTCTAGAAATGTTCGAATTTATCAAACTGGTGAGTTTATTTCTCTTAAATTGTTTTCGTTACATACTAGTAAAACAAATTATGTACACTTTTAATCATACGTGCAAACGTCGAAAACGTTGACCGCGTTCCAGGAGGATATAAAGTCGCTGTGTTCTCACGTCGTCGAGAACTTTTCCAAGGAATTGGAGGCCATTGATTATGTTCAGACTTTCAAAGCGCTCAAACTGAGGTATGAACAGCACCAGGACAAACTGAAAGATCGCGACAGAGGCGCCTTGGACAGGTTAGTCTGTTTTTTTATTTACAAAATTAGCTTTCTTTACTTCTTACTAACTATTTTTGTTCACGCTTTTTTGTCTGCACATCAGCGTCCCCTCGATATTAAGGAATAGCCGATACCGTCGCGATCAGCGGCAGCTCGACGAGGAAGAGGAAATGTGGTTCAACGAGGAGGAGGACTTCGATGAGGGAGAAGCGGTCGTTCCCGCGGCTGCAACGGACATTGTGCCGCCGGCTGCTGCCAAAAAACAACCCCCAACGCCTAATCCGGCACCAGATCCTAATCCTGTGGATCCGAAGACTCCACAGCTGCAACAGCAACAGCAACAAACTGTACTCAATAATAATGCAACGACGCACCAACAGCAGCAACAACAACAGCCACAACAACAACAACCGCAATTGAACAGCATCCAACCTTCCAATGATTCTCCGTTACCCGCCGAGAGTGCTACGAGTCCAAGCGTTGTGATAGAAAAGACTGGAGCTGCTATATTTAGGAAGGTAATGATCTCAAAAAACATACAATCACGTAATCTATGAACAAGACTTGACTCTTCTTTCCACAATATTTTTTGAAAAATCGCTTCGATGTTCTTTGAGATAAGTTTCATAATTGGACCTTGGCATCTGTGATCCGAAATGAAAATAAAAATTATTTCTAGTAAATTGATCTAGGGTTGATATGCTAAGTATCAGTATCGACGATTGAACAAATAACGTATTATTTCAGGGTCTTGTCGACTATGAGGGTGATTCGGACGAGGAGGAGGAGGATTCCGAGTTGAGTCCGACGCCGAAGCGGCAGCGGCTCTCATAGTCCATTGTAGAATAAATGGATGGCGTCGTGTTATCGCCGTGTGACGTGATGAACGAATATGATATACATATATCCATGTTCCCGAGCCTAGCTCGTAGAGGATATATCTGTGCGTGTGTGCGTGCGTGTCTGTATCGAGGGCCGCGAAAGGGCGGGAGGGAGGACCAACTCGAGTATATCTATCCGCGCGTCGAAACTGGCTATAAAGGAAACGGAAAATTTAAAAGAAAAAACAAAATTATACACGAAACGACGATAAAAGGCAAAAGAAGAAAATAAATAAAAATTGTACTAGCGCGGAAATTGATGTGAAAGATCGGTTTTTCAAATGCGAAGAAACAACCGCAAGCGAACAAGTAAGGCGAAACAAAACAGAGTATGCAACGAAGAGGAGAATGAAGAGGAGCTGGAGAAGAAAGGGCAATGTGGTCAAACTACACCGAGCACGAGATACACGCATACATACATACGATATACTATACATAAATATACAAACATACTTATATGTATATATGCAAGATATACATACATAAATACAAGCGGTTAAGAGGAAAAAGGATGGAAAAGTATAGAGACAGGGTGAGAGTGAAAGAGAGAGTGAAAAAAGTAAGGCGAAGGGAATTTTTGAACTTTTATATATATATGCGACAGTGACTAGGGAGCAATACTCTTCCATTCTAGAATCTTTGCGCCGGCAATGATTTTCAGAGGTTGAGAAATGTAGTTTGTTTTGATACAGTTTTCAGTCAGTCGGAAAAGAGAAATTCATTCATTCTATGGGCTCTGGGTGAACCAGATTTTTTCAGCTGTCGAATACACTGAAATTTTATCAAATCTTAGTAAAAGACACCCTCGGACTACTTGACAGGATGAGAGGAAGCGCGCGAGGCAACTCGGTGTTGTAACTATAACATTAAAACTAAACGCAGCTTGTCGACTATAACGGTTCTATTTGTCATTCGACGTACCGCGATTGGTACCGGTCCACTGAAGCAAATCAAAGAGATTGAAGAACAAGAAGGATAAGGCAAAGTAAAGAAAAACTAATATACATGACGTACAGAAGACGAAGAATTAACACTGTGCTTTCCTCTCGGTGTCGTGCTGCGCCTGGAAGAGAAAGAAAGAAAGAAAGAGAAAATCAACGGATTAAGGGAAAAATTTAACAATCGACGCATCTATTTGAATCATACTTTTTATTGATATTTTCTTTTGGTTTTCTCTCTCTTCCTATCTTCGTAATTATTTTCTTGTTTAGATCAGCTCCGTCATACTGTACATTTGTCAGCGATTAAATAAGTTTCATCTATCTTTTTTTGTTTCTCCTATCATCATTTGCAATGCTCCAAACTTATTTCATTTTCATTTCCTATCTAGATGACGAGATAGTGAGAGATTATTTTTGAATAATTTATCGATGTTTAAAATGATCAATCGCCATTTTCATATCTTTTCATTCGAATTTTCCATCACTTTGAATAATTGGTATTCTTCACTCGCAGGCTGTAATAATAATAATTGTGTATAGGGTATAATAATTTTTTCAAAGTGGTATACGTAATCTGATTTATTGTTATTATTATTACTATTATTGTTATTATTATTATTGCTATTATTATCATTAAAAATATTATTATTACTTTTACTGCTACTGTTAATGCTATTGTCACTACAGTACTACTATTACAAACTACTACACAACTACCACCAACTACTATTACTTCTATTATTGATTGACTAGGTGAGAAGAACAGGTCGCAGGGAGCTAATCTGTACATAGAATTTGATAAACAACATACGAAAAGGAAGTAATGAATAAATTCATACCGCCCGGACTGACGTTAGACGAGAGTGTAGCAGAGTATATAATATTAATAAAATTAGATAAGGAGAGAAGGAAGGTAAGAAAAAAAAACTACGAACAACGGAGGGGAAAGATGGAATTGGAAAATTGAGTAAACGGAACTAAACAGTGGATTAAACTATGTTTAACGGACGCTTAACGTCGTTTGTACCAGTCCGTGTGTTTTACTATGATTTTTATTACGTAACGCACGATTCAATTTATCGTTCGATACTAGAGGGAGGGAAATTTTTAGACATTTTATGATCGGCAACGAGAGGGCGGAGGGGGGGGGGGGGGGGGGGGAAGATTTTAACAAATGAATAAAATGAGACTAAATAAAGATATCGTAAAGAATGAAGCCAACATACGCGATGAAGAATAGTGTAAGTAGTAAAGAACGACTAAAGTAAACAAACAACAATAAGAACAAAAGAGATGTTGTCGTAAATTTAAATAACGACTAAGTAATTAATTAATTGATTATTATAACTAAATAAGTAAAGTAAATTAAGTATATACAAATATAAGCGATTAGTTAATAAATACGAATAATTAAGTAATTAATAACTGAATAAAAGTACGGTCGAGTGCTACTTTTTCTTTCTAAATGTATATTTGACACAGATTCATGCGAAAGTAACAATGATTTTACGGCAAAATTTTTCTTGAATGTTTTTTTTTTTTCCTTTTTTTTTTCTTTACTATCCG
Source organism: Neodiprion lecontei (assembly GCF_021901455.1). Taxonomy (NCBI): domain Eukaryota; kingdom Metazoa; phylum Arthropoda; class Insecta; order Hymenoptera; family Diprionidae; genus Neodiprion; species Neodiprion lecontei. The sequence continues at coordinate 1,280,068 of NC_060266.1, forward strand.
TATTTTGTTTTCCTTCCATCAGACATTGTCGTTTCTAAATTCTGTATGCTGTACAACAAATGAAATATCTGTAGGTGTATATCGTGTGATTTTAAACGTAACGACAGTGAAAAGAAAAACAAACAAAAAAAAAAAAAAGAAGTGAAAGTGAGAGAGAAAGAATTATACATACAATGCACCGTCCGTTTGTCGTTATTAACGGGATTTTTTTTTTTTCTAATGCTTTTCTCTTTCTCTATTGAATGATTGAAGAGAAAAACACATGTGCACCCATACGCCCAGAGGAGAGAAATAGAATCTCCTTTCAATGTCAAATTTATCACAATGATTGCAACGATGATGATAATAATAATAATAACAATAGTAGAAATAGTAATGCTCGTTCTACTTTGTATAACAGTTACTCGCATATGTATACTTTATATAATTACTAATGCGATTGATCTCTAATTATACATATTCTCCAGTATTGTATACCTATGCGTAGTAATGCATTAATTGAAAACTTTACGGGGTACAATGATATTATTATTGTTATCATCGTTGTTGTTGTTGTTATTATTATGCGTACATGTGTGAAGTTGGATAATATTGTGACAACGTATCATGATAATGATTTGGGTAGAGGATAGCGTGCCAGAAATCCTTGAGACAAAAATTTGCACGAATTCGAAGGTGGGCAAAAGAAACGTATATAATATTCGACCATGGAGAGAATAAAATATAATTATGATGTTCGAAGAGAAGAAGAATGGCGATTGGTGAAAAGAAGAGAATAGATCTTTTTGCTACTAAAACGAAAAAAAGGAACAATGTTAATCAATCAATCATTGTTTTCGAATTACGTTTTCAGCTCTAATCGATCAGCATATTATAGTTTGGTACGATATGTTTATTGTACGTACTATCATATTGAAATGAAAATGAATATGAATGAAAGAAAAAGTGACGAAAACATGAGACAACAGAGAAAGAAATTCTCCAAAAGTATAATAATCACATCTACCCATTAGTTATGACGAATGAACGATGAAAAACGTTCGTACGACGTATGTGTTTATGTATGTTTAATGTATAGTTGTTACCAAAATCAAGATAATTTTGGCGACTAAATGCCCCGGGCTGGATGAACGATAACATACTATTATCATTATTACTACTAAACAATAAATTATTATACATTATTATTACTGCTCCTACTGCTACTACTATTATTATTATTATCATTATTATTATAATGTCCGTTACGTCACTGATCAAAATTAAAAACGGCAAATTAACACCAACCTAAACGTAGTAAAAAAAAAAACAAACCGAGAATAGCAACGACGTACGAATTGCCTGCTTAATTATAATTATAATTTTACTCTCAAGCAAGAAGAAAATTTTTTTATTTAATCATTGCGCGACGACAATGCGGATTGAGAAAAAGATTTAAAATATCTCCAAAATTCGCTTTTAAACTATAGCAATGAAATTTTTGTCGTACGTTTACGCATGTTCATGTATATAAATATAGTTAGTTGAATTTTATCGAAGAATCAATTTTGTGGAAGAAAAACGAATTGCGAAGAAAACGTGATAAGAGAAAAATCTTTATTTTTCTTGCAAAAATTTAGAGATACAAATAATAAAAGAACAAAATAGAACTTTACATGCATTGTAATGTTTGATATCAAATAGCAAATTGTTAAGTTGTAAATTAATTATTTCACTCAATCGATAATATATTTCCATACACAAAGCGCCTGGTGATTGATTTGATTTGGAAATAAATTCAATGCCATTGATATAGCCGAAAATATCGCTAACAGCAGTGTACAAAACAAAGTGACTTTTGAATCGACACCACAGAGACAATGAATAGAAAGAAATTTATTTTTTCTCTAGTGATTTTAGTACTGCGTTTTAAACATTAAAGAAGAAAAGACGATCAAATCCAGCCCGAAACTACGGCATAGTACACTTACATGGGCAGTGAAGAGCGTTATCGAAGGGGAGAAAATTTTTATTTAACATCCCTTTTTTTTTCTTCTCTTTTTGTTTAACGAATGATTGTAAATGAATACAAATTACATGAATGTGTAGAAGCGCGGTGATGAAAAAAAAAGGAAGAAAAATTTAATAATAATATTGGTTAATGATAAAATAAGGAGGAAGAAAAAAAATATTTAATTAAATAAATCTTAAAATTAGAAAAGAACTTGGATTAATTTTCACGCTCAATTCCCTTACCCGATCGGGGTGCATTTATTTAATTATAATCACCCGTCATTCTGGCAATGATACATTTCAATGATATGCCACCATAGCTTTGTATGTTAAAATTGATACGAGTACAGAATTCGGTTGTGAATCGAATACATCTGCAAAAAGGTTACAAAACTGTATGCATGTGTTAAAAAAATTGCTTATCATAATATTTTGATAAAATCGCATTTAGTAGCTTTCTGAATAGCAATTCATCTGTAAGTGTTCGTCGTGCGTATAAACATCCATTTGATACTATCTTTGTTCACAAGCCATTGACAATATTATTGAAAAAAATCAGCTTAACTGGAAACCTATTTATTTTATATGTAAGATTCATAATATCGCTACTAATATCGTCTTAGTTGACATTACGATAAACAACGTCTATTATTATCATTAATATCATTAATGCTATTCTAAATATTGGATCATCATAGTTTAATGTTTCTTTGTCTTCGAACGAAGATGAAAAAAACATTTTAACTTGGACAAAGAGTGAAAATTGTGTACACCGAATGGTCTTTTTAAAAGAAATTGTTCATATTATTTCCAGTAACGTGTCATTTGATCATTTGCGGACTACTTCGGCTTTCAGTCTGGCTGCGAGAGCCTTGCGAACTTGAATTTTCGAATCTTCCATCAAGAGTTGCGGCGACTCCAAGTCCTGCATGCCCATCATCGACGCCTCTGCTACCACTCGTGCCGATCCGGGACGAGCCGCGTTTGTCTTCAGACGCTGACTACGAGCCTCCTTCTTCATTGAGACCAGCTTGTCTCTCTGAGTTTTCAGGTATATTTGGCGCTTCCTAATCTCCTCCTCACCAGCCTCGAAACAGAAGACAACATATAAGAAGAAGAAAAGAATGAGGCTTCAATTGTCACTTCGAAAGTTGATGTCTCCACTCACATCGGACAGTTTGCTGCGGCTCGCCGCGGGCAGCAGTGCAGGATCCAAACTCTGCTACGAAGAAGGAACGAATTGAATTTCAATAATGCATGGTATATTTCTTACGTACTTTTCTGTCACTGTTTTTTGTCACCAACTCAATTTCTTCTCCTATTTTATCTTCGCCTGGTTTTTTCAGTTTTTGCGGTATCGGTTGCAAAACGCCAAACTTCTTGGATTTCAAAGCTGTGTTTGTCAGCTGGAGAGGTTCAACGCTGACTACTTCTTCCGTTTCTCGTCTCTCCTGCTCTGGCGAAAAACCCGACGACGATTTTGCCAATGGTTCTTCCATCAGTGCTCGCTCCAGCAGCTGTCTCTCCGTCTTGTACTGTGTCGCCAAACGCTGGTGCTCCCTACGCATTGCCTGATCCGATTCCTGCTCCGTATTCGTTTCATCCTCAAGCTTGTACTGTTTCCTGAAATTGAAACAAACTCGTCGTGACCTCGCAGCCTCACGTCCATCATTCTTAATTTTCAATCTACACCCACTGCAGCAGCTCCTCCATCACCAGTTCGTCCCGTAGACAGTCTTCATCACATATTAGCGACGCTGGAGTCAGGCCGTACTTCTGTTCAATCAAACTCAGTGCCTGCAACTGGAGTTCCAAGTTCTTCTGAATCATCATCCTCTTAAATATCTCGTACTCGTTTGCAGCCCAGATCTGCTCGAAGAGACTCTGCAATTGCGTTTTAGAAGGTTTTATAATTTTTAACATTCTCTATCTCGTTTTGCATCGAGAACTATTTTTACTCTGATAGAGAAGAGAAAATACAAGTGAACATCGAGTGTTCGTTCACCTGCTGAAACTGTATCGGCATTTTTGTGTTCTTGTTTAATGTACAGGCATGCTCAAACTGCTCGGGAGTTATGCCCATGTCCTCCATGTAGCAGCCAAGGAGAAGATCTACCAGGTTTTTATACTCTTGGTAGATGTGGCGATACTCCTCGCTGTCCTCCGTCTCACCGTCGAAAACTAAAAGGGGAGCAAGAGGCGTAAAATGAGTCAGGCTAATCGATAGACGTAAGTAGCATTGAATTCTTTTAATGTAATGGCAATCCGATAATTCTTACTCAGCGATTTTTCTTCTATGAAAGTTAACAATGGTGCCGACCAGATCGGACCCTGCAGAAATCCCACCAGCGAATCAAACACCCAGGAACTGTCATCCTTTTCACTCATAATTATTTTTTTTATTCAGACTTCTCTATCAACCTGTCACTACCGTAAAATTTGTCATCAGACTTCTGTAATGTCAGGCTTGTCGCCATGGCAACAACATCTAAACATTGGTAGTGAAACGTCGCAGCTGACACAGTAGCAGTGTTCAAATCGGAACATTTTGCAATTTCTTGATCCGGAGGGATATTCATTAAAAAAAAAAATATGTAATTTAGAGAATGCAATTTTTTCGGTAAATGCAAAACATCGACACTTTGTCAAAAGAAATGATCATGAATAATTATTATAGCAAGAATATTTGTCATCCAGTTATAATTATTTAATTGTACGCAAACTCATAGATGAAACTTAAAAACAAGCTTGAAGCGTTACCGGTAAAAGAAATTCTTTGATGATATAATTAATTAGTCATATTGATTCATTTTGAATATTTGAAACATGCATTTTGTTCAAGATTCAAAAATGTCTGGTCGTTCTTCCCGCTCCTTACAGGATTCCGATAAAATAAAAAATGGCGACTATAGAGCCAATCAGATGACGAAAAAAAGCCGACATGGCCGACGACTCGCGATTGGTTTTTGTTTTCCCGCGAAAAAACGGGGCCTCGTCAAAGTTAACCTAACCTGACCTGTTGTTTGTGCATGTTTCGCGTTACAATAAAAATAGGCGTCTGTATAAAAGACTTGTAGTTAGCGAGCAATAATAACGATGGAGGGGTTTGATCGGCCAGATACATTCTTTGTGGAACATTTTTCGACCGAAGAACCGGACGATGGAAAGCAGCTAAAATTAAAACAGTGCAAACAGAAGTTCAAGGAGTTTATCCGGCAATTTCACGAGGGCAATTTCAACTACAAATATCGGTAAGCTTTCTCAGCTAAAATCATACATCATACGTCATATCATGTTATAATATCATATCATCATATCATATCATATCATACATCATCATACATCATACATAGTATATTAAATTAAAATTCGGAATCAAAATTTGGATATTCGGTTGACAAGCACTCCGTAGTTCTGGCTGTCCAGGTCCTTGACCTGGTGATTTTGACCAAGTTTTATCATTGTTGAATTTTTTTTAATGATTTTCGTCTCAATTTAAGGGCATACCGACTGAGATGGTTTGCGATGTATAGAATTCATTGCACAGTCGTAGGTTCTTACGTCTATTCAGACGTATCCGACCCCGAGCGAGCTTTAGCGAGCGAGGGTTTTAAAGCTAGTCTTGAATGAAGATGATACATTTGCTCGATCGAAGATTTGCCAATAGTTTTTGTTATCGTTAGTTAATTTCGACGTCGTTTGCAGGGACGCCTTGAAACGGAACTATAATTTGGGTCGGTATTGGGTCGAAGTGAATCTCGAGGACTTGGCTGCATTCGATGAATCCCTCGCAGAGAAAATATATAAACAGCCCCTTGATTATTTACCAGTTTTCGAGGAGGCTGCCACTGATGTTGCTGACGAACTCACCGCACCTAGACCTCAGGATGAAGAAAAGGTCGAGGACATTCAGGTTCTCCTTTCATCCGATGCAAACGCTACTCCTTTCAGGGGGATGAAGGTACGCGCATGTAGATTTATTTCAATCTCGTGCAAAACGGTGGTCTTCTCAATTTCAACGTTGAATTCCAGCAAAGACGATTGTGCTGCTGTGTTTTTTCTGCCACTAATACAAACATCTGTTATTTACAGCACGATGTTGTCTCCAAGCTCGTTAAAGTACCTGGAATCGTAATATCTGCGTCAGGAATCAGGGCAAAGGCGACAAGAATCGCGATACAATGTCGAACCTGCAGAAACGTCGTGCCTGACATAGCCATTCAACCAGGCTTTGAGGGTTACCAAATGCCACGGAAATGTAACACGTTGGTATTATTTCCTTGATCGCGATGAAGATAATCTACCTAACTCGAGTAAAAAGCAATTCTAATCATTTATTTTCATACCAGTCAGCAGACAGGAACAGCCCTAAAGTGCCCGTTGGATCCGTACTTCATAATACCAGACAAGTGCCGATGCGTCGACTTCCAGGTGCTAAAGCTGCAAGAATTACCGGACAATATTCCCCAGGGTGAAGTGCCCAGGCACTTGCAGCTCTATTGCGACCGCTATTTGTGCGAAAGAGTTGTGCCAGGAAACAGAGTCCTCATACTCGGCATTTATTCGATAAAGAAAATCGATAAGACTGGAGGACGACGCGAAACAAGGAACAAGGCAGCAGTAGGCGTTCGAGCGCCGTATATCAGAGTCGTGGGGATTTCCGTGGACGGTGACAACACTGGAAGTGGTGAGCGGTCGTTTAATTTTACCTTATTCAATTCTGAGCTATCATCTGATATCTTTCGTCACCTCATCAGGTACGCAAGCGCCGTTTACCGCGGCCGAGGAGGACGTGTTTCGCCGTCTGGCTGCCGATCCTGAAATCTATGATAGGATATCTAGAAGCATTGCGCCGAGCATTTTCGGCGCTGAGGACATGAAGAAGGCCATCGGCTGTCTGCTCTTCGGCGGCTCGAGAAAGAAAATGCCCGACGGCTTGTGCCGCAGGGGCGACATCAACATTCTCATGCTCGGCGATCCTGGAACGGCCAAATCCCAGCTCCTAAAATTCGTTGAACGCGTTGCTCCCGTCGCCGTTTACACTTCAGGAAAGGGTAGTTCGGCCGCAGGTCTCACCGCGTCCGTTACGCGCGATCCATCGACGGTGAATAGCTTTCAACAGTACCCCCCCCCCTTTCTTCCGCCTTTTTTTTTTGTACCCTAATTACAGCTGTTGATCGATATTCCTTAGAGAAATTTCGTCATGGAAGGTGGAGCGATGGTGTTGGCCGATGGTGGAGTCGTCTGTATAGACGAGTTCGATAAGATGAAGGAGGATGACAGAGTCGCGATTCACGAGGCGATGGAACAGCAAACAATATCGATAGCGAAAGCTGGGATAACGACGACCCTGAATTCGCGATGCTCGGTTCTTGCCGCAGCCAATTCGATATTTGGCAGATGGGACGACACCAAGGGCGAGGAGAACATCGACTTCATGCCTACCATATTGTCCAGATTCGACATGATCTTTATTGTCAAAGATGAACACGATCAGGCCAAGGATATCACACTGGCTAAGCACGTGATGAAAATACACACCAACGCCGGTCAGATCACCGAGCAACAAGCTGACGGCGAATTATCATTGAACCTAATCAAGAAATACATTCATTACTGCCGAACGTGAGTGCTTCACATACTTTTTCGAGCAGAGTTAAATTTTCGTAATCGTTTTTTAACTACTAATTGATTCATAGGAAATGCGGCCCAAGAATAAGCAAGGAAGCTGGCGAGAAGTTGAAGAATCGTTATGTTATGATGCGCAGCGGTACTAGGGAGCACGAAAAAGACACCGAAAAGCGACCGTCCATACCAATAACCGTTCGTCAGCTCGAAGCCATCATCAGAATAACAGAATCTCTTGCTAAAATGAGGCTACAGTCGTTTGCCACCGAAAATCACGTCAACGAGGCCCTCAGGCTCTTTCAAGTGTCGACGCTGGATGCTGCCATGAGCGGATCTTTGGATGGTAAGTTGCAAAAAAAATTTAATTGTATTTAACATGTTTCTACTTAAATTCGCGCTTGTTTAGGAGCGGAAGGCTTTACAACGGACGAGGAGCACGAGATGTTGACGCAGATTGAGAAACAACTGAAACGGCGTTTCGCTATCGGATCTCAAGTGTCTGAGCAGAATATCGTTGCTGATTTCACCAAACAAAAATATCCCGAACGCGCAATCTACAAAGTTATTCACACGATGATAAGACGCGGCGAACTACAGCATCGCATGCAGCGAAAAATGCTCTACAGGCTTTCTTAAACTACACGCCATTAGAGAGATGCACACAGGTGGTAAATTTTTTTAATGTTCGTTTTATTTTACAGTTCATTTTTATTACGGCAAGATTCTGAACTGACTATTTGTTAATGGTCCAACTCGTCCTTAAACGGGTAATGCGGATGTTTTTCGACCCTGAAAAAAGCAGGTAACAAGGGGACAAGTTGATGACGGAAATCAAGAAGAATCTTCGAATTGAAAAAAGTTTCACTTTTTTCTACTCACCCCTTGAAGAACAGAAAGTGAAAAATTCTCCCGTCCACACCGCGATCCAGCACGTCTAGCGAGTTCATCTCGGTTTGTGTTAGTTCGAAATCGAATAGATCGATGTTTTCCTTGATCCGCTGGGGACTGGCACTTTTCGGTATAACAACGACGCCCGCCTGCACAAGGTGGCGCAGCAAAACTTGAGCCGTCGTCTTGCTGTGAGCCGCGGCAATTTCTTTAACGACCGGATGACCCAGAAGATCGGGAAACTTCTCCGCGTTGTAATTGTACTTTGTTTGAAAATGAGTTTTCGCTCCGGGTGAGGCCAGCGGACTGTAAGCGGTCACCGCGATGTTGTACCCTTTGCACAGCTCGCGCAATCGCTTTTGTTGCTGATAGGCGTGGAGCTCGATCTGCGATTGAAATTATAACGGATTTTGTTCTTTGAAATTATAATATATTTTATTTCTGTTTTACCTGTAAGTTACTTGGTTTTATGTCAGCATTATCCCAAATTTCCGTTAATTGTTTATCATTGAAATTGCTCAATCCGATCGATTTTGCTCTACCATTTTTAACCTGTTTTTCCATTTCCTGTGCAAACGATGAAAGTTATTTTGAGAATTCACGGCTTGATTTTTTCTTACATCAATCATTTCTGTTACCTTCCATACAGAGACGGGGTCCGTGTTTAGATCCAGCTTGTAAAAACCGTCTGGATCAATCGTCGGAGCGTATCCATTGGGGTCCTTAACAAATGCAAATGGCATGTGGATCAAGTACATGTCTAAGTAATCAAGTTGTAGCTTTTCCAATGACAATTTGATGAACTTCTCAACGTCGCCTGGTCTGTTTCCGTAATGGGGGAGCTGCAAAATAATTTCAAACTATGGAAATATCGAAGTGGCGTAGCCGCAGACGTCCATGAATGTCCCGTACTCCGTATGTATTTTCTTTTCTATACTGAATGATATCTTGTACTTCATAAAAAAAATTAATCCGAGTATTCAATAAACGAAACAAGATACTCAAGAGATTCACACTTTTGACGTAATGAAGAGATCGCGACGTTGACCGCCCTTGTCAAACCATTTTTTCAAGCTTCGTCCAATGGCCTCTTCATTATTGTAATTGAAAGCCGTGTCGATATGCCTGTACCCGTTTTCCAGCGCGGCTTCGACGGCCTTTTCAATTTCCTCGGGCCCTGACTGAAATATAAATATTTTTCGGGACTGTTATCAAATTTTATGAAATGATCAATTGACGATCTTTAATGTTTTTAGACCACGTGTCGCAAAATTTTTTGTGTTACAATTTACCGAGAAGACGTAACACAATCACCTGCCATGTCCCAAGTCCGACTGTCGGAATCTCGAAGTTCGATGACAATCGTATATTTTGCATCGCTGTTACAGCCGCCGGTATTCCCTTCGAATAATGCAGTGATAGGACAGCGGATAACCCGATTCCAAGTCCGGAAGTATTCCTCCTGAAAAACGTGTTGCATAACTCGATTATTTTTAGCCACGCTGGGCTTGTGCAAAAAATTATATGTATGTCTGTTCAACATAGGAGGGTATGCAATTTAATTTGTACCTAAATCAATAAGCGTTTCAGCTCCGATTTAAATGACGATGGACAGTAGGATCGGTTAATCACCGTTTTGTTGCCTGCGCGATTTACCAGGCAACGATTGCGATTTATACCGGTTACTAAGTATTGTTTAAATAACATTCAAACTACGTTGATCAATCTGCTTGTTCTATCGCGGATTCTGCGTTCCGTTAAGCGCTATTTTTAACCATCGTAAAAGTTTGATGTTTGCGTTTGACTAAGTTTTGAAATACTGGCGCCGCGCCAGTCCCTGACGTTTAACGGTTCGTCACGTCGACGACAGATGGCGGGTGAAACAAATTGCACTGCCAGTCTTGCTCTGCGCCGTGACTGGTTCAGGAAACACGCTTAGCCAATCATAGTACAGAGCATTAGGTGCTACTGCCATGGGTAGTGTTAAAAAAGCTCAATGATATATCAGCGAGAGGGAAAAACTGCGAATTACGTAAAGTTTTCTTCAACGCGTGAATTTGATTTTTCGTTTTAACGGATTCGACAATAGCAATTTCAATTGGAAAACAAAGCGAGACGCTTGAAAAGAAGTAACCAAATTCGGATCGTACACACCACATTCTGTTCGAGATGCGGTAAATCATCGTCAGCTATTCGAAAGAACCTTCGCCAAGACCCAACTCCCGAGGTTATGTTTCACGTCATTCCGGCTTGACTGGATATCCTCTTTGAAATCAACCATGTCGAACTTCAGCCACTTCCTAAGGGCACATCGGTTCGAAATCATCGCTTGCCCGGTTTTGGCTATTGAATTTTACATATGGTGGCGAATGCAGCAGAGCGAACATTGGGGCAGTAAACGGGAGCCAAGTGCAGGTGTAACTTCCTTGCAATTTGCTAAAAATATGTCAAACGAATCGCCGACCAAGGAAAGTGATTTGAAAAAAGCGCTTGATTCGCCAAAGAGTTGATCGAAATACGTATCCGCGTATCGAGGCTTCTTGTAAATGATCCATGTAGTTTGATTCGTCGATTCTAATCTTCTCTCACCTCTCCATGTAAGCAGGTTTAATACATCATTTTAATAAACAGTTGACCCAATGTCATAAGAATATATTCGTACATTGTATTAATTTATGATGGGATTCTAAGAGTTACATAGAGAACTACATTTAATACGTACCAGAGAATGTAACAAGTCTTGTAGTATCTATCGACAAGACTGTAAGAAGCTAATCAGAAGGATGGTGAATTTCTGAACCGTGTCGATTAGTTTGATCAGCATTCTTTGGTTGATTGTTTCATTTATTTCAAATTACATATGAAATCTTTTTTAGTTGATTTAATTATCTGTGATTGGACGATCGTGTTTCCATGCTGTAGGTAATGAAAATGCACAAAATGAAAATCAAATACTCTGGTAACTATAAAATTATGGGGGGGGGTGTAATAAATTGACACACTGCTAGTAGGAAAATTAGATTATTTTGAAAAATAAATTAAAACTATCAACAATACAATACTTCGATGATTTCTAACAGAGTACAGCGAAATAATATGCAAGTTCAACTCACAATGCATATTTATAACATTGTAAGCACAACACCCTAATTTTATACCGAGGTCAATTGTGCCGTTACAATTACCTCACGTCACATACACAGTATGTGCACGCGTGTAAATAACTAGACTCTTTTCAAGACGTGACTACACTTAATTAAAAGAAATAACGGAATAAAACAACCATGGCGACGACCCACGTTGGAACAACTCGATCACGTGCCTTAAAAGTTCTACCGTCAACGGGTTTTGCACGCGAAAATAGACGCGTGTGTTCCGCTTCTAGTGCCGTCTGTAGGTCCTCGTTTCGCGTGATAAGCGCTACTTGAGTCTCCAAGTCTTTCCTAACCGATCTGTACCCTATAAAAATTTGATACAAAAAAAAATTAACTGACTAACCAATTTTTCGGTGTTATTTGAGAATCAAAAAACACTTGGGTTGAATTTACCGAAATTCGGTGATCCGATAAGCGTCAAACAGGGCTTTTGTTCTCCAGGAAGGGAATACCAAAGGCCTTTGGCGTGATAGGTCCACCCTGAGCGGACAAATTCCCAAAGCGTAACTCTATCTTTCTGTCCGCTCCTCACGCAGGATTTGTAAAACGATTCTTCAATTTTTGTGTAAGCCAACGGAATGCCGCCAGCGATTCCTTTCGCACCTAAAAATCACAAGTTTGAAGGTATCGCTTAGGTATTTATAAATAAAGTGCAACTATTTTTAGTAGAAAAATTGTTCAATTCAATTAATTTATACTTCAATGCCTCATCGGCTTACCGTAAAATCCATTCGCAGTTGGGTGAGCGGTGAGTAGGTGACATGTTGCTTTGCAATCATTGAGCAAAGCTTTTCTGTAGGTAGGGATCAGGTTAAAGTAACCAGTCGCAAGTTTAAGCGTAGCGCCTGACTGCGCCGTCTGAAGAAGCCTTAATGTCACTTCGCTGTCATGCCTGATGTTCAACTGGCCCATTTCGATTAGAGGAAATATCCATGTATCATATTCCGAGATTCCATCTATTAGTATTTGAAAAATTGGTTCTGTGTAATTATTTTGAACTGGTAGACTTCTAATAATATTTTTATCCTCTAGTACACGGTTATATCCTTTTTCTTTTACCGTGTTTCGTAATCTCTGATCTTTTTTTCATCTCCTCGTGAAACAGGGATTTTATATTCCTCGCGGCAACATCGGTGAAGTTTTCCCGTTTCCCTTTGTAGGGATGTATGTTTTCTTCCGATTTGAACGTCGTTGTGCCGTTGGATTCCAGTTTGAAACTGAATTCGCTGACTCTCTCAACCAGTTTGGAATAAAAATCGCACAACTCTTTACAGTCTTCTATAACAATGTATCTGTCTTGACGATTGGTGAAATAGTCGTGACTCAAGTTTGCTCTAAAATAAATATCAAAACAAACGAAATTAGGGTCATTTTCAACCATCGTATCGCCTTTATCCTCTTGAATCCCTCAACTCACCCACTGATTATCAAAGTATCATCAAACAGGTACAGTTTCATGTGCTGCAGGCCCACAAGTTCGTTGAATCGATCTGGTATCAGAGCCTTCAAAATACCACGCAGCTTTGGAGTGTGGTAAAGAGCTACGCTGCACGATTTACCCCACTGACCTTTCAGCAGAGGTTGAAGCATCGTTCGTGAGTTTTGCTTCCCTCTCGAGCCCCTCGTGTAGTCCAGCAGAATATTTATCTTCACTGTACCATTGCTCCTTTCCAAGTTATCCCTTAAGGCCACGACCTGATTCAGAAATCAAGTCGATGAGTTAGCTAATAGTCGGTCAGGCTTAACTAACGAATGATGGGAAGTTATGAAGTTCTTCTGACATCTACTTGGATAGTTGAATACTGACCAAGTTTGATTCAAGCTCTCCAGTTCCGAGGTACAGAGAAGCTAGAGTGATTCTTTTCTGAGCAGTGTGGCATTTATCGAGTAACAAGTTGTAGAACGCACTTGGTTCGTGAACAACTGTGATCTGGAACAAGTAGCGAGCATAAACTGTACATTGCTGGCATCGCTTTAAACAGCAAAGGTACTATTTTTTGAATTTCTTTGCTACCTTCGAACCATTAGTAGGAAATCCTGGAGAAGCCTTATGAAGCCAGGTGAGACTGTTCATCTCACAAGAGGTAGCCTCGACCTCGACATATTTCTCGTCATCAAGCATGGCTATTTCTGTTTTGTACCTGGCAATGCAAGTACTCGAGGCATTAGGCCGTGGGTTAAGTAGCAAATTTCCACGAGTATTTTTGAGATTGTAAAATCTGTAACGTCATTTAATGCAGCACGTAAAACCACTTTTGAATATCAATTCCATGATGCTGCTAAAAATTTTCAAATTCAAAAATCGCAACTCGATGTTTGACTTCCTGATTTCGGATTATAGGGTTAGGTTGGGCAAGGTCAAGATGAAATTGCGAAATTTAAATTGAAATACGTAAAGCAGCGGGACGGTGATGAGCTGAAATTGTTTTCTCACCCACCTTTTCAACGTTCGTAAAATTGAATGTTTCATTAGAACTAAACGTTGCCAGCGCGTTAATAGTCAAGACACATTTAGTACCAAACAACTTAAATCGAACGGCAACCGTCCACGGAACAGAGTCGCGCGCAACTAGACGTCCCACTGACGCAACTGTTCAAATCCTTCACCTCGATCACCAAACCAACTATTAGTCCAGACGAATAAGCTATAAATTCGACTGACTTCTATTCAGAAAGAACGTAGGTTAGCCGATTTTTTCATAGGTTCACCACAGACGGACGAACATATTTTCACCTACCCCCCAAAAAGTTAGGTCCGGATTTGTTCGGAACGATTGCTTAAACTTTTGAGACCCCACATTTTGTTAAATAACGTTTTTGTTGTGGGTCATACACGAAAACTGTCAGAACAAAAGTTGTTCGTCTCATCATTCTCGATAAAACAAGCTATCGTGAGATCAATTTCCTCTATTTGTTTAGTTGCAAAATGCAAAATGCCGTGGAAAAAAAAAATTTACATTTCTTGTTATAAATTGATGAATAAACAACGTGTGGCTTTGAAACTCATGGTACAGGTAATATGAAGTGTCTTCAAAATTATCGTGCAAGGCTTTTTTGGCTGTGTTATATAGTTGAGCAACAATCCGCGACAAGCCAAAATCCGTACATCGTCTGCCCTTTCTTATTTGATTGGCCCACGGGTTGCCGAAAAATCGTGGAGTCAGTTCGTTACTAGTACTTTCCATAAATAAAAAAAATAAATTTTCATACTCGAAAATCATAATTTTTGGGCGACTTGAAATTTTTTGCTTTTAAACAAATAGAGATATCTCCGAGAATATTCATATTATTGTAAATATTATGATGGATGTACTTGCCCTTCATTTTACAAGTCATTTAAAAAAAAAAAAAAAACATGAATATCTTGATTAGAACCGGAGATAACGGTGTTTAAGTGTTATTTTGTTTATTGTTGTTGTAATTAATATTGAGGGGAAAAAAAAAAATATCAGCTATCTCTTAACACCCCAAGGCATCACCGTGAATTTTTTCAGATCTCCGGATGCGTTGTATCTGGTAAAAAAAAATTGCTCAACGTTCGTCGAGCGGCGTTAGTCGGAGGAATGAAGCCGGGCGGCGTGGTGGAGGGCTCGAGGACCGGACCTAACTTTTTGGGGGGTAAGTGAAAATATGTTCGTCCGTCTGTGATGAACCTATAAAAAAATCGGCTAACCTACGTTATTCTTGAATAGAACTTTATTTTATTGTCCTGGACTAGAACCTAGTTAGAGTTTAAAGAAATTAAATAAAAAAAAAAAACATTAACGAATGCCACCTACTTCCGATGCGGTCAGTTTTGTCGTTCCTATATCTTATCAAATACATGTTTCGCGGAATCCCCGGTCGTTTGAAGGCCGTACACGTGGAATGGATCGACCGTGACGCATGAGGAAATAAAAGATGGAAGAATACGCGAAGTACGTGCGCGGTTTTGAGATGGGTGGCAAGGCATTTACGCAGTTATAATTTTGCGCGTTAGCAACTAGTTGGTTCACAATGCCGTCCGATAAGAAGAAACTAAAACTCGACCTTACTGGAAAAGAGCATGCGTACGCAAACTTTACAAAGAATGATTGTGCGAAGGAGGTAAATATCATTAATTTTTTCGCACGAATAAGTTCGCAATAAACTGAGAATAAATATATAATAATAAAAGACACGCGCGATGCGCACACGTATAAAGCCGGCGTTTATCCTGGGTGTGGCATGCATGTATCGTTAGCGAATAGTGCGTGTGTTCAAATCAATTTATTTTTATTTATTTATTCACCTGAAACCACGTTACATCGTAATAATTCAATAAAATGCTGTATTCTGGCAAAGATGTACCGTATCTAAATATACGCACTCTGGCCACTGAATTTAGGTAGTACCGTGATAAATCACTTTTCTTACAATATCTTTCAATTTTTGAATACACATAATTTGAAGTGTCCTTTATACGTAGGAATTTTTTTTAATTGTCCTTGCGGTACTAAATTTTGCAATATTAGCGATCAAAAGTCGTACAATTTACATGTATTCCCTATCCCGACCGTAGTTAGAGTGAGCATTTTATTTAATAACAGCCATACTTTTCTTTTTTTGCTCTTGGTAATGTTTGCATGATGTGTATAATTAATATTATCTTTTGTATCATTTCATAGGAGAGTGTCATCGGAAAGTTCGCAAATAAAATTGTATTAGAACATGTCATGAAGCACCCAGATCGCCAATTTATAATTTTCAACCAGCTTACCGACTCTCATTCAATACGCGCAGATCACGTAACTTATCATAGGTGAGTTATATAGTTTTGTTAATTATAATGAATATGACAAAAGTCGCAAAAGGTATCTCATTGTTTATGTTCTTATAGACCACCAGCACTGCAGGAAACGCCTGGAACCAGCTCGCAGAGTGATAAATAGTCAGAATATATTGGAAAAACCAAAGAAGAAGTTAACCATTTTACTAAAGTTTTCTTTATCAGCGTATTTTTTATAAGCTGATTAACTCCATCCAAAAATTTTACATACTCAGTTTTACACAGTAATGTAATTATTCAGGTATGTTTTAGAATTACACGTATGAGAGATACATATATTAATTTCCTGCAGAGATGAATATCACCTGTCTGCAGGCCCGAATCATACATTAATATTTCACGTGAATCTAATGCTTATATATCGACATATAACGATTTTAATGATTTTTTTCTACTTTTTTATGCAATTTCACTGGAGGTAACATCCCTCATACTACGTTAATATACATCGACATGTTTTAACCAATCGAACCATAGCAAGGGAATAACAAAAAGAACGCGAAAAATAATGTGGTAAATTATGAAGAGTATGGATAATTACAACCCCATCACAAGTGCGTGCCTTGCCCAGGTGATAATATTACTACTTTTACGTTAATAATTATTCAACTTGTTGTACCTGATATATAACAACTTTCTCTCTACCTCTTATATTCCTTATACTGTAACTTGAAGAAAAACAAAATAATTTTATGACATCCGACAATGTTTTTCAAAGCTGCGTTGTTATTATTCATTTTGTGTTGTTCAGTTGTATTCCATATTCGATTTACTGTACCAGAGCGTACTTTGTAAGGTTTTTCCGATTTATATGGGTTTGAAGATTGTGTAAAAGCCAATGTATCGCGCGGTTAAGTTCAGTCAACGCCTGTGAGTAAGGTTTCAGTTTTGAATTCGCGCCATTCACGTGTCGTGACGTTACTAATCCGCGACGTGACGTCATTGTACGTGAGGTTATCATCATAGTCTGATAAGCGGGGGCGTAACTAGCGAATATTTTGGCATCATGAATTCAGAATGTAAAAAAATAACGAAAATCGAGATACTCAACCGAACTGAAGAAAACAAATTGATTATTCATCAGATTCAACGTACGCAGGAGAATCCGAGAACTAATTATCAAGATACTATGCATATGTCAGATGTAATAGAAGGAAACTATAGAAGAAACTTTGCGTAGGCGGGCAGCTTCGCACTGTTTCGAGAAAGCTCGCTCACGCTGAAAAGCTCGCAAGAAATACACGTGCGCAAACAAACGAGCAGTTGACCGGAAGAAAAAGAAACGAAGAAATCTAAAACGTACCCAACTGTACCAATAAATATAACGGATAAAAAAAAATTGCAATCGGGATTATTGTGTCATAATCAGGCAGCAGCGCAACATGGCGACGCTGCCTGCAAGCGCCGAGACAACAAACCGATCGTCGGCCAAGTTCTCATCTATTGTTGAATTACAATTGAGGAAACGACTTATTCACGTTGCTCAGGGTTTTTCAGTTTTCTGTTGATAGCAACCCGCGCATCATCAGTTCGTATTGACTGTTGTTTTCACCCTCGCCTGCCCATCGCTACTCGTCGTTGTCGTCGTCGTGGTTGATTTCGCGGTTGGTGTCTGCTCGTGCACTCCGGACACGAATCCACAGGCTCACACAGCTGCGGTCCTGCGTGTAAATAAAGCGAAAAGTCCAGGGATAACGAGACGGGCATCGCTTCACCGTCTGCGACAGCTGTGGCCGACGCTGACTTGCCTCGAGGACAACGGGGCCTCGGACGAGCGAGTTTATCACTATTGAAACACACCCCCATTGGCCCTGATTACGCTGGACGAAGACGACCGTCTGCAGAGCTGCCTACGCTTAAGCACTCAGGTTAGGGCTAAGAGAAATTCGACTGCCACGAACTACGAACCAAGACTTTCCTGACTTCCTTGACCCTTCGTCGTCGCCCACCTCGGGCGTACGGACGACGTTTGCCCAACCTAACCTAACCCTAACCTATAAGTGGTGAAACGGAGGCTGGCAGTCAAAAGGATTGAAATTATTCTGTCATTTAGTAAAGGTATCGACGTCTCAAAAAACGTCTAGAATGTACATTTTTTTTCGTAAACTGACATTCGTGTTTTATCGATGCTTGCACTTCCTTTACTTTCATCCGTTCATTTCTTATCATCTTCTCTCTCGTTTTTCCTCTTCTGTATTTAGATTGTTTCTGGTTGTTTGATTTGCCCACGCTGAAGCTGTTGGGATATACATGCGAGGTTATGTGTTATTTCAAAATTTGTTTTCGCTATGACAGTTCTGCATATTTTAGTGGGCGGAGAGAATGAAGTAAAAGCATCGCAATGCACTGGTTGAATCTTTACAAGGGGCGGTTACGCCCGTTGATTCAGGTAGACAATGAAAATGTCGTACAGGGCTGATGATTTATTTTCTTGAATAACATTTTACACCGAATGTAATGCCGAAAACCACAGAAAAATTGACGTTATAATTTCATGTTTTCGAATTCGTAATTTCAGAAATAATGAAGGTATCGCTAAATGCATACCTTTGCTTTTCAAAAATATCAGATTAAACTAAACTCTGTTGTTACAACTTTCAAAGTGTCTTTTCGGAAATCTCAGCCCTTTTATTTTAGTTTGTAATGATATTTTGAAAAAATAAGGGTATGGATTTTGCCATATGCTCATTATTTCTAAATTGAACAATTCAAAAATGTATGAATATAAGGTTGATATCTCTGCGCTTGTCGGCGTTGCATTCGATGTTATAAGTTACCTGAATCACTTACTAGAATCAATGGGTGTACCCTACCCTTAATAACATAAATTTGAACAGTGCTTATTTCTTACTCGTTAGTAACGTTATTTATGACACCTCAATAATTCAATAGTGTAAAGTTTTTTTAGTTAGCCAATCTTAGTTCCATTCCCTGTACCATTTCTGGTATAATATAGTTCCCTACCTTGATACTTTTAACCAAGTAGCGTAACCATTTATTAATCCCACAGGATGTGATTCCACGACAGTCGCTGCAGAACGGCGATCACAATGAGCGGTGGGGGGTTTAGAGGAAGGGGACCGGCACTGCGCGGTCGTCGCGGAATGGCTGGCGGCGTTGGCGGGCTGCATAATCCGCGGCCAAACTTCAATCAGCAAAGGAGAGACGGTCATGGTCCTATGAGAAATTACTGGAACGATCGTTCACTTCCTCCGTGGCGACAGATGAATGGCATGCCACCGCCTCAACGGCCGCAGTTTCCCATCTATGAATCTCACCATTATAGAGGGCAGCCACAGTTTTGTCCAGGTCCCGGCCACAGAGGTAGGGGCAACAATCAGCGGATGCTAGGAGACAGAGGCATGAGGCGGGGGATGCCGCCACATCCTCCTGGCTTTAGCGGCATGGGGATGATTAGGTCACGACCACCGGAGCCGACGCGTTTTCCCCCATTGGGTTCAGAGGAAGAACGACAGCAGAAGATTGCGGAAACAGCGGATAAACTAAAGCAGAAACTTTCCACGCTCACTGTCAGTAGTAGCACTGGAGTTAACTTTTGGGAAGATGATTTTGAGTCTGCAGGATTCTCCAAAACTAACGAGGAAGATGACACTATCCTTAATAAGGGCATACCGGAGCTCAGGCACGAACCTCCAGAGCTTAATCTAACTGTCAAAGACCTCAAAGATATTGGTAGGGTAGATCCGGACTCTTCCATAAACTCCTATGAGCACGCGGAACGCTCAGCTTACCGGGAGGAAGATGGACTTACGATTGGTGACCGTGGGAGAGAGCCTGAGCCCTTTGACAGTAATACAAGTTCGGAGTATTTTGTCAATGACAAATCCACCGCTCGATATTGCGGGGATATTGGGACTGAAGGACCAACAGATGTGCGAAAAGAAAGCACAATTCAAAATGAGCAGATGGGCTGCGGATTTGACCAGGTAAGAGATGGGTGTGAGGTAAAGTGGAATTTGCCATAAAGGCTGGAATTCCGCAAAACTTTGAGGTGTCAAGAAATTTTTCGAATCAAGCATAGATCAGGGAAATTTGAGGAAATATTGGAAATTAATACGTAATAATGATGGGCTGAACCTTGTTATAATCTAGTGCTGTGATCCATGGTTAATGTACCAATTTTTCATTTTATTTTTTTGTTTGAAACCTTGATACTGAATATCATGTTTCACGACTCACCTTTAATTTTTGTGAGGTGGTAAATGTAATGCGATGACAGTGGTGTATTGGACTTTGATACTGAAGATTTAAATAGGCTTACTTTAATAGTGAATAAATACTCAGGAAAAGGATGTGAACTAATGAATCGATCTTACAGGTTGATTTTGCGCACTTGGATCATAGTCAGAGTCGGGGTCGAGATACCTCGTCGCCGAAAGCGATGGAGGACACAACGCGGTTCCAGAATGAAAAAGATTTGGAGCAGCAACAGAAGGCGTCACAAATTCATCACGAACCACATTCCGTCGCCAAGGAGCAACCGGATCAGCTGAAAAAGGTGCGAGAAAAGTTGCGCGAAGTAATAGAGAACGAGCAAAGAGGAGAAGGAGGAAGAGGAAGAAGATTTGAATCAGAGAGAAATATCGGGCAGCAAACAGACACTAGGATGGGTTTTCAGCTGGACATAGGGCCGCGTCTCCAGTCCGAAATTGGTTCGGATTTTCATCCAGGATCGCGTCCAACTTTGCAGCGTTTTCAGAGCCCGCCTCGTTTCCGGCCACCGTTCCGTCCTGAGCACGAGACGCAGTCGAATTTCAGGCCTGCAGTTCAGCCGACACGGTTTGATCAACCCAACTTCAGCATGGGGCCGAGATTCCAGAGGCCGCAAATGATGCACTCGGAATTCAGCAACAGGCCTGCACCCAGGATGGGATCTGGGGATCGCGATATCCGAATGGGCTTTGATCCATCCGGTCCACCGCCTGGGTTTAATGCCGGCCCCTTCTTCAACCGGAGCGAGCTGCCGCCGAAGTTCATGATTCCTGGTGGACAAAACAGTCAACAACCGCCTTTGGGATTTTTCCCCGCAGGCCCGATATCCGGATTCGTCGGTCAGGACAAGGAGCCTCCCTTCGGTTCAGGCATTGTATCTTCGCCGCCGGTTTCTGATTTTTCGCAAATCGGTTACACCCAAATCTCGCATATACACATGACGCAGGGTCCAGGTTACATCCCCGTCGTCAATGGAAGCTTCAACCCTGTCATTCCGCTTACCAACACCGCCTCGGGCATAATTCCGCAGTTTCCAGTGTCTGCCGTGCCTTCTACCTCAGCTTCCAATTCTCCGGACGAACCTCGAGTCGTAATTAACCCAATGCCGATAGCTATCGAGGCCCTTGATATTCAGCCTCCACCTCCACCTCCGTCTCCACCCAAAGAGAAACGCGAAACGTGTCAGCTGACTGAGGAAAAATTACTTAAACCAGCGGAAGATCAGCAGATTAGGCAGAACCCGACATCCAACATGAACGACGAACTCGAGGACATGCAGGAGGCACTTGAATTTGCTAAACAGTTCATGAATATGAACACTGATGCGGAGGAGAAGGAAGAAAGAAACGAGGAGGGCGAAAAGACACAAAAAACGCAAGAAGACAGTGGAAAATCTGATGGGCCAATGCTGGTTGAACTGCCACCAACCATTTCTCAGGTGCAACCGCCTCCTCCGCGTGAACCTGTCACTAGCGAGAAGCAAGAAAGCAAGGAGTCGAAGACAAAGAATATTGAGACGTCCAGCAAACAAGTCAGGCAGGAAATCGTATTGAATAAATATGCCGGTAATGAGAGTTTAGTCTTAGACAACAAGTCGCTCATGAACGAACTGCCCAGACCAAAAGTCGCGTTCAATGTCAATTCGACAATAAAGAAAATAACGCAAATCGAAGAGTGGAAAACTCAGCAGGTTGAACCGATTGTTCAATCAAGTTCTAGTCAAAGTCGTCGATTGAAGTTGTCTGAATCTTCGACTTCTCCTCTTGCTGTTAGAGACGAATCAAAGGGCACCAAAAAAGAGTGTGTACTCATCCTCAATCCTGTAGACGACAGACGAGATGTCAAAGATAGGGAACAGCGTGATAACCAGAAAAATAAAAGACGACATAGAGAAGAGGGGAGACGTGGCGAGAGGAAAAGTTCTTCGAGGAATTCTTCGAGGAATTCTTCAACGTCGCCGAGCACGGTTTCGGCTGATGGTTTCAGAGACAGTTCGCCTAGTCAGCTGGTTCGTACGAAGTCGGCCCACCAGAGCAGCCCCAAAGAAACAGCGAACGACCGAGTTGATGCGGCCAGTCTAAAGATACGCGCGTCAACCTCAAAGACTTCAGGGAATTCGCTGCTGGCTTCAACAGTCGACGCTAACTGGAAAGACAAGGTGATAAATCAGTTTTTGAAGATGAGCAAAAATGACATATGCAACATGGTGAACAGTTCTGGCCTGAGGAAATTCGACATCGCAATGAAGCGGCTGGTCAAAGAGCGCAAGTACTCCTTGTCTCAGGAGAGGAGATCCTCAGCCGACGACGCGGTCAAGGGGTACGACATGTCACGTGAAGAGTTCATGAGCCAACTGAGCGCAATGCTTGACCCGAGCGCCACTGTTGACGTGAAGAATTTACCTGCCAAGTTCATTCAGCATCTCAGTGAGGTGCTGAAACTGGACGTTGAGTCGCATCTGAACGATGGGGCTGAATTGACTGTGGAAAACGACAACCCGCTAGATGGCTTGGATTCGGCTGAGGTAAACAGAGAAAATGAAAACGAGGGTAATAATTTGCTTGACAATCACCCAGAGACGCCGAGCTTCGAACAATTTCTTGGCTCCGATGTTAATCCAGGGCCGGATTATTCTACCGACGATACTTTCGCTCTTAGTACTAAATCTGAGCTATGTTCAAACCCAGAGACGCATGTTACTACTGACATTGGTCATATGCTTACCGACTCTCACGACAGTGGTAGCAATCCGGCCAACGATGATAGTTTACCAAATATGGCAGCTATAGACGATATATTCTCCGCAGGAATCGCCAAGGCAAAGCTGGGCCAAAAATCTGCCAATCGCATTACGGAGGAAAATAGCTTGGATGAAGCTGACATGGATTTTTCATCCAAAGGTGGATTTCTCAGAGCAAGGAACTTAAGGACGATGCAAGCATCACTTCCACACGTTCTCATCAACGATATATTTACTCTAAAACCGGACGACAGTTTGCCAGTATCATTACAAGATACATTTCAGACAAGCATTGAGTCTGGCGCTGAGGGGTGGAACAGAAAAAAACGACAGAACCCTGACACGTTCAGGAATTTGACTAAGGAAGAGTGGGAGGCAAGATGCGCAGAGAAGGATATTGCATCTTCGAGCAAAACAAGTTCTCCAAGGGGCACGGGAAGCCCTAGAGCACTGAGTTTGAAGTCTAACAGATCTACGAGAAATCAGTCGCCTCCAACGCCGGTGAGAGAAACAAGTACTCGCAGCTCAAGCGCCACTCAAGGCAGGCAGACAGATAGCAATGACTCAGAGGATAGTAGCAGCGGTTGGAGCAGCGATTCAAGCGACAGCGAACACTCGTTGCATGGCACGCCAAACGTGTCGAAATTGCTGCGTGTGATAAAGGAACGCGAGAAACGAGCCAAGAACAGAAGCCTGAACGAAACAATTAGGGACGAAGTTAATTCCGAAATAGAACGTGAGAAATACAAGGATAGGGAACGACAGAGGGAGCGGAGGATGAGAAAACGCGAGAAAAGTAAGAGGAAGAGAGAGCGCAAAGGGAAAAAGAAGAAGCGGAAGCACAAGAAACGGAACATTGAAAAGCATGAGCAAACAGAAGAGGAATTGATCGTTCCCAAGGTCGAGGTGAGCTCTATGGATGTGATAATTAAGGAAGAACCTGAGTTTGAAGAGCAAGAAACGGTAAGCAAAAAATTCAATAGTACTGAAAAAGATCATCCTGTTATGAACAAATTGAGCAGGTCCGCTCCTGAGGAACAAACACATGTGCAGCATCAGAATGCAATCCCTAAACGGTTGGACAGTGGTTTAAATAGTCAAAAAGCACCCAGCCGTCAGAAATCCGTAACCTGTCCAATGACACAAAAATCGACTGGTGAAGTTAAGGCTAACAAAGCACCACCACCTTCTGTTCCCAATGTGAATGTAACGCCATCACCTGATGTCGACACTGTAAAAAAGGCCCTGACACCAGCCGTTAACATTGTGAAACTAACACGAGCACCTGCTATTGACTCTGTAAAAAAAGCACCATTACCTACAGTGAAATTGACACCGTTACCTGCTGTTGACACTGTAAAAAAAGCACTGCTGCCAGCCAATAATGCTGTGAAAATATCACCATCACCTGCTCTTGTGACTGTAAAAAAAGCACCGCCAACAGCTGTCAACGTTGTAAAACTGGCACGTTCATCAGCTGTTGATACTGTAAAAAAAGCGCCACTGTCAGCCATTAACGCTGTGAAAGTAACACCAGTACCTGCTGTTGCCACTATAAAAGAAGCATCGCCGTCATCTGTTGGTATTGCTAAAGAAGCGGCACTGCCAGTCGTCGACGTTACACATAAGGCACCGGTGTGTGTTGCTGACAACGGAAAAGAAGCCCCCAAGGTTTTATCGACATTGGAAAAGTTGAGGAAAAATACTGAGAGCGGGAGCTGGCCGTCTCTTCCGGAAATTCCTCTGGTAAACGTGCGACTAGTAGACATTAAACACACTGTGAATCAGCTGAAAAAATCTGGAGCTAAGAAGATTAACATACAGGCCTACAAAGCTCGAAAGTTGCAAGGTGACACTGAGAAACAGGAGAAAGCTAACGAAGTTGAAACGTGTCCTGCACCACCGGCTGATGATTCACCCAGTTGCCCAAAGTCAAGCGGTGAGCTGGTGTGTGATGTGAAAACCAACGAGAAGGTTGATGGTCTGAAAGGTCCGAGAATCAAAACTCAGGATGATGGGACAGAAAAAAATTCTACCAACATCGTTAAGTCCGAATTGACGGAGTCTCAGGCTGCACATGCTCAGGGTCCGTTACGGCGGCGTATTTTACGGAGAGGGACTTGTTGCGCAGAAAAATTAGGGGTGGAAAAAATGGCAACGGAGAAAACAAAGCAGAAGAAAAAGGCAGAGGCTACAGAACAGAAAAAAAATCAGAAAACAATGGAAGAACAACAAGTCAATGATGAGAATGAGAAGGAAATTGACAGGAAAGACTCAAAGAACGACTCAAGGGACAGAGAGGCATCTTTGTCAAATGAGGAGAGGTGTAAGAAGATGAAAGAATCCGAAGATAAGTTGCGAAGTCACTTGGTTCAAGAAAAGAGGTGTGACTCTCCCAAACCGCAGGATAAGTTTCCATCGAGTTCAGCACAGCAAAAGAATAATTTTATCATTGAATCAAGTAACGCCGAATTGGATAAACTCAGCACCAAAAAGATTAATGAAAAAAGTGATGTACAATTCTCCAAGGATCAGAAAGACCTCTCAGAAACTAAACAAGTTGGCAAAAGGTTGGTAAGAAGGCGGTCCAGGGCTAGTAGCGAACAACGTAACCCGGTGATTATTTTGGAAAAGATAACAACTGAGCAAAAAAAAGAGAACATCGAACACCTTAAAATGACAGAAGCTCCAGCAAAGCATGCTGAAGTACCTGCTGTAAGTGAAACGGGTGAAAAATTGCAAGTGCCAGAAGTGGCAACAGGTGAAAGTGGAAGTTTGTCTTCCGATAAACAATTAACAAGAATCGAGTCTAGAGCTAGTAGCGAACAACTTAGCCCAGTAATTATTTTGGATAACATAGCTACTGAGCAAAAGAAGGAGAACATTGAACACCTTGAAATGACAAAGAATCTGGCAAAGGATGCTGGAACACCTACCGTAAGTGAAACAGGTGAAAAATTGCTACTACCAGAAGTGGTAGCAGGCAAAAGGGAAAATCCGACTCCCGACAAACAATTAGAAAGGGTCGAGCATAGAGTTAGCAGTGAACAACATAGCTCAATGTTCATTTTGGACAAGATGACAACAGAGCAAAATGGAGCGGAGAATATTAAACACCTCGAAATCATAGAGAATGTCGAAGCACTTGTGACTAAAGTGACCGAAGGCTCAGCGGCGCATCAAGTGATAGCACCTGAGATTGCGGAACCAATTCCTGAAGAACAATTCGCAAGGATCGAGCCTAGAGTTGAAAACGATCGACACAGTCCAGTTCTTATTTTGGATAAAATAGTGACTGAGCAAGAACAGGAGGAGAATATTAAACATATCGAAACCACAGAGAATCTGGAAAAGAAAGCTGAAACACCTGCTGTACACGAAGAGGCTGAAATATTGGAAGTGCCAAAAGTGGTAGTAGATGGGGGTGCAAAACTGATTCCAGAAAACATTGAAACAGTGATGAGTGTCACCGATCCATTGCCTCAGGTAGAAACGGAAGCTGATGAGGCTGTAGTTTGTGAAGAACAAGTGCTGACGGAAGTGGAAACTCGGAGTGTAGACGATACGAAGAACGATTTACAGACCGAGAATCTGCGAGAAAGCATTGAGAAAGATTTGAGCATTACGGAAGATCCTGTGATTCAGAATGTGGCAACAAGTACCGCTGCAGTTGAACGAGAGATGAGAATATCGACCGAATCAAATGTGACAGATGAAGCAGAACATGTTATAGACGCAACAGATAATGTGATAGACTTGCCTGAGACACAGGAAGAACTTCTGAGGCACGAAGCTGAGAAAATAATGCTGGTATCGAACCAGCTTGATGGCGACGAGCTTGATCCCACCGAATCGCGCGACAGCGACGTGAGAACGGTAGTTAATGATCTAATACAGGAAGTAGTTTCTCGTCTCGAAATATTGAGTGACGAGACTGAAACTGAGACAATAATTGCAACCTCCTCAATGGTGGAAATTGCGGCTGAACTGTCAGAACTATCAGAGTATGGTGCACTGGATTTGAAATCTCCGGAACCACCTGAGAGCCCACTGAAGGGTTTCTCGGAGGATTCGATAAACAGCAGCTTACTGGGAAAACGCAAACTGGTTCAATCGGTGCTGGAAATAACGGAAGATTTTATATCGAGCAAGCGGTGCAAAGACATCGATGAAATCATGTTGTCAATGATCAGAGAGAGTGGAAGCTGCACAGAGGTGATTGTCTCTTCAGATTCTGGGGAGCTCGGCGATTCCGCGTTGAAGATTAACGAAGGTGTTGAATTGGGATCGACTATAGAGGAGGAAAATCAGCATATGTCCGATGCAGCAATTGCTCATGGCAATGGCGAAATCTGTCAGGGACCTGGGACGCCTTCCGGTGACACTCTTTCACTTGGCAGTTCGATAGACCTTGACAATAGCGAATTCATTGTACTGTCAGAGATATTGTCAGATGATAACTTTCCTCGTGAGGAAAATGAGTTTGACGAAACTGAACCAGAAGGTCAAAAGCAGGGTGGAAAAATAAATTGCTCAGAAGACATGTCCGGGAAAGTAGTAAAAGAGCACGTGGAAGCGCAGGAAAATACAGAGGTTCTTAGGAAATCTCTCAAGGAGAAGGAAGAACTAGAAGCGATCCTCTGGGACCTGACGGAATCTTCGCATCCTGCCATTGTCAAAGATCTTAGTCCATCAATAGAATTAGAAATAACTTCATCGCGTGAAATTTGCGATACGCAACAGCCAGCTGACAAGTGCAATCAAACACCGTCCGTAGAGCAAATTTTCGAATCGAATGAGCCTGTGGAAGATCTTGTGAAGGATAAAGACGCGGGCGAAGTTTTAAACTGCGATTCGCATTCAAAAATAATTCAGAACACAGAGAATGACGAATGCATTAGAGGTAACGACTCCGCCACTCCTGAGGTTAGTGATGATAAAATTACCAAAATGGACAAGAACGTTTTGTCCAGTGAAAACACCAGCAGCAGTAAGCACTTACACGGTGTTAAACGCAGGCACGGAATGAAGCATAAAAAGCAAAAGAAACTGGCAGTTATTGGAGAAAAGAAGATAAGAGATATGCTGAAGGAGGAGGAATTGGTAACCATTGTTAAAAAAGTACAAACGAAAGAAAGTGTCATGGCAAGAATGGTGGAAATCGATTTGGAGGTACATAAATTAATGTCAGAAAAAATGAAGTTATATGAAATGCTAAAAAGTGGCGATCTGCCGGTTGA